>NW_026137813.1:665235-2038753 GCF_019393585.1 Leptopilina boulardi
ATTTTTTTCTACACTTTTATGTGTATTTTGTGCAAGAAAATGCATTAAAATCGTCTGCCTAAGAAAAATTAAATTTTTTTGCGAACTTTTTTATAATTTTGGATTTATGTGTTGGATGACTTTTTGGTGGTAATAGGTGTCTTCCTCTACTCGGATCTGGCTGTCAATTTTTTTCTACACTTTTATGTGTATTTTGTGCAAGAAAATGCATTAAAATCGTCTGCCTAAGAAAAATTAAATTTTTTTGCGAACTTTTTTATAATTTTGGATTTATGTGTTGGATGACTTTTTGGTGGTAATAGGTGTCTTCCTCTACTCGTATTTGTCTGTCAATTTTTTTCTACACTTTTATGTGTATTTTGTGCAAGAAAATGCATTAAAATCGTCTGCCTAAGAAAAATTAAATTTTTTTGCGAACTTTTTTATAATTTTGGATTTATGTGTTGGATGACTTTTTGGTGGTAATAGGTGTCTTCCTCTACTCGTATTTGTCTGTCAATTTTTTTCTACACTTTTATGTGTATTTTGTGCAAGAAAATGCATTAAAATCGTCTGCCTAAGAAAAATTAAATTTTTTTGCGAACTTTTTTATAATTTTGGATTTATGTGTTGGATGACTTTTTGGTGGTAATAGGTGTCTTCCTCTACTCGTATTTGTCTGTCAATTTTTTTCTACACTTTTATGTGTATTTTGTGCAAGAAAATGCATTAAAATCGTCTGCCTAAGAAAAATTAAATTTTTTTGCGAACTTTTTTATAATTTTGGATTTATGTGTTGGATGACTTTTTGGTGGTAATAGGTGTCTTCCTCTACTCGTATTTGTCTGTCAATTTTTTTCTACACTTTTATGTGTATTTTGTGCAAGAAAATGCATTAAAATCGTCTGCCTAAGAAAAATTAAATTTTTTTGCGAACTTTTTTATAATTTTGGATTTATGTGTTGGATGACTTTTTGGTGGTAATAGGTGTCTTCCTCTACTCGTATTTGTCTGTCAATTTTTTTCTACACTTTTATGTGTATTTTGTGCAAGAAAATGCATTAAAATCGTCTGCCTAAGAAAAATTAAATTTTTTTGCGAACTTTTTTATAATTTTGGATTTATGGGTTGGATGACTTTTTGGTGGTAATAGGTGTCTTCCTCTACTCGTATTTGTCTGTCAATTTTTTTCTACACTTTTATGTGTATTTTGTGCAAGAAAATGCATTAAAATCGTCTGCCTAAGAAAAATTAAATTTTTTTGCGAACTTTTTTATAATTTTGGATTTATGTGTTGGATGACTTTTTGGTGGTAATAGGTGTCTTCCTCTACTCGTATTTGTCTGTCAATTTTTTTCTACACTTTTATGTGTATTTTGTGCAAGAAAATGCATTAAAATCGTCTGCCTAAGAAAAATTAAATTTTTTTGCGAACTTTTTTATAATTTTGGATTTATGTGTTGGATGACTTTTTGGTGGTAATAGGTGTCTTCCTCTACTCGTATTTGTCTGTCAATTTTTTTCTACACTTTTATGTGTATTTTGTGCAAGAAAATGCATTAAAATCGTCTGCCTAAGAAAAATTAAATTTTTTTGCGAACTTTTTTATAATTTTGGATTTATGTGTTGGATGACTTTTTGGTGGTAATAGGTGTCTTCCTCTACTCGTATTTGTCTGTCAATTTTTTTCTACACTTTTATGTGTATTTTGTGCAAGAAAATGCATTAAAATCGTCTGCCTAAGAAAAATTAAATTTTTTTGCGAACTTTTTTATAATTTTGGATTTATGTGTTGGATGACTTTTTGGTGGTAATAGGTGTCTTCCTCTACTCGTATTTGTCTGTCAATTTTTTTCTACACTTTTATGTGTATTTTGTGCAAGAAAATGCATTAAAATCGTCTGCCTAAGAAAAATTAAATTTTTTTGCGAACTTTTTTATAATTTTGGATTTATGTGTTGGATGACTTTTTGGTGGTAATAGGTGTCTTCCTCTACTCGTATTTGTCTGTCAATTTTTTTCTACACTTTTATGTGTATTTTGTGCAAGAAAATGCATTAAAATCGTCTGCCTAAGAAAAATTAAATTTTTTTGCGAACTTTTTTATAATTTTGGATTTATGTGTTGGATGACTTTTTGGTGGTAATAGGTGTCTTCCTCTACTCGTATTTGTCTGTCAATTTTTTTCTACACTTTTATGTGTATTTTGTGCAAGAAAATGCATTAAAATCGTCTGCCTAAGAAAAATTAAATTTTTTTGCGAACTTTTTTATAATTTTGGATTTATGTGTTGGATGACTTTTTGGTGGTAATAGGTGTCTTCCTCTACTCGTATTTGTCTGTCAATTTTTTTCTACACTTTTATGTGTATTTTGTGCAAGAAAATGCATTAAAATCGTCTGCCTAAGAAAAATTAAATTTTTTTGCGAACTTTTTTATAATTTTGGATTTATGTGTTGGATGACTTTTTGGTGGTAATAGGTGTCTTCCTCTACTCGTATTTGTCTGTCAATTTTTTTCTACACTTTTATGTGTATTTTGTGCAAGAAAATGCATTAAAATCGTCTGCCTAAGAAAAATTAAATTTTTTTGCGAACTTTTTTATAATTTTGGATTTATGGGTTGGATGACTTTTTGGTGGTAATAGGTGTCTTCCTCTACTCGTATTTGTCTGTCAATTTTTTTCTACACTTTTATGTGTATTTTGTGCAAGAAAATGCATTAAAATCGTCTGCCTAAGAAAAATTAAATTTTTTTGCGAACTTTTTTATAATTTTGGATTTATGTGTTGGATGACTTTTTGGTGGTAATAGGTGTCTTCCTCTACTCGTATTTGTCTGTCAATTTTTTTCTACACTTTTATGTGTATTTTGTGCAAGAAAATGCATTAAAATCGTCTGCCTAAGAAAAATTAAATTTTTTTGCGAACTTTTTTATAATTTTGGATTTATGTGTTGGATGACTTTTTGGTGGTAATAGGTGTCTTCCTCTACTCGTATTTGTCTGTCAATTTTTTTCTACACTTTTATGTGTATTTTGTGCAAGAAAATGCATTAAAATCGTCTGCCTAAGAAAAATTAAATTTTTTTGCGAACTTTTTTATAATTTTGGATTTATGTGTTGGATGACTTTTTGGTGGTAATAGGTGTCTTCCTCTACTCGTATTTGTCTGTCAATTTTTTTCTACACTTTTATGTGTATTTTGTGCAAGAAAATGCATTAAAATCGTCTGCCTAAGAAAAATTAAATTTTTTTGCGAACTTTTTTATAATTTTGGATTTATGGGTTGGATGACTTTTTGGTGGTAATAGGTGTCTTCCTCTACTCGTATTTGTCTGTCAATTTTTTTCTACACTTTTATGTGTATTTTGTGCAAGAAAATGCATTAAAATCGTCTGCCTAAGAAAAATTAAATTTTTTTGCGAACTTTTTTATAATTTTGGATTTATGTGTTGGATGACTTTTTGGTGGTAATAGGTGTCTTCCTCTACTCGTATTTGTCTGTCAATTTTTTTCTACACTTTTATGTGTATTTTGTGCAAGAAAATGCATTAAAATCGTCTGCCTAAGAAAAATTAAATTTTTTTGCGAACTTTTTTATAATTTTGGATTTATGTGTTGGATGACTTTTTGGTGGTAATAGGTGTCTTCCTCTACTCGTATTTGTCTGTCAATTTTTTTCTACACTTTTATGTGTATTTTGTGCAAGAAAATGCATTAAAATCGTCTGCCTAAGAAAAATTAAATTTTTTTGCGAACTTTTTTATAATTTTGGATTTATGTGTTGGATGACTTTTTGGTGGTAATAGGTGTCTTCCTCTACTCGTATTTGTCTGTCAATTTTTTTCTACACTTTTATGTGTATTTTGTGCAAGAAAATGCATTAAAATCGTCTGCCTAAGAAAAATTAAATTTTTTTGCGAACTTTTTTATAATTTTGGATTTATGTGTTGGATGACTTTTTGGTGGTAATAGGTGTCTTCCTCTACTCGTATTTGTCTGTCAATTTTTTTCTACACTTTTATGTGTATTTTGTGCAAGAAAATGCATTAAAATCGTCTGCCTAAGAAAAATTAAATTTTTTTGCGAACTTTTTTATAATTTTGGATTTATGTGTTGGATGACTTTTTGGTGGTAATAGGTGTCTTCCTCTACTCGTATTTGTCTGTCAATTTTTTTCTACACTTTTATGTGTATTTTGTGCAAGAAAATGCATTAAAATCGTCTGCCTAAGAAAAATTAAATTTTTTTGCGAACTTTTTTATAATTTTGGATTTATGTGTTGGATGACTTTTTGGTGGTAATAGGTGTCTTCCTCTACTCGTATTTGTCTGTCAATTTTTTTCTACACTTTTATGTGTATTTTGTGCAAGAAAATGCATTAAAATCGTCTGCCTAAGAAAAATTAAATTTTTTTGCGAACTTTTTTATAATTTTGGATTTATGGGTTGGATGACTTTTTGGTGGTAATAGGTGTCTTCCTCTACTCGTATTTGTCTGTCAATTTTTTTCTACACTTTTATGTGTATTTTGTGCAAGAAAATGCATTAAAATCGTCTGCCTAAGAAAAATTAAATTTTTTTGCGAACTTTTTTATAATTTTGGATTTATGTGTTGGATGACTTTTTGGTGGTAATAGGTGTCTTCCTCTACTCGTATTTGTCTGTCAATTTTTTTCTACACTTTTATGTGTATTTTGTGCAAGAAAATGCATTAAAATCGTCTGCCTAAGAAAAATTAAATTTTTTTGCGAACTTTTTTATAATTTTGGATTTATGTGTTGGATGACTTTTTGGTGGTAATAGGTGTCTTCCTCTACTCGTATTTGTCTGTCAATTTTTTTCTACACTTTTATGTGTATTTTGTGCAAGAAAATGCATTAAAATCGTCTGCCTAAGAAAAATTAAATTTTTTTGCGAACTTTTTTATAATTTTGGATTTATGTGTTGGATGACTTTTTGGTGGTAATAGGTGTCTTCCTCTACTCGTATTTGTCTGTCAATTTTTTTCTACACTTTTATGTGTATTTTGTGCAAGAAAATGCATTAAAATCGTCTGCCTAAGAAAAATTAAATTTTTTTGCGAACTTTTTTATAATTTTGGATTTATGGGTTGGATGACTTTTTGGTGGTAATAGGTGTCTTCCTCTACTCGTATTTGTCTGTCAATTTTTTTCTACACTTTTATGTGTATTTTGTGCAAGAAAATGCATTAAAATCGTCTGCCTAAGAAAAATTAAATTTTTTTGCGAACTTTTTTATAATTTTGGATTTATGTGTTGGATGACTTTTTGGTGGTAATAGGTGTCTTCCTCTACTCGTATTTGTCTGTCAATTTTTTTCTACACTTTTATGTGTATTTTGTGCAAGAAAATGCATTAAAATCGTCTGCCTAAGAAAAATTAAATTTTTTTGCGAACTTTTTTATAATTTTGGATTTATGTGTTGGATGACTTTTTGGTGGTAATAGGTGTCTTCCTCTACTCGTATTTGTCTGTCAATTTTTTTCTACACTTTTATGTGTATTTTGTGCAAGAAAATGCATTAAAATCGTCTGCCTAAGAAAAATTAAATTTTTTTGCGAACTTTTTTATAATTTTGGATTTATGTGTTGGATGACTTTTTGGTGGTAATAGGTGTCTTCCTCTACTCGTATTTGTCTGTCAATTTTTTTCTACACTTTTATGTGTATTTTGTGCAAGAAAATGCATTAAAATCGTCTGCCTAAGAAAAATTAAATTTTTTTGCGAACTTTTTTATAATTTTGGATTTATGTGTTGGATGACTTTTTGGTGGTAATAGGTGTCTTCCTCTACTCGTATTTGTCTGTCAATTTTTTTCTACACTTTTATGTGTATTTTGTGCAAGAAAATGCATTAAAATCGTCTGCCTAAGAAAAATTAAATTTTTTTGCGAACTTTTTTATAATTTTGGATTTATGTGTTGGATGACTTTTTGGTGGTAATAGGTGTCTTCCTCTACTCGTATTTGTCTGTCAATTTTTTTCTACACTTTTATGTGTATTTTGTGCAAGAAAATGCATTAAAATCGTCTGCCTAAGAAAAATTAAATTTTTTTGCGAACTTTTTTATAATTTTGGATTTATGTGTTGGATGACTTTTTGGTGGTAATAGGTGTCTTCCTCTACTCGTATTTGTCTGTCAATTTTTTTCTACACTTTTATGTGTATTTTGTGCAAGAAAATGCATTAAAATCGTCTGCCTAAGAAAAATTAAATTTTTTTGCGAACTTTTTTATAATTTTGGATTTATGGGTTGGATGACTTTTTGGTGGTAATAGGTGTCTTCCTCTACTCGTATTTGTCTGTCAATTTTTTTCTACACTTTTATGTGTATTTTGTGCAAGAAAATGCATTAAAATCGTCTGCCTAAGAAAAATTAAATTTTTTTGCGAACTTTTTTATAATTTTGGATTTATGTGTTGGATGACTTTTTGGTGGTAATAGGTGTCTTCCTCTACTCGTATTTGTCTGTCAATTTTTTTCTACACTTTTATGTGTATTTTGTGCAAGAAAATGCATTAAAATCGTCTGCCTAAGAAAAATTAAATTTTTTTGCGAACTTTTTTATAATTTTGGATTTATGTGTTGGATGACTTTTTGGTGGTAATAGGTGTCTTCCTCTACTCGTATTTGTCTGTCAATTTTTTTCTACACTTTTATGTGTATTTTGTGCAAGAAAATGCATTAAAATCGTCTGCCTAAGAAAAATTAAATTTTTTTGCGAACTTTTTTATAATTTTGGATTTATGTGTTGGATGACTTTTTGGTGGTAATAGGTGTCTTCCTCTACTCGTATTTGTCTGTCAATTTTTTTCTACACTTTTATGTGTATTTTGTGCAAGAAAATGCATTAAAATCGTCTGCCTAAGAAAAATTAAATTTTTTTGCGAACTTTTTTATAATTTTGGATTTATGTGTTGGATGACTTTTTGGTGGTAATAGGTGTCTTCCTCTACTCGTATTTGTCTGTCAATTTTTTTCTACACTTTTATGTGTATTTTGTGCAAGAAAATGCATTAAAATCGTCTGCCTAAGAAAAATTAAATTTTTTTGCGAACTTTTTTATAATTTTGGATTTATGTGTTGGATGACTTTTTGGTGGTAATAGGTGTCTTCCTCTACTCGTATTTGTCTGTCAATTTTTTTCTACACTTTTATGTGTATTTTGTGCAAGAAAATGCATTAAAATCGTCTGCCTAAGAAAAATTAAATTTTTTTGCGAACTTTTTTATAATTTTGGATTTATGTGTTGGATGACTTTTTGGTGGTAATAGGTGTCTTCCTCTACTCGTATTTGTCTGTCAATTTTTTTCTACACTTTTATGTGTATTTTGTGCAAGAAAATGCATTAAAATCGTCTGCCTAAGAAAAATTAAATTTTTTTGCGAACTTTTTTATAATTTTGGATTTATGTGTTGGATGACTTTTTGGTGGTAATAGGTGTCTTCCTCTACTCGTATTTGTCTGTCAATTTTTTTCTACACTTTTATGTGTATTTTGTGCAAGAAAATGCATTAAAATCGTCTGCCTAAGAAAAATTAAATTTTTTTGCGAACTTTTTTATAATTTTGGATTTATGTGTTGGATGACTTTTTGGTGGTAATAGGTGTCTTCCTCTACTCGTATTTGTCTGTCAATTTTTTTCTACACTTTTATGTGTATTTTGTGCAAGAAAATGCATTAAAATCGTCTGCCTAAGAAAAATTAAATTTTTTTGCGAACTTTTTTATAATTTTGGATTTATGTGTTGGATGACTTTTTGGTGGTAATAGGTGTCTTCCTCTACTCGTATTTGTCTGTCAATTTTTTTCTACACTTTTATGTGTATTTTGTGCAAGAAAATGCATTAAAATCGTCTGCCTAAGAAAAATTAAATTTTTTTGCGAACTTTTTTATAATTTTGGATTTATGTGTTGGATGACTTTTTGGTGGTAATAGGTGTCTTCCTCTACTCGTATTTGTCTGTCAATTTTTTTCTACACTTTTATGTGTATTTTGTGCAAGAAAATGCATTAAAATCGTCTGCCTAAGAAAAATTAAATTTTTTTGCGAACTTTTTTATAATTTTGGATTTATGTGTTGGATGACTTTTTGGTGGTAATAGGTGTCTTCCTCTACTCGTATTTGTCTGTCAATTTTTTTCTACACTTTTATGTGTATTTTGTGCAAGAAAATGCATTAAAATCGTCTGCCTAAGAAAAATTAAATTTTTTTGCGAACTTTTTTATAATTTTGGATTTATGTGTTGGATGACTTTTTGGTGGTAATAGGTGTCTTCCTCTACTCGTATTTGTCTGTCAATTTTTTTCTACACTTTTATGTGTATTTTGTGCAAGAAAATGCATTAAAATCGTCTGCCTAAGAAAAATTAAATTTTTTTGCGAACTTTTTTATAATTTTGGATTTATGTGTTGGATGACTTTTTGGTGGTAATAGGTGTCTTCCTCTACTCGTATTTGTCTGTCAATTTTTTTCTACACTTTTATGTGTATTTTGTGCAAGAAAATGCATTAAAATCGTCTGCCTAAGAAAAATTAAATTTTTTTGCGAACTTTTTTATAATTTTGGATTTATGTGTTGGATGACTTTTTGGTGGTAATAGGTGTCTTCCTCTACTCGTATTTGTCTGTCAATTTTTTTCTACACTTTTATGTGTATTTTGTGCAAGAAAATGCATTAAAATCGTCTGCCTAAGAAAAATTAAATTTTTTTGCGAACTTTTTTATAATTTTGGATTTATGTGTTGGATGACTTTTTGGTGGTAATAGGTGTCTTCCTCTACTCGTATTTGTCTGTCAATTTTTTTCTACACTTTTATGTGTATTTTGTGCAAGAAAATGCATTAAAATCGTCTGCCTAAGAAAAATTAAATTTTTTTGCGAACTTTTTTATAATTTTGGATTTATGTGTTGGATGACTTTTTGGTGGTAATAGGTGTCTTCCTCTACTCGTATTTGTCTGTCAATTTTTTTCTACACTTTTATGTGTATTTTGTGCAAGAAAATGCATTAAAATCGTCTGCCTAAGAAAAATTAAATTTTTTTGCGAACTTTTTTATAATTTTGGATTTATGTGTTGGATGACTTTTTGGTGGTAATAGGTGTCTTCCTCTACTCGTATTTGTCTGTCAATTTTTTTCTACACTTTTATGTGTATTTTGTGCAAGAAAATGCATTAAAATCGTCTGCCTAAGAAAAATTAAATTTTTTTGCGAACTTTTTTATAATTTTGGATTTATGTGTTGGATGACTTTTTGGTGGTAATAGGTGTCTTCCTCTACTCGTATTTGTCTGTCAATTTTTTTCTACACTTTTATGTGTATTTTGTGCAAGAAAATGCATTAAAATCGTCTGCCTAAGAAAAATTAAATTTTTTTGCGAACTTTTTTATAATTTTGGATTTATGTGTTGGATGACTTTTTGGTGGTAATAGGTGTCTTCCTCTACTCGTATTTGTCTGTCAATTTTTTTCTACACTTTTATGTGTATTTTGTGCAAGAAAATGCATTAAAATCGTCTGCCTAAGAAAAATTAAATTTTTTTGCGAACTTTTTTATAATTTTGGATTTATGTGTTGGATGACTTTTTGGTGGTAATAGGTGTCTTCCTCTACTCGTATTTGTCTGTCAATTTTTTTCTACACTTTTATGTGTATTTTGTGCAAGAAAATGCATTAAAATCGTCTGCCTAAGAAAAATTAAATTTTTTTGCGAACTTTTTTATAATTTTGGATTTATGTGTTGGATGACTTTTTGGTGGTAATAGGTGTCTTCCTCTACTCGTATTTGTCTGTCAATTTTTTTCTACACTTTTATGTGTATTTTGTGCAAGAAAATGCATTAAAATCGTCTGCCTAAGAAAAATTAAATTTTTTTGCGAACTTTTTTATAATTTTGGATTTATGTGTTGGATGACTTTTTGGTGGTAATAGGTGTCTTCCTCTACTCGTATTTGTCTGTCAATTTTTTTCTACACTTTTATGTGTATTTTGTGCAAGAAAATGCATTAAAATCGTCTGCCTAAGAAAAATTAAATTTTTTTGCGAACTTTTTTATAATTTTGGATTTATGTGTTGGATGACTTTTTGGTGGTAATAGGTGTCTTCCTCTACTCGTATTTGTCTGTCAATTTTTTTCTACACTTTTATGTGTATTTTGTGCAAGAAAATGCATTAAAATCGTCTGCCTAAGAAAAATTAAATTTTTTTGCGAACTTTTTTATAATTTTGGATTTATGTGTTGGATGACTTTTTGGTGGTAATAGGTGTCTTCCTCTACTCGTATTTGTCTGTCAATTTTTTTCTACACTTTTATGTGTATTTTGTGCAAGAAAATGCATTAAAATCGTCTGCCTAAGAAAAATTAAATTTTTTTGCGAACTTTTTTATAATTTTGGATTTATGTGTTGGATGACTTTTTGGTGGTAATAGGTGTCTTCCTCTACTCGTATTTGTCTGTCAATTTTTTTCTACACTTTTATGTGTATTTTGTGCAAGAAAATGCATTAAAATCGTCTGCCTAAGAAAAATTAAATTTTTTTGCGAACTTTTTTATAATTTTGGATTTATGTGTTGGATGACTTTTTGGTGGTAATAGGTGTCTTCCTCTACTCGTATTTGTCTGTCAATTTTTTTCTACACTTTTATGTGTATTTTGTGCAAGAAAATGCATTAAAATCGTCTGCCTAAGAAAAATTAAATTTTTTTGCGAACTTTTTTATAATTTTGGATTTATGTGTTGGATGACTTTTTGGTGGTAATAGGTGTCTTCCTCTACTCGTATTTGTCTGTCAATTTTTTTCTACACTTTTATGTGTATTTTGTGCAAGAAAATGCATTAAAATCGTCTGCCTAAGAAAAATTAAATTTTTTTGCGAACTTTTTTATAATTTTGGATTTATGTGTTGGATGACTTTTTGGTGGTAATAGGTGTCTTCCTCTACTCGTATTTGTCTGTCAATTTTTTTCTACACTTTTATGTGTATTTTGTGCAAGAAAATGCATTAAAATCGTCTGCCTAAGAAAAATTAAATTTTTTTGCGAACTTTTTTATAATTTTGGATTTATGGGTTGGATGACTTTTAGGTGGTAATAGGTGTCTTCCTCTACTCGGATCGGCTGTCAATTTTTTTCTACACTTTTATGTGTATTTTGTGCAAGAAAATGCATTAAAATCGTCTGCCTAAGAAAAATTAAATTTTTTTGCGAACTTTTTTATAATTTTGGATTTATGGGTTGGATGACTTTTTGGTGGTAATAGGTGTCTTCCTCTACTCGTATTTGTCTGTCAATTTTTTTCTACACTTTTATGTGTATTTTGTGCAAGAAAATGCATTAAAATCGTCTGCCTAAGAAAAATTAAATTTTTTTGCGAACTTTTTTATAATTTTGGATTTATGGGTTGGATGACTTTTTGGTGGTAATAGGTGTCTTCCTCTACTCGTATTTGTCTGTCAATTTTTTTCTACACTTTTATGTGTATTTTGTGCAAGAAAATGCATTAAAATCGTCTGCCTAAGAAAAATTAAATTTTTTTGCGAACTTTTTTATAATTTTGGATTTATGGGTTGGATGACTTTTTGGTGGTAATAGGTGTCTTCCTCTACTCGTATTTGTCTGTCAATTTTTTTCTACACTTTTATGTGTATTTTGTGCAAGAAAATGCATTAAAATCGTCTGCCTAAGAAAAATTAAATTTTTTTGCGAACTTTTTTATAATTTTGGATTTATGTGTTGGATGACTTTTTGGTGGTAATAGGTGTCTTCCTCTACTCGTATTTGGCTGTCAATTTTTTTCTACACTTTTATGTGTATTTTGTGCAAGAAAATGCATTAAAATCGTCTGCCTAAGAAAAATTAAATTTTTTTGCGAACTTTTTTATAATTTTGGATTTATGGGTTGGATGACTTTTTGGTGGTAATAGGTGTCTTCCTCTACTCGTATTTGTCTGTCAATTTTTTTCTACACTTTTATGTGTATTTTGTGCAAGAAAATGCATTAAAATCGTCTGCCTAAGAAAAATTAAATTTTTTTGCGAACTTTTTTATAATTTTGGATTTATGTGTTGGATGACTTTTTGGTGGTAATAGGTGTCTTCCTCTACTCGTATTTGTCTGTCAATTTTTTTCTACACTTTTATGTGTATTTTGTGCAAGAAAATGCATTAAAATCGTCTGCCTAAGAAAAATTAAATTTTTTTGCGAACTTTTTTATAATTTTGGATTTATGTGTTGGATGACTTTTTGGTGGTAATAGGTGTCTTCCTCTACTCGTATTTGTCTGTCAATTTTTTTCTACACTTTTATGTGTATTTTGTGCAAGAAAATGCATTAAAATCGTCTGCCTAAGAAAAATTAAATTTTTTTGCGAACTTTTTTATAATTTTGGATTTATGTGTTGGATGACTTTTTGGTGGTAATAGGTGTCTTCCTCTACTCGTATTTGTCTGTCAATTTTTTTCTACACTTTTATGTGTATTTTGTGCAAGAAAATGCATTAAAATCGTCTGCCTAAGAAAAATTAAATTTTTTTGCGAACTTTTTTATAATTTTGGATTTATGTGTTGGATGACTTTTTGGTGGTAATAGGTGTCTTCCTCTACTCGTATTTGTCTGTCAATTTTTTTCTACACTTTTATGTGTATTTTGTGCAAGAAAATGCATTAAAATCGTCTGCCTAAGAAAAATTAAATTTTTTTGCGAACTTTTTTATAATTTTGGATTTATGTGTTGGATGACTTTTTGGTGGTAATAGGTGTCTTCCTCTACTCGTATTTGTCTGTCAATTTTTTTCTACACTTTTATGTGTATTTTGTGCAAGAAAATGCATTAAAATCGTCTGCCTAAGAAAAATTAAATTTTTTTGCGAACTTTTTTATAATTTTGGATTTATGGGTTGGATGACTTTTTGGTGGTAATAGGTGTCTTCCTCTACTCGTATTTGTCTGTCAATTTTTTTCTACACTTTTATGTGTATTTTGTGCAAGAAAATGCATTAAAATCGTCTGCCTAAGAAAAATTAAATTTTTTTGCGAACTTTTTTATAATTTTGGATTTATGGGTTGGATGACTTTTTGGTGGTAATAGGTGTCTTCCTCTACTCGTATTTGTCTGTCAATTTTTTTCTACACTTTTATGTGTATTTTGTGCAAGAAAATGCATTAAAATCGTCTGCCTAAGAAAAATTAAATTTTTTTGCGAACTTTTTTATAATTTTGGATTTATGGGTTGGATGACTTTTTGGTGGTAATAGGTGTCTTCCTCTACTCGTATTTGTCTGTCAATTTTTTTCTACACTTTTATGTGTATTTTGTGCAAGAAAATGCATTAAAATCGTCTGCCTAAGAAAAATTAAATTTTTTTGCGAACTTTTTTATAATTTTGGATTTATGGGTTGGATGACTTTTTGGTGGTAATAGGTGTCTTCCTCTACTCGTATTTGGCTGTCAATTTTTTTCTACACTTTTATGTGTATTTTGTGCAAGAAAATGCATTAAAATCGTCTGCCTAAGAAAAATTAAATTTTTTTGCGAACTTTTTTATAATTTTGGATTTATGGGTTGGATGACTTTTTGGTGGTAATAGGTGTCTTCCTCTACTCGTATTTGTCTGTCAATTTTTTTCTACACTTTTATGTGTATTTTGTGCAAGAAAATGCATTAAAATCGTCTGCCTAAGAAAAATTAAATTTTTTTGCGAACTTTTTTATAATTTTGGATTTATGGGTTGGATGACTTTTTGGTGGTAATAGGTGTCTTCCTCTACTCGTATTTGGCTGTCAATTTTTTTCTACACTTTTATGTGTATTTTGTGCAAGAAAATGCATTAAAATCGTCTGCCTAAGAAAAATTAAATTTTTTTGCGAACTTTTTTATAATTTTGGATTTATGGGTTGGATGACTTTTTGGTGGTAATAGGTGTCTTCCTCTACTCGTATTTGGCTGTCAATTTTTTTCTACACTTTTATGTGTATTTTGTGCAAGAAAATGCATTAAAATCGTCTGCCTAAGAAAAATTAAATTTTTTTGGGAACTTTTTTATAATTTTGGATTTATGGGTTGGATGACTTTTTGGTGGTAATAGGTGTCTTCCTCTACTCGTATTTGGCTGTCAATTTTTTTCTACACTTTTATGTGTATTTTGTGCAAGAAAATGCATTAAAATCGTCTGCCTAAGAAAAATTAAATTTTTTTGCGAACTTTTTTATAATTTTGGATTTATGGGTTGGATGACTTTTTGGTGGTAATAGGTGTCTTCCTCTACTCGTATTTGTCTGTCAATTTTTTTCTACACTTTTATGTGTATTTTGTGCAAGAAAATGCATTAAAATCGTCTGCCTAAGAAAAATTAAATTTTTTTGCGAACTTTTTTATAATTTTGGATTTATGGGTTGGATGACTTTTTGGTGGTAATAGGTGTCTTCCTCTACTCGTATTTGGCTGTCAATTTTTTTCTACACTTTTATGTGTATTTTGTGCAAGAAAATGCATTAAAATCGTCTGCCTAAGAAAAATTAAATTTTTTTGCGAACTTTTTTATAATTTTGGATTTATGTGTTGGATGACTTTTTGGTGGTAATAGGTGTCTTCCTCTACTCGTATTTGGCTGTCAATTTTTTTCTACACTTTTATGTGTATTTTGTGCAAGAAAATGCATTAAAATCGTCTGCCTAAGAAAAATTAAATTTTTTTGCGAACTTTTTTATAATTTTGGATTTATGTGTTGGATGACTTTTTGGTGGTAATAGGTGTCTTCCTCTACTCGTATTTGTCTGTCAATTTTTTTCTACACTTTTATGTGTATTTTGTGCAAGAAAATGCATTAAAATCGTCTGCCTAAGAAAAATTAAATTTTTTTGCGAACTTTTTTATAATTTTGGATTTATGTGTTGGATGACTTTTTGGTGGTAATAGGTGTCTTCCTCTACTCGTATTTGTCTGTCAATTTTTTTCTACACTTTTATGTGTATTTTGTGCAAGAAAATGCATTAAAATCGTCTGCCTAAGAAAAATTAAATTTTTTTGCGAACTTTTTTATAATTTTGGATTTATGGGTTGGATGACTTTTTGGTGGTAATAGGTGTCTTCCTCTACTCGTATTTGTCTGTCAATTTTTTTCTACACTTTTATGTGTATTTTGTGCAAGAAAATGCATTAAAATCGTCTGCCTAAGAAAAATTAAATTTTTTTGCGAACTTTTTTATAATTTTGGATTTATGGGTTGGATGACTTTTTGGTGGTAATAGGTGTCTTCCTCTACTCGTATTTGGCTGTCAATTTTTTTCTACACTTTTATGTGTATTTTGTGCAAGAAAATGCATTAAAATCGTCTGCCTAAGAAAAATTAAATTTTTTTGCGAACTTTTTTATAATTTTGGATTTATGTGTTGGATGACTTTTTGGTGGTAATAGGTGTCTTCCTCTACTCGTATTGGCTGTCAATTTTTTTCTACACTTTTATGTGTATTTTGTGCAAGAAAATGCATTAAAATCGTCTGCCTAAGAAAAATTAAATTTTTTTGCGAACTTTTTTATAATTTTGGATTTATGGGTTGGATGACTTTTTGGTGGTAATAGGTGTCTTCCTCTACTCGTATTTGCTGTCAATTTTTTTCTACACTTTTATGTGTATTTTGTGCAAGAAAATGCATTAAAATCGTCTGCCTAAGAAAAATTAAATTTTTTTGCGAACTTTTTTATAATTTTGGATTTATGGGTTGGATGACTTTTTGGTGGTAATAGGTGTCTTCCTCTACTCGTATTTGGCTGTCAATTTTTTTCTACACTTTTATGTGTATTTTGTGCAAGAAAATGCATTAAAATCGTCTGCCTAAGAAAAATTAAATTTTTTTGGGAACTTTTTTATAATTTTGGATTTATGGGTTGGATGACTTTTTGGTGGTAATAGGTGTCTTCCTCTACTCGGATCTGGCTGTCAATTTTTTTCTACACTTTTATGTGTATTTTGTGCAAGAAAATGCATTAAAATCGTCTGCCTAAGAAAAATTAAATTTTTTTGCGAACTTTTTTATAATTTTGGATTTATGGGTTGGATGACTTTTTGGTGGTAATAGGTGTCTTCCTCTACTCGTATTTGTCTGTCAATTTTTTTCTACACTTTTATGTGTATTTTGTGCAAGAAAATGCATTAAAATCGTCTGCCTAAGAAAAATTAAATTTTTTTGCGAACTTTTTTATAATTTTGGATTTATGGGTTGGATGACTTTTAGGTGGTAATAGGTGTCTTCCTCTACTCGGATCTGGCTGTCAATTTTTTTCTACACTTTTATGTGTATTTTGTGCAAGAAAATGCATTAAAATCGTCTGCCTAAGAAAAATTAAATTTTTTTGGGAACTTTTTTATAATTTTGGATTTATGGGTTGGATGACTTTTTGGTGGTAATAGGTGTCTTCCTCTACTCGTATTTGTCTGTCAATTTTTTTCTACACTTTTATGTGTATTTTGTGCAAGAAAATGCATTAAAATCGTCTGCCTAAGAAAAATTAAATTTTTTTGCGAACTTTTTTATAATTTTGGATTTATGGGTTGGATGACTTTTTGGTGGTAATAGGTGTCTTCCTCTACTCGTATCGTGCTGTCAATTTTTTTCTACACTTTTATGTGTATTTTGTGCAAGAAAATGCATTAAAATCGTCTGCCTAAGAAAAATTAAATTTTTTTGCGAACTTTTTTATAATTTTGGATTTATGTGTTGGATGACTTTTTGGTGGTAATAGGTGTCTTCCTCTACTCGTATTTGGCTGTCAATTTTTTTCTACACTTTTATGTGTATTTTGTGCAAGAAAATGCATTAAAATCGTCTGCCTAAGAAAAATTAAATTTTTTTGCGAACTTTTTTATAATTTTGGATTTATGTGTTGGATGACTTTTTGGTGGTAATAGGTGTCTTCCTCTACTCGTATTTGTCTGTCAATTTTTTTCTACACTTTTATGTGTATTTTGTGCAAGAAAATGCATTAAAATCGTCTGCCTAAGAAAAATTAAATTTTTTTGCGAACTTTTTTATAATTTTGGATTTATGTGTTGGATGACTTTTTGGTGGTAATAGGTGTCTTCCTCTACTCGTATTTGTCTGTCAATTTTTTTCTACACTTTTATGTGTATTTTGTGCAAGAAAATGCATTAAAATCGTCTGCCTAAGAAAAATTAAATTTTTTTGGAACTTTTTTATAATTTTGGATTTATGGGTTGGATGACTTTTTGGTGGTAATAGGTGTCTTCCTCTACTCGTATTTGTCTGTCAATTTTTTTCTACACTTTTATGTGTATTTTGTGCAAGAAAATGCATTAAAATCGTCTGCCTAAGAAAAATTAAATTTTTTTGGGAACTTTTTTATAATTTTGGATTTATGGGTTGGATGACTTTTTGGTGGTAATAGGTGTCTTCCTCTACTCGGATCTGGCTGTCAATTTTTTTCTACACTTTTATGTGTATTTTGTGCAAGAAAATGCATTAAAATCGTCTGCCTAAGAAAAATTAAATTTTTTTGCGAACTTTTTTATAATTTTGGATTTATGGGTTGGATGACTTTTTGGTGGTAATAGGTGTCTTCCTCTACTCGGATCTGGCTGTCAATTTTTTTCTACACTTTTATGTGTATTTTGTGCAAGAAAATGCATTAAAATCGTCTGCCTAAGAAAAATTAAATTTTTTTGCGAACTTTTTTATAATTTTGGATTTATGGGTTGGATGACTTTTTGGTGGTAATAGGTGTCTTCCTCTACTCGTATTTGGCTGTCAATTTTTTTCTACACTTTTATGTGTATTTTGTGCAAGAAAATGCATTAAAATCGTCTGCCTAAGAAAAATTAAATTTTTTTGGGAACTTTTTTATAATTTTGGATTTATGGGTTGGATGACTTTTTGGTGGTAATAGGTGTCTTCCTCTACTCGGATTTGGCTGTCAATTTTTTTCTACACTTTTATGTGTATTTTGTGCAAGAAAATGCATTAAAATCGTCTGCCTAAGAAAAATTAAATTTTTTTGCGAACTTTTTTATAATTTTGGATTTATGTGTTGGATGACTTTTTGGTGGTAATAGGTGTCTTCCTCTACTCGTATTTGTCTGTCAATTTTTTTCTACACTTTTATGTGTATTTTGTGCAAGAAAATGCATTAAAATCGTCTGCCTAAGAAAAATTAAATTTTTTTGCGAACTTTTTTATAATTTTGGATTTATGTGTTGGATGACTTTTTGGTGGTAATAGGTGTCTTCCTCTACTCGTATTTGTCTGTCAATTTTTTTCTACACTTTTATGTGTATTTTGTGCAAGAAAATGCATTAAAATCGTCTGCCTAAGAAAAATTAAATTTTTTTGCGAACTTTTTTATAATTTTGGATTTATGTGTTGGATGACTTTTTGGTGGTAATAGGTGTCTTCCTCTACTCGGATCGAGCTGTCAATTTTTTTCTACACTTTTATGTGTATTTTGTGCAAGAAAATGCATTAAAATCGTCTGCCTAAGAAAAATTAAATTTTTTTGCGAACTTTTTTATAATTTTGGATTTATGTGTTGGATGACTTTTTGGTGGTAATAGGTGTCTTCCTCTACTCGTATTTGTCTGTCAATTTTTTTCTACACTTTTATGTGTATTTTGTGCAAGAAAATGCATTAAAATCGTCTGCCTAAGAAAAATTAAATTTTTTTGCGAACTTTTTTATAATTTTGGATTTATGTGTTGGATGACTTTTTGGTGGTAATAGGTGTCTTCCTCTACTCGTATTTGTCTGTCAATTTTTTTCTACACTTTTATGTGTATTTTGTGCAAGAAAATGCATTAAAATCGTCTGCCTAAGAAAAATTAAATTTTTTTGCGAACTTTTTTATAATTTTGGATTTATGTGTTGGATGACTTTTTGGTGGTAATAGGTGTCTTCCTCTACTCGTATTTGTCTGTCAATTTTTTTCTACACTTTTATGTGTATTTTGTGCAAGAAAATGCATTAAAATCGTCTGCCTAAGAAAAATTAAATTTTTTTGCGAACTTTTTTATAATTTTGGATTTATGTGTTGGATGACTTTTTGGTGGTAATAGGTGTCTTCCTCTACTCGTATTTGTCTGTCAATTTTTTTCTACACTTTTATGTGTATTTTGTGCAAGAAAATGCATTAAAATCGTCTGCCTAAGAAAAATTAAATTTTTTTGCGAACTTTTTTATAATTTTGGATTTATGTGTTGGATGACTTTTTGGTGGTAATAGGTGTCTTCCTCTACTCGGATCGAGCTGTCAATTTTTTTCTACACTTTTATGTGTATTTTGTGCAAGAAAATGCATTAAAATCGTCTGCCTAAGAAAAATTAAATTTTTTTGGGAACTTTTTTATAATTTTGGATTTATGGGTTGGATGACTTTTTGGTGGTAATAGGTGTCTTCCTCTACTCGTATTTGTCTGTCAATTTTTTTCTACACTTTTATGTGTATTTTGTGCAAGAAAATGCATTAAAATCGTCTGCCTAAGAAAAATTAAATTTTTTTGCGAACTTTTTTATAATTTTGGATTTATGTGTTGGATGACTTTTTGGTGGTAATAGGTGTCTTCCTCTACTCGTATTTGTCTGTCAATTTTTTTCTACACTTTTATGTGTATTTTGTGCAAGAAAATGCATTAAAATCGTCTGCCTAAGAAAAATTAAATTTTTTTGCGAACTTTTTTATAATTTTGGATTTATGTGTTGGATGACTTTTTGGTGGTAATAGGTGTCTTCCTCTACTCGTATTTGTCTGTCAATTTTTTTCTACACTTTTATGTGTATTTTGTGCAAGAAAATGCATTAAAATCGTCTGCCTAAGAAAAATTAAATTTTTTTGGGAACTTTTTTATAATTTTGGATTTATGGGTTGGATGACTTTTTGGTGGTAATAGGTGTCTTCCTCTACTCGTATTTGTCTGTCAATTTTTTTCTACACTTTTATGTGTATTTTGTGCAAGAAAATGCATTAAAATCGTCTGCCTAAGAAAAATTAAATTTTTTTGCGAACTTTTTTATAATTTTGGATTTATGTGTTGGATGACTTTTTGGTGGTAATAGGTGTCTTCCTCTACTCGGATCGAGCTGTCAATTTTTTTCTACACTTTTATGTGTATTTTGTGCAAGAAAATGCATTAAAATCGTCTGCCTAAGAAAAATTAAATTTTTTTGGGAACTTTTTTATAATTTTGGATTTATGGGTTGGATGACTTTTTGGTGGTAATAGGTGTCTTCCTCTACTCGTATTTGTCTGTCAATTTTTTTCTACACTTTTATGTGTATTTTGTGCAAGAAAATGCATTAAAATCGTCTGCCTAAGAAAAATTAAATTTTTTTGGGAACTTTTTTATAATTTTGGATTTATGGGTTGGATGACTTTTAGGTGGTAATAGGTGTCTTCCTCTACTCGTATTTGTCTGTCAATTTTTTTCTACACTTTTATGTGTATTTTGTGCAAGAAAATGCATTAAAATCGTCTGCCTAAGAAAAATTAAATTTTTTTGCGAACTTTTTTATAATTTTGGATTTATGTGTTGGATGACTTTTTGGTGGTAATAGGTGTCTTCCTCTACTCGTATTTGTCTGTCAATTTTTTTCTACACTTTTATGTGTATTTTGTGCAAGAAAATGCATTAAAATCGTCTGCCTAAGAAAAATTAAATTTTTTTGCGAACTTTTTTATAATTTTGGATTTATGGGTTGGATGACTTTTTGGTGGTAATAGGTGTCTTCCTCTACTCGTATTTGTCTGTCAATTTTTTTCTACACTTTTATGTGTATTTTGTGCAAGAAAATGCATTAAAATCGTCTGCCTAAGAAAAATTAAATTTTTTTGGGAACTTTTTTATAATTTTGGATTTATGGGTTGGATGACTTTTAGGTGGTAATAGGTGTCTTCCTCTACTCGTATTTGTCTGTCAATTTTTTTCTACACTTTTATGTGTATTTTGTGCAAGAAAATGCATTAAAATCGTCTGCCTAAGAAAAATTAAATTTTTTTGCGAACTTTTTTATAATTTTGGATTTATGTGTTGGATGACTTTTTGGTGGTAATAGGTGTCTTCCTCTACTCGGATCGAGCTGTCAATTTTTTTCTACACTTTTATGTGTATTTTGTGCAAGAAAATGCATTAAAATCGTCTGCCTAAGAAAAATTAAATTTTTTTGCGAACTTTTTTATAATTTTGGATTTATGTGTTGGATGACTTTTTGGTGGTAATAGGTGTCTTCCTCTACTCGTATTTGTCTGTCAATTTTTTTCTACACTTTTATGTGTATTTTGTGCAAGAAAATGCATTAAAATCGTCTGCCTAAGAAAAATTAAATTTTTTTGCGAACTTTTTTATAATTTTGGATTTATGTGTTGGATGACTTTTTGGTGGTAATAGGTGTCTTCCTCTACTCGGATCGAGCTGTCAATTGTTTTCTACACTTTTATGTGTATTTTGTGCAAGAAAATGCATTAAAATCGTCTGCCTAAGAAAAATTAAATTTTTTTGGGAACTTTTTTATAATTTTGGATTTATGGGTTGGATGACTTTTAGGTGGTAATAGGTGTCTTCCTCTACTCGTATTTATCAGTCAATTTTTTTCTACACTTTTATGTGTATTTTGTGCAAGAAAATGCATTAAAATCGTCTGCCTAAGAAAAATTAAATTTTTTTGGGAACTTTTTTATAATTTTGGATTTATGGGTTGGATGACTTTTAGGTGGTAATAGGTGTCTTCCTCTACTCGTGTTTGTCTGTCAATTTTTTTCTACACTTTTATGTGTATTTTGTGCAAGAAAATGCATTAAAATCGTCTGCCTAAGAAAAATTAAATTTTTTTGCGAACTTTTTTATAATTTTGGATTTATGTGTTGGATGACTTTTTGGTGGTAATAGGTGTCTTCCTCTACTCGTATTTATCTGTCAATTTTTTTCTACACTTTTATGTGTATTTTGTGCAAGAAAATGCATTAAAATCGTCTGCCTAAGAAAAATTAAATTTTTTTGCGAACTTTTTTATAATTTTGGATTTATGGGTTGGATGACTTTTAGGTGGTAATAGGTGTCTTCCTCTACTCGGATCTGGCTGTCAATTGTTTTCTACACTTTTATGTGTATTTTGTGCAAGAAAATGCATTAAAATCGTCTGCCTAAGAAAAATTAAATTTTTTGCGAACTTTTTTATAATTTTGGATTTATGTGTTGGATGACTTTTTGGTGGTAATAGGTGTCTTCCTCTACTCGTATTTATCAGTCAATTTTTTTCTACACTTTTATGTGTATTTTGTGCAAGAAAATGCATTAAAATCGTCTGCCTAAGAAAAATTAAATTTTTTTCGGAACTTTTTTATAATTTTGGATTTATGGGTTGGATGACTTTTAGGTGGTAATAGGTGTCTTCCTCTACTCGTGTTTGTCGGTCAATTTTTTTCTACACTTTTATGTGTATTTTGTGCAAGAAAATGCATTAAAATCGTCTGCCTAAGAAAAATTTAATTTTTTTGCGAACTTTTTTATAATTTTGGATTTATGTGTTGGATGACTTTTTGGTGGTAATAGGTGTCTTCCTCTACTCGGATCTGGCTGTCAATTGTTTTCTACACTTTTATGTGTATTTTGTGCAAGAAAATGCATTAAAATCGTCTGCCTTAGAAAAATTAAATTTTTTTGGGAACTTTTTTATAATTTTGGATTTATGGGTTGGATGACTTTTAGGTGGTAATAGGTGTCTTCCTCTACTCGTGTTTGTCTGTCAATTTTTTTCTACACTTTTATGTGTATTTTGTGCAAGAAAATGCATTAAAATCGTCTGCCTAAGAAAAATTAAATTTTTTTGCGAACTTTTTTATAATTTTGGATTTATGGGTTGGATGACTTTTTGGTGGTAATAGGTGTCTTCCTCTACTCGTATTTGTCTGTCAATTTTTTTCTACACTTTTATGTGTATTTTGTGCAAGAAAATGCATTAAAATCGTCTGCCTAAGAAAAATTAAATTTTTTTGCGAACTTTTTTATAATTTTGGATTTATGTGTTGGATGACTTTTTGGTGGTAATAGGTGTCTTCCTCTACTCGGATCGAGCTGTCAATTTTTTTCTACACTTTTATGTGTATTTTGTGCAAGAAAATGCATTAAAATCGTCTGCCTAAGAAAAATTAAATTTTTTTGGGAACTTTTTTATAATTTTGGATTTATGGGTTGGATGACTTTTAGGTGGTAATAGGTGTCTTCCTCTACTCGTATTTGTCTGTCAATTTTTTTCTACACTTTTATGTGTATTTTGTGCAAGAAAATGCATTAAAATCGTCTGCCTAAGAAAAATTAAATTTTTTT
The DNA here is from genome assembly GCF_019393585.1 of Leptopilina boulardi. Taxonomy (NCBI): domain Eukaryota; kingdom Metazoa; phylum Arthropoda; class Insecta; order Hymenoptera; family Figitidae; genus Leptopilina; species Leptopilina boulardi. The sequence continues at coordinate 688,551 of NW_026137813.1, forward strand.
GGGAACTTTTTTATAATTTTGGATTTATGGGTTGGATGACTTTTAGGTGGTAATAGGTGTCTTCCTCTACTCGTATTTGTCTGTCAATTGTTTTCTACACTTTTATGTGTATTTTGTGCAAGAAAATGCATTAAAATCGTCTGCCTAAGAAAAATTAAATTTTTTTGCGAACTTTTTTATAATTTTGGATTTATGTGTTGGATGACTTTTTGGTGGTAATAGGTGTCTTCCTCTACTCGTATTTGTCTGTCAATTTTTTTCTACACTTTTATGTGTATTTTGTGCAAGAAAATGCATTAAAATCGTCTGCCTTAGAAAAATTAAATTTTTTTGGTAACTTTTTTATAATTTTGGATTTATGGGTTGGATGACTTTTAGGTGGTAATAGGTGTCTTCCTCTACTCGGATCTGGCTGTCAATTTTTTTCTACACTTTTATGTGTATTTTGTGCAAGAAAATGCATTAAAATCGTCTGCCTAAGAAAAATTAAATTTTTTTGCGAACTTTTTTATAATTTTGGATTTATGGGTTGGATGACTTTTTGGTGGTAATAGGTGTCTTCCTCTACTCGTATTTGTCTGTCAATTTTTTTCTACACTTTTATGTGTATTTTGTGCAAGAAAATGCATTAAAATCGTCTGCCTAAGAAAAATTAAATTTTTTTGCGAACTTTTTTATAATTTTGGATTTATGTGTTGGATGACTTTTTGGTGGTAATAGGTGTCTTCCTCTACTCGGATCGAGCTGTCAATTTTTTTCTACACTTTTATGTGTATTTTGTGCAAGAAAATGCATTAAAATCGTCTGCCTAAGAAAAATTAAATTTTTTTGCGAACTTTTTTATAATTTTGGATTTATGTGTTGGATGACTTTTTGGTGGTAATAGGTGTCTTCCTCTACTCGTATTTGTCTGTCAATTTTTTTCTACACTTTTATGTGTATTTTGTGCAAGAAAATGCATTAAAATCGTCTGCCTAAGAAAAATTAAATTTTTTTGCGAACTTTTTTATAATTTTGGATTTATGTGTTGGATGACTTTTTGGTGGTAATAGGTGTCTTCCTCTACTCGGATCGAGCTGTCAATTTTTTTCTACACTTTTATGTGTATTTTGTGCAAGAAAATGCATTAAAATCGTCTGCCTAAGAAAAATTAAATTTTTTTGCGAACTTTTTTATAATTTTGGATTTATGTGTTGGATGACTTTTTGGTGGTAATAGGTGCCTTCCTCTACTCGTATTTGTCTGTCAATTTTTTTCTACACTTTTATGTGTATTTTGTGCAAGAAAATGCATTAAAATCGTCTGCCTAAGAAAAATTAAATTTTTTTGCGAACTTTTTTATAATTTTGGATTTATGTGTTGGATGACTTTTTGGTGGTAATAGGTGTCTTCCTCTACTCGGATCGAGCTGTCAATTTTTTTCTACACTTTTATGTGTATTTTGTGCAAGAAAATGCATTAAAATCGTCTGCCTAAGAAAAATTAAATTTTTTTGCGAACTTTTTTATAATTTTGGATTTATGTGTTGGATGACTTTTTGGTGGTAATAGGTGTCTTCCTCTACTCGTATTTGTCTGTCAATTTTTTTCTACACTTTTATGTGTATTTTGTGCAAGAAAATGCATTAAAATCGTCTGCCTAAGAAAAATTAAATTTTTTTGCGAACTTTTTTATAATTTTGGATTTATGTGTTGGATGACTTTTTGGTGGTAATAGGTGTCTTCCTCTACTCGGATCGAGCTGTCAATTTTTTTCTACACTTTTATGTGTATTTTGTGCAAGAAAATGCATTAAAATCGTCTGCCTAAGAAAAATTAAATTTTTTTGCGAACTTTTTTATAATTTTGGATTTATGTGTTGGATGACTTTTTGGTGGTAATAGGTGCCTTCCTCTACTCGTATTTGTCTGTCAATTTTTTTCTACACTTTTATGTGTATTTTGTGCAAGAAAATGCATTAAAATCGTCTGCCTAAGAAAAATTAAATTTTTTTGCGAACTTTTTTATAATTTTGGATTTATGTGTTGGATGACTTTTTGGTGGTAATAGGTGTCTTCCTCTACTCGGATCGAGCTGTCAATTGTTTTCTACACTTTTATGTGTATTTTGTGCAAGAAAATGCATTAAAATCGTCTGCCTAAGAAAAATTAAATTTTTTTGGGAACTTTTTTATAATTTTGGATTTATGGGTTGGATGACTTTTAGGTGGTAATAGGTGTCTTCCTCTACTCGTATTTGTCTGTCAATTTTTTTCTACACTTTTATGTGTATTTTGTGCAAGAAAATGCATTAAAATCGTCTGCCTAAGAAAAATTAAATTTTTTTGCGAACTTTTTTATAATTTTGGATTTATGGGTTGGATGACTTTTTGGTGGTAATAGGTGTCTTCCTCTACTCGTATTTGTCTGTCAATTTTTTTCTACACTTTTATGTGTATTTTGTGCAAGAAAATGCATTAAAATCGTCTGCCTAAGAAATATTAAATTTTTTGCAAACTTTTTTTTAATTTTGGATTTATGTGTTGGATGACTTTTTGGTGGTAATAGGTGTCTTCCTCTACTCGTATTTATCAGTCAATTTTTTTCTACACTTTTATGTGTATTTTGTGCAAGAAAATGCATTAAAATCGTCTGCCTAAGAAAAATTAAATTTTTTTGGGAACTTTTTTATAATTTTGGATTTATGGGTTGGATGACTTTTAGGTGGTAATAGGTGTCTTCCTCTACTTGTGTTTGTCGGTCAATTTTTTTCTACACTTTTATGTGTATTTTGTGCAAGAAAATGCATTAAAATCGTCTGCCTAAGAAAAATTAAATTTTTTTGCGAACTTTTTTATAATTTTGGATTTATGTGTTGGATGACTTTTTGGTGGTAATAGGTGTCTTCCTCTACTCGGATCTGGCTGTCAATTGATTTCTACACTTTTATGTGTATTTTGTGCAAGAAAATGCATTAAAATCGTCTGCCTTAGAAAAATTAAATTTTTTTGGGAACTTTTTTATAATTTTGGATTTATGGGTTGGATGACTTTTAGGTGGTAATAGGTGTCTTCCTCTACTCGGATCTGGCTGTCAATTGTTTTCTACACTTTTATGTGTATTTTGTGCAAGAAAATGCATTAAAATCGTCTGCCTAAGAAATATTAAATTTTTTGCGAACTTTTTTATAATTTTGGATTTATGGGTTGGATGACTTTTAGGTGGTAATAGGTGTCTTCCTCTACTCGTGTTTGTCGGTCAATTTTTTTCTACACTTTTATGTGTATTTTGTGCAAGAAAATGCATTAAAATCGTCTGCCTAAGAAAAATTAAATTTTTTTGCGAACTTTTTTATAATTTTGGATTTATGTGTTGGATGACTTTTTGGTGGTAATAGGTGCCTTCCTCTACTCGTATTTGTCTGTCAATTTTTTTCTACACTTTTATGTGTATTTTGTGCAAGAAAATGCATTAAAATCGTCTGCCTAAGAAAAATTAAATTTTTTTGCGAACTTTTTTATAATTTTGGATTTATGTGTTGGATAACTTTTTGGTGGTAATAGGTGTCTTCCTCTACTCGGATCGAGCTGTCAATTGTTTTCTACACTTTTATGTGTATTTTGTGCAAGAAAATGCATTAAAATCGTCTGCCTAAGAAAAATTAAATTTTTTTGCGAACTTTTTTATAATTTTGGATTTATGGGTTGGATGACTTTTTGGTGGTAATAGGTGTCTTCCTCTACTCGTATTTGTCTGTCAATTTTTTTCTACACTTTTATGTGTATTTTGTGCAAGAAAATGCATTAAAATCGTCTGCCTAAGAAAAATTAAATTTTTTTGCGAACTTTTTTATAATTTTGGATATATGTGTTGGATGACTTTTAGTTGGTAATAGGTGTCTTCCTCTACTCGTATTTGTCTGTCAATTTTTTTCTACACTTTTATGTGTATTTTGTGCAAGAAAATGCATTAAAATCGTCTGCCTAAGAAAAATTAAATTTTTTTGCGAACTTTTTTATAATTTTGGTTATATGTGTTGGATGACTTTTAGTTGGTAATAGGTGTCTTCCTCTACTCGGATCTGGCTGTCAATTTTTTTCTACACTTTTATGTGTATTTTGTGCAAGAAAATGCATTAAAATCGTCTGCCTAAGAAAAATTAAATTTTTTTGCGAACTTTTTTATAATTTTGGATTTATGTGTTGGATAACTTTTTGGTGGTAATAGGTGTCTTCCTCTACTCGGATCGAGCTGTCAATTGTTTTCTACACTTTTATGTGTATTTTGTGCAAGAAAATGCATTAAAATCGTCTGCCTAAGAAAAATGAAATTTTTTTGGGAACTTTTTTATAATTTTGGATTTATGGGTTGGATGACTTTTAGGTGGTAATAGGTGTCTTCCTCTACTCGTATTTGTCTGTCAATTTTTTTCTACAGTTTTATGTGTATTTTGTGCAAGAAAATGCATTAAAATCGTCTGCCTAAGAAAAATTAAATTTTTTTGCGAACTTTTTTATAATTTTGGATTTATGTGTTGGATGACTTTTTGGTGGTAATAGGTGCCTTCCTCTACTCGTATTTGTCTGTCAATTTTTTTCTACACTTTTATGTGTATTTTGTGCAAGAAAATGCATTAAAATCGTCTGCCTAAGAAAAATTAAATTTTTTTGCGAACTTTTTTATAATTTTGGATTTATGTGTTGGATAACTTTTTGGTGGTAATAGGTGTCTTCCTCTACTCGGATCGAGCTGTCAATTGTTTTCTACACTTTTATGTGTATTTTGTGCAAGAAAATGCATTAAAATCGTCTGCCTAAGAAAAATGAAATTTTTTTGGGAACTTTTTTATAATTTTGGATTTATGGGTTGGATGACTTTTTGGTGGTAATAGGTGCCTTCCTCTACTCGTATTTGTCTGTCAATTTTTTTCTACACTTTTATGTGTATTTTGTGCAAGAAAATGCATTAAAATCGTCTGCCTAAGAAAAATTAAATTTTTTTGCGAACTTTTTTATAATTTTGGATTTATGTGTTGGATAACTTTTTGGTGGTAATAGGTGTCTTCCTCTACTCGGATCGAGCTGTCAATTGTTTTCTACAGTTTTATGTGTATTTTGTGCAAGAAAATGCATTAAAATCGTCTGCCTAAGAAAAATTAAATTTTTTTGCGAACTTTTTTATAATTTTGGATTTATGGGTTGGATGACTTTTTGGTGGTAATAGGTGTCTTCCTCTACTCGTATTTGTCTGTCAATTTTTTTCTACACTTTTATGTGTATTTTGTGCAAGAAAATGCATTAAAATCGTCTGCCTAAGAAAAATTAAATTTTTTTGCGAACTTTTTTATAATTTTGGATATATGTGTTGGATGACTTTTAGTTGGTAATAGGTGTCTTCCTCTACTCGTATTTGTCTGTCAATTTTTTTCTACACTTTTATGTGTATTTTGTGCAAGAAAATGCATTAAAATCGTCTGCCTAAGAAAAATTAAATTTTTTTGCGAACTTTTTTATAATTTTGGTTTTATGTGTTGGATGACTTTTAGTTGGTAATAGGTGTCTTCCTCTACTCGGATCTGGCTGTCAATTTTTTTCTACACTTTTATGTGTATTTTGTGCAAGAAAATGCATTAAAATCGTCTGCCTAAGAAAAATTAAATTTTTTTGCGAACTTTTTTATAATTTTGGATTTATGTGTTGGATAACTTTTTGGTGGTAATAGGTGTCTTCCTCTACTCGGATCGAGCTGTCAATTGTTTTCTACACTTTTATGTGTATTTTGTGCAAGAAAATGCATTAAAATCGTCTGCCTAAGAAAAATGAAATTTTTTTGGGAACTTTTTTATAATTTTGGATTTATGGGTTGGATGACTTTTAGGTGGTAATAGGTGTCTTCCTCTACTCGTGTTTGTCGGTCAATTTTTTTCTACACTTTTATGTGTATTTTGTGCAAGAAAATGCATTAAAATCGTCTGCCTAAGAAAAATTAAATTTTTTTGCGAACTTTTTTATAATTTTGGATTTATGGGTTGGATGACTTTTTGGTGGTAATAGGTGTCTTCCTCTACTCGGATCTGGCTGTCAATTGATTTCTACACTTTTATGTGTATTTTGTGCAAGAAAATGCATTAAAATCGTCTGCCTTAGAAAAATTAAATTTTTTTGGGAACTTTTTTATAATTTTGGATTTATGGGTTGGATGACTTTTAGGTGGTAATAGGTGTCTTCCTCTACTCGGATCTGGCTGTCAATTGTTTTCTACACTTTTATGTGTATTTTGTGCAAGAAAATGCATTAAAATCGTCTGCCTAAGAAAAATTAAATTTTTTGCGAACTTTTTTATAATTTTGGATTTATGTGTTGGATGACTTTTTGGTGGTAATAGGTGTCTTCCTCTACTCGGATCTGGCTGTCAATTGATTTCTACACTTTTATGTGTATTTTGTGGAAGAAAATGCATTAAAATCGTCTGCCTAAGAAAAATTAAATTTTTTTGGGAAATTTTTTATAATTTTGGATTTATGGGTTGGATGACTTTTAGGTGGTAATAGGTGTCTTCCTCTACTCGGATCGAGCTGTCAATTTTTTTCTACACTTTTATGTGTATTTTGTGCAAGAAAATGCTTCAAAATCGTCTGCCTAAGAAAAATTGAATTTTTTTGGGAAGATTTTTATGATTTTTTTTTTGAATTTTATTTAAAAAAAAATCTTTCTTGTACAAGATCTTGCACCAGATCTTGTACAAGATCTAACACATGAACTTGTTCCAAATTCGTATACATTTGCCTGTACAGGAACTGGTCAGAACTTGTACAAGTTCAGTTTCTGATCCTGTATAGGAAATTGTATATTTATTTATAAATTCTAAGGGGTTTTTTTTGGTAAAACTTCTTTGACTAATTCGATGTTTTTTGCATGTTTGTATTGCGTATGTAAGATTTAGGTTTGCCTATAGATTTGTCAAGCAATTCAAATAGTTGTTTAGATAGAAAGGCAGTTAATGTATTAATAGTAGAAACAGCAGGTCGTAATGGATTACATTTTTTATGAATTTTAAGTAGGCCATAAATTTTTGATAGTGTCGTATTGGTTTGTGTCAGTTCAATGTCATTATATTTTCTGTTTAAAATACTATTATCATTTAAATATTTTAATTTTCTATAAGTATTTATTTTTAAACTTTGTAATGGATTTTTCTTAATAGTTTTGTATGTTTTTTTATCAGATAATAAATTTTCAAGTTTTTTTTACATACTCTGATTCTATCATTTATTTTAATATAACATGGTTTTTTTAAACTGTAATCAAAGGAACGAAAATTATTAATAAGTTTATTTCTTATATTATCAGAAATTTCATTGTTTAAATCATAAAATATAATAAAATATTCTATTGATTTTACATACTCAATTGTTGTGTTCATATGTTTATTTTTATTGTCAATGTTAAAGTTAAAATTATTGCCGAACGATATAAAATTGGAGACATTCGCAGGAATTTCAGTATTTAAAAGGTTTAGAAACAAATTTGTCTGTGAGTTAAAAGGATTATAAATGTCAATATTAAATTTGTCAAATTTTAAAAAATTGAATTTTTTGTCAGATTGTTTTTTACAATTATTAATATAAGATTCATGCTGTTGGTTATGTATACAATAAATATGCGAAGAATTCAGAAAATTATTGTTCTCTACTGTAGCTCAGCATCTGTTAGACCAATCAAAAAGTGCGCAATACATTTTTTGTTCGAAACTTTTCCCTTATTTTATTGGCGGTATTACGGACCGATTATCTCGCAAATTTAATTTTTTGAAAATTTTTCCAAATTTTCTTTCTAATGTAGCTCAGCATCCGCTGGACCAATTAAAAAGTACGCCATACATTTTTTGTTCGGAACTTTTTGACTATTTTTTTGGCGATATTCCCGAGTCATTATCTCGAAAATTTTATTTTTCGAAAATTTCTCTCCCGATTTTTTTAAGTGTAGCTCAGCATCCGCTGGACCAATCAAAAAGTGCGGCATACATTTTTTGTTCGAGACTTTTTGCTCAATTTTTTGGCATTATTCCCGAGTCATTACCTAGCAAATTTAATTTATTTATTTGTTTGGTTGGCTATTATTATAGGAAGGAAAATTGATTTTAATATTATTATTTTATGAATTATTGGATTTATTTTTTTATCTTCTTTAGGGAAAATATTATTATTATTTATCTTTATTTAAGTTTACTTCTAAATAAAATCATGAGCGAATTATTTTCGATACACAAAAATATGTCTGATTGTCATTATAATAGAAAACACACTTACCGACTTTTATGTAATGCAAAACGAATTTTAGAATTAAGTATTGAAATTTCGATTATCCGAACCCGGCCCTACCTAGGTTATTTCAGTTAATCGAGGTCCCACTGTACTGGAAAAATATTAAATTTCTAAAAATTATTGTCTTAATTTTCTATAATTGAAAACCTCTTGAAATATTTTCATTATCGTTAGGGAAAAAATTTTAATTCTGATTGAAAATCAGGGAAAAATCACATAAACAGTTTTTGTGATAATCCTGTAAAATAATTTATAAAAAAAATTGCCTGAAAGTATTTAGTGATTGCTCTAATTATTTATTGTTGCTTTATAATTATAAAAACTAACTGTGTACTTTCTTTTGAATTGTTAATTATGTGAACGCAGTTATAAAGTTTATGAGGTTGCATAAATTTCAAGTTCTAGATTGCAAATAAATTTATACTATATTTAACTGAATTTCGAAATTTTTCACCTCAGTATCTGATATAAATCTAAAAAATACTCTAATTTTAGGAAAATTCACTTTTTATTAGTTATATAATTAGAAATTATCAACAGACTGACCAATTAAGGTCTAATAGACTTTTCAGTGTAGAATAATAAAAAATATATACAACAGTTGTTATTACATAATTTAAAATCATTATATAGAAAAACATAAAAAGAATATCGGACTGACAGACTGGAAAAAAGTACTAAGCATAATTTTTTATTACCTAGTAGTTTAAAATTTTTGAAAAAATATTTGGTGTAATTATCACCATTTAAGTAATGAATTCACAAGAATAGATCTAAATTCCATTCAATCAAGAAAATAACTAATGTATGATAAACTGAGAATTGCAACGTCAAATGATATTTTGTATCTTTTTATCAATTAGAAAAAAATTAAAATATTTATTTAGCATCATTCATTATAATTTCATAGTACATGGTTGTTGCACAAAATTCAAGCAGAAACCTTTGTTACCCATATCATTTGGAGCTTCTGTTCCATCCGTGTGAAAAACTAATCGAAATGGTTTTACTGTACCTGTAATTTATTGATGAGAATTAATTGCAAATTTATTTACAAATTATATTACCTACTCTATTTATTATATACACTACCGTCGGAAATTGTGCGAACGCTTACACCGCGAGTCATTGAAAAACATACTTGCGTGAAAATAAAGATAACTCTGAGAGAAATTAACGTAGAGACTTTTCCCTTATAGCGTTGGAAAGTTTATTAAATTTTGAAAAAAATGATACCTATTTGAATGAGATTGCTTAAATAGGTTTAAATATATCATGTTACAAAGTTGCAAAAATAATTGTAATTTTTTGCTTATTTCCTACCTTGACTTTAACCTCTTGCATGGTCCAGGAAAATCGACGAAAAAAATTGTCCTTTAACATAATTATTCCTTGAAATCTAAGCTTTCCATTAATTCCAAGAACAATAAAAAATGTTGACGGGTTTGCCAGTAATTGAAAAAAAGGACGAGCGTGCACGAAAAAAAATTCGACCGTCAATCGCTCGATTTTCCCGTCTCGCTGGCTCTTTCGTTCGTGCGCCAGGGCCGAAACAGAGGATTTTGATTAGGCGCTTTCCGGGCACCATTAATTTCATTATTTTTGCCTTTTTGTGAACATAAATTATTATTTGTATAACACGAAAGATATCATAATTGTGTTATAAGTTAATTATACAGTTATTAAAATTAAATAAATGTAATAAAACTTATATATTTCATTATTAAAATATTTCACATACATAGAGATATTAATTTTTTAATCAATCATAAATAAAATAATTATACAATTAAAATTTTGTAAAAATTAAAATATATTTATAATCATTAAACAATTTATTATTAAGAATCAAAAACCTCGTTGGTCAAATTGAATTTTTTAATAATGAAATATATAAGTTTTATTACATTTATTTAATTTTAATAACTGTATAATTAACTTATAACACAATTATGATATCTTTTGCGTTATACAAATAATTTATGTTCACGAAAAGGCAAAAATAATGAAATTAATGGTGCCCGGAAAGCGCCTAATCAAAATCCTCTGTTTCAGCCCTGGCGCACAAACGAAAGAGGCAGCGAGACGGGAAAATCGAGCGATTGACGGTCGAATTTTTTTTCGTGCACGCTCGTCCTTTCTTTCAATTACTGGCAAACCCGTCAACATTTTTTATTGTTCTTGGAATCAATGGAAAGCTTAGATTTCAAGGAATAATTATGTTAAAGGAAAATTTTTTTCGTCGATTTTCCTGGACCATGCAAGAGGTTAAAGTCAAGGTAGGAAATAAGCAAAAAATTACAATTATTTTTGCAACTTTGTAACATGACATATTTAAACCTATTTAAGCAATCTCATTCAAATAGGTATCATTTTTTTCAAAATTTAATAAACTTTCCAGCGCTATAAGGGAAAAGTCTCTACGTTAATTTCTCTCAGAGTTATCTTTATTTTCACGCGAGTATGTTTTTCAATGACTCGCGGTGTAAGCGTTCGCACAATTTCCGACGGTAGTGTATAGTAGATTATTTAAAGTATAATTATGTTTAAAAAATTGAAAAACTTAAAAGATTTAGGTACTTTAAATAAATATAGAACACGCGTGGGGTATTTTGTTTGTGTACCAAACAAAGGTTATAATATTTTTTTGCAAAAATATTACGAATTTCATAAAATTCGTACTGTAGATTCGTTTCTCCATAAATTATAATTCTATTGAACTGTAATTTTTTTTTGTTTTAAATTGTCAATTGACGATGAGAGTTGTTTTCTATTTTTAAATAAAAAATTTGTTGAATATACTTTACTTATGAGAGTCGAAGAATTTGTCGTGGATTCAGTATTAAAAGCACCGCCGCATATTCTATCGACACAAGTTATTGTCGATGTGGACAATCTTCCTGAACTCATTGCACACGGTATCATTAACCAATCCGTCTGACAATTTTGTCCAACTACTGCCACTGGCTGTCCACTCAATGTATTTCCCGTTAACGAGAATGCATTACTTCTCAATCCTTGTTGTGAATTTGGTATTAATCCAGCCGGTATTTGTACTATTTTAATAAATAAAATTATTTTCATTTTTCAATACATAAAAAAAAAATTCAATATATATTATAATTTTTGTCATTTAAAAGTAATAGAAAATATATCCTAATAAAAAAAAATATACAACTTATTGAAAACTTAATTGAATTAAAAATAATTTTTCCTTATAAATATTTGTCTAATTTAGAAAAAAAAAAAAAAAATTACTTACGTCCTTCAGGACAAGTCATATACTGAATACCACAAAAATTTCTCTCCATACGAATACAAATACTGTAATCTTGATTTGATAATTGTAATCCATTTATTGGATCATAATTAAAAGATTTAACTTGTCCTGAAACTCCAGTATAATATTGTAAACAACCCTCATCGGCTCTATAAATTGTACTGCAGGGAATTTGTGCAATTCGCACTTTCCACATACGTTCAAATCCATTTCCACTTGTGACAAACGAAAGTGTCACTGGATTTGTTTGTCCAGTTCCAACATCCACATACACTGATCATGAGAATTAGAAAAAAAAATATTATCATTTTTATAAATTATAAAAAAATTATCAAAAAAATTTAATTTACAAAATAAATTATAAACGATGAATATAGATTAAAAAAATTCCACAAAAACATTTTAAACTTACTGTGATTGCCATTATTGTTTCCACAAATTGGAGGAACTGGATTGCCGCCAGAAACAATAAATTGATCGTAAGTGCAAAGATTATTTGTCGTCTCTGGACCACGAATATTGAATTGTTCAAAATCTAATCTAAAAGAAATGATAAATTTCTATTTAAAAAGAAAAATTATTTGATACTAAAAAATGGTAATAATTAATAATTAATTTTTTTTTACAAAATTTTTAAATAAAATACAACTTTTTTTTAATATACAATGCAGCTTTTCCAAAATTTAATTATTTAACAAATTTTTAACTAAAATTCTTCGCTAAATTAATTATTTTCAATAATTTCAATAGAATTATTCAAAAATTCAATTATCTGAAAATATTTTTCATTGAATTATTTTTGAAAATTAAAAAATTCAATTGTTCAAAAATTCTAAAAATAAAAGTTGTTCAATAAATCAATTATTTAAAACATTTTTTAATTAATATTTTTGAATATCTAAAAAGAAGTTATTAATTTAATAATTGTTTAATTTACTATTTTATTTTACATGGTTATCATAATTTTTAATAATTTATAGATTGAAAAAATATTTCGTTCATTTGAACGTTCAGAACTTTTGTCACAATAAAATGTTATCTTAAATTAATTGTTACATTATTGCCAAACAAAAAAAATTTTAATCAAATTCTTTGAAAATTGAACTATTTAAAATATTTTTAATCAAATATTCTGTAAAATTTAATTATTGTCTGAAATTCCATAAAAAAAAACTAGAAAAAATTAAAATTTTCGAATACTTAAAATCTTTTGAAATTCAATTATTTCAATAAATTTCAACTCTATCTCTTACGAAATACAATTATTTTTAATTATTTTTTTGATTTTTTATTAAATTCAATAATTTCAAAAAGTTACAAATAAAAACTTTCAATTGTTGTCAGAAATTTAAAAAAAACGACTTCTATAATTTATCAAATAATAATTTTTTGACTTTAATTAATAATAAAATAAAATTACATAAAATAAACTAATTATAATAATAACTGTTCAAGATAAACAAATAATTAAATAAAAAAATTTTCTCCTCTTACCTAAATTGACAAACATCAGGATTAGATTTGAAGACAGTTAATTGACAAGACTCAGTTCCATCGAATGCTGCAGGATAATTATTATTGACAAAATAAGTATTATTGTCTATTGTTGTTTGTCCACAGGTAACAGTTACTGAAATTTTTTTTTATAAATAAAAATTGTACATAAAAATAATAATTTTTGATTGCAATTTTTATATTATATTACATTTTAATTCTTTAATTATCTATAATATACTGAAGATTTATTTATTTGACTCAAATAATCATTTACTTGCGACTATTATCAAATAAATATTTACTTGAAACAAATAATTTTTATCTGAATTAAATAAATTGTATTTGTACCAATAATTTCTGTATTTGAAACAAATACCAGCAAATACCATCTCAAGTAATAATTATTTAATACAAATAAATATTTAGTTGATAAATAATAGTCAAGTAACCGATTATTTGAATTAAATAATTTTTTTTTCAGTGTAAAAACTAAAAAGTCCCAAACTTAAAACAATTTTAATTTTCAACAATAATTAAATTAACTTTCAAAAATGTGTAATTGAATTTTGAATTAAAAATTATTTTTCAGTTTTAATTTCCCTCTAAGTGGAAATTAAAATTTTATCCCATAAAGAGAAAATGAAAAAGGAATAGTTTTAAAAAAATTTCTTTACTGGTGACAATTTTTGCCAATCGTTGATATAAAAAATTAATCATGGTTATTATTATTATTATTATTAATCATTGAGTGCGTATTATTAAAAAAAAAATTAAACGTGAAAAAAAAAATATTTTTGCTACCTAATATTAATAAAAATGAAAAATTAAAATTGTTTTCAATATTTTTCAATATTATTTTTTGTTAATGATTGTAATAAATAAAATATTATTGGAATTTGCAAAATCGAAATAAAGAAAAAAATGTATTACGTACCAAAGCAACAAACTCCGTATCCATTAGCGCAAATTCCATTGCTAACACCTCTTCTTTGAGTGCATTCTGCAGGTGAAATACAAGTTCCATTTTCGCCAGTGCTTCCCATACAAAGATTATTATCAAATCTCACGAGTGTAAATAAAGGTAGAACTGCAAATAAAAATTATTATTTTTTCAAAATTGTTAAAAAAAGGAAAAAATTTTTTTTTTTTTTTTAACAAATTGCACAGTAAAATATAAATAATTGAAATTTAAAAAAATTACAATAACTCGTTACATACTTACGTCTTTGATCCCTGAGAGAATTTCTTTTTAAATTTTGATTCTGAGTTCTCTGCAGTCTTGCATCCAATGAATATTTCGATACATTCAAATTATGTCTCTCATTATTATTATTGTTGTTAGAAGAGGACCAAAACCGTTTTCTATCCAATAGTCTGTCTTGACTTCGTCTCTGACTATTTCGAATATTAAATTCTGCACTTCCTATTGTTGAATAAAAAATAAAATAAAACATAAAAATAATTTTGTTATTTAACATTTTATTTCTTTGAAAAATGATGAATAAATGGTAAAATAATAATTTTCTCTTTTTTTAAAAAAAAATATTTTTTGAAACATACCGGTTTAAAGTTTTACAGAAAACTAAATCCCATTAGTTGGGAATTTCTTTAATATAAATACCCGTTGACATATTTTTTCGGTCTGTTGAACAAAAAATGTATTCTAAACACACTTGAAGATGTTCTCTCGAGGCGTGAAAAATTCAAGGGAAAGTAGAGAAATTTATTGTTAATAGTAAAGCGCATATTAAACGCTAATGTCAACTATTTTTTTTTTTTTTTATGTTTTGTTCAAATTCTCTGAACCAAAACAAAATACTACTTTCTTATTTTATTTAGAGGAAAAATGACAATTTTTCTTTATATATATTTTGTTAAATATGGCATGACTAAATTATATTTTTTCAAATGACTTTCACTAACCAATTTTGTTTTGAAAAAAAAGAAACAATTTTTCTAAACATATAATTGTGTAATTTTTTTTTTTTTTTTTTAATTACATCTGATTTAGTTTATGATTTATTAAAAAAGAAATTGTTAAACTTGAAGGTTAAACAACTTAGAGATTTTTATTTTGACATATTAATGTTATTTTTTTTACCAAAAAACATGTAAAAATTTTGGATTCTCATTTTCAATATTTATTTACGATAAATTATAAAATAATTATATTATTTATTGTAATAATATGAAATCATAAATAGTTGTATAGATTATGAATTCTTCAAAATCATCGGAGCATTCAGAGAAAATAAATGATGATGCAAATTTTTCCAATTCTGAAACTCCTGTCGTTATTGGTTAGTGAATTTAAATTAATCTCAAATAATTTATTATAGTTAAAATATTAAAATCCGTTTTATTTATATTCAGGAAATTGAAATTTTTTTCAATTGTTTCGCAAATGTATTGTTTAAATTGAAATTAGATTAAAGATTAAATAAAATTTTAAAAAAATCTTTATGCCAAAACTATTATAACCAATTAATAGAATATTTATTAACGAATCGATTGATTTATTTGAAAAATTGTACTATAATTTTTATAATATAAAATTAAAACATTTATTTTTTGGATAATTTTAGTTTAAAATTTTTTATATAAGTTCTAATATATTCTTTAAACAAAATTTATAGTTATTCAAACTTTATTACGGAATTATTAATTTTTTCAAAATTCAACAATTTTTAAAAAATATTAATTGTTGGACAGTTTTTATTTTTAATTCAAATATTTAATTTTTTTTTTTTTTGATAAAAATATAATTATATTTCCTGATAATTGTATTATTAAATTTGATTTAAATGAAAAAAAAAACATATTTAAATTTGAAAAAATCGAATTTTTTTAATAAAAATCATAATTTTTATCAGTCCTGTTTTAGACGATTGTAGATCGGATGATATAATGGTATGGGAATTACAAGTATTTTAGATTTTCTAGATTTTTTTAAAAACCCTACTATTATTATTATTTTGAATTTATTTTAATTATTTATTGTTATTATTATTATTATTATTATTATTTCAAGAGATCCGAAACTTTTAGAATATTTTTTGTATTATAAGTTATTATTATGAATTTAATTTATATATCACATATGCACAGGAGATCAAAATTTAGAAACAACCATTGAAATAATTAGACCGGAAATTACGAATTTAACCCCGCCAAGAGAATTCATATTGACAAGAAATTTGGCTTACAGATCTTTAAACAGATCATGGATCAGCAAATGTTGCAATACATCCGAATCAGATGAGGTAAAAAGTGTAAATTATTTTTAAAAAAAATAAATAAATAAAAGAACAGAATATTTATAAAACAAAAAATTGATTTTCTCTGTAGAGATAGAGAAATGTAAATGAAAAGAAATTTAATTATTTTTTATTTAAATTTAACATTTAATTTATAATTAACCATTTAATATTAAATCTACATGAAATTTATAAATACTACAAATTTAAAAAATGAAATATTTTATTTATTTTTTTTTAAAGAAAGCAAAATAGATATTTTTGTTCAAATAAAATTCGTATACGTGAACGAAATTTTAAAAAATAATCAATAAAATATAAGGCGATTAATTAAATCAATGTCTACTAAAATTTTGTCAATTTAAGAAAAAAAAAAAAAAATTAAATAAAATTTCCAAAGTTAGTATCAGATACAAGATAATTAGATATTATTTTATTAGATTGGCCAACCTTATTCTAGAGGAGCTCCGCCGTCTTATTCATCAATTTTTGTAAGACCACGACCCAATCGAAATGATGTTCAATTTTCTTTTCTTCCATTCGATAGTCAATCTTCATTTGAAGTATACACACCACCTCCTAGTTATGCTCAAGCACAAGGAATTTTTATGGACTCCTTATCAATGGATAATTTAATTTCCACTACCTGTAAACTTTATTATTATTATTATTATTATTATTATTATTATTTTGAAGTAATTAGTAAGTAAATAGTAGTTAGCAGTAATATTAGTATTAGTTAGTAATTACATAATTAAAACGAAAATCATAAAAATTTAAAATATTGTACCTGAACAAATTTTGTAGCGAGTAGTGGTCGATTTTTATCATCACAGCCAACATTAGCAATTTGTCCAAGATGTGCAACTTATACTCTCACAATTGTGCAAATTAATCGTTCAATACTTGCTCATGTTATAGCAATCATTCTTTTTATAAGTGGGTCAGTTAAAAAATTGATTTCTTATTAATAAAAAACAAAAGACAAAATTAATTTGCAATTATTTTGTTATAATTTCAAATATAGAATTAAAAAATTTAATATAACTTTCTCCTAAATTTTAGATGCTGTTGCTTAATTCCATATTGCGTGAATTCTCATCAAACAGTTCATCATTATTGTTCAGTATGCCGTTCATATATTGGAATTTACATTCCGTAACGTGTGCAAAAAATTTTTTGAGAAATTTTCAAATTTAAAAACACTTGAAATATAAATTTCATTAATACATCAAATTAGTAATTATTAAATAAACCACAAATAAAAACTAGATATATAGACTAATAAAAAACACATTTTTGATATTATGAAACTTTTTTTATAAAATGAAATAATTAGTTTTTTTTATTCTATTTTATATAAAATAATAATTATTATTTATTAATATTATGATCGATATCTTGTTTGTTATTATTTATTTTTATTATTATTATTATTATTATAAATATTTATTACTTATTCACTCGGTGAACAATTAAAGAAAAATTATACAACTATTAAAATCACAGTATTTGAAAATATGTAAATATTTACAATTCTTATTTTTAATATTTTAAATCTATTGAGTATAAAAGCGCATTTTGTCTCAAAAGTTTAATACAAAGTGTATAAAAATATTGATCTCATATTTTCTAAATTTAAAAAAAAAAAGAATATTTTTTATCGATTTAAGAATAAATAATTACGATAAGATAAAATTTTATACATACGTACATATTATGTTGAAGGATAAAAATTTTCATTTCATTTGTGAAAACTTTTGTATATACTATATAATATTATGTTGTTTTTGAATTTATCAAATTATAAATATGCTTGCCATCCATGAAAAAGTAGACACAAATTACTAGGATCACGAGCTTGTTGAATTAAACTTTCAACTTGTCCCTCGACACTTAAAGTAACACCATCCTCTACTCCTTGCAATTTTTGTTGTACCCTGAGTAATGCTCTGTTTGCAAATTTGTTTATTTCAAAAGCACCTGCGAGACAATGGAAAAAAAAAATTTTAAACAAAATTAATTATTTTAATAAATTTTGGTATTTTGGAACAGAAAAAAATATTTATGTACGACATTCTTTTAATTTTTATATTTTTTCCAAAATTTACTAAAATAATTATTTATTAATTGGAACAAAACAGCGATGAATATTAAACAAAATAATAAAATAATAATTTCTTAATAAAAAAAATATTAAAATATGATAATTAATAGTATAATAGTATTTAGAAAAAATAAAAAGTAAATATAAAAAAATTTTTTAGAAGGAAAATATGTAAAATAATAATTGTAAAAAAAGCAAATATTTTACCAGTGTCGCTACTTGTAGATTCCATTGAACTTGAATTTTGAAATTTAAAAGCTTTAGTTGAACTTATTGACCATATAAATAGAGGATCGTAAAGCAAAACTTGAAGTAATGTTACAATTATTTCTTTTTGTTCTTGTAATAATTTTAATGTTTTTTCACAGCAACGTCTCATAACACCTTCAACACCGGATATACCCATTGCTACTTCAATATCTCGTGTAAGTCGAAATGGAACTGTTTCCGGTGTTGATAAAAGTTTTCCTTGCTCAAAAGCAATGCCTTTAAAAAAAAATAAATAAATTTATAATTATTGTTATTTTTTTCTTTATTTCATTGTAGAAGAAAACAATTAAACGTTTTTGAATATAAAAAAAAATTACTTTATTAATAGTAAATTGTTCCTTTAGAAAAAAAATAAATTTTTAATATATTTTTCCTTACCAAAATCAATATGTATTACTTCTGCCGTCGTTTGATCAATCAATATATTTTGTAAATGTCGATCTCCAATGCTTAGAATGTAGCCAACAATTGAATTTGTAGCAATACTTGAAGCAAAAGATAAAAATGTCCATTTAAAAGTTTCAACTTCATTAAAAATGTGTAATTGTATATTTTTTTGAAAAAACAAATTATCATGAAAAATTAATTTATTATTCTAAAATTTTATTAAATTTTCTGAAAAAGAAGTATTTTCTACAATTTCTTATAAAAATCGATGAAAATTATTTTTTAAAAAAAATATTAAAAATTTTTCGTACAAATATTGTAAAATTGAAAAATTTTTTTTTCGCCTCAAACAAATAATTTTTTGTTATATATATTTCTTAAAATTGAATATTCAGTATATTTGAAAAAAAAAATTTTAAATAGAAAACAAATTAAAAAATTTGAATTTAAATTTAAAATTAGTGCTTACTGATTAATGTTTAGTATTATTTATATTTATTTAATTAAGCCCTTCAGATTTTTAAAGCTCAGAGCAATTATTCATGTCAACAGTACTGCAATACAATGAATCCATTTTTATAATTAGACATAATTGTAAATTTTCTTCATATTTGTTCAGAAATTAATTTAAAAACAAATTCTTTTTTTTTGAATTAATTTTTCTATGTTTTGTAGAAATTAGGGAAAAATAGTAAAACATATATATATATAAATCAATTTACCTTCGAGTGTAAGTTAATCTTCTTTCAAACCAAACTTCTGATGAGGGATACATTTCCGTAAAGAAATGATGAAATGCTGGATGCAACATTTTGCAACACTTAAGATACGTATTTAATTTCACTTCGTTTGAATCGCAAGACACAGCCTAATAATAAAAGTAAAATAAAAAATATTTCTTTATTTAAATGAAATGAAGACATAAAAATATGTGAAATATATTAAAATAAAAGAAACTGTTTTAAAAAATCAAAATTTTTTAATTTCTATAGCCTTTCTTGATTTAAAAGTTATTTAATATTATTGTAGAAAAACATTAATTCTCTATGAAAAATAAATACGATAAAACATTAATTAGAATTTAATTTTCATCTAAATAAAACAACTTGAATAAACAAATATAATAATATTCTTTCCAATTCAAAAAAATTAAATTTTTAAAAAATGTTACAACTTTGTTTTTCCTAAAGTAAATTATTAGACAAAGATAAAAATTAATTCACACTGTACTAATTCAGTACCAATTTTAATTTAATTATATATGAAAAATCCTTAAATACTTTTATTAAATTAATTAAATTTTTTTTTTAAATTGAATTATTTAATTATTATTAAAATTTATTCAAGTGCAATTATTTTGCAAACTTAATTTTTTTTCTAATCATTGTTTGAATTTGAAAAAAAATTTAAATCCTAGTTTTGCAATTTTGACATGGAAACTATGAAATTTTTAAAATTATTTTTTCAACTTAACAATTATAATTAATTATATATTAATTTTTAAAAAATCGATTTTTCCAAACCATTTGAAATTTTAATACTTAATTAAATAGAAAAAATTAGTAACAAAATTAGTGAATTTAAAAAAAGTAATGAACTTTTAATGAAAAATATTATAAATATAATTATGATAATATTAATTATAAAATCATGAATATAAATATTAATCTAAAAATTACAAAAATTTTTATAATAAATAGATTTGTATTTATATGAAAAATAATCCAATAAATATTGTCAGAATTGTTCAATAATATTATAATTTATTAAATTTACCTCCATTTGTTGACGGCACTGCAAACCAGTAGGATCGTTTGGATAATATTTTTTATGAATTCCCGAATTTCGATCGGGACCAAGAAGAATAGTCGATATTGGCATTGTATTTTCACACCATTCTAAAACTCCTGAACGTTGTGTAAGAGGAACAACCTGTAAAAAAAAAGAAATAGAAAAATTTCATTATCACGCATATAAAGAATCAATAAATGTCAAATGTAATTTAAATTCGACATCTTTCAAAATAGAGAAGAAGATAACTTACTTTATAGGTTCTTATATTTAACTTTCTCTCTTTAGTTTCCTTATTTGCGTTCAATAATGAATTAATAACAGTAAATACTTGTTGCATAACAGCGTCTTGTCTCATATCATCTTGTCCCTAAAGAAAAAAAATTAAATTACAAAACAAAATAGTCAAATATGTAAAAACACAATTTTATGGTTTTCTCATTTTTTTTTTTACTTCTACGACTCTAATAATTATAATTTTCATAATTTTAATTTTCGCTAATTTTCACTATAATCACAATTTTTTATTTTAAAAATTAAATGAATGTGTCTTAATTTATGAAACATGAAATATTTTTACCTTAACCAATTGTTTTCTTGTAATACCATCGGTTCCAATGCATTCAATTCTTTTTGGTGCATTTATTCCACCAACTGTGACAAAAGTATTTTTATACTTTTGAATACCGACAATATGCTCATAATTTCCATTTTTTCGAACACTTAAAGTCATTGTTGGTATAGAAATATTATTCAAATTTTTGATTTTACATATCGCTTGATTGGATGGTATCATATGAGTTTGATTTGCTGGAAATATTTTCAAAATAATAATATTCATTTTTTTCATCGATGAATTATTAACATATTTAATAAATAAAAATAATAAATTACTTTTTTAAACAAGTACAGAGATTATGAAAAAATGTAAAAACATGTACCTCGTTTTTTTTCTAGAGCAAGATAAGCAAGATGCATAAGAGAATATGAAAGTTGTGACATTTCTTCAATAATTGGATGAATTTTTGTTTTTAATAGTTGATTAATTAATTTTGTAGCAGCTTTCACACGTGCGGTTGGCTCATTTTCTTTAGGTTCTTGAAATTTGGAAAATTCCGAATCTGCCATTAAATTTTTTAATGCCAACAATACTGGTAATGTATGATGTGGATGTTCCATTGCGCATTTTCTCACAATTTCATTAATTTTCGATGTAAATTGATCATTCACAATATTCATGTGTGGCGCCAATTGTGGAATGAGAGGCACAAATTTGTAGGACGCAATTTTTGGAAGATATTTCCCTAAAATTGAATTAAAAATTGGATGCTGCATATTGTCCAGCCAAAGTGATACAACACGAAATATTAAGAAATCATGATCACCACTCTGCTCTAATGTTTTCAAGTAGTATCTGAAAAAGAAGTAAAAATATTCAAAAGTTTAAAAAAAAGACTGTATAAATAAATAAAACATTTAAATTTAATAATAAGTGGATTCATATTAATTTTCTTAATTGAATGGAATTTTCACGAAATTTCGTAAATTCATTAGTTTAGTAGTTATAAAAAAAACTCAACAAAATCTTATCTTATATAAAACCTTAAAAATGAACCCAAGAATTTATTCGTGATAAAAATAAAAAAAAAATTGTATAAATATTTACTGACTCCAATGCGAGGGACAAATATGTATTTTTATCCTTTTCAAAACTCTCAAGTTCCGCTGCATCATTTCTACTCTGTCGTTGATAGATGGTTATTGCTTTTCTCAATTCATTATCGTTGGAATCAATTTTGTCTGTCATACTATTTGAAAGTTCTGCCAATGATTTTAGAGTTTTAAATTGTGGCGATTTGATATATTCAGTAATTTGTCGATATTGCATATCAGCAAATCGAGCAAGTGCTGCTTGTGTTTCATATAAATTAATTAAATCATGTGATGTTGGCTCTTTAATAGACAAAAAAGTATTTATTGATTCTTGATAATATTGCTTTATAATAATCTGAAAATTAAAAGATTTATTTTAAATAAAATTTGAAACAAAAAAAAATAAAGAAAACTGAAATTAAAAATTAACATTTAAAATTGTATTTCTGATAAGTTATGATATTTGACTTACTTGTGGATTTTCCGATTCTGTTTTTCCTATCCAATTTCCAAACATACACAATGCCTGAGCTCTAAGACTAGGTGATACAGATGTATCTTTTATTAAAAGTCTGAGAAGAAATTGTGCTATCTGTTGATTATTTTGATTCCACGACAAATGTGCTTCAATGTAACATAATTTATTTTTTATCTTCTGTGGTAGATCGTTTTGTATCACTAAAGAATCTGTAAAATAATAATGTCAATTTATTGACAATATTTGCCATTTTTTTTTTTTTTTTTTCATAAAAATATTATTTAAAAATTTTATTATTAAAATCAAATTTATTAAATAATCTACTTTTAACGATAAAATTAAATGAAATAAATTAAATATAATAATAAAATTATATATAAGAAAATTATTATAATTTCTCATAAGTGAAAAAAACGGACCCAAAGTACGAGTAGCTATTTTAAAATGTCCTCTTTGTTCGGCATAATGAACTAAATCTATATGCATGTCAATTAAAACATTTTTTAATTTCTCGTCCATCACGTGTGATTGCATAATTTTGCAAATAGCGATTCTTTGTGATATCAATGGCTCGACGAATTCAAAATCATTATTTTTTATGTATTCATAATATTGTAATTCCTCAATGCGATTATTGTAATCATTCGAATTTGTATTGTTCCATTCTTCAATTTCCCGTAACATTTGCAATTGAGTTAACATTGGATACACGGCTTTGGTGCTTTCTGTAAAAAATATATTAAATATCAATTTTTTTTTCTAAACTAACTATTCTCGAAATTAGGTAATTTAGAAATTTTTTAAATTAAATTTTTTTTATAAATTTTTTATTATAAAAAACTGTTAATAGCAGAGTTCGAAAAAATAAATCAGATTTTTTTATATTTTCGTGTTTTGAAATACTCATTTAAAACATTGAAATATTTATTTATTAATTTATCCATAAAATGTACTTGAATTTTTTTTTAATCTTGAAAATCGTTGAAATTTCTTAAATTTTATAACAAAACCTTGAATTATTAAAATTTTCTTTATATTAATAATACAATTTAGTTTTCACTTACCGTGACTAATGTTACGAAGACATTTTATCACACAACAACGAGCATTGTCAATGGCTTGTTTCACTCCCATTTTATCATTGTCATTGAGACATTTAAGTGCTTCATAGTGATATTGATAATAACTTTGATTTTTCTCTTCAATTAATGAAATTTGAGAAGATGATTTCTGTTCCAATAAATTCCAATCGCCCAGCCTCCAGGCGCATTCATATTTATAATCGTTATTCTCCTTATTTACTTTATCATCATTTAAACTCGATGCAAATTGATTTAATAGAAAATACAAGCCAGTCTGTTGCAGAATATGCAGCATATCTAAAAAAAATTTTTTTTTAATTTCCAAATGTATAAACAATTAAACTTCTTTTTCAATTATTTTTGTTTCAGGCTTCGAACTCCTTAGTTAGTAAATAAAAAGTATCAAAAAGTAACTTTGATAATAAAGATAAGTAGGAAAAAGTAGCCGTGTAAAAAAATGTTTTTGCATTTACAAGAACAATTATCTAATAATTCAAAACATTCCGTTATTAAATAATAAAATTAATAAATTAAATAATAAATAAATAATAAATTTTTAGTTTTATACTGACATTAAGTTTTTAACTTATAATAAAACATTAAATATTACAGTTTTAAAATACGAGATTATCTTAAAAATAAAAGTCTAATGTGAAAATGTTCTATTCGCAATAAACAATAAAATTTTAACATTTGTGAAAAAATTATCCCGCAAATGTTAATAATAGGACATTAATTAATGAATATAAAAATAATTAGAAATTTTTCCAAAAAGAAAATACTTTACGGGAAAAATTGTAAATTTTGGAATAGTTTGTAATAAATTAATTTCTAAATAAATAAAGAAAAATTCAAAAAAAAAAAAAAATGAGAATACAAAAAAAATATTTTCAAAAAACGAAAATACAAAAAATGAAAAAAAATTTTAAGAAATTCCAAAAAAAAATTAGAAATTCTAAAAAAAAATTTCGGGAAAAATCGAGAATTTTAGAAATTGTCAAATTAAGAAGGGAATTTGCGGAAAAAATGAAAAGTTTTATACAATTAGTAAAAGTAAATAAATATATAAAATTAATAAATTTAAAAAAAAATGAGAATTTGAGAAAAAATCGTTTTAAAAAATGAAAATTTAAAGAAATAGAAACTCTTAGAAACAAACAAACAAACCCTAAAACAAATTTAATTTTGAATAATTTTTGAAAATTATTTTAAAACTGTTTTTAATTATTTTAATGACACTAAAGTTACCAACGAGTTGAATCGACGAAAAGAATTTTTTTTCCTCTGATTGAATATTTCCCCGCCTTGGTTGAGGATTTTTAGTGTTTAAGGATGTATTTGGGACCAAAATAAAGAAGTTTCAATTAAAAAAAATTGGTTCTTGGCCTTTAAACTAAACTGAAAACAAAAAATTCGTTCGTTGATTCGTCGAATCAATGTTGGTAACTTCAGCGTCATTTATTTTACTCCATTTATGAAAAATGGATCTTATATAAATTTTTTATGAGAGAATTTTTGGATCTTAAAGTGGATCCGAAGTCTGATTCAATCGAATTTCCCTTTTGAATAGTTTTTATATAAGCGAATGCTATCTATTAATTAAAAATTAGTTGAAATAAAAATTTGGCTAAATAAAAGTTCTGCTAAATACGAATTAAGATAAGTGAAAATTCGATTAAATAAAAATTCAAATAAGTAAAATAAAATCAATAGAAAAATTAAATTAAATAAAAATTCCATTAATTAGAAATTCTTTGAAATAAATATCTGTGAAAATTCCGTTAAATAGAAAATTTGTTAATAAAAAATTTTGTTAAATAAAAATTCGCTAAAATAGAAATATATGAAAAAACAGATGTATATAGAAATTTCATTAAATGAAAAATTAAATTAAACAAAAATTATTCGGTAAGAAAATTCCATTCATTAAAAATTTTACTTTATACAATCTGATTAAATAGAAATTCGATCTTGTTGACATCGAAACATAGAAAAAAATCATTATTTTTAATTTGAATGATTTCATTTTGCGGTTTCTTGTAATAAATTAATTTACAGAATATTTTATTGTTAATTTAATTAAAATATTTTGTATTTTTTGTTGTAATTGGTTAAAAATTCGTCAAGATAGATTTATATATCTAGAATTTTTTTTGAAACTGAAAAACCTAGAAAAGTCATGGAATTTTAATATTAGTCTTTCGTAGCAACCCTGTATGTATATTAAATTAAAGATTGTAAATAAATAATAAGAAAATTATCAAATAGTAGATTTTAGTAAATAAGTACGAAGACAATTTTTGAATTACTCACCTCTGTTTGATTCAATTCCACAAGAAAGTTCAATATCCTGCATGAGTATTGCTTTATCCCATTGTTTTAAATCAACATAACGTTGTATTCGTGACGCTGAATCAAGTAAATGCATTGATCCACATCCATGAATTGCATCTGGATCACCAATACGAACATTAGCCTCGCGAACAATATCTTGAAGAATTTTTCCACGCACCAAATCTTTCTCAATAATATAATCAATCAATGTACTCGTTTCCATATCACGATTTCCATTTAAAAATGAATCACACCAAAGTTCTGCATACAATACAGATGTGAAATATGCCGAACAAAATTGTGCACCTTTAGCAATTGATAAATAATCAAAATTCAAACTCACAATTCTTTCCGATTGAATCCAAATGAAATTCACAATATTCAACATACAATGAACCGATTCATAGCTACATTTGGGATTATTTTTCATTTCATCAGATTTCAATAGAAATGAATTTCTCTCATTGTCAATGGGAAAATTATAATGAAAAAAACGATTAATAAATCCACAAGTTTCGTCAATTAATTTTCCATCATCAAACAATACATTCACCATTAATGGAAGCATTTTCTCACAAAATTGTACACTCAATTGAAAAATTGGTATAATACTGTTCATAAAAAAATTACGATAACATTTAGCAATTGTACATGCAAATGTTTTAATCCAATTTCCATAAACATCGCTTGCATTTTCAATCCAAGAATCGTCTTTTAATTCTGAACAAATATTCAATAATACAATATCCATTGAATCAGTTCCACTTGATTTTGTTATAAATGGTCGAATATAGTGTAACAATTTTTGTAATTCATTACTATTTATAACGCCCTCGAAATCTTTTAAATAATTTTCTTTTATTAAAATCCGTCCCCAAAATGATGATAAAACATTGTATAATGCATTTGCACTTGCCTCGCGTATTTCAATATTTCTATCGTTTATTAATTCTGACAAAAGTATTAATATTTTATACGTCAACATTTCAAATCGATTTGTATTTTCAATTCGTTTAATTTCTTCAGGCAATAATATCATTGTTGACAAATTTCCCGGACCCAAAAAACCTAAACATTTTGCAGCCTCTTGTGATATTTCAGATTTTGACGATTCCATTAATTTTATTAATTTATGTATCAATTGATGTAATTTACTCGATGCACAATCTTCAGCAAAACCACGAAGTTTTTCTAATTTTTGATAATATTCCTTTAATTCATCACGTCTCAATGATAATTGTTTACGTAAACGTATTAAACATTCTGTATCAATGAAATTTACATCACAATTTAAAAAATGACAAATTTCACTTTCCAATGATTCATGTTCCATTGTATTGTATCGCAAACTTTTATGTATTTTTCTCATTTCCTCAAAAGCCGATGAATTGGGAATAAAATCTAAATTTGCAATAATATCAACAAATACATTTTTTTGACAAACTATAAGAAATTCAAGTGAACAAAATGCTGATGATTTTTCATTTTTAATCACACATTTCATTAAACTCTTAATGCAGAATATAAAAATGTCCTTAAAATCCAAAGAACGTTCGGGTAGAAACATTTGAAGAAATTTATAAAAATACTTACAAATCATTTCAGTAAATTGATTATCATCATCAATTTGATAAATTAATGTCGAACAAATATCACGTATCAAAAATGGTGCAATTTCATTAAATTGAAAACTTTTTAATTCCCTCGCAATTATATCGCAATAGTAAAAATATTGATGAAATGCTTTCAATTTATATTCATCAATATTATCATAAATATTCTTTGTCAATTGAAGTAGAACTTTTTGTAAAATATCACATCGTTCACTTCCTAAATAATGCATTAATTTACCTGAGAGAAAAAAATTATTTTCCATATACAATAAACATGCATCGACATCATTCACGCAAAGACGTGTAAAATATGTTTCGGGAAATTTAACATTAATTTCCATTAAATTTAAAATATAACTTTCATCATGTAATTCAACGATTAGTTTTACAATAATTTCATCTAAATTTTCATGTAGTAAATCAATAAATCTTCGTACAGAACGAAATTCCTTTTGATTTGATTCTAAATTACAAAGAATATTTCTTGATAAACTATCAGGATTTTTGGTAATTTTCATCAATAACCAAACAATAATTTTTGCAAATGAATTTTCAAATTCATGTTCGAAATTAAATTCCTGCTGTTGACAGAGAATTATTGCTTGATCAATATTACCAGTTTGTATTAAAACTGGAAGTAATATTTGCATGAAATTATTGTAAAATTCATCCTCATTTGAACAATAAGTGACTTCATAGGGAAATTTATCAAATGATTCCTGTATATTCCACCAACTTAATAATAAATAATTTAAATTTTTCTCAATTATTGTTTTATTTTCTTTAGTGACGATTTTCAATATTTTTCCAACATTTCGTGTATCAACACCTTTTTGTGCAGCAAAATGAATAAGAATAAAAAGTGCTGGTAATTTTAAGAAATTACATCCATAAATAATTGCCGATATAATATACAACATACTTGTACCACGTGATATTAATTCATCGGCTTTTTCGAAATTTTCCAATTTTCCTTTAATAACAAATGAATTGTTCAATAGTATTTTTAATTTTTCAAAAAATTCCAATTTCCATTCATAATCAATATTTTGTGATGAAAATAATTGATATACACAATGTGCGGCTTCCAATCGTACGACAAAAAATTGATTATTAATGTAATTCAATAAATAATCAATTGTTTGATTTTGTTTTAAATATTTTAATGAACTATCAATTAAAATCATTTGTTTTAAACATTTTAAAAATTCCACATACATCAATGGACCGTAAGTTTTTTTTCTCTCTCTCATTGTTTCTTGTAAAAGTTGATGAAATTGTTCGAGTATTTTTAAAATATGAAAAACATTTTCTTCATATTTAATGGCAATTTGAAAGAATTTTGGTAACCAAATTAATAATTTTTTTGCCATTTCTTGATTTTTATATAAATGTTGAAATAATTCTTCTAGTAAATTTGTTATTATTTCAACTGATACTTCAGTGTGTATTGATAATTCACTGTTAGTAATTATTTCAAGAATAATTAATATTACTTGAATATCTTTTGGTGATTTAAAATCATAACCATCGCTGTTTAATAAACTGTGCATTAAATTTTCTTGTATGTCAATTAATGCATTATTATCAGTTGCAATACAACAATATAAAATTAATGTTTTAACAATACTTTTTCTTTCTTCTTCAATATTGGCTTGTTCCATTTGTTTATCTTTACCAATAAAATCAATATCAATATTTAATATCAATTCCTGTGATTTTATTTCAGTATTAATAGATTCACGAGATTTTAAAAATGAATATAAATTTTGTAATGCTTTAACATTTATTGTCGATGATTCAATAAGAATTTGATTAATTGAATGATTAGTTGTTGCTTGAAAAAGAATTCTTAAAACTTTCATAATATGTAAAGTATTTTTATGTTGAAGTGTCGTTAAATCGGTTTCAGCTATAAATTGAAAGATTTTTTCGAATTTCTCTTGAAATAGAGGCATAAGAGGAAAATTGTGAATATTATTTTCAAATACTTTAATTTCAATTAAATCACTGATTATTCTTGCAATTAATGCACATTGAACGATTAATATTCTTATTGATTCGCTTTTACTATTTGTTTTGAAAATATTTTCCAATTGCAAAAATAAGGCATTTAATTGTTCTTTGTTGTCAAAATATTTTGTATTATTCTGTTTTAATTGCATTTTTGGTTCATCAAAAATATTTATAGAAAAATTTGTTGCTAAATAACATTTTTCAATATCTGTGAGATTATTTAATTTATATGTTGTTTCATTTTTATTTTCTTTGGTGATAATTTGTATTGTATTTCTATCCCATGATTTTAATATTAAACCAATTAATAGTTTTGATAAAATTTGTATCGATTCTAATCTTAAAATTTTTTTCCATGGAATATTTATGATATATTCCAAAAGTTGAGTTTCAAGTGGAGTCATATTTGTTTTTGGTGAATTTAAATTTGAATTAAATTCGTGAATAGTTTCTGGTAATATTGTATGATTGCATATTATTAATAATGTTTGAAGACTAAATAGAGACCAATTCATTGTTTTTGATGTGTACATTTTTAGTAAAGAATTCAAATTTATGAATCTGTCGTTTTCAATTAAATATTGTAAAAATTGATGACCCAATTCTTGATTGTGTTTTGACGATAAATAGCTGGAAAAGATAATTTATTTTTTTTTTGAAGACGTGTGTAAGATAAATTATTTAATTAAAATAAGAAAAAATTCATTTAAATTCAGAATGTCTATTAAAATTTTGGAAATAAAATTTAAAGTTTTTAGGCGGTTTCTTTCTGGTTTTGGGAAAAAAAAATTCCAGGTTTTGTAAATTAAAATTTTACTACGAAGGCAAATAAATTTAAATTCAAAGTTTTAAAATTGAGTGGCGATTCTGAATTAAATTTTGAAATACTAATATTCTAATGAAATTAATTTTCAACAATTTTCTAAATTAGTAATTTTAATTTTCACATAAATTTAACTGTATATATATAGGTATAACATACCTGGTGACTGTGTCCAAAATTTCGCTCCATAATAATTTATTCTTATTTGCTGTTTCTTGAGAATCTAAATTATTTTCAACATCAACAAGTGCAATTCCAAGTTCGTATAAAGTTGTACAAATTTTTGGTGAACTACTCGATTTCATGAGTAGCGATGACACAGTTTGTAAAAATAATGGCAATTCCTCTTTTTTTAGAGTAGTTGGATATTTTTTAAAAAGTTTGGCAAAAATTTGTAACATTGGTAAGGCAAGTTCAGGTGTACAACCAGCGATCATATTAATTAAAAATCCATTTTCATTAGAAATACGTCTTCTCTTTGCATTGTCACTGCTTTGTCTCTCGATTTGATTAAAGATCTCTTTTGCTGTATCGGGATCTTCTATTATATGTCTGAAAACTGATTGTAGCAATTTCTTTTAATTACTCACATTTTAAAGTTTAAAACTGAAATTCAAATAATTTAGAAAACTAATAAAGGAGGAGCAGGCCTCGGATCGACTTTAAGGCACAAGAAATGTCGTTTTAGTCGATTTATATTCGAAAAAGTCGATTTTTTCAACTTTAACAAAATTTAATTGGTTAATAAATATTTTACTTTAAATAACTAATGTTAAATTAGATATTAAATTCATTTTATTAATTCTGTAATAAGAATAATTCTATAAGAACATTATTAAGAATTATTAGAAATAATTGAATTTCAAAAGATTTTGTTAATTTTCAGAGAATAATTAAATTTTACAGAACTAAAAATAATTTATGTTTTGGAAAAAAAATAATTTCACATAGTTGAATTTTCAAAAAAAAATAGAATTTCAATTTTAATTGATTTTAAATTGAAATTTTTTTAAAATAATTGAATTTCAATTGATATTGAATTCAAATTTTGGAAAATAATTGAATTTTAGTTGATTTTGAATTGAAAATTTGGAAAATAATTGAATTTTAGTTGATTTTGAATTAAAATTTTTAAAAAAAATTTAACTTTAATTAATTCAGAATTTAAAATTTTGAAAATAATTGATTTTTAATTGAAATTTTGCAAAATAATTGGATTTTAGTTGATTTTGAATTAAAAATTTGGAAAATAATTGAATTTGAGGTAATTTTAAATAGTAAAATTTTAAAATAATTAAATTTTAATTGAAAATTTTTAAAATAATTGAATTTTAGTTGATTTTAAATTGAAATTTTGGAAGATAATTGAAATTAGTTGATTTTAAATTGAAAATTTTTAAAATAATTGAATTTGAATTAAAATTTTGGAAAAGAATTGTATTTTAGTTAAATTTTAATTGATTTTGAATTTAAATTTGGAAAATAATTGAATTTTAGTTGATTACGAATTGAAATTTTTGAAAAAAATTGAACTTTAATTAATTCAGAATTTAAAATATTGAAAATAATTGCATTTTAATTGAAAATTGTGAAAATAAATTAATTTCAATTGAAATTTCAGAAATAATTAAATTTTAGAATTTTTTAAATTGAAATTTTTGAAAATAATTGAATTTCAAAAGATTGTGTTAAATTTCAGACAATAATTATAATAAGTGAAATTTCTAGTGATTTCTGTTGATGAAGAATTTATTAGAAATCACATAAAAAAATTGAATTCCAAAAGTTTTTAATTAAAAATTGCTTTCAGATAATTGAATATTTGAAGAATATTATAAAAATCATTAAAAATAATTGAAATTTTTGCAAATAATTAAATTTCAAGTGATTTTGAATTAAAAATTTTTGGTAATTTAACTATTTAAAATATTTTAAGACAATTGAATTAGTGATGAATTTAATTAAAGTTATTAAAAATAATTAATTTAGTGAAGAATTTTAGTTAAAAATTTGTTAAATAATTTAAATGTTTTAAAAAGAATATGAAAAAATTAATTCACATAAAATCCTTTTTTTTAAATAATTATTTTAGCAGTTATAAATTTTTGTTAATTTTTGTTAAATTAATTGCTTTTAATTTTAACGTCATTTTAAAATAAAAGAAACATTTTCATTACCTTCACATCCAAGATCAATACAACTTTCAGAGAGAGTTTGAGTTTTACTATTTTGTAAAATCATGATACACATATTATTTAATATAGTTTTCCAAATATCCTTATCAATAACATAAGAAATTTCATTGTCCACTGATGCTCCAATTGGATGATGAATTTGAATTAATATTAAAAACAATTTATATTTCTCATCAAGTTTAGGAAAATTCATGCATTTTGGTATTACAGTCTCGCCAAATTTACACAATAATTGACGACTTTCAATGGCTATTTCTTGACAAACTACAATTGCCAATTTAAGACCAGAAAGAATAATTGTTTCATTTCTTTTCATATCGTCAAAAATTTCTTCTGTAAAAATAATTTAAAATCCACTATTAAATTTTGTTAATAAAATAAAATTTAATTAACTAAATAATTTTCAGAAAAAAAAAATTAGATTATTTTTTTTTGTATAGCTAAATATTTACCCATAAATGGTATTAATTTTCTCGTTTTGTATGTTAATTTTGACAAAGAACATCCATATTTTACTATCAATTGAATTACTTCTAAAACTTTGTCTTTTTTCCCAAGGTACAATTCATTTTTATAACAATTTTCGCTGAGGTCCAATAACTCTTCCCATTGCTCTTGAGTTATATTATTTTGATATTTAACAACAGGAAGTATGTAAGTAGTCAAAGCGGAAAAATATGTTGCTTGTGCAAACAAATATTCGGGGGAACTTAAGATTTGCAAAATAAATGATATTATATCGGGCGTTCGTAATGTATTATTGGCAAACATTAAAGTTTGTAAAAAAATTTCCATCGCTTTCTTTATATCATTAGATGGTGATGAATTTTTCAGCTAAAAGAAAAAAATATAATAATTATTGAAAAAATTAATTTTTTAATTAATAAAATACACATCATAGTATCCATTCATTCTCAAAAAAGGTGAATATTTTTCTTTTCTGAAAAAGGTGACAAAAAACAAAAAAAAAACAGTTGTTGGACTGTTGCCGAAGAAACACGTAATTAATTTTAATTTTAAAAATATTACTGTAAAATATTCAAACTATACAAAAATATTAATTAAAAAAAATGAAAGATTTGGAAAAAAATCTCCAGTAATTTTCATTTAAAAAATTACTTCCTCTTTTTCTCGTAATTATGTCATTGAGATACTGACTTCGAGTTCCTTTGGAATTTTTAAAATTATTGAAAAAGGCGTTTATTTTTCTAGAAATAAATTTTTTATTTTTTTTTTTATTATGTAATATTATGAGCTGTAAAAATTAAAATAAAAGAAAAATTTCGAAAATTCTCGACGTCACAATTATTTTTAATTTTACAAATATTACTGTAAATTATACAAAAATAAACAAACAAAATGATAAAAAAAATTTCATACAATTTCCAGTAGTTTTCTTTTAAATACTTTTTACAAATAGCTTAAAAATCGATTTTAAAAAAATAAAATCGACTCTCTTAACAATTTACTAATGCTGCAATTTCTCAGTTTTTTATTTTTTTGAAGAAAGTATATCATAAAATTAATAAAACTTTTGTGTATATGTGTATATGTATTATAAAAAAAAATATTTTTCTAGGTAAACAATTTTATAATTTTTCGTGTTAAATAAAAATTGATTTCCAATCGTTGATCAATAAATGTTTGCGTAGTTCAGCATCGTGAAAAAAATTGATCATTTGTAAAAAAATCTATAGTAAAAAACAAAGTAACTGCTAAGATTTACATTATGTATAATTCTGAAAATAAAGTGTGCCTGAAATTCTGAACGTTCAAATGAAAGAAATATTTGTTTACTACTTTTTAAACTTCAAATTTTATTATAAAATAATTTGCTTTCTATATCCAAAAGTAAATTAATAATTTATTAAATGAAAAGTTGGAAAAAAATTCTTTCTTTGGAAGGAATAAAATAACATAGAAATTTATGTTATTATATGTTGTTTATTGCCACAAAACAACATTTAATAACATAAATTTCTGTTATTTTATTCCTTCCAAAGAAAGAATTTTTTTCCAACTTTCTATTAAACATTTCGGAATATTCTTAATTTATAAATTTATTAAATGTTTAATGTAATTTTTTATATTTCTTTGCTGTAATAATTTTTAAATAATTTCTAAACCAAAAACATTATTTCATATTCATTTGAACGTTCAGAACTTCAGTCACATAAAATAATAAAACAATACCAAATTAATGACGGGTGAAAGGAATTATATTTAGAAAATAACAATTTGTAACTCTGTAAGAATCAAGAACTAAAATAATTGATTTCGGTTTTAAGAGTAATCCTATTTTAAAATTAATTTCAATTTTCTAAATGCTTTTGTTGCACAATTTTTTATTACAAACCTAAAACGTTCTAATTAAAACAAATTTTATGAATATGATTCAAAATATTTATAAGAATATTATAAGTATATATATTTTTATCACAAGAAAAGTGGAAAAGGTGAAAAATCATCAAAATAGATTAGAAAAGTGACAAAATTTATAAAAGGTTGAAAAAGATAAAAAAAAATGTTTACTTGTAATGTCAGTAACAAATGACAAAAGTAGATTAATTTTAAAATAAAAAAAAAAATTTACATTTTCTAAATAATTTCAAAATTGAAAAAAAAAACTATTAACGTAATAATTATAATACTTTTACCTGAGTGACGATTTTATGAACTGCATGTAAAATATCATTCCATGAAGTAGTGTTTTCTTCATTATTTACACTATTTTGTGTAATTTGTAGCAAAAGATTTTTATTATTATAAAGCTCGGACAACTGTTGCACTGCTGACTATAAAAAATCAATAGAATATCATTTGTCAAAAAATGAACTTATATGATTGTTATTTAATTTTTAAAAAAAAGTAATTATCAAAAAATATTATTATTTTATACTAAAATATATATTACAATACAAATTTTATTGTTAACCTACCTTTCTGTCAGCACTATTTTTGTTTGCTAGCTCTATTACACGCGTAATTCGTTTCATAGACATTTTGATAATTTTCTTTCACGGTTGTCATTTGATTATTACGATTATTTTAAAACTAATTCTACTGGCGAAATTTTTTTCAAAAAAATTAGGTTATACAATTTTTTTTTCAGTAAACTGTTTATAAATATGGTTTAAATCACGTTTAAATAGCGGCAAAGCAAAACCAGGTTTGGGTCGATGAAAAGTAAAAAAAAAAAAAAATTAAGGGACTTTTCCACAGACCATCTGAATCATTTTTTGATTGGCTAAAGTAACCTGTCCCCCATCCGATAGCAGTTTCCAACCCTGAATGAAATTGCAATGAACCTGTGAATGCACCTTAATATTTCCTTGTTCTATGTTTCTAACCTAAAAAAAAAACCCTACTGTCACCACACGTGTCTCACATTTGTTTACAAAAATTATTGTATTATTTTCATTAAAATATAAAAGTTTATCAAGTTATCTGTAAATAAATTATAATAAATAATATGGAAACAAACAAAACTAAAAGACAGCGAAAGAATTCAAATAATTCATCAACGTCAAAGGACAATATTGTGGAAAAATCAAATTTCTTAACGAAGAAAAAATACAAAACTGTATATGATTCTGAAGAAGAAGCCAGGTTTGAGATAATTATTAAAGTTTTCTAATTTACTTCCTGAAATATTGTTTCTTTTAAACATCAGTAGGGTTTAATTTTTATTTAAAATTAGATTGGAAAGAGCTGTATTTGGCGATGCAAATGATGTCATAGAAAATCTTTTGGGTGATGATGATTTTAAAACGAATGTAAAAGAAGAACATTCATTTGTGACGAAAATTGATGACAGTGACTCTGATACTAATCGACAAATTTCTGATTCGGATAATGATGATGAAGATGAAGATGATTGCGATTCTATCAGTGATTCGCCAAGGAAAAAACAAAAAGCTTGGGTTGATGAAGACGATAATCAATATTCGTAAGTAATATAAATAAAAAAAATTATTTTAAATTTACTTAATTTTCTTTGAAAATTTACAATCAATATTTGTTTTTTTTTAATAAATATTTAATCGATAAATTTAATAATAAAAGCATTCAAGAAATATTTATATTTTTATCAAAGAAAATAATATTTTTGAATTAAAAATAAAATTATCCAACAACTTATGCTTTTCAAAATTATTGATTTTTAAAAAGTCAACAATTTTGTAATTTTGAAGTTGAATTATCCAAAAAGATTTTTTTTTATTATTTTAATTTTTGAAACTTTCATAACTTTGTAATACAGTGGAACCTCGATTATCTGAATCGTAAAACATTTTATCCGAAATTTTTTTTGTCTTTCTAAATCTTAAAATTTATTTTTATATTTTTTTTCAGTTTTAAAATTTTATCATTCAAATTTCGCTAAAATACGAACAGATTCAATTTTCCAAAGCAAAATAACAAAATTTATTTCAAAGAAATCTTTAAAAAAAATCGTTCTTTATTTTATTAATGTATTTATATCTTAATTATTATTTAATATATATTAAATTTAATATAAATATTTATGTACATTAAAAATATTATATTAAGTTAAATATGTGACATTTTTTTTACTTTAATTATATAAAAACATTTGAAATTTTCCGTAATATAAAGATTTTTAAACAAATATTTTTAAAAATCGCGTTTTCAAAATTATATATAGGGTAACTGCACCAGTGGTGGATCAATTAAGCCTACTAAATTTATAATTTTGACTTTAAAGGTGTACAGATTTTTTCAGATGAAAAATATAGGGTAATCTTTACAATAGTATGAATTAACAAGTCTTCAAGGACACTATCGTGTAGTTTTCGACCTGCTTGTAACGTTTACACCCCCTCACACCCCCATTCAACAATAAAATGACATTGCTCCAGTCGTGGATCATTTACCCCTTTACACTACACAAAAATAACTTAATGATGTAAATTTTTTTCCAAAAGTATTCTATATCGAAAGAATTGATTACTTTCTAGTCTAAAAATTAAAAAAATTTAGACTAAACAATTATTTTTTAAGATTTCATGTGAAAAAGCATAAAATCAACAATTGTTGTATTGCTTTGTTTTCCTAAATATTTTCAAATGATTTTATTTCATAAAACTTATCTATACACCTCCCCTAAACGATATAAACATTTAGTTCAATTAGAAATAGCTTATTTTAACCTTTTTAACGCTGTTGATCCACCATTGGTACCTGATCCACCACTGGTGCATTTACCCTATGTATTTTCAAAACGTTATTAACTTTTGATAAAATCGAAAATATTAAAATAAAATAAAAAAATCGTTAAAAGATGAATTTTGAACCTTAGAATGAATTAAATGTGAAAAATATATTATTTATTATAAATTTATTTTTTAAATAATGTTCAAAACATTTTAACGTAGACAACTTTTTTATAACAATAAAAAACTATTTGAATTGGTTTCATAATAAAAACGATAATATTCGGACAAATGGATTTTAATAATATTTTCTCCAACGTTTCAAAATCACACTGATTTCCTCTTCCAGAGAGTCTAATCTGTTATCGTTTTTTTATTATCAAACCAATTCAAATATATTCTACTCGGACGTTACAGGATTAATAATTAATAAAAACTATTTTTCACTCGAAAAATAGTAAAAAATTTTGCTTACAAATTTTTAAAAAAATTTTAATGTAGAAACATTGCAAAATTTTGTTCATATACAAAACATTATAATAATTTATTAATAGAAAAATAATTTTCATTTTTCTTCTAAATCATTGATCATAAACGTTGTGAACTTCACCAACGTAACAATAATCAACTTTTTAGAGTCGAAGATGCTTTTCAAGCACAAAATCGAAAACTAAAACAAGCAGGAGGTGAAAAAAAGTATACTCAACTTTTAAGTAAAAAATTCGAGGAAATTTATGGAAAGCCGAAATGGGCAACACTGGATAAGGAAAGAGAAATTGATTCCGATGATTCAGACAGTGAAATTTTAAGAGTATGTAATTTTCAATTTTTGCAAATATTAATTTATTTTTGAAAATAATTTAGAGAGTAAGAAAATTATAAAATAATTATAATATTGTCCTTTTAGCATAGTAACCATACGGTAATATCAAAAAGCAAAAAATTACGAAAAGGTACAATAGATCTAAAAGCTGTTACTGATATTAATAGAAAAACTCATCAGGAAGGACCCTATGTATCTAGTATACAATTTCATCCAACTTCCACTGTTTCATTAGTTGCTGGATCGTCAGGAGTGCTTTCTCTTTTTGAGGTAAAATATTAACAAACTGAATAAAGTTCGAAAAAAAAAATTAAAATCATTTCTGCTTTCTAATGGAAAAATTTCAGAATCCATAATTATTCCATAAAAATAATTAGATAGAATTTTCAATTTAAAGAATTTTACACATAATTATTTATTAGACGAATTTTCATTTTTTGAATTACCCTTTAAACAGAATTTCTTTTTAAACGAATTTTTCATAAATTACCAAATTTGTAATTGGCAGAATCTTTATTTCACAGAATTTATTTTTTTCCCAACTTTTCATTTAAAAAAAATTCTAATTAAACCGAATTTTAATTTAGCATAATTCTCATTCAACAGAATTTTTTAAATGTTACGAATTTTTAAATGTAAAAATTTCTAATTCACCAAATCTTCATTTGTCCAAAATTGCAAATTTAATAGACGAATGTACCTACAATCAATAGAAAGATTTCGGCACGATTTTTAAAATTAACTAATCAGAAATTATCAAGAAAATCGTGATTGGTAAATTTTAAAAACAGCGCCGAAATCTTTCTGTCGATTGTTCGGCCATTTGCAATTTTGGATAAATAAAAATTCTCCGTTTTTAAAATTCTAACAAATAATAATTCATACAAATAAAATTTGGACAAGATTCAGTGAATTGGAAATTTTAACATTTAAAAATTCGAAGCACTTCAAATTCTATTGAATGATAAATTTGTTAATTTAAAATTCGATTAAATTAGAATTGTGTAAAGAGAAATTTTCTGAGAAATAAAAATTCTATCAAATAAAAATTTGCTATCTAAAAATTCTGTGAA
This sequence comes from Leptopilina boulardi, assembly GCF_019393585.1. NCBI lineage: Eukaryota > Metazoa > Arthropoda > Insecta > Hymenoptera > Figitidae > Leptopilina > Leptopilina boulardi. The sequence continues at coordinate 728,704 of NW_026137813.1, forward strand.
ATAAAAATTTGTTTTAAAATTAATTTTATCAAATGCTAATTCGAAAAATGGAAATTCGTCAAAAAAAAAAAAATTATTTGTAACAGAATTCTTTAAATTAAAATTTTTAACTAATGATTTTTATGGGATCTTCATGCGCCCTCAAACAAGCAACCAAATCAATAATTTTTTTTCAGATCGACGGTAAAGAAAACAATAAATTACACAGTTTAAAGTTTCAAAAATTTCCTATAAATACAGCTCGATTCTTAAAAGATGGAACTCAAATTATTGTTGGTTCTATGAGTTTTGCGCATTGTTTTACTTACGATTTAATAAGCGGTAGCACACGTAAAGTTTCTCTACCGCATGGAATAACTAACATGAAGGTTTGTAGTAGAAAAATTTATTTTACAAAAAAAAAAATATCAAATTAAAAATAATAATAATAATAATCTGAAATATCTCGAATAATTTGAAAATACTTTTTCTTTTAAAATAGAAATTTGAAGTTTCTCCTGATGGAAAATACATAGCTGTCTGTGGACGATTGGGTGATATACATTTATTGTCAAGTATCACAAAAGAATTAATTTACACTTTTAAAATGAATAAAAAATGCAACGCACTTGCTTTTACTCCGGATAGTCAAAAACTAATCACAAATGGCGGTAAGTTATTAACTTGATTTTTGGTGGATTCCATTTTTAGTTCATCATAGTTATTTTTTCAAAAATTTTAAAATTAACAAATATAGAATATTTTACATGAAATTTGTATTCAAAATTTTATTTACTGGAACAATTTTTTTTGAAATTTATGAAAAATAAGAAAATATTTCATTTGAAGAGGAACAATATTTTTTGTACTTTTAAAGTTTTATTTAGAAAGTATTTTTTAGGAAAAATTTAATGTTTCTTTAAAAAAAATTTTCTACCATTATCGGACACAAGTGTTAAATTCTAATGGAAAATATTTTTTACTATAAAGACAATTTACCAAAAAATTGTAACAAAAAAAAGTTTATAATTTTTGAGTAAATTGAATAGGGTTAGTCCACTGACTTTCGTCTAATAGTGGTTGCGACCAAATTTTTAAAAAATCTAGTTTTAATATAAGTGAAACTCGATGATTCCCTGAGTTCATAAACCATAATATTATGGTAAAAATTTTATTCCCTTTAAAAATATTAAATATCAAAAGTAGGAGGTTCACAATGTGATTTTGTAACCTTAAATTTTTCAATTTTTTTAAAAACGCTATTATTAAAAAACTATTAAAAATTAGGTGTTGGAACTCACCAAAAACATAAATCACTTTATTATGCACAGAGGAACGAAAGAATTATTGCAAAAATTTATTATTTTTGGATGATATACGATTTTAAAAAAAATTTCATTTAAATATTCTCAAGATTTTTATTTACTTATAACTTTTTTGTCGGTGTTCCGAAAAAATTGAGGTTTTGCACAAAGATTTTTTATAATATTCTTTACCTTCTATTAAAATCTTACGAAGGTGTTTTGCTTTGTTTTGGAGATATTAATTTTCAAAATTTTTTATTTAAAAAGGTTAATTAAAAGACTTGAAGTTAACTGACCAATTTCAAATCGCTATATTTTAATATATTTTTATAAAAAATGGAGCAGTTTGAATTTGGTTAGTTAACTTCAAGTCGTTTAATTAACCTTTTTAAATAAAAAATTTTGAAAATTAATATCTCCAAAACGAAGCAAAACACCTTCGTAAGATTTTAATAGAAGGTAAAGAATATTATAAAAAATCTTTGTGCAAAACCTCAATTTTTTCGGAGCACCGACAAAAAAGTTATAAGTAAATAAAAATCTTGAGAATATTTAAATAAAATTTTTTTAAAAATCGTATATCATCCAAAAATACTAAATTTTTGCAATAATTCTTTCGTTCCTCTGTGCAGAATAAAGTGATTTATGTTTTTGGTGAGTTCCAACATCTAATTTTGAATAGTTTTTTAATAATAGCGTTTTTAAAAAAATTGAAAAATTTAAGGTTACAAAATCACATTGTGAACCTCCTACTTTTGATATTTAATATTTTTAAAGGGAATAAAATTTTTACCATAATATTATGGTTAATGAACTCAGGGAATCATCGAGTTTCACTTATATTAAAACTAGATTTTTTTAAAATTTGGTCGCAACCACTATTAGACGAAAGTCAGTGGACTGACCCTATACAAATATTTTTAGTAAAATGGACGTTATTTTGTTATTTTTGAATATTTTAAATTTTTCTATCGAATTTTGAAAGAGGAGGGAAAGCTCATTCAGATCCAAAAATAAGAAATTAAGAGTGTTCAACGGTTTCTGAAATTCTTTGACAAAGATTTCTTTTAATATAAATCTCACGTGGAATGCCCCATATACTATTAATTTAAAGGAATATTTTTTAAAGAAAAAAAATTGTTATTATTGTTACAGAATGTTCTGAAATGTATGTATGGGACATGAGAAATCATATGTGTAATCATCGAGCAATTGATGATGGATGTTTATCGGCAGCATCGATAGCAATTTCGTCTAGTGGTCAATTTACAGCTACAGGTAGTAAACAAGGTGTTGTCAATATTTATGACACGAATACAATGCTAAAGGCAGAAAATCCAACACCTTTAAAAATGATAACAAATTTAGTTACGTCTATTACTAGTTTAAAATTTAATCCAACATCAGAAATATTAGCAATTGCTTCGTCAAAAAAGAAAAATGCATTTAAATTAGTGCATTTGCCATCATTTACAGTATTTTCAAATTTCCCTACGTTTCAAACAAAAATATGGAATCCTTTAACTATTGACTTTTCACCCAACAGTGGATTTTTAGGTGTATCTAATAATAAGGGTCACGCTTATTTATATAGATTAAAACATTATGGCAATTATTAAACATATTTGGTATATGTAAATATATAAGAAATGTTATTGAAATTCAATAATTCAAACAATATGTACAAAATACAGTTATTTTAAAATTAAATATTTTTTAAAAATTGACATTTTTCTTCGTTACTTATTATAGTTTCATAATTTTATATTCAGAAGAAATATTTATCATACCTATATAAAATGATTTTTTAAAAATTTTTCCTGTTAATATTAAATATTTATAACTATAATGATAGGAAATTGAAAAACAATTAATTCATTTAATAATTTTTTAAATAAACCTCGCAATTTTCAAAAACTAAAAATTTAAACTTCTGTGGCAATTTTTATTATTTTTCATTACTGTTTTTTTATACACTTTTTTCATGATTCTGAACATTCAATCGTATGGATTTTTAAAAATTGAAAATATTTTCAAAAAATAAAATTTCTAAAATGGACAAAAAAGTTTTTTTTTTTAATTTTGATACTTTACAATAATTTTAGATCCTAAATAATGACAGAAAAAAATTGACATCTTTTAACAACATTCATATCGATAAGTTGAAATTTCACCGTTCCCACCTCTTAAGTTTAGTTCACATTCATAACATGGAAGCAGGGATGGGTAGGTAACAAACTTCATTTATATATTAATATTCCCCTACAGCAACTAAAATTTCAGCAATATTGCATCTGCATTGTCTCAAATGCTGTGTGGGTTATACGTAAAAATCTTGAAAAACAATACACCCAATTGCATAAAGGCCAAAGAAGAACAGCTACGCGAAAGTCGTTCGCAAACGAGATGCATGAGTTAGAAAAGGACAGAGATATATTTGTGTCCTTTTCTATCTCATATATCTATCTATCTTTAAGTCAGTTCTACAATGGGCACGTTTGTACGTAAACGTATACGTTCCGTGCTGACGTCACCCATTTGCAGAACATTGTGACGTCAGCACGTACACGTTCACGTTCGCTTACAAACGTGTCCAGAAGGCCCTTTCTAGAATGGAGCTAAACGCAACGCAAACGCGACGCATCCCCATTTGCTTAGCATTGCGATGCGTCGCGTCTGCGTTGCGTTTAGCTCCATTCTGGAGAGGGCCTTAGAGAACCGACTTTAGACTGGTTCCACAATGGGCTCGACGGAAGGTAAACGCAGCGTTGACGCGATGCATCCCAATGCTAATGAAATGGGGATGTGTCGCGTCAACGCTGCGTTTACCTTGCGTCGAGCCCATTGTGGAACCAGCCTAAGCTGAGTCCAGAATGGGTAAGTTACGCAGTACGTTATAACGTTAACGTGCTGACGTCACAATGCTATTTCAAATGTGTGACATCACACGTTAACGTTATAACGTACCGCGTAACGTGCCTATTCTGGACTCAGCTTTAAATTCGGTTCTTCAATGGGCACGTTTGTAAGCGAACGTGTACGTGCTGACGTCACAATGTTCTGCAAATGGGTGACGTCGACATGGAACGTACACGTTCACGTAAAAACGTGCCCATTGTAGAACCGACTTTAATACTGTCCTTTCAGTTTAACGGATGGTTTCCATTGGCCCCACTCGCCATTAGTCACAATTCTCGTCAAGATTTTTTATAAATTTCCTAAATCCGAAAGATTTTTCGAATCCATGCAAAAATGCGATCGCAAAATTGGAAATAGGAAAGTAATATAATGACAGTTTCGACTTTGTGCTCCTTGCATGCTTCTGCCATCTAATGGTGGCAGGACGTAATAAAGATAAAATTATAATACTTTCCTTTAGATAAGGATAGTATATCTTACTATCCTTATCTAACTCATTGTTCCGTTTATGATTGAGATTTCGTTACCGTTTAAGTAAAAAGGGAGAATGCAAAATATAAACGTGACCGGAATCGTATAACCGTCAACACATTCGGAAGAATGAGTTTTTCGCCATTCATCATAACTCTCGGACAAATACTGCACCCTGCTCTAGTGAAAATTTAGTGACTTTATAGTAACTTTTAATTTTAACTAGAATGTCACTAAATTTTTACTAGAGCAGGATGCAGAATTTGTCCGAGAATTATGATAAATGGAAAATGTCAAATGGAAACTTTGGTTACTGAGGACATTGGTATCTTTTCGTAACGAATCCTATAACATACACCCAATTGTATAAAGATGTTTACATACCTTCTTGGTTTTCGGCGAGCGATACATTTTCACGGAGAATCACTGAATTTGATTGACTCCAACAAAATTCCATTTTCACATCGCCTAGTAGTTTTACGTGCGAGATCTCCCTGTACAGGTATTACAGGAATTACAATATTCCATTTTCACAGTGGAAATGGAATATTTGTCATAGCACATTTAATGCTGTCCTTCCAGTTTGACGGCATTTTGAAAAGTCGTGACACTTCTATAATAGTTTTATTAGTTTTTATTATTGTTATTATTATTATTATTATTTATTGTTTCAAAATATCAGAATAAATGTGCTTTTATACCTACGATATTTTGGACGAGTGAATCGACAGAATGGTTTTTCACAACCGTGAAAATTCACATCACTGTATGTGATTGGCTTTACTAAAAACTTCGTAAAAATGGAATTTTTTAATAGAGCCATTCATATTCAGTGGCATGAATTTTCACGGACATGGAAAACCATTCTATCGATTCACTCGTCCAAAATATCGGAGGTATAAAAGCACCTTAACGTCGCGCAACATGAGTTAAAAAAGGACAAAAATATATTCGTGTCCTTTTCTATCTCATACGCCACGAACGACTTTCATGAAGCTATTGGGATCTGAAATCATAGGGAATTATGGGGAAACTGACCTCGTTGCGTCAGCCATCTTGATTTTTTATCTCTTTCTTCTACATATATTTTAAAAAGGATGAAACGAAAAATGGCTGACACAACGAGGTCGTCACCAGATGGCGTATCGCAGTATTTCAGATTCCAATTGTGCATTGGCCATTACCATCATTCCTATCATTAACTTCCCAACCCTGCTATTATCATTTTCAAATAAAACTACATAACCCCATGTGCTACTTAAAACCATTAATATAATAGTCGTAATAGTTTATAAATAAAAAGATATTAATTTACCTAAATCCAAAAATTCACAATGTTCTCATCCAAAGTTTTTCGTTTTTCAAATGTTATCCGTAATTTTGCTACAAAGACAGGAGAAATTGAAAATATAATCAAGGTATAAATTAAATTAATGAATATAAAAATTGAATATTTTAAATAAAATAAAATTATCTTTTAAACAGAGTAACAAGGTTGTTGTTTTTATGAAAGGAATACCTGAAGCACCAAAATGTGGTTTCAGTAATGCTGTAGTACAAATTTTACGAATGCATGGAGTAAAATACAATGCTCATGATGTTCTTCAAGACGAAGATCTCAGGCAAGGTAAATACATTAAATTATTTATTTTAAATCTTTTCAATAAATTTAATAAATCCTTATATCTTTGGACAGGACTGCAATGATTTAAGTCAGAGTTCTTAATATTAAAAATTTTTTTGAACATTTTTTTAAAATTGATATTTAATATATATTTTTCAAATTCAATTTTTTAAATTCTAACTTTTAAAATTCATTTTTTAACCTTTTGGCAAATACTCTACTGACATTTTATCCAAAGTTATTTATCTTACAAAAAAAAATTTTTAAACAACTTTTTGAAGTATTTATTGAAACAAATTTGTCAAAACTATCACAACAAGTTAATAGACGAAGCTGAAGTACGCAACGTTTATGATAAACGATTTTTAAAGAAATAATTTTTTAAAATGAAAAATTCTATAATTTTTTGCCTAAAAAATATTTCTTGTAGTTTTCATTAATCAACAAATTATAAAAACATATTTTTTAGGCAAAAAATTATTTCTTTAAAAATTGTTTATATAAACGTTGCGTACTTTAGCTTCGTGTTAATAGAATATATTTAAAAAAGCATCGATTGATTTATTTGATAAATTTTACTATAAATTATTACAAAGTTATTACGATGCTGAAGTACGCAACGTTTATAATCAACAATTAGAAATCAATTTTTATTTAACACGAAAAATTATAAAAGTGTTTACATAAAAAAATATTTTTTTTATAATTTATTGATAAAAAAAACTAGGGTAAATGCACTAATTACGGCGCGATTCGAGTCAAAACACCTTTGAAATAGAAAATTCAACATTTTCATTGTATAAACTAAATTTAAGACTTATTAAACTAAAAGCTTATGTTATTTAGATATTAAAAAAAAATTTAACTTTATAAAAATCGATTATTTAAACAAATATGAGAAATTAAAACTTATTATCATAATTTTCTATTACGGCGCATTTGTATCAATTACGGTGACTAAAATTACTTGTATTTTAAAGATACTTTGCCCACCGTAATTGAAGCCAATGGAAATCTTAAAAATGTTTCAATTACGGCGAGGGAAAAAATTTGATCTCATATAATTAAATATTAATAATTGTTTAAATGTGCATTTTTATTAGTAATTGTATCAAAAAAAGATTAAAATAAATTTTTTAAATCATTTTGCAACAGTTATATTAAATATAATAGTAATAATAATTATTTTTTATGAACGTGCCGTAATTGATGCACTTACTCTATTAATAATTTTAAAAAACATGAATTGTTAGAGAGTTTTAATTTCTAATTCAAAAATATTATTTTCTTTAATAAAAATATTTATATTATTAAATAATTTATCGTTTAAGTATTTATTAAAAAACAAACTACTTGAAAATGAACTTTTGAAAAATTTGTTAAGTAACAATAAATTTGATTTCAATAAAAAAAAAAATCATAATTTTTATCAGACCTGTCTTTGGAATATTTTTGTTGACACTTCTTTTTTTTTAATATAATTGTAATAATTATTTTTCTCTTTTATCTAGAAATAAAGACATTTTCAAATTGGCCAACGATACCTCAAGTATTTATAAACGGAGAATTCGTTGGTGGATGTGATATACTACTACAAATGCATCAGAATGGCGAATTAATTGAACAATTGAAAAAAGTAGGAATTACTAGTGAACTTTTAAATAAAGAAAACTTGGAATGTAATAAATCAAAAGAATAATATTATGTTATACGTTGTGAATAAATTAAAACATAATTTATGTTATAGTTTTTAGTCTTTGTTATAATAAAAGTACAGATTTTGTCCTGTATTTTATTTTATTTTTAATTTCTGCTTTCTTTTTTCAACAGTACATATAATTAAATATACATTTAAAAATACTCTAACAATTAGTGTGTAAAAATTGTAAAAAATTTATTTAGAATAACCAATAATATTTAGTTATTCTAGAGAATATTTTTAATAGATTATATCTTCAATTTAAATAGTTATAAAAATATAAAACTGTTAGAAAAATATTTATCGGTCAATCCATTATATTTCAACTAAAGTTGTTGTTGACTAATTTTTAAAAATTATAATACTTTGCAAGAATGATTTTGAAGTTATCGAGATCACGAAATGAAAATAATTTTATTAAAAATTTAATTATTTATTTTAAAATATGAATTAAAAGTATATAGGGTTTTAAATTAAATAAAAACATACCAAATATGAAGTTCAAAAATAAGAAAATTTTAATTCGCTTTATCTTCGAAAATAGCTTTGGGACTAACGCGAAATTTTTAGTGTATGTATATTTAGTGTCTATTTAAATAATTTTCGAAGCCCCGGATATTTTTTTATTTTTCTCCAAGAAAGTTATTTCAAAAATAGTGAAAATGAACAAAGTTGGCTATTTTATTTTCTAAATTTGTTATACTTAGAACAAGAGAGAAGAAAAGTGCAAAGAAATTCTAAAACTTTATCACAAGAATTTAAACTTAACATCTCTTTCTATTCTCATAAAAAAAGAGAGAAATGTAATATTTTTTGCCAACTACAAGTCATAGAATTAACCTTTTTAAAGTAAAAATTTTTCAAATTTATTATTTCCGAAACGGAGCAAAATATCCTCACCAAATTTTCATATCAGGCAAATTATATCGATTATCAAAATATGTGCGAAGCCCCAAATTTTTTTACTCAATAAATTTTCAAATTTGAATTAATATCTTAAAATAAAATAATTATATAATAATTTCATCATTTTTTGATGTATAATAAATTGAAAACTTTGAATTAATAATAATTTAAAAAGAGTTTCACAAAATATTAAAACTAGATTTTTTAAAAATAAGCCAGCCAACGACTTTTAGATGATTTTCAGTAGTTTGACCCTACATTGAGTACAGATTTTTCTAATACACTGAAAAAAAAATTTATTTGATTCAAATAATAATCGGTTACTAGGAAAGGAAAAGTTTTAAGAATATTTGAATTCTGTGTGAAAAAAATATCAATTTTTTTCAAGACTTTTTCGATAAATATAAAATAAATTACTACACTTATCGAAAAAGTCTTCAAAAATCTTAAAATTGATTTTAAAAAAACTAAAAAATACTCAAAATTAGTAAATTGATATTTTTTTCACACCGAATTCAAATATTCATAAAACTTTTTCTTTCCGTGTACTTGACTATTATAAAATAAATATTTACTTGAATTAAATAAACTATATTTAAATCAGTAATTTCTGTTTTTGAAACAAATACAATCTCAAATAATAATTTAATACAAATAAATATTTGACAATAGTCATATGTAACCGATTATTTGAATCAAATAAATTTTTTTCTTCCTATAAGACGTATAAAAATTATCCCCATTATATGAATTAAAATGAATGTTAAAAATTAGAAGAATTATTTTTTAAAAATAATTTTTCTAAATTAAACCTATTTGAATTATATATAAACATTATTCACTGAATTGTAACGTTGAAAGTTGTTCAGGTACAGCTTCAAAAGATTTAAATGAAATAGCTGCTGCCTTAAGACCAAGTAAAATGCATTCGGCTTCGGTAAATTTATTTAATATTCCAACAATTATTCCAGCAGCGAGACAATCACCACAACCACTAACACTATTATGATGAATTGGATCTTTTTCCATTTGTGAAAGTGGTTTATATAAATGAGACTGAATATCCTCATTTTCAATTAATTGACATTTTTCATTATAAAATGCACGATTTTCTGAAGATTTTCGAGTAACCTATATGTTTAAATTAATATTTTTAGAAAAAATTGTAAATCTACAAAAATGCAAATAGGATTAAAATTTTTCTCTATGATGACAAAAAGATTTCTTTTCAAATGCTCTCATGCTTAGATAATTTTTTCAATTGAATATTATGAAATAAAAAAATTTGTTCAATATGGGGCATTCCACGAGAAATTTTCATTCAAACATTTTTTTCCAAAATCTACATGAAAAATAAGAAAATACGTATTTTCTTATTTTTCATCTAGATTTCGAAAAAAAAATGTTTCGGGCAAAAAAAAATTTTAATGAAAATTTCCCGTGGAATTCCTTTATATAGGTATAATGAAATAAAAAGTTTTTTTTTCCTGACTTTCTTTCGATTGGTAAAATAAATTTAAACAAAATTTTTTTACGAAGAATTACCATAAAATTGAGTTAAAAATTATTTAAGTTTGAGAACAATTGGAGAAAAATGTTTTTCACCTTGATCATTTCACCTGAAATTCTCTCAAAATGTATATAATATTAATTATCAATAATAATTGGTAAAATTCTTACCAAAACTCCATGTGATCCTAAAGTAGTAATTACAACTGGAATTTGTTCTGCTAAAAGTTCTGCAACTTGTTTTATTGTCTCATACGTTTTCAATTCATTGTTTGGAATGGGAATTTCAAAATATTTTGCTATAGCTAAAAGTTCATTTCTATTTGGTGAAATAAAATGTAATGCATTTTCCCATTTATATCCGGTTTGGAATATTTTTGTTGCTTTTTGAAAATCTGTTGGTTCATACCATACTAAAAAGAAAAGACAAAAAACATTCAGATAAAAAGTTGATCAACAAACATTTTTAGTTAATTTAATTTAAAATCGTTAAAATTTTGTTGAATGTAATTTTTTTTAAACTATTTTAATAATTGTTTTAGTTATTATTGAATTTATTAAATATTGGATCAGAATTTTTCAAACTGATCATCTAAAATTAACAAATTTAATTTTCTATATGTTCAATGCATTTTTTACTCTAACTGTTAGCAAAATAAGGTTTCTAAAAAATGAAAATATTGGAAAAAAAATTGTTTATGTTAAAGTTATAAATGAAATTTTTTAAAATTTTAATTACAGTCGAAGTAAAAAAAAAAACGATTTATTAATATTGAAAATTAATTATTTTTTGAAAATTTTAAGTAATCTGTTTGAGAAATTCTGACCCTATTATTAAATTTAATTATTTGAATAATAATTTATTATTTTAAAAAATAATATATATATTTTTTCAAAAGAAAGTTGAATATTTATACAAGTTATTGTTAAAAAACATTTTTTTGCATGAATTTATATATATTATTATCCATATTATTTTTAACTATAATATTTTCGAATTATTATTTTTGAAAATGATTTTATATTAAATAATTAGTAATAAAAAAGAATTGAAAAACGAGAAAAAATTTTTTTTTTATTTAAGTAAATAAATCGTTTGTAATTATTAACAAATTAAACTTTTTTTAAAATGATAAATATTAATCAAAACCGGTATAAATTTTAAATAATAATACCAAAAATCAAGAATTGAAAAAAAAATTTATAAATTCAAGCAAAAAAAAAAAAAAAAAATTATAACAATATACTTGTATAAAATATTCAAATTATGTAAAACAGACAAATTTTGACTCATAATATTGTTTAAAAAAAATTTGATGGTCAATACATAATAATGAAACATTTTATTGATTTATGAAAATAATAATATTTCAGGCAACGCTCATATTTTAATCAAGTACTTTGAAAATTTAATTATTTTGAAATATTTGTCGAAATTTTCAATTCGAATAATTTTCATGAATCATACTTTGAATTTTTTTTTTTTTTTTAAGTAATTTTGAATTATTTTTTTTTAAGTAACTTTGAATTTTTTTTTAAATTAGTTCTACTGTATTAAAACATTCTTATTGAGTAATTAAAAAAAAAAAATTTTTCAGTGTATACTTAAAATAAATTTAAATTAAAAAAAAAATAAACCGGGAAAAATAAGAAAAAAAAAAAGCTGGAATAAACCGGGAATTTTGTCAAACGAAATTAGTAGACACTCTGAAATTTGTAAATTTGATTAAATGACTTTTAGATCCGAATTGCGATTCGATAATAACCATGCGTTTTAACCACGCTCCCAAGAGAAATCCCGAAACCATTTTCCCAACTAGTGAAAATAATATTTTCAGCCAACGCTCATTTCACTGTGAATGCACTGGTTCTCGTCTGATCACCAAAGTTAAGCACAATTGAGCGCGGTTAGTACTTGGATGGGTGACCGCTTGGGAATACCGCGTAGCGTTGGCTTCCTTTTTTTTTTCTTCTTTTAATTTTTTATTATTATTTTCATTATAACACGGTTTAATTGTTATTTGTTTATCATTCTACTTTATTTATTAATATAATATATTTTTTTGAATTAATGGATGACGATTTTGGTCATAATATAATGGAATGACCCAGATATATTTTATTTTATATCTTGTTAAAATTATTTAATTAACAGAATTTTTCATGTATTTTGAGTTTGTTGTTTCAATTTTTTTCTAGTATTAATAGTTTAATTGGGTTTTTTGTAAAAAAATTTAAACGTAAATTTTCACGTTCAACGTAAACTGACGTAAAACCTCTTATTTCAAACGTCTATAGTTTCCCAACTCTGACATTTGATAAATTATGAATCAGCTTTACACTCCAAAATAGCAGCAGAAACTATAGGTTAATGCGTGAATGGATTGTTCGTCGATTGTTTACTGTTACTATTTAATTAAAACATTTGAAACAAATTATTGGAATTTTATTTTTATTAAAAAAAAAAATAGTGAAGTGATAAAATGGGGAAGACACGCACTGGAAATGTGGCAATTGGCCTTACAATGATTGGATTTATTTTTGTACTCATTGCTTTCACCACACCCAACTGGCTACAAACAGACGGGAAATTAACTAGTCCCAAGTTTCGAAAAATTGGTAATCATCGTATATATCTCAAATGATTTTTTTAAATTCTTTCAAATTTTTATACAGGAAAATTTTGTTTTTTTTACTTTAATTGTTTAAGTCAATTAGATATATTTTATCAGCGACAGTTTTTGCGAAAAAAATATAATATTAATACTGTAAATTGTAACGTCGTATTTGAAGAATAACATAAAAATTATTATTTTTTTATTATTTCTTTATTTTAATGATTTCACGATACTTTAAGTATTGTTAATTTTCTTATTATTTTTATTTGAAAATAAAGATATTAAAAAATTCTTTCAAATTTAGATGTGTATTTCAAAATATTTAGACATAATAAACACACTGAATAAAAATATGCAAAGAAAAATGCACTAGCACACGTTTAGTTTTTGAGAAAATTAGTGTTTAAAAGTAATAGAAAAAACCCGTTATTTACAATATTTGATTTTGAATTAAGATTAAACTATTTTTAATTTAATTAATTAATTAATTTATTTATTAATCTTAAACTATTTTTCAATTAAAATTTTTATGAAATTTAATAATTGTTTTATAATTTAAAAAAAAATTAGCAAATAAAATTACCAACAATTTTTAATTCAAAATCACTTGAAATTTAATTATATGCAAAAATTTCAATTATTTTTAATAATTTTTATAATATTCTTTGAAAATTCAATTAGCTGAATATATTTTTCAATTAAAAACTTTTGGAATTCAATTTTTTTTATGTGATTTCTAATAAATTCTTCATCAACAGAAATCACTAAAAATTTCTCTTATTACACTGCAAAAAAAAATTTATTTGATTCAAATACTCGATTACTTGACTATTATCAAACAAATATTTATTTGTATCAAATAATTATTATTTAAGTCAATTAAATGGTATTTGTTTCAAGTACAGAAATTATTGGTTCAAATACAATTTATTTAATTCAAATAAAAATTATTTGGTTCAAATAAATATTTATTTGATAATACTCAAGTAATCGAGTATTTGAATCAAATAAATTTTTTTTTTCAGTGTATAATTATTGTCTGAAATTTAACACAATCTTTTTGAAATTCAATTATTTTTCAAAAATTTCAATTTAAAAGCTTCTAAAATTTTCCATCTAAATTTTTTTTTTAATAATTTTAATTATAACTCTCCTGAAATTCAATTATATTTAAGGATTTTTATAATATTCTTCGAAAATTCAACTATTTGAAACCATTTTTTACTTAAAAAGTTTTCAAATTATTGAATTTTTGTCTGCAATTTTTAATACATTTTTTAGTAACAGAAATCATCAAAAAAAATTTAAATTAAAAATCACTTTCAATTAGTTCAATTAATTTCAAAAATCTAAATTGTAAATCTTTGAAAATTCAATTACTTTTAAAAAATGTTATATAAAATTATTTTCAAAAATTTTAATTTAAAACCTCCTAAAATTTAATAATTATTTCTAAAAATTTCTACTCTAACTATTCTAAAATTTATTGATTTTAAATGATTTTTATAATATTCTTTAAAAATTCAATTATTTCAAACCATTTTTCACTTTTAATATTTTCAAATTATTGTATTTTTGTCTGCAATTTCTAATAAATTTCTTAGTGAAATCATCAAAAAAAATTTAATTAAAAATCACATGAAGTTTAATTAATTTCAAAAATCAAAATTGTAAATCTTTGAAAATTAAATAACTTTTAAAAAATATTATCTAAAATTATTTGATAAATTATTTTTAGTTCTGTAAAAATTAATTATTGTATGAAAATTAACAAAAATCTTTTGAAATTCAATTATTTCTAAAAATTTCAACTTTAAATCTTCAAAAATTATTATTTAAAAAAAATTTTTATTTAAAAATCTGTAAAACTTGATTAAGAATTGCTTGAAAAATTTTTTAACCATCAAAACAAAAAACTATGACAAAATTTTTAATTCGAATAAATTGCTTAAATCTAGGAGACTTTAAAAAATTATAAAAATGGAACTTTAAGAATTTTTTTTTTTTTTTTGGAAATTTGTCCTACTTAAATAAAATTTTGAAAATTTGTCTTACAATTAGTTCGATTCTGAAATAATCGAAATAAATTTTCTTGATAATATTCATTATAGAATTATTCTCATTACAGAATTAATAAAAATTAATTTAATACATCTAATAACATTAGTTATTTAAAGCAAAATATTAATTAACCAATTAAATTTTGTTAAAATAAAAAAAAATCGACTTTTTTTATGTCTTAAAGTTGATCCGAGGCCTGTTATAATTATATTATTATTATAATTAATTTTTAACAAAAACTGTCATAAATATAATTAATAAAAATAAAAATAAATTAAAATGTAAATTAATTTTTATACTTTAGTTTTGTTTAAATATTTTTTTTTCCAAAACAAGTTTTCATTACTGATATAAATTCGAAATATATTAAATAAATATTTAGTAGGGTCAGTTGGGGTAAATGGGGACAAGAGATTTTGGAGCTTAATTTTCAGTTTTAAAATTAAGTTCAACGTCAATATTTTGACGTCAGATCACCTGCAAGAGGTTTTGAGTATTGCCACGCTTTTATATTGACAATTGACAGGAAGATAAAAAAAGTTATCGCTCAATGCATAAAAACTTGAAAATCAAAGTCAAACTGTTTCAGTATTTTGTCTCGCATTTCAAAGAAAACAGACTTAAAAATCATACCAAATTTTTTTCTTATTCCTTATGACTCCTATAACAGAAATTCACTTGAATTTTTGATTTTTGTCAATTTGGTTAATAATGACAAGCTGTCCCCATTTACCCTGAGTTTTCAAATTTTTGGGGTAAATGAGGACAGATTGTTATTATTAACCAAATTAACAAAAATCAAAAATTCAAGTGAATTTCAGTTATAGGAGTCATAAGGAATAAGAAAAAAATTTGGTATGATTTTTAAGTCTGTTTTTTTTCAAATGCGAGACAAAATACTGAAATAAAAATAAATAAATAAATTTCAATTGGTTCAACTATTATATATCTACTACAAAATTTTTTTCAAGTTTTTTCATCCCTTAATACAGTACTTAATATACTTAAGGAAACTTTTTTCTTAAAACTTTCTTAGAAACTATGCTGTTTCCCATTTACCCCGAATTTTATGAAATTTTCTAAATTTTGGGGTAAATGGGGACAGTCAGTTTCATGCGTTTAAAAGCTTATCTAAATTTTTTTCTACTGCATAAAATTAATCCTGGGAACGTAAATAACAACTTAAAAAAAATAAACCCGTAAATATTACCTTTTAAAGGAAGAAACTTGCGTAATTTGTGAAAAATTGCGATTTTGTCCCCCTATTTACCCCAACTGAGCCTAAATTAATTTTATTCATTTAATTGATATTTCGTTATCATTAAATTCAAAATTAACAAAAAAAAATTCATGTGTGATTTCAGGTCTTTGGCAAGTATGTTTCGAAGATTTTACAGATACTCAACATTTGTACGATACAAAATTTAATAATTGTTGGTGGGTCTTTGAAGAGGAATACTACATTTTACACGATCTTTTATTACCAACATTCTTTGTGGCCACACAATTTATGTTCACAATGTGTTTTACGTTAATTTTAATTGGAATTTTCTTGACGGCATTGTACGGATGTTGTTCACGGCAACAACAAAAATTCCAATTGCTTTTATGGACAAACGGAACAATATTGACTTTATCTGGTCTTGCTGGAATTATAGCGGTATTAATTTTTGGATGTCGTGGCGATTATCGTGATTGGATGCCAAATTGGCAGCACAATGATATTGGTTGGTCATATGCAGTGGGAGTGGTTGGAAGTTTTACTGTACTAACTGCGGGAATTCTATTTCTTGTTGAGGGTCGACGACATATGAAAAAATTCGAAAGAATGTACAATGAAGATCAAAAGACACACACAACAATTTAATTATAATCGAAATTTTTTTTTTATTATTTATGAAAGCCATCTAAAAGAGGTGGAATTTTTTTACCATCACTTTTCAGTGTTAATTTTTTTAAAAAAATTTGTATTACTTTAAATTAAGGCTTGAAATTATTATACATATTATATTTTAACAATTTTTTTTTAAACATGTTTAAAAAACATGATTCAGTTTGATAAAAAAAAAGTTGAATAATTCAATTGAATTTTGGAATATTTATATAAATAATATTTTTAACGAGCTTCCAAATATTTATTTTTCCAAATGAAAATATAAAAATATTTTTAAAAAAAAACTATAATTTTTTCAAGCTTTGATGAAATTTAGAAAAATTCTAATTTACAAACTATTGTTTGTATAGAGAAACGTTGCATTTTTTTTTTATTTAAAAAAAATCCTAATGAAATTTTTATAATCATTTAATATGATTAAAAAGCACAAATAATTTTTATTTGATAAAAATTCTAAACTAATTTTTAAAATAAAATTAGATCTGATTTGTCAATAATATTCGTTTCATTTTCTAGAAATCTTATTAAAAACAATTGATAATTTTGTTAATGAAATATCTAACAAAATGAAATAAATACTCTCTCTATAGTACAAGAAAAGATTTCAAATTAAATATTAAAATTATTTCATATATATATATATAAACTTTGCACTCTCAATATTGTAAGAAATGATAGTGTTTTTATTGTACTTGTCCTGATCTGCATAGACTTTAAATCGAACAATTATGGCATATAATTTATAATGAAATAATAATGAAAATGTAATTTTTAAAGTTGTTATAATCGATTTAAAAAAAAAGAATGCCTGATATGAATGTAATCCGTCCAGTTTAGATAGTGTTTATATAGTTTACAAAGCATGAATTTACAGAAAACAAATATATATGTAAATATAATTTAGCCTTGTAAGTGAAGTGCCTTTTTTAAGTATTGATGATGTACATTTTTAAATAAATTGTTTATTAAATATTATTATTTAACGTTCTGTTAAATATTAACATTTAGTAAATAAAAATAAATATGTAATAAGCATTGTTAAATATTCCTTATAATACAATGTTTTGTTTATATAAACTTTTTCTATTAAACATAAAAATGTAAAATTCTAATAAAGACATTTATCAAAATTAAAAAAATAATAATCTGCGTTTAGTGTATTATATACAGTAATTTAAGCGTTCACTGAAATTATCATTTTCAAGAACTGGGTGAAATGGTTTACTGTCACAATGACAACCGTCAAGTTTTTATAAAAAGAATATAATAATATTCAAATTTTTAATAAAAATTCTTCACAAATTTAATTATCTTAAACTATTTTCAATTAAAAATTTTATGAAATTTAACAAATGTTTACAATTTAAAAAAAAAAATCAGCAAATAAAATTACAAAAAATTTCAATTTAAAACCTTTAAAAATTTAATTATTTTTAAAATTTTCCATCAAAAACTTTCTGAAACTTAATAATTTCAATTATTATAACACATTCGAAATTCAATTATTTTTAATGTTTCTTTATTTTTATTCTTTGAAAATATAATTATCTCAAAGTATTTTTCAATTAGAAAATTTTAAAGTTTAATTTTTAAGAAATTCTTCAGCAACAGAAATAAAAAAATTTCTTAATTAAAAATCATTTGAATTCAATTAATTTCAAAAATTTTAATTTAAAACCTTCCAAAATTTAATTATTTCTTCTAAAACTTTCTGAAATTTAATAATTTCAACTATAAATCTTCCGAAATATAATTATTTTAAAAGATTTTTATAATATTCTTCGAAAATTCAATTGTGTGAAAGTATTTTTTAATTGAAAAATATTTAAATTCAATTTTTGTCTGCAATTCCAAATTAATTCTTCATCAATAGAAATCACCAAAAAATTTCAATTAAAAATCCCTTGAAGTTCAATTAATTTTAAAAATCTAAATTGTAAATCTCTGAAGATTCAATTACTTTTAAAAAAAGGTTATCTCTAAAATTATTTGATAAATTATTTTCAATTCTGTAAAATTTCATTATTGTCTGAAATTTAACAAAATTTTATGAAATTTAATTATTTCTAAAAATTTCGAACTATAACTCTTCTAAAGTTCAATTTTTTTTAATAATTTTAATATTTCTTTAAAAATTCAATTATATTTTAAAAAATTTTTTAAATAAAAGCTCTAAAATTGAATTGTTTTCGGAATTTTTTTTTTTAGAAATTTGTTCTGCTTAATTAAAATTGAGAAAATAATAAAATTGATTTAATATCTAATAACATTAGTTATTTAAATTAAAATACTTATTGACTAATAAAAATTTTAAATAAAAAATCTACTTTTTCGACTATTTTTGGAATGTAAATCGACTAAAACGACTTTTTTTTCGACTTTAAGGCCAGGTCCAAGTCGTGTCAGCTGACTCGACTTGGACCTGGCCTTAAAGTCGATTTGAGGTCTGAAGATGATTTTTTTTACTTTTTTTCTTATTTTTACATACCGGCAAATACTAAAAACATTTTGAAAAATAGTTTTAAAATTAAGAAAATTATTTTTTCATTATTTTTATTTTTTTAAAATAAAATACATTTTAGTTTGCTTTTCTATGAGTTAAGGTAAAGATCTTAATGGTAAAAAAAAACTTTCAATTTTGAAAAATAAAATGAAATGTAAAAAGAAACTAAAATTTTTTTTAAACAAATTATTTCAACAAAAACATTTTAGTATTTTTTTTAGTATTTCCAGGTATGTAAATTGAAAATAAAAGAAAAAAATCATGCCCAAAGTTAAAAAAATTTAATTTGTTTATATAAAAATTAAAAAAAAAAAAATTTCGTTAACATATTTTGAAAGTCGATGAAAAACTGAAACTATTTTTTCTAGAAAAAGCAAGATTTTTAAAAATTCATTACTCGAAAACTTTGGGCACAAAAAAATAAAAAAATACGTATTGCAAAGAAAAAAAAATTATCCGAATTTAAAATGTCATAGGTAAATCTCACATGGAATTTTCTATATATATTTTAATTTAAAAGACAGATTTAATAGATTTTCAATAAATTTTACTCTTTCTCTTAGAAACTGAGACAGAACCAGAAATATGATTTTTGTCATGCAACTGAATCTAGTTCATATAAAATGCAAATGAAATAATAGGAAGAATGTTGTCATATAATGTAATCATTAACCACTATATGGTTGAATCATTCTTTAAACGCGCGCAATGAATAAACCTGTAAGAAGAACCTTCACGAAAGTAAAGTATACTTTTATTTTTTTTTTTTTTTGTAACTTGCATTGTCATAATTAATCTATTCTCTACTTGTGAATACAGATATTTACTGTAGACACTGAGTAATATAATAGTTAATATTAATACGGTATTACTGATTTGTGAGTAATACTGCGCGACTTATTATCAAACACGTAAAAGAATAATTTAAAATCATTTACGATTGTACTCAACGAGTCCGACACTGAAATTACAAAAACCTATTTTTAACATATTATATTATATATCTGAAGTTCATTCAATGCCAATTATATATTCTTAAACAAAACATTTTTTAATAATTATATAAATTTAAATGACTGAAGGTCAAGCATTTTGTTATATGCTTGTGAATAAAAAAATAAAATAATTTTATTTATTTGTATTTATAGAAAAAAATGTCATATAAAAGAGGAAATATTCTTACTTCATCAAACAATAATACGTATAATTATTAAAAAAAAAATGTGAATATAAATTTTTTACTAAAAATTGCGAAAAAAAATGTTTGTTTCAATCTGTTCAATCCTAAAAAATTCCTAATCAATCCGAAGGCAAATTTCAATCCTTTTAAATTATGAAATTTCATTCTGAATAAATTCTTTTCCAAACTAATAGCAGGATTCAAATAAAATTTGCTAAAAAAAAGGGGAATAGGGGGAAATTTTATTTGAAAAAAGGAGGAAAAAAACAGGGTAAAATCTAAACGTATATTTTCTTTTTTCCAAAATGCTTTAAAGTTGTTGTAAATTACACTACCCGTGAAAATTTTGAAACCACCCATTTTCTTGATAATTAAAAAACATCTGAAAACATAGAAAGTATAGAAAGCAAAATTTTTTTTCTAAATTTTTTAAAAGATGATAAATTTATAGAGAATAGTGAGATTTAAAGGAGAAATTTTCCCAGTATAGTAATTAATTTTTTGTTAATGTCTTTTTTAATGTTTTATAAAAACTTAAATTACATATACATTTAATAAATAAGAGCTTTTTATTGTTTTAAATTATTTTAAAATTAATTTTCCACAGAATGAAAATTACTTATAAACTAATTGTTTTCTTAAAAAATGCAAGTAATTTTTTATTTTATCAAACCGAAAACCGTCTTGTAAAATATATACAAAACTTGATTTTATTCATATTTTTCAAAGAAAGTCTGAAATTTTAAATTTATTTAAATTAAAATTTGTTTAAATAAAATTTAAAAATTATTTTTCTGTTAAAAAAAGAATTGAAATTTTCCTAATTCAGGCCTCGGATTGACTTTAGAAAGAGAAAGAAGTCGTTTTAGTCGATTTTCATTACAACAAAAATTGAAAAAGTCGATATTTTTTATTTTTAATAAATTTTATAAAAATATTTCATTATTATTAACATTAATTTATTAAAAATTAAATAATTTTTTTTTAATTCTATAATAAGAATGTTTCACAGGAACATTTCCAATGAAGCTGATGTACGCAACGTTTTTATGATAAACTATTTTTAGCAAATAATTTTTTACCTAAAAAATATTTTTTTATAATTTTTTGATTAATGAAAATTATAAGAAATATTTTGTAGGCAAAGAATTATAGATTTTTTTCATTTTAAAAAATTATTTCTTTAAAAATCGTTATCATAAACGTTGCGTACTTCAGCTTCGTCATTTCTATGAATTTTTTTTTTTTAAACTTCAGAATTAAACTATGACGAATTTTCAAGATTTCAATTCAGTAGGACAAATTTTTTGAAAAATAATAATTTAAAGTTACTTTGAAAAGAAGAAAAAATTCCAAGTCACTGTACAAATTATTCGAATTCAGAATTTTTGCAAATGTTTTAAATAATTAAATTTTCAAAGAAATTAATTAAAATATTATTGAAAAAATTAATTTATTAATTGAAATTGTTGTAAATTTGAATTGCTGAAAATTATTGACAACATTTTAAACATTAATATCGAATTTTAAAGAATTTAAAAAAAAAAATTGGAATTTTTGAAAAATTGAATATAAAATGATTGAAATAATTAATTTAGCGAAGAATTTTATATACAAATTTTGGAAATAATCGAATTTGGAAGAGATATATTTAAGTTTTTCAGAAATAATTAAAATTTCAGAAGATATACAAAAGGAATTTTAATAAATTTGAATTGAGAAAGATTTTTACAAAATTCAGAAGATAATTGAAAATAACAAAATTTTTAATTGATAAATGTGTTTATTAATGGAATTTTTAAAGACTTTGATTAAAGTTATCAGAAATAATTAATTCAACAAAGAAATTAAGTTAAAAATTTGAAAAATTATTAAATTTTAAAATAGTTTCAATTACAAAATTGTTGAAAACAATTGAATTTCAGGAAATTTTTAATCAAAATTTTCAAAAATTTTATTTTTTTTTTTTTATAAGATTTAGACAATAACTGAATTTTAGAAAAATTTGTATTGAGAAAATGTTTTAAGGACGTTTATCCACGGAAATGGAGACCTCCAGTGAAAAATAATTAATTAACATTTAAATAATTAAAATAATATTATTATGATTGTATTTTCTGAAAGAAGAAATATCAATTTTCAAGAAAAAAATTTAAAACTTAAAAAATTCATTTGTTTATACAATTTGCATAGGATAAAAATTTTCTGTCACATCGCTTCTAAAGAATTTTTTAAAAATGATTGGATATCAATGTAATATGGCATGAGCCAAAAATTCTAAACGTTCAAATGAACGAAATATTTTTTTCAATTTATAAATTATTAAAAATTATGATGACAATGTAAAATAAAACAGTAAATTAAACGATTATTAAATTAATAACATCTTTTTCAGGTATTTAAAACAATATTTTTTAATAAAATTTGTACTTGAAGAAGTTGCAAAAAAAATTTCATTCATTTGAACGTTCAAAACATTTGGCTCATATAATATGGCTTATTTTCTTCAGAAAATGATTCTCTACAACTTCATCGTGGGGATTTTTAAACAAGCAAGCCGTTTGGAAAATATGGCTATTTGTTTAAAATTAAAATTTAGATTTTTTTTAAACAAATAGTCATATTTTCTAAACGGCTTGCTTATTTGAAAATCCCCACAATGAAGTTGTAGAGAATTATTTTCTGAAGAAAATAAGTACATTGAAATTCAATCATTTTTAAAAAATTCTGTAGAAGCGATGTGACGGAAAATTTTTATCCTATGCAAATTGTATAAACAAATAAATTTTTTAAGTTTTAAATTTTTTTCTTGAAAATTGATATTTCTTCTTTCAGAAAATACAATCAATAATATTATTTTAATTATTTAAATGTTAATTAATTATTTTTCACTGGAGGTCTGCATTTCCGTGGATAAACGTCCTTAAATAATAAAATTTTCAGACAATTTTGATGAAAGTATATTTTGTTCAAAAAAGTCGAAAAAGTCACAATTATTATAAAAATAAATCAAAATAGTCGCATTCATTAAAAAAAAAAGTCAAAAAAAAGTCGTGCAATCCAAAGCTTGTAATTTTTTTTGGTTCAAATTTGGATTTTTATGAAATATTCAATTATTCGAGTTTCAACATAAAATAGGGGAATTATTTATAATAGAGAAAAAAATAGGAACAAAACTCTAAAGCCTATAATAAAATTGATTCGGAATGAAATTTTAGGATTCAAAAAAAGAATTTTGACAATATTTTCTAAATCCCTCGCGTGTGCGGTACAAATATACTTTTACTTTTTTCCAATTCAACTATATGAAGAGAATTACACAATAATATTCTTTTAATGATCTTCCTTGTTTTCTAAAAAATATTCGCAATTCAAGACATGTATGCCTATAAGTGAGTTTTGTCATAAGTCACAATGCCCCTTATTTCTGCATAACTTCGTCATAAAGTTATAACCAAAGAACGAACAATGATCGGCTTGTTTGTATTTGTAAGCGAGCGAACGAACGAATATAATGGCCATGGGCTGATGGTATATCCTGTAAAACTGTGCGTTAAAACGTTGAACGTGCTCACGTATTATAATATACTATATGATTAGGTTAGGTTAGGTTAGGTAACATATTTGACTTCTTGAGTGTGTCAGCAGAGTGTTGTATAGTATATACATGACGGCCGCTTCATGACAACATAGCCTCCTCTCCTGGGTGTGGTTCACGTGGGATCTCTTCTATTCATAAGTCTCAACTCAGATCTTGATCTATTGACATTTATTTTTTCATTATTTTTGATGGTGTCGAGTTTTGCCACGCAAAAATCATCATTTACAATGAAGAAAAGAACCTTATCTGGCAATGTTGGAATTGGAGTTTTTATTGTTGGTTTAGTGTGTGTTTGTACTGCATTTTGTACATCTGCGTGGTTAGTAAGTGACTATAGAATCACAGGCGCGAAACTCAATCAATTGGGACTTTGGAGGCATTGTTTTCGATCGCTTGCAAATCCAACTGAGCCTTATGCATTAAAACGATTTTTCGTTGGTTGCAGATGGATCTATGATCCATTTACTGCTGGTTACTCCGATATTCGGGGATTTTTGTTACCAAGTAAGTTTGTTAATTTTCAATAATTTATTTTTAATGATTCATCCTTTGAGGAATTGGTTTCGAAAGAATTTTTTTTTTTTATAACCTATTTAAATTTTGTTCTTTAAAACTTAATATTGATTTTTCTCTTAATCTACAGTTAATTTTCAATTTAAAACTCTTGTTTTTAGCGAAAAAAAAAATAAATATAATTATTATTTATTGAAATCAAAAATCGTGGTTCTTTAGAAGAAAAAAAAATTTCATCTTCCAATGACTAATATGCAACGATTGTTTTTGATGATAATTATAAATGTTTTTTCATAAAAAAAAGAGAAGTCAATAGCGAGAGATTTATAAGCTTAATTATTCTTCGTACACACGAAAGATATTATCAAATGTAAATCTTATATTTTTTAAATATATACCTAAAGTTTTGAATGTTCAAATTGGTGTATAAATTTTTTTTTAAATTACTATATCAATAAAAAAGTATATTAAACATTTAATAAATTATTAATAATTTATTTTTCGATACAGAAAGCAATATTTTATAATAAAATTTAAAGTTAAAAAAATAGTAATTAAATTTTTCGATTCAGGCTCATTAAATATTCATGAAAATTTTAAGAAATTTTTAAATGATTCGATATAAAATTGTGATATTTCCAATTATCAATATAAAATATTTTTCAATGTTATAATGAATATTATTTTATTAAATCTTTTTTAATAATTTCAAGTACTAAATATTATTTTAAAAGGTTTTCATTTACTTTGTAATATTTTTAAATATTCAAAGACTTTTCCAATTATTTTTAAAGATTTCACAAATATTTTTAGATGCTTTTAAAGTTTATCAAATGACCTAATTTTTGAAAAGGGTTTAAATTTTTTATACCTTATGATGCTGCTCTTTTGAAAGTCAGAAATAGTAAAGTTACAAAGAATCCTTTTTTGTTTTTTTTTTTTGTACATTTCAACAAAATAAATGAAATCACAAAATAAAATCATGATTTTCTATAATAATTGAATAATCTATAGATAAACTTGCATTTTATTTTAATATACACAAAATATCATAAAATTTTTGTTCAAAATCATGGGAATTTATTTTTATTAAACTTTTCTATTTTATACCAAAATTATTATTTATTGATCACAGGCAAACAGATTTACTTTTGACTGAATTTTCATTCTTTCAATTTTGCTTTTTATCAAATTTCCATTTAATCAAATTATCATTTGGTGGGGAATTTTTCTTTTTTAATAAATTTTTATTAAACTAAATTTAAATTAGACAAAAATTTCATTTGATAAAAATTTGAATTTAACAGAATTTTCATTTGATAAAATTTTAATTTCACCGAATTTTCATTTAATCGAATTATTATTTGGCAGAATTTTTTAAAGAAATTTGAATTTAAAAAAATTTTCATTTGATAATTTTTCTTTTAACCGAATTTTTATTTGACCAAATTTTTTTTTCAATAAATTTTTTTTAATTTAACCTTTTTTTCATTTAACAAAATTGTGTAGTAGATCAAATTTTAATTTTAACAAATTTGTTTATAATAAAATTTTCGTTTAACAGAATTTTCATTTAATCAAATTTTAATTTCACTGAACTTGCTTTTGACCTCATTTTCATTTAACCAAATTGTTATTTGGTAAAAATTTTCCTTTGAATGTACTTTTATTTCGACAAATTTGTATTTGATAACATTTTTATTTCCTCAATTTTTTTTTCAAACCGAATATTTATTTGACGGAATTTTCATTTCGACGAATTAATTATTTAAACAAATTTTAAATCAAATTTTTTATTAACAGAATTATCAATTGATCAAATTTTTTTTGACCCAATTTACGAAGCTGAAGTACGCAACATTTATGATAAACGATTTTTAAAGAAATAATTTTTTAAAATGAAAAATTCTATAATTTTTCGCCTGAAAAATATTTCTTGCAGTTTTCATTAATCAAAAAATAATAAAAAAATATTTTTTAAGCAAAAAATTATAGAATTTTTCATTTTAAAAAATTATTTCTTTAAAAATCGTTCATCATAAACGTGGCGTACTTCAGCTTCGTCCCAATTTTTATTTAATCGAATTATTATTTGTCAGAATTTTTTTCCTATTTTTATTTAACCCAAATTTAAATTGCGCCAAAATTTTCATTTGATAATTTTTCTTTTAACCGATTTTTTATTTGTCGGAATTTTTTTTTTTAATAAATTTTTATTTAATCATGTTTTTTGTTTAACATAATTTTCTATTTTTAATCTCAACAAATTTGTTATTGAGCAAATTTTCGTTTAACTAAATTTAAAATTTTGACAAAATTTTCATTTGATCAAATTTTAATTTTACCCAATTTTTTTTTTTTTTTGATCCAATTTTCATTTAATCGAATTATTATTTGTCAAAATTTTTTTCCTATTTTTATTTACCCCAAATTTAAATTGCGCCAAAATTTTCATTTGGTAAAATTTTTCTTTTAACCGAATTTTTATTTGTCGGAATTTTTTTTTTTAATAAATTTTTATTTAACCACGTTTTTTGTTTAACATAATTTTCTATTTTTAATCTCAACGAATTTTTTATTGAGCTAATTTTTGTTGAACCAAATTTTTCTTTCAGAAAATTTTATTTTCACCGAATTTGCGCTTTTGACCTAATTTTCAATAAAATCCGAATTGTTATTATCAGAATTTTCTTTTAAATAAATTTAAATTTAAACAAAAATTTTTCTTTTATCTTTTCATTTAATTTAATTTTCTA
The DNA here is from genome assembly GCF_019393585.1 of Leptopilina boulardi. Taxonomy (NCBI): domain Eukaryota; kingdom Metazoa; phylum Arthropoda; class Insecta; order Hymenoptera; family Figitidae; genus Leptopilina; species Leptopilina boulardi. The sequence continues at coordinate 756,241 of NW_026137813.1, forward strand.
TATTTGACATAATTTTTGTTTGCATAAATTTTTATTTAACCAAGTTTTCATATTTAACTGAATTTTCATTTGATCAAATCTTTTACTTTACCGAGTTATTATTTAACATTTTTTATATTTGCGATTTTTTTTTCGTAAAATATATAAATAAATAAATAATTATATAATTTGATTAAACACTTTTTCACCACTAATTTATCCTTCTTTTTTTGTATGTTTGTTTCAGCATTCATGGTAGTAACCCAAGTGTTTTTTACTCTCAGTTTTATAGCATGCATTGTGGCACTTGGTCTAGTGTTATTATTTGGATTGTGCTGTGATCCAGAACAAAAGCGTTACGTGGATCTTATTTTATTAATTGGCTTAATACTGTTAATTGGAGGTGTTTCTGGAATATTGGCAGTTATTGTTTTTGGTAGTCTTGGAAATACAGAAGGTTGGATGCCAGGACATGAAACAAATTATTTTGGATGGTCATTTGTATTGGGTGTTATTGGCGTTATTTTAATTTTAATTGCCGGATTACTTTTTATTATTGAAGGTAATGTTCAACGTAAAAAACGTAATTACTTGAGAGAATCACAAACAAGATTTCAATTGGAGTCAAAATCTTAAAAAAAAATTTATGCATTTAAAATTTTAAATATTGAAGAAATTTGCGAAATCAATGACTAGCGGGGAAAAAAATCCTATTTTTGAGGAAAATGAGAAAAATAAAAAAAAAAATCTTTTATCATTTGAGAAGGGGGAGGGGGAATAAGTAATTAAAAATTTAGATTTATTGAAAATACGAGAGAAATATGCCTTTTTGAGTGCCTTTTTGAGGATACGAACTCAACTCATGACGTGCTTGTACCTATTGTATAAAAATTAGAATCTCCGTTACAAATATATAGTTTTTATCATCCGTCCATTAATCTAGTAGGTTTTAAAATTTTTAATAACTTAATTTTATATATATATATATATATATATACATCTATGTATAATATAGTGCGTAGTTGTCTTTTTTTTTTAGTTTTAATTGAATTTGAAAAATTCAAACGTAAATTTATTTGTGAGAATTAAAAAAAAAAAGAATTCACATTTCAATGAAAAATTTCAATTTCTTAGAATGCAAGACTGATTCTAATTTGCTGCCTTGAGAAATCTCAAATTTCATAATTCAGTAAATTAAAATTCTTTGATTTTCAGTGAATTAAAAATTCACTAATGACAATGAATTAAAAAGAAAACATCTCTAACGCCAGTAAATTTAAATTCACTGATGCCGTTAAATTTAAATTTAATATAATTAAATTATTAATTAATTATTATTAAATCAAATTATTGTAAATTTAAATTTAACATTACCGCAGTTAATTTTTATTAATTATTAACAGTGAATTGAATTTTATTAATGAATTTCTCACTGCGATGAAATTAAATCGAACGAATTTGACAAAAATATTCATTCTACGAGATTATAACAATGCATTAAAAAATATATACTATTTTTTTTTTTACTTTAGTTTGCAAATCTACTTTTTGCAAAATAAAAAAATATATTATAGCTATATGTAATTTATACAAATAACAAAAATACATGAAAGTATTATTTGTATGAAATTTTGTGAAACTCGCTTTAAAAAAAAGCAAATATATGTCTACAATTTCCGTCCATATACACAAAAAACTGCGTACAAAATTTATTTGTATTTTTCTTTTTTTTTTTTATTGTAAAAAATCTATTAAAGATTTGTACAAACAAAAATAAATGTTTTTTTTTAAACTTAAAAGAGAATTTAATTTCCTATTTTGTTAAAAAAAAATTAAATATATTAAATGAAAAATTCTATACTTTTATTAAAATATGTCACGTAAACATTTTCAAGAGGTTGGGGGAAAAAAAAATGAAACCTTCTAAATGATTTCTCTCTTTTTTTCTCACCTCTAAAAAGTGTAATATATATATTTTAATAAAATATTTCTTCCCATGTATATTGTATTATCCTCTCTTCCTTGAAAATTACCTTTGATTTGAATTTAGAACAAACATATTCATGTATCACGTATGCAATAAAAAAACGTACTACTTAACTTGACATTGCATTAAATGGAAGAAATATGTGGGAACGAATTTCAAGGACATGTCACTTTCTATGACTTTAATTATATGTAGAATTTTTTTTTTTTTTTTCTTTTTTAGTACTTTTATTCTTTTACGTGAGGATTTTATACGCGAGTTTTTGAGTTTAAATTAATAAATAAAATTACAAGTTAATTTAAAAAAATGTGTTTAAAATTTTTCTTTTTAATAATATTAATTATTTCAAAAATATAATAGGATTTTATATGAAGTAAGCATATATGGTTTTGAAACGTTGTGAAAATTTTTATTAATACATACTTCTTTAACAAATAAATATGTCCTAAAAAACATGATTTTTAATTTATTTAAAAAAATAATAATAATGGAACATAATTTGAATGGATCCAATTTTTGTAAATTAAATTTTTTTTATTTTGTATGTATTTAATTTTATCTATTTATTTAAATTATTTAAATTATTTACAAAAATTTAAAGACTCAATAAGAAAAAATGTTTTTTTCTGGATTCTATAATGCAGAAGAAAGTGGGATAATTTCTATATCGAAGTAAATTCTACTTTTCCAATTTTTATCTCTCGTGAAACGAAAATTTTGTATTCTTTAAAATTATTCAATTTATCAGATTTTATTTTGACAAATGCTTTCAACGAATAATAATTCATTTAAGAACGTTAATAACTGAGAATGCAGACCTCTAGAAAAAAAATTTTATTGACGTTTACAAAATTAAAATATTAAAAATAATATTCGTTGAAAGAACAGATAAAAATTTTGAAGAAAAAAATTTAAAACTCACAAAAATTATTTATTTGTACATTTTTCATGTAATCAAAATTGAATTTATATCGCTTCCTTAAAATTTTGTAAAAAATAATCCGATATTTATTTATTTATTTATAAAAAAGTAACTAATTAATAAAATTACTTGTTAAAAAATAATTTTTAATTTTCTTAAATAAATAACCATATTCAATTATTATTTTTCTACATTAATATTATAGATAATTTTAACTTATTGGTTAAAAAAAAATTTATCCAAAAAAAATTCTATCAAATAGAAATCAATTAAATGAAAAATTGATGAAAGGAAAATTTTGTAAAATTTATTTAAATCAAAATAATAATTATTATTTTCTGAAGAAAATAAATTGAATCATTTTTGACAAGAAATATTTGAAATAAATAAATAAAAAATTTTGTGGAAGCAATATGAAATTTTTTTTGATCATATGCAAAATGTATATATAGGATAAATAAATAATTTTTGAAAATTAAAATTTTTTTTTCTTGAAAATTGGTATTTCTTCTAATGAATGTTATTAATAATAATATTTTAATTTTTTAAACGTAAATTAAATATTTTTTTTATGAAGGTCTGCGTCCCTGCTTATAATCGTCCTTAAATACTAATATTTTTTTTCAGAAAAAATTTTTTTTGTTCTTTAAGAAGGAATCAATCGAAACAGTTAAATAAAAAATTAGTCCAACTCCATAATTTTAAATCAAAAAGCTTTTTTTTATCAGTTTAAATCATTAAAAGTTGTTATTGGATAAAAAAAGTTACAAAATTTTTCTAAGATTAAAAAACGATTATAAAATTTTTAGTTTTATGTTATCGTAATTGTTCCTATTTTTTTTTTTTTTCAAAAAACTCTTAAATGAGTAATATATAACCAATGGCAAAAATAAAATTATTCATAAATAATTTTATAATTCTAAAAACTTCCAGCACTTTTTAATTATAAATTATATTTAATTTATTTCAATATTTAATTTTCAATGTTTTTTAAAATTCTATTTAAAAATATCAGAAATTGAACTAATTTTTCTTTCGATTGTGTAAACAATTTTTACTTAAAAAATTACAAACTTTCTTTGACAAATATACTTATCAAGTAAAAAAAAAATTAATTTAAATAAATAATAAATATTTATATTATTAATTAATTATTATATTATTTAGACAATGTTCTCTATTAAATATCAATTATTATTATTATTTATTTAAATTGTGTCACTTTTAAAAAAAAATTAGAACAGAAATTTTGAAAATTTATATTTTAATATTTTTATTATATATATTCGAATAAAAAAAATAAAGTAAAGGAATTTCTCCATTTTTCCTTAAGTGAAAATTAATTGAAAAAAATCTCTTCTAATTTACTTTGAAATTACAAGTGCATCTGTATATAGTACATTATTAGATATTATTAAAGACACACATAAAATGAAAACACATTTATATAGGTATGGTAAACGATGTATAGAAACGTGGAGTGGGAAAAATTGACTGTGTTGTGATTGTGAGCGATGCCGACGCAACTACTTGGTAAGGCGTGGCAACTGACAAGAGAACGACTAATGTTTCAAAAATTGCATTAAAAAAAAGTTTTAATTGTTAAAAATTAATTTCAACAACGTTAATCAATTTTTAACATAAATAAAAATGTCGGCTAATAAATTAGAATATCATCGGGCTTCAAGTAAGTGTGTTTTTTTTTTTTAAAGAAAACAACATTTATGTTGACAGAAAAAGTTAACCTCTCTTATGTTATTGTGGTTTTTTTAAAAATAAAAAAATTTTCTATTTAGATGCTGTGGTTTTTGGAGGAATAATCACACATATAGCGGGAATTCTTTTACTTATATCATTTGCAAGGTAAATTTGTTTTATTTTAATATTTTCAAATTATTTTTAACTATAAATATGTATGCTAATATATGACCTAAAAAAGAATTTCCAACTTCTATGCATTTAATTCTATAGATCAATATTTTTTACTTTTATGTATAGAAAATTTTATTATTCAATTTGGAAAATGAAATTTAAATATGGAAAATTAAGTTATATTTTTAAATGCAATTTACTTTATTTTTTTTTTTTTAAATTAGATATTAAATATTGAACTGTGTTGTGTTGTTATAATCGATGAAGTCAGATATGAGTCATTTAATACTTTTATACGAATTTTCACTAAAATTTACTAAACTTGAGTTTTATTTTACTGAAAATTTAATTGAACAAAATATGTCACATCACTTCGTGCTTATTGTTTTTCGTCTTTTTCTCTATTCGAATTGACAGCTAACATAACCTCTTATTTATCTTTGCAACTGTCTCAAGATTGACATATATATATATTATATTATTTTTTTTTTATTTATTTGTTTTGTATTAAATAAAAGTTAGAAGACCAATAACAGGATTAAAAAGAAAAATATACAGCTGCATTATAAACTAAATAATCTATACAAATAGAAATTATAAAAAACTAATCCTACATCAATATAACAGATAAATATAATATAAATGAAATTGATATAACCTTGCTCGCTCATTTATTAACAAATATTGTTATATTTATCAAGCTTATTATCAGAGATAATAAAAATCATGATTAAAAAAAAATATTAATAATTCGATTTTTTTTATTTACATAAAATTCATCAAATGTTTTCTTCTCTAAGTAGTTTATTTTTTTAATATGTACTTAAACAATAAATTTAATAATACGAGCATTAAACAAAATTAATATTTTTATGAAGGAAATAGTAATTTTTTAAAATATAATAAATTAATTATAATTTTTTTTTGTCATTTTTACTCTAAAAAGAAAGTTTACTCCAAAATGTGAATTAGGAAGAATTTTGATTAATTTGAATTAGTGACTGGCTTTTTGCTATAGATTAGTTCTAAATTTTACTAATAAATATTTATGTTTATTTACTATATTTTTATGCTTATATTCCCTATATTTTATTTATTATTTTAATTTTAATTTTTTTTTAAGAGGAAGAATTTGATAAATAATCGAAACAAAAGTTAATCTAACTTCTTATTTTCGAATTTTTATAAATAAAAAATTAATAAAAACTTTAATAGGTAGTGTTTCAGTACAAGTGTAAATAATTTAATTCATAACAATCAAAAGGTGTATTTTTATAAAAATTAATAGAAATTTTTCGATGTGAAAATTAGGCTTATTATAAAATCCATTTTATAAAATTCTGCTAAATAAAAATTCGATAATTTTTAATTACAAAAAATCTAAGTCTAATGTGGGGAATATTTATGTGTTCCTATTAACCAATCTCAAATAATTTTCACAAAGCTGAAGTACGCAACATTTATGATAAACGATTTTAAAAGAAATAATTTTTTAAAATGAAAAATTCTACAATTTTTTGCCTAAAAATATTTTTTTATAACTTATTAATTAATAAAAACTGCAAAAAATACTTTTTAGGCAAAAAATTATAGAATTTTTCATTTTAAAAAATTATTTCTATAAAAATCGTTTATTATAAACGTTGCGTACTTCGTTAATTTTCCATTGATTGGTTCTAAATTAATTTTAATTAAATAAATTAAATTTTATTCTATTTAATTCCTAACGAAATTTAATTTCAGCCCATACTGGATATCATCATACGATGAAGCATTTAGCAGTTTTAAAAATATGGGACTATGGGAATATTGTTTTGAGCATTTTCGTTTTCCCAATTATCAATTTGACAAAATATACGACGGATGCAATAATATATTTTCTCTCGAATATTATGTTCTTCGAGAGTGGCTCGTACCTGGATGGCTAATGGTTGTTCAAGCATTTGTCACATTATCTTTATTTTTGTCATTAATTGCACAAGGATTAATTGCATCAGTCACAATTCGTTATCCATTGAGATTTGTCCTACGATACGAGTGGTTATTATCAACAATTGCTTGTCTCTGCAATATTGTTGCTTGTACGTATCGAAAAAAAAATAAATTTCTAAATTTATTAATCACATGTATCAATATTAGAGACGCATGATTAATTTTTAAAAATCAATTTTTAGAATTTTCATTTAATAGAAATTAATTCGATAGAATTTTCATTGAGCTGAATTTTATATTTTTTTGAATTATTATTTTGCAGAGAATTTTCATTTAAACGATTTTCTTTTATATTAAAGAATTTTTATCTAACTTACAGGGCTCGGATTTTACGACTTTTTCGGGACACATGTTATAAAAATCATTAGTTAGAATTTTCATTTTATGGAATTTCATTTGTCATAATTATTTTTGAGCCGAATTTTTAATTGTTCGAATTAGTATTTTGCAGAATTTTCATCAAAATGATTTTCTATATTACAGAAATTTTATATAACCAAAAATTCAATTCACAGAATTTTTATTTTTTCAAATTTGTAATTGCTTGAATTTTCATTTAACATAATAGGCATTTTAAAGAATTTTTATTGGGTAGAATTTTATTGCATAGAATTATCGAGGAAATGAAAATTCTGAACAAATAAAAATTCTGTGAATTGAATTTTTGGTTATATAAAATTTCTGTAATATAGAAAATCATTTTAATGAAAATTCTGCAAAATACTAATTCGAACAAATAAAAATTCGGCTCAAAAATAATTATGACAAATGAAATTTCATAAAATGAAAATTCTAACTAATGATTTTTAGAACATAATTATGCGTTTTTGAAATTATAAGTAATAAAAATTCATTAAAATGACTATTATGTAAAATGAAAATTCGATTAAATAAAAATACCAACAAATGAAAGTTCGAATAAATAAAAATTCGATGAAATGGATTTTCGGTTTTATAAAATATTTTGTAATATAGAAAATCAGTTTAATAAAAATTCTGCAAAATAATAATTCGAACAAATATAAATTCGGTTCAATGAAAATTCTATCGAATGAAATTCTATTAAATAAAATTTCTAACAATTGATTTTTAAAACTTATTTATGCATTCGAATATTATTTTAAATAATTCTTTTTCACTTTGATAATAATTTTTTAATTTTACGATAATATATTTGTGACACGATTATTTCAGGTTTTTTGCTGCTTTTGTCAGTTTTGGTATTTGGAACAATGTGCTGGAGACGAGATTGGTTAATGTATCCGAAATTTAATCATTTATCATGGTCCTATGGTATCGCAGTAATCAGTACATTCTTTCATGGTGTTGGTGCTTTCTTTTTATATTTGGATGCACGTTCCGGATATAAATCACGTAAGGAATCACGTAATTTAGTCATGCAAATGCAACCAAATCCTCAAAGTCATCATGGCTTACATCGAAGCAATTATATATAATTTTCGTGATACAAATACAAAAACAAGAATTTTAACATTTTTTTTTTTTTTTTTAATATGGTAACTAAAAATCCGATACTCATTTTATGAAGTGAGATCTGCGAGAAATGTTTGAATTATTTTTGTGCGAAAGACATTTCGCAAAATTTAGGAACAACTTATTTTTAGTATTAATCGTATGTAATTATATTCCGTCCATTTTTTTTGTGTAAGCTTTATTGCTTCCTACGTTGATAATAATTATTTAGAATTTTTTACGTGTATTTTTTTTTGTGTTTATATACATATAACTCAAATGAATTATATAATATAAAAAAAGAAATATTTTTTATATCGTGTTTCATATTGCAGATTAAATAGATTTTCAAAGAAAATATTCGAAAATATTTATGGTTTGAAACCATATAAATTAACATTCTGTAAATGTACATTTTTTTTTACACTTCGTTAATGTGTATAACGAAATTTGTGACTTCTGATAGTTTTTAAGTAAAATGCACCGTATGTTTTCTCTTTTTTTACGTATTAGTGCCTTACAGAGAAAAAATATTTATTTTTAACTTTAAAAGTTAAAAAAAAAAAAAAATGCAAAGTATTTAGTATACAATATCGTGATTTGAAAAATTATTCGTAAAACAAAAAAGAGAAAAGAAAAGCGTAATATATTTTTGAAAAAATATCAGTTTTACGCAAGCCTTAAAACAAATTAAAAATTTAGAGAATTTTTAGAATTAGAAAAAAAAAAACATTAAAAAGACATTGATGTATTTTTTCGAGTGATTTGCACAAGTTATATTTTTTAAAATTTAAGGCCAACATTTAAACCTTTGATAATAAAAAATATCAATAAAAATGCATTTAATAATGTCATTTAAATTGATTATTGTCCGTCCTCAAAGGATTAACTGTCTCTTATCTGGTTTTAATACGTTAAAATCTGTTAAAATGAATCTCAATTTGTATATATATATACTTTTTTTTTTTTTTATTTGAATATACTGATCTGAGCTAAAAGCTTTATGTACTTTGTGAAATTGAAATGTCAAATACAATGACATGAAAATAAGAAATAATTTGTATTATTTTATATATCCCTACTATTAAGTATAAATAAACCAATTTTCATCATAGGGAAAAAAGAGATAAAAATTACAATTTAAAAAGTTGTAGAAATTGTAAAAAAGAAAAATTTTTTTCAAACAAGTAGTTTAAAAAATTAGATTTCATTTTCAAAAAGAATATCATTTTTTTAATATGCAGGAATAAGCTCAAATAATTTTTTTAGAATTTTCATTAGATAGAATTTCATAAAGAATTTATTTTCAGCCAAATTTTAATTTTTTCGAATTATTTTTTAACAAAAAGTTTACAAATTTATCTAAAATTAAAATCCAATTAACCAAATTTCTATAATAAAAAATTGTTACTTTAATCAATTTTCATTTTACAGAATTTTTATTTCATTGAATTTGAATTTGACAGAATTACTATTTGATCGTTTTTTCATTGAATTTCATTTAAAAGAATTTTTATTTTACAGATAGAATATTAGAAAGAATTTCTTTCTAACTGAATTTTTATTTTTTCTAATTTACCAAATTCTTAGAACGTCAAATTTTTATTTTGCAGAATTTTCATTTGTCCTAATAAATACACTGTGAGAAATATTTGCGCCCAAATTTTCTGTCAGATATTTATTAGGACAAATGAAAATTCTGCAAAATAAAAATTTGACACGTTCTAAGAATTTGGTAAATTGTAAATTCGAAAAAATAAAAAATTTAACACAATAGACCGAAAAAATAACATTTTTTCTGTAAAATAAAAATTGTTTAGAATAATTATTCAGTCTAATAAAAATTCGACCAAATAATAATTCTATTAAATTCAAATTCACTGAAATGAATGAATTTCTATACAATAAAAATTAAAAAAAATTAATTTCAGAGCTTATTTATGCGTCACATTTTTTTTTTTTTTTTGTAACTAATTTTTCAAACATTTGGAACATTTAAATAATAAATTGTAACTAATTTAGAGAAAAATTAAAAATTTCAATAGGGTACATATTTTTTTTTTCAAATTCCGTAATTATTTAAAAAAAAAAATAACCTCAGATATTTATTAAATTAAAATATTTAAATAAATAAACTTACCTGGTTTTCTGAGACTTGTGGCAATATCTAAAATAGCTCTCATAGTTTCAATAGGAGGATTTCCGTCAAGAACGATAAGATCTGCTTTCTCGAGCACAGAATAATGCTTTTTTACCAAAGGAACATCAATTTCTGAAAAAGCATCCATTTCTCCAATTCCAAAACAGCACTCGCCTTTATTATCCAGAATGCCGTTGTACCTACAAAAGAATTGTACTGTGAATTTGTTTTACGAATTTTCTCTATTTAATCTTTTAGAAATCTTCGTTTCAAATAAATTAAAAGAAAAAAAATTTTTTAAATTAAAAAAAAAAATAATTCTATCAAAAATAAAATTACACTTTTTTCAGTTTTCTGATGAAAATATAAAAAAAAGCTACATTTTCACTGGAAATTAAATGAAATTAATTAATTAAATGAATTAATTAAATTAAATTTTACAAGAAAATAAAAAAATAACTTAAATAGAAAAATTTAATTTCAAAACATCATAAAATTGGACATTTAAAAATTTTTTTTTTTATTTTTAAAACAATAACAAACTCTGGATACTGTTACAATAATGTAGGAAAAGAAATGAGAGGTAAAAATCGATTTTTTTTTAAAATTAGAACACACTTCTATAAATAATTTTGTAAATAATTTCATAAATAAAAATTAAATTAATTAATTAATTAAATTAATGAAATTTACAAAATAAAAAAAATTTTAATTAGAAAAATTTATTCATTTTATATATAAAAAAAACAATAAAAAATGTAAAAAAAAATTGAAAATTAAAATAAAATTTTCATAATACCATCTTATAATCATTTTTAATTCTCTTAATTATTTATAAAAATTTTCCATCTATGTTTTATCCAAATATAACTTGAGACACAATTTTTGTGAAGTGTGCCAACATTTTTTTTTATGCTCGGATAGTTTTTCAAGTAATACACGTTTTTCTGTTCAAAACAATAAATAGAAAATACAAGTTTAGCAAATTTTAAAATTCTATACTAGTTATTGTTATTTGAACATTTTATTGTGTGAATTTAGAAAATAATTGTTTTTCTATTAATCTGTATCAATAAATCATTCTGATATTTGGTATTATTTGAAATTAATATCGCTTTCGATTAAAATTTATTATTTCAAAAAAATTACGTAATTTATTGAAAACATTCGAACAATTTATTTAAACAAATACAAACAATAATTTTTACCTTTCTCTCAAAATTTTTCAAAAAATTTTTTTCTTCTTATTGAACTTCAAATGATTTACAAAAATAATTTTTCTTGTCAATGTTTATATTTTTAACAAATTATTTTTTTTTAAAGATTAAATATTTGATAATCAAAATCGTTATAAATTTCCAATAATAATACTAATAAAAAATTTTTTTATAGATCGATAGAAATACAAAAAATTTGTAAATTCTGCAAAAAAAAATATTTACAAAAATAACTAGTATAAAATTTCAAAATTTGCAACTGTTCAATTTTTGGCATTTTTATTTTTATTATTTTGAACAGAAAAAAGTATGATATTACTTGAAAAACTCTCTACCATTGAAAAAAAATATTAACTCTACAAAAATTTGATGTAATCAGTTTTTTTTCTTAATTATTTCTAAAAATCATATCTGAGTAAAAAATTTTCAATTTTCAAATTGACAATGTTTTTAATTTAAAAAAAAGAGTTCTTTTTACTTTCTCATTATAATGAGAAAGTCTTGCGAATTTTAGTGAAATTGCAATACATCACTTTATTTAGAGATACCTTCTGATCATGAAAAAAAGTTTTTTGTAGAATTTTTTGTTCAAAAAGAAGAAAAAAAAAAGAATATAGAAAATCTGATGACAAACTTACATTTTATAAAATGAAATTGTTTTGTTTTTAATTTTTTTCATCAGAATATGGAACTTCTACAAAACAAACTTAGAACGTCAAAAAAATACATGTGTTTTTATTTCATAAATTTTTTAATTTGTACAAATTTTCATGGCACACATTTTTTAGTATTTTTATCTTATACATATGTTTTTAAATCCTTTATTTATAAATATTATTTTTTAATTTTAGAAATAATGAAAATGACTCTTTGGTCAAGCTTGATATTAATAAAATAATAAAATGTCACAATTATTATTAAAATAGTTAATAAAAATAATGAAATAAACAATTTATTATTAAAATAATAAAATAAAATCTAGTATCATTAGTTAGTTATAATAAAATCATTAATACTCTTCACTGTTTATTTGTATTAAAATATAAATTTCTGTGATTTTATTTTAAAAATTTAGTTCACAATAAAAAATAATTAAACAATAAATAATTTTTAAAATTTTTTATGATTTTTTCGGTTTCAGCAGACCCAAATGAACTTGTATAAAAAATTGCAAGTTAATTTATTAACATTTGACTTTAAAACAACGATTAATGTTTAAAAATTTAATTAAATTTGAAAAAAAAATTTTTGGTGTTTTTAATTTTTAATTTAATTAATATTGGTTCTACAAAAAAAAGTAATAAGGAAAAAAAGTTGTGTTTTTTTATTCCCTACAAGATAGTGTTTTCAAAAAATTAAAATTTTGAATTTTAATTTTTCACTATTTTTGATGCGTCGAAATACCATAAGGGCGATGTTTCGAACGCGAATCGAGTTATTTGATTGACCTCCTCAATTATGCGCCCCAAAAAATATTCCGAGTGAAAAAAAAAATTTTTAAACGAATATTTCACGTATAGAATGCCTCATACCTATGATGTATTCCATTTTAAAAATCGCGCTGAAATCTTTCTGTCGATTGTTTGTTCGGCCATTTGAAAATTCGGACAAATGTAAATTCTATTAATTAGAAATTCTATTAAATGATTTGTCGGTTAAGTAAAAATTCTGTAGTATGAAAAATTAATTATATGGAAATTATATCAAATAATAATTCGAACAAATGAAAATTCATCTGAATGAAAATTCTATTCAATGAAATTCTACCCAATGAAAATTCTTTAAAATGCCTATTATGTTAAATGAAAATTCGAGCAAATAAAAATTCGAAGAAATAAAAATTCTGTGGAGTGAATTTTCGGTTATATAAAAATTCTGCAATATAGAAAATCGGATTGATGAAAATTATGCAAAATACTAATTCGAATATATAAAAATTCGACTCAAAACTAATTAGGACAAATAAAATTCGATAAAATGTAAATTATGACTAATGATTTTTAGAACATAATCATGCGTTCCCAATTTTAATAGTTTTTCTTTCAAAATGTGTGTTTTTAAACGTACTTTTCAAAAAAAAAAAAATCTTATTTTTTTTCAAATGATATTACTATCAAATTTGTAAGTTTTAAAGATAAAAAGTAATTTTTCTCAATTGATGTATTGATCGATTTTTTTCAAAATTTTTTTTCAAAAAAAACAGCTTCCTTTTACGAAAATTTTAAGCCTAGTCCAATCGTGGGCAAATGATTTTTCCAATATTTTTGGAATTTTTTTAAATTTTCATATTTTTTTAAAAATGTTTTTGGTTTTTTTATACTACGTACTTTGATGTATTTTGATGCGCTGATTACGAAAATCAAATTTTTGAGTATTGTAACAATGATTTTCGTAATCAGCGCATCAAAGTACGTAGTTTATACGTAGTATAAAAAAACCAAAAAAAATTTTTTTTAAAAATATGAAAATTTAAAAAAATTCCAAAAATATTGAAAAAATCATTTGCCCACGATTGGACTAGGCTTAAAATTTTCGTAAAAGGAAGCTGTTTTTTTGAAAAAATTTTGAAAAAAATCGATCAATACATCAATTGAGAAAAATTACTTTTTATCTTTAAAACTTACAAATTTGATAGTAATATCATTTGAAAAAAAATTCGATTTTTTTTTTTAAAGTACGTTTAAAAACACACATTTTGAAAAAAAAAACTTTTAAAATTGATGCATTTTTAAGGAAGTTATCAGCATTCAAAAAGAAAAAGTCATTAAAATTGTGAAATTTTGAAAAATTTATATCTCGAAGGCAGGCTAAAACAATTTGAAAAAAAATGATGAAAGCTAATCTTAATTAGTACTAAAAGAAAAAAAAAAAAAGTTTCAAAAAATCAGAGATAAAATTTGCAGATGGACTTTGAATTTGGCGTACATCCTATATATAAATGTAAAAATAAATTTTCTAGTCTCATAACATGAGCTGATGTATATATGATAAACAATAAGGTTTAATGATGATCTAACCTTGCAGTTGATTTATTAGACAAAATTTGCAAAGCATCGCCAGCTCCCCTGAAACTTTTGATAATTGCCCTGCCAGCTTCATCATTTCCTATGACTGATATAAATTTGGTATCATATAAACCAAGATGAACCAAAGCTGAAGCCACATTTCGACCAACCCCACCGCAAGCTTCTCGGCTTTTACCTCTGTGGGTACTTCCATTAAACTGAAACAATAAATTTGAAAAATTATTTTTATAATTCTATATATATATACAAAAGAAATATAGTTATACATACTGTAGTATTTATAATTCTCTTTTACCGCAAAAGATTAAAAAAAACCTTTTTTTTTTGGAAGAGTAAAGTCTTGTATATTATATATAAATATGTGGACGTCCACATGAAAAGGGACCATTTTTGTCGACTTTAATAAGGATTATTTTTGTATTAACGTCAATGCAAATATTTTTATGAAAAAAAAAAAACCTTTGTATATGTAGCATGAAGAAAGTCTCATTCTGAAATTAAATTTAAAATCTAGATTAAAATATTAAATATATACAGCAAATGAAAACTCACATTGTGGCATTTGTGCTAAACGAAGCATAATAGAGATTATAAAACGAGTTTATTTTAAACTGTGGTTTACTAATGAACGAATGCAAGAAAATATTTATCCTGCCAATTTTCCCTCTCATTAAAATTAAACAAATTTTCAATTAAAATTAAAAAAAAAAAATTAATCATTTTTAAAAAAATTAATAAATATTAAAAAATATTTTGTTCTATACAAAAAAAAATAAATAAAAATTGTAGAATAAAAACAAATGATACATTTTATTAATGTATAAAATTGTTGTTATTGAGCTTTGCTATTATTATCCCTCACTCTAACTCTTTCAACCCCGCCCATCGTAAAAAAGAAATACTGTTAGAAAAACATGTGTATCTGATAAATAATGGTTTCCGTTGTCACACGATATGGGAGTAAAATATAATTAAAGAGACAAAATCAAATTAATCGTGCTAGTGTGATTATTGGCTAATTGTAATTTGAATAAAAACTTCAGATTTATAGTTAGTAATTGTTACTTTTGATTTAAACTTAAATATTATGTTTCAATTAATTAAATTTATACCAAATTTATTTTTTATAAATCTTATAAATCATATATATTTAAATATTTCAAATTCAATTCAAATACAAATCGTTTTCTTAAATATATATTGATACACAGAAAGAAAATAAATATCAAATTTTATAAAAGTGTTTTCAAGTTGTAGCATGCTAAAAAAACTAATGATACTAAAATTTATATGGGGCATTCTATTTTAAAATTATACCCCTAGTAAACAATTGACAATATAAGACATTTTTTAAATAATTATTTCTCCCATTTAATTAAATCAAATTACTTTTGCAATGAGTGGTTTCGAAAGAGAAATTTCTAAACTTTATTATTGTAAAAAAAATTTTTTAAAAAAACGTTTAATTAGCATAAAAAATTTAGTTTGAAGGTTAAACTTATAAATATCTCAAAACACGTTGTTTCCGATTTTGACAAAATCTGTGTCAAAAGAAAGCTTAAATATTCTATTTTTTATTTCCGTAAAGTTTATAATGGACATTTTCGAGGATTTCGAGAAATTAATTAAAATTCTCAGACGTTTCAAACGTTAAAAAGGGTTGAAATTTGCATGAATAGAGAACCTCTGTTCAAATACAGCGGCATTTGTTTTTACGAAATTTTTAAATAAATAAATTTTAAAACTTCAATTTTAATCTTAATAATTTTTTTAAATTTGAAAAATTTTTAATTGCAAATAGCTAAAGATCAATATATTTATTGTTTACAATATTTTTTTTCTCTAATGTCAAGTGATGTAATAATGTAAGGTTAATGGAAATTAAATTTAAAAAACAAAATCCGCTCTTAAAGAAATGGTTCTCCATTCATACAAATTTCAATCCTTTTTAACCTCCGAAACGTCTGAGAATTTTAATTAATTTCTGGAAATTCTCGAAAATGTCCATTATAAACTTTACGGAAATAAAAAATAGAATATTTAAGCTTTCTTTTGACATAGATTTTGTCAAAATCGGAGACAACGTGTTTTGAGATATTTACAAGTTTACACGGAAAAAAAGAAAAAGTAACTTTTACTACTTTAAAAGTAAAATTGGACCTGTCCGAAGTTTCTGCGCATCTCTGGCAATTTTTACTCCAAAAATAGTAAAATTTACTTCAGAAATAGTAAAAATTACTACGGAAACAGTAAAATTTACTACAGAAATAGTCAATTTTACTATTTTTCGAGTAAAAGTTGCCAGAGATGCGCAGAAACTTCGGACAGGTCCAATTTTACTTTTAAAGTAGTAAAAGTTACTTTATTCGTTTTTCCATTTTTCTCCGTGTAACCTTCAAACTAAATTTTTTATATTATTTAAATGTTTTTTTGAAAAATTTTTTTTACAATTGTAAAGTTTAGAAATTTCTCTTTCGAAACCACTCATTGCAAAAGTAATTTGATTTAATTAAATAGGAGAAATAATTATTTAAAAAATGTCTTATATTGTCAATTGTTTACTAGGGTTATAATTTTAAAATAGAATGCCCCATATATTTATTAAAAAGGTAAAATTTTGTTAAAATTAACATTTTTTATAGGTTAAGTTAACAACTCAATATAATTTTTAACAAACTTTTTAAGTTACTTTACCAGAAAAAGTTATAAAATTAATTTGAAAAAATACATAAATATTAATGAAAGTTACACCCAGAAAAAAGATTTCTTTGATTCAAAAACAAATCAATTTCTTTGATACAAAGAAAATTCATTTGTTTCAAACAAATTATATTTGATTAAAAAAATAAAAAAATTATCTTCATTTCAAAGAGATATTTTATTTAATTCAAATAAATGTTTCTTTGATCCTATATCAATGTTAGAATTTATTTGATTTAAGGCACAAATTTCTTTCATTCAAAGAAAATTTATTTGGATACTTTTTTTGTAAAGAAAATTTTATTTTGAATGAAAAAGACAACAATGTCGAAAGAAATTGATCTCTTTAAATCAAAGAAATCTTTTCTCTGGATGTACTTTTTTTGATGTTTTAGACGATTTTTCATTTTTCAAATAAACATTTGTCATAATTTCTTTTTTTTTAAGAATTTTTATTTAACAAAATTTGTTGGTAATTTTTATTTGATAGAATTCCTAAAACGTCGAATTTTTATATGTCCGAAATTGCAAATAGCCGAACAAACAATCGACAGAAAAATCCTTTTAAATGTTAATTTGAAAAAAAAAAATTATATGAATTTGAATTTTTTTCTACGTTCTGATAATAAAATTAGGTAATAACATTTAGCGCCCTCTGTAATAAAACTATCAAACAATATTAACACCACGTGTCAAGTTTAAACGTTTCAATATTAATATTTTATTGATTAAAAACTGGCGCTGAGTATAATAGCCCCATGTGATGAGTAAAATAGCCTCAAGTGACGGTTGTATTTCTTATATGAAAATTTTGGTTTTTACTCTATTGTTCATATGACTTGAAAATATTTTTACAAAATTTGAAAATAATTTTTATAAAAATTGATATTTATTTTCCTCCTCTGTAAAAATCACAATTTTTTGTATATATTTTTTGTTAATCAATTATTATAATAATCAATAAAAAAAAAAAATGATTAAATCATAAGAAATTTACATATGTAATTATTAATATTTTAAAATTAGGTAAACTTATACGAGGAAAGTACATAAGAGATAATTAAGTATAATATAAAGTATAGGTATACATATTATATAAAAAATAGTAAAAATATATATGTATATTATATACGAAAAGGGTCTCTAAGTGATCCCTGAAAAAGGAGGGTCAAAAGTAATGGAATCCTATTTTCTTTATGACATTCTTTCAAATAAATCATTTTCTAAAAATAATATACACTTTCTATTGATTCATATATATCAGTATAATAAACAAAACACTTTTATTAATTGTTTAAATTATAGTTCAAGACATATTCAATAAAAGCTAATCATACACATTTATATACAAATAAAAATAAAGTAAACTAATAATATTAAACAAGTAAATATAGATTGATTGTAAGTGAATAAGTAAAGTTTAAGGTCATGTAATTATTGTGATTGTGATCATTAGTTAAAATTTTCATTTTAAAGAATTTTATATTAAATACAATTATTTTTTAGGCGAATTTTTATTTTGCGAATTAACATTTGAGAGAATTTTTGTTTTCTTTTTAAACAAATTTTTACTTTACAAAATTCTTATGTAACGAATTTTTATTGCGTACAAAATTCTTAAAGACGCCGAATTTTTATTTGTCCGAAATTGCAAATGATGATTTTGGCGCGATGTTTAAAATTCACTAATCAAAAGTTGTCAAGAAAATCGTGATTGGTGGATTTTAAAAATCGCGCCAAAATTTTTTTGTCGATTGTTTGTTCGGCCATTTGCAATTTCGGACAAATAAAAATTCGGCGATTTTTAAGAATTTCACCAAATAAAAAATACCTAAAAATTCTTTAAAAAAAAAAAAAAAAGAAATTCTGACAAATGTTAATTCGAAAAATAAAAATTCGTCTAAAACACATAATTATATCTATAATCAATCTTTCGTTTTGCAAACCCCAGAAACAAAAATATGTTTACATTTAAATACAAATTCAATGAAAGAGAAAATATAAAAAAAAAAATCCAAATATTCCCAGTGTTTTAATTTTAGACATTCTTCTTTGTCTGTATATAAAAAAAAAAAAAAAAAAAAAAAAATATGACAGATTTATTTAAAGTCATTCACGAATAAGTTAATAGACTGCCAAATCTATAAATAGGCCTTTTCTCAATCAAAGAAAAATTATCAAACCAGCTACCAAATTAAATATATAACTTCTATGTTTGCCTTTGAACCCGCTTAAGACAAGAATAAAATTGACACTCCTCCTTCATCACTATATATACATATATCTCTCTTATCTTTTACTAGGATTGAAACACGAATACTGCGCAAGCTCATCGACGTTAGTTTTACTGCCTAACATCAGGCGCTAGTGCCGTGTCGTGTCAGTCCGGTTGCCTACCTCGGGCGATAATAATACACACATCCCCCTTAGAAAAATTCGCTTGATCATTCCGATCATTCGCACACATCTTCCATCATATATATATATATCTCTCTCTCTCTTTGTCTTCCTCTCTTACTTCTTCTTCTTCTTCTTCTCCTCCCTTTCTCTCATTTTTAAATTTTATCTTTCTAAAAAATCGTGTGATTAAATAATAGAAGAGAGAAAAAAAAAAAAGAAAATCCGCCTAGTTCAATTCAAACAGTGTTCATTTTTAAAGTGTCGATATGCTGCCGCCGCTTCTCAAAAGGATATTATTATTATTATTGAATAACTGAATTCGAGTGTGATAACAAAAAAAAAAAAAGAAAAAATTAAAATTGTTTTCAATTATGTACAATAATAATAATTATAAACAAGACTGACATGAATAGCGAGGATCGTTTTGATCATCGCAACAGGATTTTAGGCAGAAATGATCGACGTAACGTGACCAAAATTCACCCGGTGATCGGCTGTTTTCCAAATCATCAGTCGAAAATTTTCATCATTGACGTTTTGAGTGAAGATGACAAGGTGCAAGCCTGGTTGATGCTGCGGCTCGTGTAACTCAACGTTCAAGGTTAGTATATCGAACGTAACTTCGAGTCCCTCCGTCCTTTTATCCACACACATACTTCGTTAGATAATAGAATATCTCTTTAAAAAAAAAAAAAAAAACTCGAATCTGAAAAAAAAATTTCAAATCTTATAAAGGGTAAAAATTTCCTTCTATTATTATTATTATTATTAGGAAAGAGAATCAGAAACTTCATCGCGTGAGTGTTTCAAAAAGAGAGAATTCGTTTTCAACTTGGTTTGATATGATGACAAAGAAGAAGTTTTTGGAAAGACTAATTGTCAAATGTCACGAGCGACGAACCGTATAACATGTCCCCGCAATTTAAATCGTTGTCGGCAAAATGGGAAAATGAGGCGCAGGAAACTGACGATAAATTCTTTGGAGAAGGTCGGATAGTGGATTGCATAACGCCACCCTTCGCCATACCTCTCCGCACCCCGTTTCTCTGACCAGACACCCACCCTCGATATATATACCACCACCACCACCATCCCTCTTGTCCCTCTTCACCCTCTCTTCATCTTCTTTCACCCTTTCTATATATTTTAACCTCACAGCGCACGAACCTCTAGATAAACATTCACATCAGTATAAGCGTATAGCTAATTAAAAAGCTGCCATGCTTTTAATGAAATTTTATTTAAAAATTTCGAAGCGTATAACGTCTATTGAATTTCATTATAATCTTATAAAAAGAAAGAAAGAGAGAGGAGATTAAATGCCAAGACTCGTATAAAGGGGGAATTAAACAGAGTTTTATGAAATAACAAAAATTAAGATATTTTAAATTAAAAAGCAAAAAAAAAATTTCATTAAAAGATGAGAGGCTTTTCATCGAATTTTTAGCTTTATATATATATGTAAAAAATGTATAAAACACAAAACATGTTTCTTTGATGGGGAGATTATAATTTATACCGCAAAGAATTAAAGTTAATTTGTTACTACAAGGTTTTTTTTTTTTAGATATATCAGAGTGATTTTCAATGTAATTTTGTGTGAACACGATCCAAAATTGCGTATCACGTCAGGATTTTGAGTAAAGTGGGGACAATGTCTCAAACCGTGTTATTTTGTGGGTTTTCAGGGTTTTTTTTCCTCCTAAACCTGACGTGCTAGAAACTTCTATATAGGCTTAAATTAAATCTTAAAACGTACACCTTAACCCCTTGGGTGTCGATGACGTGTATACACGTCATGGAATAGGTGCGGGCTCAAAGTGTCGATGACGTGTATACACGCATATAAATTTTGAGCCCAATAATAATACGGAATTGGCCTAAAATTTGTTGCTCGGGGGTTTTTGGGGTCGCTGCTTCCGAATTTGATGTCAGATTTACAAAATTCAAAATGGTGGATTTAATATGACGACCAAAAATTTTGAAAATTGACCATATTCGCTTGAAACTCGTTAATTGTGGGTTTTTAGGGTTGCTGATTCCGAATTTGATGTCAGAATTACAAAATTTCAAAATTCAAAATGGCGGATCCAATATGGCGACCAAAAATGTTGAAAATTGACCATATTCGCTTGAAACTTGTTAATTGCGGGTTTTTAGGGTCGCTGATTCCGAATTTGATGTCAGAATTACAAAATTTCAAAATTCAAAATGGCGGATCCAATATGGCGACCAAAAATGTTGAAAATTGACCATATTCGCTTGAAACTTGTTAATTGCGGGTTTTTAGGGTCGCTGATTCCGAATTTGATGTCAGAATTACAAAATTTCAAAATTCAAAATGGCGGATCCAATATGGCGACCAAAAATTTTGAAAATTGACCATATTCGCTTGAAACTCGTTACTTGGGGGTTTTTAGGGTCGCTGATTCAGAATATGATGTCAGAATTACAAAATTTCAAAATTCAAAATGGATACAATAATAATCACACCCATACTATGCTATGTTGAATTTTCAAAATCTGACTTGAATATCGTAAAGAGCGACGTTCAAAACCCCTGAGTAACAGATTTTAAGTAATTTTAATTAATTTGCAAATTTTTAGAAAATTATCTGCCATATTCGTTCCGCCATTTTAAATTTTTGGAATCTGAATTTAGATTCGTAATCAGCGACCCTCAAAAGCCCTGAGTAATAATGTTTAAATCATTTTTGCCATTTTTTGAAAAATTGTCCGCCATATTGGCTCGGCCATTTTGAATTTTTGAAATCTGACTTTAGATTCGTAATCAGCGACCCCAAAAACCCCCAAGTAACAATTTTTAAGTATTTTTAAATAATTTTTGCCATTTTTTGAAAAAATTGTCCGCCATATTGGTTCCGCCATTTTGAATTTTTAAAATCTGAATTTAAATTCGTAATCAGCAACCCTCAAAACCTCTGAGTAATAATTTTTAAGTATTTTTAAATCATTTTTGTCATTTCATGAAAAATCGTCCGCCATATTGGCTCGGCCATTTTGAATTTTTGAAATCTGAATTTAAATTCGTAATCAGCGACCCCTAAAACCCCCGAGTAACAATTTTTAATTATTTTTAAATCATTTTTGCTTTTTTTTGAAAAATCGTCCGCCATATTGGCTCCGCCATTTTGAATTTTTAAAATCTGACTTTGGAATCGTAATCAGCGACCTTAAATACCATAGTATACACATTTGCACAAATTTTGGTCATTCAAAAATTTACTGACATTTTGGGCCCACTTATGATATTTTGGCCTTGACTGCGAAGGGGTTAAGACCCATATGCGCAAGATAACAAAAATTTTGAAAAAAATGGGGGTAATAATCCCAATAAACTTTTTGTGTGTCTTGAACCTAATTTTTTTCAATATTTTAAATTTTTTTTTCAGACCTATTTTGAAAATGACTTGAAATTCGTCGTTACTCGAGGATTTTAATGGTCAATGAATTCGAATTTGATGTTAGTTTTTCAAAATTCAAAATAGCGGATTCAATATGGTGGACAGGAAACTTAAAAAACATGAGAATTTACTTAAAACTTTGTTACTTAGAGGTTTTTCGGGGTCGCTGAATACGAATCTGATGTTACTTTTTCAAAATTCAAAATGTCGGACAGGAAAATTAAAAATCAATAGAATTTACTAATATCAGATTTGTAATCATCGACCTAGAAAACCCCCGAATAACAAGTTTCAGGCAAATACATCGAATTTAGAAAAAATATATTCGCCATTTTGAATTTTGAAAAAGTAACATCAGATTCGTAATCAGCGACCTCAAAAACCTAAGTGCACACAGTTTTAAAAATTTTGTTGGTACAAAAGTTTCTTAACATTTTTGACCCACATTTAAAATTTTGCTCTTCACAGCGAAGCACTGTAAAAAAAAAGTACTAAAACAGAACCGATTTTAGGTATCAAAATAGAACCAAATGACAATTTAGTACCTGAAGTCGGTATTAAATTAATACCTTTCTTTTTACAGTGATGGGTTAAACTTTAATTTAAGTCTATATAGAAGTTTCTGGCATGTCAGGTCAGGGAGAAAAAAATACTTAAAACCCTTACCTTAAAAACACGGTTTTTAGGACCTTTATCCCCATTTTTGTCAAAATTTCAAAATTTTTTTATCTTGCGTATAAGGGTCTTACAAGTGTATGATTTAAGCTTTAATTTAACCCTATAGAAGTGTCTAGTACGTCGAGTTTTATAAAATAAAAAAACACTGTTATAAACACTAATTTTCACTAAATGAATTAGTTAATCTGTTTTACCAATTATCGGTAAAACAGATTAATTCATTTAGTGAAATTTCACTAATTTAAATTGAGAGAGTAGAATTTTTATTTGCTCGAATTTTCATTTAACATAATAGCCATTTTAATGTTTTTTTATTAGGTAGAATTTCATTGTACAGAATTTTCTTTTAGATGAATTTTCCTTTGCGTTCGAATTATTATTTTATAGAATTTTCATAAAACCAATTTTTCATACTACATAATTTATACTTTTTCTAATTGATAGAATTTCCATTTGTCCGAAATTGCAAATGACCGAACAAACAATCGACAGAAAGCTATTGGCGCGATTTTTAAAATGAACCAATCAAAAATTATCCATAAAATTGTGATTTGTTGATTTTAAAAATCGCGCCGAAATCTTTCTGTTGATTGTTTCTTCGGCCATTTGTAATTTCGGACAAATGAAAATTTTATCAATTAGACATTTTTTAAAATGATTTTTCGGTTAAGGTCATGTGACTGTTGTGATTTTACATGTAAATATTCTCCGCATGTTTTCTCGCCAAAAAAAACCTTTTTATGAAAATATTTCTAAATATAAATTCTGTTAAATGGAAACTGTACTCTCTAAATCTGAATATTAGTAAAAAAAAGTTTACTAATTTGAATTAGTGACTCACTTTTTGCTTTAGAATTAGTAAAATTTTACTAATTGAGAACAGTATTATTTGAAAATTCGATGTATTAGAAAATCTGCTTTATTCAAGATCAGTTAAATAAAAATTCTATAAAATCTGAATTTTGTTAAATAGAAATGCTGTGATATTAAAATTGGTCTCATTATAAAATTCACTTTCGACACCACAAATAATGAGTTGCTAATTTAAATTAGTTAAAATTTTTACTAATTCAAATTTAGAGAGTATCAAAGATAAAATATTGCATATTAAATAATAAAATATTTATTAAAAACTCCGAAATAATATAAATCAATAATTAATTTATGTGTTAAAATATTTTTATAAACTTCGTTAAGTAATTTAAATCACATATTGTGAGAAAACAAAATTTTTAGAAAATAAAGCACTGACATTTTAACACAATCTAAAAATAAATTTAACCTCATAATTATAGTTATATTTAACTAAATAATTAGTAGAAATATTAATATTTGAACTAGCGATTGTCTTTATGCTGTCAAATTAATTACCGTCAACCGGGGCTATTATCGGTACACACTATAGTTTTTAATTTGAAAAATATTCATTTCGAAATATTGATATTTTGAAAATTTGTAAGATGTGTGATTTTTCAGTAGGTTTTTAAAAATTATTTTTAAAATTTGTAGGGTAAGTGTACTAATTACGGCGAGTGCACCAATAACGGCGCGTTCATAAAAAATAACTATTATTACTATTATATTTAATATAACTGTTGCCAAATGATTAAAAAAAATTATTTCAATCTTTTTTTGATACAAATACTTATAAAGATGCACATTTAAACAATTATTAATTTAATTATTTGAGATCAAATTTTTTTCCGCGCCGCAATTGAAACATTTTTAAGATTTCCATTGGCTTCAATTTCGGCGGGCAAAGTATCTTCAAAATACACGTAATTTTGGTCACCACAATTGATACACCGAAACTGATACAAACTCGCCGCAATAGAAAATTACGGTATTAGTTTTAATTTCTCATATTTGTTTAAATAATCGATTTTTATAGAGTTAAAAATTTTTTTTAATATCTTAATAACATAAGCTTTAAGTTTAATAAGTCTTAAATTGAGTTTATACAATAGAAATGTCGAATTTTCTATTTCAAAAGTGTTTTGACTCGAATCGCGCCGCAATTAGTGCATTTACCCTAGTTGAAAGTTTTTCATACAGCTTAATTCGAAGAAAAAAAAATTTTATACTTTATTTTATGAACACAAAAAAAATTATAATTTTCGTACCATAATAGCATCAATTGATGGTATTTTTAACTAATTCATAATTAATGTTTATAATTTATTAATTCAATATCAATAAAATTCAATTATATATATAAAATACACTTAATTCCGCAATTTAATTATTTTAAAATTCAATTATTTATGAAATTAAAACATTTTTTAGTGCAATTATTTTGTAAACTCAATTATTTTTAGATTTAATTATTTTGAAAAACCAATTATTTTTTTCTTTTTCAGTTCTTTTTTTTTTTTTTTAATGAAAGAAATTTGAACCAAAATCGTAAAAATAGATGAAAATAATAGTTCATTAATCTAAAAAGTATTGAAAAGGGTTGTTATTTTTTTTTTAAATAAATATCTCTTTCCCATATTTACAGAAAAAAAAACAACTTTAACTTTATATTATGTAGAATTGAATACACAGAAATAATGAACTTTATTAATAAAATTGTATTTAAAAAAAGATTTACAATTTTTAATAATTCATTTTTTAAGTAGGGTCAGTTGGGGTAAATGGGGACAAGAGGTTTTGGAGCTTAATTTACAGTTTTAAAATTAAGTTCAACGTCAATATTTTAACCTCAGATCACCTGCAAGAGGTTTTGAGTATTGCCAAGCTTTTATCTTGACAATTGGCAGCAAAATAATTCAAGTTATCGCTCAATGCATAAAAACTTGAAAATCAAAGTCAAACTGTTTCAGTATTTTGTCTCGCATTTCAAAGAAAACAGAATTAAAAATCGTACCAAATTTTTTTCTTATTCCTTATGACTTCTATAACAGAAATTCACTTGAATTTTTGATTTTTGTCAATTTGGTTAATAATAACAAGCTGTCCCCATTTACCCTGAGTTTTCAAATTTTTGGGGTAAATGGGGACAGCTTGTCATTATTAACCAAATTAACAAAAATCAAAAATTCAAGTGAATTTATGTTATAGAAGTCATAAGGAATAAGAAAAAAATTTGGTATGATTTTTAAGTCTGTTTTTTTCAAATGCGAGACAAAATACTGAAATAAAAAAAAAATAAAAAAATTTCAATTGGTTCAACTATTATATATCTACTACAAATTTTTTTTCAACTTTTTTCATCCCTTAATACAGTAATATACTTAAGGAAACTTTTTTCTTAAAACTTTCTTAGAAACTATGCTGTTCCCCATTTACCCCGAATTTTATGAAATTTTCTAAATTTTGGGGTACATGGGGACAGTCAGTTTCATGCGTTTAAAGCTTATCTAAATTTTTTTCTGCTACATAAAATTAATCCTGCGAATGTAAATAACAACTTAAAAAAAAATAAACCCGCAAATATTACCTTTTAAAGGAAGAAACTTGTGTAATTTGTGAAAAATAGCGATTTTGTCCCCATTTACCCCAACTGACCCTAATACCTTTTTACAATAATTTTAAAAAAATTGAATTCTTTGTACAGTAATATTGTTTTATTCAAAAATTGAATTGTAAAAAATTATATTTTTAAAAACGATTAATTTTTGTTTAGTTAAATCTATTAAAATAATTGAATTTTATTGCTAATAAATTAATATTATAAATCAGTTTTTAATTTTTTTTTGGTGTTATTTTGTTTATCAAAATTAAAAAAAAAGCGAAGAATTTCCTATCTCTATATATCGATTTACAAAATTATATTTTTAACAGTAAAATATTAAATGATTATTAAATATTTTGTTAATAACAATAATTTTAAATAAAAAATATATATATTTTAAATTTTGTGCCACAATTACTTTTTTAATATATTTATTTATTTATGAAACAAAAGTTATCATTATTATTAATTTATAAACAAAAAATGTCAATATAAAAGAATACAAATAAATCCAAAATAATAAAAAAATAAAAGAAAAGAATAATATTACTACATGAAAGGAAAACAAACGTTTCCCATGAGCTTAAGGATAAGAAATAGATCTTTTCTACTAAAATAATAAGAAAAAAAAGGTTTATTTGAAAAATAAAAATTTAAACATATTAATCAAGTTGAAAAAGAATATATATTTATTGAAATTTAATTTTCAATTTACTCAAATTTAGTGTCTTCATTTTTATTAAAACTAGCGTCATATTATTTTTGGAAATGAAAATTCTAGTTTTTTTTTTTACTTTAACAATATTATTGTGATAAACAATATATTTTTAGATAAAAAGGAAGAAAATATACAAAATGTACATTTTTTTAAATGAGTGTTTTCAGTTTTTTTTTCTAGGAATAATTTTGTAATTCGAATTTATAATACATACAAGAATATTATTACGACAGTGCTGATGAAAAAATCAATAAAGTTTTTGTTGGAAATGTGACGAAGAATAATAGGAAACGTCTAGTTCCGTATAACTCTCTCAATGAAAAATCATTAATGTTACATTTTTTTTTTTAAAATGCAAATGAATATATATATATATATATATATATATATATATATATATATGTGCCGTTCCATGAGTTTTTTTTAGCACTTTTCGGAGTAACCTTTCTAAATTAAATGAAACATTTTTTTTATAATATTTATTAATATAAAGGTCCAAAATAATTACTTTTTAAGTAAAAACAATTGTTTATTTAAAAAATACAACAATAAATAATGAAAAAAATTCACTTTTTTTCTGCAACACCAAATAAATTGGTTTAAAAATCAAAATTTTCCTTATTTTTCAAGCTTTAATACCGCACAACAAAAATAATGTATTTCAAAATAGTTAACTCACAATTTATTAAACAATGTTTGTTTTCTTTTTTATATTTTATTTATTGTGAAACGTCTGCTATAGTTGCGCGCGACGTTCGGAAGTTGTCGCTTTCGTTATTGAGCAGAAGCTCATTACACTAGCGTAGTAAAAAACATGATGTGTCAAAAGTGAGATTTTTCATCCTTTAAAAATGTTTTCTATGATTTTTTACTGCAAAGTAGATAATTAAAAACCATTCAATGTGATAACCAGAAATGTTTACGTTTCGTTTAATGACAACATAACCTCACTTTTCGCACAACATGCTTTCTACTACGCTAGTGTAATGAGCTTCTACGCAATAAGGAAAGCGACAACTTCCAAACGTCGCGCGCAGCTTTAGCAGACGTTTCACAGTAAATAAAATACAAAAAAGTAAACAAACATTGTTTAATAAATTGTGAGTTAACTATTTTGAAATACATTATTTTTCCTGTGCGGTATTAAAGCTTAAAAAATAAGGAAAATTTTGATCTTTAAACCAATTTATTTGGTGTTGCAGAAAAAAAGTGAATTTTTTTCATTATTTATTGTTGTATTTTTTAAATAAACAATTGTTTTTACTTAAAAAGTTATTATTTTGGATCTTTATATTAATAAATATTATAAAAAAAATGTTTCATTTAATTTGGAAAGGTTACTTCGAAAAGTGCTAAAAAACTCATGGAATAACATATATATATATATATATATATATATATATATATATATATATATATATATATATATGTATATATATATATATATATATATTTATAAATATATTATAAAGAATATAAATAATAAAATAAATAAAATATAGATAACATAAAAAGAAATAAGGTAGAATAAAATTTTTAATTTTACAAAAAAACTGTTGGTTTGATCAAACAAACATTTTTGTTGGCCTAAGAAAAAAAAATTGGTAGAGTAAAAAAAGTGGGGTTTTTGAGTAGTTTCAATTTTTTTTTATTATTGCAAACATGAATTTTTTCAAAATTAACTTGGGGCTGATAGCTAGGTGTCAGATTCAGTTTCATTAAAATGGCCGCCATTTTGTTATATTTGAACATTTTTTAATTTTTCCAACGGATTTTGAAAGAAAAATGAAAGCTCTTTCAAAAGCAAAAGTAAAAAATGAGACATCTAAATTAATCTAAAAGATATAATAAAATATAATAAAATTTGTTACATATTTTCTTTCAGTGTAATCACCCTCAAATCGTATATTCATATATAAAAATAAATAGTCAATATCCTATAATGAAGATAAGATATGGAATGAAAGTTTTCGAAAATCATTTATTATTTGTTATAAAGCAAATGTAAAATTGCAGGGAAAAAAAATTTATCTACAACAATATCAGATTGAAAAGTCTCGTATAATAAGCGAGTAACCTGTTGTAGAACAAAGTTTGGCTCAAAATCTAAATTGTCTTTTAGTCGTCATAATTTTTTTTTTTCGCAAAGACTTTTAAATGTATGTATAATTTTAAATAATACAATTTGGATACGCCCCAAGACGAATGGAATAACTTTGGAGAAATTAGAGAGAAAGAGAGAGAGAGAGAGAGAGAGAGATGAAGGAAAAGGGAATTCTATCGGGGATTGTCTTGGTCGCCAAAACTTAAAACTTTTTTATCCAAGCTCTACCAGACAAACGGTGCTCTTATCTTTTCTTTTTTTTTCTTGTTTGAAGAAAAGCTCTCAACCATTTAAGAAACTTTTAAATTTGAAAAGTTTAAATTTTCACTAAACAAAAAAAAAGGGAAAATTTTTTAAGGACATGCGACATACATTTTGACATTACCAAACAAGACGTTTAGAAACTTAAATTCAATTTTACGATATAAAAAATATTTAAATTGCACTGCGAGAGACTTTGTGTTTCAAATATTAAAATGTTTTATACAAAAGTTTAATATGGTGCTGTTTCAAAGTGATGAAAAATGGGATTTTGTATATCAAAAATTGGTATGGTCTATATATTAAATTTTCAATGAAAAATTCAGGAAAAAAATAACAGAAATGTATACCTAACCTACAAACACTGTTAATTAAAGAATTTTATTTTTAACACTGACTGCATGAAAAATATGTATTTGATTTCCAATACAGAAATACAGTCCAATTTCACCCTTCTACTTTTATACTATCACCCTTTCCATTTCAGTATTCCAGTTCCACTTCTATTAATATTTCACTTCCACTTTTACTCTTAATCTTCCACTTTCCTCATTCCATTTCTACATTCACTCTTCTACTTCCACTTTCATCATCCCATTTTAACTTCCACTACAACCCTATCACTTTCACTATCCTACTTCCACTTTTATCAGAACCTGCAAGTGGTTTTTCGATTTTAATGATACTTGGTAAAATTAAAGCTTTATATAGGGAAATTTCACGAGCTGATTACGAATTGCGTACTGCGATATCGGTGCCGCAAAAAACCTCTAAATTGTCAATTCACATTTAATTTACATTTGTTAATACTACTCACGAGTATGAAAAATAAAAAATGGTCTTGTTAGGCAAAATTAGATATTTAAACAACATATTTCTTTACTGAAATCGAAGAAATAGAGAAAATCCTGATGTAACTCGCATTAAATCTAATTTTTATTTAACGATAACTTTTTGAGCAATCGTTTTTAATGCTTGGGGTTTTTTGACATTCATTTATGGATTCTGAAGGATTAAAAAATGTGTATGAGACAAGTGTGCCACTTGTGATATGCGAGTTAATGAGCTATTCATAAGTGTAACTACATTTTTGCTGATTTTTGAAAATCATCAATTTTCTTATAATACTTTTTCGCCCATATAAAATTTACATTTTCAGCTATCCAAGAAAAGAAATCTGCGTGGTATAACATTGTGCCACTTAATATTTCTATGTAATCGTTCTGGGAAACGCGCAACGAGTGCATAACTCGTTTCCAAAAAATGGTTTTTCGACGAGCACAACAAAATGTACATATCCTTTTGTAATTTGCTGTTTTAGTATAAATAAATATGTGTGAAAAATGCTCACTTCTAAAATTAACATTAAGGGTTGATATTGGACAATTTTTCACGAGAAAATTGGTTCATTAGTCTGTTTAAAGTGCCCTTGAAGAAAAAAAAATATTTGAACGATCCCGGGTGTAATTTTGATGAATTTAGGTTTAGGCAAATGTAAGGGGGTGTTTTTTAAAGGGTTGTAAAGTATTTGTAAATTTTCGAAAATGAAAGAGATAAGTAAAATTGCCCTAAAATATCAAAAAAAATGGAAAATTTGTTGCTTTTATAATACATGTGTTTGGTCTTAAGAAAGTATTATTTAAAAATGAATTATCTACAAAATAACCGATGGGGTGATATCTACCCCTATTTAGAAAAATTATATCAAATCCATGAAGTTTCATTATTATTATAATTACAATTTACATCTTGTCAAGTATTTATAAAAATTTTGAAATTTATATGAAATTGTTAATTTCGATATTTTTTCCAATTACGATTTTCGTCCTTCTTTCGTCACAGAGATGATTTCTTTCTTGGAGTAGCTTTTCTGAGTATAAAACGATTGATATCAATAAGGATATATCATCACAGTAAAAATAAAATCTTCTATAAATATTACTCGTAAGTTTAATCAGTCTTAAAAATCAAGATAGTTTTAATTTAAATGGAAATTAGTGTGTATCTTAAAATAAAACTCATTTTCCTCTTTGAAATAAAATTCTATTTTAATTGTGAACATGTTTTTACGTTTAAGATTAAGGAAAATGGAGTTAGGAACGTTGTTTGAAAACATTTTCTCTTAAAAATACGTTTTACCTGCACTCATAACCACAAAAATGAAAAATATGATTTAAATCGAGTAGCTATTAAGAAATATGAATTACGCGGGTAAAAATTTACTTTTATTTATTTATAGTCCACACCTTTCGGTTTCGGACGAACTTCCGGTTTACATCTTTCTATTCTTATATTACATCAAAGTAATTGCACAAAACGTCAATTTAAAACTTAAATTAAATTAAATCAAAATGTGAGTAAACTATAAACTAAACTATAAAAGTCGTAATATAATAAATGAACAAACATTAAAAATCAAAAGTGAAGTATTTAACTCCATAAAATAACCTTGTATATTAACGAATTACAAACCTAGGGTAAAAATTTACTTATATTTGGTCGAAAAATAATAATTTATGGTAGAAAAAAGTGTGCGACTAAATTGAAAATAATTTTTTTTTTAAACAAAAAGAACCCAGCTCGTGAGATTTGCCCATATAAGAGCAAGGTGTAAATAAAAGGAATTTTTAAAATATCTAAAATTGTAGGGAGGCGCATGAATATTCCCCAAATGACATTTAACCAAACTGTCCTTTAACCAAAATGCATACAACAGAATTGTCATTTAAACGACCTGAAATTTAACAGAACTGTCATTAGACCGTTTTTTAAGAAATATTAATTTTAAGATTGTTTGCATTTAAAAAATTTTTCATTTCTATTATTTTTTGTAAGTTAAATGTTCAATGCTTAATTAGCAATAAAAGTTAATACATATAAATCACTTTCCTTTTATTTTTACAGACCTTTAAAAAAAACTATGGCCAACTCCCCTGGACTTACCCTAATATTCCTCTTTATTTTATCCTTAATTTAAAAAAGAATTCATCCTGGAGACTTTATTAGATCTTAAGATATCGTTCTTTAAATGTCATCATCTCAAAGAAAACTAGGATCCAGATTTGTCTTTCTATACTTTCATTTGCTTTATAATATTGTTCAATAAATACAAAATATAATAAAATAAATGAAAGTATAGAAAGACTAATCTGGATCTTAGTTTTCCTTAAGATGGTGATATTTAAAGAAAGATATTCCCATAGCAGAAATTCACTTGAATTTTTGATTTTTGTCAATTTGGTTAATAATAACAAGCTGTCCTCATTTACCCTGAGTTTTCAAATTTTTGAGGTAAATGGGGACGGCTTGTCATTATTAATCAAATTGACAAAAATTAAAAATTCAAGTGAATTTTTGTTATGAGAGTCATAAGGAATATAAAAAAATTTTTTGTATGATTTTTAAGTCTGTTTGACTTTCAAGTTTTTATGCATTGAGCGATAACTTTTTTTATCTTGCTGCCAATTGTCAAGATAAAAGCTTGGCAATACTCAGAACCTCTTTCAGGTGATCTGAGGTTAAAATATTGACGTTGAACTTCATTTTAAAACTGTAAATTAAACTCCAACATCTCTTGTCCCCATTTACCCCAACTGACCCTAACTCCTACAATTTTAGATATTTTGAAAATCTCATCTTTACAAATTGCTCTTATATATATTTTAATTTTACCAAGTATCATTAAAATCGAAGAACTACTAGCAGATTCTACTATTTATAACGTGGACTTACCCTTTCCTAAAAGACGAACAGTGAAAATGAAGAAATGAAAAAAACCGTAGTTTTTTCTTGATAGATTATTAATAAAAATTACAGTAAAAAATTGTAGGAGAATTGACAATGACTATTTAAAAAAATCAATTCCTGGTTTTTGATTTTTAATAGTTTTTTAAATAACTGTATAAAATATTAAAAATAAAAAATTTGTTAATAAACAATTAGATGTCATTCTTTGAATATCTCTGAAGAGAAATAGAGCAGTCTGATTGAAAAATATTGATTTTATGTCAAATTTACGAAAAAATGTTTTTTCCATGTTTAAACAAATATTAAATAAAATATTAAATTTTCAAACAAAAAGTCTCTCACAAGTAGAAAACTATAATAATAACATAGAGAAATGAGATTAAATTTAGAGAAACAATATGAGAAATTTCCATTTCCGGTTGTTTTATACAGTTATATACGATGAACAATATGAAAACGAACGAACTATATATATATATTATATATAGAAAAATGGAACAAAAACGTGCGTGAGCTACAAGACTGTTGGAAATTAATACTAAAATATTCAAGTGCAATTTAGATGTAAAATTTTTAAACAACTAGATTTTCAATTTTTATTCTCTTTTTTTCTATAACTGTATATGGTGTATTCCATGTGACATTTTCATTCAAAAATTTTTTAAAAATCTTTATGAAAAAAATAGGAAAATACGAAATTTTTTGAATAACTTATTTATCAGAGAATGAATTAAAAAATAATTTCAAAAATCAATGACTTCGCTTTTAAGAAAAAATGCTCGGCTTCTTTACGATCGATGTTAAATTTAAAAATATCATAACTTCCATAATTTATATCAAATATAGAAATAAAAAAATATACGTACTTTTCTACTTTTTATAAAGATTCAGAAAAAAATATCGGAGTAAAAAATTTTTTTTTTGAATGAAAAAATCATTACGGAATGTTCTATATACTGTATTAGGAATAAAAATATGTATTCATATAAGTTAGTAATTCTTCCACGATGAGCAAAACCACATGGAAAAATAAGATGGAGAAAAAGAAAAAAACGAAGAAGTTCAATTTTGAAAAGGATTAAAAGTCAATTTGTCTTCAAGATAAGGAAAATTAAAAAAAAAGGTCAGAGTTTATGACTCGAACACCCTTAAAGTGACGGATTTTAAGAGCAGTAGAAACACAAGATATACAACTGGAAGAGAAAATATTTTTCATTTCACGGGAATACCTTTCTAATTCTTACATTTTTCTCTTAAAATAGAAGTATTTATTTTATGACGTAAAATATTTCTCTCTCACTCTCTCTCTTTCTTTTAAAAAGAAAAATGAGAAAAAGGGCTTATTCATTTTTCTCTTAATCTTAAATTTATAATAAAAAAAGGACAAGAAAAAAAATGTCTATTATAAATAATAGTAAAGAAAATGGGTTATATATACGAAACAACAATGCTGAAGTCCGCAACATTTATGATCAACGATGAGAAAACAAATTATTTTTTAAGATAGAAAATTTTAAAAATCTTTTATTTAAAAAAATGTTTTTTTTATTATTTTTTTCATTTATAAATATTGCAAGCAATATCTTTGAGACGAAAATTCATAGAATTTTTTGCAAAAGTATATTTCTTAAAAAATTGTCAATCATAAATGTTGTAAACATCAACATAATTATCAAACACTACAATGAAAAAAAATTCTGAAATTTAAAATATATATACTTGGAATTATTTTAGAATTTTTTTTTTACTTTAATTTAGGGGTACAATTTATTTTGTAATTTCATTTTGACTTCCACATCGACATTGACTTTCACAATAATTTTAATGAAATACAATGTCCCACTTGGAAAGATTCCCCGAAAAGTGCCCCCTGGAGGTTCTATCAGAATTCCGCCGGAACTTCCAACGTAATTCCGTCGGAATTCCAAAGAATTTCCGATGGGATTCCGACGGAATTCCGATTAATTTTTTTCAAAATTTTTAGAGTCCTAATTCCGTCAGAAGTTCCGGCGGAATTCTGATAGAACCTCCAGGGGGAACATTCCGGGGAATCTTTCCAAGTGGGGTAAAAGAGAAAATGAAAGTAAAAATCAAAGTCAAAAATAAAAGTGAAAGTCATTATGAAAGTCAATGTCCGTGTGGAAGTCAAAATGAAATTACATAATTGCACCCCAGTATGTAATATTCTTAAAATTAGAAATTTTAGATTAAAAAAATCTTAAGTGATTACGAATCTGACATTAGTTTTTCAAAATTCAAAATGTCGGATCCAATATGGCGGAAAATTATTAAAAATCGTCAAGCCATTCCGATTAAGGGGGTCATCCCGTATGACGGACGTTTTTGGGGAATTTTTTTTAAATGACAATGACAACTTAGAACTTCAAACTTTTTACCATATATACTTTTTAGCATTTTAACTATACATATGAAAATTTTTTTCAAAATGAAAATATTTTATTTATTATGATTTATAATACTTAAAAGTTTCTTTGATTAAAAAAAATTATCCAAAAACGCTAAAAAACGTCCGTCACACGGAATGACCCCCTTAATTTTTGAACTTTGAAAAACTGATGTCAAGATTTTTTTGCCATATTGGATCCGTCATTTCGAATTTTGGAAATTTTAAAAAACTGATATTGGTTTCGTAATCAGCGACCCTGAAAACACCTAAGTTTCAGGCGAATCTGACCAATTTCAGTAATTTTGATTCGCCATATTGGATTCGCCATTTTGAATTTTGAAAAACGTAATTCGTAATCAGCGACCCCGAAAACCTAAAGATACTAAGTTCCATAAAAATGCATTAAAAATTTTTAGTGAGGTGCTCCGAATAAGTTGCAACAAAAATTGGTGAAAGGATGCAACATGAGGGTTAAAATTGTTTCCAGGGTACGTGCACAGATTATGTGTTTAGAATCTGCGTTAATCGGTGACGTTTGTTTTTGTTTTCCAAAAAACTCTATTTCTTAAAAAAAAATTGATGTTATAATAAAAATAATAATAATAATATTGTTGTTATTATCATTATTGTTTATTGTACTCACATTAATCGGTCGTATAAAATTTAAAGAGATGGCATTTAACGTTTGCTGCCAGACACATTGCAGATCCGATTCCCGCCGTTGCATGTTGGACGTCTCTGTTGGAATTGGTGTGCCGAAGATTTATATAATCGAAAAAGCTTTTCCTGTGGAGACAGGAGAAAAAAAAATGAGAATAAGTGTAATATAATTCAAAAAAACCTTGGAACTATCTGATCCAATTTCTAGATAAGTGTACAATTTTCATATATTGCAATAAATTTCAAACGAAACTTATCAGAAAGTAGATCACCTGAGATTCATATAATAATAGACTTATTAGTCTATATATAAATATAAAATTATATATAATATTATTTCTCTGATAGCATATATATATTTATATCTAAAACTCAATGAACAATATTTAAAATAACAGAAACATATTTTTCAAACTTACCTAATTCTCACATAACTGTTTGAAGTCCATTTCTAATTAACACATAAACTAAACAATTATTACAATTTTAAATAAATTATACTTTTATTAAAAAAAAATTTCTTTTTTTTGAGTCCCTGTATACATATCGTAAATTTTTTAGCATGACAGCAACGGATACATATCGTACAATGTTCATTGGGTTATAAAAACATAATTGTCATTATAAAAAAAAATAAAATTACTTTAATAAATATAAATTATAGGGTAAGTGCACCAAATTACCGAGGGTATTGCAATTGTCGAGGTTTATAATTTTCTTTTTGATAAAAATAGTATGTTATAGAAAATTTAAAAACAAGAATAATTTATAAATAATCTTTAAATTTACAACTGCACATACTTATACTTAATAAAATTTTATATCAACGGTACTTAAATAATTAATAATAGTAAATTTTAAAAAATCATAATTCACAAATAATATAATATATACATTGGAGGTTATTATAAAAAATTTTATTATAAATAAAATGTTATACGAATAAAAATTAAATAACATAAAAATAAAAATTAATTAAAAAATTATTTCATCATTGAATTTTATGAATGAAATTTAATATTAATAATAAAAATTACATAACCACAGAATTCAACAAAAAAAAACTTTTTCAAAATAATTTGTTGTTTTTGAGATATTTAATAAACGTATCGCCAACGACTCATGCTCGTACAAAGATGGTGATTTTTTCGAAGATTTATGGTGCTGCGCTGCGTCTCATTGGTCGATTTTTTTTTATTTAATAAGTATCCCAAAAATAAGAAAATATTTTGAAAAAGTTTAAAGAACTTTTTCACTTATTTCTTTTGTGTTTAAAGTTCAGTGAGCAAATATGTTCACGTTTGACTGGGGCACTCTATATACAAATATTTTTTTAAAAAAATAATTCATTAATAAAACATTTTCAATTTATACAAAACTATATATTTGTCTCACTCATCGACAAATAAATATTATATTATTTATATATAAAATAAATTTTATTTGATTTAAATAAAAATTTTATTTGCTCTAAATAAATTTTTACTTGTGCTAAATAAATTTTTTTTTGAAACATAAAAGAGTTAATAGACTACAAATTTAATTTTACTCGATTTGCAAATAAATTTTATTTGTCTCAAATAAACGTAAATAAAAGATTTACCAGAACGTAAATATAAAATGTAATTAATGATTTCAAATAATAATTTTGTGACCTTGAAAATGATACTAACCTTTTTGTGGGAAAAATATTTAAAAATTTTTTTAGTAGAAAAACAAACCTTAGCCTGCAACCGCAATGTATCATATATTTTGGATGATAAGATTTACCAGAAAAAATACGTAATTTAAAGAATTACAAACAAAAATTTCTTAAATTTCTAAATATTTAAGCAATCGCGATTTTAAGAATTTCGAACACTCCCGGAATGAAAAAAAAACCAACAGACAAATTTTGCTTTTAAAATATTACAAAATTTACACTCACTTTAATCACGTCTAAACAGGTTAATACATGAGTTGCAACTGATTTAATTATTATCTTTGGGATTTCACAATCCAAATTGTTATGACCTTTAATTTAAGGTGCCCTTTGTACTTCAATGTAAACATAAAGCTCGGGGTGCAGGTATAAAAGTAATAAAATTACCAAATCGCTTCGACACATTTTAAATACTTTGAATTTATAAATATTTGAATTTTAATCATTTTTCAATATAAAACGATTTTTAATTTTTTTGTATTCTTTACATTTGAAGTAGTGAGAATTTGTTCACTAATTTAAATTAGTGAAAATTTCTACTAATTTTTAGTCATTTTTCACTAATTCAAATGTAGAGTGTAAGTAAGAAAAAACTTTATTTTTAGTTTACGGAAATCGTAGGGAAGGATGGGGTAAGGATAGTTAGTTAAGACATTTTTGGATCTAGTAGCTAAAATTCAACAGGCATCGGAAAAAGAATAGTATCGTTCGAAAGCCTGTTTATTTAGCTACAATTTTGTAATACATTATTTTGCTGTGGATTGCAATGCCTTCGAGATATTAGCGAAAAATTAAAAAAAAAAAATTAACTATCCTTGCCCCACTATTGGGGCAAGGATAGTTATCAAAATTCTTTTTACGAAAAATAATCAAAAAAAGACATTGAATTTGGGTTTTTTTTAATTTCATTGGATAAAAGCACCTCAAAACACTTCAAAGCACTACCAAAAAACTTTTTTGGACATAAATAAATATTTAAAACAGTTAATATCTGAAACAGTGTTTTAAAGAGAACTGAGATATTTTAGAAAAAACAGGATTTTCACAAATAAACACGTAGCTTCCACAAATGATATCGCATCAAGATCAAATTTTTCTTGACGTCTTTTGGTGTTAAAACAAGTACACGGAAAAAAAACTACAACTGAACCGGTGAATGTTTTAGCCAAAACAGCTAAATATTTAGTCGAAAATGAACGAGCGATATTGGCAATATCACCGGACTGGCGATATTGGATTTTAGTTAAAGAACAACATAACCGAAAAATGACAAATATGACAAATAATGTAGAGAGTAATATTAAATGCTAAACATTCGACTATTGCGGTGAAGCTAAATTCCCAGCGTTGGTTGTGTCTTTTTTCATATTAAATATATTCCCAAAATCGTTCGTTC
This sequence comes from Leptopilina boulardi, assembly GCF_019393585.1. Classification (NCBI taxonomy): domain Eukaryota; kingdom Metazoa; phylum Arthropoda; class Insecta; order Hymenoptera; family Figitidae; genus Leptopilina; species Leptopilina boulardi. The sequence continues at coordinate 796,504 of NW_026137813.1, forward strand.
ACGTCTTAAAATTTTTTTCCGTGTATATTTGATGAATGGTGCCCTTTTTGAAGAAGCCGTATAGGCAATAGAGCCACTAACTATCCTTGCCCCATCCTCCCCTATATTGACAAATTGTCAAACAAATCTTAGAAGAGTATAACTTATTTTAAAAACCGTAAATATGCAAAAAAAAAAGAATTAAATTGACAATCGATGACAATTTTGTTAATTATTTTTAGGAAAAATAAATTTTTAACAGTAATTTAAAATAATATTAGTTACAAGAAATTAAATTTCTTATGTATACACGGAGAGAAAAATCTAGCTTTTATAGCATAATAAGGCATACGTTTAACGCATAAATTTTTTCCATGCTGTTATAGTAGATAAATTCTAGTAATATTAGTAATAATTCATACGTTATTAGTATGATTCGTAGTATGTATTTAATACTTTAAATGCATAAGCGTCACGCGCAAATCGTATAAGCTGAAACCACGCCCACTTTAACTTGACTCAAACTTGGTGATCGACAGTTGCAGGACTCTAATACCGAAAAAGCATGAGACTCCTGCAATAGTAGTAGGTTTTGGTTTTATACAATTTACGCGTGGCGCTTATGCATTTAAAGTATTAAATGCATCAAACATACTAACATACCTTTCAAAAGATTTTAATAGGGGAGACTGGGGCAAACCGGCCATGTTGTAAGGCTCTAGTAACTAAAGAAACTAATGAAAAACCTTTTATAATAGCATGTTGAAAAGGTCATTTAATTGTGCAACTTTTTCCTAGAGACACATGTACCTTAAAATGTATTGTTTAGCTGCTGCATCAATTTAAAAAAAAATTTGCAAACTGTCCGGTTTGCCACACCCCTGAGGTAAACCGGACAGTTTATTTTTTGTTTGTTTGTTTAGAGAATTAATTGTAAGAAAAACGTTACTAAATATAAAAAATCAATAAACAATCTTCCCAATAATGAAAATAATAAGATAGGATTAAATTTCAATTAAAGAAACATCTTATTTATTATAAAACAAATATTTTCAATTACAGTGTGAACTCTCTATTACGAATTTCAAGGGACCGGGCATTTTGTTTCGTTATATCGAGTGAGCAAAAAAAACAGTATTTCACATTAAATTTTTATTTTAAAAAAATAGACAGAATTAAAGAAAAAGAAGCTAACCCTTTGTGATCATGAAAACAAATTATTTATAATAGTCTGATTTTAGATTGAGTGTTTCTGCTTTGCCAATATGTTATTTGGATTTGTTTAACTATTTTGTCTATGTCTTGAGATAATTTTAAATCTTGTTCATGAAATAAAAAGAATTTTTGTAATAATTTGGCTGCATCAAGGGCTTGTTCTGTAGTTGGTTGTGTTGTTCCGACATCACTTTTCTTTTCGCCTTTTTCAATTGCATGAATTACCAAAACCTTTTCGTCTATAGAAAAACTTTTTCTTTTACAAGCCATGTACAATTAGTCACATTCGACTTCTAGTAATACAAACCAACCAAATTGAACAGATATTTACGTTATGTAGAGTTTTATCTTATAAAGAGTTTCGTTATAGAGAGTTTCCACTGTAATTGTTGTCGTTCACGAAGAAACGTCTATCGGTGAACTTTGTAAAACTTCGTAAATCTCCCACAGTTTTCCTAAAAGTCTCAAATTGAGACCAAAAATTGCATCAAATCTTTGCAACGTTTTGATGCACATAAGTTATATCAAAAAGAAATCGTTTTGTGTATCATTTTTAGAAATGATATACGAAACGGTCTCATTTTTTGATGCAAAAAATTAATTGAATTTATATCAATCATGGCCGAATTGAATCGACTCAAAATTAAACGAATTTTTTTCAGATATTTTGGTAATAGTACAATTGCGGAGACCATTTGACTATTTAATTTGAATATGAAAAAAAAAGAAAATCAATGACAATATGCAATTTGATAATTAAAAAGTGACAGCTTATAAACATAACTTAAAATGCATGAGAAAAAATTTGTCGATAAAATCAATATAGCCGAGCTTTTTAGAAGGTAGATGGCAGCACTCATCTATTTTCTTTCTTTAAATTTTTTCTGAATCGTTTTTATAAAAAGCAAAACTGCCATCTACCTTCTAAAAAGCTCGGCTATATTGATTTTATCGACAAATTTTTTCTCATGCATTTTAGGTTATGTTTATAAGCTGTCACTTTTTAATTATCGAATTGCACATTGTCTTTGATTTTCTGTTATTTTCATTTTCAAATTAAATAGTGAAATGGTCTCCGCAATTGTACTATTACCAAAATATCTGAAAAAAATTCGTTTAATTTTGAGACGATTCAATTCGGCCATGATTAAATTTTTTGTATCAAAAAATGAGACCGTTTCGTGTATCATTTCTAAAAATGATACACAAAACGATCTCTTTTTGATATAACTTATGTGCATCAAAACGTTGCAATAGAAAAAGAGACAACCAAGTTTACTGTGCCGTAAAGTGGACAAAGATTCACGAAAGCGTGCACGAAGTTTTCTAGCCGATAGGTAATCTTTGTGAATTTCTATTGCAAGGGAAACAGACATAGGCCGGTTTGCTCCACAGGCCCATTTTGACAATTAAGTTATTCTTAATATAGTCTTTTCAAATTTATAATTGACATATTTTATCATTTCTGAGAAACTAACGCCTGGTCGGTTTACACACATGGCCAGTTTGCCCCAGTCTCCCCAAGAATTTGATTTTTAATGTAAATGTAATATTAAAATTCCCGGTTAATAATTTAATAATAAAATAAAACATTAAAAATTTTAGGTACGCTTATATGTTTTTTGTAATACCTACTCTAATTTCCTAAGTTTTATGTTCAAATGGTGACAGCGGTGGGATATTTCCTTTAATACGTGTATATATTGCTTGGAGGTGGGCGGAAGGGATTTTATAAATAATAATATATTAATTATAAAATATATAATTATTATAATATTATTTAATGGCAAATATTAATTTAATTTTTAAAAAACTTTCTAAAAATTTATATAGGCTTTTATGATTGTTAAATGACGAGAATGGACTTTTTTTAACAGTATTGAGAAGTTAATTTTAGCTGTTTTTTTCCAGTACATCCTTGAAAATAATCAAAGTGTGTGGCATTATGAAAATTAATTGGTCTGAAATACAAAAAATATACCAAAGATTAAATTTCAAAACAAAAGTAAAATATGAAAAAAAAATAAAAAAATTCTGAGAACATTTTATTGTTATATATATATCCATTAATTCTAATAATATCTAAAAAAAGGAGTATTATTCAATGTGAGTTATAAGTGTGAATTTTGTGATTATTAACGTTCATAATGACATGCTAACATGCAATGGATTAAACCAACACATCTGAAAAAATTTTAATAGCTTTATATAAATGCCATAAACTTTATCCTTTATAATTATAGATTAATCATTAAAAATTTCATTATTAAAAAAATTACTTTCAGTATTTTTTTTTCTTTTTTCGTTAATTATCATCCACGTATAAAAAGGCGTTTTTTCCATTTTTTAAAAATAGAAAAAAGTGAAAAAATTTTATTTGATTCAAATAATCGGTTACTTGACAATTATTAAATAAATATTTCTTTGTATTAACTAATTTTTATTTAAATTAAATAAACTGTATTTAAACCAATAATTTCAGTATATTTGAAAAAAAATTAAATTTAATTGACTCAAATAAAAATTATTTAGTTCAAGGAAATATTTATTTATTAATAGCCAAATAACTGAGTATTTGAATCAAATTAATTTTTTTTTCAGTGTACAAAGGCTTTAAAATTCATTCGAATTTGGTCTTATGGAAACGGTTTTAATTAAAAGTAAGTTGAAATCAAGATTCATTTTTTACAGTGCACAGTCAGAAAATTGAAATTTTTTTTTTAAATGCAACCCAACAAAAAATTACTGGCGCAGCACTAGTACCAATACCGCGCCAGTAGTCAATTTTTGATAGGGAACTTTTAATGGTACAAAATTTTAAAAAAGAAATCGCACTGAAACACTTTTAAAGTTTACATTTGTTTATATATATTTAAAAATTGACAACTACAGAAGTTGTACACTAACTTTTATCTCCATATTTTGTCTGATTTTTTCTTACAATTATATTGTAATAGATTTTTTAAATTCTTCTATTTTACTTTTTTAAATGTCATTGTTTATAACAAAAAAAAAAAATTTTTTTTTTTAGGTATATAAAAAAATATTTCTCTCTACTATAAAAGTAAGGTATTTTTTTTTTATTTTATTTTTGGGAGAATAAAACCCGGATATAAAAAGAAATTGCTTTCGGGCAATAACAAATAAAAACTGTATAAAAACATTACGGGAATTGAGAGTAAAGCTCCCGAGGAAAAAAATTTTCCCCGCATATATTCTGAAAGAAATGGAGTCTTAAGAGAAAGGCCTTTTAAGGTTTCCACAGTAGTTGATATATAAGAGGAAGTAAATATAAGAGGCTTTTTTTTACACGGTGTGTTAATTAGTGTGGTCGTCGTCTAGTTAACTATTCCTCCGGCATTAGCCAAGTATAGTTGTATATACATACATATGTATATATAATCTACGCTGCGACAGTTGTATGATTTAATGTTAAATTAGAAGCTTGCAAGCTCATTTTGACAACTCTTATATTTAATATGATACATTTTGAGACTTAATGAAACACGTACCGAGAAAATAGAGGGTACTAAACATAAAATTTCTCTCCTTGTGTACTTATATAAATTCCTAGGCAAAAATTTAGAATAATAGGCACACTATTACACCAGTACTGATGAGTACTGGCACAATACTGTATCAGTACTGGTACTGTACTGGCTTTCCATATTAGTACTATACTGGTACTGTACTGGTACTGTACTGGTACTGTACTGGTACTGTACTGGTACTGTACTGGTACTGTACTGGTACTGTACTGGTACTGTACTGGTACTGTACTGGTACTGTACTGGTACTGTACTGGTACTGTACTGGTACTGTACTGGTACTGTACTGGTACTGTACTGGTACTGTACTGGTACTGTACTGGTACTGTACTGGTACTGTACTGGTACTGTACTGGTCCCAAAATGTTAAAATTTATGCCAAAAAATAAGTGATTTTCATAATTATTTTTAGTTATTTCATTAACCTTTAATGGCACAACTCCGCGTTCGAACGTAAATAGCACAACGGGTCTGCTGGACCCGACATATTCAAATGTGTATTGTACAGCTGGTATTGAATATTTTTGCACAAAAATTTAATCTGAGGTTGCTTATGATGTGTTTTTTAAAATTTCATTATTTTTACAGGGATTAATTTATTTTAAGTCACAGTTAAAAAAATTGTGAAAAATAAAAACGAAAAATTGCGTATTTTCACTTAAAAATTCATGAGTTATTTAAATTTTAATATTATGACTTCAAAATTTAAGGTTATGATGTATTATTCTTTAAGGAAAAAATTACCACAACAGCAGGACTTGCAAAAAAAGGTATTTAATTTGCAGAATAAAATGTGACTTTTTAGGTTAAAATTAAAAATTTATAATTATTAATGTTTGAAGCTAATTTATTCTTTTGTATCGAATTAGTTGAATCAAAAAACTTACAAAATTACTAAGAATATGTCAAACTAATAACTCGAACTAGAATTATTAATTTTTATGCCAAAATAACAAAATGGCGTCAGTCTAAACAAAGTGTTTCAAAAAATAAGAATTTTTTCAAACTGTGTTTTGGTTTAAAAAAAATAGTGAAAATTAATATTTTTAATTAATTCTAGTTCAGATGATACCCATCCATGTCACGAAGATGTGGTAAAAGTTTCGTTAGAAAATGAAGAAATACTACATAAAAAGTATGCTAACTCGAGTTAAGGAGTCCGAAAATCGTAGCTCGAGCATGAGATAAGAAACAAAAACTCAGTCAACTCGAGTTGAGTATTTTTGCTGTCAAAAACGTAGTCGAATTTCATGCATAGTTCCAAAGCGAAAACCTTAACTCGAGTTAAGTGAGTTTTTATTTCGAAAAATGGCATGAGTTAGACCCTGTGTTTCGAAAGCAAACTCCCTCAACTCAATATCGTTTAACTTCGGATTCTCGTCGGGTTGATTCGGAATCTCGCGCGCTTAAGTTTCGCTACTTTTAAAATGTTTAATTAATTGATTATTATATAAAGACTGTTGTAGTAATTATAAACAGCTGTTGTAAGTTATTTGAATATTATAAGCAAATATAATCAATTTTTTTTCTACTAATAACACCGTTTTTTCTCGTGCAATCCTTTTACACATTTTTAATTGTAATAAATTTTATACTGAAACATATTGATTTAAATCTAATTTTTAAAATATTAATGAATAATAAAATAATATATAAATTAATAATAATAATAAAAATAATCTTTATTAATCACAATCAGATTAAAATTTAACTCATTGTCAGAACCAAATTTTTTATAATGTGTATAATACGTTATTCCCCTACCTCGGGTGCCAGCTTTTCGGAAAGCATTCCTTAACTCGAGTTAATTAAGTTTTGCTTGTGCAAAAAAAAAACACTTAACTCAATTATTTTATATAATTTGTTTAAATATTCAATTTTTGACAACGAAATTAGAAAGAACTCTATTTATTTACCTAGAAAGTGAAGTTAGATTAAAGTTATTTATATTACATTAGGTTTTTTAAGACAAACAGTCTTTCGTCATTTTCTCGGTTTCACGAAAATATGAGTTAAAGTAAGTTTTTATTTCGTACGGTAGAGCTGGCATCGATATTTTTAGCATATAGTTAAATTTTTAATAAATAAATTTTTAAGGTAACTAATTAAATGGTTATTCCAACAAACTATAATTAAACTAACTAATAAAATAGTTATGCCAACCAATAAAAATAGTAACCAAAACTAATAAATTAGCAGCAGTATAGTTTAGTAACCCCAACCAATCTTTTCTCTCAGTGTAGGGAATGTAGAAAAAAAATTCTAGAAAATAGCTTAAATTTTAAGGTGTATAAAGTGGTATGAACCCTGAAAAACGTCGAATTTAATTTTGAACAAAAATACTGTCATGTCAGTATTGACTTGTAGTACTGACGAAGTATATAATTATTATACCAGTACTGGTGCAATATAAGCGCCTGTTGTTAATATTATCAACGAATGACAGAAATTTTTTTGCTTGAAATTGTAGAAGCAGGACAAGCGATGTAATTGTATTATTTTCTTGTATACATGTATAGAATATATTCATAAATATATAGAAAATACAAGAGTGGTGTTAAAATAAGGGATAAGAGTAGTGGTGTTGGTGGTGGATGGGCAAGCGGGGTAAACGTGGGGCAAGCGCACAGAATGGCACAGAGCTTGAACGATCGATGGGCCCTTGAGTTTCTTCCTTGTTTTGCGACACTCGTGTATACCACACTATTCACAGCCGCACACACCATCGATTCTCACAGGGATCATCTGCACGAGTGTTATTCAACCTCGTAAAGTCAACGGTCACTTCAGTCAGGCTAATGTTATTAGCTTGAGTAAATTCGGATTTGCAGCGTTATGATATAATATATTCCACCTATCTATTAGTGCACCTATATATACATACACAAATGAATCAAGCGCATTGATTTTGGTATTATGTAATTTGTTCAATTACTATACACATATACCATATATGTATATATATATAACCGAAAAGATCAATCATTGCATGTTGAGAAATGTCTGCTTTATCAATTCCTTTAATTGTGATATTTTCACACTAAAATTATTCATATTTAGAAGTGTTCTATAATTTTTTTCAAATAATATTTTTAGAAATATTTTAAAGATATTTTAATTTTTGATAGTATTATATCTATATAAATAAAATCAGAGTTCTATCTGAATATTTAAAACTTAAAATTTTTTATATAAATTGTATTTAACATCAATGAGTTCAAAAATGATAAAAAAAATTTCATGTACATGTATGTCACAAAACATTGTCTAATCTCACAGAAATAGTTTAACCGATTTAAGTAAAACTTGGCAGAGTTATATATATAGTTGTTGATCCAAGTTAGGTTTATGAATTTTCAGATTTGAAACATTTTGATGGGTTTACATTAAACTTTCTGTAATGAATGCTATTAGAATCTCTGTTTAATATCTTGTCGTGAAAATAGTAAAATTACAAATTCAAATTGTAGATTTCAAAAAAAGTGTCAAAAAATTGAAAACATAAATGTCTGTCACAAAACTTTGTACGCCAATCATACAGAAACGGCTAAATTGATTTAAATTAAACTTGGCACAGTGCTCCTAGTTAGGTTTATCAATTTTCAGATTTAAACATTTATCAGACGTAAAAATCATTAAATGAAATTTTGTTCTAAAAACTGATTGCATATTCGTAATCACAGCGACCCTACGAAGGCCTTAGGGAACAAATTTAAAAAAACGAAATCCGATTAATTTTCAAAAAATCAGTCAAAATTGTTCGTCATTTTGAATTTTTTATAAAGTAACTAAAGAATTTTTAAAAATTTACTAGAAAAGGTGTTTAATATGACTTTGTATATAAAAAAAAAAAGAAAACAATAAGCTTAACAAGAAAACAAAAAGATTACTTAATACATAAGATGAAGCGACAAAATAATTCTATAGCCCTTTGAAAATAAAGAAGAATTCATAATTCCCATAATTGACCATCATAATTATACAGTTATCATATTATACTTCATTAGATGGTATTCAAACTATAAATAACTGATTGATATTGATTTTCAAGAAACATGCAGAATTATATGCATCCTTGACATATGGTAATTATATAATGTACAATAATTACATACAAACAAATTACCAAAATTGACAAAAATACAATAAACGTAAATGAAATTACTTGAAAAAGAAATTAAAAACTTAAAAGCATATTCTTTCTTTAGAAATACCGATATAGGTATACATATATATATTTATAGAAGAAATATTTTCCAACGTGATATAAGTAAAATTACAAAAAGAGCAACTTTTTAGCAATACAAGACGAAACATTGCCCTATATATATTGATTTATGAGGAAATTGAGATATTGAATGTTACTTCAATTGCGCCTTTGGACCCATGCCATATATATATAAGTCGAAGTATAATCTCAGCTTAACCGACAAAAAGCTGACAATGCTTATGCTTAAAGTTGATTTTTATAACTCACATTTTAGTGTTAGATAATATGACTTTAACTTTAATCTATTCTGGCATGATGCAATCGTGTAAAATAAAATTTTATTAATACCTATATATATATATATATAGTATAAAGGTAAAAACTTTATTGATAAAAATATTTGCTACTTATGAATAAGAATTTTTAAGTAGCATATATTTTTAACGTGTAGGTACATAGTTTTATCCTATAATTATATATGAGAAACTTTACATAAGTTCCGAAGAGTTCAAACCACTATATATGTATAATGAAATTCTTGCCAATAAAAATTCATTAAAATGCCAATTATGTTAAATGAAAATTTGAGCAAATAAAAATTCTGTGAAGTTAATTTTCGGTTATATAAAAATTCTGTAAAACAGAAAATCGGTTTGATGAAAATTCTGCAAAATACTAATTCGAATAAATAAAAATTCGACTCAAAAATAATTATATCAAATGAAATTCCATAAAATGAAAATTCTAACTAATGATTTTTAGAACATATTCATGCGTTTGGGAAAAGTGTCGCTATACCCCTAATCGGTATGGAAATTAATATTTTGTAAAGAAAAATACAAGAAGATTTGTTAAGAAAAATTCAGATTAAAATTGTAGATTAAGTAAATTTTATTATAGTACAAAATTTAGATCTTCTACGGTAGTTGAATTTTGTTTTTGTTCCGATAGTTGAAAATGAAACAAAATTACGAATTCATTTTGATTTTGATGCCGTATAACGAAAGAAATGTAGAAACTAATTTTAACTTGGTTTGATGAACGAAACGAGTGTATATAGAATCTAATTTTGATTGAAATGCGTGAATCATAACCAAACATAAAGTTGACATTTGATTCTAATATCGAAATCAAAACTAAAATACACACGGAAAAAAAGAAAAAGTAATTTTTACTACTTTCATAGTAAAATGGGATCTGTCCGAAGTTTCTGCGCATCTATGGCAACTTTTACTCCAAAAATAGTAAAATTTGCTCCAGAAATAGTAAAAATTATTACAAAAATAGTAAATTTTACTATTTTTTGAGTAAAAGTTGCCAGAGATGCGCAGAAACTTCGGACAGGTCCAATTTTACTATGAAAGTAGTAAAAATTACTTTTTCTTTTTTTCCGTGCACTCACTTTTGATTCGCAGATCCTAATTCAAAAACAAAAACAAAAGAGAAATAATGATTAAAATTTGCAATAATCTTTATAGGTTATATACAGTATAAAAAATATATATCTTTTAGATAATAATAATGCTTGTAGGTAAAGCCGGTTTATATGCTACAAGCATTAAGAAAATCCTTCTTTTATGACTGGTAATTTATATATATATATATATTATTACAAATATTATATGAACATGTAAAATTTATAACCTTTGTACAATAAAAAAAAAGTTACATTCAAGAAATATGACGACTTTAAGATTGTCATAATCTTTATATTTTATACATAAAATGTATATATTTTTTAGAATTCCATCGTTCGCAGAAAAAATAAGCTCATTCTAAAAATATCTTTTAGATTGTAATAAGAATGCTTGCAGGAAAAGCCACTTTATCCTCTAAATAAGAATATGAAAAGCTTTTTTACGACCATATAGTCATTTATTTATTTTCATGTACTACTATTATTATGGGGCGCATGATTATCCCATATAAAAATCATTAGTTAGCATTTTTACTTTCAACAATTTTATTAGATTTTTAGACGAATTTTCATTTTTCGAATTAACATTTGGCAGAATTGTTTTTTTTTTAAGAATTTTTAATTAACAGAATTTTTAGGCATCGAATTTTTATCTGGTAGAATTCTTAAAACGTCGAATTTTTATTTGTCCAAAATTTCAAATTGCCGAACAAACAATCGATAGAAAGATTTCGGCGATTTTAAACATATCACCCACAAGTTTTTTTCTATCGATTGTTTGTTCGGTCATTTGCAATTTCGGACAAATAAAACTTTGGCATTTTAAGAATTCTGTACAATAAAAATTTGATACATAAGAATTCTGTGAGGTAAAAATTTAATTAAAAAGTCCTTTTTGTCTTTTGTTTAGCTACATCTAAAAACTGATAAAAAAATTCTGATTTTTGATTCTTTAGAAGTAAATCTTACTGTCAGAATTCATATTTGTTTTTAGTTTGTAAGGTATTCATTTTTAAATTCTTATTTTTCGAAAATCTTATTAGACATATTTACACTATATAAATTTAATAAAAAATATAATAAGTAATCAACCTGTGGCAAAATTATGTTCTTGATAAATTGTTTCCGATGATATGACAGAATTTTTGCTTGGTGACACTGTTTTTTTTTTTACGTTGAAAATATTTGTGATGAGATTTTTCAAATATTTTAAAATTTTTCAAAATATATTGTATGAGAAATGTCATTATTCACAGCATCACACTTATTTTGGCACACTTTCAATTTAGTATATATATAATTGGTTTCAGGTCAGTTAAATGTTCAAAAAATAAAGATTAAAGTCTGTTAAATATTATATACTTAAGAAATTAAGAGTAGTTTGCAACCAAATAGATTATTAAATAAATTTATTATCATACAAACTGTAAAAATTAATCATTTTTCTATCTAAAAACATTCTATACGATGTTTAAATACAATCGAATACAATTACTGAGATTTACAGTTTTTGTCAGATAAAATTTTTGATTCCATCATTTTGAAATTAGAATTAATAATTTTAATACTATTTCCACAATAAAATATTAAACATTCTGAAAACACCTGGGTACAATTTTTGAATTATTTATTATTATTATACTTATTTTACAATTATTTTTTAACTAATACCAACATGAATAAATATTAATCTTAATTAATTAAAAATTCCTGCCGTGGGGCAAGTTGTAACAGTTTAGTTTTTCTTCCTATGGCTCTACTAAATATTACACATGGTAATATTTAGTAATAGCTGATATTTAAAAAAGAACTTTTTTGGGAAAATGTGAAAATTTTAAATGTTTATTTTATTGCAATTTATTGTAGAAATGATTGTTTTATTGTCAATAATATTTATGATTACAAAATGCTTGATATGTTTCATAATTTATTTAATACTCTGAAATTTGTTTCAACCTACCCCCAGCTGCCCTTTATATATAATTTATGAGTAGGCATTTAACAGAACTTTAATATATATACATATATTTATTAAATATGTAAAATAAACCTAAAGTTTAACTTTAACACAGTCAAACATTTGATAATAAACATTATTTCTCCTATACATACTCATGATTATGATTAATAATTTAATAAAAAGTTGCGTTTCACATACAATAAAAATGCAACATCTGCTAAAATTAATAGACTTTTTTTCTAACTAAATTTAAAAATATTTTTATCTTCAATAACAAAATAAACGTATCAGAAACTATATATATATATGATTCTTATGGGAATGATAATAATAAAGTTGTGTCATCAATTTTTCTACTATATATAATATTCGTTATCAGTGTATCATAAATTCTTGCAAAAATATCAAATTTTTTTTTTTAAAAAAAAGAGAAAAAAATAATTTGAAATCTTTTTGAAACTTTCATATAATTTTACTTGGATTATAACCGAGAAAAATAAGTGGTCTTTATACTATTACATATATAGCCGTGAGTAAAAAAAAACTTTATTAACATTTCATAAACTTAAGGTATATATGTATGTGAAAGAAAAATCTCACGTCAAGATCAACGATATCAAACATCTCTTATACAGACTAAACAAAAAGAAAAGAAACTTTACCTAGATAATACTTTTTTTTTAATTTTGTTAGCGATGCCTTGACTATATATCTAGTTCGAGTATATGATCTATTATTATCTGGTTTAAAGGTGCAATAACACGTTTAAAGGCTAAATTTATGCGTAACTTCTATTTATTAGTTTTTAAAGGAAAATCAATATAATGTATATATATATATATGTATGTCAGTATTTCCTTTCTCGTCTATTGTGTGTGCCTTGCAATAAAAAACTGACAGCTATTGCAAGAAAGTGTAACATTCACTTTGAACGTGATTAGAGAATATATATATATATATATATATATATATATATATATATATATATATATATATATATATATAATACCTATATTTTAATTCAATATAAAGAAAAAAATATGTCATTGACAATAAATATATGGGATGTTCCACGTCAAGCGGACCAAAGCTCTGCCCAAAATTGCACGCAATATAAATAAACTTATAATATATAAAAATGTTCGTACACATGTAAACTTTCAAAAAATGAGTGGCAAATTAAAAAATTTATAATAATGCTTTTGTTATAACAAATATAAACAATCATAAATGGAAATGCGTAAGTTAAAAAATGTCTCATTTAAAGACAAAAATTTTAAATTCTAAAGTCATAGTTGTTTTTAATGTTTTCGGGGTCGCTGATTACGAATCTGATGTCAGAATTAAAAAATTCAAAATGGCGGATCCAATATGGCGGCCGAATTTTTAAAAAATCGTCCAATTCGCTTAAAACTTATTACTCGGGGGTTTTCGGGGTCGCTGATTACAAATCTGATGTCAGAATTGAAAAATTCAAAATGGCGAATCCAATATGGCGGCCGAATTAAAAAAAAATCGTCCAAATCGCTTAAAACTTATTATTCGGGGGTTTTCGGGGTAGCTGATTACAAATCTGATGTCAGAATTGAAAAATTCAAAATGGCGGATCCAATATGGCGGCCGAATTTTTAAAAAATCGTCCAATTCGTTTGAAAGTTGTTACTCGGGGGTTTTCGGGGTCGCTGATTACGAATCTGATGTCAGAAATAAGAAATTGATTATGTTGAAACTTAAACAAAGAGGGGGTCCTTTATGTTTATTTCATAAATATTTTGCTTCCTTCTTGTGTAAAGCAAAAAATTTGCTTCCTCGTGGAGGAAGCTATAAATTTCTCTAATTCGATTGATTAAATTAAAATATTTCGAGTTAAAAATTGATTTAAATTAATAAAAATTTTTGGAAAAGTAAGAAAATTTCAATTCATTTTGGGTGTAACATATACTTTATATTATATATACGAATCGATTCGTTTCAATGCAAGGAATTAAATTATTTTATTTATTAACTTGAAATTAAAAAAACACAAAATTTTTTAGCTAAAATGTGAAATTTTGATTTTTTAACTTTCATTAATTCTTTAAATTTTAATCGAATCTATACTTTGTATATACCAATGGATTCGTCTTGACGTAAGAAAGACGATTATATTATATATTACCTTAAATTTTTCAATTAAAAAAAATGTTTACCATTTTTAAAAATTTTATAAACGAAAAGACTGCAAAGCTTCCTCCACGAGGAAGCAAAAACATTTGAATGATAAGTACTTTTATATTTGATTAAAATAATTTTTTTTTGTGTATAATTTTCATTTGCCCGAATTATTATTATTCTATAATGTAGAAAAACTGTTTAATGAAAATTGTTTCTAATAATAATTTGGAGTTATAAAAATTGCTCTAAAAGAAAATTATTTCACAAGAAACTCTTGGAAATGAAAATTCTAACATATAATTTTAAGAACCCGTTTTGTTTGTGAAAATTGTGATTTTTATTTATCACTTAATTTTTTAATTATTTTGAATTAATTTCTATTTAATAATTTAACATAATTTTGCTTTTTATTATTTGTAAAGATTTCGTCAAATTTAAATATTCGCGCTCTTAATATATAACTCTTATTTTGTCCGCGAGGTGGCGAAATCGTACATAAGGTCGATTCCTTCATTAAAGAGCCGCGTTTTCTATATTTTCCGCATGGTGGCGCAATCGTAAATGAGGTAATTTCTCTCATCAACGAGATGCGTTGTGAAACGTATAAATACGAGAGACTTTCGATACAGAAATATTACGAATTTTTCGTGTACTTTTGCAGGTAGGTATTCTTGTGCATTTCAAACATAAAAAAATCAGTTCTTTTCAGAGCTATTCCTTTCCATTTTTCCTTTCCATTATTCCTTCTATTTTTCGTTTTTTTCTCAGTCATATCTTTTTAAATTTTTTTAAAACTTTTCATTTTCATCTCTACATTTCTTTCTCCAGTCATTTTTTCAAATCATTGTTTTATTCTTCTCTTTCTGTTCTTCATTCTTCTGATACTTTCTTTCCTATTTTTAGTTCTTTTTTTGTTTATTTTCAGTGACTTTCTTCTGTCATTTTTATTTTAATTGTCAAAAGGTAAGTTTTTTCAATTTTGCATTGAAAGTTCTTAATTTCTTTTCGAAATTGTTTAATTTCAAAATTATCATTTCCATCATGTCAGGCGGTGAAAAGAAAACTTCTAACTATCCGCTTCATGCAGATAGATGCATTAACCCCTTAAACCGTGAAAATCACAAAGGTTCAGATTTAAGGATAATGTCAAAGACATTATTAAAACAATTTCCTCAAGTACCAGAAAATGCAAGAATTTGCTCGCAATGTCGTAAATTATGTAATAAAAGTGTTGTCACTAGTGATTTTGATAATTCATTGACAGAAGAGCCAGAGAGTAAACGGAAATGTTTGTCAAGAGAAGAACAATTAGAGCAACTTTTAACGGGGCTAAAGGATAAATTTTCTTCTTTACCAATGAACGATCCTCTACGCATGTCTATACTGACAATTTCTCCTGAATGCTGGACTGTACGACAAATTGCGTCAGAGTTTGGTACTTCAGAGAGACAAGCAAGGAAAGCCAAACATTTGAGAAAGAATGGTGGAGTTTTGGCAACACCTGAATCAAAACTTGGTAAAACACTACCTGAGGAAACAATTGATAAAGTTAAAGATTATTACGAGTGTGATCAGAATAGTCGTATTATGCCAGGTAAAAAAGATACTGTTTCCGCTAGAGTGAATGGAAAAAAAATGATACTACAAAAAAGACTTTTGCTTGTAGACATTAAAGTGTTGCATAATCAATTTAAGGAGCAGTATCCTGAATTTCCAATTGGCTTGTCGAAATTCGCTGAATTGCGACCCAAAAATTGTGTCTGCGCAGGATCAGCAGGTACACAAAGCGTCTGTGTGTGTGTGATTCATCAAAATTTCAAGTTGATGATTGAATCCATAAATTTTGAAAAATTGATACCTGATTCAGAGAATAGGATAAAAGATTATAAAGACTGCTTTAAATTTGCTTTATGTGAAAATCCTGGACCATCCTGTTTCCTTTTGGAGTGCACCTTATGCCCTGGCGTGGAAAACTTTTCAAATATGATTTTAAACCTTTTGGAAGAAAATGAAATATCTGAAATCATTTGTAGTTGTTGGCAATCAACTGATAGATGCACTCTGACGAAAAAATATTATATTTCAAAGGACTTTGTAACCGAATTATCTAGTCAATTAACAAAACTATTGCCACACCATTACATTGCAAAAAATCAATCGGAATATTATCAAGAGAGGAAAAAAAACCTCCAAGAAGGCGAAGTGTTACTACAGTGTGATTTTTCTGAAAACTACGCCTATGTTGTACAAGATGCTGTACAAGGTTTTCATTATAATAATGACCAATGCACAGTGCATCCTGCAATTTTTTATTATAAAGAAAATGGTGAATTAAAGCATTGCAGCATTGTCTTGCTATCCGAATCTACTACGCATGATACTGCTGCAGTCTACATACTGCAACAAAAAGTTATTGCAGACATTAAAAAAGTTTGCACAAATGTTAAAAAAATAATAATTTTTACTGATGGTGCTAAACAGCATTATAAAAACAAATTTCAAATGATGAATTTAGTTCATCACGAAGATGATTTTAATGTTCTGGCAGAGTGGCATTTTCATGCTACCGCTCATGGAAAAGGAGCATGCGATGGCATAGGAGCAGTGTTAAAGAGAGAAGCCACT
Organism: Leptopilina boulardi; assembly: GCF_019393585.1. Taxonomy (NCBI): domain Eukaryota; kingdom Metazoa; phylum Arthropoda; class Insecta; order Hymenoptera; family Figitidae; genus Leptopilina; species Leptopilina boulardi. The sequence goes on from NW_026137813.1 coordinate 813,612, forward strand.
CGAGCTAGCTTACAAGCTAAGCCAGAAAATGCTATTTTGAATGCCACTAGTCTATTTACATGGGCTAAAGAGCACATTAAAACGACACGATTTATCTATTACACAAAACAAGAGCATGAAAAAATTAAGCGTTCATTAAATAAAAGATTTTCCAAAGCTCCTTCAGTTACAAAAATCCAATCAGCACACTCATTCATAGTTACTTCAGACAAGAAGCTAGTAGTATTTAGGTACTCAAATGCAACCACACCACTCGCAGTTATCCAATACTAGAGTAGTAATGAGTAACGGCAAAAAATATTTTGAATACGAAAACCTATAGTTTACAAGATCCATACAAATGATCTTTTTATTAATATTTTTTTTCTTTAATCTCTCGTGACAAATTCGTGATCGGCAACTTAAAAAGCTCCAGAGTAACAAGTTTTAAATATTTCTAATAGTTTTTTTTAATAATCTTCCGCCCTATTAGGTCTGCCATTTTAAATTTCTTATTTCTGACATCAGATTCGTAATCAGCGACCCCGAAAACCCCCGAATAATAAGTTTTAAGCGAATTGGACGATTTTTTTAAAATTCGGCCGCCATATTGGATACGCCATTTTAAATTTCTTATTTCTGACATCAGATTCGTAATCAGCGACCCCGAAAACCCCCGAATAATAAGTTTTAAGCGAATTGGACGATTTTTTTTTAAATTCGGACGCCATATTGGATCCGCCATTTTGAATTTTTAAATTCTGACATCAGATTCGTAATCAGCGACCCCGAAAACCCCCGAGTAATAAGTTTTAAGCGAATTGGACGATTTTTTAAAAATTCGGCCGCCATATTGGATCCGCCATTTTGAATTTTTCAATTCTGACATCAGATTCGTAATCAGCGACCCCGAAAACATTAAAAACAACTATGACTTTAGAATTTAAAATTTTTGTCTTTAAATGAGACATTTTTTAACTTACGCATTTCCATTTATGATTGTTTATATTTGTTATAACAAAAGCATTATTATAAATTTTTTAATTTGCCACTCATTTTTTGAAAGTTTACATGTGTACGAACATTTTTATATATTATAAGTTTATTTATATTGCGTACAATTTTGGGCAGAGCTTTGGTCCGCTTGACGTGGAACATCCCATATATATTTTTTTATATTTGTACAAGAAAATTTAATATTACGTAAGGCGTTAATGGAATTAACAAAACTTTGATTGAAGAAATAAGGCGCATGATTATTCTATAAGGTGAATTATTTAGAATTTTCATTTTATATAGAATTTTATTAGATATAATTTTACTTTATTTGAATTTATGTTTTTCAAAATTAATGTTTAATAGAATTTAAATTAATCCAAATTTATACTTAAAAGAATTTCTGTGTAATCAAATTTTTATTTAACAGAATATTCTTTCAACATAATTTCCATTTAGCATATTTTTTATTCAAAAGAATTCTTTTTAACACGAATTTTTATTTACCAGAATTCTCATTAAACAGAAATTCGCCTGAGACGAAATTTTAAATGCCAAAATTTTCATTAAACCAAATCTTCATTTGTCCGAATTTTTATTAACACAAAAGGTCATTTTTAATAGAAATCTTAACACTCAGAATTTTCAATTATTCTACATTGCCAATCACAATTTTCTTGACAGTTTCTGATTGGTCAATTTTAAAATTGGCGCCAAAATATTTCTGCCGTTTGATTATTCGATTTTTTGCAATGTAGGATAAATGAAAATTTTAAGACTTCGATGGCATTTTGTGTTAATAAAAATTTGGACAAATTAAGATTTGGTTTAATATGAAAATTCTGTCATTTAAAAATTCGACTTTGACGAAATTCTGTTTAATAGGAATTCTGAAAAGTAAAAATTCGTGTTATGGTACGGTCACACTATCTCATGCATGCACTGTGCATGCATATAGAAACATTTGGCCGGTCACACTTCAACGAAATCTAGTGAATGTTTAGTAACTTTCTAGTTACAATCGAAATTTTTGGAAAATTACTAGAAAGTTACTAAATATTCACTAGATTTCGTTGAAGTGTGACCGTATATACCCTTAAAAATAATTCTTTTGAAAGAGAATTTCTATTTGATTGAATTTTTATTTAACAGAACTTTCATAGTTGTCTGAAACTTTTAAAATTTGCTCTTAAAAGATTTGGACGAAAGTTAATTCGAACAACTGAGAGTACTGTCAAATAAAAATTCGATTAAATATAAATTTTGTTTAATGAATTTTTGTTTAAGAAAAAAAAATTGAGAAATATTAAAAAATACATATGTTAGATGTTATAAACTAACATTATTTTAATGTCTCACAATTGATTCAATTTGTCTGCTTATTTTAAATTATACATAATAACCAATTCCCATGCGTTTGCGTACATTTATTTCGCGTATTATTACCGCATGACATTTTCAACCTAACGTGCTTGTGTGACGTCTTCGTGAATTACTGTTCTGTATTTTTATGAATGGATCTACGTCACATACATGGAAAGTATAGCTACTTCTCTGCATTTCACACAATAAATTATACAAAAAGGATGAGAAATCAATTTAGAGACAACTAATATAGAAATGCAGTCTATAGAGAAAACTATTTATATATATTATGTGAAATATAAATCAAATTCATTATTTATTTATTATGCAATATTTAAATATATATATATAACCGCGACTTTTTAATTGATATATTACGGAATCATGACACGTGAGATTTTCATTTAACATTTTTTTTCAATAGGTCATTTTTTAAAAAAAAAAAATATATATTTTTTTTTAAATAAAATAAAAAACCAAATATTTTTTATTTTTTTCATTTATTAAAAAATAAACGTTCAGAACTTGCATTCTCAAAACAAAAATTACAATTAAAAAAAAAACTATAATTCAATCAATTAAAAAAATCCAAGAAAAAACGCGTGTTTAATAAAAGCGATTGTATATATGGGGGATTCCAAGTGAAGTGATCAAAGTAAAAAAAAAATTTTTCTCCGATCACGATTAAACGTGATCAAAACAGCCTTCGATACGGAATATTGATAAAAAAAAATTTTATTTTGATATTTAAGAAAAAAAATAAAGCTATTTTTTTCCCATTTGATCACTTCACGTGAAATCCCCTATATATCTAAGCAATAAAATTTTTGCCAACAAAATATTTTTTTCAATGCACGTAAACTATCAAGGAAATTCTATTTTTTCTATTTCTTATTCACTATGAAATGATTCATGTGAATTGATTTTATAGCCTTCTGTCTATAATTTATTTATACATATATATATATATATACTTTTTTGTTAACATATAAGTATCATAATGTAAAAAAAACAAAATTAAAAAAAAAATAAAAATATTAAAACAAAAAAAAAAAAATAAATAAATCGTAAACAAAATCGTGAATGGAAATATGTAAATATATGACGAAAATATAGCACTATATGTAAATAACTATAATAAAATACCAAAGTAACTTCTTTAATACCATTATTAATAATTCATATATATATATATATATATATATATATATAGAGGGTAAATAAAAAATAAGGATATAGAAGTTTTAATGGCAATAGTGAAAAAATAATAATACGGCTCAGCTGTAACGAGAAGCTTGACACAACTCACAGAAGTCATAGAACACACGAAGCCACGAGTTTCATATTTATTAGATCGCATAAAATATAAGTTAAAGCTTTTGTACGTTTGCGCTTTATGAAATTTGTAGAATATCTCTATGATATCTGTTCCGTAAATGTCTCTTTTTTAATTTAATAAAAGTAAATCTTTTTACTCACAAGAACACTATCGAGTATGACTCAAAGTATAGAAAATCCATTTTTGAATTACCGTATATATATATATATATATATATATATATAAAACCAAGTAAAGTCGCTTTACGATAACCTTAATTTTTCAAAATTTAATTATCACTTTTCTCCAGAAAGAAAAATTGAAAATCGTTATTGTCATAACAATTTTTAAACTATTATTCTGCCGTACGAGGTAAAAACTTAGGTAACCGACATTGTCGCTTAGGCTGATTGTAGCCTGTTTATTACTACTGAAATCAGCCTAAGCGACAATGTCGGTTACCTAAGTTTTTACATCGTACGGCAGTATTGTAGTTTGAAATTTTTCATTCTATTTACATTATTTTAAATCTATATGGGTAATTTCACGTGAATTGATCAAATGATAAAAATGGGTTTTTTTTTTGTAATTTTTTTTTTCTCTTAAATATTAAAACTAAAATTTTTTTTATTAATATCAGTCTCGAAAACTTTTTTGATTTTTTCCTATAAAAATATATAGATGAAAAAATGTGACAAGAATGTTTAAATATTAAAAAAATAGTAAAAAAAAAAAAAAAACTATCAAAAATAGCCAAAAAAGGAAAAAAAATTGTTAATTATCAATATTTAAACATTCTCATACCATTTTTTTCAACTATATATTTTTATAGGGAAAAACTTCAGCTTTCGATTAAAAAAAAAAAATCGTACCTTTTACCTCGAGATAGCCAAATTTATTTTTGAAATTTTTCTCCCCCTTGGAAAATATTGGACTAAATGAAAAAATATTTTCACCATAAATTAACATTTATGAGTACTACAAATGCGTTGAGTTTAAGCGTGATTGGAGAAATTTTTTGTTTTTTATCTTGATCACTTCACCTGGAATCCCCCAAATGTATTTAAGAAAAAAAAAAAATTTTCTAATATTATGAATAACACTCTTATCCCACATAATAAAGAGTAAAATCAATTACAGAAAAACTTAGTCTATTAAATATATAAAAATATGTTATGCTCCATGAGAGAAGGGACCTTACGTCGGAAAAAATTTTAGGTTAAATTTTATCATTTTTGAATTGAAACTACTCACAGAAAATCAACTCTTAACACAAAACATTTATCTCCAAAAATCCAATAAAAACTAATTTTGATTTCACCTAATTAAAAAGAAAATTTTTATCAAGGTAAAACTATCACTAAACATAACCTAAAATTTTGTTTGACGTAAGGTCCGTTCTCTCGTGTAGCGTCACATGTATTTAACAATGTATTCTGTATACCTATATAATTGTAAAAAAATAATAAAATAATAATAATATTAATAGAAGGGAATATTAAATTCCCTTAACTTTTGTCTTTAGAATAGAATTTTTTTTTTCATAAAGAAACTTTCTTTATTATTTTCTTTCCTCCATAATATAATTTGATATCTGTAGTTTTTTTGTTCTAAGCTTACGTCAAAAAAAAATTACATTTAGGGTGAATCTGGAAAATTGTCTATTTTAAGAAATGAGATTCCATGTGCGTATCGCATACAAAGAAGCTTATAATAGAGAGAAAATTCTGAAGAAGCGTCTATATATACATCGAAAGGACAAGGAAAGACCTAGTTCTAGGTAATTTTAAAAGAATTCAACAAGAATGATAAGCAACTTTTATTTATAATGTTAAAGTTAACTGGAGAGTTGAATTGTATCTTTATCACAACCTTAAAGCTCTCTCGATCAATAAAATACGAACCCTAATCAGCGCAGAGCAATCGAGATATCTACTCAGAATAAACAAACAAGTCTATTTAATGCTTCATGTTCTATATGTTTCTCTTTCAATTGTATTAAAAATTTACAATTTCTATTTCAAGTTACATAAATGTATATTTAATGTATATATACAAAAATTTATCAATTGAATTTCGGAATATATTTCAAGTGAAGATAATACAAATTATTAGAAAATCGTTGAGAGAAAATTGATAAAATCAGATACTTGTGGTGGGGTCTATGAAAATTATATAGCATATAGCTTAAGGGTGGGGACATATTACTATATATAAGCCAGGAAGAAGACAAAAAATAATATATAAAAAAAAATTAGCTTCGACACTATAAGCATTTTGTTAATACCGTATTTTTTAATTTTACAACTGTACATATATAAAAAGTACGTTCAAAAAATATTAATTAGTATTTAAAACTAGAAATTATTTTTAACGTATAAAAAAAAATTAAGTAATTAATTTCATTGTACGCCCCAAAAAGGGTAGTAACAATTCTCTCACTACATTATATTCCTATGTATATAAATACAACTCTTAAAGGGACGCATGAATATATACCCCACATTAGACCTTTCGGAATTTTTGTGGTGTCGAATTAGAAATTATCGAATTTTTATTTAGCACAATTTTATAAAGTAGATTTTATAATAAGTCGAATTTCTATTTAATTAAACTCTGATTTAATAGAATTTCTATTTAACTAAACTTTTATAAAGCAGATTTTCCAATACATCGAGTTTTCATAAAATAGAATTTTTATTTAACAAAATTGTTCTTTTATCGAATTTCTATTTATCTATAAATATTCACTTAAAAATATTCTCTTTAACTGCATTGAAAAAAATTCCTAGCACCCGTATACCAGGAAATGACTAGGATGCCTAATCGGTAAAAGAAAAGGTTAATTATAAAACATATTAAAATGAATCCACGAAATTTCAAAAACTCGAAGAAGTACTGCAAGGGACATCAAATGCACATTAGGAAGGTCGGTAAAGTTCACATCGATTACGATCATCGAAATTTTAAAAACCAAGATAATGTATAAATACAACAAAATACTTCAAAAAAAAATATTATACTTACCAGAAAAAATTTAATTCAACCCCAAATTCATTAGAAAAACACCCCTAGTAAAATCCCCTACATTGACATATTTTTCTAAAAAAAATAGAAATTTCATTACACACACAATTTTATTGAAAATTCTTGCACAACATACAACTAAAAGTGTAGAAAAAAATTGACACACCAATACAAGTAGGGAAAGACCCCTATTGCCACCCTTAAGGCAACCACTATGATAACAAAATTCCCAAAAAATTCAATTTTTCTTAGACAATTTTATTGCAAATTCTAGCACAAAGTGCAAGTAAAAGTGTAGAAAAAAATTAGCAACCCCATACAAGTAGGGGAAAGACTCCTATTACCACCCTTAAGGATACCCCTACACTGTAAAAAAATTAGGGAGTTAACATTACTGGGAGTTGGGAGTTAAAATTTTCGAGTTAAAAATCAACTCAAAAAGGGAGTTAATAATTAAATTAACTCCTTACAACCAACTCCCTAGGCATAAAATTAACTCGTAAAGCATTAACTCCCTTCGCTTCAACTCCAAAAGGGTGGGACTTTTATAGCATCCCCTAGGGAGTTGAAAAATTCAACTCCTTTTTTTACAGTGTATGCAGAGATAAAGTAAAGGTACTTTTTTTGAAGGTTTTCTACGTATAATACATAAATTACGTATTATACGTATAATACTGTAGAAAACCAGGTTTTCGAAATTGTAGCCGCATTAATGTCAACATAACCTCTTTTTGTTATTTACTTTCCGGTTTATTGTTGATAAATAAGTATTAATTAATAAATAAACTATTCAAATATTGGTCAATTGAGAACTTATGCTACTATCATTATGCTACTCGGTACTATCAAAGATGTAACAAAAAGTATGGCTATGTTACCCACTATAATCAAGAAGTTACTTCGTACAATCTGGATAGTAACTGATAGAATCTAGATTACTGTTCGTATATGTAAGATCAAATATGGTACCTGGTACTATCTAGATAGTACCCCGTACCATCTATTTCTCTCCGTGTATTATCTTATTTGCAATAATTTCGTAAAAAATTTTAACATTTTAAATGTGCTTCATCCGTTCTCAATTTAGAAAAGAAATACTAATACAATTTAAATTTTATCAAAGCATCGATAATTAATTTTTGCTAATATCAGAACTTTTGAAAATTGGAAATTCGAAACAAGCAGATTTAGGGTTATGTTTCTCAAAATTAACCTCATGTATAATACACGTATGTAGAAAACTCATGTATAATACGTGTATATTACACGTAAAAAATCTTGTATTATACTCGAGGTTTTCTACATACCCATCTCTGCCCCTGAGATAAAAAAAATTCCCAAAAAATTCAATTTTTCTTAGACCAGGCAATTTTATTGCAAATTCTCGCACAAAATGCAAGTAAAAGTGTAGAAAAAAATTGACACCCCGATTCAAGTAGGGGAAACATAGGGGTTGCCTTAAGGCTGGCAATAAAGGTCTCTTTCCCCTACTTGTATGAGGTTGCCAATTTTTTTCTACACTTTTAGTTGTATCTTGTGCGAAAATTTGCAAGAAAATTGTCTGTCTAAGAAAAATTGAATTGTTTGAGAATTTTTTATTCATATTTTTAACTTCATGGTGGTAATAGGGGTCTTTACCTTATTTCTATGGGGTTGCCAATTTTGTTCTACACTTTTACTTGCATTTTGTGCTAGAATTTGCAATAAAATTGTTTGTGTAATGAAATTTCTATTTTTTTTTTAGAAAAATGTCAATGTAGGGGATTTTACTAGGAGTGTTTTTTCTAATGAATTTGGGGTTGAATTTAATTTTTTCTGGTAAGTATAATGTTTTTTTTGAAGTTTTTTGTTGTGTTTATACATTATCTTGGTTTTTAAAATTTCGATGATCGTAAAAACCACAAAAGACTTGATCTATCAAAACGGTCAGACACGGGTATTATTTTTGGGTCCTAGTTTCCGAAAAAGTTGGATTTTTTTGATGGTAAAAAAAAAAGTTAAATTTTGTCAGACGGTGATATAGGTGTACACAATTAATACCGCATCAATAATTATTGTCATCCTGCTTCCTTTAAACTTCTGAATAATCTTAATTTGCTCAACACTAATCTATATATACTCTTTCCGTCAAACAAGACACAACTGATACAATAACATTTTACATAAAAAAATGTTAATTCTGTCAATATTAATACATAAGGAAAACATTTGTCTGTTTCAGGATATTATGATAATAATACAACACAATTTTTAGAAAAGGATTGGCTTCGACATTGAAAGTAACATCCGAGTGAAGCAGAGCTCAAGAAGTATATCTGAAGACAAGAGTATTAAGGGAGGATTGATATAGTGATGACGGTGATGCTGCTGCAACGCTTCGCCACCCCCCAATTGACACATAGCCAAAAAACAGGCAACCATAATAACAGTGAGCCGCCATTTGTATTTCTATTGGAGATTGACGAAAACACTAATAACAGTACCAACAACAACAATAATAATAATAACAATAATAATAACAACAACAACAATTCTAGCTACAATAATAATATAAATTCAGCAAATTACGGTTGCAGTTACATTACTGGTAATACAACAAACAATAACATCAACAAAATTATTTCGACAAGCCGCAGTAACGTTACCATTGGTGGCGTATCAGCGGCAAAGTCGCTAAGCCGTCTTGGGACCCCGGGTGTCGCAATGCGATATTATCGTCTCTGGATATATGCCTGTAACATAGTATTGCTGGGCAGTGCTGTTGGTTTTGCCGCGGCCGTTTCGCGAACACTACTCTTCTCAGGAGATCCTAGACGCTATTTAGTCCCAGGGGTCCCACGAGCATTTGATCCAACTGCTCTTTACGCCTATTTAGCTCTAGCTGTTCAGTTGGGTCTTGTTCAACTTCTTGGCTGTATAGCGGCTAGACGACTCAGTGCTAGACTTCTCAACGCTTACTGGATTCTACTTTTGGCACTACTCTTTGGCGACGTTGTCATCGGGGTAGCTTGGGTCTTTCGTTTTGAGAGAATGCGCGCCGAACTACGTCCAACTCTCAGGCTAAGACTGCAGGTAAATAATTATTTACACTCCTTAAAAAAATGAACTACAATTTTTTGTACACAGCTGAATTTTTCAGGGCTTATAGTACAGAATTTTCTATATACAGAGGTAGCTCAATACAATGTTTTTCGTACAGTGTCATCCAGGGACATACATATGGAATCAAAACAAAATTCAAAAACAATTTTATTTTGCTTCTGATAGGAATCTCAGAATCAAAAGTCAGCTTTGTTTAGTTTTGATTATGGTACTTGAATCAAGAAACGAAAATAGAATCTACTTTTGATTCTGTTTGATGAATGAAACGAAATTAGAATATATTTTTGATTCCGTTTGTTAAGGGGGATACAACCAGTTGTAATTTTCGAAAACTAAATTATTTTTTGCATTTTCTTAAACTATATGTTTTTAGAAGTGTGTCTGTAAATTTGTATGCTGATCCAGTGAAAAATAAATGAGATATCCAGCACAATGCGAAGGCGCGGAGAAAAATAGAAAAACGAATAAAGTCACTTTTATTACTTTAAAAGTAAAACTGGAACTGTCCGCAGTTTCTGCGCGTTTCTGTCAATTTTTACTCCAGAAATAGTAAAATTTACTATTTCCGGAATAATTTTTTTTATTGCAGGAGTAAATTTTACTATTTCTGGAGTAAAAATTGACAAAAATACGCAGAAACTGCGGACAGTTACTTTTAAAGTAGTAAAAATTACTTATACGTTTTTTCATTTTTCTCCGTGTAGCTACAGACCAGGCAGCAGCCATGAAACTAGATAATTTTATAAGAAATGTAAATCAATTTTATTTTTGCATTTTAGATTAACCATAATTGCGGAATTCTGGTCACTTCATGTTTCTTTCGAATTCATATGAATTTTCGAACGGAAAAACGTTTCAAAATACTACACGAAATCCAATCAAAATTTTGTCAGAAATCTGCACGAAATTCATTCGAAAATCGTATGAATCATTTTTACATTTTCAATTGACAAAATACAATTTAAATTTTATTGAAAATATACTGTACAAAAAGCATTGTACCGAGCTAGCACTGTACAGAAAAAAGTTTGTACCACCAAGCTCGGAAACTTCAGCTGTGCATAACTTTCGGACTTTTTTGGTAACATAAACAATAATCTGTTTTATAAAATGTTCTTTAGCGGATAATTTTGTTACAAATAAAATTAACCATTAAGGTTAATTGTAAGCTAACACTTTTACCCGAAAAAATTAAATCTTTTTTAATCGATATACTTTTAAAGGGTCCAGAATTCAATTTTAATCAAACAAACTGGTACTGAATTTTTTTTATGTAAAAAATATCAAAATTTATAAAACATGTCAAAGCGCGCTCTTGGTATCGTAGATGTCCCTGTGGTAAGATTATATTATTTACAAGTTTCCACATATAGCAAAACTTTAAACGCGTTTTTCTCGAAACAACATTTTTCAAGTTGATGGACATTGTAGCTTGAACAATTTTTTTTATCGAATTAACTTTGTCTGAAGTACTTTTTTTGTTCGTCATTTTTTATATCTACTGCTTAGAAGTATGTAGACATTTCTTGATAACATTGTTCTTTTTATCTTAAAAAATGCATGAAAAACATAGGTTCAACTTCTGCGACAAAGGTGTTATTCTCCCTTAACACTACTACAATTCAGATGAATTATTAACAAATTTTCAGAATGTAAAATGTTTGTCAACTGTTAGATTACGATACACAGATAGTTTTACAAAATAATAAAAAAAAATTGTGTTGTTCATCTCAAATGTAGTTTTAATGATTCATTTTATTCGAAACAAAATTAATAAAGCTTCCACTAAAAAAAACATTTTATAAAACAGGTTTTTCTTTTTAAATTAAAAATATTCATAAATATCCAATTAGAAAAACTTTTTTTTAATGTACACTATTTATCTCCGATTCCTTTTTAAACAAATTAATTTCCATTTAACTAAAATTTTATTTTATCAAATAATTTATTTACTAAACTTCAAATTTGACAAAATGCATGTACCAAATTTTCACATGAGTTTCCAATCTATGTACTGTCGGTAAAGTAGATGTGGATAACATCAATAAATTCTTATTTAAGTCATATCGAAATCAAATCTGCGTAATGAAAAAATGAAAATTAAAATCCGTTAATCGCGGAGATCATAAGAATTTGTTTGTTTGATAAAAGCTCTAAAGTCATTTAAGGAGAAGAAAAACAAATGAAAATTCAGTGAAATGGGAATTCAATTAAATTAGAAATCCCACAAGAAGAAAGTCTGCTATAGAAATAGAAATTCTTTAATTCGATAATAATTCTGCTCAATGAAAATACGGTTGCTTAAAATTAAATAAAAATTGATTTTATGAAAATCAATAAAATTTCATTTAATTAAAATATAATTGTCACTGACAATTCTGATGCGGCTGAATAATAATTCAATTAAAATGTAATTTGGTTATGTGCAATTAAATCTGATATTTATTCGAATAAAAATGAAAAATCAATTGAAGCAGTAATATTTAGAATTAATAATGCAACTAGTAATAGAATTAACGTCTCAAATTTTTACTTTTTTTAATAATTTAAAAATTTTTCTCAAAATTTAACTATTTTTAAAATCCAATTTCTTTTGATTTATCAATAATATAGATTTCACTTGTTTCAAATATTCAAATACATTCATTGAAATTAAATTTTCAATAGATTTCAAAACCATAAAATTCTTTCTTCAATAATAAAAGATAAGAGAATAAAAATCGACATTTTCTATATTCGTATATAAATTAGAGAACAAAGTAAATATTTTACAAATATCAAGTTTTTACGAATACTATAAAATTCAACAACCATTTTTTTTTATTATCAATTTCTTTATTCTTTAGCTGAACTTGAGAAAGATAAAAGTTTCTCAAAGTTTTAATACTCATCATTATTGTTATCTATACAATATTGATGTATTTATGTTTAGTTAGAGTTCTATATTTAAAAGAAGCTCGTATGTATTTTGATTTTTGAGATTTTGTAAAGAAAATAAGATTAAAATTCAACAATCTTTGACTATCCATTAAAAAGGGGATAAATATTGATTAAAAATAAATTTTAAGATATTTAAACGGAAGTTTTTTCTCATGAAATAATTTCGTTTTTCTGGAAATTCAAAATTAGTATAAATGTTGACTATAATTTAAAGGAATGACTGATAGTTTTATTTTACTGTTTTTTGGAAAACTTTCTAGATTGATAATTAGTTAAGATTAATAGCTAATTTATGAAAGCAAAAGGTCAGTCATTCAAATTAATAAATAAAGTGTTATGTCTAATTTAGATTAAGATTAACACCTTTTCTATCGAATGTTCATTTAACATATATAGTTTTCTAAATATTACCTATCATTGATATTTATATAGATGATTAATTGCTATAATTTTTTGTTTCTAACAGTTTAAAAAAATTAGGGACAATAATAACATCAAGATTAGTACTAAAAGCAGGCAGTTTTTGTAGTTAACCATAAATATTTCTTTTTCAAGAGACTCAAGAGTCAATTACTTTATTAATTTGATTATAAATCCGGTTCAACCCCTTGACATAACCTTAAACTAAAAATTGGTTTTATCACTAATTTAATGAAACTAAAATTAAAATTAATTTTACTAAATTTTTGAAAGATCTAGTTATACAATTTTTAAAACAAATTATTTTGAGTCATTTGTTGTTAAATAATAATTTTTTTAACAACTTTTGAACAAAATTCAATATAAATAGAATTTTATTTTTGTATATTGTTTAATTAATTTTAATAAAATACTTAACAGTGAGGTTACACCTAACCTCACATTTTCTAAAAATTTCCAACTTAAATTATAATAATTAATTTTTAAAAATATCATAATTTTCGTACATAACAGAGCACTGAGAGAAACAATTGATTGCGATTACCATTACGTTAGTAAAAATATTGTTGATAATTTAAATTAGTTACTATTACCATTTAGTTAGTCCGCCTAACTATTTCGTAAGGTAACTAATTAAATAGTTATTCCAACAAACAAATTAATTAAACCAACTAATAAAATAGTTATGCCAACTAATAAAAATAGTAACCCCAACCAATCTTTTCTCTCAGTGAGCCGTTCCACATTCTGTGTAAATAATTATTATTTAACAACCAATTTTGTCTAAAAACATATTTTTTTGAAAATTGTACACTCTAATCATTTAAAATTTGATGAAATCAATTTTAATTACAGCAGATGAGAGATTATATTTTTATTTGTTGTCCCGGAAGAGTTTTGACTTTGTTTATGTGAAAAAAATTATAAAAATGTTAATTTCGAAAAAATTATTACTTATTTCAGATTATCCCAAAATTCTAACCTCAATCTCTCCTTGGGAAATAACTTTTTAAGGTCCTCCTCAAACATAAGGTACATGGTCCTTATTTTTAATTTTGTAAAACTTTTTCTTCTAACAAAAATTACATAATTAGAAAAACAAATTTATTTTTAATATTTTCTTTTATTTTATATGAAAATTTTGTTCTAATAATCAAATATTTAGAATATATGGAAAAATTTGATTTTGATTATTAGAACAAAATTTTTATATAAAATAAAAGAAAATATTAAAAATAAAGAACCCCGCACCATTTACATGGGAATTTGGGGTCCGGTGAAATTTTCTGCAACTTTGAACTTTTGTAGTTTTTGACCTCCTGAACAAAATATGTAAATGGCAAAATTCCAAAAAAAGGACACAATTTTTAAAAATTGAGGTTCAAGTGTAAAAAATAGTGTTAAAAGCGAAAAAAATTCAAAAATGAGTAAAACCAAAAGAACAAAATAAACTTTCTTGAAATTCGTTAAAAAAAATAATTTTTAAAAATTCTTTCGCCTGTCTGCATCCGGTATTTTGAATTTTGAAAAACTGTCATCGAATTCGTAATCAGCGACCCCGAAAACCACCGAGTAACGAGATTCAAGGGGAATTCGATGTATTTAAAAAAAACTCGTCGGCCATTTTGGATCCGCCATTTTGGATTTTGAAAAATGGACATCGAATTCGTAATCAGCGACCCAGAAAAACCCCGAGTAACGAGATTCAAGGGAATTCGATGTATTTAAAAAAAATCGTCGGACATTTTGGATTCGCCATTTTGGATTTTGAAAAATTGACATCGAATTCGTAATCAGCGATCCCGAAAACCCCAGAGTAGCGAGTTTTAAGAAAGTTTATTTAGTTCTTTTGGTTTTACTCATTTTTGAATTTTTTTCGCTTTTAACACTATTTTTTAAATTTAAACCTAAATTTTTAAAAAATCTGTCCATTTTTTGGAATTTTGCCATTTACATTTTTTGTTCAGGAGGTCAAAAACTACAAAATTACAAAGTTGCAGAAAATTTCACCGGACCCCAAATTCCCATGTAAATGGTGCGGGATTTTTTATTTTTCTAAATATGTCATTTTTGTTAGAAGATAGAAGTTTAAAAATAAGGACCATGTACCTTATGTCTGAGGAGAGCTTATTAGCTGAGGAGAGTTATTTCCCGAGGAGAGATTGAGGTTGGAATTTTGGAATAACTTGAAATAAGTAATAATTTTTTTCGAAATTATAACATTTTTATAATTTTTTTCAGATAAACCGAGGGGGAATTTACTCAGGTAGTCAAGTGTACACTCTTCCTGTAATACTTGTGTAATAACGTGTAATACCGTGTAATACCGTGTAATAATGCATTATTACGGTGCTGTAATAACGCAAAAAACTCTGTAATATCTCTGTAATAATGTGTAATACTCTGTAATAACGTGTAATAACTGAGTAATAAGGGTAATATGAGGTGTAATACCGGTAGTCAAGTGTACACGTTTTTAACTAGTAAATTCCCCCTCGGATAAACAAAGTCAAAACTCTTTAGGTTAAGTGTGTGAAACTGAGTTCGTTATATTTACTTTCGAGGTATTTATGTATAAAAAATGTCCCATTTTCAGAGAAGCTGTACTAGTTCTTCATTCAACATTTTTGAATAATAATTAATATTTATTTACTAATATATCACTGCATTTAACAAAACTTTTCCACAGTTAACTGTCCATGCCTTTTGACGCGAAGTAAAACTTACTAATCCTTATCTGTGGCAGCTAAGGATTAAAGCTACTACTTTTCATCAAAATTATATTCTATCAAATAATAATAATAATAATAATAATAATAGTATTAATTAATAATAGTATTAATAATCAAGTGGTATTTCTTTAGGGTGATTACAACAAGGAGACACGATTTAGTGAGCAGTGGGATCGTCTTCAAAGGGACTTCTCCTGTTGCGGAGTGACTGATCCACAAGATTTTGGATCACGTTGGCCACATACTTGTTGTGAGCCAAGTTCAAACGTAAGCGAGGTTTGTGAGCCAACATATGCCAAAGGTTGTGAAGAATATTTAATGGATTGGCTGAGAAAAACTGCGGACTTACTCTTTGTTCTTGGTTTTTGTGTAATTGCATTTACAAAATTATGTTTTCTCGGAATTCTTCGTTATGAAATTCGAGAGATGATACAAAAAATACATTTACTACGTGAACCACCACCTCAAACGACAACATTCATACAATCCTTTTCACAAGGACCTTTGGATACGACGAACAACGGAAATATCGTGCGTCGTACAACACTGCCGACGGTTACGGCACCTTCCGGTAAGATTTCACCTGTCTTTGTTTAGAGGAAAATCAATGAGAGAGAATATGTTTCAGATAACAAAATATTTTACGAGACTAAAACTGTATCAAGCAAAATTTTAAGTTAAATAATTTTTTTTACGTAAAATTATTTTTTATACATATAGAAGTATCAATTTTTTTCATTTTTTTTTTTTGTTTTTAAGGTAGTATGCTCGCGATAGCACTTTTCTATAGAATTCCATAAAATTTAAAATCTTAACAATTAATAATAAGATTTAGAAATTTACAAAATTTAAAAAAAAATTGACCGTTTCTAAAAACGGTAGATATTTAAGTTCAAAGTTTGTTAGTTTAACATTGTTAGCCTATTTAGAGTGCACATAAATGGCACATTTCTCTCAATGACTTCTAAAATTATCTATAGATTTTTTTAAAAAACTAGTAAGTTACAAATAAATATTTATAGAATTTAAAACAAAGAGAATCAACAACATTGACCGTTTTGTTTAAGAGATTGAAGAGTTTAAAAATTATTAATTGTGAGGTTAATGCCTTGTGAGATTAGGGGAAGTATTACTAACACGAGCCTGAGCACGCGTATGTATAGAGGCTAACGATGTATATAGTACAGTCAGGCAAAAAAATTTAAAGCAACAAGCAGTAGTTACCCTAAACTTTTTAAGCTTACTATTGAAATTTATTTTCGGAAGTGACTGCTGCAAGCATACTACCTTAATTGCGGTATTAACTTTTAAGTATAAAAATTATAGTAAAATTCGATTTTAAAATATATTTCGACTAATTTAACGAATTTATAGTAAACATTTTTTTGGAAAACCCTAATTATTTTAGAAATATAGGATAGAACATTCTTCCAATTATCTCTAAATTTGAATTAGTTAAAAATAACTAATTCGATAACATAAAGTCAATTACGGATGTAAATAATAATATTCCTACCAATCTTTTAGTTAAAAATAACTAATCATTAGTAAAATTTAATTTAAGGTTATGTTAAACTAACGAAAATTTATAGCAACTAATTCCACTAATCAAATTTAATTATTTTCTGTTTTTTTTTCATTTAAAAGTTAGTTACTTTTTACTAACAATTAGTTTTTTTTTTTTACTAATTTCTGAAAAAAAAATCAGGTAAAATTTTTCTAAAAATTAATTATTTTTAACTAATTCAGATTTAGAAAAAATTTTGTTTTGAACAAATAATAAAAATTGTTTATATTGAACATATAAATAAATAATTATAAATTAAACATAAATATATTACAAGTAGTCCATGACAATTTTACAGAATTATCAAAATTGACATTTTGGTTTTGATTAAAATTTTATTATATTTTCAAACTTAAAAAAAATATTCTCGATATAATAATAAAAGGTTTTCTTTTATTTTACAGCAACTTTTTGCTCTTAAAAATTTTGTATTTAAAGTATTCTTGTCTGATTGAGAGAATTTTTTCTGCTTTTAGAAAGAAATAAAGTCAAATAAAAAAAACAATTTATATGATCATTTTCAAAATAAAATGTTAAAGGTACATTTAGAAACGGAATATTCTTTTCATTCTGAAAACTATTTTTTTTTCAATATACGAAAAAGAGTTTCATGATTTTTTTCAATTTTTTTTTCATCCAGCCTTTTTATAAGATATAAAGTTTCCATTTTAAATTTTGAAAAAAAAAATTTTTAATCCTCTTAACTTTTAGTTTGGAAAATGTATCAATTTTAATGTTGAATTGTTTGTATCCTTCGAGTTTTATAGAAATTTTTTTTTTTTTAATGTATTTTCTTTTAAACAAATTTTTATCTGAATTAATTGATTAATATTTAATGAAGATATGACGATTTATGTTTTTTAAAATTCAATTAATTTTGAGAATTTTAATTAGTCAGTTTTTGTTAATTATTAGCTAAAATATTCGTTCTACAAAAAAAAATATCAGATAAAAAAAAGATGCGCTTTTTAAAATTATTCAATTTGAAAATAAATAAGTTGCTTGCAAAATAATTTGAATTTTACAGTAAATGTATTATTGAATAATTTAATTTTAAAAAATTGATTTTTTTAAATATGTATTTAAAACTTTATTTGTCATTGTGGGTCCAATGGAACCCAAGCACATTTTTATTTAATTTCTATTTCTATTATTGTTTGATTTGGTAATATTTTCTTTCTACTAAAGTTTTCGTGAAAAATGACTAAAAATGAGTAGAAATTTTCACTAATTATAATTATTACATCAATAAAAGACAGGACTAAAATTTAAACCCTTAACAATAAAAAATAATAATAATGCAATTTTTAGTAAAAATTTCCATTTTAGATATGACAAGTAAGGGCTAATTGAATTTTATTCTTAATAAATTAATAATAATTGAAATAATTTTTAAATTTCTTTGAAAAATTTGTAAAATTCGGAAAAAATGACAAAATTTTATAAAAAATTTTTATTTTGTTATTATTAAAAGAGATTAAGATAATTATAAATATGTTCAATGCATCATTCTGAAATATGTATTAAAAATAAATTTTTTTGTTAAAAAAAAATTGTAAGAATGTTCTATCCTCAAATATTAATAGAAAAGTGAATAAAGATTTTAACGAATATAACTAACTTAAAAGTAGAAAATGAAAGTTTAATTAAAAAAAAAAACAAACAAAAATCTATTTTTAAGAATAATGTAGGCGTGTATTTAAGTAAGTACGTTGCGCAGTGAACTACGACGCACAACAGTTTTTTTTTTATAATACTTCTGTATGTAATAATTGTTAGCTGAAATCTTGGCTGAATTTTTGCTTCAGTAATTAGTAAAAAATAACTAATTATTAGTAAAAAGTAAATAATTTTCAGTGGAAAATAACTGGAGAAATAGTCAAAACTAATTCAATTAGTTACTATAAATTTTAGCTATTTTAACATAACCTAAAAGTGAATTTAACTAATAATCAGTTATTTTCAACTAAAATATTAGCAGAAATAGTACTGTTTATTATTATTATTATTATTATTTATTAATCAATAACTGACATTTTGCTATGAAATTAGTTATTTTTAACTTATTAGAGAATAACTTTAATATAGACATACATTTTGTAAAACAGTATAGTTAAACTTGTAAAATATTTAAAACTTGTCAAAAAATACTTGTGCACTCGACACTCATTAATCTAAAATGTCGAGTTGAAAATTAGAAAACTTTTTTTCTACCAATTATGAAATTCATGACTTTGAAGTCTTAAAATAAGCAAAAAAAAAAAAAAAAAATTGATTAATGTCAACATCGTTAACGATTCCGTTGAATGAAGGTCACTTTTTCAATGCTCCGTTTTTTCTCTTTCATATCTAAGAAGTAATTAATAATTACTGTTATCAAAAAAGAGAAATGGCAATTGAATAGAATTTAAAATTAATTAGCAAAAACTACATTTCGAGTCTCGTTTAATCGAATTCATCAAATCTAAAAGAGAGCAAAAAGGTGATTCGGTTAAACGAAAATTTGGTTAAACCGGAAACAGTGATAAACATAGTTTACGATAATGTGAAAAACGTGTGAATAGTCTTTCTTTATCTACCGCATAAATTTCAAATAAAATTACATTTAAATTAGTTAAATTAAACTTCTTTTTTAAATTTATTTTTTGTTGAACTTCGAAAAAAAGATTTTTTTTTTAATTTTGTAAATGAAAAATTCGGTTATTCGAGACTCTTCGACCATAAATTTCATAAAGGCCGTAGCATGATAAGCATGGAAAAAGTGCCTCCGAATGAATCAGGTCTATATTTAGGGAATAATTTAGTCCTATTATGAAACTTATTTTTACCAAGTTTTAACTAAATTAACAAAATTTTTGTTTTTGAGTTACACTCTTTTTTGAGAAATTCAAAAATTTTGATTTTCTCCGAATTGGCTGAACCGATTTTCATAAAACTTTTTGCAAAAATTTAAGAAACAAAAGTGAAGTTTACACTCCTGATATTTGCTTAACTAATACCGTTTGCAAAATGTTGATTAAAAAATGAATCTTTACAATAAATATGCATTAATTATTAACTTTTTAACGAATATTGAATTTAAAAAAATGTTGGTCCCTCATTTATAAAGAAAAATGTACTATTTAGAGGCCAAAAATCGGATTTTTATTTTTTAAATTATGAAGTACCCTTTCAATCATTTTCAGGCCTCGGATTGACTTTAAGGCACAAAAAAAGTCGTTATTTAGTCGACTTATATTTCAAAAAAAGTTGAAAAAGTCGATTTTTTTATTTTAACAAAATTTAAATATGGTTAAAAATATTTTACTTTAAATAACTAATGTTATTAGATATTAAATTAATTTTATTAATTCTGTAATGAGAATAATTCTACAAGAATATTATCAAGAAAATTTATTTCCAATATTTCAGAATCGAACTACAATTAAAATTTCTAAAAAAAAATTCTTAAAGTTCCATTTTTATAATGTTTACAAGTCTGATTTAAGCAATTTATTCGAATTAAAAATTTTGGCATATTTTTTAGTTTTGATAGTCAAAAAATTTTTTTTTTTAATTAAAAATAATTTTGGAAGAGTTCAAGTTGAAATTTTTAGAAATAATTGAATTTCAAAAGATTTTGTTAATTTTCAGACAATAATTAAATTTTACAGAACTAAAAATAATTTATCAAATAATTTTGGATAACATTTTTTAAAAGTAATTAAATTTTCAAAGACTTACAATTTTGATTTTTGAAATTCATTGAACTAGTTGTATATTTTCGAAGAATATTATAAAAATCATTAAAAATAATTGAATTTCAGGAAAGTTATAATTGAAATTATTAAATTTCAAAAAATTTTAGATGAAAATTTTAGAAATAATTAATTTTTAGAAGCTTTTAAATTTAAATTTTTGAAAATAATTAAATTTCAAAGGATTGTGTTAAATTTCAAACAATAATTATAATAAGAGAAATTTTTAGTGATTTCTGTTGATTTCTGTTACATTTACAATGTAAAAAAAAAGGAGTTGAATTTCAACTCCCTGGGGGATGCTATAAAAGTCCCACAATTTTGGAGTTGACGCGAAGGGAGTTAATGCTTCACGAGTTAATTTTATGCCTAGGGAGTTTGTTTTTAAGGAGTTAATTTAATTATAAACTCTCTTCTTGAGTTGATTTTTAACTCGAAAAATTTAACTTCCAACTCTCTAATTTTTTTAACAGTGTAAAAGAAATTAAATACAAAAATTGAATTCCAAAAGTTTTTAATGGGAAAAATGCTTTCAGATAATTGAATTTTCAAAGAATTTTTATAAAAATCATTAAAAATAATTGAAATTTTTGCAAATAATTAAATTTCAAGTGATTTTGAATTAAACATTTTTAGTAATTTTATTTGCTAATTTTTTAAAAATTATAAACAAATTATTAAATTTCATAAAAATTTTAATTGAAAAATAGTTTAAGATAATTGAATTTGTGAAGAATTTCATTAAAATTATTAAAAATAATTAATTTAGTGAAGAATTTAAGTTAAAAATTTGTTAATTAATTGAAATAAAGAAGATCTGAAGAAGAGTTGCATTGTATTCTAAAAAAAAACGTATTTTGTTTAAAAATTTTGTAAATAAATGTAAAAAAAAGTCGAAAAAGTCGCATTTTAGTGAAATAAGTCGAAAAAGTCTTACAATCCGAGGCCTGTATTTAAGGTCACAACTATTTTTATAGAAAAAATATGATGGTGGTGCAAAAAAAATTTCGACCAAAAAAAATGCTTATTAGATTAAAAAAAAATTTGGTTTAGTGCCTTCCTATGCAAGAATTTGGCCGCCAATTTTTTTTTTTTTTTTTTGAAACTGTCTTGATATGTTGTACAACATATATTTTTTAAATAAAAATCGGTTCAGCCAATTCGGAGAAACTCAAAATTTTTGAATTTCTCAAAAAAGCGTGTAACTCAAAAACAAAAATTTTGTTTTAGTTGAAACTTGGTGAAAATAAGTTTCATAATAGGACAAAATTATTCCCCAAATATGGACCTGATTCATACGAAGGCACTTTTTTCATGCTTATCCTGCTATGGACTTTGTCACAGTAGATATAATGAAAAAAAATATCATTAATCAATTAAAGGGCGAATAAATTTTCAGGTAATGCATCGCTGTTACTTCAAACAGACGAAAGTATCGTTAGTAAACATCCATTATTAGGTAATAATTTACAAGATGGAGGTGCGGATAGTGATACGAACAGTCATTGTGCTCTAATATTGGAGGAAACAACTCCCACCTCAACAAATTACAATAATTGTAATTCAAAAGAAAAAAGTAATGGCAACAATAATTATGAAATGAGAGAATTTAATAGAAGACTAATACTTTCAAATGGTGGAAGTCCTGGAGTTGGAGTGACGACCGGAAATCAAAGTAAACGAACCTGACTATGGAAGTTCTGGCGAAACACTTCAAATCGTTTTCTTTATAAAAATAATCGACCTGCCGAGCTATCAATATATAAGTGAACAACCATATACATACAGTACATACATACATTTATTTCATTTTCAAACAATCCAAAGATGAGCCAAAGGCTGAGACAGGATATGCCTTATAAAGAAACCAGAATTGCATATGTATCTAGATAAAAAGAATTAAGGCCGGACCTATACCAAAAATCACAGGCATTAAATAATTATATATATATATAATACATACATACATAAATACACATTCCTAATCGGCCTATTATTTATTTTTCACATTTTCTCCCCCCATTTATATATAATTTTTGAGACACATGAATAAGCTCTAAAATTAATTTGTTAGAATTTTCATTTCACAGAATTTCATTACCTAGAATTTATTTCTGCCGAATTTTTATTTCTTCCAATTATTATGCTATATATAAAATTTGAATTTTAAATGATCTCCGAACAATACACGAAAAATAATTTTTTAGATTAAAAATTGTGTCAAAATTTTATT
The DNA here is from genome assembly GCF_019393585.1 of Leptopilina boulardi. Taxonomy (NCBI): domain Eukaryota; kingdom Metazoa; phylum Arthropoda; class Insecta; order Hymenoptera; family Figitidae; genus Leptopilina; species Leptopilina boulardi. Next base: position 837,028 of record NW_026137813.1, read on the forward strand.
GACAATATAAAATAAGTGGAATAACATCTGAATTGTGACACTTTGCAGGGAATGGTAGCTTTTTTTCGATACATGGTGGGGAACTAGAATAGAGAAAAGCAGGGTGAGGCAGGTGTCAAAAATATAAAGATATGGCATATTTCGGACGTTCTACCGAAATTCCAGTGGAAATTTACATGAGCCCATTCTAAACTATAAAATTTCTGTTAAATAAGAATTCGAAGAAATAAAAATTCGGCTAAAACTAAATTCTAAGTAATGAAATTCTGCCAAACAAAAATTTTACAAAATTAATTTTACAGCTTATTCATGGGTCCCATATTTTTTTACTATACTACATATTATAGCCAAAGAAGAACATTGAATGATATATATATAGTCAAAAAAAAAGGGAATAAAGTCGACTAACTGTACAATAACTTAAGTTATCAAAGAGCAACACCAATTACTTCAGGTTTTTCTTTTTAATTATTAGACTGAAAAATGCAGTCAATTGGCCTAGTTTAATACAGAATACTCGTGTTTTAAAAAAGATAATAAATCCGCGGATTTTTTTTTCATACAATTGAAAGAGTTTATTATTAAAAAAAAAAGAAAAATTACAATTTTTAAAGTATATAATATATATATATATATATAGAAGCAAATTAAACGCGTGACCACATCAAATAAAAGATTATCCTGCCGTTATTTTTTTCTTCTTTTTTCTGTTCTTAAATTGAAACTATTGCTCTGAACTATTTCAAAGACTGTAAAACGCCACTCGAACTCAAGACGTCCATAAATATGCTTTTATTCGATTTTTACGACCATAGCTTTCCTACTGCAGTATTTTACTTTAAAACAATTGAACGTGTTTCGATTATTCGAAAGCAAATCAAAAAAAATATTTCTTTTTTTTTAAATCTAAAATCGTAAATAAGTAAAAAAAAGTGATTTTTTTTCAATTTTAATACAATAACGCACAAGCAATGTGTTGACTATGATTTATATTATTTAATACAAAACAAAAATTTCTCTCATATTGTTCAATCATTCATTCAATAAATGTATATATATTTATCTAAAAAGAAATTTTTTTTTTATTTTTTCTAATTTAATCTATAATTTGGATTGTTTGATATTTTCAGGGTTGCCACAATTTTCAAATTTTCCTGACATTTAAGGGCATGTCATAGTCGAAGCAATTTTTACATAGAGCTTCAATGGAAAAATCGTATTGACTTTAACCTGCCCTTAAATATTTCTCTAACAAAATTTTTTTTTTTTCAATTTAATGAATCAAAAAGGAAAATCTAATAATTTAAAGTTGAAAAAAACGTGTTTTCCTACTATACTTCAGTTTTATCACTGCGCTGAAAAAAAATTTATTTCATTTAAATAAAATTTAGTTATCAAATAAACATTTCCTTGAAGCAAATAATAATTTTTTAAATTAAATAAATTGTATTTGAACCAATATTTTCTGTATTTGAATAAATAATTTTTTGTATTTAAAACAAATACCATTTAATTGAATTAAATAATTATTTAATAATAATAGTAACCGATTATTTGAATCAAATAAATTTTTTTTTTCAGTGTATGAAAGTGATCATAGTATCAGTTTTCTTGAAAGAGCAAAGGTAAAAAAGTGATTAAAAAAAACTAATAGTTAAAATCAATTAACGATCAAAATAACTAATTTCTATATATCTATTCAAATTTTGATTAATTGAATTTTTTCATCAACGATTGAAGAATTAATAGTTTAAAATTTATGTAAATTAAATTTTTAATAAATTGAAACATTTAATTAAAATTGACAATGAAATAAATTATATTTCAGATAATTTCAAATTTAAATCCATTAAAATTTCGACCAAATTGAAATTTGGACAAATTGAAATTCTAATAAATTGAAACTTAAGTCAATTAAAATTAGAACAAATTAAAATTGCGATAATTTGAAACTTAAATCAATCAAAATTTGGGTAAATTGAAATTCAAATAATTTGAAACTTTAATCAATTAAATTATTGATAAATTAAAATTTGGTTAATTTGAAATTTAAATTGATTGAAATTTCATTAATTTTAAGTTTAGATTGATTGAATTGGCTTTAAAATTTTAATTTAATAAATTTGTTTTGACCAATAAAAATTAGAATTTACTAAAAGTTGGATCACTTGAAATTTTAAATTCAAATCAATTAAAATTTGAATCGAATAAAATTTAAATACATTGAAATTTAGATGAAATAAAATTCGAACAGATTGAAATTTGGAAAAATTTAATTTTAAATTAATTGAATTGATTAGAATTAGAATGAATTTAAATTTAGATCGATTACAATTTTAATTAATAAATGTTTTAAAAAATTTAAATTTATTAAAATTTGGCCTAAATAATTTTTAAAATGATAAAATTTGTTGATAAAATTCAAGCTTGAGTGAATTCATAGTCACGAAAAGATGAAAATTTGTAATTTTTCCTTCTTTAAATTAATATAATTCAAGAAATTATAAAAAAAAAAATTTCTAAACTAATAAATTATTTTTCAATACTTTTTGAATTTAAATGAATATTTTTGCATTGTAATTTGAATTATTTTTGAAATATTACGTTCTTAAATTAATCGAATCATATGGAAAAGGACAAAAAGGTGAAAATGGTGACAAAAATTTGTCCCTGATTTGTGACTATACCCTGATTATTTTACTAATTTTTTTTGAGAGAAATTACGTAAAAATAACGAAAAATACATATATTGAAATTAATAAATATTTTTAGAGACAATTTGAATGAATGATTTAACGATAAAAATTAAACGAATATAAATATATATATGTATTTATTAGCACGAGTAATCTGTATTGATTTGTATATTATTCAGTAAATTGCTAAGATAAGAGTATAACTAAAAATAAATGGCTTCCTAGTTAGGTTGTAATTGACTGTAGGTAATGCGAATTCGAAAAATGAGAAAGGATGTTTATTAAATATAGTAAAGTGTACGTAAATTAAAAATTACTATAATATGAAACTTATAAGCTACATAATATATATATATATATATCGGTCGACCGCTTATTAAGTGAAAACATGTTTTTTATATGTCACCATAAAAAAATTACCCTCCCGCCCAAAAAAAAAAACATATTAATATATACAACATATAAATTTATTATAATACTTTGAATAATGATAAATTCTATATGCGTTAGCTTTTTAGAAGCTCAAAATGGCTTTCGAATCCACTTAATGTACAATATAAAACTAACAGGTACCTATATTTAGACAACAGGGTAAGATTAAAATAAAATAATAAATCATTTAACTTTGCAACCTCATAGCATTTAATTAAGAATGAAAGAAACTTTGAAAATATTCAATCAATGTATATATAATAAGGCTGGAATTTCCTTTGAAATCGATGTAATAATAAAAATTGATTTTTCTTTTATCAAAAAAGGGGGGAAAAAAATTCCAACTAAAATTTCATAGCTTCTTTTAAATTCAAACAATTGCAAATGTCATTTAATTATTTTTAAAATTAAAAAATGTCAAGACCGCGTGGTTGAGACAAAATTGGGTTACAATTTCTCAAATAAATCATCTAAAATTTAAAAAAAAAAATCATTAATTTCTAAAAGAATACTTATTTTTAAACACCTAACGTGATCGAAATAGATTTCTGAAATTATTAGACATAATTTGGTTTTTTTTTTTTTGTTAAAGTTATTAAAAACTGAAATTTATATTTGAATAGAAAAAAAAAAATTTTTTCACCTAAAATTAAAAAAAAAAAGAGTTTTTAAACTCCTAATGTGATCAAAATAAGTTTCCAAAATTATTAGATCAAAAAAATTTGGTTTTTTTTTATTAAAAAGTGAAATTTTTATCAAATAGAAAAAAAAAATTTGTTTTGACAAAATACAGAAGAAAAACAAATTTATTTGCCTTATTGGAATATTAAAAAAATAATTTTTGTTATAAAAAAGTTTCAAAGTTAAAAATTCATTTTCCTTGAAAATTAACGATTTAAAAAAGAAAAATGCATGTGATCCATTTAAGAAATTCTGACCCAATTGTATAAATTAAAATTCATTAAAACTGTAGAATTATATAAATTATAAAAGCCAAAGAACAATTTTTCATTTCTATTATTGTAAGTGATGAGTTACATATTTATACAAGTTTTATGTAAAATTAAATTATATATATAATTGTTAAAATTTAATGAAAGTATTTTTTATTATTATTATTATTATTATTAATGTTTAAATAAAATTATTGTTGAAATTAAAAGAGTAAGACAAAAATTAAAAAAAAAAAAAAAGTTTTTATGTCATAAAATTGAAGAACAATTTTCTAAATTACTTATTGCGTGATTTAATTGTAATTTCCTTTTTCAAGAATCGACTTTTAAAATTTATATTTTTATCTCAAGAAATTTGTTTGGAATTTTTAATTCATTACTTTTAAAGATAACTAAGTGATTCTACAGATTTTCAATATCCTCTAAGGTAGTTGACCTACATCAGTCTCTGGCAAAAGTTAATTTTAGAAATTCAAAAAAAATTTTAAAGAATTTTCATTTAGTTTTCAATCGATTGTACTCCCTTGGTAGTGTAATGTTTTTTTTTTCTCAATTTTTGAAATGACTGAAAATTATTTTCATGATAAATATTTACTTATTTTATACAATATTATTATTATTGCATAATTATCTATTATTTTATTATTATTATTATTATTATTATTATTATTATTTTTATTATTATCAATAAATAATTATAAACTTGTACAATTTTTATAATTTTATTACATATAATAATTGGGTCAGAATTTCTAAGAAGGATCACCAAAAATATTTTCAATTTTTTTTACTCCTACTGTAATCAAAATAAATACCTGAAAATATTAGGAAAAAACAAATTTTGTTTGTAAAGTTATAAACAATTGAAATTTTTAGCGTTTTAAATATAAAAAAAATTTTCTCGAGATGCAATTGACTAATTTAAAAACAAAAAAATATTTTTTTCTCGTTTTTTGTTTTTAAATAATTAGTCAACTGGATCTCGAGAAAAAAATTTTTTTATTAAAAATTCCAATTGTTAATAAAACTGAAACAAATAAAATTTTTTCTTCGTCTAATATTCTCAGAAAATTTTTTCAATCACAGTAAGAGTAAAAAAAAAACGATTTGAATTTTTTTAATTTTAGGTGATCCGTTTGTGAAATTTTAACCAAATTATAATAAATTTACAAAATTTGAGAAATTTCAGCCCAAAAATAAAAATATGAAAAATAAGAAACAATTGATGAAAAATAAATGTGAATTCTGCAAAAAAAATTTATTATTAACTTTTATCAGTGATTAACAAGCGGATGCTTTTTTAATTTAATTTTGAATTGTCAATTTTTTTTCACAAAAAATATCAAAAGCTTATAAATGAGTCGCAGGCAGCAGGCACACTTACAACTAGCTTTTGTCATTAACTATGTAAATAAAATAATATAAATAAGAAATAGATCTTGATTGTAAGTTACATATAAGGCTGCAGTATTGACGTGAACCGCCCAATCATATAGATAAACTATATACTAGCATTTCAATTAATTTTTTTTTTCAAAAAAAAAGTATTACATTAAACTATAATTGTTCAAATTTATCGAAAATCGTGTTATTTATTTAAAAAAATATATAAACAAAAAAATTTAATCGAAATAAAATTTCCTATTCCATGTGAAATTTTTTTAATTTATTTTTTACAATATTATTAATATTATTTATTAATATTAAATTTAATATATAATAATTAATAATATTAATACAAATAAAAATGATCACTAAACCTGTATGATTCGGATACTAAAAATTTTTTTAATTTTTTATGTTAAAAAACAAAAAAAAAAAAAAAAATTGAATTAAAAATGATTCCTCTTCAGTAAATTCAGAAAATAATGATCACTCTGTATATTGAGAAAATAATTTCTAATTTAGAAAATATATTCTGATTGGTGTGGAAAACTTGGTCAATTGACTTCATCATCAATTAAAACGGGAAACTAAAGAAAAATCTTCGGAGAAATTTTTGAACAATTCTAGTTTTGTATTCGATTCACAGTGAAATATTAATGTTGATACTTCCATGAACCGATTGATCACAATATCTCTACACACGTACACATTGTTGCCACGAAAAACTGCTTTAGAGTATTTAATAATTTGTAAAAAATAAAATCAATATTTTATCTTTAGGACGTTTAATATAAGGTTAACAGTGAGACAGAGGGAGCTTTAAATAGTGCCTGCTTAAAATCCAACTATAGCTTAATTGTGAGATGGGAAAAAAAAAAATATATATATATAAAAGATAATCTAATGATTCAATGGATTGATAGTATTTTAGATATTACTCTAGAAAGTATGAATGAAAGCAAAATTTAATTTCAATTATTTTTCTCTTTCATTGAAACGTAATTAATTTTTCTCATTCTGTTAACAACGAAATATAAGAAGAATTTTTCTTTAGTCTCAAAAGAGGTCATATCTGTATTCTACGAAAAGAAAAATAAATACTTTTCTATAAATTATTATTATTTATAATGTAAAAAGTGCTCAAGCAATATTTATAATTTTAAAAAAATTAGAAGTTAGAAAAATAATTTACGATATCTTATTTTATTACATATTAGATAAAAGAATAATTATGTAATTTAATTTTGATTTAAAACAAATTAGAAACCAAAACTTAAATTTTCTTTTACAAGTTTCAATTAGTAGATTATTATTGATTTAAAAAAAAAAAAATTGTATGCTAAAGTATGTCAAGAATTTTTTTTAAATACTTAAATATTGTTTACGATTTTCAGAATAGTTAAAGTATTTTTAGAAAAAAAAGAGTATGAAAATATTTTAATAATTTTTTAAAATAGTTTAAATGTTTCAACGCAAAAGACACAAAAAAATGATTTTTTTTTTGTCAAAACAATTAAAATAATTTAACAATGTTCAAAAATCTTTAAAATATTTTCAGAGATTATTTTTGAAATTATTTTAATTTTTGTTTTATTTTGAAGAAAAAATAATGTCTATAAGAAACTATTTTAACAATTTTCACATAAAAATAATTTACCAAATTTTTAAAAATATTTGAAAAAAATGTTAAAAATTTGCCAAACACTTCAAAATTAATAATGACAACGTTTATTATCATTGATTTTTAAAGAAATATATTTTTAAATGAAAAATTCTAAAAAATTTCATCTCAATGATATTTCTTGCATTACTAATAAAAAAATTATAAAAAAAAATTTTTTTTAGTTAAAAAATTTGATATTTCATTTTTAAAAAAAATTTGTTTTCTAATCGTTGATCATGAACGTTGTTGAACTTTAGCATCGTTCAAAAATTATTATTTTTGTTTTAATTATACATTAAATAATAAAAGTTGAAAGAAATTGCTTTGCATATTTTTTTTCACATTGGTTACACCTTCTCTTTTAAAAATACAGTATTTTTCAAAAAGGCCTCACTTATAGAAACAATTAAACCTGTGATTATGGGTTGTCACAATTCCCTGTGAACACTGTGTGTTCTGTTGTAGCTATCCATTTAAATGTTTTTGTATTTAAAAAAAAAAAATATATGTATTATCACTTATATTAAAATGAGTAACTATGAAACATACGTAGAATTACGAATTTTCTGTGTATCTGTGATTAATTGAATGATTTATCTTAGTTGTATTTAATTATATCTTTCGACACCAAATTTTTAATCAACAACATTGAATTTACTCGAAAAATGTTGAAAAAGTAATGTAAAATTTTTAAACCATTCTTACAAATTCAAAGTTTATGAAAAAATGTGTAAGGAAAAGAAAAAAAATTTTAAATCAAAAAATCTAATTTTCTTTTTGATATACAAATTTTTCTGTAATAATAATTAAATATAAAAACTTCCATATATTCAAACAAATCATTTTATCTTAATTTCTCTCTAATTATTCTATTAAAAAAAAATTTTTTTTTTTTCATAAATATTTAAAATTATAATATTAAAATTTGAGAACTAAAAATTGTTTTTCCAGAAAAAAAAAATTTTTTCTAGATTTTCAATTAAATTACAGAAAAATTATTAGAAGAAAACACATTAAAAATTTATACTACTTTTTCAATACACATTTTCATAAAAACCAGATAAAAAGAACGAATTCTGATTTATTATTTTTATTTATTTTTCAATTATGAACAATTTATTTCACTCGTGAACATTTAAAATTCTATTAATTTTGCTTCTTTCTATAAAATATTATCGCAAAAAGAAGACAATAAAAAAAAGATTTAATTATTTTAAAAAAATATTCATTTCTAAAATAATAATTTGTTGCATAAAATTAAACTTAATATCTCATTTGAAAATTAAATTTTCAATTTTTTGTTAATTAACCAGAAATGAAAAATTCATAATTGAAATATGAGAAAAAATGAATTAATAATATGAAATTGTAACAATGGATTACTATTGTTTTAAATATTTCATTTGTAATTTTAGTTAAGCGCACGATTCATTTAAAAATTAAACATATTTTCATAGCTGTACAATAATTTTTGCATGAACATGATCGAATGCATGGTTAACAAAAAAAAAAAAAATAATTCGTTTATAAATTAATATAAGAAATTTTTAAAAATTAATGTTAACAATTAGAACATTCTAAATTTATAAAGAAATTATCCTTAGTAATGATTAATTATTTCATCATGAAAAAATTTGTTCACAAAATGTTATTGAATTTTTTCACATGTTATCAATTGATTTACGTGTTTAAGCTCGATAAATCTAAATGTATATATTATATAAATCATAAATCGTCGTAATCATGTATGTAAATATTGTAATACTTAGTTTAATAATTAATATTAAACTGATTCGGTTATTAATTAGCTTAATATTATTATTATTATTATTGTTATTATTATTATTATTATTGTTATTATTATTATTATTATTATTATTATTATTATTATCATTATTATAACAATATAAACGAAATGGGACTCACCGTTATCTGATGTTCCTTCACCTGCAAAATCGTGTCGAAAACAGCTCCACCAATAACCACCTTGAAAAAAAGAGTATATATATATATATAAATATAAGAATAATGTAAACAAATTATTTAGCTAGTTTATTTAAACGTTAGAATATATCTGTAATACTGGTATGGATTTGTATAATCTAAATATTTCGGTAGAGAGTGTACAGAGTTGACAAAAAATAATGTTCGACAATTTGCTTTACAAGAATATAATTTTTAAAAATAATTTTAGTTTCAAATTTTCTTTATCCTATTTATAAAATTTTAAGGAGACGCCTACTTTTTCCTCAATTTTTAAATAACCGAATTTTTAATTAACATAATTTAAAATTACAAAAGTGTTAATAAACCGAATTTAAATATTTCAGAATTTTTAAAAAACCGAATTTTTATAGTTCCAAATTTTCAGTTTACACAATAAAAAAATAATCGAAATACCATTGGTTATAATTTTTATGTTCTCGAATATTAAAATTACAGAAAATGAAAAGAGCAGAAGTTTCACTTGACAGACTTTCTGTTCAACCTAATTGCGATTGGACAAAATTTTAAGAGAACAGAAATATCAGTTAACATAATTTCAATTTTGCAGAATTTTTAGTTAACATAATTTAAAATAAACAGAAATGTCATTTGACATAATTTTTATGTTCTCGAATTTTAACTTTTCCGAAAATAAAAATAACAGAAATTTAACTTGACAGACTTTCTGTTCAACCGAATTGTGATGGACAGAAATTTAAGAAAACAGAAATATCATTTGTCATAATTTTAATTTTGCCGAATTTTTAATTTACAGAATTGAAAAACAACCGAAACACCATTTGTCAGAATTTTTATGGTCACAAATCTCAGATTAACCGAAAATGAAAACAGCAGAAGTTTCACTTGACATACCAAATCCATTGTGTATTCATTGTTTAAACAATCATCAACAATGGATTTATTCTATCAAATGAAAGTTCTGCTGTTTTTATTTTCGGTTAATTTGAGATTCGAGAACATAAAAATTATGACAAATGACATTTATGTTTATTTTTAATTATGTAAACTAAAAATTCTGCAAAATTGAAATTATGTTAACTGATATTTCCGTTATCTAAAAATTCTGTCCAATCGCAATTAGGTTGAATAGAAAGTCTGTCAAGTTAAATTTCTGTTATTTTTATTTTCGGAAAAGTTAAAATTCGAGAACATAAAAATTATGTCAAATGACATTTCTGTTTATTTTAAATTATGTTAACTAAAAATTCTGCAAAATTGAAATTATGTTAACTGATATGTCTGTTCTCTTAAAATTTTGTCCAATCGCAATTAGGTTGAATAGAAAGTCTGTCAAGTTAAATTTCTGTTATTTTTATTTTCGGAAAAGTTAAAATTCGAGAACATAAAAATTATGTCAAATGACATTTCTGTTTATTTTAAATTATGTTAACTAAAAATTCTGCAAAATTGAAATTATGTTAACTGATATGTCTGTTCTCTTAAAATTTTGTCCAATCGCAATTAGGTTGAACAGAAAGTCTGTCAAGTGAAACTTCTGCTCTTTTCATTTTCTGTAATTTTAATATTCGAGAACATAAAAATTATAACCAATGGTATTTCGATTATTTTTTTATTGTGTAAACTGAAAATTTGGAACTATAAAAATTCGGTTTTTTAAAAATTCTGAAATATTTAAATTCGGTTTATTAACACTTTTGTAATTTTAAATTATGTTAATTAAAAATTCGGTTATTTAAAAATTGAGGAAAAAGTAGGCGTCTCATTTTAAGATACATTTATAATAATTGTCAATTTAACCCAAAATCATTCATCTTTTGTTTATTTTAACAAATGTTTTTCGTCATTTGTTTTTAAAAGAAAAATGTCATAAAATTCAAGGTGACATTTTGTATTAAAAAAAAAAAGATTATTTTTATTTTTTTTTCCAAAAGAAAGGTTCAAAATATAAATGAACAAATTTTTTACAAAGAAAAATTAAATTTTCAATCATTTTTTTTTTTAAATGTTAAGAATAAAAATATTTTTGAAATTGTTGTTTGCCCGAAACATTTTTTTTCGAAATCTATATGAAAAATAAGAAAATGCGTATTTTTTTTATTTGATAAAAATGAAGGAAGTTATGATTTTTTAAAATTTAACGTCATCAAAGGCAGTATATTTTTGAAACATTTTTTTAATAATGAATAAAAAATTATGCTGTATATGAAATTTGTTCACTTTTCCTCAAATTTTTCAAATATGTGCTCAAAAATAACGTATACCTATAACAGAAGCAACAAAAAAGTTGAAATTAAATTTAAAAAGTGAATTTTCTCAAAGATGCGGACTCTTTTGATTTTGATTTTTGCATTGCAATCTTTGATGACTGAAAAATTTTTTATTCATTACTACAATAGATAAAAAAAATGTTTCAAAAATACACTGCCTTTGATGATGTTAAATTTTTAAAAATCATAACTTTCTTCATTTTTATCAAATAAAAAAATAAAAAAATACGTATTTCATTAATTTTCATATAGATTTCGAAAAAAAATGTTTTAGACAAAAAAATTTTGTATGAATTTTTTCCGTGTAATATAAAAAATATATAATGTCAAAGATATTTAAAAAATGTTTCTATATATTAAAAAAAATTCACTTACAGGCTTTCCTTTCAAATTAGAAGATTTATTCACTTGAGAATTATTTTTACAGTTGAGATTTTGAGCTATTTCTGCCGCTACTTTCGCATTATTTGTGATTAAAGCGATATCTGGAAAAAAATTACAAGTTCATTATATTTTTTCATTTAACGTCGGTAAAGTTCACAATGATTTAAAAAAAAAAATATATTATGCGGAAAATAATAAAAATTTTTTCTATTTGTCAATCGAGAAAACGAAAAAGTTTTTCTCAGACAAACAATTATAATAATTTGTATTTAAAAAAAAAAAAAAAAAAAAAATTTCTTGTAAATCATTGATTATAAACGTTGTGAACTTCAACGACATTTTTATTACTACTTTTTATTATTATTAAATATATATATCTACTAGATTGCACAGATTGTCCAACTGTAAGTTCAGCAAGTTCTTGTAAAAGAAATGGAGTTATTTCTTTTCCAGTAATATGATTTTCTTTTGCTTTTAATAGTGCTTTTTGTATATTTATTTCAATTTCTTCAGGATCTATTGCATGAGATTCAGGAATAGGAACTGCGAACAATAATCCTGAATTAATGTTCAATTCTCTTTGCGCTCTAATTAAAGATGCAGCTTCCTCTACATTTGATACTTTCATTGGCGCTTTTATTTTATCAAAAGTCTCACGACTATAAAATGCAGGAAAATTTAATGATTCACCAATTGTTACTACAGGCACACCTTTTGTTTCCTGTAAAAATATAATTTTCTTTTTTCAATAAAAAAAAAAAAAAAAAATGCTTCAATTCAAACAAAAATGAAAATTATTAAACTGATTTAATAAATTATGAGATATTTATTTTTACTTTACTAACTTTTAAATAAAAATGAAATATTGTATTATTTATTATATTAATGCAAATTGCAAATAAAAATAAATATGAGAACCAACTGTAAAATTACTGTAAAATGTAAAAATTGGACTGTAAAATTATGCTAAAATCGAATAATGAATAAATTCTAAATTTGAAAGGTACCAACCAAGTATTCTAAAGTTTTCGGTATATCAAGAATAGCTTTAACTCCTGCACATACAACGGTGACAGGAGTACGGCCAAGTTCTGTTAAATCAGCACTGACATCGAAATTTAATTCGGCGCCACGATGAACACCTCCTATTCCTCCAGTGGCCATAATTTCAATTCCAGCCAAATTTGCTAATAACATTGTACTGCTTACTGTTGTACTGCCATTCAATTTTTTTGAAATTACATACGATAAATCTCGTCGAGAACATTTTATTACTTTTTGACGCGGTAAATTTGATAATTGTTCTATCTCTTTTTCATTAATGCCAATGTGCACTTTACCATCTAAAATTGCTATTGTTGCTGGTATTGCACCCTTCAAAAAAAAAAAATTATAATAATTTACATATCAGTGATAAATATACGTAAATTATAAATTTTAAATTAAGGACAAATCGGACGAACAATCAAAACAAAATTTAGTACAATTTTTCAGAGTTGCCAAGAAAGATTTATTTTAAAATACCATTACTTTTCCAGACCATTTTTAAAAAATTCCAGTCCCAAATATAAATCTATTTTGATGAATTTTCAGCAAAATATGACAAAAAATACAAAATATTTCAATAAAATTAACAATAAAATAGTATGTAAATTAATTTCTTGCAAGAAACCGCAAAATGAAATCATTCAAATTAAAAATAATGATTTTTTTTCATGTTTCGATGTCAACAAGATTGAATTTCTGTTTAACCAGATTTTATAAAGTAAAATTCATAATGAATGGAATTCTCCTACCGAATAATTTTTATTCAACTGATTTTTCATTTAATGAAATTTCTATTTATCTATTTTTTTCATATATCTACTTTAGCGAATTTTTATGTAACAGAATTTTTTATTTAAAAAATTTATATTATATAAAGGAATTTTCACAGCTATTTAGTTCAATGAATTTCTAATTAATGAAATTTTCATTTAATTGAACTTTTGAATTGATTTAATTTTACTGATCTTAATTTTTATTTAATCAAATTTTCACTTATCTTAATTCTGATTTAGCAGAACTTTTATTTAGCCAAATTTTTATTTCAACTAATTTTCAATTAATAGATAGAATTCGCTTACATAAAAACTCTATATACGAAATGAAAATTCGATTGAATCAGGCTTCGGATCGACTTAAAGGCACAAAAAAATTTTTTTTCAAATATTATTCAAAACTAAATTTGTTTTATGTACTACTTTATCGTATAAAAACTCAATAACAAACCAAGTATTTGTGATAAATAAAATACTTTATTAAGAATAATTCATGAAAATATTTTTAAAAAATGTTATTTAGTTATTTAGTTTATTTGGAAGTAACATAATTTATGACAGAATTTGTGATGAAACAAATGTATTCTGCCCTACGATAGACTTTTTTAATGCTTCTTTAAACGGATTCACTACAGCACTGCGAAACTTACTATTTGATTTTAACAACAACAATACCACCTAGCGCTTAGTTTTAGTTTTACTTTAAATTGAATTTTGTTAATTTCTTAACAATTTCTTTATATTCTTAGTACTTAGTACGAAAGGGCATTTTCTTTTCTTTTGTAAGCCCGTCTATTTTTGAAATAAAATAAAATAAATAAAAAATTTAGAATATTTCAGAATTTAACTGAGAAAATTTTTCAAAATCTTTAGGTTAAAAAAAATTCAAGATTCTTCTTTCTGAACCATTTTTAAGTTTTATTTATTTGTTTATTACTTTAAAGTAGCTAAATTTATAGAAATTTTTTTCAGATTTTCAATAAAATTTTTAAGGCCATGTGAGACAAAGACACTTTTTGGTAGTTCCAAGTATTCTCGGAAATGAGAAGAAATTTCGGGTTGAAATTTTGAGGAATGATAAAAAAGGGTTGAAGGAATTGGGCCGTTCTACTTATTTACTGTAATTGAATGAGAAATAATTTAAAAAAGTAATTAATAGTGGAATTAATAGGTTTTTGTTATTTCTTTGAGCGGCCACTAACTCGAATTGGCGCTAGTTCCTGGACCACTGATACATTCACGCAACGTCTGTGTGTACCCCCGCCATGTTGACTTCAACTTTCGTTCAAAAATGGGGATTTCCAAACTTTTATTTTTAATACTTAAACGCAAAATATTGCTTCAAACCGAGAACAGCGCCATTCTGAATGCTATTCTCTATCATATTTTACAAATTTCAACCAAAAATTCTTTACCATTTTAGAGTAAACTTGGTAATACGATACCATGTTTTTTGCATGGGGGTCATGTGGGTATTTCCCATATGGCCTTAAATTGAAATTGTCACAAACTTTGAAAATCAGTTTTATAAAAACTTATATATTTAAGGTCAATTCCTAGGAAATTGTTGAGTCAAATAATGAACATAATTTTTAAGTTATAGAAGAATTTTCAAGATTTTAACTCATAAAAAATTTTAAACTTAAGGCCATATGGGAAATACCCACGTTACCCCCATGCAAAAAACATGGTATCGTATTACCAAGTTTACTCTAAAATGGTAAAGAATTTTTGGTTGAAATTTGTAAAATATGATAGATAATAGCATTCAGAATAGCGCTGTTCTCGGTTTGAAGCAATATTTTGCGTTTAAGTATTAAAAATAAAAGTTTGAAAATTCCCATTTTTAAACGAAAGTTGATATCAACATGGCGGGGGTACACACAGACGTTGCGTGAATGTATCAGTGGTCCAGGAACTAGCGCCAATTCAAGTTAGTGGCCGCTCAAAGAAATAACAAAAACCTATTAATTCCACTATTAATTACTTTTTTAAATTATTTCTCATTCAATTACAGTAAATAAGTAGAACGGCCCAATTCCTTCAACCCTTTTTTATCATTCCTCAAAATTTCAACCCGAAATTTCTTCTCATTTCCGAGAATACTTGGAACTACCAAAAAGTGTCTTTGTCTCACATGGCCTTAAACAGTAATCTAACGCAAAAATAAATTTTTAAAAATTATTGAAAACTAATTTTTGTTGTCCTTTTTTGTCATATAAAAATTCAATAAATAAATCGATTAGTTAATAAGTCGATTAAATTAATAACTTCTTTTTAGATATTGAAAATAATATTTTGTAATAAAATTCCTACTTAAAGAAGTTACAAAAAAAATTTTTGTTCATTTGAACGTTCAAAACTTTTGGCTCATATGAAATTATTGAAATAATGAACTAATGATATGTAACAGAACATTTCTGACCAATACAGACTAAGATTTAAACACTTCATTCAACATTTAAATTTCATCTAAATTTAAAACAGAAAAGTTGTAATGTCAACTTGGAAACCTGAGATTTTCTCGACTCAAATACAGGAAATTAAATTTTCAGATCGATATTTCATAAAATTCCCTAACATTTTCAGGTTTTCAAGGTTTTTCATGACAAAAAAAAATTTCCATGACAATTCCAGGTTTTCCAGGTCTGTGGCAACCCTGCTTTTCATATACATGATAGATTTTAAGGTGGGGGATTAATAAAATTTATAAATCCATTGAAATTGACTTCAGATTTTGAAGAATTTTTCAGAAAATAAAATTTCTAAGAAATAAAAAAATATAGTGTTAAAAATTTTGTTTCTTACTGATATAAAAAGGTATTTTTATACCTATATGTAATTCTTATCCAAATCCAAATTTCAATTCTTCAAAATGTTTAAAATAAAATTATTTATATAATTTTACTAAAAAAAAACCTTTTACGTTTATGTGGGAACCTCCCACGTGACCGATAATGGGAAATGTGTTTTGGTAGTATACGTTTCACTCTAAAATGAGAAAAGATTTTTGTCTAAAATTTTGAGGGATGATAGATTAGGATACAAAGAATCTCGCTGTTCTCCGAAAAATACATAATTTTGAGTTAAATTATTAAAAAATGATGTTTAAAAAGTGACATTTTTAAACGAAAATGAAAACAAAGATGGCGGCGCATACACAGACGTTCCTTGAGTATGTCAGTGCTCCAGTAAACAGCGCCAATTCGAGCGAGAATGAACTATGATATAATACATTATTTTACTATTTATTGCTTTCTGTTTATTATTTTTGCGTTAAGTTATGGTGAATGAGTAGAACAGCGAGGTTCCTTGTACCAAACAAAATCATTTCTCCAAAATTTTAACAAGAAATCATTTTTTATTTCAGAGAAAGTTTCAAACCACGAAAAAACGTTCTTTGCCCACATACCCTTAATTAAAAAAAAAATAATAATTTAATAATTTACTAATAAAATTCTAATTAATAGCATATTTTTGTACCGATTGTAAATAGGAACTTTTTAGATTTTTTTAAATAAAATTTGACTATAAAATCAAGTTTTTAAACCAAATAATTTATAGCAAACTTTTTGTTTAAAAAAAAAATAGTAAATTTAAAAAATTTTATTCTTACTTTAATAAAAAGTGTTTTTGATAAAAACATTACCCAAGAGTTATAAAAATAAAAATTCGTAATTGTTTATCTTAACTAATTACCTTAAAATCTTAAAAAATATTTCATAAATTAATTCATTAAAATTAATTATATAAAGAATATTAATTTTTAAAACTAATGAAATACATATTATAACTGTATTTCTTTGACATAAATAAATAAAATAAAATAAAATACAGATAACGAAATTATATTCAATATTAAGAAATAAGATTGAAATTATACTCACATTTTTTCTTACTGCGTCTTCAACCTGCAATGCAGTTTCTAAATTCTGAGGATAAGGCATTCCATGAGTAATAATCGTTGATTCCAATGCAACAATTGGCAATCCATCGTTTTTAGCTTCCAACACGTGGGATCCATAAGTAAAATGATTTTGATTTTTGATATCTCGACTGATAAGTCTTTGAAATTGTTGTCTATAATTGCTTATATTCTTTAAAATTTGATAACATTTACTATTTAAGCAAGAGACCTTCATTATAATTTATAATGTCGGAAAAATCTGAAATTATTGAAGTAATTGTACATTATCAACAATAAATAATAAGCACTACGAATAAGTTTTCAAATAGATTAAAACATTTTCAAAAATAAGAAAGAATACACTTTAACTGCACTATGAACGTTATTTTGACTATATGATTTTAACACACATTTTTTGACAATAGTAAAATAAGACAAAAAAAGTGAGATAGAAGATTTAAATTTAAGTTTCAAACAGTTCATCTACAGGGTTGAATAGGCATCGAATTAATACACAAAACCCAATGGAAAGTTGATAGACAAAATGCATGTTCACGATTGGTGGGTAATATTTCCAGCAATAAGGGTGTTTACATACTGATAGTATATGGCAGTTCAACTTGTGACATAGCGTGACGTCACTTTTCAAAATGGCGGATCGTTGGAAGACATGCAATGCATTGAAGGCCATCCGGGAAAAATCCCTAACCTAAAAGTGTTTTCCCGCGCGAGATATTACTCGTAAATAACTTAAAATATTTTGTTTGGATTTGTCGGATTAATTAGATGAGGGCGATTTGATTAAGGGGACTTTCTGGTTTAGAATTTCAAAAAAATCGATTTTTTTTTTTTGCTTAAAAATGTTCCATAGTATCATAGAATTACTGTCCCAAAACGTTTTTTAAAAAATATGTACAAAAACAAAAGTTATAACAATATTTATGACGGTATGTATTTCAACAACAATCTACAGTTATCTTATTTACATATTTGGTGTTCCTCTTTTATTGATATTAGCTTGAAACATGTTACTCGAGGGTTTTTGGGGTCGCTGATTACGAATTTGATGTCAGTTTTTGAAAATACAAAATGGCGGATCCAATATGGCGGACGAAAAAATAAAAATTCAACCGGATTTGCTTAAAACTTGTTACTCGGGGGTTTTTGGGGTAGCTGATTACGAATTTGATGTCAGTTTTTCAAAATACAAAATGGCGGATCCAATATGGCGGACGAAAAAATAAAAATTCAAGCGGATTTGCTTAAAACTTGTTACTCGGGGGTTTTTGGGGTAGCTGATTACGAATTTGATGTCAGTTTTTGAAAATACAAAATGGCGGATCTAATATGGCGGACAAAGATTAAGAAATTAATTAAATTTAGTTGAAAATGGTTACTTGTGGCCTTTTGAGATTGCTAGTTATGAATATAGGCACAAAACATTAACGTTCTAGGAACGTTTTAATTAATTAAAAAAATTAATTTTTTATTTTGTAGTCCGCCATATTGGATCCGCCATTTTGAATTTTCAAAAACTGACATCAAATTCGTAATCAGCGACCCCAAAAACCCCCGAGTAACAAGTTTTAAGCAAATTCGGTTGATTTTTTATTTTTTCGTCCGCCATATTGGATCCGCCATTTTGAATTTTCCAAAACGGACATCAAATTCGTAATCAGCGACCGTAAAAACAGCGGGATACAAAGTTCTGTTGTAATAAAAAGTTGTTTGATATTCATGACTCAATGAACTATGTTATGAAAACTTTGAACGCGTTTTTCTCGAAAACTCATTTTTCAAACTGGTACAGAGCTTTTGTCGAAATCTACCGAACCGATTTTGAAATCCCAAAAATTTTTCGATTCTTTATTTAAAAAACTGGGGCCTAAACCTCTAAAAACTCATATTTCTACCCCCTGTGTTTTTATATGGAGGTAAATTGACCCAAAAACACGGCGTTTTTGCGAGTTTTTGAGAAAAATGTACATAAAAAATAAAAAAACCTTTAAAAAAAATCGTTTTTGAGGTTTAGGCCCCAGAATAAATCCTTATGAAGAGATTCCCGTTTGGAACTTGAATTTATGTATTACAGGTTGCCCGGAAACTAACGTACCAAAAAAAAGGTATCTTTTGGAAGACGCCACCTACAGCTATGAAATTGAACTAAATACACTCAAACATATTTTTTAAATTTTCTCTACGCAATGTGCTACAATGTCCAAAAATAGTTTTTACAATTTCTTTAATACTGTTCTTACAATAAAAGTTTTAAAACCTTCCTTTTTTGTCAATTCTAAACCAGAAAGTCCCCTTAAGAATCATCTCCATTTTTACAAGTAATTTTGTAAAAGAGTATTGAAATTCGTGGTTATAAAAGTTGGATTTTTGACAGAAGTGGGGACAGTAGGGGAGGCGAGCACACAGACATTGAATCTATGTGTCAGTGGCCCAGAAGGTGGCGCCAATTCTAGCTAGTGGCCGCTGCTGAACTAACTTATCTCAAATTACTCCACATTAAATCTTTAATAAAATAATTTCCTCACAATATTATTGCAAAAATGGAGAAGAGCCCCACTCAGTGACTCTTCCTCTATTATTCCTCCAAATGCCAACTCGAAATACTTTATCCTTTAAAGATGAGAAGAAATTTACGAAACCCCTTTTTGTCAATGTTTAAACATTTTTTTCAATAATTATTTATCAAGATTATGCAAAATTCCTAGAAGAGCCCTTAGCAGGGTACCTTCCTCTATTATTTCCAAAAAATTCCAACCTAAAATATTCTATCTTTTTCAAATGAGAAGAAATCTACAAAACCATTATTTTCTCCAGGATGGCCTGAAGTCAATTGAGCGAATCAGTTTTTTTAAAATAACTTTTGAAAAATTAATTTTTGAACCCAAGTGTAATTGTAAAATATCTTTTATTTATAGAGATCTATTTTTTAAAATAATAAAATCAAAAAATTAATTTTTATTATTTTAAAAAATAGATCTCGATAAATAAAAAATATTTTACATTTACACTTGGGTTCAAAAATTAATTTTTCAAAGTTATTTTAAAAAAACTAATTCGCTCTATTGACTTCAATGCATTGCATGTCTTTCGACGAGCCACCATTTTGAAAAGTGACGTCATGCTACGTCAAAAATTAAACTGCCTTTTGGAGCATTTTCACCTTCGGCAAAAAATTTTTTTCACTTTGCGTTTTCCGAAATACACTTACCTGATTGATTATCCAGAATCTGATTCATTGTGGACAACCAATCAGGTAAGTGTATTTCGGAAAATGCAAAGTGAAGAAATTTTTTTGTCGAATAAGGTGTAACTCACAGCAACTCCCGAAAACATTCAAGAAAATTAGAAAAACAATCAAAAATATTGCTTTAGGGCTAATACACAATAACTTAGCGAATATTGTTCGTGAACGAGGTGCACGATCGTATATATACACGTTGCCAAATATGCCTACACTTTTTGTCCCTTTCTAACGCACGTATTGCCATGACAACACGTGTGTTAAAAAAGGACAAAAAAGTTTAAAGGTGCTTATATACCTCAAATTTCGATCAGATGAACATTATTTCTGGACCGTGAAAAGTCATTTTCACGGCGGGTATTTTTGAATTGTTTTAAACAAAAAATGTTTTTTTAAGAAATATAATATTAAATAATTGTTTTAATATGTAAGAACACTTTAAAATAGTGATAGAGAGATGATTTGATTAAAAAATTTAGCAAATTTCGCTTTAAAACGTTTTCTGCTACAAGAAAGTGTAAAATGACGATGTTTGTGAAATGGTTTGTACAGTGCTTCTTCC
This sequence comes from Leptopilina boulardi, assembly GCF_019393585.1. Taxonomy (NCBI): domain Eukaryota; kingdom Metazoa; phylum Arthropoda; class Insecta; order Hymenoptera; family Figitidae; genus Leptopilina; species Leptopilina boulardi. Next base: position 858,325 of record NW_026137813.1, read on the forward strand.
TTGTTAGTGTCTCTCAGAGTTTTATTTATGTTATGTCGGTTCTTTTTAACTTATAATAAATAATGAGTGCTGAAAATAAATCGGTAAGTTGAAATGTTTATCAAATAAATTTAAATTCTACTAATTGTTTCGAATAACTGAAAGAAACATGTACACATGTACACTGTACAAACCATTTCACAAACATCGTCATTTTACACTTTCTTGTAGCAGAAACGTTTTAAAGCAAAATTTGCTAAATTTTTCAATCAAATCATCTTTTTATCACTATTTAAAAGTGTTCTTACATATTAAAACAATTATTTAATATTATATTTCTTAAAAAAAACATTTTTTGTTTAAAACAATTCAAAAATACCCGCCGTGAAAATGACTTTTCACGCATTTTCACGGTCCAGAAATAATGTTCATCTGATCGAAATTTGAGGTATATAAGCACCTTAAGCATATAGGCCTAAGCAGAATTAGGCTCTGTCACTTGTGACGTCAGAGTCGATTCTAGGTGTGACGTCAGAGGCCTGGAGGGACAACAAACAGACGACACAATGTTATTCTTATGGGGAAGAAAATTAGTTTCCACTTTCATCAATTTTATTCATACTTTAAATATGGAAAACGCTTATTGACATATAATAAAATTAAAATGTGTTGATAATTAATTTTGTTATATATTTGATTCAATTGCATTTATAGATTCTCTGAATTCGTGATAAAATATAAATTTTGAGGTTAAGGGTGTTTGTTTAATGTTTACTAACTTGAAATCTTTTACTGCTGCGGTAATTCCCACTTAAAATATATATTTTATATCTTTTTTAATAACATGCATACTGGATATTGTTTAATAATGTTGTTAAAATGTAAAATGTGATTAGTAAACAAACACCCATAACCTCAAAATTTATATTTCATCACGAATTCAGAGAATCTATCAATGCAATTGAATCAAATATATAACAAAATTAATTATCAACACACATTTTAATTTTATTATATGTCAACAAGCGTTTTCCATGTTTAAAGTATGAATAAAATTGATGAAAGTGGAAACTAATTTTCTTCCCCATAAGAATAACATTGTGTCGTCTGTTTGTTGTCCCTCCAGGCCTCGAATATGAGCCAAATTCATAAAATGTTCGAAATATATGTACTAATTTTGTGCCAAATAAGTATAAAATGTACTTAAACTTTTATGTATTCATAATAAAAATATTTCTAATTAATAATAGTCTTTAGTCTAATGAATTTTACGTAATTTTATACTGTTACTTTCTTCTTAGGAACTGTTACTTCCCTTCTCGGGGGTGAGGAGGAAAGTAACAGATGAATAGCTTGCGGAAAAGTTATACTGTGAACTTTCAATTTATTATACATGTTTATTTCAAATTTTATTTAACAGGTGAATGTCCAAACTTTCATTTAATATATTGGACAAATTTATCCGACAAATATTTTTAACGCTAGCATAAAAAAACTGATATTTGTTATAACAAATATCAATAGAAAGTATTGGGATGTCCGCTGGAGGCGTGGCTTAGCATTTTATCCTACGTTCAGTAGTAGGATTCACCACTATGTCTGAAAGTTACTCTGATTGGTTTAAACGGGACAAAAATTGACAAACATCCTACCCACACAGCACCGAAAGTTTCCTAAACCTGTATTAAAGCTGTGCGTGCCAAGTTGGAAAAATTTACCGTAAAGCTTAGCACAGGTTGTGTAAATATGTAAATGTCCGCAATTGAGTAAATGTTTAGCGTAAAACTGTACTGAATCTTTAAATTACGTATTTAGTACAGGTTTAGCGTAAAACTGTACTGAATCTTTAAATTACATATTTAGTACAGGTTTAGCGCAAAACTGTACTGAATCTTTAAATTACATATTTGGTACCCCTATCGAAAATTCCGATATCGAAACCTATATAGGAAACTATATGGGAAACTATATTGTTTCCCATATAGTTTCCTATATAGGAAGCTATATATAGCTATATATAGCGTCAATAATATAAAAAAAAAAAATTCTTCCGACGTGTTGACTCTGAGACGCGAACCCTCGACCATCATAGCTCTCAACCGCACTGGGAGCGCCTTAACGGGCTCGACCAGGGGAGGCTATGAAATATCTTGAGAAAATGTCTCTTATAACGAAAATACTTTAAACAGATACTTATATTATTTTGTAAAGTCATCAAACAGTTTTTCAGATGTTTATTATTACAAAGAGTATATTATTGTATACATATATTTTTTTCCAATGGTATATGCGTTTTAATACCCAATTTTATATTCGGAGTTTTTTAAATTCAACATTTTAATTTAGAATGACATGAATTTAAATTTTAATCAAGTGAACTCTGCATAAATTTCAATTTTTTTGGAAATAAATTAAGTAACAATGTTCGTATAGCAAAATAATAAACTAATGTAATTTGTATAATGCTAATACTTAATTACAACTCACTTTAAACCAGAATTTTCTTATATGAAATTAATGTGATCAAACATAAATTATTACATAACTACAATTCAATAATTATTTTTTTTTAAACAAGGAAAATAAGTTACATTGACAGAATTCTCAAGTTTTTAAAAGTTCCAAAAAAAAGTTATCAAGCAACAAAAATTTACGCACAATTTTATTATTTTTAAACACTATAATATTAGTGGTACCTCCAATTTTAATAAAACTTGGTATACTAACGTATTTTGGTGCGTTAATTATGAAAATGTTAATGAAAATTGAAGCAAATTTGATTATTATGGTAAAAACCGACGAAATGTTTAATAAAATTGTTTTACGCTAAACCTGTACTAAATATGTAATTTAAAGATTCAGTACAGTTTTACGCTAAACCTGTACTAAATACGTAATTTAAAGATTCGGTACAGTTTTACGCTAAACATTTACTCAATTGCGGACATTTACATATTTACACAACCTGTGCTAAGCTTTACGGTAAATTTTTCCAACTTGGCACGCACAGCTTTAATACAGGTTTAGGAAACTTTCGGTGCTGTGTGGGTACTTTTTTAAGGGTTAAAAATGTTTTTAACAGAGAGCGCTTCACAGTAACGGACATCCCAATACTTTCCTCCTCGGCCTCCCCTACATGTTGCCATGACAACATGTGTGTTAGAAAAAGAAAAAAAGGTGTAGGCATATCTGGCCACGAATGTACATAGTATTAAAAAAAATTAGTTCAAAATTTTTGTAGTAGAAAATACGATTTTATACACAATTTTTCAAAAGAAAAATGAAGGATAAAAACAGTTGTAAAAATAAGATTTTTATCTTTAAATTAGGAAAATTCCAGTAAATTAGTTTTCGGTCAATTTTTGCATTTTGAACCATGTAATTTACCTGAGTTGTAAACGTTTATATTCTGGTAAATACATTATTGTATGTAAAATACTCTATTATACATTTTTTACTATAAACCAACGCACATTGAAATCATAAAGGCGTTTGTATACCTCACCAATCCCGAGTATAGTTCTGTCGTGCATCATTGGAGTAAAAGAGACAAAAGATATTTCTGTCCCTTTTACTCCAATGGTACACAACGCAAGTATACTCGAGATCGATGAGGTATACAAGCGCCTTAAGGTTATGTGGGAACCTTCCACGTGACCTAGTATGGAAAAATGTGTTTTGGTAGTATACGTTTCACTCTAAAATGAGAAAAGATTTTTGTCTAAAATTTTGAGAAATAATAGATTAGGGTACAAGGAATCTCGCTGTTCTCCGAAAAATACATAATTTTGAGTAAAATTATTAAAAAATGAAGTTTAAAAATAGTGGCATTTTTAAACGAAACTGAAAACAAAGATGGCGGCGCATACACAGACGTTGCTTGAGTGTGTCAGTGCTCCAGTAAACAGCGCCAATTCGAGCGAGAATGAACTATGATATAATACATTATTTTACTATTTATTGCTTTATTTTTATTATTTTTGCGTTAAGTTATGGTAAATGAGTAGAACAGCGAGATTCCTTGTACCAAACCACGAAAAAACGTCCTTTGCACACATACCCTTAAATCGTAAACATTAACATTAAGTAAACAAGGATAGAAGATATTTCTGTCGTTTTCTCTTTCCTTCGTAAGTGATACGATTTACGATTTCACTGTGCGTTGGCCTTATATTACATTGAGTACGTTTCCAACCCTGGAGACTATTCAACTAGTCAAACCTGACAAGGAATTTTAAATATGACGTCAAAAGGTCGCATTTAACGTAAAAAGGTCAATAAACCTCAAAAATTACAAGAAAAAAAATATTTTGATATAACTGTATATCATAACCTCATTGTTATTTAATTCAAAATTTTTTAAAAAGAAATTGCCATTTCGCGGTATTTTTGTAACTGTAAGAATTTTTTTTTTATAGAATAAAATTTAAATTTTTAAAAAGTAATTATACAACTATTGACTCATTTTTACACAATGTTAATATATAAATTTAAATTACCTGATATGAATATGCTAATGACGACGTAGACACTAACTGGTTATGCCAAGTCACTGCTGCTCATTCACATTTGAACTTTATTATCATTAAAACGTTTTTCGGAACACACTAAAAAATAAAAAAAAAAATATATAAAAATACAAATTACAAAAATGGCAAATAAAAAGTCCAGAGAAATTGGAGCATTGGCAAAATTTTATTTACGTAGTTATAATGCAATTCAAACATTGGGGTAAGATATTTATTATTATTAAATCAATATTATTATTTTGTTAATGATAAGATAATTTATTGTATTTTTTATTTAAAATTTATTTTATTGAGTGACTATAAAGAAAATATTATGTTTATAGATGGAGTTTAATTTTATATTTACTTGTAAGTCATATGTCTGGTGGATTTCAAGGAAGAACATTATGGGAAACTGTTAAAACATCAGTTATAGTTTTCCAAAATGCTGCAGCTTTAGAAGTAAGTAAAAAAAGAAAATTCTGACAATTTGAAGTATGAATTTTTTTTGTTCATTTTATGAAAATTTTGGAAATATAGAGTCTATCAAATATATTAAAATATTTTCAAACTTACATGAAAATTTAATAACTAAACACTAAAAAGTCACGTTTTTAAATATTTTTTTCATTTTTAAACTTTTTTAAAAATTTTGAAATGCACAAAAAAAATTAGGCTTTATTAATCTTGCTCGAAGTATTCTCATTTATACCCCTCTATGAGACTTTTAATTTAAAAAAATTCATCCCTATAACTTTTATAGAATTTGAGATATTTCTAAAAATGTAATGTATATGAAGCATTCCACGGGAAATTTTCATTAAAAATTTTTTTTGTCCCGAAAAAAAAAATTAAAAATCGAAAGTGTCTCTCTTTGAGAAAACTTACTTTTTAACTTTAATTTCAACTCTTTTGTTGCTTCCCATTATAAGTACGTTATTTTTGAACACATATTTGAAAAATTTGAGAAAAAGTGAACAAATTTCATATAAAGCATAATTTTTTATTCATTAGTACAATAGATAAAAAAAAATGTTTCAAAAATAGACTGCCTTTGATGATATTAAATTTCAAATAATCATAACTTCCTTTATTTTTATCGAATAAAAAAATAACAAAAAGGAATTTTGTTAATTTTCATATAGATTTCACGAAGCTGAAGTACGCAACGTTTATGATAAACGATTTTAAAGAATTAATTTTTTAAAATGAAAAATTCTATAATTTTTCGCCTAAAAAATATTTCTTGTAGTTTTCATTAATTAACAAATTATAAAAAAATATTTTTTAGACAAAACATTATAGAATTTTTCATTTTAAAAAATTATTTCTTTAAAAATCCTTTATCATAAACGTTGCGTACTTCAGCTTCGTTAGATTTCAAAAAAATGTTTTGGGCGAAAAAAATTTTTTTTGTGAAAATTTCCCGTGGAATGCCCCACATACAAACACATATAGAGCGGCATTTTTTAAAGATGTGATTTTTTTTATTCCTAAGGTTGAAAACCATAAAGATATACACTGAAAAAAAAATAATTTAAAAACAATTTTTTAATACGGCAATTTCTGACGTTGTTCAAGTTCACAACGTTTATGATTAACGATTTAAAAGAAGAAATATTGTCTCAATTTGACCAAAACTTTGTCTTGTAGAATATTAATTTTACAGAATTGTAATTTAAAAATTTTTAATTTTGCAGAAAAAGGATTAGAAAGAATATTAATTTTACAGAATATTTAAAACAGAAAATTAAAATGGCAGAAATAATTCGGCGAAAACATGAAATTTGACCAATCACAATTTTCTTGATAATATTTCTGATAGGTCAAATTTGAAGTTTCCGTCGAATTATTTCTGACAAATTGATATTCGACCATTTTAATTTTCTGGAAATTAATATTCGAGCAAATGAATATTCTACAAGACAAAGTTTTGGTCAAATTAAGAATCGATCAAATTGAATTTCTATGAAATTAATTTTCGTCTAAATAAAAATTCTTTCAAATTGATTTTCAACAATTTGCATTTTCTAAAACATTAATATATTCGAACAATAACAATTGTCATTTTTTCAGTGTATAAAAAAATTGAATTAAAAATTTTGTTATTACAATTCTTCCTCCATGAGAAAGCAATAATTATTGATTATTGTCACTGCTTTCATTTCCAAAATGTATAAAAAGTTACTTTTCTGAAACTGTTTTATAAAATTTGAAACAAGTTATCAATAATTACTGTTTTAATTACTAGATTCTACATGCAGTAACAGGATTGGTTCCATCGAATCCAATTATTACAATTTTCCAAGTTTTAAGTCGAGTTATGGTGGTTTGTGGGATTTTACTTGCAACACCAGTAGAATATGCCGCAGCATCACCTGGTCTTCCATTGGCCTTATTGGCATGGTCTGTCACGGAAATTATTCGTTACGGTTACTATTTTATGAATCTTATGGGCGCAGTTCCATATTTCCTAGTGTGGCTGAGGCAAGTATAATATTTTAATTTTCAAGAAAATCATTTACCGTATTTGATCCACTTATTTTCTTAATTCAAGAAAATTTACTTCAAACCTAGTAAAATTTTCTTGGATCAAGAAAATATTGAATCAAATCTATTTACTATAAATTACTTTACAAAAATCAATGACAAAATTCGAATGCTGAAAATAATTACAATTTTAAAAAGATAAATTTTTATTTATTGAAAATATAAAAATTTTGAATCTATATTCTTTTATAATACTAAACATCAAAGAATCTTAAAAACTTTAAGAATAAATTTTTTAAAAAAATCTCACTAAACGATTTGGTCATAAAAGAAGGTAAAAATTTGTCACAGAAAATATTTTCGAGAATTTATCAGTTAAGAAAATTAATTACATGAATTACTAAAAAATAAAGTAAAATAAATTTAAATGCATTAACATAAATAAATAATTAATGTCAACTGGAGGAAATCTGAAAATTTTCTTTTCAGTTTCTCCTTATTTAGTGTGGTTAAAATTTCCTTATAGGAAATTTAAATATATTAAAATTCAAAAAAAAGGAATTAGAAAGTTAAAAAATTTATAAGATTTAAAACATCTTTTTTTCGATACAATTTTCTAAAAATTAATAATAAATGTTTTAAAAAAATTATATAAAGCAAATGTTTAAGAGTATATTCAATTTAAAAAATAAATAAAAATAAGGCACGATACAAAATTTATGTTCATTAAAATCATTTTATTTTGCAGCATTATTTTGAAAATGTATTTTAAATTTAAAAATAATTATTTAAAATTAATTATTTTAAAAAAAAAACCACCATAAAGTTGGCGTCGACGCTCAGCGCCGAAAATTGTTTTTCACAGGAGAAAAGAAATTATTATTTTTTTAAAAAAAATTTTCAGTTCAAATAATGCCTTGAGAAATACTTTTCAAAATATTATTTGGACCCAAAACCTTTTTAAAAACGATTTTATATTTTTTTTGGTCTCATAAAAAATAATTTTCAACACTGAGCGTTAACGCCAACTTCATGGAGGTAAAAAATAATAAAAATGAAAAATAAAAAAAAAAATATTTTAAAATTGAGACTCAAATTTTTTTTCTATTATATAGGTACACTACTTTTATCATACTGTATCCAATTGGAATTACTGGAGAATTATTGTGTATTTATGCAGCTAAAATGTATACTGCCTCAAAACCAGAAGCTTGGAGTTACACTTTACCCAATGCCTGGAATTTTACGTTTAGCTACAACTATTTTCTTACATTCGTAATGCTTCTCTACATTCCACGTAAGATTTCTTTATTAAATTATTCTTACTAAAGGATTCCGTAGAAAATATATATTAAATTTGGTAACCCTCAGACAATTTTTCTTTAATTTTAGGATTTTGTAGTTTCTCTTATTATGAAAAAAATAACTGTAAAATCCTAAAGTTACAGGGTCTACTTACACTACCGTCGAAAAATTGTCGGTATACGGCTGACGTGCGAGGAGTAGAAATTTGGTGCTGACTTTAAAGCAAGATATTTTAAGCTAAAAAAAATAATAGAGACTTCTAACTTAGATGGTTGGAAAGCTGATAAAATTCTGCTTCTCAATGTATATTAAGAAATTTTTTTTCTTTTTTTTTTTTTGTATTTATTACACCAAAAAGATTTCAAGAAAAAATTATGCAATTTTCTACTTTCGTATACTAATGTTTTTTGACTCCCGGCATAATCTAGAATAATGCATGGAAAAATTTGACAATTTTACAACATAATCTTTAGGGTCTTAGCTTTAATTTGCATTTTGTAAAACTTAAAAAATGTTTTGTGGTTCCTGAAATATGTTAAAAAAAAGTCCGAGCATGTTTTCCTACAACTCAGCCGTCAATCAACACTTTTCGCCGCCTCGCTGACGAAGCTGAAGTACGTAACGTTTATATAAACGATTTTTAAAGAAATAATTTTTTAAAATAAAAAATTCTATAATTTTTTGCCTAAAAAATATTTTTTTATAATTTGTTGATTAATGAAAACTACAAGAAATATTTTTTAGACAAAAAATTATAGAATTTTTCATTTTAAAAAATTATTTCTTTAAAAATCGTTTATATAAACGTTACGTACTTCAGCTTCGTCCTCGCTGCTGGGTTGTAAAAAAAACATTCTCGAACATTTTTTAACATATTTCAGGAACTACAAAACATTTTTGAAGTTTCAAAAAAGCAAATTAAAGCTAAATACTTAAAGATTGGGTTAAAATTTTAAACTTCAAAAATGTTTTGTAGTTCCTGAAATATGTTAAAAAATGTTCAAGAATGTTTTTTACAACCCAGCAGCGAGGCGGCGAAAAGTGATGATATTGTTGTCAAATTTTTCCATGCATTATCCTACATTATGCCGCTCTCTAAATATGAATCAGTGAAAAAGTCACTGGTCTCAAATCAGTCGATAAATTCTAGCTATTTGAATCAGTGGTTTTCACTGACAGTTAGTGACATTTCACTGGAGAATCAATTACTTTGACTGAAAATCAGTGAAATGTTATTGATTCAAATAACTAGAATTTAGCGACTGATTTGAGACCAGTGACTTTTTCACTGATTCAAATTTAGAGAGCGGGAGTCAAATAACAGTAGTACGAAAGTAGAACATTTAATTATTATTTTATTTTTTAAAAAATATTTTTTTACTAATACAATTTAGGGTAAGTGTACTAATTACGGCGAGTGCACCAATAACGGCGCGTTCATAAAAAATAACTATTATTACTATTATATTTAAGATAACTGTTGCCAAATGATTAAAAAAAATTATTTCAATCTTTTTTTGATACAAATACTTATAAAGATGCACATTTAAACAATTATTAATTTAATTATTTGAGATCAAATTTTTTTCCGCGCCGCAATTGAAACATTTTTAAGATTTCCATTGGCTTCAATTTCGGCGGGCAAAGTATCTTCAAAATACACGTAATTTTGGTCACCGAAATTGATACACCGAAACTGATACAAACTCGCCGCAATAGAAAATTACGGTATTAGTTTTAATTTCTCATATTTGTTTAAATAATCGATTTTTATAGAGTTAAAATTTTTTTTTAATATCTTAATAACATAAGCTTTAAGTTTAATAAGTCTTAAATTGAGTTTATACAATAGAAATGTCGAATTTTCTATTTCAAAGGTGTTTTGACACAACAGTTTCACATCTCTGTGTTCTTTTTTAATAATAGAGAAAACGAGACATAAAATTTTTAAAGTTTTTTCTAGAATTAATCTTTTTGAGTAAAAAATTTTCGAAAAATTTAATATTTCCGAAACGTAGCAAAATATTTTCGTCAACTTTTAATAACATATTTATATTAGTAAAAAAAAAATATCTACAAAACATCAAATATCGAAGAAAATTAAAAAAATTTCAAGCTTCTAGAAAAAAAGGTTATAAACTTATGTGCCTGAAGTTTTGAACATGTTCAAAAATAAATGAAAAATTTATTTACTATTTTCTTAAATTCAAATTTTATTAAAAAATATTGTTTTCTGTATTTAAAAAGAATTTATTAAATTTTTAATATATCTATTTTTTTATTTTTTATTTCTATAATAGTTTTTAAAAAAAATGTATACAAAAAAAAAAATGATTTTCAGTAAAATTGACTTAGAGCTAAATCTAATGTATTTCCTGCGGGGTTCTTTTAAGTAGTAAAAATTTGTCTCAATTTTTATAAAATATGCTCTAAATTACTTTACTTTTTATTTTCAGTTTTCCCACATCTATATCTACATATGTTTTCTCAAAGAAAAAAGATTTTAAGTCCACAATCAGTTTCGAAAAAAGTTCAATAAAATGAACTTCATACTTTATATTGAATATTTTGATAAAGGATTTCAAGGTCATTAAGGTCACAAAGAAATTTTATACAATAAATTATATATATATAACATTTATGACTTTGTCTTTAATTTTCACTGCCCTATCTTTGCAATGTTTATTATTGTCTTTAATGGAAATATTCAGTTATTCAAACTATTTTTACATTAGTAAAATTTATGCAAAATATTTATTAAATCATAATTAATATACGAATATTTTTATCTTATGAATTATTTATCGGTTATTTGTCATGCAAAAAATATTATCAATGTTATACAAATTGTTATAGCATTAATTTGTAAATATAACCTTAAACTTACATAAAATTTTTACACGTTCCTCCAAAAGTTACTTCTTGTTCACAATTTCTTCTATTTATTATTTTCCGACTTATTTTCAAAAGAATAAAATTCACTTTGTCTAAATGCCTCATATGTATTACTTCGTGTTTTTGTTAACACATATTTATCACAGATTAAAAGTTAAGAAGGACAAATTGGATCAAGACTGTGTACAATATTTATAAAATAAAACTGTTTTGAACTAAAATCTATCACAATTTATAAAATTTATAGTTATTTATAAGGTGTATTCCACGAAAAAGCCGGTTTGTTTATCAAGCAGAATACCGCCTTTTTATCAGCCACGAAAGCAGAACAAAGAATGTCAACTCAGAGGAAAAAATGTCAGGGTCAGGTAATGGGGATTCTTAGGGTGCGCTCACAGTTTGAATAATGAAAATAATTTCCATTTCACCAGAGATGGGTACACTCGTGGCGAGATATGCCTACACTTTTTTGTCCTTTTTCAACGCACATGTTGTCATGGCAACAGGTGTGTTAGAAAAGGACGATAGGCCAAAGCAGAATAGATTCTTGAACGGGAACGCAACCGAGAACGGAAACGTAAGAATGAGTGAGAAAAGAATAAAGATATTTGTTATCCTTCTCTTACTCATTCTTACGTTTCCGTTTACGATTGCGTTCCCGTTCAAGAATCTATTCTGCTTAGGCCTTATCTATTATATAATATAACGTTGAGAAATAAAAAATGTTCTTATTTCTCTCACTCTTATACGTTATATTATATGATAGATAGGTAGCCTTGCTATCTACCGAGGTGTGTCCGTACCCTTAAATGCATGAGATAAAAAAAAACGCAAATATATGTTTGTTCTTTTTATCTCATGGATTGTGTTTGCAAACGATTTTCGCTATGCTATTCTACCAATTGATGGAGCATTTACACCTTCGGCAAAAAATTTTCTTCACTTTGCATTTTCCGAAATACACTTACCTGATTGTTTGTCCAGAATCTGATTCATTGTGGACAACCAATCAGGTAAGTGTATTTCGGAAAATGCAAAGTGAAGAAAATTTTTTGCCGAAGGTGTAAAGGCGGTTCGAGAATAGGTGCAAAAGCCAAGTACAAGTGCAAGTGCAAATCCCATAAGTGTGAAAGAAATAGGTAGACTGTCTATCTCTCTTGCACTCATGGGATTTGCATTTGGACTTGCACTTGTACTTGGCTTTTGCACCTATTCTGGAACCGCCTTAAGCGCTCCATGAAAGTTTGAACAAATTATTAATGTTACGTCATTCAAATATCATACGTAGGAAACACTAAGGTGCTTACATACATTCTTCGTTTTCGGCAAGCGATGTATTTTCACGGAGAATCACTGAATTTGATTGGCTATGACAAATATTCCATTTTCACTGTAAAATTAAATATTGTTGGTTGGTTTCCATTGCCCCCACTCACCATTTGTCATAATTCTCGTCAACTACCGCAGTCTGCTCTAGTGAAAATTTAGTGACTTTATTGTTAAAATTAAAAGTTACTATACAGTCACAAAATTTTTACTAGAACAGAGTGCGATAGTTGACGAGAATTTCTACGTATTTTACGTGGTTGACTATATGTAACAAACTTTACAAAACTATTTAAAAGGTGCCGTCCCATTTGGGCATAAAGGCGCCGTCTCATGACAGCGTAAAGTTGGTTCTACAATAAGCACGTCGGACATGTACGTGAACGTGCTGACGTCAGCCATTTGAATAACATTGTGACGTCAGCACATTCACGTCCGACTCATTTATTGTAGAACCAACTTAAAACGCCGGCGTAAAAGCGGGAAGCATGAAAACGAAAGAGATAGTGAGATATGTTCATCTCTTTCGTTCTTATGCTTTCCGGTTTTATGTCGGAGTTTTAAGCTGTCATGGAACTGCGCCTTAAACTATGTGAGTAAAAGAGACAAAAAATATCGCTATCTCTGTCACTCTCATGGTTTACGTTTTCGGTCGACGCTTTTAAGGCGCATTCAGACCTCTCGACTGCCTGCTTGCCTGCTGCAGTTGCCATGGTAACATAATGGGATTGAGTGTAACAGACGAAAAATTTAAATTTTCTGCTTCACTCACTCTTATCATGTTACCATGGTAACTACAGCAGGCAGGCAGGCAGCCGAGAAGTCTGAATGCGCCTTTTCGCCAGCATGGAACGGCACTTGAATAAAGCATGTACACTTCGGTTTTGAACAAAATGCAAAAATTTTATTGGTTGTTCATTTTTAAACTCAAGAGAATAAAAAATTTTCTATTGGAAAAGCCAATCAAATTTAAACATTTTCTTTGAAAAATCTGACCAGACCGAGGTGTGAACGCTTTATTAGTTTCATACAAACACAGGGTTGGGCGCGTATAAAATATCTCAGGTAAATTACGTTTTTTTTACGGTAAAATACCAGATATTTTTTATGAATTATTATTGACAAGAGTACACGTGAAACAGTTTTTAATTATTTGTTGGTTATGTTCAAATAATTTACCTCGCGTCAAAAACTCTCAGCATAAAATATCTGGTATTAGGCTCTGTCACTTGTGACGTCAGAGTCGATTCTAGGTGTGACGTCAGAAGCCTGGAGGGACAACAAACAAACGACACAATGTTATTCTTATGGGGAAGAAAATTTGTTTCCACTTTCATCAATTTTATTCATTTTTTAAACATGGAAAACGCTTGTTGACATATAATAAAATTAAAATGTGTGTTGATAATTAATTTTGTTATATATTTGATTCAATTGCATTGATAGATTCTCTCAATTCGTGATAAAATATAAATTTTGAGGTTATGGGTGTTTGTTTACTAATCACATTTTACATTTTAACAACATTATTAAACAATATCCAGTATGCATGTTATTAAAAAAGATATAAAATATATATTTTAAGTGGGAATTACCGCAGCAGTAAAAGATTTCAAGTTAGTAAACATTAAACAAACACCCTTAACCTCAAAATTTATATTTTATCACGAATTGAGAGAATCTATCAATGCAATTGAATCAAATATATAACAAAATTAATTATCAACACACATTTTAATTTTATTATATGTCAACAAGCGTTTTCCATGTTTAAAGTATGAATAAAATTGATGAAAGTGGAAACAAATTTTCTTCCCCATAAGAATAACATTGTGTCGTCTATTTGTTGTGCCTCCAGGCCTCTGACGTCATATCTTGAACTCGAAATATCTCGATGAACTGACACAGCCTAATTTTACCGTAAAAAACCACGTAACTTACCTGAGTTATTTTACTCTCCCAACCCTGGGAGTATACTCTATAACGCATGACTATTCAACCTTGGTCTCTACAGAATAGAAATAATTAACAGTTGGTAATCCTGCTACCTACTTAATCGAAACGGGTGGAACAAGGAGCAGTTTATAAAATAGAAACGAGATGGAAAGTGAACGTCATCGAAGAAAAAAAAAGCACATGATTCACGTTACACGAGCAGTCTGACTCCCTGACAGTCTAAGCAATATGGCGAATTATGTCATGAGCTCGATAGAACACAGTGTGGTTTAAATGATAGGAAGTTCGCGTTATGGGGTGAGAATAATGTAGCGTTTAGAAAAATCGTGTGAGTAACGAAATTGTGCATTCGGAGTACCTTGTGATTTTACAATCGGGATACACAGTGTACGTTACCGGTGTGAAACATGGCCACGGATAAGATAAAGGTTGCTGTTCGAGTTCGACCGTTCAATAGAAGAGGTAAATCCACTATGAAACCATAATACTGACACAATTCTTTTCAATGACATTTTTAAACAATTATTTTTTAATTCTTTACTTCGCTGTCTTAATTGTTTACAATACAATTTTTAATAATAAATCATTAAAATCGACCTTCGACTTGACAAGTGCTGCAGGATTGGACCACTTGTGTCTGTTGACACTGACACTTGCTCCAAAATACAGACCTGTCATTGACAAATTATTCAGAGACGTCTTTTGTTGAAATAGCATGTTTTTTGTTAAAAAAAAAAAATTTCAGATGCTTAGTTTTACGTTTTGACAAAAAAGAATAGTTTATTATTATTATTATTATTATTTTTGTAATTAAAAATTGACTTTTATCAACAATTCTTTATGACTTGTATTAACTGTCATTCTTGTATTTGAAACAATAGGCAACCAGTTTCACAGAAGTTAAATATTTTTAATTTCTAAATTAATTTTTTATTCTATAAAATATGCTTCTTTTCGAGAAAAAAATAGAATATAATGAAATAGTTTAGAGATTGTGTAACCTTGAAACTTTGAAAACCTTGAGTAATCTTAAAGAACTGTTGTATTGAAAATGCACGTGTTTTTTTTTTATTATTATAAAGGCAATTCCAAAAGATTAAATTGATTTAATTTCCTTCGCAATAATCGGCATTACTTAATCAGCAGGCATTTGAAATAATAAGTCACAGCTGTTTTAATCAATAAATACACTTGATAAAATTTTATACTTATTTGGTTAAAAACTTTTTTTTTTATATAACTTTTATTTAAAAGATCCTTTTTAAAAATATTACTTACGATAATGATAATTTAAAACAAAGACAATTTTTTTTACCATTGTTTAAGGATTTTTCTATAATTATATAAAATTTCCATTCTCTAAACTATAATATTGTGAATGTTTAAAAAAACCTTCCTTTTTAACGAATGAGTCACAAATAAATAAACATTGAGTAAATAATAATACACGAGTTCGTGAAAAAAAAAAAATATGCAATTTTCTTTTCGTGAAAAAAAAAATTTTTGATTTTATGTAATTTTTTTTTTTTTTAATCTCATATACTCATAGTAAATAAAGTGATGATTATTACATATTTTCCTTTATGCGAGTGACGTATCAATTTAACACAAACTCAAAGTGCAACATACTCATATATATACTTTCTACAGGATGTTAAGAAATATATACGTTGTAAAGAATATTAAATTTGAAAATAATGTTGTCTTTGTTGTTTATTTCCGGGTTTCTCTTGATAAATAAGTTTTTAAACATTTTTGCAATTAATCACTATTTTCAACCTCATCAAGATGTTTAAATTTAATCTTTAAAGAATTTATTTCTCACTAATGTTAATAACTGTGTGTGCATGCGTGCGTAATGTCGAATTCGTAAGCGTTTTAAAAGGAATTGAAGTGATTCAGAATTATTATCAACATTTTATCTTTCAATTGTTTAAAAAAAAAAAAAAAAAAAAAAAAATTCTTTAAAGTGATAGAAATTAGAAATAGTTTTAATTTAATCCGATTTTGATTAGGATTTAAAATGTTTGGTTCATTCAACCAGGATGAACTACACCTCAGTAATTTTATAAAGTCTATTGCATAATGCTCTTAAATAGAAATGTAAGCAGTTATATAGATGTGCAGAAAACTCGCATTATTTTAAACTCTTTAGTATATACGTCATCTAATTATGTAACCGCTTATATGTTTTCTGGAGCTTTTTTTTTTAATGAACCTTGATGAAGCAATAAAAGAAATAATCAGATTGCATATTTTTATTTCATAAAATTATTAAACTTTCCTTTACGCTTGGAGTGTTGATTGTGACAATTTGTATTAAAAAAAAAAAAAAAAAAAAGAAAAAAAAATAGAATGTTATATACTTGAAAAAGTTTTTACTAAACGCTGCGAAATCACGTGCGCGCATGAAAAGGGAAACATTTCGTATCATCACTACTCTAATTAAATTGACAGAAAATTATGTTACCAGGCCTCGGAGTGTACTACTTTTTCAACATTTTTTTTTTTCTAAAAATGCGCCTTATTTCGTCTTTTATAATGTAAAATCTGACTAATCAACTTTTTTCAAAAGTATTTTTTTTTATTATTTAAAATTGGAATTAAGTCATAAAATTTTATTGATTATTTGGAAATAATTTTAATTATTATTTTATTAATTTAATAATTTACGTCTCTGTGAAGTTCACATGAGCCAAAATTTCTGAACGTTCAAATGAACAAAAAAAATTTTTTCAATCTATAAATTATTAAAAATTATAATGTCAATGTAAAATAAAACAGTAAATTTAATAAATATTAAATTAATAACTTCTTTTTAGATATTTAAAACAATATTTTGTAATAAAATTCGTACTTAAAGAAGGTTGCAAAAACAAATTTTGTTCATTTGAACGTTCAAAACTTTTGGCTCATAAGTTCACAACGTTTATGATCAATGCAGGCCTTGGATTATACGACTTTTTTGACTTTTTTTTTTTTTTTTTAAATACGACTTTTTTCGACTTATTTTAATAAAATGCAACTTTTACGCCTTTTTTTACATTAAAAAAAAATTTTAAACAAAATACGTTTTTTAGTATCCAAGCAGATCTTCTTTATTTCAATTATTTAATATGAGCCAAAAATTTTGAACGTTCAAATGAACGTTCAAAACTTTTGGCTCATTATTTAACAAATTTTTAAGTAAAATTCTTCACTAAATTAATTATTTTTAATAATTTTTATGAAATTTAATAATTGTTTATAATTTTAAAAAAATTATCAAATAAACTTATCAACAATTTTTAATTCATAATCACTTGAAATTTAATTATTTGCAAAAATTTCAATTATTTTTAATGATTTTTATAATATTCTTCGAAAATTCAACTATCTGAAACCATTTTCCACTTAAAATGTTTTCAAATTATTGTATTTTTGTTTGTAATTTCTAATAAATTTTTTAGTAACAGAAATCATCAAAAATGTTAAATTAAAAATCACTTAAAGTTCATTTAATTTCAAAAATCAAAACTGTAAATCTTTGAAAATATTCAATTACTTTTAAAAAATGTTATCTAAAATTATTTGATAAATTATTTTTAGTTCTGTGAAAATTTAATTATTGTCTGAAAATTAACAAAATCTTTTGATATTGAATTATTTTCTAAAAAATTTCAACTTTAACTCTTCCAAAATTATTATTTAAAAGAAATTTTATTTAAAAATCTGTAAAACTTGATTAAGTATTGTCTGAAATTATTTTTACCATAAAAAACTGAAAACTATGACAAAATTTTTAATTTGAATAAATTACTTAAATCAGACTTAAAAAAATTATAAAAATAGAACTTTAAGATTTTTTTTTTAAATTTGTCATATTTAAATAAAATTTTGTAAATTTTCCGTACAATTAGTTTGATTCTGAAATATTCGAAATAAATTTTTTTGATAATATTCTTATAGAATTATTCTCATTACAGAAATAATAAAATGAATTTAATATCTAATAACATTAGTTATTTAAAGTTAAATATTTATTAACGAATTAAATTTTGTTAAAATAAAAAAATCGACTTTATTTTCTATATGAAAAAAAATTTTTTTTTTCAATCGTTGATAAACGTTGCGAACTTTACCAAACGAAATTACATATTTTCATTATATTTGATCTCAAATTTGAAAATAATATCAAATTTCAATTGTTTGAATAATAATAATTGTAGATCATTTTCAGTATTTGATTTCAAATTTGAAAATAATTAAAAATTTTAATTATTTTGAATAAAAATAATAATTGAAGATCATTTTCATTATGCGAGTGAATAATTAAAGTTGTTTTTGAAAATTTATTTTTATGTTTGATCTAAAAAAAAATTTTTTTTTCAAATCTTTGAAAGTATTGTACATCAGTGAAGTTTACAACGTTTATGATTAATTATTTAGAAGAAAAAATATTTTTCTATACAAATTATTTTAATTTTTTGTCGAAAAAAATTTTTTCAACGTTTCTCGAGCAATAAATTAAAAAAAAATTATTTGTAAGGAAAAATGTTATTTTCCGCATGAAAAATATTTTCTATTTTTTATCATTGATTTTAAATGTTATAAATTTCATTGACGTAGTGTTTCAGCTCGAATTTTTTTTTTAATATTTAACTCAAAATAATATTCCTTTAATAGAGCTTAGAAAAAATTTGGAAAATTTCTAAAAATTGAATTTTTTTTAATTAAAAAAATTTTACCGAATAAAATAATTTCCATAACTTTGATTTTTTTTTTAACAAAAAAGAAGTTGCAAATGTTTTTTCAATATTCGATTTTCTGAAATAAAACATGAAATTTTGTCTGAAGAACTATTTTATTTAAAGAATTAATTCATTTAATATTAATAATTAATAATCAATATTTAATCATAATAGTTATAAAATATATACTAATTAATTAAATTTATTAAGAAATGAAAATATTGACTTTTTTATTTATAATGTAATGCAACTAAAACGACTTTTTTTTTACAAAGTCAATTCGAAACCTATGTTGATATTTAATTAGCTAACTTGCAACCAATTAATTAGATAAAATTGATGTATTTTTTTTACTAAATTAAATTTTATAATTCCCAAAAATATTATTCCATATTTGATTTTATTGGAAATTAAAAATCAATTTCTTTACTTATCGAAATTCAATAACTCTTGTAATTGAATTTATAAGGTTTTCTATTTAAAAGTACAGTGAATAATTTAATTTCTTTTTTTTCGTTTAAAAATGAATGTCGATAAAAAATTTTTAAATATAGAAATTTAATGAAATTAAAAATAATTCATATAAAATCTAATTTTATTAGTTAAAATTTTTTTTTTTAATATTTCTTTCACTTTAAAATTTTAATTTTATCATTAAATTATCTTTTAATTTATCTCTTAATGCATAAATTTATTTTTTTTATACATTAATAATGTTTGTTAAATTATCATCAAAATGTTATTCTTTATAATGAGCTCATATCGGGAGCAAAGAACTGATTTCAAAATATATGTAACTTCGTTTATAATACTCTTCATAATGCGTTCAATGTTTTCTCGTTAATCGATTTTATTTACGCGGTTTTTTAAAATAATACATAATGTCAATTTTCCTCGTTTATTCACATTATTTAATTAACAAAAAAAAAATTCCATTATTTAAGAATTAAAAAGAAATGTATATATAATTTTTTTTATTAAAAAAAATTTTATATAATTTTTTTTTTAATTGAAAAAAAAATTTTATTTCATTTTTACTAATTTATTATGACTGAATTTTAAATTTTTGCAGCAATTTATTTTTTTAGTGTTAATTTTAATTTATTTATAATTTATTAGAATATTTATTATTGTTTATGTTTATTTAAAAAAATTTTTTTCGAAAGCAATTGCTCTGTCTATTAGTTGTGGTTTAACAAAGGGAAAAACTATAGAATTAAATAAGATTCTTAGTAAGTAGACTAAACACTAATTTCGACTTCCTATAGTCGTAAAATTTACTTTCCACTATCTCGTTACCTCTACTGACAATTATTCTTGAACTAATTTTATTCGCTTTGGTAAAGATTACGAGCGAAAGTAAACACTAGTTTTTTATAGAATCTATAGAATAACTGCGAGATCATAACAAAAAGAGAAAAGAAGTAATATAAATAGAGTTCTACTTTTGATAATTTTTTTTGCAAGCCATCGTTTCAAAAGTTATCTTTTTTTTTTGTTTTTTCTAGATTCTTCTCCTTTTTTACAATTCACTTTTTTTCGGAAAATATTCCCAGCTTTTTTGTTCATATTTTGCTATGGAAAAAACGTTTATTTCACCTAACAACGAAATTTTTTTTTTCAATGCAGTTTATTAAAAAAAAGAAAGAAAAATATTTAAAAATTTGTTAAAATTGAACTTTTATCATAAACAGTGAAACAAATATTTTTTAATTACTTTTTTTTTAATTATTTAAAAAAAAATTTCGAAAATGAATTTTTCTCTTATTCGAAGTAAATCCTTGATTGAACCGTGATATATATTTTTAGCTCGATTCATAAAAAAAGAGAAGTTGAAATTTATTTAAAAGTTTATTCGTTCTTGGGAATAAAAAATTTTCTTACTTTTAAATCCAATATATAATTTTCTTTTTCATGACTTTGAAGAAGAACATGGAGAATATAAATTTAAAAAAAAAAAAAACGTAATTACGATTTCACCGTCTATTCAATTTTTTTTAATATGTATTAGTAAATATATAGAAATGAAAGTATAATGTACAATAAAGCGATGCTGAAAGTCGTCGTAGACTTTTCCATTCTAATGAACATAGGATTTTCATAAAAACGAATTTTCTTTTTTTTTTCTAGTTTCATTGGCCTAGAGTTTTCTTTCTCATGCAAATGTCACATTCATTGATTTCCTAGAGTCGCTGACTATTTATTCGATCATACTATAGCATTTGGGCCAAGGATCACAGAAAGATCTCTCGCGGTACAATATTGAATTATCATAATGAGGAAAATTGACAATAAGTATTTTTTAATCAGTGAAAATTAAAAAATTAAAAAAAAATTTTTTTTTATAAAAAATATAAATGTGAGCGTTTCCATTTAAAAGGGCCCACTTTGTTGGTTTTTAGTTTACAAGATAATCGCAAATTTTCCGATTTTGAAAAAAAAATTCAATTTTTTTTTATTAAAAATATTCTATAGAATTTTACATTTCGAATTATACAGTTTTCGTAATTGAATTATTTTTTTTTAAAAAAAAGAACCCACAAATCATCAAAAATTTTTATCAATTTAAAAATTATTTCGGTAAAATTTCAAAAAATCTAAATTTAAATTAGTTGAAATATTTATTGATTTTAATCGAAATTAATCTAAATTTATTCTAATTATTCTAATCAATACAAAATCCAATTTATTCATGTGCCTGAAGTTCTGAATAAAAAAATGGTTAATTTATTTTTAACTTCAAATTTTATAATAAAATATTGCTTTCTGTATAACTGAAAATAAATCAAGTTTTTAAATGTTTAATTGTAGTTTTTTATTTTTCATTGCTGTAGTAATTTTTAAAAAAATTAATAGTCCAAAATAATGATTTCGTTCATTTAAACGTGCAGAACTTTTGGAACATAATTTGAATCTGTTCAAATTTTAATTCATTTCAATTATATTCGATTCTAACTGTAATCGATCCAAATTGCAATGTAATTTTAATTTAATTTTTTTGTTTTTTTTTATTTGTACCAAAGAAAAGAATAGAATAGAAAAGAATTTATATTTCCAGTGATCCAACTTTCAATTAATTCTAATTTTTTTTTTTTTGGCAAAATATATTTATTATTTAAAATTTTCATCAAATGCAAATTGAATCGATCAACAATTAAAATTAACGAAATTTCAATCGATCTAAAAATTAATCGATTTAAATATAAAATTATCCGAATTATAATTCAAATAAATAAAAAATTTTATTTGAATTAAATTTTGATTAATTAAATCGAAATTTTAACCTCCATGAAGTTGGCGTCAACGCTCAGTGTTGAAATTTATTTTTCACGGGATCAAAAATAACAAATAATTTTTAAAAAGATTTTGGGTTCACATAATACCTTGAATAGTATTTCCCACAGCATTATTTGGATCGAAAATCTTTTTAAAAAAAAATTTGACATTTTTGGTCCTTTAAAAAACAAAGCTGAAGTACGCAACGTTAATGATAAACGATTTTTAAAGAAAAAATTTTTTTAAATGAAAAATTCTATAATATTTTGCCTAAAAATATTTTTTTTAAATTTGTTGATTAATGAAAACTACAAGAAATATTTTTTAGACGAAAAATTATAGAATTTTTAATTTGTAAAAAATTATTTCTTTAAAAATTGCTTATCATAAACGTTGCGTACTTCAGCTTCGTTTTAAAAAACAGTTTTCGGCGTTGAGTGTCGACGCCAACTTCATGGAGGTAAATTTTAATTGATTTAAGTTTCAAATTATCCGAATGACAATTTATACCAATTTCAATTGACTTAAGTTTGAAATTAGGGTCAAACCATTATATTTCAACTAAAGTGGTCGCTGACTAATTTTTAAAAATTATAATACTTTGCAGGAATGATTTTGAAGTTATCAAGATTGATATAATTATTTAAAGATGTGAAGTAATATATAAAATATGATTTCCAAGTGCACCTGTCAAATAACCTAATTTTGCGATTTTTATTCATTAATTATAAAAAATAGAAAACATTAAATTAAATAAAAACTTACCAAATATGAAGTTCTTGCCATAAACTTTTAGAATTTCTTTGCACTTTTCTTCTTTTCTATTCATAAGTATGAAAAATTTAAAAAATAAAATAGCTACTTTGTCTATTTTCACTATTTTTGAAAGTCAATAACTTTCTTGGAGAAAAATGAAAAAATATGGGGTTTCGAAAATTATTTAAATACACACTACATATACATTCACTGAAAATTTCGCATTGGTCCCGAAGCTATTTTCGAAGATAAAGTAAATTAAAAATTTCGTATTTTTTAGGCTATATGGACATGGATTTTAAATCAATGTGAAGGTGGTTCACTGGTGACGACAAACTTCACATTGATTTAATACCTTTAAAACCCATGTTAATATAGCCTAAAAAATACGAAATTTTTAATTTACTTTATCTTCGAAAATAGCTTCGGGACCAATGCGAAATTTTCAGTGAATGTATATGTAGTGTGTATTTAAATAATTTTCGAAACCCCATATTTTTTCATTTTTCTCCAAGAAAGTTATTGACTTTCAAAAATAGTGAAAATAGACAAAGTAGCTATTTTATTTTTTAAATTTTTCATACTTATGAATAGAAAAGAAGAAAAGTGCAAAGAAATTCTAAAAGTTTATGGCAAGAACTTCATATTTGGTAAGTTTTTATTTAATTTAATGTTTTCTATTTTTTATAATTAATGAATAAAAATCGCAAAATTAGGTTATTTGACAGGTGCACTTGGAAATCATATTTTATATATTACTTCACATCTTTAAATAATTATATCAATTGATAATGATAAATTTATTCATTCTTAGTAAATTCCAATAATTTTTTTTTTATTTTTATGGTAAATTCTATGTTTTTTTGCATATTTTCTAATGGCTAAAAGATTGACAGTTTTTAGCACCTCATATACTTTAAATTCATATTTTACAATAAATATTTAAATTTTTAATAAAATTCTTTTCATTTCGTGATCTTGATAACTTCAAAATCATTCCTGCAAAGTATTATAATTTTTAAAAATTAGTCAGCGACCACTTTAGTTGAAATATAATGGTTTGACCCATTATCCAAATTTTTATTGATTTAAGTTTTAATTTATCAAAAATTAAATTTACCCTAATTTTAAACTTCAATCATTGATGTAAAAAATGTCATAACCAAATTTAGAGAATATAAAATATAAATTATAAACTTAAGTGAAATTTGGTAGTATAATATTTATTGATATAAAGGTCCAAAAAACAATAAGTTTCTTCAAATAATAATTAATTTATGTATTTTACTGAAATATGTTTGATATTTTAATACTTATAATAAAAATTATTTCACTCAACAATTTTATTTTATTGATTCATATAAATTAAACTATTTAAGGCAATACGATTCTGAAATCTAAATAAATGTTTTTTTTAAAATAATTTTTTGATCAATAAACATTTCAAAAAAATATCATTTAGACAAAAATTTAATAGAATTTTTTTATTTAAAAAAAATTATTTCTTTAAAAAACGTTGATCATAAACGTTGTGAACTTCAGCATCGTGCGGTTTTTTTTTATCTCTAAAGGGTTCGAAAAACTTTTAAAAATTTTCCAAATCTATCCAGAAATTTTCCCATATAGATAAGTTTAATAGTGCCAAAGTGAGAGGAACCATTTTCATGCGGACGCCCACATATTTTTGTCAAACACTCAAAATTCTATGAATGCATTTATTATATTCAAATTGATCACGAAAATAAATTATCAATAATAGGTTTTAAAAATAATCATCTTCTGTCATTAGATAAACATTTAAAAAACGTTAAATATATAAAGCAATCAATGACTTTTTTTTTATCATTTTGAAAAATAATCAATGAATTGTGAGAACAATTGGAGAAAAAAAAAATTTTTAATTAGTATTTATTAATATTTAATTATATATTTATTCTTATTGATAATTCAACAATCATTTGTCATTGATAAATTATTTTTTTATTAAATTAATAAAACAAATTATTAATGTTTAATTAAGTGGAGGGACAGGTGAAATTTCAACTCATCGAAATTAATGTTATTAAGGGGTTGAATGTTATTTCGAAAGGTTGAAATTTCAGCGGAGCGTCGCCTTAAATTAATAAAACAAATTTTTAATGTTTAATTAATTTGAATGTCTCTATTTATATATGTAGATTAAAATTTAATAATTTAATTAGTGACACGTAATTTCAAAAAGTTTAACTTAATTTTACATTATGAATACAGAAACTTTATCAAAAACGGAAGTACGAAGCGGAATGTGTGTGTGTATATATGTGTTTTAAATAAACAGAAGTTTGAGAGTACAGTAGCAGGTGTTTGTGGCATACAAAGAACTTGCTACAAAAGAGTATTTGTATTTAGAACTTTAGATATTGGTTCTCTAATGTACTCATTTCCAAGTTTGAATATATTGAATATGATCATACTAACCTGTTAGAATATTTTAATCTCCCACAATTCAGTATATAGCTAATTTCTTGTAATAAAAAATTTCCAGGTCCAAGTTTCATTGTTGAAATTCGCTTTAAAAACGTTCCCCTTCATAAGAATCATGAAAATATTCAATTCAACTCTTAGATCAATTGGAAAAATGATAGAAACGAAGTTTTTTTTTCACTGTAATAGACTTTTTAGAAGTGACATTTTTGCACAAAACCACAAAATAAGAAAATTATAGGTTATGTTTCCGCTTTTTAAGTTTAATTCATTGCACAATAATTATACTATTTTAGATTGTTGCTCTTCTGATTGGTTAGTAATAATTCTGATAAGATTATAAGCCAATTAGAAACGCGGAACAACCTGAGAACATAAACTTCCTTGCTTTCATTTTTTGGAAGTTTGTTGACCAACAAAAATAGAATCAATAAAATGTTAAACTTTTGACTTACGATATTTATCGCACTGCTACTTTTTCGAAATATTATAAACGCGGAAAACAAAGAAAAAGATTTTTAGTTTAATTTAAAACAACTGTATCAAAAGCAAAAAATTTGATTGGTCAATTCTAATCGCAAATTTTTTTTACTCTTGTAGCCAACCAATTAAATTTTCCTTACTTTTAACTCTTGGGAAAATGTGACTGACATTAGTCGTTATTTTTGTGTTGGCAAGAAAGGAAAGAAAAATTATTGAAAGTTTGTTCTTTGTTTACAAAAAAAAAAAGTAATTCCATTGAAAGTATTTTGATAAGAAGAATCTGTCTATAATTTTTGAAGGTCATTGTTTTGAAAAATCAAAAGATGGAAAGGTAAGTCATTTAAGTATTCGATTGCGTTTTTGTTTATATTCTATTTAGAATTTATCAAATTTCTTTTCCGTGAATGAAAAAATAAAATTTGCTAAAAGCCATTAAACATTGAAAATAAAATTTGTTTTGAAAAAATATAGTCAGTAAATATTGAGGCATAATTTCGAAAATAAAAAGTATTGAGAATCTCTCTCGTGAATGGAGATAGATATATATACAAAATATTGGTGTAACAGACAACTCATTGTAATGTATTACATAGGAATGCATTAATCCTTATTTAGTATGCCATACGCATGTATAATACAATTACGTGCTCACGAGTATGTTACACTTTGAATATTAATAAAACCGTAATTCAATCACTTCTTTCATTATATATATATAATATAATGAACTGTTTTTATTGTCACGCGTTGTTAACATCCATTAACGCACCATAATAACTTTGTGTCTATTAAATACCTGAGTGTCTCTCGCATGTGAAATGACATTAATTTATTTTCAAGGTTTTATTTCAAATGTGGGTGTATATTCCTACACAGAGGTTTTTTTTTTTTGGACTTTTTGAACTTCGACTCATGTCTTGAGTCGATTAGAGAGAACTTTATAGTTCAAGTTCAATGAACGAGTTACTATAGGGACCGCCTATCCATCTTATCGCAAGTCACGTACTTTCTACTATGATCCGCATATAGTATAATAAAAATTGCTCCCTGTATCATAAAATGATAAAAATAGATTTTCTATTTTTATTTCAATTTTAAACTTTTTTTTATTACCTCGTAAAGAATTGTGTCAATAATTAATTTCTTTATTTATAATTTGATTTATAATATTTATTTTTTTTTTATTCTGTTTTCTTTATCAATATTATTGTATATTTTACGAAGCTGAAGTACGCAACGTTTATGATAAACGATTTTTAAAGAAATAATTTTTTAAAATGAAAAATTCTATAATTTTTTGCCTAAAAAATATTTTTTTATAATTTGTTGATTAATGAAAACTACAAGAAATATTTTTTAGGCAAAAAATTATAGAAATTTTTCATTTTAAAAATTTATTTCTTTAAAAATCGTTTATCATAAACGTTGCGTACTTCAGCTTCGTTATATTTTAAGGTTTTTTTTGTTAAGGACAATTTTACTTGTCCGTAAAATATTGAAATAAATAAATAAAAAATAAATTTTGCTTCCTTTTTTTCATTTTGTTTTGAATGAAAAAAAATTTGTTCAATTTTTATAAAATTAATTAAAGGAGAGAAAGTAAATTTTAAATTAAAAGAAAAAATAAATTAATAATAATTAGTATTTTTATTTATAATTTAATTTATAATAATATTTATTTTCTTTATTATTGTTTTCTTTATATCAATATTTTGGTAGTTTTTTTTTCTTTTTTTTTACAGTTTAAAAAAAAAATTTGTTCAATTTTTGTAAAATTATTAAATTTAATTATAATTTTAGCTAATAATTAAATTAGTTTGAATTTTTCATTTTTTACAGTTTTAATTCCAATTTTTTTCTTTTTTTTTGTTAATTAAAAATTATTTGCCTGAAGTTCTAAACTTTCAAATAAGCGAAAATTTTTTTTGGTCTATAAATTTATTAAAAATTACTACTGCAATGAAAAATAAAAATTTTAAAGATTTAATAGATTATCCAATTATTTTTGGATACAGAAAGCAATATTTCATAATAAAATTTTAAGTTAAAAAATAGTAAACAAATTTTTTTGTTCATTTAAACGTTCAGGGACATATTTTTTTTTACAGTATTAATAAAAAAATTTGTTTAATTTTTGTAAAATTATTAAATTTAAAAATAATTTTAGCTAATAATTAAATTAAATTGAATTTTTTTTACAATTTTAATTAAAAATTTATTTATTTTTTGTCAAATTATTATTAAATTTAAGTGTAAAATTTAATAATAAAAGTAAATTGGATTTTTTCTTCTTTTTTTTTACAGTTTTAATAAAAAAAAATGCAATTATTTTTGAAACATTAATCGAAGAAAAAAAAGTAAATTTTCAATTAAAAATAATTGATGACGATTTTAGTAACGATTTTTTTCTTATTTTAGAACTCGAACTTGGGACACAATGCGTCGTCGAAATGTCTGGCCAGCAAACTGTTCTACAACACCCGATAACAATGGACAAAATAGATCGGTAAGTTAGTTAATAGTTTATCTTCTACTAAGTTAATAATAATTATTATTATACATAGAAATATTAATTTTAAAGTAAAGATCAACACGTTATGTTTTTAATGCATAATGAAAAATACGTGTTTTTTCCACATTTAGAGTTATGACAATTACATAATACAAAAACTTTGTTTTTTCTGAAGTTCTGATGAGCCATGTTATATTTTTCTGCGTTAAATTAATGCCCTCTCAAAAAACAACAAAAAAATATTTAAATTTATTTATTTTTATTTATTTATATTATTTAATTATTATTTATTTATAAATGATAATTTAATCGTGAAACTATAATATTGAAAGTATGGAGAAATTAAATCACAAAGCTTAAAATTTTTAAAAACTCGTGAAAATCCAAAATTCATTAATTGATAATAAAATTTAATAATAACTTCAAATTGTATACAAAATGGAATCAATAAAATAATGAGAATAAATATATATATATATATAATAAATTAATTTTTCGATTTTTTGGAAGACGTAAAGATAAAAGAAAAAACAATCTTTCACTTTTTTGAATTGGTTTTTTTTGTCTGGTTCGCTACCATCATCAGGTCACTTTAATAAAAAATATATTCAAATAAATACAACACAAATTTAAAATCAAAATTATAATATTAAACAAAAAATTAAAAAATAAATTTTTACCTGAAAAGTGAAAAATTTTTTTTTCTTTTATCTTTACGACTTCCAAAAAATCGAAAAATTAATTTATTAAATAATTGTGGAAGAATAAACTAAATATTGAGAATAAATAGGGTCAGTTGGGGTAAATGGGGACAAGAGGTTTTGGAGCTTAATTTTCAATTTTAAAATTAAGTTCAACGTCAATATTTTAACCTCAGATCACCTGCAAGAGGTTTTGAGTATTGCCAAGCTTTTATCTTGACAATTGGCAGCAAGATAAAAAAAGTTATCGCTCAATGCATAAAAACTTGAAAATCAAAGTCAAACAGTTTCAGTATTTTGTCTCGCATTTCAAAGAAAACGGACTTAAAAATCATACCAAATTTTTTTCTTATTCCTTATGACTCTTATAACAGAAATTCACTTGAATTTTTGATTTTTGTCAATT
Organism: Leptopilina boulardi; assembly: GCF_019393585.1. Classification (NCBI taxonomy): domain Eukaryota; kingdom Metazoa; phylum Arthropoda; class Insecta; order Hymenoptera; family Figitidae; genus Leptopilina; species Leptopilina boulardi. The sequence continues at coordinate 888,111 of NW_026137813.1, forward strand.
TGGTTAATAATAACAAGCTGTCCCCATTTACCCTGAGTTTTCAAATTTTTGGGGTAAATGGGGACAGCTTGTCATTATTAACCAAATTAAAAAAAATCAAAAATTCAAGTGAATTTCTGTTATGGGAGTCATAAGGAATAAGAAAAAAATTTGGTATGATTTTTAAGTCTGTTTTTTTCAAATGCGAGACAAAATACTGAAATAAAAAAAAAATAAAAAAATTTTAATTGGTTCAACTATTATATATCTACTACAAATTTTTTTTCAAGTTTTTTCATCCCTTAATACAGTAATATACTTAAGAAAACTTTTTTCTTAAAACTTTCTTAGAAACTATGCTGTCCCCATTTACCCCAAATTTTATGAAATTTTCTAAATTTTAGGGTAGAAGGGGACAGTCAGTTTCATGCGTTTAAAGCTTATCTAAATTTTTTTCTGCTGCATAAAATTAATCCTGGGAACGTAAATAACAACTTAAAAAAAAAAATAAACCCGCAAATATTACCTTTTAAAGGAAGAAACTTACGTAATTTGTGAAAAATAGCGATTTTGTCCCCATTTACCCCAACTGACCCTATAAAGTTTTTTTTATAGGTACAATAAATATAAATAAATTAAAAAAATATATATTTTAATTTTATATTTCTTTAGAAAAAAGGATAAAAAAATATATTTAAAAAAAAAACAATAAAATATATAAAATTTTAGTTTTGTAAAAAAAAGTAAATTTATTATTTATTTATTATTTGTCTTTTGGTTCACTAAAAAAAAAAACAATTTTCTTGGTAAATTGAGTGAAAAAATAAATGTTGGTAAAATAAAAATAAATTTCATTTTTTTTTTTTATATAATTTATTTAGTATTTATATATTATTTCTCATATATCTTTATATTTTTTTTAAAGAAAAATATTTTCGTATACTTTTTATTATCCGAATGAATTAAAATATAGTCTAGTAAGAATGTGATACGCGTGCGCAATGAATTTAATATGAATTTATATACATATATATATATACCTGCAAAGGCAAGTTGATTTTCAATTCCCGAAGGAACTTATCGAAAACTTGATGAGACATGAATGACCCTGAATGGCAAATTAATTATTCAGTAATTTGGTTTCTAATCGAATCCGACGAAGGTTAGTTCGAATATTCGATTCTCTTGTGACGAGTCTATTGATCTGTGACGTCACACCTGACACAATACAATGAACTCAAACTTTACATTTGTTTTTTTCTTTTTTTTATGTGGTGAAAAAGAAGATTTAAAATTTTTTGACATTTTTTTTTTAAATATAATTTTTTGCCTCTGATGCATTCAAAAAAAAAAAGAAAAAAAAATTTATTCGCTTTGCCTTTGATATTAAATCAACAAGATCTTTTACTTATAATAATGATCATTAAAGGGTTAATACGGTCGATGGGCAATTTGAATTTCATGAAGCGCGATAATCAGTATTAATTACACCGTATAATTAATTAAGAGTTTACCTGAACTTTTTTAATAGCTTCTCATAAATAATATATTATAAAAAATACTTTAAATTACTGATGCGATTTTATATTTATTCACACTGTGGCTTACAAATAATTTTAATTTTATTTCAACAAGTACCGTGTATGTTTTTTTTTTTATTATTATTTTCTTTCAGTTGTAGTGAAGAATTTTTAATTCTTGACCTACATTTTCTTCACTTTTATTCTCCAATATTTTATTTTTACATTGGTTAATATTATGGGAATTTGTGAAGCGATTATGTTCTAAAAATCATTAGTTAGATTTTTCATTTTATGGAATTTTATTTGTTCTAATTATTTTTGAGACGAATTTTTATTTGTTTGAATTAGTATTTTGCAGAATTTTCATCAAAACGATTTTCTATATTACTGAATTTTTATATAACCAAAAATTCACTTCACAGAATTTTTATTGGGCAGAATTTTATTGCATAGAATTTTCTTTCAAATGAATTTTCATTTGTTTGAATTATTATTTGATATAATTTCCATATAACCGATTTTTCATACTACAGAATTTTTACTTAACCGAAAAATTATTTAACAGAATTTCTAATTGAAAGAATTTTCATTTGTCCGAAATTGCAAATGCCCGAACAAACAATCGACAGAAAGATTTCGGCGCGATTTTTAAAATCAACCAATCAAAAATTATCCATAAAATTGTGATTGGTTGATTTTAAAAATTGCGCCGAAATCTTTCTATCGATTGTTTGTTCGGCCATTTGCAGTTTCGGATAAATGAAAATTCTATCAATTAGAAATTCTGTTAAATGATTTTTCGGTTAAGTAAAAATTCTGTAGTATGAAAAATCGGTTATATGGAAATTATATCAAATAATAATTCGAACAAATAAAAATTCGGCTCAAAAATAATTATGACAAATGAAATTCCATAAAATGAAAATTCTAACTAATAAGTGTTTTAAAACATAATCATGCGTCCCGGAAATTTTTTTAAAAGTTTGGAAAATTATTTTTTTGGTTAAAATTAAATTAAATTTTTGAAATAAGTTTTCAAATTTTAAAGACTGAAAAATTATTTTTATTATTATCGTCAATAAACTTTTATTTTCATTAAATGAAAATTTAACAATTTTTTTTTCAAGTGGTAAAAATATTGAGAAAAAAAATTTATAGTGAATTATTTATATGCAGCTAACGTTAAACGAGATGTGATAGGAATTCAATATCAATGGCTGGAATTTGATAAGCATTATACTTAAATGACTTTTAATATGAGAAATATAATATAAAACTCTTAAATTAGTTCTATTATCGCAATAATTGCTCGCGCATTACTTGAAGGGGAACAAACTAAAAATAAAAAGGTTATAAAAATTTATCGCAACTTATTTAATATAAATTGGCAAAAATTCTGATGTGAAAGGACAATATTTTCTCGGTATTTAATATTACTTTAGCTGCGTGTATATAGTATATATAGATAATACATATATATTGAGGAAGATGGAGAAAATTGGAATACCGTGGATTAAATGGAAATAGCTTTTTTAACGAGATTTAAAAAATATTTCCATTTGAATTTATGGGAAAAATTAAAATGTTACTAATGAAAATTAAAAAAAATTTAATTAAAATATAATATATAAAATGCAATAATATTGTACAATACATAATTAATTCTAAAACAATTGAACTTTTTAAAACAATTAAAATTTCAATTTTTAAAAGTAAATTTTTTAAATAACTGAATTAAAAAAATTAAATAATATTAGAATACTTAACGAATTGATTATTAAAAAAAAAAATAAATAAATTTGAGTTTGGAAAAAAGTTTGAGTAGATATTTCTAGTATTTCTTGTTGTGACCGTTAAAAACTTTGCGGGGGAAATTTAAGGTACCATGGGATCGAACAAGTCTGACACGTTTATCTATAAATAGTATAGAGGATTGGGATATTTTGGAATAAATACTTATATATATTGTTGAGGAAAAGCGTATAATGGATGTGTCGTTTTCACAATAGATAAGAAGTACTTTAAGATATCTAAAAACATATACTGATGGAAAATATCGTTTATTTCACAAAAGTTCATAAAAGCTTTTTTATTAGTTGAACTAACTTTTATGAATTTTTCTTTTTTAATATAAAATTAAAGTTGAATGATTTTTTCACCTAATAACAATTGTTCAAACTTTGTATATATGGAAATTTTATAACTTTGGAGAAAATAATTTAAATGGATTTTTTTTTCAATTTTGCACACATTTTTTTATGCATCAGATGGATTTTGCGTATAAAAATGCAAACATTTATTTTATAATATTGTATTATTGTTTGTATATTTTTAAAGTTATATTTACTTAATTTCTACACTGAAAAAACGATAATTTTAGTTTAGCTATATTTTGTTTATTTCAAGCTTAGTATATATCTTTGCTATACAGTCACACATTTAATTTTAATTAAATTCTTTGGTTGATCTAATCCTTTTTCTGATGTCAAAATTATTCTCATAATACAGGTTGTATAAATTTATTGTAAATGTCTGCACTTGAGTAAACGTTTAGCGTAAAAGTTGCCTGAAGATTTAAATTAAATCTTCGGTAAAGGTTTAGCTTAAAAGTTGCCTGAAGATTTAAATTAAATCTTCGGTAAAGGTTTAGCTTAAAAGTTGCCTGAAGATTTAAATTAAATCTTCGGTAAAGGTTTAGCGTAAAAGTTGCCTAAAAATTTAAATTAAATCTTTCGTAAAGGTTTATTGTAAAATTTGCTTGAAAATTTAAATTAAATCTTTGTTAAATTTTTGTTAAATTTTTGTTAAATTTAATAATTTAATTTTAATTTAACCATTTTTGTTAAATTTAACAAAAATTTAACAAAATACATAATTTTTAAATAATAAATATATTTTCTTTATTCAATTTTTGTACTAAACATTTAACAAAGATTTAATTTAAATTTTCAAGCAAATTTTACGATAAACCTTTACGGATCGAAGATTTAATTTAAATTATCAGGCAACTTTTAAGCTAAACCTTTACCGAAGATTTAATTTAAATCTTCAGGCAACTTTTACGCAAAACGTTTACTCAAGTGCAGACATTTACACATTTACACAACCTGTATTAAGCTTTGACACTAAATTTTTCCAAGTTGGCACATACAGCTTTAATACAGGTTTAGGAAACTTTCGGTGCTGTGTGAGTATTGAACTACTCGAAAAATATATTCAAAGACACAATTTTCACACAAACGATACACGAAAAATAATTTTTTAGGTTAAGAATCATGGCAAAATCTTAATGACAATAAATATAAAATACTCAGTGAAACATCTGAATTGTGAAACTTTACAGGGAATGGTAGCTTTTTTCCGATACAGGGCGGGGAACTAGAATAGAGAAAAGTAGGGTGAGACAGGTGCGTATAAAGAATATAAAGATATGGTATATTTCGGACGTTCTACTGGAATTCCAATGGAAATTTACATGTACCCATTCTAATCTAAACCTTAAGTTTAAATATCAAATTTATTATTTTTTCCATTCAAACAAATAATATTTTTAAATTAAAGTTTTAGATATTTTCCATATATTAAGATAAAACTTACAAACCGTGTTAAAATTAAACAAAATTGTTCAAACAGATCTCTATATTTAAAATAAGAATTCTTTTTTTTTTAAGTGTATATTTTTGTATTTTCTATGGAAGAAAAAGGAATTATTATTCTTAAAAATAACAATCTTCCACAATCTTGCATTAGGACAGTTTTTACGTGAATTATAGTATATTAAGAAATAAAAAAAAAATTGTGCATATATTTGCAAAAATCTCGCTTCATAATAATCTTTCACAAGTTTAAAGTTGTTTCGTCTGCGTATATATGATGTTTCCAAGGTATCTTTAATGTATGACGGCTTTGTGAGTCATATTGCAAGTCAACTGAGCTTCTTGTACTTCTTAGCTTACTCCTCTTTTTTTTCGCTGTCACTTTTTTTTCTACTTTTATTCTGCAGAGAATTATTGTATGGTTACGATGGTAAACTAAATGTTTTTATCATCAACGAAATAAAAATTATTTTTTCAAAATTGTAGATGCAAAATTTTTTTACATAAAAATTACCAAAAAAATTTTATCAAACAAAAAAAATTTTTTTTTTAATTGTTGATCGTAAACGGTGAGAGAAATTCACCACCATAAATACATAAAAAGAGCGACTTGTTTTAGATGCACAACAGAGTTCGTGGCCTCGTAAAATATATCTCGACAGTGGATTGTCAATATTGCGCTGAAAAATGTGCTTTTATATTGAATAACAAAAAAAAAAATTGCAAACACTCTCTCGAGGGAGATTAAAATTAAATGCAGAAATAAAACAATAGAAATTTGAAGAAATTTTTTTTTATTTATTTTTAATATACTCAAATTTGTTTTATATATTTTTATTTTTTTATATAAAATACAGAAATAGGTAATTTTTTTTATTTTATCTGTAATGTGACATTTATATTGAAAAAAAAAAAATTCTTTTATGCGGAGCTTACAAAAAGAAAAAGGGAGAAAAGAAGTAAAAAAAAAAACAACTACTTTTCGTGTATTTCAGCAGCTACTTTCGTTTTTACAAATGTTAAAAAAAAGAAAAACGTGAGAAAGCAAAGGGAAACTGGAGATTTTCCAGGTCGAGGACGGAATTCAGTTCGTTTACTTTATTCCAGGAGAGAAACCCAGGATAAATTCTCTATATACCTCGGTGTTTATTTTCGTATATTCTATTAATCGTTTTTATATATTTCTCGTTTTATTTCAATTTTCTATTTTTCTCGATACTTTTCATAATGTGGGAAAATTGCAGAAATTATATTAGAAAATGAATATAAGATTTATTTTTTTAAAAATAAATGTAGCAAAAATTAGGGAAAAAAATAGATATAAAAAATAGTTTTCAAAATAAAACTGAATCAGGTGATATTTCTCTAAATGTCAGTCAGTGAAATTCCATTAAAATCATGTGACGGATTTCTATTTAATCGAATTATATAAGTTAGAATTAATTTAATATTAAACCAAATTTTCACACCGTAGAATTTTTATTTAATAAAATTTAATGAATTTTTTTTTTATATGGCATATTCTATATTGCACCGATTTTTCATTCAATATTTCTATTTAACAAAACTTTTATTCAATCGAATATTCATGAAACAGAATTTTTATTTGAACCAACTTTGATTTAGAAAAATTATCATTTAACAGCATATGTGACTAGTTGAGTGATTAAAATCCTTGTTGAATTACTTAGACAAATATTACTTGAATAAACATAATTAAATTTTACTCTCTGAATCTGAATTAGAGAAAAATGGGATACTAATTCAAAATGTTACTATGATTTTTATTTAGTACCCAGTCGAAAATCCTACGCTTTATGAAGCTGAGTAAATAGCCCGTTTAAAGCGTTAGGATAGCTGCTAAGAAGCAGTTAAATAGCAGTGGGAAAGCTATCAGGAAGCATGTTATGTATATTAACTATGAATTTGGCAAAATTCTGCCAAAGATATTAGAAAAATAATAATAGTAATAACGTTAAAAATGAAAAAATAATCATAAAAAACGTTTTCAGTAACGTTATAAATGTTATTTTATTTTTTACCGATAATGCGCTGCGATTTTTCAACCCTAAAGGCCTAAGCAGAATAGAAACGTAACCGGAATCGTAATCGCAAACAAAACCGGAAGAATGAGCTAAAGAAGGATAGACATATTGTTTGTCCTTGTCTAACTCATTATTCCGGTTGCGTTTGCGGTTACGATTCCGGTTACGTTTCTATTCTGCGTTGTCCTTAATTGAAAGCTCCAACTCCCACATAGCACGTAAGCTTGCCGCGCAATATTGCCAACCTTGCACGTCAAACTTGCCGCAAGCTTCAAATGTCCCACCTGACCTAAGCTTGCATGGTAAGTTTACCGAAAGATTACAGTGTAAGATTACTGCAAGATTGCGGTGTAAGGTTACTGCAAGATTGCACAATAAGATTATCGCAAGATTGCTCAGTAAGCCTGCACGGTAAGCTTGTAGCAAGGTTGGTGGAAGGTTGCCTAATAACCTTACTTTAAACCTAAAAAAAAAATTTCGTCTATAATTTATATATTTTTATTGTATAAATTAAACGAAACGTTTTTTTTTTTAATTTTTTAGTTTCAAAGTAAGGTTATTTGACAATCTTGCACCAACCTTGCTACAAGCTTACCGTGCAAGCTTACTAAGCAATCTTGCGATAATCTTATTGTGCAATTTTGCAGTAATCTTACACTGCAATTTTTCGGTAGGCTTACCATACAAGCTTGGGTCAGGTGGGACATTTGAAGTTTTCGGCAAGTTTGCCGTGCAAGGTTGGCAATATTGCGCGGCAAGCTTACGTGTTATCTGGGCGGTTGGTTTCCATTAACCCCACTCGCCATTTGTTATTATTGTCGCCAACTACCGGACCCTGCTCTAGTAAAATTTTAGTGACTTTCTTGTTAAAATTAAAAGTTACTATAAAGTCACTAATTAGTAAATAAAGTCACTCTAGTAAAATTTTAGTGACTTTCTTGTTAAAATTAAAAGTTACTATAAAGTCACTAAATTTTTATTAGAGCAGGGTGCGGTAGTTGACGAGAGTTATGACAAATGGGGGAGTGGGGACAATGTAAACTAACCCAACTCTGACTTAATATTTGGTGAAAACATTTCTTTTTATATGTAGATTAAAATTCCTCAGTTTTATTGCAATTGGTTTACTTTCTCTGAAATAACTGAAATCTTTTTTAAACTTGCACATTGATAAAAAAAAAATTCAAAAGTAAATCATAGAACTCTTTTTTTGTAGAGTGCAAAAAGATAAAGAAAAAAAAACGTTAGCCAAATCAAAAATGCCATCAAGTCGATGAAATATTAAAATAACGTGGACTCTCTAATATGTAATAATTTATCATAAATTGTAAGAGACGAAAAAAAATTCGTGTATCTGATTGAATAATTTATAGAAACTTTGACACTTTTTTTTTAATAAACAACTTATGTCTTATTCTGACATCATTGAAAAATTGTTTTGCTCTTTATCTTGTCGCGCGATAAACCTTAGACTTGCATTGGTTGAAGGCCATTTCTGGGTGAAGGTTGGCTGATATAATACATATATGTGTGTGTGTGCGCTCTTTAACCAAGCGAGATGGAAATTGAAAATTGACGTTAATTATATTTTGAAAAAAAAATATTTTGATACACGTCACTTTTCTTGTCAATGTTTATTTCTTCTTCTTTTAGACACTTGTATTTTTAATAAAAATTGATTTTATATAAAAATATGCACACATTTATGTCTGTATTTTCACAGATTTGAACGAGATTCTTTATTATAAAATGTATTTTATTATTTTCTTGGTTATATACATTGCATGTGAATTAGCCATGTAACTTTATCTACATGGTGTATAGACAAAACTATTTCTGGTATAAGATTTAATAGAATGTGACTTTATATATACTACTGTTATCATATTGTGGTGTGTGAAGGGGTTTAGTAGAGTTTGTTAAATGACAAAGACCTCGTGGATCGATATGTCAACGGGTCATTCTCAACTATCTGCTGTATAAAAGGGGTTCATGCACTTACCTGTGTCAAGTGGTCTTGGGGTTGAAAACTTAAAAAACTAGAGCACAAAGAAAAAAGGGGTAGTTAGAAAGTGCCTTCGTGAGGCTCTATATTTTTCTTTATCCACATCTTTTTTTATCTCTTCCGCTTTTAAATCTACTGTTCTATTATTATTCCTGATTGTTTCTTGGTAACTTTCCATTTATTTGTAGACATTTACAAATGAAAGTAATATATCCAATACGAAAGGTCTATGTTTCAACTAACTTTAACCCTTTATATTATATACTTTCTTTAAAATTGACGACTATTTCCGTAAAAAGTAATAGTCCCTACATTTTATGGAACACTTTTTTTTATTTCTTACATTTTCATCATTTTTTTTTTTTTTTTTTAATAAATATTTAATTAATTAAAAGAAAATTATGGCATTTAACCATTTTTTTTATTTTTCTATGGCCTTTAGGGTCCAATAATTAATGCATAATTATTTCAAACACTGAAAAAAAATTATTTGATTCAAATACCGGTGTATTTGGTTATTATCAAATAAATATTTACTTGAATCAAATAAATGATATTTGCTTCAAATACTGAAATATTTGATTCAAGTAAATATTTATTTGATAATAACCAAATACACCGGTATTTGAATCAAATAAATTTTTTTTTCAGTGAACGTTTCGGTTTCAATGTGAATTTTCATCACTGAATTTATTGGCTAAACGGTCTAAATAAACAAATAAAATACAATTAAGAATTTTTTTAGGTATAACAATTTTGCATATAATAAATTTAAATGTAGGGGAATAGTGTCAGGGTTGGACACAGTTTTGGTTTTTTGTTTATAAATATTTTGTTTAGATAAATTCAGTCAATTGTGGTATATGGGTGGAAAGATCTACAAAAGAGGAACACTTTTGCTGTGGACCGTAAATTGATTGGTCAAAAATTAAAAAAGTTATAAACATTTAAAAAAAAAAATCTAGTCAGGGTTTGACTTTTCAGTCAGGGTTGGACACTTTTTGAAAATCGAAACACATTATTGGTATAAACGTAAAATAACATTTGTAATGTTTTTTATTCTTATTTTTTCACGTTTATCTTTACTTATTGTTTACAAATTGTAAAGCTTCATGGGTTTAAAAAAGGAATGAACTCAAATTACAAAAAATAACGCTTTATTGTTCCAAATAACTCAATGAAATGATGAACAAAATTTATACAATTTAAGTATTATTTTTCTAATATCTTTGGCACAATTTTGCACTGAAATATCAATAAAATAAAATTTATTTGTATATTTATTTATAAATTGTGTCAAATTCATAATTAATATGGGTGTCCAACCCTAACTGTATAAAGTGTCCAACCCTATAACTAGAAGCAACATTTTCGAATTGTGCTAACCATAACCAGACATGTATCGCGATTCGATTTTTCACTTTTTTTCTTCTTAAATTATGTACCCCACAATACATTCAATAAGCTTACCTTGCCGAATTTTGCTTTTTTTACACATTTTTTTAGGTTTATTCACAAGTCAAACAAAACTTTTTTTATCTCTTCGATTGCACTGAAGTCACAGGAGACGCTACTTTTGATTCTCCAAAAATGTAATGCCACAATAAGTTAGGTTACACTACTAGAAGATTCGTCACATACGCACACAGGTGGCGCTAGTGTTCTTATTTAAAAAAAGCCAAGTGTCCAACCCTGACAAGTGTCCAACCCTGACACTATTCCCCTAGTAGTAATTATAAAATGAATTATATATAAAATAAATATTAATAAAATATATGAATCTAATATAATAAAACTATTAGTGTATATCCTTGGAAGTATCATATCAAAGTTTTGTATTAGAATTAACAGTAATGTATTGTGTTTAAAATTTTAAAAAAACTAACCTTAACGACAATTAATTAAAAATATCCAACATAAAATAATTTTTTAGATTAAGAATCATATTAAAATCTAATTAATAATGGTTGGTTTCCATTGACTCCACTCGCTATTTGTCATAATTCTCGTCAACTACCTCACCCTGCTCTGGTGAAAATTTAGTAACTTTATAGTAACTTTTAATTTTAAGAATAAAGTCACTAAATTTTCACTAAAGCAGAGTGCGATAGTTGACGAGCATTATGACAAATGGCGAGTGGGGACAATGGAAACCAACCCAATAAATATAAAATAATCTGTGGAACATCTGAATTGTGACACTTTGCAGGGAATGGTAGTTTTTTTCGATACATGGCGGGGAACTAGAATAGAGAAAAGCAGGGTGAGGCAGGTGTAAAAAATATAAAAATATGGCATATTTCGGACATTCTACTGAAATTCCAATGGAAATTTACATACGGCCATTGGGATCTGAAATCATAGGGAATTATAGGGAAACAGACCCCGTTGCGTCAGCCATCTTGATTTTTTATCTCTTTCTTCTACATATATTTTAAAAAGGATAAAACGAAAAATGGCTGACACAACGGGGTCGTCACCAGATGGCGTATCGCAGTATTTCAGATTCCAATTCCAAACTAACCATTAGAAATCAAAAGTATTATAATAATAATTAAAAATAATACTTTAAATTTTTTTGACATTTTTATTTTAAAAATAAATGAAAAAAATTTATTAATGGAAAATAAACAAAAGACAAAGCGATTTCGATAACGAATAATTGACGATTTATTATTGTATATAAATTTAAGTATACATTATTTTTATGAAATATAATTGTTTGAAGTGATTTCATTAAAAAAATAGAGAAATTGCAGTTCAATTGGAACGATAGCCAAGTTCATAAATAAAAAAAAAAATAAAATTGTGTCGACTTATTCGAACCATTCAGTTACATTAATGTGACGATTCTCAATAAGAATTCCGGAAACAAATAACTGGAAACTTGCCAAAGATGTCACTTTTTTTCTTTTTATGGACCTACATATCTTTAACAATATAACTGCCAAGAAACTGAAAATATAACTTTCAAATTTTGGAACATCAATTTTATCTCTTTTCTTGCAATGTAAACAATTGCTTCTTTAGTTGAATACTTAAAAAATATGTTTTTTTTTATTCTTCATTTCGAATTTTTAAATCCCTTTTAGATCTTATTGTTTTTTAATGTTGCAATCTTAAAATAGAATTTTTTTTATCAGTTATAAGTTTTTTTTTTAAATATTATTAATTTATTAATTATAATTTTTGTAAAAGAGATTCATTCTTTTTCATAATTGGTTTTTAAAATTCGTTACCTATTTTATTTATTGAAAATTTTAAATATAATTGATTTAAATAATTTGAATTTAACATACTATTTCTATTAATACATTTTTTCTTAATTAAAAGAAGCAAATTAATGAAAAAATATTAAAATTTTTTTAATAAGAAAGAAATAATTTGTGGATATATTGCACAATATATCGAATAAATTTAAAATCTTTAAAAATGTGATTTTTTTAATATATTGATTGAAGTGATTCTTTTCTTCAACCTTTCAACCCTAAGTTCGCTGAACTGTCTTTTCTTCGATTTTGGAATGAATCCAAACGCCCACGTAATGTGCATTTTTTTATCATGTACACACTTCGTTCACTCTGGGAATTTATTCACGTAACGTGAATTTGCACGTGTTCATAAATTCACTTTCCATTCTAATTAAAAATTGATAAGAGTCTATTAGAAATTTATTATGTTTCTTGGTTTCTTGATACACATAAATTATAAATATATTATAAACTTACCTCTTGTACGCATTCATTATAAATTTTATACTTCAATGATTAATTTATTTTTCATTTAATTAATATCACAAAAAATTAAAAGGCATTAAAATAAGCTGCAACGCTTCTTATTTTAATCCAATTTTGCTTATTTTAATGCCAAAATTGATTAAAATAAGCAAAATTGGATTAAAATAAGAAGCGTTGCAGCTTATTTTAATGCCTTTTAATTTTCTGTGATGTTTTACAAATATTCTATATAAGTATATGTAATTTTAGTATAAATAATATAATTTTTTTTATCAAAAATGTAGCATTTCATTTTTGTCTTTTTTTTTAAAAAAAATATAAATAACCGTGTAATAAAGGATATACATATATATATATATATATATATATATATATATATATATATATATATATATTCCACTCGTAAATAGGATTCTTTTTCGTTTTGGTGAAACTATTTTGCATTTTCGCTTTAGAATATATTTATATATTCTTCAATGAAACGAGAGTTGAAAAAAGGTAAAAGTTTGAACGCTTTGAAATTTTCAATTTAGAAATATTCTTTATCTAATGTAAGAAATTCATTCATATACTTGAAAAACTTTTTTATTCACAAAAATTCAAATGAAAATATATTTCAATATAAATGAAAAATTATTATATAATCTAGATATCATTTTCGAAATAAAGTTTTTCTTAGTATGTATTTATTATTAAAAAAGTTTTATTCATTTTCGAGGTAAATATAAATTAAGCTTGATATATGTATATGTATATACATTCATATAAATATCCATTGTGTAAATTGAATTTAGTGTGTATATAAAGAAAAATAGTTTCGGCTCACTGAGATCTGATAAAAAAAACTGCAAAAAAAGTACCATTCAATTTCTGCACACTTTAAAAAGGAGAAAAAGAAATAATTTTTAAGCTTTTCTATATACGATATTTACCAAAAGTATTTATAGATTCAGTTAAAAACTCGCAATTTTTTCGAATAAAGAGAAAAATTAATAGTCAACATTTGCATATGTACGTAATATTTTATTTACACTTAGAAAAAAGAATTCTTAATTTAAAATAAAGAGATCTGTTTGAACAATTTTGTTTAATTTAACACAGTTTGTAAGTTTTATTTTAATATATGAAAAATATCTATCACTTTTAGTTAAAAATTTTATTTGTTTAAATGAAAAAATATAATATGTTTCATTTAAACTCAAAGGCTAGTTTAGAATGAGCGCATATAAATTTCCACTGGATTTTCAGTAGAACGTCCGAAATATGCCGTATCTTTATATTTTTGACACCTGCCTCACTCTGCTTTTCTCTATTCTAGTTCCCCGCCTTGTATGAAAAAAAGTTTCCATTCCCTACAAAGTGTCACAATTCAGATGTTGCACTTATTAGGCATTTTCTAGATTCTCGCTATAGGTGTTTTCGGGAGTTACTGACATTATACTGACAGTAAAAAATTACCCAATCAGAATAAACATGCAGATGGATCAGCCAATCACAACATACTGACAGTATACTCACAGCAACTCCCGAAAACATCCTATGAGCCCTAATGGAACATTTACACATTTGGTAATAAAAAAATTTTATTTTACATTTTCCGAAATACAGAAAACTGACTGGTTGTTCATAATCTTATTGATAATGGACAACCAATCAGATTTTTGCATTTCGAAAAATCAAAGTAAAGAATTTTTTTTACAAAAGGTGTAAATGCTCCATTAATTGCAATATTTTAACCAATCAGAATTTATGTAACTAAACTACTTTTATAAACAAGTTGAGAACCTTTTCATGCTCACTGAGCGCTCATGGCGAGAATCTGGAAAGCGACTATTTTCTATTAGGCTTAAGCAGAATGAAATCTCTAATCGTAAATCTTAAGGCCTAAGCAGAATAGATTTTTGAACGGAAACATAAGAATGAGTGAGAGAAGAATAAAGATATTTGCTATCCTTCTCTTACACATTCTTACTTTTCTGTTTACGATTGCGTTCCCGTTCAAGAATCTATTCTGCTTAGGCCCTTAAGCTTTTGCATGAGAGAGAAAAGGATAGAAGTATCTTTTGTCATTTTCTCTCTCATGTAAAAGCTTAAGATTTACGATTAGAGATTTCATTTTGCTTAGGTGTCTATTTGTTGTCAATAAGATTTTGACATGATTCTTAACTTAAAAAATTATTTTTTCTGTATCGTTCAGAGATCATTTTAAGTTTTAATTTATTCTCTGTGTATTAAATTTACTGTATTTTTATCCGTCTATACAAAGTGTGCAAGAGGAAATGATCCTTTTTTTTGGTTTTTAAAGAATTGAGAATAATTTTGACATTAGAAAGTGGATACCAAAAATTTTTTTTCCATTTAAACTATATGTGACAGTCCCCGAGAGAAGGGACCTTAGCTCACCAGAGGTCAATATTGAGTTTTATATGGTAAATGATAGATTTTGAATTGCTTTTTCACATGCAAAAGTCAAAAACTGATTAGGATAATTGCTTTTGACACAATAACATTTTGAAGATAGGTATGTCAAGCGCATTTCGAGGCGGATTGTGGCACTCAAGAAATCAGCCCCACTACTTTACTTACACAACTATACTCTCGCGTACGTGAGCTTCGCGTACGTGAGACCCGAAGATACACGAAGTAGACGAAGCTCACGTATACAGAAACACAACGTTGTGTTAGTGTGGTGGGGGGACTTTTCAGAAGTTCCGCCCCACTCTTCGAGTTCCGCGTTTCTGCTTCTTCTTCAAACGCTTGCCCTGTGAAATTCGTTTTGGTGAGCTAAGGTCCCTTCTCTCGGGGACTGTCACATATTATATATTTGACTCTATAGCAAAGATATACTAATTTTTAATTAAAAATAATATGGTTAAATTATAAAAATCGTTTTCTCAGTCTTAATCATATAATTATTCTTAATTTTTATATATATAAGAAAATAAATTAAGAGGAATATTTTTAAATTATGTAAAAATAATTTTAAATAATTATTATTTACCTTTAATAAAGGATTTTTTAATTTTAATTTTTTTTTACTAATAACTTTATTGCAAGTGATCGGAATTTATGAAAATATTTTGCAAACAAATAACGTATTTATTCTGTTTCCATGTGACTTTAATAATTTCTTATGTAAATTTACATAAGAATGTCATTTTTATAACTGCTATTCAGTTGCTTCAAGGAATTAATAATTATTATATTTATTCAATCTAGTCTACATATTTCTTCAGATCCATACTATATAATCACCATGGAATGAAATGCATAGTACATATAATTCTAATTCCATCCTGGGAATATGTAAAATATTCCAACAATTTTTAAATATTTTTTTCAGTTTTTGGATTTCTATTAATTAAATTTATGGATTCTTATAAGATATAAAAATAATATACGATATAAGAGGGTCAATCCATTATATTTCGAATGAAGTCGTCGCTGACTAATTTTTAAAAATTATAATACTTTGCAGGAATGATTTTGAAGTTATCAAGATCACGAAATGAAAAGAATTTTATTAAAATTTTAATTATTTATTGCAAAATATGAATTTAAAGTATATGAGGTGCTGAAAACTGTCAATTTTTTAGCCATTAGAAAATATGCAAAAATACGTAGAATTCACCATAAAAATAAAAAATTTTTTTTGTAATTTACTAAGAATGAATAAATTTATCATTATCAATTGATGTAATTATTTAAATATGTGAAGTAATATATAAAATATGATTTTCAAGTTCGCCTGTCAAATAACCTAAATTTGCAAATTTCATCTATTAAGTGTGAGAAAGAGAAGTCATTAAATTGAAAAAAACCTTACCAAATATAAAGTACCTGTGACTAACTTTTAGTTTTTCTTAGCACTTTTTTCCTTTTTTCTTCATAAATGTGAAATAAAAAGCAATAAAAATTGGCACTTGGCTTATTTTCACTATTTTCAAATGTAAATAACTTTCTTGGAGAGAACTGAAAAATTACAAAACTTGGGCAATATCTAATTGATCACTAACTACACATACTGGAAAAAAATTCGCTTTGGTCCCGAAGATACTTTTTGAGATAATTATGTTTAAATTTTTCACAATTTTTATCAGGTTAATACATGTAGTTTTTTAAGGACGAAGTTAGGTTTTATTGGTTATACATTTATGAATTGTAATTAATCTTCGTTGAGAAGTAACTTTTTTTGTATTTTTTAAAGTAATATATGATTAATAGATTTATTTCATGTACAAATTAATAAATTGAATTAAGATATAGTTAAATTAATTTAAACAAATAAATTAATTTAATTGAATTAATTAATTATTATTTTAATTTTTTATTTATATTTTATATTACGCAATTTTTATGCAAATTGTGTTATTAACATTATTAATAATTGTTTTCTTATGAAGTTAACAATCACTTTGCTTTTCTTTTTTCTCATTGTTTTACATGCGTATATATATATAAAAGTAATTTATCTCTGAGAAAAAAAAATGAATAAGAGTTTCGTGAGAATTGATAGTTTTGAATCTTCTCAATGAAGAGAAAATTATATCGGAAAATCTGTTAAATTTAATGAAAATGTTTATGTATAGGGCATTATGCATATATATTTGATTATATAATTCTCTATATCATCATTATTAATTCATTATGTAATTTTATAAACAATTACAGCGTACATATTCAAAATTATCTGCTTATAGATATAATAATTACAAATTTGTTAATTAAACAATTTTAAAAATACTTTTTAAAATAAGCTATTGAAATTCATCTTTTTTTTTATTTAATTATTTAACGAAATTTTGTTGTTTACATAAAAAATGAAATATATTTTTAAAAGAATTATTAAAATTTTTTTTAAATGTTAAATTAACGTTAATTACACTAAAGGAATTTAAGTTAAATTATATTTTGAATTATATATTACATAATATTATTTTTCATCTGTTAATATGACAGAGAAAAACGTATTTCAAAGTTATAGTCTGTTTCTATATTGGTGTTAAATTTAAAAAAATTATAACTTTTATAAATTTTATCAAATCAAAAAATAAAATAATACTTATTTTCTTTTATTTTTCATAAAGATTAAAAAAAATATATATATTCTAGTTAAAAAAAATTTTTTTAGTGAAAATCTCACATGGAATGCTCCATACAGAAATTCGAAAGATTTTTAGGACAAATAGTTGGCGTTTGACTTTTGCGAAATACTACTAAATTATTAAATAAACTGATACCTATGAGTGGCTTTTATTCTTTTCGTTTTTATTGGGGAGCTATTCTTGTTATTTATGTATTACTTGGAGATAAGATCTGGGTCATTATTCTAGAAATGGGTACGCCACTGGTTTTATTCTTTCTTTATTCGAATGTATAATCGTACCCACGTGTGCTGCGTCTTTATAACGTGACGGTCAATAGCTTCGCTAAGAGCATGCGTTTAGAAAAAACACGAGACTTTTCTTTTTTTGCATATAGTGTTCCTATTAAAGCTTTTTACATTTGGCAAAGTTTTTTTAAAAGTAATTTTAAAATGCTTTAAATGTTAAATAAAAAAAAATCTTAAATTCTATTGTTTTTTTTATTTTTTATACATATATAAATTATACTTATTATCATTTGTTTTATAATATTTAATGTATTTCTTTATTTAAAATAATTGTTTTGAATCAATTTTTATTACAAATATATATTTATAATTATGATTTATAATTATTATTATATATTTATGGTAAAGTTGATTATTAATGTATTTATTATTATAATTATTATGGTTATTATTTTGAATATTTAGAAAAAAAAATTTTTTTAAATTGTAATTATTAGCATTCACGTACTGATTTCGTTTTTTTGTTTTTGTTTCAGGTAAGTTGCAACTTCAATCAGTGAAAATGTTTCTTTTCTATATTTGCTAAAAGGTAATCAACGTTAAAGTAATTAAAAAATTTTACGTAAATAGAAGAGTTTTTCTAAAAAAAAAAAGAGGAAATCAAATAAACGCGTTTGACGAGATAAAAAAAAAGATTCTCTTCATTTGAGAGAATTTTCCGCTTAGAGTGAGAACATTCATCCACTATATATTGAGAGAGGGATTTCTTTTACTATTCAGAGATATCTTTTTACGACTAGTAGATGAAAATTTTCAGGGAAATATATTGATGCCAAAAATTCACTCTTTGAATTTGAAGTAGGAAAAAAATTTACTCCTGAATAACTCTATTAAGTTTTATTGATTTTATAGAATTTCTTTTCTAAATTTAAAAAAAAACCTTTTTACCATCTAATAATGAACAAAATTAGGGACACATGATTATGTTCTAAAAATCATTGGTTAGAATTTTCATTTTATGGAATTTCATTTGTCATAATTATTTTTGAGCCGAATTTTTATTTGATCAAATTAGTATTTTGCAGAATTTTCATCAAACCGATTTTCTATTTTACAGAATTTTTATATAACCGAAAATTCACTTCACAGAATTTTTATTTATTCGAATTTTTATTGGGTAGAATTTCATTGCATAGAATTTTCATTTTATTCTTTCAGATGAATTTTCATTTGTTCGAATTATTATTTGATATAATTTCCATATAACCGATTTTTCATACTGCAGAATTTTTACTTAACCGAAAAATCATTTAATAGAATTTCTAATTGATAGAATTTTCATTTGTCCGAAATTGCAAATGGTCGAAAAAAACAGTCGACAGAAAGATTTCGACGCGATTTTTAAAATCAACCATTCAAAAATTATCCATAAAATTGTGATTGGTTTATTTTAAAAAATCGCGCCGAAATCTTTCTGTCGATTGTTTGTTCGGACATTTGCAATTTCGGACAAATAAAAATTCTATCAATTATAGAAATTCTGTTAAATGATTTTTTGGTTTAGTAAAAAATCTGTTGTATGAAAAATCGGTTATAAGGAAATTATATCAAATAATAATTCGAACAAATGAAAATTCATCTGAAAGAATAAAATGAAAATTCTATGCAATGAAATTCTACCCAATAAAAATTCTTTAAAATGACTATTATGTTAAATGAAAATTCGAGCAAATAAAAATTCTGTAATGTACAAAATCGTTTTGATGAAAATTCTGCAAAATACTAATTCGAGCAAATAAAAATTTGGCTCAAAAATAATTATGACATTCATGAAAAATAAATTTTTTATATCCCTTTACTGTGAAAGTGTCTCGTCTTAATTTTTAAGATTTTTGCCTGACTTTTTTGCTGTTTTTCAAAATTAATCTTCGAGATAATGTTTTAAGATTAATAGAATTCTTTTGTGAGTGCACAAGATTTATTCGTAGACTATAAATTCATGGTATGTACATATGTGTATACTAAAGTTTCATTAGTGTGTAAAGCATATTATAACGAGGCCAATATTTATTCTACCTAGTTTGGATAATGTTTCTGTGGAAAAAAAGCTCTTTTTATAACGGTTTATTATTATTTTTTTTTCTATTTCTATTTCTCATATTAACCCACATACTCCCGAGAAAGGTGAGTTGATATCGTATATATGTATATATATATATATATATATACAAGTCACTTTGCCGCAAAGAGAGGGATGAATTGCTAGTTCTAAGTATTCTGTTGTTGAAGCTTTTATAGGCTTTACTGTGCCTCGCGGGTTTAGAGATCTATACAGAGTTGGATGAATGTACTCGACACATACGTAGACTGTGAAAGCTGTTGCTCTCACACATATAAACTTATTTATACAGTCACTGTCGCGTAAATGATGGCATTTGCGTTTGCAAAACTAGTTTCGAAAAGCGAGCTTTTCATATTGCTTTTTTTTACCTATCGTGTACACTCACTTTTTAACATTCTCATTAAAATTAATAACATTAAAAATCAAATTTTTTACTTCGCTTGTAATTCTCATTGGAATTGGATGTGTGTTTTAAACGCGTACACTGAGAAAACGATATTTTTAGTTCAACCATATATGTTTAATTCAAATTTAGTGTATATATCTTTGCTATACAGTCAAACATAATTAAGTTTAATTCAATAATACATTTTTGTTGATAAAATATATTTTATTTAAAAATAAATTTTATTTTGATTCCAAGTCAGAGATTTCACTAATTTTGTTTGGATTTGCACATAGAGAATTTGGAAATCTAACAATCAGGTTGCGTCTACAGCAGGAAAAAATGTGTAGTGTGTGTGGTGTTGGCCTGTGTACGCGTTATTGCCAATTGCTAAAATTTTGTACCGGAATAATTTCAAAATATAACCTCAATCAAACTTCAAACTCTGTTCAAGAATTGTTATCTTAATTAACTGGTCTACCACAATTCTTGAACAGAGTTTGATATTTGATTGAGGTTATGTTTTGATATTATTTTGGTACAAAATTTTAGCAATTGGCAATACCGCGTACACAGGCCAACACTACGCTATACACATTTTTTTTCTATTGTAGACGCTGCCTCAAAGCCAATAATTAAAATTAGTGTAATTTTTGACAATTTCCGACAGAATTTGTGACACTTTGCAGGGATTGGTAGCTTTTTTCGATACATGACAGGGAACTAGAATAGAGAAAAGCAGGGTGAGACATGTGTCAAAAATATACAGGGTGTTCCAAAAGTATGGAAACTTGCAAATATCTTGAAAAGTACGAATTTTCATAAAAAATGTTCAACACAAAAGTTGTTCCAAACAAAAAGATCTACATTTATGAAACCAAAAAATTGGGCCGGGGCCCAATGTTAAGCTATACAATGAAAAAAGTGGTTTTCTTAAATGAGACCACCAATTTTCAGTATCAAATTCGTAATCCTCATGAAATTCTGCGTTCAGACATGTGATATAAGTGCCCAAAATATTGGGCCCAATCTAAGATAATGGGCCCAAAATTTTTCTACAAATCAATAAATTTTGAAAAATCGAACCTTGAGGGGTTTTTGGAGTCACAGGATTAGAAATTCGAAACTAATTTTTAAATTGGACACAGACTCAGTCCAATGTAAGATTTCGCGGCTCAATGTGAGTCCCAAATATAAAATTTGTTTTCTTAAATAAAACCCACTAATTTTCAGTATCCATTTCGTAATCGTTATGAAATTTTGGGTTTAGGCTTGTTGTACAAATGTCAAAAATATTAGGCCTAATCCGAGACATTGGGCCCAACATTTTTCTACAAATAAATTTAAAACAATCGCATCTTCGGAGGGTTTTTGGGATTACAGGATTATAAATTCGAAGCTAATTTTCAAATTAGTCCTAGAGCCAAATGTAAAATATTGCGGCCCAATTTGAGAGGTCTGTGAAGTTGAAACCGCCAGTTCAATATTTTTTCATTTTCTACATTGCATTCGTTTGTCCACAATAAGTTCACGTTTGTCCAACAAAAATTTTCATTTGTCCACCTTTTGTTTTTGAAAAAAATCAAAAAAATTTTGTTTTAGATTAAGAACCACTAAAAATTTAAAAGATGGACAAATTAATTCAAGGGTTGATAAACAATAAAAGAAATCATTTTGCATAAAAATTATCCACTAATGAATAGTCATTTCCCCTCTTATATCACAAGTTTTCCAATTTCCTAGAGTTTAAATGGTGGACAAATTAATTTAAGGGTTGGACAAACGAATTCAATGCTTGGACAAACAAACAAAGTTGATAAACGATAAAAAAATCAATTTGTTTAAAAGTTAACCACTAATGAATGGTCATTTTCCTCTCATTTTTAAACAAATTAATTTTTTTATCGTTTATCAACTTTGATTTTTTGTCCAAGGATTGAATTCGTTTGTCCAACCCTTAATTTAATTTGTTTACCCTTTAAACTCTAGGAAATTGGAAAACTTGTGATAAAGGAGCAAAAATGACAATTCATTAGTGGTTAATTTTTAAGCAAATTGATTTTTTAATTATTCAACTTTGTTTGTTTGTCCATCTTTCAAATTTTGTTGAAACCTTTATTTTTTGCTTAATTAAAAGTTTGTCATACGTGTAGTTGAAAGCGTTAAGTTTGCATTTTTTAGTGGTTCTTAATCTAAATAAAAAATTTTTTTGATTTCTTTTAAAAACAAAAGGTGGACAAATGAAAATTTTTGTTGAACAAACGTTGACTTATTGTGGACAAACGAATGCAATATAGAAAATGAAAAAATATTGAACTGGCGGTTTCAACTTCACAGACCTCAATTTGAGGCCCACAGTAAAAAAAATTTTTTTTTTTAAATGACATCACTAAAATTAGTATCAAAGTTTGTAAATCTGATAAAGAAAGGAGGGGGGGGGGAAGAAATTGAGGATGAGACTAAAACTACAAAATGGATACTGAAAATTAGAGGGTTTTATTTAAGAAAACCAAAAACCCCTCAAGGTTCAATTTTTCAAAATTTAGTGATTTGTAGAAAAATTTTGGGCCCATTATTTTAGATTAGGCCTAATATTTAGGGCACATATACCACATGTCTGAACGCAGAATTTCATGAGAATTTCGAATTTGATACTGAAAATTGGTGGTCTCATTTAAAAAAAAACACTTTTTTCATTGTAGGGACCAACATTGGGACCCAGGCCCAATTTTTTGGTTTCAAAAATGTAGCTCTTTTTGTTTGGAACAACTTTTGTGTTGAACATTTTTTACGAAAATTCGTACTTTTTGAGATATTTGCAAGTTTCCATACTTTTTGAACACCCTGTAGATATGTCGAAATCAACTTTGACCAAGATTGCCTAGTGGGTTCCTCTCGTAACCAGGCAAATTAGTCAATTCCTGGCATAGGGGGTTAGGAATTTTTTCATAGATTTTGAGTAAATCAAACATATTATAATTTTCATTCATAAAAATAATATTTTTAATTAGGTATTATTTCTTATTATTTATTATTATTTATTATTATTATTATTATTATTATTATTATTATTATTATTATTATTATTATTATTATTATATTATTTAACTAATTCTATTTTAATTTTTAGTTTTGTAATTAAGAGGCCAATTACTTAATATGTAAAAATCCAAAGAGATGTACATGGAAAGAAATAATAAATAAATAAATATATTATTTAACTATTTTAATTATCCAGATTTTTTTTTATTGAGAGAAATTTATTTTGTCAATGGTGAATTATATTTTTTTCTGATGACACTGGAAAATTATGTTTTGGCAAACTAGAATAGACATTGTACATACTTTAGCCTTTTATCACTAACTCGAGTGTGTATATAGTTAAAGTTCTAAATGAAATTCCTTTATAAGTTCAGTGAAAACACGAAGAGGATAATTTAACTGTCTTTATATAAAGTAAATTTTCGTTTAGATGCTATATACAAAAGCTTGATTCTTATTTATCATGAATAGTGAAATTCTTTTGTGTTATACATATTAAGTATATAAACATCTGTTATTTGAAAAAAACAGATTAATATATTATATAAATTGGTATTAATATTGTATATAAAAATTAACAATATGTAAAATAAAATTTTGTTTCTTTTTTTTAAATACAATTTAATTGATTTCATTTCATTTAAAAAAAGAGGTTAATTATATACTAATAGCAACTTAATTAATATGAAATGACTAACTAATTAGTTTTAGAATTAAATAATATTCTAAAAAAAGAAAAGAATAGGGCTAATCGATTTTTTATAAAAATATATCTATCATCTTGTTATTTGTAAGATATTTCTTTGTTGAATTGTTCCATTTTTAAAATTATAACAATTCTTGAGAAATTGCTTTTTAGGGCCATTTGAGTGCACTATACGCATTCCTAAGTAAGCAGAAGGTCTTAGAGAAATCCTATTATTTTGATGCACTCTATACTCTTTAATGCATTATAATATATGTAATCCTATTTGAATTGAGGGGATTTTATCCTCCAGTGATAGGAATGCATAAAAACATTAAAGTTTATTTTCATATATGGGGATATATTAAAAGAACAATTGTTTTTTATTTCAATGTTTAAAGTATAAAACGAAATAAATGAACAATTTATTTGAAGTTTCGTTTTTCTTTTTAAAAACGTATATATATATATATATATATATTTCATAAATACGTGAAACTCAAAGCAGAAACAAAAATTATGTAATTCAATACAAATTTGGTTTGTTAATTATCCATAATATCAGAATAATTTTACAACTATACAGAATCAGCGAGTTCATTATCATAATTTATTTATAATTTATAATTATTCAACCAAATATGTAACATATATTATACAGTAGATTGAAAAGGAAATGGTATTACCAACTTGCTGAATATTTTTTAAAAAAGAAACTTTAGATATAATTTTCAATATGAATTTTTTATAAAATTATATAGAATAGGGTCATTCCAATTTATTTCACCTATAGTAGTTGCAGTCTATTTTTAGAAAAATTTGATATTTCGTATTAATGACTTTGAATATCCGTACAATTCATTTTTGACAATTATTTTATGAAATTTTTTTTATTTAAGTTGAAATTCAGTTTTTAAGTTGAGTTGTACGCACAGAAAAAAACTGAACTCAGAATGAGCCGTGTAGGCGGCTCATTTTGATGTGCAACAAAAATGAACCAGGTTGGTGGCGCCACTGTCTATGTCGTTTAGCATTGACTTATTTTGATTTGCATCAAAAATGAGACAAGGTTTTTTCTGTGCGGAAAATAGGTTAGTTTGACAACAAATTTTTTTCATTGATATTTGTTGAAAATAGTCTAATTTACCAATGTTAATTGATAATTGTGTAAAAAAGGTCAAAATACTATGTGAAAATTAATATTCAAACTTACCTGTAAAATGTCAAAATTTGTCACATTTTATTTATATTTTCCAAGAAAGTTTATAAATATTATAAAATTTATTACTACCTAACAATAAGTACTTTCCAAGTACTTTCACATGGTATGTTGGCTTTTTATTTTTATAATATAAAAATATGTTAAATTTTACCTTGAATGTTGAACTTTTTAGGATTTTATCTGATTTCGAACAAATATACACGGAAAAAAAGAAAAAGTAACTTTTACTACTTTAAAAGTAAAATTGGACCTGTCCGAAGTTTCTGCGCATCTCTGGCAACTTTTACTCCAAAAATAGTAAAATTTACTTCAGAAATAGTAAAAATTACTACAGAAATAGTCAATTTTACTATTTTTCGAGTAAAAGTTGCCAGAGATGCGCAGAAACTTCGGACAGGTCCAATTTTACTTTTAAAGTAGTAAAAGTTACTTTATTCATTTTTCCATTTTTCTCCGTGTATCTTCGCAGGCGATTAATGAAAAAATCCCATTTTAGTTTTAAAATTTAAGTTAAGTTTTCTTTATTCATCTTATCAAAATTTGGTGATGGAGAACGAGCTACTTTTTATTTTTATTCACTTTAAAAAATCCACCTTAAAATATGAATTTAAAGGTTAAAAAACAAGTAATTTTATAAATAAAATTCATACAAATAAATCTATATTGAGAAAACCAACTTCAGTTTTATAAAATTACTTGTTTTTTAACCTTTAAATTCATATTTTAAGGTGGATTTTTTAAAGTGAATAAAAATAAAAAGTAGCTCGTTCTCCATCACCAAATTTTGATAAGATGAATAAAGAAAACTTAACTTAAATTTTAATACCAAAATGGGATTTTTTCATTAATCGCCTGCGAAGATATAAGTGTTCAAAATCTGATAAAATCCTGAAAAGTTCAATATTCAATGTAAAATTTGACATATTTCTATATTATAAAAATAAAAAGCCAACATATCATGTGAAAGTACATGGAAAGTACTTATTGTTAGGTAGTAATAAATTTTATAATATTTATAAACTTTCTTGGAAAATATAAATAAAATGTGACAAATTTTGACATTTTACAGGTAAGTTTGAATATTAATTTTCACGTAGTATTTTGGCTTTTTTACACAATTATCAATTAACATTGGTAAATTAGACTATTTTCAACAAATATCAATGAAAAAAAATTTACTAACTGAATTATTTCTGTTCTTTTTTATAAAATTTCCAATGCCGTCAAACTAACCTATTTTCCGTGCAACTCAACTTAAAAACTAAATTTCAACGTAAATAAAAAAAATTTCATAAAATAATTGTCAAAAATGAATTGTACGTATATTAAAAGTCATTAATACAAAATACCAAATTTTTCTAAAAATAGGCCGCAACGACTATAGGTGAAATAAATTGGAATGACCCAGTAACTTTTTTTTGAGTTGCAGTGCAATAATTTTATCTTTAATGAAAAATATTTTAGGTTTAAACTAAAATTTTATGTTTGATATTTCTTTATCTTATAATAATTATTATCAAATGCTGTATATAATTTGTTTATAATCAAATTAATTGATTTGTTTAAATTAAGAAAATATAAGAAAAGCAAATATCAAACATATAGTTTAATCCGTGAATAAATTTCAAACATTTTGTCTTTTGTGTCAATATAGGTTAGGATTTGTAAACTGTAATTATATATATAATTCTATCACAGTTCTGAAATCGTATGTAAACACACTCTCGCGCGTATATTGATTCACCTTTTACAAATACTGAGATTTATTCCGGCCACACCTTTCACTTCTTTTCATTGTTAAAGCTTTTCTAACATGACCGCGTATAGCATGTAAACGAATTTGTTTTATTCAGAGAATAAATAATTCTCGCTCATAAAAATTTAAATCTACATAAAACTCTACGTTATCAAGATGTGACCACGAGTCACTTTCAAGTTTTTTCAAACACGAAACCATAAATACTTTTTGGGGTGTGAGAATTATCAACTATTTAATTATATATATATAAGTATATTCAGTGTATTGCCGCCCTGAATAAAAAATTAGCACTCAAGATAAAGAGAAAAAAAAATTTAAAAGCCTATAAATGTTTTTAGAAGTGCAATTTTCAAAATGACATGTTTGTTATACACGGAGAAAAATGAAATGCTAAATTAATTTGAATGCTAGAAGCTAAATTGTACAAAACATTTTTGTAAATTATTATAATTAATGTAAACAAGACCAATATATTGTTAACTTGTGTATTTTGCATAGTTTTAAGTTTACTGCCCTACAACAGAAAAATGTACGAAAGTGACACGTATTTATATATTACTTATACACTTAGAAAGAAAATTATTAATTTAAATATAGAGATTTGTTTAAAATATTTTTTTAATTTAACACAGTTGAAAAGTTTTATTTTAATATAAAATATGGAAAATATTTATGTTTTTCATTTAAAAATATTTTTTATTTAAATGAAAATTATAATATGTTTGATTTAAACTCAAAAATTAGTTTAGAATGAGCGCATGTACACTTGAGGCCATATATGCTTAGACATTTTTATCCTTTTCTAACATACGTATTGCTATGACAACACATGTGTTAGAAAAGGACAAAAAAGTCTAAGAATATATGGCCACGAGTGTAAATTTCCACTGAAATTCCAGTAGAACGTTCGAAATATGTCATATCTTTATATTTTTAACACTTTTTTTTATCTCAAATGTTAGTTTAGAATGGGCGAATGTAAATTTCCACTGGAATTCTAGTAGAACGTCCGAAATATGACATATCTTTATATTTTTACACCTACCTCACCCTACTTTTCTCTGTTCTAGTTCCCCGCCATGTAACGAAAAAAAACTACCATTCCCTGCAAAGTGTCACAATTCAGATGTTCCACTGATTATTTAATATTTATTGTGAATAAGATTTTAATATGATTCTTAAGGTGCTTTTATACCTCCATTATTTTGGTCAAGCAATCGGCTGGATTGAATTTTCATGGAGAATCACTGAATTTGATTGGCTCTTAAAATATTCCATTTTTACGGTGGAAATGGAATATTAGTCAGAGCCTATCAAATTCAGTGATTCTCCATGAAAATTCAATCCAGCCGATTGCTTGACCAAAATACTGGAGGTATAAAAACACCTTTAACCTAAAAAATTATTTTTCCTGTTTCGTTCAGAGATTAATTAATTCAACCGAAGAATTATTTTTCATTTAAACTTAATATATTTAACTGCACATCAAGAATATACTAACTTTGAATCAAACAAAATTTATGTTTAAATGAAATATATTTTTGAATGAAAAATTCTATGCATTTTCATCTCAATTATATTTCTTGCAATGTTTATTGTTTAAAAAATTATAGAAAACATTTATTTAAATAACATTTTTTATAATTTACGAGAATTGAAAGAGTTTTTAAAAGCGTCTAGAGGTTTAAAAGAGGGTTGCAGAATTTCAATGAAAATTGTAGAGAGGAAAAGAAGAATAGCTCAGGTTCGGTTTACTACTTTAGATGGCTGAAAAGAGGTTCTAAATTTCAACTTAGGACATCAATAGAAAAAAGTGTCGTGGCTATAATTAACCTTTATTCCGTTATTTTAACTCTTTTGCTTCAAATAACGTTTACTAATTATTTTTCACTAGCGCAAAATTGACAAAAAGTCAGACGTAATAGTAGTAAATTTATACTAAATGATGACAGATAAGGTTATTTAAAGCTGTATCGCGGATAAAGCACGTAAACTCAATGTTCTGACTATAGTAGAATTTATATTATCCATTTTGAGAGAAGTCGCATGATCGCATATCTTATCAAATATAAAGACAAGTTATTTTCATGATTCATTTTAATTTTCATATTTCATTCTAAAGAGAGATGAAAGAGCAAAAAAAACGAAAAAAGAAAATTTCCTTTAAATTTATTTATTCTCAGTTGAATATATAATAAAAATTTGTATTTTGGTTGAAAAGTCTCCTAAAATAATAACTTATTTTTGGGACCAGTAGCAAATGGTCTTCTTCATCCAGTTGTAATTTTTATAAAAATATTTTAATTGTACCCCACAAGTCTGAGCACTTAACGCAAAATGCAGTAGCACTATATAGTCATATTGATGTACGTATATCCATAAATTTGGATCGTGTCCAATTTCATCAAGCCTCAAAGGCAACGAACTTGGACCCTCGTTTTCTTTACGAGTTTCCCTCCTCTCTCTTTTTTTTTCTTTATATCGGTGTCTTTTCCGTGACTAGATCTTTGTCGCACTTTATTCTCATAGATCATATATCATGTATGGATCTCTCTCCATTCCTTTAATAGTAAAATGATTCATGATGCTGTGATAAATAAATCTTCCTGAACTAGTTATGTCAGTAAATTGTTCGTGCACTCAATATACTTAAATTTCTTTGCTTTCATAGACTTAAAAGTATACAATTTATTTTTTTGTTACGGTCCATTTGCACAGACAAACAGCGATAGAATACAAATAGATAAAAGCGAGAAAAAAAGTAAATTCATTAGGTTAGATTAAATATAGGTATAAAAAAAGATCAACATTGCTGAAGTCCACAACATTTATGATTAACAATTTTATTATATTTTTTGATTAATAAATATAATAAGCCGTATATCTTTTAGGTGAAAATTCAAAGTTCTTTAAGAATTTTTGTAATTATAAACATTGTGAACTTTATCATCGTAAAAATCGACGTAAAAATTACAAGAAAATTTCGTAATAATGTATAGAATTAAATAGTAATCTTCAAATTGGAGAAAAATTCCCGTATTAAGTTTTTAAAGGATTTGTTGCTCGAAGATTATATACTTAAAGTTCTTTTTGTGATGAAAGGATAATCCTTTAATTATGCTGCCGCAAATACGTGGTTGTTTTGACAAAATCAATCGAAGTAGATTTATTCTAGAAACTAGAACACTCAAGAAAAAGTTTTATACTACAAACGAATCTATAGATGTTTGATAAACACGTAGGGTAATCGGTACAATGCGGTTGTCCACCCTAGAATGTTCGACCGCCTTGTTAAGAAGTAGAAATATAATATATATATAAGAAATAACATACATCAAATCATTTTATCAATTATGATTATGTATAATAATAAACTTGACACAATGGAGCAGCGGTTTTTAAAATCAGGTTTACTTTTTTAAATTAATGAGTCACAAATAACAAATGAAAATAATTATTTCCGAATTTTTGAGAATCATTGAATAATAACTTTTTTTGACAGACCGTAAAAGATACTAAGTGTAATTTTTTTAGCACCTAACAGTTTAAAGGTTAACCTAGGGAATATTCATAAACAACTATAAACCTTAGCTGCAAACAAATTTTAAGTTATGTTTAATGGGACACATGATTATGTTTTGAAAATCATTAGTTAGAATTATCATTTTATGGAATTTCATTTGTCATAATTATTTTTGAGCCGAATTTTTATTTGTTCGAATTACACTGCAAAAAGAAGTATCTTATTATAAGATACATGGGAAGCAAGTTACCAAAAGTATCTTTCTATCCATCTTATATCTTAAGAAACTAATGCATTTTAAGTTGTTTTAGTTAACTTAGAAGCAAGTTATAAAAAACATCTTAAAAAGGCTACACAGAAAATTAAAAGGTATTAAAATAATCTGCAACGCTTCTTATTTTAATCCATTTTTACTTATTTTAATACCAAAATGGATTAAAATAAGAAAAATTTGATTAAAATAAGAAGCGTTGCAGTTTATTTTAATACCTTTTAGTTTTCTGTGTACCAAAACATCTTAAAATAAGATACTTCTTTTTGTAGTGTAGTATTTTGCAGAATTTTCATCAAAACGATTTTCTATACTACAGAATTTTTATATAACCGAAAATTCACTTCACATAATTTATATTTGTTCGAATTTTTATTTGTCAGAATTTTTATTTACTCGAATTTTTATTTAACATAATATAGGTATTTTAAAGAATTTTTATTGGGTAGAATTTCATTGCATAGAATTTTCTTTCAGATGAATTTTCATTTGTTCGAATTATTATTTGGTATAATTTCCATAAAACCGATTTTTCATACTACAGAATTTTTACTTAACCGTAAAATCATTTAACAGAATTTCTAATTGATAGAATTTTCATTTGTCCGAAATTGCAAATGGCCGAACAAAAAATCGTCAGAAAGATTTCGACCATTTGCAATTTCGGACAAATGAAAATTCTATCAATTAGAAATTCTGTTAAATGATTTTACGGTTAAGTAAAAATTCTGTAGTATGAAAAATCGGTTTTATGGAAATTAAACCAAATAATAATTCGAACAAATGAAAATTCATCTGAAAGAAAATTCTATGCAATGAAATTCTACCCAATAAAATTCTTTGGAATAAATAAAAATTCTTTGAAATGAATTTTCGGTTATCATCTTTTTGTAGTATCACTCTGAAAAACGCAAACAAGCTAAAATTTGTTTGCAGCGAATGTCCACTTTCACCCGTGGCGCTTCACAAATGAATAAATATTGATATATATATTAATATATTCTATATTTGTTCAAATAAGCAAAAAATTACTATATGAAGCGCGTTTAGTATTTTCCGTACAAATATAAACTGTCCAAATGGAAATTTTATTTTCAAAAAGCGCCATACAATAATTTGTATTTATTCATGGTAGCGTTTTATTGGTTTGATTTTTATCTATATACATGTATATATCTATATGGTGCTCGTATACCTCTTTAAACATTGGATAGTTTATGCATCAGTCAGTAAAATTTTTCATATAATATAGGTTCAATACTGTATCAAATGGTTATAAAGTTATAGCAGCACCATAAGAGCCAATAAACTGCTGCGCCCATGAATCGGCATCAACCATTTTTAGTGCAGTTATTTATTTATCTGCAAACATAGAAATTTCAAATAAAATAGTTTTTACTAGTAAAAATTTCAAAAGAACATTAAAAAATAGTGTTTGTTTCGATGATTAAATTCGAAACTTTCTTTTTTATTATATTTAACTGAAAAAAATTAATTTATAAGAATAAATCTTGGCACATAATTAAATATATAGAATATATAATTTTTTCAGTAAAATTTCAGAAGTTTATTTTATCATATTTCGGAGCAATATCACCAATTTAAGTGATATTTGGTAGTATGATATTTATTGATATAAAGGTCCAGACAACAATAAGTTTTTTTTTTAATAATTAATTTAGTTTACTGAAATATTTCGATCTTTCGTAAATAAATACTTTAATTAAAAATTATTTACAATTTTATTTTATTGATTCTTATAAATTAAACTATTTAATGCATAATAATAATTATGCATAATAAATAATAAAGCTGAAGTCTACAATCTACATCATCAACGATGAGAAAACAACATGTTTTTCTAAGACGGATAATAAATAATCAGTGGAACATCTGAATTATGACACTTTGCAGGGAATGGTAGTTTTTTTTAGTGTTTTAAGTCGGTTATATTACCGAGAGAATATTACCGAGAACGAGAATATTACCAAGAATATAACTAACGTTTAAATTCTCTGAGAATTTTCCTTTTTTAAATAAGACAAATTAAAATGCAGATAATATATAATAATTTTTAAATTTTTTCATATATTGCTTAACTAATTCAAATTTTCTAATTTACTAAATTCAGAGCATCCATTCATACATACAATTAGAATGGAGGCAAAATAGAAATAAATAAAAACACAACATAACCTCACTTTCCTTTAGGCTTTGGCACGTGCGTTAGTCGGTTCTGTTTAGCATTATCCATATTATACTTTCACAATTATTTTTATTGATTAATGACTATATATTTATTTATTTTTCAAAAATGAAAAAACCTAAAAGTGCAGTTTGGAAATACTTTAAAAGTATTGAGGATAAAAACACGAAAACAATTAAGTTTTTGTGTATATAAGACTTATCTTTATTCCAAATTTAATTAAATTTATTCGCATACTAAATTTTTATTCATACTAAATGAGGGCAATTTAATCAATGTTCATAAACATAAGTTTTTAATTTAAAAAATATATGATATTATTTTGATTCTATTACTCGGTAAATTTAATAATCAAAAAGATATAATATTGATCACTTGACTCAAAGTAATCGATATCATCTTTTTGATTATTAAAAAATATTAAAAATTTTATTTTAAAGATTTTTTTATTCATAGAATAAAAAAATGTTTTTAGATAAAAGCAATTATCTTAATTATCCTAAAATATATGTCTTATATTAATAAAAATAATAAATATACATTATTTACGTAAATAAACTTAAATTCTCAATATTCTCTTAAATTCTCTTGAATTCTGTTAAAAAATTTAAATTACCGTAATTTTCCTGGTAATATAACCCCAGCTTAAATTCTCGAGAATTTAAGAACACTAGTTTTTTTCGATACATGGCGGGGAACTAGAATAGAGAAAAGCATGGTGAGGTAGGTGTAAAATATAAAGATATGGCACATTTGGGACGTTCTACTCGAATTCCAGTCGAAATTTACATTTGCCCTTTTTAAACTAAGACTTGAGCGTAAATCAAACATGTAATATTTTCCATACAATCAAATAATTATTTTAAATGAAAGTTATAGATATTTTCCACATATTAAAATAGAACTTATACAAACCCAATTTTTTTTCAGTTATATTTCAAAACAAAAATTATATTCATGCAAATAAATATTGATTTGAATAAAAATAAACATACATTGTTGAATAAAATAATTTCCATAATTAATTTAAAGCAATTATTTATTTCCTCCAATTACTGAATATTGGGATGTGAAATACTGCGATACGCCATCTGGTGAGAGCCTTGTTGTCGTGGCCATGTTTTCATTCCGTCTTTCTCTAACATATATACAAAAGAAAGAGATAAAAAAAACCAAGATGGTTGTCACAAGAATGCTCAGGGTTGGGTCAGTTTCGCGTGATTTCTGATCCCAATATTTATTTGTTTTATTAGTTATTTAAATTTAATCCAAATTACTATTTATTAGATATACGATAATATAGAATATTTAGGTCTAGTAAATATATTTATTTGGTTTAAATGCATATTTAATGAATAATTTAGACAAGTAAATCATTTTTATTTGAATCAATTAATTTTTATTTGTTCTAAATAATTTTTTTCATTGTACGCATAATAAAAAAAAATCATTATTACGAATTATAAATTTATTCTCAAAATAGTCAGCAAACAACTTTAAGTAAAATATAATAGATTGACCCAATTATTTTTACCTAAAAAATTGTTTTTTTTTTTTTTTTTGTACATTCATATCAATGGATATCATACTACCGAGTTTCATTTAAATTTGTGATGTTATGTGATAAAAAAAAACTCCTATAGAATGACACATATATATTACTTTTTTTACATATAATACTTTTTTAAGTAGTATTGTAAAATTTGTATTCATATAGAAGTAAAAAAAAATAGGAAAATTTAATCTAAGGTGTATCTATATTTATATTCATACATTTACATAAATATTCTGTGAAAAATTAGATGATACATGCGCCCTATAACTTTGACACATACATCTTATCTCACTGACCTACTTTCACCAAGAGTATTAAGCTGACTTTTCTCAAGACCTGACTGAATTTTCTTTCATCAAATGAAAAACGACATATTCCATGAAACTAATTGTCTAGACTTTTATTAAAAATCATTGGTTGCAGAATATCATAAAAAAAAAAATGATAATCACAAGCAACTCTTTCTTTCATTTTTTTCCTTTGAGAAAATTATATAGACAAAGTTCTTATTAATAAGGTTACCTTGAAATAATGAAAGGCACAAAAAATAATTGACTATTAATTATAAAAAAAAAAAAAATGATGCTTAATTAGTTTATTTTTAAGTTCTTAATTTGATATAAGTGATTTTAATGAAAAAAAAAAACAAAGGAAGGTATTTTTCTTTGATTTTCTTGTTATGGCAATAAGTTTTTACGCTTTTTAAACAATTTTTCTATATGCTTGAATTGAAATTGTTAAAAGGTCCACAAAGAGAAGTGGGTCATTGAACAAAAACTATAGAGTCTGGTTTTAATTGCATATCTCGTTTTTAGTTTAATTAAAACACTATACATATTCCACAATAGAATCGGTAGTTAAATCAATTTTAATTGGTTATCAACAATTTCACTATCTGATGGCTTATACTATCGTGGAGGTCTGTCAAATTGTCATTTTATCATATTGAAAATTTGATACCACATTTATGACCTAAAATTTTATAATCTCTTTTTATTTTTAATTCTATTTTAAAGAACTATTTATTATTTAAATTAATTATTTTTGTTTCAATAAATATTTAATTAATAAATATTTATATATTTAACTGATAAATATTTATTAAAATGGAAAAAAAAATTTTCTCTGTAACAAAAATAAATAAAATATTTTTTCCAATGTTTTTTTAAATGTATAAAAAAAGGAATATAGTGTTGTTTTTTTTGACAATTTTTACTTTTAATTGATATTGATATTGAAGGTAAAATTGAAATGTCAATGAATAATTCAAATATTTATTTTGTTCCTAAATGAAAATCAATGGAGCCCCTTGAGTTATTCTATTTTTATATTTTCTTTTATATAGGACAAAGTGAATGTGCTTTTTCGTTATAATTTCTAATATGTATATAATATACATATTCATATCTTAATGATAAAATAGCGTTTACTGAATAAAATTTATGAGTATAATTCTATATTATTAAAATCTTAAAATATGATATACATTATACAAGAAGAATTTAAATTTTTATTTTATAGTCATAAAATCTTTAAATAGATGTGTATCAAAATTTTATTTGTATTATATAAAATTTGTTTACCTCCTTTTTGGCTCATTGATTTCATTAAATCTTTAATTTAATTTTTTAAATGGAGATCGAATTTATTGAATACTTTTTTTAAATATATATTATATAAGAAAGTACTTAGGCAGTTTAATTCAATTTAATCTGTAAAATTTATTTCCTGATAAATGTGTGTGTGTGTGTGTAGTGTTCGTTCAACGGAAACTCTCTTATAATTAAATTCCTCTTGATTAAACATGAACGAAAAGCTTGGGTACTGGTGGACACTCATCGCGTATACGATGGATATGGAAAAACTCAAACAAATTTTCAATTTTAAATCAAACGTCAGCTTTTCAAATCGTCAATTTTTTTTTATTGATTTTATGTAAAAATTTTATTTAATTCTTTTGTTTCGATATAAAACAATTTAGTTTTTTATCTTCTTTATTTTTATTATTCTCTTATCATGAAAATTATATATTATATTTTGACTTAACAGAATTTCTACCTCCATGAAGTTGGCGTCGACGCTCAGAGCCGAAAATTGTTTTTACAGAACCAAAAATGTCAAATTATTTTTTTTAAAAATATTTTCCGTCCAAATAATACCTTGAGAAATACTTTTTAAGGTATTATGTGGACACAAAACGATTTTAAAAATGATTTGATATTTTTGGTACCATGAAAAATAATTTTTGACGCCGAGCGTCGAAGCCAGCTTCAGGAAGGTGAATTTCTAAATTTTTATTAGAATGTGAATTGTCGCTTTTAGCAGAATTGATGATATTTAACAAAAAAACGAATTATTTTAACGTTTTAAAAGAATTTTTATTTAAATAAATTTAAATACAAACAGAATTTCAATTTTATTGAGAATTTATTTAACCGAATTTTTAATAATTAGAAGAATTACAATTTATAGACAAATTTTAATTATAACCTCAATTTTTTCGGCGTTTCAATCAACACCTTCATCCGAGAGTTACAAAATTTGATATTTATGATGATGATAGTAATAATGCTAGTGCGGCCACACAATAGTTACTGTAATTCTTTTTTTTTTTTGTAATATTCAGTATATTGTACTAATGAAAAGTGTAATTACTACCCGTCTGAATTGAATAAATAAATAAATTTATGAAGAATTTTTATTCAACTGAATTTTAAGTGAATCGAATTTTTTAATGCCGACACTTCCAATTCATCGAAATCTTCATTTATCCAACATTAAAAATTTCTATTGAAGTAAGCAAAGAAAAATTTCATGCATGATTAGAATATTTAAATTTTTCAATGCAATGATTAAATTTCATTGAAATATTTCCAAATCTTAACGTCGCGCATGCTCCAACCTATGTAAGGTTAGGTTACTCTTTCAACTTTCAAGCTTTGTTTTGTTGCACTTTTGTTTGTTTTTCAAAAATATTAGTGCGATTCCAAGTGAGATTTTGACTTTTTCGGAGTAGGTTAACCGATTGCAATGAAACTTTGGAATTTTGTTATATATAGTAAGACTAATCTTTAACGTAAATTTCAGCCTAAAATATTTGTTAGTTTACGAGATTTGCAATAATAACAAAAAATTTAAAACTGCTA
This sequence comes from Leptopilina boulardi, assembly GCF_019393585.1. NCBI lineage: Eukaryota > Metazoa > Arthropoda > Insecta > Hymenoptera > Figitidae > Leptopilina > Leptopilina boulardi. The sequence continues at coordinate 926,244 of NW_026137813.1, forward strand.
TATCTTCCGTTCTAATAAACGGATTGAGGTCTACTTTTTTTTAAAATGTCAAGGAAAATGAGAGGAATAAATCTCTTTCAGAACATTTTTTTATAATTTTACAACTAAAAAAATTATTAAATAATAATTGAATAACTTTCGCGCGACTAACTAAAATTCAATCACTTAAACGCTAAAATGATCTTACCTGTGTTTTCTTTAATGTTCCAAAGGATTTTTATTGTAAATGTAAGTTTAACTTAAGAAATTTTATTAATTTATTAGTATAAACAATTGAGATTTCTGCTAGTTGACGTGCAGACGACATTGCGCACGCAGCATTCTCACATAGCCAATTTAGTCCACGAATCACGTCAGTTGGCTATGTGAGAATGCTGCGTGCGCAATGTCGTCTACACGTCAACTAGCAGAAATCTCAATTGTTTATACTAATAAATTAATAAAATTTCTTAAGTTAAACTTACATTTACAATAAAAATCCTTTGGAACATTAAAGAAAACACAGGTAAGATCATTTTAGCGTTTAAGTGATTGAATTTTAGTTAGTCGCGCGAAAGTTATTCAATTATTATTTAATAATTTTTTTAGTTGTAAAATTATAAAAAAATGTTCTGAAAGAGATTTATTCCTCTCATTTTCCTTGACATTTTAAAAAAAAGTAGACCTCAATCCGTTTATTAGAACGGAAGATATAGCAGTTTTAAATTTTTTGTTATTATTGCAAATCTCGTAAACTAACAAATATTTTAGGCTGAAATTTACGTTAAAGATTAGTCTTACTATATATAACAAAATTCCAAAGTTTCATTGCAATCGGTTAACCTACTCCGAAAAAGTCAAAATCTCACTTGGAATCGCACATTACTAAATTGATAAAAAGATTTACTTGTAAAAGATGTTACAAGTTTTTAAACAAAATTGGAACCTTATGAGTATTAATTTCAATGTTACTAAGAGTTTAAGTAGATCTATTTTTATGTTAAAAATGTGATAAATATTTTTAATGATTGAAATTAAAAATTTCATAAATACGACATTTTATTACAGGAAAAGAAAAACTTATTTGTAATAAAATAACATATTCAGAAATGCGAAATGTTTATTGTAGAAACACTAACAAAAGAAGCGAACAACCGCAAAAAAAGTGAGGTTATGTATAGCATAATATTAATATTATTTTGCTATATTTATGATTTATTATAACTTCCCTTCTATATTAATAATTTTGATATTTATTGATATTAGTCCTTAAAATAAAATATAATATTTTTAAGTGTTTATTTATTCGAATTATTATTTAATAGAATTTCTATATTTCAGAACTGTTGCTTAAACGAATTTTCATTTTACAGACTTTTTACTTCATCGAATTTTCATCAGACAGAATAGTTATTTAAAATAATTTTTATTCTACCGAATGAATACATATTAGAAAAAATTCTTTTCTTGCTGAATTTACAAATTTATTTGAATTTACATTTTGCAGAATTCTCAAAATTCCCGAATTTTTATTTTACAGAACTTTTTGACAGAAAAATTTCCGCCCCAATTCTTTTGTCAGATATATTTATTTGGACAAATGAATGTTCTATAAAATAAAAATTCAACATTTGAAGAATTTTGTAAAATTGTAAATTCCAATAAATTGAAAATTTAGCTAGAAAGGAATTCTTTATATTATTCTTTCTATAAAATAAAAATTCTTTTAAATGACTATTTTGTATAATAAAAATTTGAGAAAATAATAATTTAGGCAAATTTAGTTTATATAATAATTTGCAAACATTTTATTATTTTATTCGGCTAAAAGTAAATATTGTGTCAATTGAAAATTCGAAGAAATCAATTTGGCCAATTTTACGGGAATCATGCCTTTGTACACCTGTGTTACTGACCCTGGAAACCCTCCGAGAGACAATTTTTAACAAAACCTATTAATTTATTCAAACGCAAACTTCAAATAAGGATATCTCATACAAAAATAAATATTTTTAAAAGTTCTAAATTACAAATTGTTCATGAAGATATGAGCTTTCAAATGCATATCACGAAAACTTCAAAACAAATTTTTTTACCGTTATAAAAAATCAAAAAGTACCCTAAAAAGGGAATTTTTTCAATTTTCAAGATCAAATTTCTTGAAAACCTAGAGTGATGGAGTAATTCTGAGTTCGGATTCGTGTTCAGCGTCAAAAAACCTGTAAGAATCATCATATCCCAAGTGCGAAAACCAAAACGGCCCAATATTGGCTCAGTATTGGCAAAACAGGGAACGAGCCTTGGTAGACAATATTGGGCCTACTCTTATGGTGTTAACTGCGGTTGGACGTCGGCAGTCAAGTATCAGACGCCATTACTGGGCCAATCTTGGCTGCCATTAGTGGCCCAGTATTGACAAAGTTTAAAAAATTATAATTAATTATACATTTATCATTCAAGTCCTGATTGTTTAAACATTTGAAAATTTGTAACGCTCGCGGGAACCGAACTCGCAACCTAACGCACCGAAATCTAACACGCTAACCACTACGCTATACGCGGATATGGGAATCTCAACACAAAAATGTTTTGATAAGGTGCATTTGAGGAACATTTCAGCCGCTAATGCGCCATTACTGGGCCAAGATTCGTTACAACTTTGGAAAAAATGACTTGTCAAAATAAATTCAACATTTCTGCCGACAGTGGGCCAATAATGACCCTGTAATGGGACAGAGTTCATCTCAATTATGGAAAAGTAGAATTACCAAGTATTGGTGACAATATTGGCCCAGTAATGGGACAGAGTTCGTCTCAATTATAGAAAATTAGAATTACCAAGTATTGGTGCCAATATTGGCCCAGTAATGTGACGGAGTTCGGTCCAATTATGGCAAAGTGGAGTAACCGAGAATCGGTGCCAATATCACAGTTTTCCTAAAAGTATCAAATTGAGACCAAAAATTGCATGAAATCTTTGCAACGTTTTGATGCACATAAGTTATATCAAAAAGAGATCGTTTTTTGTATCATTTTTAGAAATGATACACGAAACGGTCTCATTTTTTGATGCATAAAATTTAATCAATTTATATCAATCATGGCCGAATTGAATCGACTCAAAATTAAACGAATTTTTTTCAGATCTTTTGGTAATAGTACAATTGCGGAGACCATTTCACTATTTAATTTGAAAATGAAAATAACAGAAAATCAAAGACAATGTGCAATGCGATAATTAAAAAGTGACAGCTTATAAACATAACCTAAAATGCATGAGAAAAAATTTGTCGATAAAATCAATATAGCCGAGCTTTTTAGAAGGTAGATGGCAGTTTTGCTTTTTATAAAAACGATTCAGAAAAAATTTAAAGAAAGAAAATAGATGAGTGCTGACATCTACCTTCTAAAAATATCGGCTATATTGATTTTATCGACATATTTTTTCTCATGCATTTTAGGTTATGTTTATAAGCTGTCACTTTTTAATTATCGAATTGCACATTGTCTTTGATTTTCTGTTATTTTCATTTTCAAATTAAATAGTGAAATGGTCTCCGCAATTGTACTATTACCAAAATATCTGAAAAAAATTCCTTTAATTTTGAGTCGATTCAATTCGGCCATGATTGATATAAATTGATTAAATTTTTTGCATCAAAAAATGAGACCGTTTCGTGTATCATTTCTAAAAATGATACACAAAACGATCTCTTTTTGATATAACTTATGTGCATCAAAACGTTGCAATAGAAAAACATACAACCAAGTTTACTGTGTATTGGCCCAAAAATGGGACGAATTGATCGCCAGTACTGGTCCAGTAACGTTTGCCGTACTTCGGCAGACATTACTGGGCGAATGTTGGGCCGTATTGGCAGTCTTGGCATTTCATCCCAGAAATAAAAAAAAAATGAAATTCTGTTGCACAATGTTAGAATTCGATTAAATTGTAAAATTCTATAAAAAATTGGATAAAGAAAAATTCTGTATAGTGAAAATTCTAATTAATGAATTTTAGAACTTATTCATGTATATAGACGTTCGAATATGGCCTATAAAGATAATTTAAAATTAATATGAATTTTGAAAATAATTTATTAAGAATAGCTGACCATTTTTTTTTTGTTTTTTTTTTGAGACTAATACTGTTATCGCGCGTATGAAGGTCGTTTGGGTTTTTTTTCTGGTTATGGAGGTGGTGATAATCGACCCTTTATTTTATATTGTACTCCTTTGGCCTACATGTATACACACACACATCCCTGAAATTTTCTCTTCAAACTAAGGGATACAGTCACGCAATGGTCAGCCCGAACACTTTCTCAAACTACATATATATATTTAATATGTGGAAATATCATCGCATGGACTATGGGCTAGAAATTGCAAATATCGACCTGTTTAAATGCAACTTGTGCACCACCTGCAAATAGTAACTAGTTTAGTCGACGACGCATATAAGAATACACTGGGAGATTCTATTTAACTTATACTATTTTTCCTTATATTTTTTGTGATTTTAAAATATATATAAAATCGCGAAAATCGTTTTATTTCTCGCACGTTTAAACAGTGTGTAATTGATTTTTTTACCCTTTTATATATACTGTACGACGTATTTTATTATATACGCTTTATATTTTTTATTGTTTTAGAATTTACTTTTTTAAATTCCATTGAAAATTTTTTAATTCCAATTAAAAAATTGTGAATGATTTTAATTTTCATTTCGTATTGAATAGTTTTTTTAAAAATTGAATTGTAACTTTTGAAATTTTCAAAAAGAACAATTAATTTTTTATTTATTTTATCGCCCATTTAGAAAAAAATGGGTATGAGTTAAAAAAATGAACAGAAAATTATTTATAAATGACGATTATTAAAAAAAATAGAAGTTAATAACAAGTTATTATTAATAAGTTGTTAACAAAAAGTATACTGTGATCATTGGCTTTTTTTTTGAATGACGTAAAAATATGATTACTATTGTTATTATTTTTTTTTCAATTTAATTTTTCTTCTATTATCTAATTTTTATCTTCCACTCTAAAAGGATCAAAAAAGTGATTACAAAAAGAAAAATTGTATTGTCGGATTATATAGAAGGCGAGGGCGGGGAAATAAAGTTTCTTATTATAAATTTCTATTGTTTCCTCATAGAGAAAGTTCTAGTGAAATTTTTAGACCTTGATTTGTTTTCATCTTTTTCTAAAAAAAAACAATATAAACGTTTTTGATATTTTTTTTTTTTTGTTTTAATCGTACTGAACATGAGAACGCGATATCATCATCATGCTTTATGAAACATTGATTAATTATAATTAATTTGCATTTTTTCATCAAATTTTTTTTTTTTTAACTGTAGATATGAGGATTTTTACAGTTTTATGTACTTTTATTTATTTGTATTTATTTGCAAGTTTAATAGAAAGTAAAAAGTTTTTTTTTTCATTTTCAGAAACAAGCCAAAGACATTCGCATTCGACCACTGCTTTTACTCGCTGGATCCGAGTTTAGAAAACTTTGCGAGTCAAGACGTTGTCTTCAATGCATTGGGTCGAGATATTTTGGACAATGCATTCCAAGGATACAACGCCTGTATCTTCGCTTATGGACAAACCGGTAAATTCATCATTTTTTTTTTTTTTTTTTTTTTTTGAAACGTATGATTATGTTCCAAAAATCATTAGTTAGAATTTTCATTTTATGGAATTTCATTTGTCAACATTATTTTTGAACCGAATTTTTATTTGTTCGTATTAGTATTTTGCAGAATTTTCATTAAACCGATTTTCTATGTTACAGAATTTTCATATAATCGAAAATTCACTTCACAGAATTTTTATTTGGTCGAATTTTCATTTAACCTAATAGGCATTTTAAATAGTTTTTAACGAAGCTGAAGTACGCAACGTTTATATAAACGATTTTTAAAGAAATAATTTTTTAAAATAAAAATTTCTATAATTTTTTGCCTAAAAAATATTTCTTGTAGTTTTCATTAATCAACAAATTATGAAAAAAAATTTTTTAGTCAAAAAATTATAGAATTTTTCATTTTAAAAAATTATTTCTTTAAAAATCGTTTATATAAACGTTGCGTACTTCAGCTTCGTTAGTTTTTATTGGTTAGAATTTCATTGCATAGAATTTTCATTTTATTCTTTCAGATGAATTTTCATTTGTTCGAATTATATTTGGTATAATTTCCATAAAACCGATTTTTCATACTACAAAATTTTTACTTAACCGAAAAATCATTTAACAGAATTTCTAATTGATAGGAATTTTCATTTGTCCGAAATTGGAAATGGCCGAACAAACAATCGACAGAAAGATTTCGGCGCGATTTTTAAAATCAACCAATCAGAATTTTATGGATAATTTTTGATTGGTTGATTTTAAAAATCGCGCCGAAATCTTTCTGTCGATTTTTTGTTCGGACATTTCCAATTTCGGACAAATGAAAATTCCTATCAATTAGAAATTTTGTTAAATGATTTTTCGGTTAAGTAAAAATTTTGTAGTGTATAAAAAATCGGTTTTATGGAAATTATACCAAATATAATTCGAACAAATGAAAATTCATCTGAAAGAATAAAATGAAAATTCTATGCAATGAAATTCTAATCAATAAAAATTTTTTAAAATGCCTATTATGTTAAATGAAAATTCAAGCAAATACAAATTCTGACAAATAAAAATTCGAACAAATAAAAATTCTGTGAAGTGAATTTTCGATTATATAAAAATTGTGTAATATAGAAAATCGTTTTGATGAAAATTCTGCAAAATACTAATTCGAACAAATGAAAATTCGGCTTAAAAATAATTATGACAAATGAAATTCCATAAAATGAAAATTCTAACTAATGATTTTTGGAACATAATCATGCGTCCCAAAAAAATGATAATTTTATGATTTTCAATTACTTTTTTTAATTAAATTAAAGAAATAAATTAATTTTCCTTTCTTTCTTATAATAAAAATTTTTAGAAACATTTTATTAAATATAATAGCAATAAAATAAAAAAAAATATGATTTTGAATTTGATTTATAATTTTGAAAAAATTGACATAGGTTCGGGAAAATCTTATACGATGATGGGAAGCGGTGACAACAAAGGCATAATTCCCAGGTTATGTGACAATCTTTTCGATATGATTGCCAAACAACAGAGCTCTGAATTAACGTACAAAGTTGAAGTCTCTTATATGGAAATCTATAATGAAAAGGTGCACGATTTGTTGGATCTAAAGCCAAATAAACAGTCCCTTAAAGTTAGAGAGCACAATGTTTTAGGTCCTTATGTAGATGGTCTTAGTCAACTTGCTGTGACCTCATTTCAGGTAATTATATGCCTTCTCATTTCCTTCAATAATTATAACGATAAAACAGCTCGTAATCGTAATATAAATATTCTTTTATCATTTTACTCTATCGATATGAGATAATTATCGAAGCGAGAATGTAATATTTTTCAATCAGCTTCCGTGTTAATAAGTTTATATAATATAATAATTATACAATAATTTTTATATTTCGACAGCTTTGATGATAAAAGAAATTTTTTTTTTTTTTGTTTTTTTTTTAGAATTGATATAACAATAATATTGAAATTATTTCAATTACCTAACCAATGGTTTGGAAAAATTTATCTTTATCTTCGCTAATTAATTAGATTTCTAAATAATAATTAGGTTATTCATTTTATAAACTGTTATAAAATAATTGAAATTTTAACCTAATGAAATTTTTATTATTATTAGGCAACAATTTTTTTCCTGATATTATTTAGGATCTAAAAATTAAAAGAAAAACATATTTGACCAGATTAGAAATTCTTTTTTTTGAAAAAATAAAAAAAATATTATAAATTGTGAAAGAAGTTCTAATTTCATTTTTTCCTAAATTTTAATTTTTATTACAAAATTTGTTAATTAATACATTTCTTTTTTAAATTTTCCTAACACGTAGCATCATTTTATATTCTTAATAATGTCGAAAACTAAATACGTACAAGAAGTTAGCAACGCCATTTTTTTTTTTTTTAATAGAATAATTTTTGTTATAATTTGTGCAAATTTTGTACTGTAGAAAATAATAATTAGGACTCGAATTTCAAAAAAAAAAAAATGTAAGCTCAAAAATTCCCCTTATATGGAATTAAAAATAAACAATTGTGCAAGACCAGAAGGAACAGAAATTTTTACAACAATTTTCAAAATCTTTAATAATAAATTATTTAAAATAATTCAAAAAACGATTTTTAACACACAAATATTTAAAAATTATTATTTTTTTTTTAAATAAATTTTATTAGATTTAAATTTAAAAAACTCTGGGTTAAAAATTTTAAATAATTTATTATTAAAGATTTTGAAACTCAAGCAGAACAAACAGAAATTCTTACAACAATTATTGTAAAAATTTATGTTTGTTCTGGTCTTGCACAATTATTATTTTTTCAAAAAAAAAAAAAAAAATTTTTACAGAACAAAATTTGCACGAATTGTCACAAAAATTATTTTTTTAAAAAAATGAAATGACGTTACAACGAAAATTTCTAGAGGTTAAAATTTCACTGGTACCTCCCCTTAAAAAAAAACAATTAATTTTAATTATTATGAACTTGGAAGCTGATTATATAGAGAAGCTGTTACAAATAATTTTTATTATTTATAAAGCTTTTAACAAAGAAACAAAAATATTTTTTATCGCAGGATATAGATAATTTAATGACAGAAGGTAACAAATCGAGAACGGTAGCGGCGACAAATATGAATTCGGAGAGTTCACGTTCGCATGCCGTTTTTTCTGTCATTCTCACTCAAACGTTGACAGATTCAAAAAGTGGTGTCAGTGGTGAAAAGGTGTCGCGTATGAGTCTCGTCGATTTGGCAGGAAGTGAGAGGGCTGTGAAAACGGGAGCTGTTGGTGATAGACTCAAGGAAGGAAGCAATATAAATAAGTAAATTTTTTAATCACACTTTTTCAATATAAAAAATTTAAAAGAAAAAGTTTCCTCGCTCTTTTCTTGTTTTCTAAAATTTATGTCTTTATCATTTTTTCAGATCACTAACTACTTTAGGACTAGTCATCTCAAAATTAGCGGATCAAAGTTCCAGCGTGAAAAATAAAGATAAATTCGTCCCCTATAGAGATTCGGTTCTAACTTGGCTTTTAAAAGTAAGAAATAATTTTCAAACAAAAAAGTAGAATATTTATCATAAATAGAGAGAGAGAGACAGAAACTTAATGCTTTTCACGAAGACGATTTATGCTTTTCAAAAAGCTGCAGTTATTCTGCAATTATGATTTACATCTGAAAACTTTTTTACTTAAGCTCAAAATTATTAAATATATCTAATAAAAATATTAAATTATTAAAATGAAAAAGTAATCTAAATTTTCAATAACCATTAAATTTATTTAAAAAAAAAAAGAAATACAGAAATTTCATCAATTTTAAACATAAAAAAATTCAAAGCCTATTTAAAGTTTTGAAAATTAACAATAATTTTTTTTTAAGATTATTTATATATTTTTCCATTAAAATTCTTAGAATATTTTTCAGTTTTCTATTAACTGCTGTATTTTTACTGATTTTCAAAAATTTAATGAAATTCTCTAAAAAAAAAATTCAATTATCTTAAATTATTTTTCAATTAAAAATTTTATGAAATTTTACAATTGTTTAGAATTTTAAAAAAAATCAGTAAATAAAATTACTAAAAATTTTAATTTTCCATCTAAAATTTTCTAACTCTTCCGAATTTTCAATTATTTTTATAATATTTTTCGAAAATTTAATTATCTGAAAGCATTTTTCAATTAAAAAATTTTTAAATTCAATTTTTGTCTGTAATTTCTAATAAATTCTTCATCAATAGAAATCACTAAAAATTGAAATTAAAAATCTCTTGAAGTTCAATTAATTTCGAAAATCTGAATTGTGTAAATCCTGGAAAATTTAATTTCTTTTTAAATTTAATGTTATCTAAAATTATTTGATAAATTATTTTTAATTCTGTAAAATTGAAATTATTTTTTAAAAAAAAGTTACAATTAAAAACTCTAAAATTGAATTATTAAATTCATTTATAAACAATATTTTGTTTTCTTTTAACAATATTGGAATTTATCGAGAATTATTTGATGGAAAATTCGAAATGACACTTTTTTTTTTAATCCAGGATAATCTCGGTGGTAATAGTAAAACTGTGATGGTAGCGACAATATCGCCGGCAGCTGATAATTATGAAGAAACACTTTCGACACTTCGCTATGCAGACAGAGCGAAGAGAATTGTCAATCATGCTGTGGTTAATGAGGATCCAAATGCAAGAATAATTCGCGAGCTGAGACAGGAAGTTGAGGCATTAAAAGAAATGCTTTTACATGCAACGGTACAGTTGAATAGAGAAAATATTTTTAAAAAATATTTTTTCAAACAATAAAATTCCATAGACAATTATTTTTATTTTTATATTTGATTGTTGTGTTTTCTTTTTTTTTAGGGTCAAGGCTCGGTTGTTGTTCAAAGACGTACAGACATCACTGAAAAACTCTCTGAATCGGAACGATTAATGAAAGAAATGTCACAAACATGGGAGGAGAAATTAGTGAAAACTGAGAGGCTTCAACACGAAAGACAACAGGCTCTCGAAAAAATGGGTATCAGTGTTCAAGCCTCTGGTATACAAGTGGAGAAAAACAAATATTATTTAGTTAATCTCAATGATGATCCTAGTCTCAATGAACTGTTGGTGTATTACTTAAAGGTAAATATATATATACTTTAAATTATATTAAAATTTATAAAAATATAAAAAGTATTTTTTGCTACGAACACTTTTTTTGACAGTCATTTGTTTATTTGTAGCAAAAATATACTAAATGAAATTTTGGAAAATATATTGCAAACAAAGCGAGATAGAGAAAAATTTCAAAAGACACTTTTTTTTACATCTTTTAAAGAGGAACAATTATTTCGACTAATTTAAAAAATATTCAATACTTTGCAGAAAATAATTTGTATATGTTTCTAGAATATAAAATGCTTTTTTTTTAAATTTATATTATTTCTTGTAAAATAAGAATTTAAAGTAGAAAAAAATAAGATACGGTAAACTATGACTTTTTTATTTAGTAGAGAATATTTTTAAAAAATTAAAAAAAAAAAAAATATTGATATTTGTTCCAAATAATTAAACTTAATATTTGTAATTGATTTAATTATTTAAAGAAGTTAAAAAATAATAGATTATTCTTTCAAAGTTCAACAGTCAAATAACCTAGTTTTGCGATATTTGTCAATTAATTAACATACAAAGAAAATTCATGAAACTCAAATTGAAATTAAATATTTATTCATATAGATACTAATTCAGTATTATCCAGAATATTATCTAAATTTTATTTATAAATACAGACTGAATTTAATTTACTTTAGAAATTGAATTAATTATTAAAAAATATGAAATTATAAAAATAAATTAAAAACTGATGAATATTTTCTTTGCATTTTTTTAATTTTAACTTTATAAATATAAAAAATTTACACTTTGCTTATTTTTACGATTTTCAATTGTTAATGAATTCTCTTAGAAAATAAGGGAAAAAATTTCAATTTTAATTTGTTTAAATTCAATTACGTACTTGAAAATTAAATTTTTTAAATTTAATTATTGAAAATTCAATAAATGGAAAAATAATTATAACAAGTGAGAAAAAAAAGTCAAATATTCCTGTTGATTTTTAGGAAAAAACTTTGGTTGGTGGTCGATCTGCAAAAGTCGAGCAAGATATTCAATTGCATGGCTTGGGAATTTTGCCCGAACATTGTGTGATAACAATAGAGGAATCTGGTTTATTTATGACCCCATTGAATGGTGCTAGATGTTTCGTTAATGGCAATCAAGTCACGGAAAAAACACCATTGCTTCATGGCGACAGAATCGTTTGGGGCAATCATCATTTTTTTAGAGTCAATTGTCCTAGAAGTTCGACAGGTACATTATTTATTTATTTTTTTTATTATATATTTACATTTACTTGCGATTTTTTTTTTAAATGAATTATTATAGGTAGTTTTTTTTATTTATTTTTATTATATATATATTTATAATTTTCTTACCATTTTTTATTAATCATTATAGGTAATTTTTTTATTTAATTATTTATATAATAAATAATAATAATAATAATAATAATTATAATTTTATAGTTTTTTTTTCTAATTTTTTTTTCAATTTTATTCCAAAAGGAAAATATTTTTTTGTTTTGACAAAATTGAATTCTTTTCATTAAAAAGGAGAAATTGAATATAATTTTCAGCGCTCAACAGTGAACCACAAACACCAGCACAAAATATCGACTACAATTTTGCTCGTGAAGAACTTATGCTCAATGAACTGTCAAATGATCCAATTCAAAGGGCGATTGCAAGGCTTGAAAAACAACACGAGGAGGATAAACAAGTTGCACTGGAAAAACAAAGATTAGAATATGAACGACAATTTCAACAATTACGAAATTTGGTGTCACCATCGACTCCTTATGCACCTTACATGCCTTATGATCCGCTGCGCGGTAATCAAGGTGGTAAACTTCCTGCATGCACACCAACAACTCAAATGCGAGTTGAGAAATGGGCACAAGAGCGGGACGAAATGTTCAAAAGGAGTTTGGGTCAGTTAAAAACTGATATTCTCAAAGCAAATTCTTTGGTACAAGAGGCAAATTTTCTTGCTGAAGAAATGGAGAAGCAGACAAAATTCAGTGTCACTTTGCAAATTCCACCAAATAATTTAAGTCCAAATAGAAAGGTATTGTTTCATGATTGTATTTCTTTTTTTTCAAATTTTTATTTAAAATTCTTTTTAAACTTTTTTGTTTTTAAAAAATTTTGAAAAACAGAATTGCCACGGGTCAGAGAAATCAGGGAAGTTAGGAAAATGTCAGAAAATTTAAAAAATGTTGTAAAATTAAATATACTATTAGAAGGTAACTAACATTTTCATGTGTCAAAAATGAAAGTGATCAGCGACCTTTAAAAATATTGAATTCTCCTTGAATTTATTTTTTTTACCTTGAAAATATTTAAATCACTTTGAATTTTAAAACAAAACTTTGAATTATTAAAATTTTATAAAATAATATTTACAGTTTAAAACACTATAAAAATCTTAGTTTAAGATTCATATTCAAAATTAAAAATTTAAATACAAAGAATTAAATGTGACGTAAAAAAATTTTTCATAAAATTTATTCAAATTCATACAATTAGTTTACTAAATTCCTGACTTCCAACAACAAATAAACACATTTTTTTCACAATAATTAGCACACAAAAATACGTAAAAAATTTTTGAAAATGTATCAAAATAATTAAATTTTTCAGGTTATATTTTTAGAAATAATTGAATTTTAGGCGATTTTAATTTTGAAAATTAATTGAATTTCACAAGTTTTTAAATTGTAATTTTTTTGTATGTAAATTTGAATTTCTGAAGATTTTTTTTTACAAATTCTTAAGTTATTGAGTGTTACGGAAATTTTAATTAACAATTTTTGCAAATAATTGAAATTTCGAAGAATTTAAAAAAAAAAATTTTAATTAATTAAATTTTCGAAATTTAGCAGATCCATTTTTTGTTCATAATTAAATTTTAAAATATTTTCATTTGTAAATTTGGAAAAAATTTAAAAGTTTAAAAAACTTTGTAGGTACAAATTTATTGTAAAAATTTAATTTTGATATTTGGAAATAATTGATATCTCGAAGAGTTGCAATCAAAGTTTTTAAATAATATAATGAAATTTTTGAGTAAAAGAATTTCATTAAAACTTAAAAATTCGTAATGGAATTTTTTTTAAGAATTTGAATTGTCCTTTATACAATGTTTTGTTTAACATAATTTTCATTTTATCGAATTTTCATTTATCACAATTTTTTTTTTAATAGAATTCCCATTTGATAAAAAAGAACAAAATCCGAAAATATCAGGGAAAAATCCAAAATATTGTCTGGAAATCAGGGAAATGTGAGAGAAAATTATAATGAAAATTTTGTGGCAACCCTTTTACAGTTATTTGCTATTTTTTTCTTTTTTTTACAAAAGTTAATTTAATAATTAATTCTTTATTTTGATTTTTGAAATTTACTTTTTATAATTTCGCATTTATTTTTAGTTTGATTTTGAGTTTTTTATTTTCCTTTTTTGACACTCTCACAAATGAAGAGTGTATTTTTTCAGCGTGGAGCCTTTGTAAGCGAACCTGCGATTTTAGTAAAGAGAATCAATATGGGAAGTCAAGTTTGGTCGATGGAAAAACTAGAAAATAAATTGGTCGACATGCGGGACATGTACGAAGAACGAAAATACTCTAACAATTGCCAACGGTTGTCAGCCGTTAAGGTAAATAAAAATAAAATAAAATTTTCTCCTTTTTTTTTGATTTTATTCATCACATTTTTTTCATGTTACAAAAAAAATTTTAATATTGATAGAATTTTTACTTGAGAATTTAAAGTGTTTAAAATATAAAACTTTTTTTTTTAGGATGAAGTGCCTGGAAAAATTCAAGATCCATTTTATGAGACCCAAGAGAATCATAATTTAATTGGCGTGGCGAATATTTTCTTGGAAGTTTTATTTCACGATGTACGATTGGATTATCATACACCAATAATTAGTCAACAAGGTGAAGTTGCTGGACGACTTCAAGTTGAAATCAGTCGAATATCGGGACAATTTCCACAGGATCGTATTTGTGAAGCGGCATCAGAATCGTCGACAGATTCTGGTTCTTCTGAATATGATGATTATTCGGGTTCAAGTCACATTACATGCCGTGTGACTATTAAACAAGCGAGTGGTTTACCATTGTCATTAAGTCACTTTGTATTTTGTCAATATATTTTTTGGGGACATCCAGAACCCATTGTTGTACCACCATGTCCGTCGTCTGAATTTTCCGATACAAATTGCGTTTCAGGACAAAAAGATTCTCTTGCATTTAAATTCGATCACACAAAAGACTTTACTGTTTTAATTAATGAAGAATTTATGGAACATTGCTCGGGTGAGAATTGTTTTTTTTTTATTGCTAATGCGTCTTATTTTAATTAAATTTAAATTAATTTTAAACGAAATTAAGAAATTTATAAAGAATGAAGAAATTTTGAAAAATCTTTTTACTAAAAGAGAGGAAATATTTTTTCTTTTTTTTACAGAAGGTGCATTAAGTATAGAAGTTTGGGGTCATAGAAGTGCGGGTTTTTCACGCAGTAAACCTGGTTGGGAAGTGGAACAAAAACAATTGGCAAAAGCAAGATCATTGGCAGATAGATGGTCGGAATTGACGAGAAAAATTGAACTTTGGGTGGAAATTCAAGAATTGAATGAACAAGGAGAATATACTCCTGTTGAAGTCGTTGCCAAGCCAGACACATTGACAGGTAACCATTTTTTTTTTTTTATAATTGTACCGTCAACCGTGGCTATTATACTTAAAAAAAGCGCTACATTTTTACTTCGATCTTCACTAAAATTCAGAATTTAAATAAAAAAAAATTTCAACTCTTGTCTTTACATTCCGTTTGTAAATTTACGCAATTTTTAAATTAATTTACATTCGGGTTGAGTTTTTACTTTGAGATTGGTAAAATAACTCTCAAGTTATGTTTCTTTACTACGTGGGACGCATGGTAATTTTTTTTCAACGTCCGACGTAGTAAAATTACCCTGAAATTTATTTGTCAAACAATATTTACACCAAGCATCTTAAACATTTCTGTATAAATATTTTATTAATTTAAAAACTGACGCCCCGATAGACGGTTACTATTTTTTTTCTAAATAAAATTTAATTAAAATCAAAATTTCATTTTAGATGAATTAAACGAACGTTTATTTTATTTTATTAAATAAATAAATTCGTCGATTGAAATTTTGTTTTATGGATTTTTATCTTTAAAATATTGATTAATTTTATACTTAAGAGTGTTGGAACGGTTTTTGAAATTCTTTAGCAGGGATAGACCTTTAATTATCGCCCTACAAAAACGGTACTGTATGTATTCGACACTTATAATAAAAATTAAATTTATTTTTTATTCATTTTTCTTTTTGTAATTTTTTTTTTGTTTTCACTTTTACGGCAAGAATAATGTTAAATTTAATATTTGTATATATAAAGGAAAAAATTGTTTCAACGAAAAATAGAATATTTTTCAAGTGTTATTACACCTATTATTGAGCAGGAATGAATAAAATATTTTTCTTTTTCTTCTTTTTTTTTTTTAGGTGGGATTTATCAGTTACGACAAGGCCAACAACGAAGAATACAAGTTCGAGTGAAACCGGTACAAAATTCAGGAACATTGCCAATAATCTGCCAGTCAATTTTAAATATTGCAGTTGGCAGTGTCTCTGGAAGGAATCGATTTCAAAATCCTTTGGACAGTTATCAGGACGAGGATCTTAGCATATTACGGGAAAAGTGGAGTGACGCTTTAATGAGAAGAAGACAATATTTGGATCAGCAGATACAAAAGCTCATTAATAAACATGGTAAAATTATAAATATTATATTTTTCTATATAATATAAAAATAGAATAATTTTATAAAAATAATTATAGTTGAATTTTATTCAAATTAATATTAATTAATTAAATTATTAATTAACAAATTTTTTAAACTTAAAATATTGATTGAATTATTAAATTTAAAAAATGTCAGGTAATTAATTTTTATTTTTTATTTATATTCAGAATCAATTTCCGACCAGATTCCAATTTTTACATGAAATCTTTCAATAAATTTTTCATTTTTAACCCTCGGAGTGATTTATTTTTTTTCAATATTATTGAATAATAATAAATATTTAATAATAAAAAAAATACTTTATTAACTAAATTTATTAAAAATATCGATATTTCGATGTTTTTTTTGTTTCTGATGTTATGCTATTGAAGTGACTTTTTTTTATTGTCGACTTAAAGTCAATCCGAGGCCTGAATTTTTAATATATAAAATAATTTCCTTTAATAATTACTGAAATAATTTGAATATGTGCAGAAAAAACTGAACAGGAGAAAGAGAGGGAACAAAGTCTGGTGGATCAATGGGTGAGCTTAACGGAAGAAAGAAATGCCGTATTAGTTCCTGCAGCAGGTTCAGGTATTCCCGGCGCACCTGCTGATTGGAATCCACCATCTGGCATGGAACCACATATTCCAGTTTTATTTCTTGATCTCAATGGTAAAAAAAAGAAATTTAATTGTTTGGCTTTTTTATATTTTAATTATATTTATTTCTAAATTTTGCATATTTAAATATGCACAGTGTATTGAAACTGTTCTATTCTTTTTTTTTCAAGCTGATGATCTCTCAACACATCAATCAGGCGAAGAAGTATCCGTTAGTGGATTAAATTCAATTTTACCAAAAGAACACGGGCACAAATTTTACAATTTACCAATTATTCGACATCTCGAGAAGGATGTTTGTGCCACGGCGCCTTGGGATTCGAGTATACACGACAGTGTACATCTTAATAGAATCACGGATGGTAAAATTAGAAAATTTAATATTATTAATTTATTTTTTTTTAATACTAAAAATTGAAATTGTTGAAATTGAAATTGATAACATAGATATAATTATAATTATTTAAATGAATGAATTAGTTGAAAAATTAATTAGCTAATTGAAAATTTAATTTCAGCTAACGAAAGAGTGTTTCTTATTCTAAAAACTACCGTCCGTCTTTCTCATCCAGCACCAATGGATCTTGTTTTACGCAAGAGACTCTCTCTTAATATTTATAAAAGACAAAGTATAACTGAAAGAATTTTTAAGAAAATTGGACGAACCGATTGTTTATCACAGACTGGAGTTACGTACGAAGTAGTTTCTAATATACCAAAGGCTAGTGAGGAGTTAGAAGATCGCGAAAGTTTGGCACAAATTGCCGCCAGCGGCGAAGACAGCAATTTATGTGATGGCGAAACTTATATAGGTAAATAATTCTTTTTTTTTAAATATAATGATAAACAATTTTTTTTTTATCTTTTAAAGTTTCTCTTGTATATTCCTAAATTGTATATTTTCCTTTCTCAAGTTGTCGTGTTTTTTTTTCTTTTTCAATATTTCCTCAAACTGTTCGTGGTTTAAAATTTTCATTCAAATTTTACTTTTTGTTTTAGAAATTCTTAAAACTAATTTATTTAAAGTAGTTTCAAAGTATATTTAAAACTTTTAATAATAATAAATTTTTTATTATTAATAATTAAAGTAAAAGTAGAATTTTTTTTATAGAAATTATATAATTGTTTACGCTTTTATTGCTACTTATTTATTTTATATTTATTGAAAAAAACTAAGAAACAAAACTTACTTTATTATTTAAATAAAAAATATTTTTAGTTTTAATGCCGAAAGTGAACCTTGAAAAATCTTGAAAAGTCAATGAATTATTTTTTCAAAAATTGCTGAACATCTTAAATATAATATAATATAAATAATATAATATATAATGTAATAAATTTATATAATTATAGTTTTATTAAAAATTGATATGAATTTTGTTTTCTTTAATTATATTAGAAAAATATACTCGTGGTGTTTCGGCTGTGGAAAGTATTTTAACGTTAGATCGTCTAAGGCAAAATGTAGCCGTGAAGGAGCTTTTGCAAGCACAGGGTCAGCCTTTGATGCGAAAGACAGCGAGTGTCCCCAACTTTTCACAGGTAATATTTTCTTCTTTTTTCTATTTTTCAATTTTATTTAATTAAATTCATTTTTAATCACTGTCAATTAAAAAGTTTACGTATTTTTATTTTAATCATTTATTTTGAAATAAACAAATAAATAAATTAGTTATTTATCATTTTTTTTTATATAAAATAAACAATAAAATCGTAATTTATAGATCATGAGATTCGATACGTCAATGGACTCCTTAAATGTAACTCGTTCCGAGAGTGTAACAGACCTAAATTCAGAGCTAAGTAACCTAACACTCTCACGCAGAGCATCTTCAGGACACGCGAGGAACGATGACAATTTCTTGACGACACCGCCTAAATCCTTCGGAATTGGTATGTATTATAAATTCCTTTTATAAATTTTATCTATATTTATAACTATAATTTAAAATATTATAACATTATCATAATAATAATTCTAAGATTTCTTAATTTTTCGAAAAAAAATTTTTAACTAGTTGAATAGAATTTTCTTTTTAATTGACAATATAAAATTAAATTCTGATATATTAATTAATACATATTGCTATTAATTAAAATTATAATTTTAAGAAATCGTAGAATATTTTATATCTAAATATTTAGGACTCGAAGAATTGAAAAAAATTATTTTTAATTATTTCCGATTGTTGATAATATATAATTAACATGTTAATATTATTTTTTTTTTACAATTACAATTTTAACAATTCTCAACCGTACTGATCTAAAGTACAACAACAAAAAGGTAATTCAATGATAAAAATTGAAAATATAAATTTTCTGCTCTTCATGCGTCAGCCCCAATGCGACAGCAGTGCGAATTTTTTTTTTTTTTTTTTTATGTGATCATCTCAAAATAAAGAGAAAAAATGAAAACTTAAATTTTTTTTAGCTACATATAATTTTACAATGCGCAATATTTATTATCACAATTTAGGTAGCTGTTGCAAAAATGCTTTGCTGCCGATTGGTGGCTTAATTTGAAAAAAAAAAAAAAAAAAAAAACAATAATTGCCCATGTAGCTTTAGCAAAAATTATTATTAAATAGAATTTTGCCACTTAAGTAGACCCTATATTTACATTTACAAATAACTTTTTAGCTTGTAAATTTAAGTATACGAACACTGCATTTATTTAAGTTCAATTTTGTATTTATGTTTAAATTTTTTTATTTAAATTATTGATTATTTGTTAAATTCTCTAATGAAGATTTTAGTAAATTTGTTAAAATATGATAAAAAAAAACGAATTAAACAAAATTTTCCAATATATTTTTTACAACTGTTTTCAATTTTAATTTATTTTTATTTTTTACATAATATACCTTTGTGTTTTTAAGATATATTTAAGGTATAAAAAAAATTTTTTTTTTGTTAAAACTTTAAACTTAAACTTTAAGCAGAAATTAATATGTGAAATTATTATTGACATACTGACTAAGGAATTTAGTCTTAGAATAATATTATTTTAATCTATAGACTTAAGTCATTTGTCATAAAACTTGGTTCGCTTTTTATTCTTCTCATCTAATGAGGAATCGCCAATTACTGAGATGTGGCTTATGCTGTGTTTTTGTATTTCGATTGTCATGAAATTCATTTTTCATTAATTTTTTCAAGCCTATTATTGTTTTTTTATTTTTATTATTATTATTATTATTATTATTGTTATTATCACTATTATTTTTATTATTACTATTAATAATTAATACTATTATTAGGCAGCAATAACTATTTTAATTAAATGAGAAATTAAAATTAAAAGACAAAATTTTTTTTTTATTTATATTGAATTGACAATAATTGAAATTTAAATAATGACTTTATTTTTTGTATTTTTTTTATTTTGTCTACAAAATTATTTTGTTTTACCGTCAACTGGGGTAATTATATCCACAAAAACGCTATTATTTTACTCGAAGTACATTAAAGTTTGTTTATTTATAAAATATCGTAAAAAAAAAATTTATAATTGCTTTATCTATATGAAATCTCTTCTTAAGATAGTCTTGAATGCAGTAAATAAAAATTAAAAAATTTTTTTGCTAAAATTTTTCAACAAATTCGAAAATTAAAATTGCAATTTTATTAAAATCTACTGGCGATTGAAACTGGACCCTTGGAAGGGTACAATTACCTCAGTTGATTAAATTTTAATATTAATTCCTTTTTATTATTATTATTATTACCTATTATTTATTTATTTATTTATTTTTATTGTCTATTAGAAAATGATTAATTTTTTAAAAATTTACAAACTTAATATTTTATCTACTTTATTTATTAAAAAGTTACTACTCAACACTAACTACTAATATTATTAGTATAGGTATTATTATTCTTTTTTTTTATTTACTTATTTTTCTGGCAACTGTACTGAGTATGATTTTTAAAATAATATAATCATTATAATGATGTCTTATTATTTTTATTATTATTGTTATTATCTTTAAAAAATAATATCATTCATTTAAAGCATGAACCTTTCATATGTGATCCGGAACGTTTACGAGACCTTCGATTTTATTCCCCTTTTGCATTTCTATATTATTAAAAAAAAAAAATAATAATAATAATATTTTATAATATTAATTATGCACTTATCGAAACTTATGAAAGGCAATTGCAGTCACTTAGATTAAAAGCGAATCTCAATTTATATATTATATAATAGTCTTGTCACAGGTATTTGGAAGAATCCTGATTTTTGTATTATTATTTATTATAAATTGCAATTTTTTTCTCTACATCATGTCCGCAAATCTGATTCATTTGTTCAAAAAAAAAAAAAAAACAACAAAAAAATGGGAAATGAATTTATTCCAATCATTTCATGCTTCAGCTTGAATTATTTTTATATTAGCTTTAATATTTCAGCTTTAAGCTTTTTATTCTCAAAAGTAAAAAAAAAAAAAAATCGGAAAAATTTGTCAGATTTGATGTTCATCATGTACATTTTTCAGCTTCTGCCATGTTTTTTTACGACAAAGCTATGTTCAACTGTAATGATATCCCTTTAATTTAGAAATTTATACTTGAATTAGAAATATATTTATATAATATGTAATTATATGTAAATTAGAATTATATGATTATAATGTCGTTTTTTTTATTTATTTTGATAAAATATTAAAATAGAATTAGAGATACTATATATTATATTAGTTATTGAAATTAGATTTCTACTGTTTGTTTAATTAAAAAAGAAAAGGGAAAAAAGTGCACTTAGAAAAAAATTTTGTATATTTAATTTTTTTTTCTTTATATTGCAAAGAAAGAATTATTGGTGGGGAAATTATTAAAAAAAATTGATTAAAATTGTTATAAAATTAATAATTAATGCCTATAATTATTAATTAAATACTATAATGTTAATAGTAATAATTTTTTAATTTAAATTTTTATTTTTATCATTAATTAATAATCAACAATTTATAATTAATAATTTATTGTTATGAAATTGAAGTACAATATAAAAAATATTAATTTGAATAAGTTTTTCAATTTTAAAATAATTTTTATTATAATCAAAGGAAAATTTCCCTTTTTTTTCTATAAATAAAAATTCTTTCAAATTAATGTCTTTAATATTCCAAATGAAACATTTTTTTCATTAAAATAATTCATTTTTATTTCAAAAATCTATTGTTTTCAAAAATTCATTTTCAAAATTCCTTTTTTAATTAAAACAAATTTCTTGTTAACAAAAATTTTTTGTTATGTTTATAAAAAATTTATAAAGAATATAAATATAAATTATAAAAAAAAAAAAAAATCCAAGTGCTTGAAAAGTTGAACGTAGTTGAAGTCACTTTTTATAAAGAAGTCGCCTGGCATTTATTGAGCTCCTTCTTTTATATATTAAATTTATAATAAACTACAAAATATAAACAATAATTTCTACATGATAACCAAAAAAAAAAAAAATATATTAATGACTAATTAAATAATAAAAAAATGTCTTGCTTTTTTGTTCCTCTGTTTATCACTACGACTTCCACCACTATTTTGGCCCACCCAAGGCTCCATTCTCAACTCAGGTAAAATGGAGTCTTGATTAAACGTTTAATTTACACGATTGATACAATAAAAAAAAATATATATATATTTATTATTATAAACAGTAATTAGAATCGTTTCGTGAGTGATTGAATTTAATTGTTACAGTTATTTGCTCGTATTTATATGTAAAAGAAAATCTATGTAAATACAGTTTTTTTTTTTTTGTAATTATTGATTTATAGTGAAGAGTATCGATTGTGTTTCTGTCATTATCTCTCTTTCTCTCTCTTTCTCTTATTTTGCATGGGAATGTTTAGGCATTGTATTAGTTTGTCAAATATTTTTCAATTATTAATGCCTTTTATTTTTTATGTAAATTTTTTTTTTTTTTCAATAAAGCTTTTGCGTAAATATTGCATTCGATCGACGCACGAAGAGATCCCTTTATAATTTAGCGTCTGTTTTAATAAAGAATATTCACATTAGAAGTCATTCAAGTGGAATCGCGACGTAAGAGGATTATTGATATGAATTTTTTTTTTTTTTTTTTTTTTTTTTAATTAAAAACCTTATGATGTTTAACGTGCATTTTGATAAACAAATTGTTTTTTAATATAATTGGTTCGAATAAGTGGAGACAGTTTTATTTTATATATATTTAATTTTTATAAAATTTTTATTCAAATTTTTTTTTTATAATACAAGGCTAGAATTTTTATTTTTTTATTATTAATTTTTTTCAAAATAAATTTATAAATATAACTAAAACTTATTTGAGCCAATTTCACAGAAATTTTTTGTACAAATACACTAAAAACCATTTTTTTACAGACACTCTTCAAATTATATTTACGATAATATGCTTTTTTTTTCTTTAAAAAAAAAAAACTCACCAGGAACTCGATTATTATTTTTCGAAAAATTTGTGATTCAAAAATAAGTGATTCGCGATAAATTAATTAGAATTAACAGAGTTTTTAATTGAAAGAATTTTCATTTGTCCGAAATTGCAAATGATTTTAAAAATCGCGCCAAAATCTTTCTGTCGATTTAAATGAAAATTCGAGCAAATAAAAATTCTGTGAAGTTAAATTTTTGGTTATATAAAAATTCTGTAATATGGAAAATTGTGCTGATGAAAATTCTGTCAAATACTAATTCGAACAAATAAAAATTTGGCTCAAAACTATAATTATTAATGAAGTTCCATAAAATGATAATTCTAACAAATGATTTTTAGAACATAATCATAACATAATTTAAAGTATAATTAAAAATTAAATTACATAATTAAGAACGGAATTATATATAAAATAAAAATGATTTTAGATTTGAAGAAAAATTTTCAAATTGCTTCCTTGTATTTGGATCACAATTCCATGATCATAATTATTTACAAAAAAAAAGAAAGCTAGTTTAAAGTCAGGAGGTACACTTTTGTAATAATGATTAGTAATCGTTGATTGAGGACGTTATTGTTATAAACAAAAGAGTGATTAGTTGTTTTGCATGATATCAGAGAGTAAAAAAACATAGTGCATGTCTATTGAAAAAAAATAATGTACTTTGAATTATTGTAAAAGGTTAATTATTGAAAAAAAAACAATAGCCATTGACTTTAAACTAATAATATTTTAAATGCATTTTAAAATTTTTTGTCCAAAAAAATGTACATAATATAAAAATAAGTTTGTCATATTGTATATAATTGTTAAAATAATTTTTTTATTAATCTATAATTTAAATTAATTTTAAAACTATTCTGTAAATATTATTCTAATTATTGTAATATTATTTCACGCAGTTATTTTTATTGTTATTTTAATATATTTTTTAATATTGTATAAAATTCACATCGAGAAAATATCGACGATGTCATTGTACACAAATTTGCATTGGTAAATTTTTTTTGTAACAATTTTTGAAATTATTTTTTAATATTTTTTTATATATAAAAAGATTGTAATAATTTTTTTTTTTCTATTTTCTTATTTTTATTAATATAATTTCTCTGTTAATATTTTCGTACATAAAAATACTAATGCAGAATTGTGCAATATTATAAGATGAATCAAGGTGATAATTTAAAATATAAAAGATAGCAGAAAATGTAAGAAGGAAAATTTTTTTTTTTTTGTTCAATAAATATTTTGACGCGGTTGAATCGCTTTTTTTAAATTAAAATTTTCTAAATTTAATTCAAATATATATTATTTTGCCATTTTTGCACTTTCTACTAAAATTTATTGTTTGAAAAAAAAATCCAGAAGAAAATAATTTTTCAATTTTTTTTTTCTTAGATTTTTAAAAAAAATTTCAAGGAAAGAAATTACGAAATTTTTGTTAAATTACTATCCCAAATGAAATAAACAAAAACGAAATATTTATTGAAAATTTACAATTGAAGATATAAAATTGAAAAAATTTATAAAAACAAAAAACAAAGAAAAATTAGAATGTAGTTCCCATGATTCATCAGTTTATAAGCCTGCAAACGGCCTATAATAATAATAATTTATGTTTGACAAAAAAAAAAAAAAAAAAAAATGTAGAGTGTAGTTATCATTTAGAATTTATTTTATAATCAATATATACATCTGTCTCCTTTCAGCGAGACCAACATTCCTGAATCTCAACCTGAATCTCAACTCATTGACACGTCTGCAACAATCCACCTCTGCCAAGTGTAGGTGACACATAGTTGTCTGTTATTCTTTCAAATTTATTTACAATAATTTTTAAATTATATTTATTCGTTTGATATTTTTATTTATCTATTGTCTTGAAAATTTGAAAGAGTACACAAACGACCATCTTAGCAGAGTTTTGTTTCATTTTTCTCCACCTTTTCATTTATGTTCTTTCAGGCTAGAATTAATATCGCATTTTATGTTTTGCTTTTAAAAAAATATTTATTTTCCTAACACTATTTTAGTTTCCTTAATTTTCCAGGTATTTTCAAACACGTGTCATAATTTAATTTTTTTGTAAATTTTGTATGTTAATATTGCGTGCAAAAATTAATTCATCGTAGAAAATTAAAAATTGTTATCAATATTTTTTGATAAATTTTCTAATTTTGTTTATCATATTATTGCGTGCAAAAAATTATGTTTTTGTATAGAAAATTAAAAATAGTTATTATCAATACTAAATAATTGAAAAAAATTAATATTTTAATAATAATTTTTAATATAATATTAATATTTAATAATTTTTTCTAATCTAGTTTTCAATTTAGTGTTCATGTGTTTTTATGTTTAAAAAATCAAATTTGAAAAAAATTTAATTAAAAATTTTTAAAAATTGAATAAAAATGTTATTTTATTTAGAATAATTATTAAAAGTTTCATGTAGAAAATAAGTAAATATTGACACGTGGAGATGCGATAATTTTTTTTTTTTTATTATTTCAGTAGCACGTAGATCCTTTTTATTTTTCATTTTTTGTAGAAGTAAAAATTTAGAAAAATAAGTCCATCAGTTCCGAACTGGCATTTTTAGTTTTATAAAATTTCTAATCTTCAATTATAGATAGTTTAGTATTTAATATTCATCGAATTATATATAGTCAGATCGGTTCTGATTGGTTGATGAAAAAAATGAATAATAATTATATTGAAAAATTACATATTCTGCAATATTTTCTGTTTTTTTTTGTGTTTTTAGAGTGTTTTTAATTTTTCTTTCTTCAGTATTCGTCTAATTAGACCATTTTTAATTTATAGCTTCGCCTAATATGGTTGGCAGTAAATTAGGCCTACGTATGACTACGCTTCATGAAGAAACTTCAAATACAGGAAATCAATTATCTTCGCCTATTCAAGATGATGATGAAGAAAAAAGTGAAGCCGATTATGGTGACTACGAAACATACCAGGTATTTTGACGAAAAATTTATTTAAATAAAAAATTATTTTTTACACTTTCACTTTTACTATATGTGACAAAAAAAATTTGTAAAATAATTTTAATTTTTCGATATTATTATTATTATTAAACTAAAAGGAACGAAAAAAAACTGAAAAATCAGAAATTGAATTTAGAAAAAAATACCTTAAAACAGGTTAATTTCTAAGAATTTTTTTTTATTTTTAAATAATTATTTTTTGTACATTAACAAAAGAAATCTCTTATACTATCCAAAATTTTGCATTAAAAATTAAATTATTTGAAAATAAAATAGACATTTGTTGTAAATTTATTTTCAAATATTTCGAATAATTTTTTTTCTTCCTGTAGAAAGTGGAAAATTTTCCGACTTAGAGTTAAGAAATTTTATTTTTAATTTAATTTAATCTTTTTTATTTTGAATATAAATTAAGCTTTTATCTACCAAAATACAATGTTACATAGAATAAGAATTGCAAAATTTACTACTGAAAATGCTATGAAAAAAATTAATTTTATCATTAGAGTAAAAATATAAGTGCGAGTGAAAATATAAAAAAAAAATATATTTACAATTGTATTTAAATAAAAGTGACAGTTTAAAAAAAAATTAATTTTACTGTAAATGAAAGGAAAAGTGTAAAAATATAATTTTAATACATATAAGTAAAAGTGTAAAAAATAATTTTTTTTTTTTTTTTTTTTCGAGTGACAATAAAAGTGAATAAGTAAATAAAAAAATAAAAAGAATAAATCAAAACCGTCAATAATGTCGGGGAATTTTTAACCTAATGAAAATTATAAAAATATCAAAATTTTACATACCGAAAATTTAAATAATGTAAAAATTTTCCAGTCAGGGAACAGTCAGAGAAATGTCAGGGAATTTTGCAACTGAAATTTTGCGGCCACCATGATTTAATTCAAAAAATAACTTGAAATACTCGAAAATAATTTTAAATAAATAAAAATAAATAAATTCATTTGTAGTATTTTAATTTGAAAATAAATTTAAATAAATAAAATATCTCCTATATCTATTATTAATTATATATTTTGAAAAGAAATTTCAATTCCTTCTTTTTAAAAATATTTTTTTTTTTAATTATCCAAATTAGTAGGAATAATGAATTATCATAAAATATTTAATATTTGAAATAAAAATTGATAATCTGTAAATTTTATTTTGAAATTATTGTTTATTTGAAAGTTGATAATTTTTTTCTATATGTAATCAATTCGAATGATTATGTTTAATTATAGGCTCCGCCAAAATTAGTAAAACCCCTGACAACTTCTCGTACACTGGACTCTCTTGTTGAGCTTCAATCAACGAAAATCAACACACCTAGTATGAGTAGTAGTGGCTATGGATCGCAAGCTGTTTCAACAACGAATCTAACTTCTGAAGACTCAATTTCAATAAAATCGATTAGCGTTGATGAGACCCCAGACACTGAATGTAGAACACTTTTTGAAAATAAAAAACCCGAGAGAATGGACAGTTCTTTGGTTGAAGAAACGCCTGAGGAATATTTTGGTGAAATAAATACTGAATTGGAAAAAATTACTGAATCTCCGACATCGTACAGAAAAAATAATTGGAGAACTGGTTAGTAATAATTATTATCAATAATGTAATTAAATATTAATTTTTGTTGGATCAATTCATTATATCTCACCTAAAGTCATTGCACATAAAAATAATGTAATTGTTAAAAAATTATTTTACTTCAAGACAGTAATCGTATTTTTTTTAAAGTTTCAAAAAATTTGAGGTTTTGCAGAAATTTTTTTTTTACTGAAAAATCAGCTAAAAAAAGATAAATTATTTGTTATTAAAATTTAACGAAGGTCAATTACCACTGGAAGAACCAAGTTTTAAGAAAAAATTTTAAACTTACAAAAATTATTTATTTTGTATAATTTGCATATGATTGAAATTTTCTTTATTTTGCTTCTTTAAACTTTTTTAAAAATTATTTGATTTAAATGAAACATTACTTATTTTTTTGTTGGAAATTATTTTTTAAACAAATAACAATATTTAAAAAAAAACGGTGAATTTGTTTAAAAATTCCTGTGATGAAGATTGTAAAAATTATTTTCTGAAAATCGGATCATTTTAAACAAATTTTAAACAAGCGATATGAATAAAATTTTAATCATATATGCAAAATATATAAATAAATAATTTTTGTAAGTTTTAAATTTTTTCTTAAAACTAAGTGTCGGTTCTTCCAGTGGAATATTATTAATGATATTTTAAGTTTTTTTTTTTTTTAAATAAGTAGGAAAAATGTCTAAAAAAAAATTCTGAAGACAATTCAATTTTAGACTTTTTATTTGAAATTTTTTTTAAATAAATGAATTTTAAAAGAAATATTAAAATTATTAAAAAGTAATTGAACTTTGGAAGAGTTATAATTGAAATTTTTAGAAATATTTAAATCTCAAAAAATTTGGTAAATTTCAGACAATAATTAAATTTTACATAATTGAAAATAATTTATCAAATAATTTTAGATAACATTTTTTTTAAAAGTAATTGAATTTTCAAAGATTTATAATTCAGATTTTTGAAAGTGATTTTTAATTGAAATTTTTGGTGATTTCTGTTGATGAAGAATTTATTAGAAATTATAGAATAAAATTGAATTTAAAAATTTTTCAATTAAAAAATGCTTTTACACAATTCAATTTAATTCAATTCAATTTAAATTGAAATTTTTGAAAATAATTGAATTCAAATGATTCGGAAGAGTTATTATTGAAATTATTAAATTTCAGAAAGTTTTAGATATAAAATTTGAAAAATAATTAAATTTTAAAAGGTTTTAAATTGAAAATTTTTGGTAATTTTATTTGCTGATTTTTTTTAAACAGTAAACAATTGTTAAATTATATAAAATTTTTAATTGAAAAATAGTTTAAGATAATTTGAATTTATGAAGAATTTCATTAAAATTATTAAAAATAATTAATTCAGAGAAAAATTTTAGTTAAAAATTTGTTAAATTATTGAAATAAAGAAGATTTTAACATCTGCATTGTATACTAAAAAAGATGTAATTTGTTTTAAAATTTTGAAAAAGAAAAGAAAAAAAAATCGCATCTTATTAAAATAATTCGAAAAAAAGTCCTATTTTCGAATAAAAAGTCAGAAAAAGTCGTATAGTCCGAGGCCTGAGATAATTGTCAAAAATAAATTGTACGGATATAAAAAATTGTTATATTGTGAATTTAAAAATTTCTTTCTAAATATAGTCCGCAATGACTTTAGGTGAAATATAAATTTATTAATTTTATTTATCGCCAATAATTTATAAATTGCAGAAAATTCGCGAAAAAATACAGATCAAATTGGTGCTTACGTAGAAAGGGGAAAGAATTGTTCTGTCGTTGTCAGTGAAGATGAATCAATTCACAATTATGGAAAGAGTAAAGATGTGAATAAT
The DNA here is from genome assembly GCF_019393585.1 of Leptopilina boulardi. Classification (NCBI taxonomy): domain Eukaryota; kingdom Metazoa; phylum Arthropoda; class Insecta; order Hymenoptera; family Figitidae; genus Leptopilina; species Leptopilina boulardi. Next base: position 956,340 of record NW_026137813.1, read on the forward strand.
TCCGATGGTGACAATGAAAAAAGAAAGGAATTTGAAACAAGTCAAACATCGAATTCAGGGGATGATAGTCCCTTGGAAGGAAATTCGATTATTCAAAATAAATTATCGCCAGGAAAGGTGATTATTAATATTTATATTTTATTAATATAAAATTTTGAAATTTTTTTTTTAATTTACTGTTATTTTTTTTGTGTTTGTAGGTTGTGAGAAGAAAGAAAACTTCGCTCAATACGGGTAAATTATTAAGTTGTCAGCACAGGGCATCATTTCCTATGGTCCGTCCACAATTTTCTGAAAGTAAGGCTGCTGCTCATTTGGAGCAGACAATGCAACCATCCATGTCCTATGAGAATGGTGATACTAGTTCTTCTGAGCGAATCGATGGTGTGTAATAAAAATCATTTTTTAAAATTTTTTAAATTCAGAAATATTACACACATCTGATAATAATTAGTTCATTTTTAATAATATTTAACCTTTTTGAAAATTCGATGCAAAAATTCCAGAAAAATAATTTATTATTTCTTCGGTTGTGAGGAAATAATTTTTTTTAATGTTTACATAATTTTTTGAAATTTAAAAAATTTTTTTAAATAATAGAGAAAACTATTATTATTAATACAATTCGAGAAAAATAAATATCCCATAAATTTTACAGTTTAAAAATTATGATTGTCCTGCAATGGAAATTTTTTTTTTTTAAATCTGTTTATTTACCTTGAAAAAAATAAATTATAATAATGAACTTTTCTATTTCACAGATGATACAAGTGAAAAAAGTTCAGTCTTTGGTTCGCGGCATGATTTAACAAGAATTGAAGCACCATTACCCGATTGGGTTGTGATTGGTGAATCGGTTTTAATTCGCCCTTACAGTTATTCGGGAGTCATTGCTTACGTAGGTCCCACGCATTTTGCATCAGGAAATTGGATAGGAGTTGAACTTGACGCGCCCACGGGTAATTTTCTCAAAAAATTTCACAAATAATTATATTACTTTTTTTTTTTTTTCTCTGTACAAAATTAAAATTACACTTTGGAATATTGTAAATGACAAAAAAATTTAATTGCAATTTAGGGAAAAATGACGGTACTGTTGGTGGTCATAAGTATTTTACATGTCGTCCAAAGTGTGGAATTTTCGTTAAAGTCGATAAACTTATTCAAGATAAACGTGGACGAGCTCTTCGAAATTACACTAAACAGGATACTTCATCTCAATCCACATCATCATCATCAATGCGACGAAGTTCCAGTAGAGGTATAATAATAATTTAATTTTATCAAATTCTCATATGACGAATTTTTTATTGGATCAAATTTTTGACAATATTCATTTGAAGAAATTGTCAATTAATTTCTGAATTTCACAGGCGAGGGATTACATTCTTTGCGTCGAAGTCGAAGTCGGGGAGAAGGTCTCTGGACATCACTAACACGTTCATCACCCCGAAACAAGTAAATAAATAATAACATCGCTTATTAAATACATCTTCGTTTCGAATCACTAAACGATATCTTAAAAAAAAAAAAATTGCCTACATGTCTATGGTATATGTAGCGACAGTGTTTTCAGTCCCTTAGAATTTAGGGCAGCTATTGATTGTCAATAATTATAAATATTGAAGATATTAGAACTAAATTAATGCGTATAACACAAAAAGACACACACATGTTTAATATTTCTTTCTTTTTTTTAATTTTTTGTTGATTTCAAAAAAAAACATGTAGGCGCTACAGTTGTTTTAATTTATATTTTTTAGAATAGTACGAATGCATAATAATAATTATAATAATAATAATAATAATATGTAATCATAATTATGTGTCGTGGGCGTAGAAACGTGAAATTTTAACCGATTTATAAGCATTCCACTGTTTTTTATTTTTTTTTTTTTTTTTTAATTTAATTATATTTGGAACCGCTGAAATTTTATTTTTATGTTTCCAATTGTAAGTAAAACGGTAGATTCATATTTGTGATTTAATTGTACATTTTAAGAATAATCAAAAGAATTTTTTTGCGCTCTCGAAAAAAAAATAGCGACATCAATATAATAATAATTATTATAATAATATACTATTATTATTAAATAATAGAAAAGATTGCTCGGCAATTGGGGGAAAAAAAAAAGAAAAACAAAGAAAGAAGTATTGCATTTTGTTTTTAACGATTTCATAACTTTTGCATTTCGTGATAATTACAATGAACTTCGACACTTACCAAAATTACCGTGACGGTAATTAAAAATTGGAAAAGTGTGATTATCAAATCGATTGTTTGTTCGTTTTCTTTTTTTTTTTTTTTTTTTTTTTTTAATTTTTAAATAGAGAAAAAAAATAATCAACTACTGCGTTATGTAGTTTATTTAAAGATTTTATATGTATACAGTTGTTTCATATATTGTATTTTTTTATCACAATCTTTTTAAGTTCTATCTTATTGTACCATACATTTTCTGTCACTTTTACTTATGTTTATTTTACAAGACTATAAGGACGTTAATTTATAAATACGATTTACGCTGGTCGGGGCGTTGTTAATTATTAGTTGAATACATTTTTAATTTAAAAAAAAAAAAAAAAATCAGTTTACTGTTTTTTCGATATATCGTGTGCGTTATTAAATAAATGAAAAAAAAAAGAAAAAAAAAGGCTGCAGGGCTGCAATATTAGACTCATAAGCTTAGGGCACTAGATGATAAATAAAAAAAGAAAAAAAAAACGAGCTTTATTGCATTAATCGCGCTGATAAATAATTTCCTTTCATTTTTTGATAGCATATTCTCAAAACTATTCAATGTAATTACTACATTCATTCTCTATAAACACTTATTCTGCGTACGAACTGTTTATCTATTTGATATACATATATTATATATATATTATCTCAATACGACTTGCTCATTAATAACTATTCCTTTTTTTTTTTTTTAATTAATTTGGCTGACCAAAAACCAATTATTGTCCTAGTCTTTTGAATACTTTCAAAAAGAGCAAAAACATGATAATTCAATGGAAAGAAAAAGAGAAATCAAACAATATTTTTTGATTCCATTAAAAAAAAAAAGAGAGAGAGAGATAAAAACGTACTAACACCGACGATAAAAAAAAACAACAAATTTTAATAATATTGAGATTTAAAAACCTCAAATTTGTCCATATTGTGCAAAAAAAAAAAAAATAATAATAATAACAACCATTTCTGTCCAATTAGAACAATACTAATATTATATCGCTAATCAATATATTACATGTAATATTTGTGGAGCATAACGATAAATCTTGCCTCGGGCGCAACGTTTGCTTATCGTACAAATTATATATTTGAATCATTTATGAAAAATGACGTTTTAAAGACTTAATAATTGACCTATTGATAAAAATATGAATAACAATGAGAATATGCGAGAGAAGGAAACATTGCGACTGAAGGTATCTGTCCATTTTTTTTGGTAAAACAAAAACGTCAAAAAAGAAAAAAAAAATAAATAAATTATTAAACACAATTATCATCTATCACAGTGAAGCTGCATGGCCATATGGCATTCTTTATGAATAAAAATTTAATTTCAGTCGTAGATATTGTTGTTCATTGAAAAAAAACCCTTGGTTGACCTTTTTTAATTTAAAAAAAAAAAATTTTATATCTTTTATTTTTAAACAAGTGCCATTTTAATCATTTATATTACTACCGATGGCGAACAATTTTTTTTTTAGAAAAATATAAAAAACTTTATATTAAAATAATTTATCCATTTATTATATTATAAAACTAGCAAAATTAAACGCGCGCAAGCGCGCCAAATTGAGTATTTCATTGTTTTTTATAAAGAAATTAAAGATTAATATTATCAATAATAATTTAATTTATTAGAATATTATTACATATTAAATGATAATAATGAAAATTAAATGTTTACAGGCCTCGGATTATACGACTTTTTCCGACTTTTATCGACTTCTTTTAATAAAATGCGACATTTTTTTTACATTTGAAAAAAAAATGTAAATAAAATACCTTTTTTTAGTATAAAATGTAAATCTTCTTCAGATCTTCTTCAATTCAATTATTTAACAAATTTTGAACTAAAATGATTCTTCACTAAATTAACTATTTTTAATAATTTTAATGAAATACATCACAAATTCAATTATATCAAAATTATTTTTTAATTAAAATTTTCATGAAATTTAACAATTGTTTATAATTAAAAAAAAAATATTACAATAAAATTGAATTATTTTTTAAAAATTTCAATTCAAAATAAACTAAAATTCAATTATTACCCGAAATTTTAATTCAAAATCAATTAAAAATCCAATAATTATCCAAAATTTTTAATTTAAAATTAATTGAATTTTCAATAATTTGAATTTAAAAGCGTCTAAAATTTAATTATTTCTAAAATTTTCCATCGAAATTTTTTTTGTTGAAATTTAATAATTTCAATTATAACTCTAAGGAAATTCAATTATTTTTAACTATTTTAATAATATTCTTTGAAAATTCAACTATCTGAAACCATTTTTCAATTAAAAATGATTTTCAAATTATTGTATTTTGTCCGCATTTTCTAATAAATTTTTAGTGAAATCATCTAAAATTTTAATTAAAAATCACTTAATGTTTCAATTAATTAAGAAAATCTCAATTTTAAATCTTTGAAAATTCAATTAAATTTAAAAAATGTTTTCCAAAAATTGTTTGATAAATTATTTTTAGTTCTGTAAAATTTAATAATTGTTTGAAAATTAACAATATCTTTTGAAATTTAATTATTTCCAAAAATTTCAACTTTAACCCTTCGAAAAGGATTATTATTAAAAAAAAAAATTATTTAAAAATCTGTAAAATATTTTGATAAAAAACAAGTCCACTTTTTTTTGGAATATAAATCGACTAAAACGACTTTTTTGTGTCTTTAAGTTGATTCGAGGCCTGTGTTTTTATAATTAATATTTAATAGGTATTCATTGGCCCCTGGTACCTTAAAAATTAATTTTTTTCAAATTACTATCTTGTACGAAATTTCCTGGCGCATCTTTTTCCTCATCATAAATTTTTTGTATATTTGTATACAATTTTTGAATCTATATACAACTTTAAAAAAAATTTCGTTGGTAAACGTTGTGTACTTCAGCTTCGTGAATTGAATTTTCGAATTTGGAATTTTAAAGAAACTTATTCCGAAATTTGGAAACACAATTATACAACTTTGGCAAAAATGAGAAAAAGAATTGTCAAAATTTGATAAGTCATAAGATTACTATTCAAAAAAACACGTGAAATCAGAAAAGGCCAACTTCAAGTTAGGACAGAAGGACAGACCAAGCATTTTATTATTATATAATTTAAGGAATTATATTGACTTTGAAGAAAGAAATTTTTAAGAAAAAACAACAAAATATAAATAGAATAAAATTAGGAGAGAAATAAAAGAAAATACATTAACACAGTGTTTCTTGTATAAAAAATTTATTTGTGATAAAGAAAAAAAAAGTCTGGAAAAATATGACTAACAAAAAAAAAAAAAAATTCTTTTTTTAATTCTATAACGAGTTATTAAGGAACATAATTTTTTATATATATAACCATTAAAAAAATATTTTTAAAAAAACATTAGATTCATACATTACATTCAATTATTTGTATAACATACTGTATTTTTGTTACTCTTCATGTTGGTGTCGGTTCGGTTGTACGATTTTCAACAATCCACGGATGATTAAGAATTCCATCTAAACTCAGTCGACGATCGGGATCAACTACTAATAGCTAGAAAAAAAAATTATAGCAGAATATTTTTAATTTTTAAATTATTCACAAAATTTAATTCAATTGTAAAGATTTATAAGTTTAAAAATTTTAATTTTAAAATTATAATACTGATAATAATAATAATAATAATAATAATAATAATAACAATAAAGTTTTAGAAATACTTGTTTTTAGAATTCGATTTTTAAATTATTATTTTTTTTTTTTTTTTTTTTAACAAACAAATTGACAATATATATAAAATTAAAATTTGTTTCTTTAGAAAGAAACAACAAATAATTTTTAATGTACTTAATGTAATTTAATTTACTCTGTAGTAAATTTTCAATTCTAAAGTCTAATTCTGATTTTTAATTCTGAATTTGCAAAAAAAAAGTATAGTTCCATTTTTGGCTAAAAAAAAAGTCGAGAATAGTAAAAAAAAAAAGTTTTTATAAATATAAAAAAGAAAATTCCAAAATTTCGTTACTTCTAAAAGTGTTGACTTATTCAAATAATAAATGAAGAAAAAAACAATTTACCTTTTTAATTAAATCTTGCGCTCCTTCACTGACATATGAGGGACAATTATATCGTGCTTTTGTGATTTTTACATAAGTATCTTCGTATGTTTTTGCTAAAAATGGAGGCTCTCCAACTAAGCACTCATAGCACAAAACACCAATACCCCATAAATCAACAGTGTGATTGTGCGTTAATCCTTTAACCATTTCTGGTGGTAAATAATCTAAAGTTCCACACAATGTTGTTCTTCGCGATGAGGGAGCATGAACGGACCAACCAAAATCAGCTATTTTCAATTCACCATGAAGACCAAGTAATAAATTTTCCGGCTTTATATCGCGATGTATAACTTTTCGTTTATGACAATATTTCAAAGCGTCGGCCAATTGTGTTATATAAGTAGCTGTTCTGTAAAAAGATAATCAATTTTTAATAATTCTTTCTTTCTTTTTCAGTAAAAAATCAATTAAATAAATCACATATGAGAATTAATGAAAAATATTAATTTTTAGGGTCATTCCACTGACTTTCGAAAGTGGTTGCGACGAAATTTTTAAGAAAAATCTAGTTTTAATATATATGTGAAACTCGATGATTCCCTGAGTTCATTAAACAATAATATTATGGTAAAAATTTTATTCCCTTTAAAAAAAATATTAATTATCAAAAGTAGGAGGTTCACGATGTGATTTCGTAACCTTAAATTTTTCAATTTTTTTTTTAAGAATGATATTATTAAAAAAAAACTATTAAAAATTAAATGTTAGAACTTATCAAAAACATAAATCACTTTATTCTGCACATAGAAACGAAAGAATTATTACAAAAATTTATTATTTTTAGATAATATATGATTTTGAAAAAAATTTTCTTTAAAGAATTTCACAAATTTTTTTTTTACTTATAACTGTCGGTGCTCCGAAAAAATTGAGGTTTTGCACATAGATTTTTAATAATATTCTTTACCTTCTATTAAAATTTCACGAAGGTGTTTTGCTTCGTTTTGTAGATATTATATTTTTTAATTTTTTACTTAAAAAGGTTAATTAAAATGCTTAAAGTTAATTGACCAAATTCAAATCGCTACATTTTAATATATTTTTATAAAAAATGGAGCAGTTTGAATTTGGTTAGTTAACTTCAAGTTTTTTAATTAAGCTTTTTAAATAAAAAAATTTTGAAAATTAATATTTCCAAAACGAAGCAAAACACCTTCGTGAAATTTTAATAGAAGGTAAAGAATATTATAAAAAATCTTTGTGCAAAACCTCAATTTTTTCGGAGCACCGACAAAAAAGTTATAAGTAAATAAAAATCTTGAGAATATTTAAATAAAATTTTTTTTAAAATCGTATATCATCCAAAAATAATAAATTTTTGCAATAATTCTTTCGTTCCTGTGTGCAGAATAAAGTGATTTATGTTTTTAGTCACATCGTGAACCTCCTACTTTTGATAATTAATATTTTTAAATCGAATTTGTTAACTTAATATAATAGAAGATTAAGGGTCAGTTTCACCAAATCCGTTTAAAAGTTAATCAGCAATTAAAGCCAATTTAACCGCTTATAATTGGTTGTTTTGGAATTTAATCGGTGATTAACTTTTAACCGGAGTTGGTGAAAATGGCCCTAATAGTAAATTAATTTAATTAATATTAATAAGTATTTTTCTTTTAAATTAACTTACCTAACTTCATTAAATCTTTTATTCTCTTGACTATTTAATTCTTTGTACAATTCTCCTTTTGGTGCATATTCTAAAATGAGATAAATCCGCTTATCGTCATGGAAATAACCATACATTCGAAGAATATTACGATGTCTGAAAGTAAAAAAAAAAGAAGTTAAAATTAAATATTTTTTAAAAATAAAGGTAATCATTTTCTAAACTAGAAACTAATTTTCGAAAATTTCAATTTTATTGAAAATTTTTAATTCCGTCAAACAGGGTAATTATATCAATTCAGAATCTGTTATACCAATCGATCGTTTTTAATGAATAAAAATTTTTAATTATTAAAATATATAAATATTCCGCTTGGTGTAAATATTTTTTGATAGACTACAAAGGGAACAAAATGTAATTATTTAATTATTTGTCAGAAAGCAGAAAAAAAAATTCGTAAAGTCGTGAAAGTGAGAACAAAATTTTTTTTTAAGTTTCAAAGGACTATTTACATTTAAATTATTATTTAAATCCAAAAAAATTGAACTTCTCTTACAATTTTAATTATTTTTCACTGACAAAATCAAAGCATTTCTATTTTGATAATTTTAGTTAAAAATTTGTATATATAAGTTCTGATATATCCTAAAAAAAATAGTTCTCTATTCAAACTTTAATAAGGAATTATTGACTTTTTAAAAATCATCAAAAATTTTTAAAAAACATTAATTGTTAAATAGTATTAATTTTTAATACGAAAAAATGTTATTTTCTTTGATAAAAATATAAATATTTTCTTATGCTTTTATTATTAAATTTATCGTTTAAGTATTCATTAAAAAACAAATACAAAAATGAACTTTTGAAAAATTTTTTCTTGCACGGAAAAAATGCAAAAAAAAATTTTGAATTCACTTTTTAAAAAAACTACCTCTTCGATTTCAAAAATTTTTTTCTCTACTTATTGCCTATGATGTTAAGAATAACTTCTCTAATTTTCATAATGGAACAGCAAGAACTTTGCGAGAAAAAAAATTAAAACGTCCCGTGCGGCGCGGCGGGACGCGCGCATCTTAGTTTTCACGTCCATTATATAGTATGGAAACTTGCAAATATCTCGAAAAGTACGAATTTTCGTAAAAAATGTTCAAGACAAAAGTTGTTCCAAACAAAAAGATCTACATCATTGAAACCAAAAAATTGGGTCCGAGGCCCAATGTTGGGCCATACAATGAAAAAAGTGGTTTTTTTAAATAAGAGCACTAATTTTCAGTATCAAATTCGTAATCCCTATGCAATTCTGCGTTCAGACATATTGTATTATATTATGAAAATTAGAGAAGTTATTCTTAACATCATAGGCAATAAGTAGAAAAAAAAATTTTTGAAATCGAAGAGGTAGTTTTTTCAAAAAATGATTTCAAAATTTTTTTTTTGCATTTTTTCCGGGCAAAAAAATTTTTTTTTTTCATGAGGGTCAGTCCACTGACTTTCGTCTAATAGTTGTTGCGACCAAATTTTAAAAAAATCTAGTTTTAATATATGTGAAACTCGATGATTCCCTGAGTTCATTAACCATAATATTATGGTAAAAATTTTATTCCCTTTAAAAATATTAAATATCAAAAGTAGGAGGTTCACAATGTGATTTTGTAACCTTAAATTTTTCAATTTTTTTAAAAACGCTATTATTAAAAAACTATTAAAAATTAGATGTTGGAACTCACCAAAAACATAAATCACTTTATTCTGCACAGAGGAGCAAAAGAATTATTGCAAAAATTTATTATTTTTGGATGATATACGATTTTTAAAAAAATTTTATTTAAATATTCTCAAGATTTTTATTTACTTATAACTTTTTTGTCGGTGCTCCGAAAAAATTGAGGTTTTGCACAAAGATTTTTTATAATATTCTTTACCATCTATTAAAATCTTACGAAGGTGTTTTGCTTAGTTTTGGAGATATTAATTTTCAAAATTTATTATTTAAAAAGGTTAATTAAAGGACTTGAAGTTAACTAAGTAAATTCAAACTGCTCCATTTTTTATAAAAATATATTAAAATGTAGCGATTTCAAATTGATCAGTTAACTTCAAGTCCTTTAATTAACCTTTTTAAATAAAAAATTTTGAAAATTAATATCTCCAAAACGAAGCAAAACACCTTCGTAAGATTTTAATAGAAGGTAAAGAATATTATAAAAAATCTTTGTGCAAAACCTCAATTTTTTCGGAGCACCGACAAAAAAGTTATAAGTAAATAAAAATCTTGAGAATATTTAAATAAAATTTTTTTAAAAATCGTATATCATCCAAAAATAATAAATTTTTGCAATAATTCTTTCGTTCCAACATGTAATTTTTAATAGTTTTTTAATAATAGCGTTTTTAAAAAAATTGAAAAATTTAAGGTTACAAAATCACATTGTGAACCTCCTACTTTTGATATTTAATATTTTTAAAGGGAATAAAATTTTTACCATAATATTATGGTTAATGAACTCAGGGAATCATCGAGTTTCACATCCTATATTAAAACTAGATTTTTTAAAATTTGGTCGCAACCACTATTAGACGAAAGTCAGTGGACTGACCCTCTTAAAATATCATCTTTTTGTGAGAAATTTGAAAAAAAAATTGATCTCATTTGGATAACAAGAAAAAAAGTTACATGTTTTTTTTTTTAAATGACATAAATTTTTAATTAGAGATATCTCAAAAAATTTTGAAAATTTTGAAAAATTATTTGTGGACTTTCATTTTGTACAAATAAAGGAACATATTCACAAGGTTTCAATAAAATTGCTCCACTCATAAAAAATTCTTGTGATCAGATATTATGAAATTGCTCTAAATTGTATATGACATAAATGTTTTTTTTTTTTTTTTCTTTTAATTTTTCGTATATTTTAGAAAAAATATTTTTATTAAATAGATAAATTGAAAATAATTAAAAACTCTCTCACCTTAGATGTGTTTGAATTTCAATTTCACGTCGCACTTGATGTTCAACGCCAGCTTTCATTACTTGATCCTTAAAAAGTACCTTCATTGCAACAATAAATGATGTATCTTTATGTCTAGCTAAATAAACATTTCCAAATTTTCCTTTACCTAATGGTTTACCAATATCAAAATCAGTTAACATCCATTTTTTTGAACTCTCTTTCATTTTATCAGTACTTTCTTTTTCACTAATTTTATTTTTCTGTTCACTTGATTCTGTCAATTTTGGTGCAGATTGCAATTTTGGAGGTGGCATTAATTCTGGCGTTGTTACTTTAGATTTATTTTCATTATTATGTAATGTATGATTATTTTTAATTGAATTTTTTAATATATTATCATTATTTGTCTCCGATGTATTTTTGATCATTTCTTTTTCATTTACAGGATTTTTTCCCTTTAATGATTTTCCCTTATCATGAGCACTATAATTTCCTACATGAATGGCATTTTCCTTTCCTTTCAACATTTCCGATATTAACTGTATTAAAAAAAAAAAAAATAACAATATTAAAAAAAAAATTCTAAAAATATTTTTCGAATAATAAAGAAATAGATTTAAGAATATAAATTTTACAAACTTTCGACAATAATTGTAAAGGATCACTAAAGGTTAAATTAAAAGACTAGAAAATAAATCATTTCTATAGACTGACAGAAACAATTTTTAATGAATACAATTTTTTTTTAAATTTGATTTTCAATTCTTTTCTCTTTAAAAAATAATTGAAATACACTTTAAACATTTATTTACAATCATTTAAAGTGACAACATACCTATATGCAGACAGTTGAGTGTAAATTTAACAAGAATTTTACAACACTGACAATTTAACCGAGACAATGATTGAATTAAAAGAAAATTTACGCGTTAACAATAATTTTAACTTGTTTAATTGTATAAAAAAAAGTCACATATAATTGTTAAATTACTGTTTTTTTATTACAAAATGAGCGTTTCATTTGAAACTTTGTTTAACGGTTTTGAGGGCATTTAAATCGACAAAACTGAGAACAAGGATGGGAAGGTAAAAAATAGTGATTTTTTTCATCTTCTCGGAACCAGTTGATTGGCTGGTTATATTTTCCCCGTGAAAATTAGGCTGCAGTCCCATGGCAGCGTTTTGCGTTGCGTTTTGTCACTAGACCCTGAGTGTAAACATAGCAAACATATATCTGCATCTCTTTTACACTCATGGTCTAGTGACAAAACGCAACGCAAAACGCTGTCATGCGACTGCAGCCTTACCGTCCAATCACTTGCGCCATTCTCAGCAATGTGAAACAAGCTTAAACTAAATGGGAATTCATCTTTTCATAATTCGCGGGGTTTCTACTGTAAAAAAAAAAAAAATTCGCAATTTTTACACATGTGAATTAGACCTTAATGAATATATTTTAACCGTGCAAAAGAGACAAAAAGAGAGCTTGTCTTTTTGGGCTCCCAGTATTATATTTCAATGTTTTAAAAGCTAGTATGTACACTTCATTAAACTCCAATATCGAAAAGATTTAGAAAAAAATAAAGAACTTATTTAATTTTTGAATTCGGTAAAAATTATACATTTATGAAGTTTTTTTTAGAAATAAATTAAAAATTAGTATTTTTCATATGGATCCCACGATTGGTTGGCATCAACCAGAACAATTCGGTCCTGCAAAAGATTTGTGGTTACATATTTGGGAAGCTGAAAAGGGCTTAGATATATTAACATCTAAGCTCGACATTTCGTGTGCAATGGGTAATAAAATTCAACAAGACAACTCATTGACCGACAACTATAATCGTCTTAGTGAAGATAGAATTAATCGTCTCCCACACAATAGTTGTAATAACTATTACAATCCTTCTAGAAGGAAAAACGATAATCGTGCTAGTACTTACGGAATGAACTATAATTATAATGCTTTAGTTGGTGCATATGGTGGATGTCCCTGGCGAATTCCAAACAAACATTATTCCAAAGGTGTTATAGGGTGAGCTAATTATTGACAAATATTTTATTTGCTTATTAATAATTTCGCTATTAAGTATATTAAAAAAAAAAAAAAAAAAAAATGTCGCATATAGGTTATGTCATTCACGTGTTCTTCGTTTTGGCATAAGATTTTGATTTTACCGATCTTTAAAAAAGTCACATTTAATAATAAAAACAAATATTTTATTTTCATAATGAAATATATTTAAATTACAACTATAATCATGTATTTAATCAATATAAGGAAAATAGTATATTAGTCATCGATAAAATTAATTACATATTCTCATTTATTTGCAAAATATGTTAGTGTATAGTTAAAATAGATAATTACTTTTTTTTTTTTTTTTTTTTGAAAAATTTTACCACAAGTGTCAATTGATAAATGTATCATTATATAGAAGTTTTATATATTTATAAAGTAGAAAAAATTTTTTTCGAAAATATATAAACATAGAAAATAATTAAAAATAGTTATTAAATATATGCTTCTGATATGAAAACCCATTAGTTTTAGTTTCTTTAATGCTTAGGAAATATTTTAAAAATCTTATGTCTTATTTGACCTTTCAACAAAAGAAGTAAACAATAATAATTATAAACCAATTTAACTATATTGTTAAAATAATCAATATTTTTCTTGATATTTTTTCACAAGACAATTTTTATAATAAAATCAATTTTTAAAAAAAATGTTAATAAATAATTCATGAAATATTTAAAAACAAAAAAAAATTATATTAAATTTTGTCATTTTTAAAAAAATAATTAAAGGTTTGTTTTAATTTTTATTATCAATCAATTATTGTTTACATAATTTTTAAACATTTTTATTATTGATTATTTAGAATATTATTTAGAAATTTAATTTTAAATAAATTTATATTAATTAAATTAAAAAAAACCCCAAATATAATATTAAGAGTTTATTTTAATTAGATTTAATTTAATATATAATATAATTTTAATAAATTAAATAAATAAATTTAAAAAAAAAATTTTAATAAAAATTATATTATTTCTTTAATTTATTTAAAAAAAAAAAATTATTTAAACATAAAATGTAAATTTATTTTCAAATCTTATTGAATGATAATTTTTTACCGATTCCAACAGACTTCATGAAGAAATTGAAGATTTCTTTGCATATATGTGTCCGTCTACAGAAGAACATAATTTACGACTGCGTGTAGTTAAAAGAATAGAACAAATTATTAATGAATTGTGGCCCGATTCCAAAGTAGAAGTATTTGGAAGTTTTAGAACTGGATTATACTTGCCAACAAGGTAAAAAAAAATTTTAATTTTTAATTTTTTTTTACAGAAAATTTATGTATCTAATTTAAAATATGTATAAAATTAAAATTAAATTAATTTACTTGCAAGAATTTTTTTTCATAAATTAAAACAAATCAAATGGATTTAAAAAAAAATTTCAAGTTTTTGTTTAAAGAGAAATGAAAATAAGCGAAAATAATCGGACAAATAATTTTAATTAGTTTACTACAACGTTTCGAAATCTTAATGATTTCCTGCTGAGGGATTCTTTTTTTATTATTTATTTACTTTATTTCTTTATTTTATTTTTTTAATAATTTAGTATTTTATTTATTTTTAGTATATTATTATAAGCCAAAAGTTCTAAACGTTTAAATGAACGAATAATTTTTTTGAATCTATAAATTATTAAAAATTATGATGTCAATTTAAAATAAAACAGTAAATTAAACAATTAATAAATTAATAACTTCTTTTTACATATTTAAAACAATATTTTGTAATAATATTCTTACTTAAAATAGTTGCAAAAAAAATTTCGTTCATTTGAACGTTTAAAACTTTTGGCTCATATTTTTTTAGTATTATTTACTTTATTATTATTTTATTATTTTCTTTATTTATTATTTTAACATTTTATTATTTATTCTATTATTATAGTTTATTGTTCTTTTTATTATTAAATTTTAATAATTTTAATTAAATTTTTTATTAATTTTATTTGGTATTTTATCCCTATGTTTAATTTATTAAATTTTTTTCTTATCATTAACATTTTTTACTATAATTCCGATCAGTTTATTTTGTTTTTATTATCATTCCATTTATTTTTATTATTTTTGGTTAATGTCTATGTTTTAGTTTTAGCTTTTTTTTTAAGATAAAGATAAAATTTATGTTTTTTGTAAACTTTTTAAGTTTTACAATATATCATTCCTCGTTCATTTCCTCTTATTTATAACAATTAAATTGTTTATATTATAAAGTCTTTGACGTTTCTTTAAACAAATTTATTTTCTATTTTCGGAAATTAATTTTTAAATATTAGTTTACCAATTTTTAATTTACTTTACCAACCGTATAATTTTGTCATAATTATTTTAATAAACAAAAATAATTATTAGTATTTTTTTCTTTTTATTAATATTTTTCTCTTTTCTTTTTATTATTATTGTTTCTTTTTTTTTCACTTTCTCATTGTAGTGCACATATATACACGAAAGGACATTTTTCATTCTTAGTTCGTGCATTGTTAAAATAAATAAAATCCAATCCGAGGCTATTATGGTACGAAAATCGAAATTTTTTTTGTTCTATGCTTAAATAAAAATTCTAAACTTTATAGAAAAAATGTTAGGGTTATTGTGGTACAAATTTTGTTTTTTGTTCATAAAATAAAGTAAGAATTTTTTTCTTCTAAACTGTATAGAAACTTTTAAGTATTCTGTAAATAATTTTTAAACAGTAAAAAAATTATTATTATTATAACTAGGTGTCTACTAACAGGAAAAACCGGGAATTTTACGTCAAAACGGGATTTTTCTTACTTACGTTTGAATCAAGTTTTATTATTTTAATAATATATTAGTTTGTCTTGAAAAAATTACTTTTTTCACCAATAAATAACGAGAAACAATTTCAGAAATACTGAGTAAGTTAACACCAAGTGCACAAATTTTCCTTATGGATATGAAAGCTAGAAACATAAGGAATATTTTGAACTTTAGATCATTTTGTTTCGAAGTCTAACATTAAAGGGTTATACTTAATCAAGAAGGAAAAAAAGTCATTTTTTGAAAATTTTTTTTTTTTTCAAAGTAAGTTGTTAATTTATTAAAATGGAATTTTTTTTGCATCGAATTATGTAACATTTAAAGTAAAAGTAAATAATATAAACTTAAAAAAACAATTATTTTCATAAAATATAGTCAATTTTTCGTAGATATTTGTAGATTTATTCAATGCATACAAGAAAAAGATTTAAATTTGAAAAGTAAAAATAAATTTGGAAAAATTAGGAAATAATCGGGAATTTTGTTGAACGAAATTAGTAGACACCCTGTTAAACTATTAGCACTAAATCGCTGTTGGTTCTCATTTATCTTCCTTTTTTTTAAATTTAATTTTTCTTACAATTAGTAATTATTTGTTTTCATATTTTTCATATATTTTTAATAGACACCCCCGAAGAGGAAATGATTTAAATTTCGAAACGTTGGAGTATAAATTAAGTAAAACTTTGTCCGAATATTTTCATTTAATATTTCTCATACGTAAAAGATTAAATAGAAACTTTGTATTTATTAATTTTCATAAAAAAAAAAAAAAATAGAAAGAAAGAAGATCGAATTTTTTTTTGTTTTTTGATTTTAGTGATATCGATCTGGTCGTAATTGGAAATTGGTCTAATTTACCACTTAGAACGTTAGAACGTGCTTTATTAGATCAAAATATTGCTGAACCCTCGTCTATTAAAGTATTAGATAAGGCTAGCGTACCTATTGTTAAACTTACCGATAAAGAAACTGAAATTAAAGTTGACATTAGTTTTAATATGAATAGTGGTGTAAAATCAGCAGAATTGATCAAGTCATTTAAACGACGATTTCCAGTTTTGGATAAATTAGTCATGGTACTCAAACAGTTTTTACTGCAACGTGACCTTAATGAAGTTTTTACTGGCGGTATTTCATCTTATAGTTTAATTCTTATGACTATAAGTTTTTTGCAGGTAAGATTTTTTATTTTTTTATTTCTTCATTTCAAGTCTTTCAAGTTTCTCATTTTTTTTTTTTTTTTTGCCTGTCTCTCAACATTGTATAAATTAAGGTAGGAAAACTTTAGAAAACAAAAGAAATATTAAACAGAAGTTTAATTTTTTGTTATTTTGAATTTAATGTATTCATTTTTTTTTTTTTTCAAAATAATCGTAGTTAAAAATAAGTTGTAGTTATACATAATTTTAATTAAAATCATTTTAGTTACAAATTATTTTAGTTAAAAATTATTTTACGTAATAATTAATTATTAACTAATTTAATTTATTCAAAAGTTCTTAATGCAATAATTATACTGTAATTATTGTTGAAAAGAGTGTTTTATCTTTCTGAAAATACCTGGTCATTGTTTAGATAAAATCCCTGTCCCTCAAGCAGGTCTTTAAAATTTGATTTGAATAACAATGGACACCTGTTCTCTCCGTAGGTAAAGTAATCATTGTAATATTGAGACCTGTATTGCCCTTTCCCCCCCCTTCTCCTTATTATGTTTTTCTATGGAGTCGTCGTAATTCTGACTTTTATTTTAATTGTTCCTTTTAAAAATTTTCTTTTTAAATTAAAAATTGCCTTTTTCTTTTAAATAATTGAAAAAAAGGATTTTATTTTCTCCAATTAGAAACAAAAAAGTGATGTGAAATTATTAAAAATATCTTATTTCAGTTGCATCCAAGACAAAATGCACATAGTTCAAATGCAAATTTAGGAGTATTATTAATTGAATTTTTGGAATTGTATGGAAGAAAATTTAATTATGTAAAGACTGGAATCCGAATTAAAGGCGGTGGTACTTACATATCTAAAGAGGAGGTGAATATTAATAAAAATGAAAAATAATCATCATTTGAAATAATTTTGTAAATTAATTATTAATATAAAATTCAGAAATAAATTATAAATCTAGAAACTTAAAAATTTTGTAAATGAAATAAAAAAAGGCAACAAAAATTGTTATAGAAATTAAGTATTTCTGTTTCACTTGTTAAAAATGAAAGAAAGAATTATTTTAAAATCTTCTTTTAATTTAAATAATATTTTTTTTTTTAATTTTGTTGCTTAATGATAATAATAAAAATTATATTCGCTTACTAAAATAATGTTGAATTTAAAGGTTCAACGAGAAATGAAAGATGGTCATCGTCCTTCATTACTTTGCATAGAGGATCCATTAACACCGGGCAATGATATTGGACGAAGTAGTTATGGTGCATTGTATGTAAAAGATGCTTTTGATTGGGCATATTTTGTTCTTTCACAAGCTGTCAGCCCCCTTAACATACTTGTAAATGATGCACATAAAGTTAGGTGAGTTCCAATCCTTAATAATTAAATCATTTCATTTCTCTGCTAATCAAAGTCAAAAACCTAGTAAGCTTTTTTACTAAAACAGCGTTGCCACAAGAATAAAATTTTCAATTTCCGCCATTTTACTGTCATTAAAATTTTTTATTAAATTTAATGAATTTTAATAGAAAAAAAATAGAATAGAAAATAGAACAAGGATCACAGTACCTTTTTCTTGAAAAAAGATAAAAAGTAGAATTATATAACGCAAATAGGTGATAAAAAAGTGATTTCTTTTACATAAATTGAAATTTGGATAAATTAAAATTTTTGATAATTTGAAATTTAAATCAATTAAAATTTGGACAAATTAAAAATCAGATAATTTGAAACTTTAATCAATTAAAATTGTGATAATTTGAAACTTAAATCAATTAAAATTTGGACAAATTGAAATTCTGTTAATTTAAAATATAAATGATTTAAAATAAAATTTATAAATAATTTAAAACTTTGAAAGTAATGATTTTCATAAAAAAAAAATTTGTACATTTATTTAGGGTTAGAATAAAATAAATTTAAATTTGACAATAGAAAATCAACTAAGAAAAACTAAGAAAATAACCGGGAATTTTATTGAATAAAATTAGTAGACACCTCGATAAATTGAATTTTGTGTCATTTAATTTAGTATAAGTTATACGGAATATTAAAAAGAAAATTTTTAACTAATAAATTATTTTTTGAATATTACATCCGCAAATTAATTGATTTATAAAAAAGATGAAATTGGTAACAAAATTTTAAATAGGTGAATGATAATCTGTGTTTTCTTCTAGAGGCAAAAATTCTTAAAACTTTTTAGTTTTTACACATACAGAAAGTATTGTAATTGATATTTTCTGTAAATTTGTTCAATTTTCCAAATTTTCCTGACAAAAATGTTTTTTTTTTTTTGCCATATTTCCCTGACAACGAAAATTCTCTCTTGTGCGGTTACTATGTAAAAAATATTTCTTTGTTAAAATAATTGTTTTTCAAATACTCTTTTTCTTCTCTATTACTTGAAAATAAAAATTAGTAGAATTTTAGTGAAGAAAGTTGTGTAGTTGAATAATTTGATTCATTTTCACAGTATTTTGGGACGAATAATTAGAGTAACTGACGAGGTGATAGACTATCGTAAATGGATCAAAGAAACATTCCCATTAACAGTGAATGAAATGGATTCTCTTTCGAGTTCTACTGGCTCTGATGCTTCGACACTATCGGCACCTGCTAGTGATACGGTATATAAAATATGGAATTTGTCGAGAAAATTTTTTGATAATTTATTTAATATGAATAATTTCTATTCTACTTTTGGTATTTTTCTCTGTTTTTTTCTCCCAATAGGATTCTGAAAGTAGCCGTGAAAATTCTCCTAATGTTGGAAAAAAGACTGAAAATGAATACAAAAACGGTAACACGGAAGATACTCATCTTTCTAATACACACGCTCAATGGAAAAAATCACATAAACCTTCAACACATAGTAAGAATTTTTTTTTTATTAATTTTTTATAACAAAATTTTTTTTTATATAAATGTGATGTTTAATAATTCATTTTTATAAGAAACTATAGAGTGGCTTTGAAAAAACTCGAAAAAATTCAATTTTTTTTCAATTAAAAACTTTGGATTAATTATGTTAAATTTTTATTCTACAATGAAGTTAACATTTTTTTTTTTTTTAATCAAAATTTGATTAAAAAATGTGAAAATAATAATTTTTATGAGATAGCCATGCGCCCCGTAAATCTACTAAAACGTCTTTTTTTTACATCTCAAAGTCGATCCGAGGTTTGGAATTTGTCTTCTGAAGTAAAGTTTTAATTTACAAAAAAAAAACCAATGAAAAAAATTATTTTCAAAATCGAAGGAAAAAAGTAACTTGAATTTTATTCGCAAATTTTTTTTTTTTATTCATCAATATTAATTTTCAGGATCTAGATCTTCGACTCTTAGAAAAAGGAATGCTTTAACTGAAAATAAAGAAGTTCCATCATTTTCACCATCATCGTTCCCATAACAATGACCTTTGTGAATAACTAAATAAAAGGTTAAAAATTTTACTCTCAGGATTGAGACGGAGCTGTATACTCAACTACTACATGTGAAAAAATTATACTTTTCTGCCAAAAGTCTAATAATAATAAAAATAATATTAATAATAATAATAATAATAATAATTATGAAAACTACAAAAAATAAAAAAAAAAAGCTTTGTACATAATATGCAACACATGCTGCTTTAAAGCATGTAAAGAGTATTACGAGTATATTATTCAAATGACTTAAGTATAAAATACAATAAAAGTTTTTGGCTATTCAGATGTCAATTGTTTATTAATTTCTTCCTGTAAAAATTCTGGCACTGGTATATATATATATATATATATATATATATATATATATATATATTATTTAATAAATTTATTATAAGAGATAAATTTATGACGAAAGTTTTTTTCATCAACATCATTGTCATTCATCTTTAATTTTATCGTCTCAAAAATAAAAAATAATTTCTTTAATTTGAAAAACTGATGTATTGAGCATAAATTTTCTTTTTATTTCCAATTTAGAATAAGTAAAAGTAAATTAATTAATTTTTTTTTTTGTTTAAAATTCTATTTCATCCAAATATTGTTATATTATACTCGATTAAGATGTACAATAAAAGTATAATAATTTATAAACAATTTCGATGCCCGTAAAAATTTCTGTATTACAGAATAATGTAGAAAAATGCTTAGGCAGTTTTTGCACGAATAGCAGCTCTTTTTCCGGTGACAGCCTGAAAAAGAATTAAAAAAAAAATACATAAAATTTTATCAATTTATATCAAAATAAAATAATAAATTGTATAACTTACTTGGAATCCAGATTTAATGCTTGCAACTGAACATCGAGATCCACAAGTTTCACACTGAAGAAAGAAAAGTCTAGTATCTTTTTGTAGAATAGTATCAGGAGAACGACATGTGTGACATGTGACATATTCCTTAATATATCTCCTCAATACATTTTCTATTTGTTTCTGTTGAAAACGACCTTTTATAATAAGCTGACTGTTACCGTCCACTGATCCACTTGTTCCCAATTCAGCCAATAAAAAATCTAATAAATGTTTCGGCTGTCTGTGTAAGGTTTTGCAAATCTAAAATCGTCAATGATAACAATTAATAATAATAATAATAATAAAAAGAGAAACTCACTAATTTATAGCACAAAATTTTTGTATAAAAATATTTTTAAGGAGAAATGTGTCGCAAATTGAAGTCAAGCGAGTTTTTATAAAAAAAAAAAAAAAAAAATATTTTAAAACAATTTTATAAAATTAGCAAACTAATTTTGAAATATATTTACGTTACCACTAGTCACAAATGCAAAGAATTCAGGATAAATATCGTAAAAATTAATGAGACATTGGCAAAAGAAAATTACGTAAAATGAATTCAACTTTAACATATTTCAAAAATATCAAAAAATCTTTATTTTTTGTTATAGTACATTCCTCCTCAAAAATTATAATTATTTTCCAATTAATAGATTTTTTTTCATTTAATTTAAAAATATTAAATATATTATAATAATATTATATTAAATATTAAAATATTATTATTTGCAAACAGAAAAACATATACACAAAATTCAGTACGCTAAATTGTACTTTTTCAATTTTTTCTCAAGGAATATTAATTTTAAACTTTAGATTTTAAATTGAACACCGTTAAATTTGGTAAATTTGATTAAGTTTATTTTCTTAAATTGTACAATTCTAGAGGAATTAAATTCCATGTAAAAAATGAAATAAAAAATTATCAATTTCTAATTTAACGGTGTTCAATTTTAAATGTAGAGTTTAAAATTAGTATTCCTTGAGGAAAAGTTAAAAAAAATACAATTTAACATCCAGAATTTTTAAGTATAACATTTAAATATGGGGAAAAAAATACCGCGCCAAAAATTCAATGTAAAAAAAAAATAGAAAACAACAAACCTCCGTAAAGTTGGCAAACGATGTTTTTTTCGTTCCAATACGAACGACTTGCGGTGGTCTCATGACGAATTTCTGTTTCTTTCCAGCCACCATATCAGGATTCTTTTCTCTCATAATATTGAATACTCGCAAAAGAAGTTCATCATATGTGTAATCTCTGTCGGATCCTACCCAAAGATTGCTTTCTTCCACTATAGAAAAATTAATATTTCTTTTTCTTTAATACCATATATATATTAAGAATATTTTTATAACAAACAATTAAAATAAAAAAATGCAATTACTTTTTTTTTTGCATTTTAATCACTTTGAAATAAATTTAATGGATTTAAAATTTAGTTAAATATAAATAAATTTGTTCAAAAAACTATTTATTTTTTTGTACAATTTTCTGCAAATAATTATTGTGACGTTAATTATAATGCAACCATTATATAAATCTTACCGTATTCTGCACTTCGCTCAGATTCAGTGCAGCATGTTAACAAATAATGTTAAAAGTATACAATCGTATATATAAAAAAAGGAATTAGTCAACAAATGTGGATGACGAAAATGTGATAAATAAATTTTAATAACAATTTTTAAAAATATCAAACTTTTCGTAATCCACATTTTTAAATAGATATAACTTTTTTTTTTAATATTTACCATTTTCAGTGTCATCAGCTTCCTTTTTCTCCTCTTCGTTAATAAGTTCCTCGAGATCCTTCTTTCTCTTTTTCTTTTTCTTCGTTTTCGAAAAGTCCATATCCAAATCTAAATTATCATCCACTGAGGGATCCTCCATTTGTGGTTCCGATGCATCCTAATAAACATTGTTATTTAAAAAAGCTGATAAAAATCATAATTTAAGGAAAAAGAATTCAATTTTTTTTAATTAAAAATGATTTTTTTTATTTTCTTTATTTTAACTTACGTAACATTTTTCAAAAGTTGATTTTTTTTGGTTTTTTAATAAATACGTAAACTATACGTAATACAAGCGTCAGGAAATATTTATATTTTTATCGAAGAAAATAATATTTATGAATTTAAAAATTAACGATACTGAAGTACGCAACGTTTATGGTTAACGTTTAGAAATTAATTAAAGAAGAAAAATTGTAATTAAATTACAAGAAATATTTTTCAGGCAAAAAATAATAGAATTTTTTATTCTAAAAAATTATTTCTTTAAAAATCATTTATCATAAACATTGCTTACTTCAGCATCGTAAAAATTGAAATTGTTCAACAATTAATGTTTTTTAAAAATTGTAGATTTTTCAAAAAGTCAATAATTTCGTAGTAAAGTTTGGATAACTGTAACTTTTTTTCTTTAGAATATATTAGAACGCAATTTCTTTGATTTTTTTTTGTTTGTTTTATAGTTCGTGATGAATTTAAAAAAATTTATTTGGTAAATAATTATTAGATTTAAGTTTGCGAAATTATTTTTTGTTGTAAATAATTATAGTTAAAATTTTAAATTGAAATTATCCAAAATAAAATGTTTTAATTTTTCAAACGTCAGTAAGTATATTAAATTTAAAGTAAAATTTCTCAAATAAATTGATACTGTTTTTAAATATTTTATTAACTTTTATGATAGTTTTGACATAAAAAGATTTTTTAATAAATACTTTAAAAAGTCATGTTTTAAAACAAATTTTATTTTTAAAAAGTTGGATAAAAAGATAAAAAATAATAAAAAAAAATAATATAATATAATAAAAAATAAAAAATATTTTAAATATAAATTAAAAAAAAATGTTTTAAAAAAATTTTAATATTAAAGGCTTTTTGATTTAAATGTAAATGACTTAATAATTTAAATTGCGATTTAAATAATTTCAGTTCTGTTAATTAATCAAAAATTATTTAAAAAAAAAAAAAAAAAAACCTAGAAAAAAACGATTAATTAAAGTTGAATAAATAATAAACCTCTTTTTTTAAATCTGGCAGAGCTGCATCTAATTCGTCAAGATTGAATTTCTTCTTTTTCTTTTTCTTCTTTTTTCCAAATGATTCTAAATCTAGAACTTCATCATCATCTGCATTCATTGCCTCTGGTTCTTGATTCTCTTTATCACCAGTACCCTCATTAGTATCACCTAAATCTCCACCTTCCGCAAGAGCTGCGTCAATGTCAAAAGGAGTCTTCTTCTTCTTCTTCTTTTTCTTCAAAGTTGGGTCAAACATCTAAAATTAAATAAACAAAAAAAAACGTCAAATTCATTTATTTCCTCTATTTTACTGTAATATTTTTAATTTACTAAATTACTAATTCCAATACCGGTAATTTAAAATATCCGTATCATATTCCCATAATAGCATCATTTTCATAAAATTTTATTTTTTTGTCAATTTTACATTAATTTGATAAAATTTGAAAAATACTCTTCTTCTTTTTTACCCGTTTCTTTAAAAATATAACAATCAAAATTTACTTTAAAAAAAAAATAAATAAAAATATGGAAACAAGAAAAATGAAAACTGAGTCGAAAGGTTCAATAAATGTCACCCACTTAAGGAAAAAAAAAATGTTACAAATTATTTATGAATATAGTATCGGATTCTTTAGATTGGAAATATATTTTTTTTTTTCAATAATAATAGAGGGAAATATTCAACATAATTTCCAATATAATTTGGAAATAACTAATTATTATTACTTTATTATATGCCTACAGTATAGTTTCTCTATATATTACAAGCAGAATGACATGCCATGCTTTCTTGGATGCATGCGGTAAAATGATTCAATATTTCAGTGTTTTTTCATTACTTACCGATTCTTCCTCAGACATTTTTAGGGCAAATTTAACGATTTCACTAATTAAAATAATTCAAATGATTTTTATACATATATTAAAGCAAAATATTAAAAATTCCAACCAGATTGTATTTTATTACATCAGAAAACTTCTAAATAGTTAATCCATGAAGTATAAACTCAATTGAGTTGGTCAACTTATTTTCAAAATTAATAACTTAAAGCACGTTACATAAACAAAAAACTCTATTTTCATGAGTCAGACAATAAGAGATAGAAACTAATTGTTCTTGTCTAACTTATAGAAAGGGAAATATAAAGCCGATAAACAATAATATGCAAAAATCGAAAAAGTTATAATTATTTTTATCTCTTTTACTCACATAGTTTACGCTTTCGGCCAAAGCCTCTGTAATGTGACATAGCTTAAGCTTATTCACGCTTTATTTACCAGAATTACCAATTCTTACGATATTTACCATACATACATGCACACCTTCAGTCTCCTGGTGAATCATGGTGAACTGTCATTGCTAAACACTGGGAAAAAAAGAGGAAAACTTTTTTTTTTTTTACAACAATTTTACAATATATATTTGATATTTTTTTTTAAACAATTTCTAAGAAGAGCATTTTGTTTCTATTAATTTGCTTTTCACAATAATTTTCGTTCATTCCTTTCTCTCTTTTGAGAGGTATTTACAAAATATTTATTCCAGTGTAGAAAAGCTGTGTAACAGGTAGAATCATTTTTGTGTATAGTTAAAATTTTTGTAATTCTTAAATTTTACATTATTTATAAATAAAGAAATAATAATATTCTTTTTTAAAAAATAATTAATTAAATTTTATTTTGAAACTACATTCATTTTTTAAACAATATTTCAACAATGAACTGAAAAAATTAACAATTGCATTATTTTTTTTAAGCAATATAAAATTTATAAAAACTATTTAAATTTTAAAATATATTGAAAATTTATTAAATTATGTTTTATACTTTTTTTCATTACATATATATTGCATTTTTGTTTTGAGAAAATAAATTTTTATTTGAAAACTTTATAATTTGGTAGGTGTATAAAATATTTAAATTTAACTATGCTTATTTTAATTTATTTGTAAACACTTTTTATTACAAGAGAAAAATGATTAATTTTTGAATAATTCTTTTTATTTATAAATTAGCAAAATGTTTATTAAAATTGTATTACTTATTTTTTGTTTAAACAATTTTGTAATTTTTTTTTATAATTAGGCGCAATGTGAAGTTTTTGGAGTAATTAAAAATTTTTTTTAAAAAAACAAATGTTTCTTTCTCAGATTTTCAAAATGACAGAACAATTTGTAGGATGCACTGTTTCAATTACATGTGTTGAAGAAATAGGCACTTATCAAGGGCAAATTGTCGATTTTAATGATCAAAAAGTATTGTTGACGAAAGCATTTTGCAATGGTGTACCGCATTCATCATCTCGAGTTACTATAAAGTAAGAATTTTTTTTTCTTTTTCCATTGAATTTATCAAAAAAATTCAATCGTTTGAAAAATTATTCAGATTAAAATATTTTTTCACTTAAAATTAACGAAATTTTAATCTAGCTATAAAAATTTAATCGATTTAAATTTCAAATTATTCGTATTTTAATTTATTCAAATTTTTTAAACAAAATTTGAATAGATACAAATTTATTATTTTCCAAGTTAATTAATTTTAAAACTATCGCTTTTTTGTCACCTACTTTTTTATTTATTTCCTAGAAAAAAGGTACCGTAACAAAAATATTATAACAAAACGCATTTTTTCTAACTTTAAATTATTATATTTTATAATTAATTAAATATAATCGAGAATTTAGTAAACATTTTAAATCAAGGTTGCCACAGATCGGGGGAATTATAATTTTTGAAATTTTTAATTCAAACTTTTGCTTCTCAAAATTATTGTCTTACATTTTTATTAATTGTAGACCTCGAGAATCGACTTTTAAAAGAAAAAAAAAGTCATTTTAGTCGATTTATATTACAAGAAAAGTCTAAAAAGTTTATTTTTTTATTTTGAATAAATTTATAAATTTTAATAAGAATTAATTAATTAATTTTAATTTCTTCTTAATAAGAATATGTTTCACAGAAATATTTTCAACAATTTTTCTTTTTAAACTATCCAATTAAACTGAGACAAATTTTCAAGATTTCAATTCAGTTCCAAAACAAATTTTGAAAAATAATTTAATGTTACATTAAAAAAAGAAAATTTTTCAAGTCCCATTTAAGCACATTATTCGATTTGATTGGAATATTATTGAAAAAAATAATTAATTTTAAATGAAAATTTGTGAAATAATTGAATTTCAGGAGATTATTAATTGGAACTTTCATTTTAAATTGGTGAAATTTTTTTAAAAACTTTAGACAATAATTAAATTTTCAATTGAAAACTGTTTTAAATCATGTAATTTTCGAAGGATTTATTTTAATATATTTTTTTACAATAAACAATAATAGTTTTTTGTGTCAATCCTGATTTTTTATCAAGAAAATTTTTTTTTTATTAGAGAAAATAGCAGGCAACTCGCATTTAAAAATAAAAAATGATTTAAACAAATAAAATGTGTAAATTATTTTCTTATAAATTGCAGCGCGAAAGATATTTTGGAAATTTCAATAATATCGATTAATGATGATGCTGGTAAAAATGTTGCGGATGCTGAAACACAAAGTCGAGTTATTGTTAAAAGACCAATTGCAAAGCGAGCTGGTAGATCGACATCGGATTTTACACCACCACCTCCACCCGAGGTACAAGTACAAACACAATTCACTTTGAAAAAGTCTATTGAATCTACATTTCAAATGGAAATACCGGCAAACGGAAGAATAAGTTCAGGTATTTTTTTTGATTTTCAATCAATTATTATATATATTAATAATTTATTATTTAATTTATTATTAATAAAAATTCTCATTATTTTAAGAACATGATTGTAATTTATAATAATTATTAACTACATTTTTTCAGCTGAAGTTATATCTAAATCGAATCAAAGAAAATTGACTCATAGGCAGAGAAGAAATGAAAGAGATGAACAAGCATTTGGAACGCCAATTGATCAATGTTTAAAACAAGATTTTGATTTTGAAAAAAACTTGGCATTATTTAACAAAGAGGTATTTCATTTTTTTCAATATATAATTTATCACTGATTTTATGGGAATAATTGAATTTGTTTTCTTTTCCTTTTTTTTTTTAAATTAAGAACACCGGATTGAAGTTCCATAAATCTTTTCACATGAAAAGTGAAAAAAAAACAAATTATTAATATAAAAGAAAAAAAAGTAGTTTTTAATAATTTTTTTTTTTTTAATTTACTTTAGAGTGAAATTTAAAAAAAAAACTTTTTGTTTATTTGGTAATGCGACTTTTGGTGGTTTAAAGTGAGATGCGAGGCCTAATAAAAATATTAATAATTTCCAGGCTGTTTGGCAAGAAATAAATTCATCGAGACCAGATATTGTTCGCCAATCAGAAATTAATAAAGCAAACAAATCGAGATATCGTCACGATGAAAATATTATTGAATCAGCGCCAGCGGCATTTCGTCAAATAATCGTACCTTATCCGGATAGAACAGAATATGTCACGGATGATGGTTTAATCATTCCAAGCATCACTTTGGATCTTCATCGTCAGTTAATTGGTGCAGCCGATCGATTTGGTATCACTTGGGAGCGAAGAGTAAGTTTTTCTTTTTTTTATTATTTAAACAAATTTTCAAAATATTTCAAATAATTTCATTTTATTTATTTTATCTGAATTTTTACGAATTTTTATTCCACAGAATTTCCATTTGTCCGAAATAACAAAAAAAAATGGCCAAACAAACAATTGACAGAAAGAATTTCGGTGCAATTTTTTTTAAAATTGACCAATTAGAAATTATTAAGAAAATCGTGATTGGTCAATTTCAAAAATTGTGACGAAATCTTTTTTGTCGATTGTTTGTTAGGACATTTTTGTAATTTCGGACATAATGAAAATTCGGTGAATTGAAATTTCTCTTAATTAAAAAATGCGAATCATATAAAATTTGATTGAATGAGAATTCTGTAAAATTAAAATTCTTTTAAATAAAAAGTCATATAAATTTTAAATGAATTATAAAATAAAAATTCTGCCAAACAAAAATTCGGTAGCTACAAATTTTTGAAAGTAAAAATTCGTATAAAAAGAAATTCTGTCAAATGGTGATTCGAGAAATTAAAATTCGTAGAAAAAATAATTTTATTTCTTATAAAAATTTTAAAAATGAAAATTCAAATTAATGATTTTTATGGTATAGTCATGCGTCTCTATATTGAATAATATTAAAAATTATTGATTTGGCGAAGAATTTTAAATAAAAATTAATAAAATAATATTTAAATTTTGGAATAGTTTTTTTTTTGAATTTTTAACAATAATAATTGAGTAGTAAATATTTAATTAAAATTTTTGTAAATTTATTTATTTATTTACCTATACACGGGCTTAAAAAAAGAAAAAATTTTGCCCTTTTGTACCAAGGGTACTAAATTTAGAAAATAATTGAAATTTCGAAGAATTTTTGTTAAAATTTTTTTTAAATTAATTAAATTTCCAAAGTTTATCATTTAAATTTTTTGTTAATGATTAAATTTTAAAATATATTCTATTAAAAATTTAATTTAAATTTAAAACACTTGATTAACAAAATTAACAATTAAAAAATAATAATCTTAATTAAAATTGTAGGCATAAAAAATATAGTTAAATAAAAATTTCATAATTATATAATTATCTTAATTCAAATAAATGGACTATTTACGAGCGTTTAATAATAATAATAATAAAAAAATAAATACTTTTAGGTAGAATTATTTGGACGTGCTGGAACAGAAATAATTCTACAGCTATTAGGCGGTGGACATCGTTTCAATCCAAATAATGCTCATCAACGACCAACAGTTGTTGCACTATGTGGACCACATAGATCAGGTGCCGCTGGTATTAATTGTGCTCGTCAACTTTCTAGTCACGGTGTAAAAACAATTGTATTCATTGAAAATTCCGAAGATGTTTTTTTACTACAAGAATTATCATTATATAAATTAACAAATAACAAAGTTGAATCAGACGTGAAAAATTTACCGCCCGTTGTTGATTTAATAGTAATGGCATTGTGTGGAGAAAATTCACCGAGAACAATAACGTCTGTTGCAAAATGGGCAAATAATAATCGAGCGCCAATATTGGCAATAGAACCACCATCATCGGGTACACCTGGTGTTTTAAGTAAATTCAGTTTATTAGGTGCATTACCATTGGCACACAGTACCGATAATGGACGATTATATTTGTTAAATCTCGCCTTACCCAATAAAGTCTATTCAGATGTTGGTATCACTTATAGATCACCATTTGGTCCTAAATTTGTTATTCCATTACATGCAAATGATTCTTAGCAAGCTGATGATATTACTTCATTGTTGTTATTGAGACTTTTGAATTAATAATGTATAAAAAAAAAAAACCCCCCGACGAGAACAAAATATTTAAATCAAATGAATGCAAACAATTTTTTTTTACACTAAAATTTCAATCAGTTTTAAAAATAACGAACGACTGTATATTAATCGTAAGTTAGCGGATAATTGAATGTAATCTTTTTTTCTCTTGTTATATATTTAAAAAAAAAAAACTGATTCGACAAATTTTGTGTATTTTTTTTACTTCTTTAAACGCTGTATTATTATGTATCTCTTTAATAAAAAAAAAAAAATTTATAAACAATTATAAAAAAATATTTATTTTCACAAATAATCCATATTCAATGTTAAAATTAACAAAAAATAAATTTTCCATTTCATAAAGAATCATAATAATCAACATGATCGCCCGATGAATATTTTTGTTCTTCTAATACTGTCAAAAGACGATTTACTGTTTGTTGTGTTGTTAAAACTGTATTTTTCACATTTAATTCATTAAAATTTTCCTTTACTTCAAAATCTCCAACATTTTGACATACATCGTGAAACATTTCAGTTTTCACAGGTCCTGGTGAATAATTCAATACATTCACATGTGGATTTTCTTTGGCAAATACCTATAAAAAAAATAAAAATTATAATAATCACAATTAACGGTCACCACCTTTATTTTGAGTACAAATTTTAATGATCGCTGGAAGTTATATTTTTTCTTCCATCATTTGGGTACTGAAAAAACTTTAAGGTACAAAAAAAGTCGAAAAAGTAGATTTTTTTATTTTAACAAAATTTAATTAGCTAATCAATATTTTACTTTAAATAACTAATGTAATTAGATATTAAATTCATTTTATTAATTCTGGAATGAAAATAATTCTATAATGAATATTATCAAGAAAATTTATTTCGAATATTTCAGAATCGAATTAATTGTAAGACAAATTATCAAAATTTTATTTAAATAGAACAAATTTCTAAAAAAAATTCTTAAAGTTCCATTTTTATAATTTTTTTCTAGTCTGATTTAAGTAATTTATTCGAATTAAAAATTTTGTCATAGTTTTTAGTTTTGATGATCAAAAAAATTTCTGGCAGTACTTAATCAAGTTTTACAAATTTTTAAATAATAATTTTGGAAGAGTTAAAGTGGAAATTTTTAGAAATAATTGAATTTTTAAAAGATTATGTTAATTTTCAGAAAATAATTAAATTTTACAGAACTAAATATAATTTATTAAATAATTTTAAATAACATTTTTTTAAAAGTTATTGAATGTTCAAAGATTTACAATTTAGATTTTTGAAATTAATTGAACTTCAAGAGATTTTCGATGATTTCACTAAAAAATTTTTTAGAAATTGCAGACAAGAAAACCAATAATTTGAAAATTGTTTGAGTGAAAAATGCTTTCAGATAGTAACATTTTTTGAAGAATATTATGAAAAACATTAAAAAGTAATTGAATTTTAGAAGAGTTATAATTGAAATTATTAAATTTCAAAAAAATTTTAGAAATAACTTACATTTTAGAAGATTTTAAATTGAAATTTTTGAAAATAATTGAATTTCAAAAGATTGTATTAAATTTCAGACAATAATTATAATAAGAAAAATTTTTAGTGATTTCTTTTGATGAAGAATTTATTAAAAATCACATACAAAAATTAAATTCCAAAAGTTTTTTTATTGAAAAATACTTTCAGATGATTGAATTTTCGAAGAATATTATAAAAATCATTAAAAATAATTGAAACTTTTGCTAATAATTAAATTTCATGAGTGATTATGAATTAAAAATTTTTGGTAATTTTATTTGCTATTTTTTAAAAATCATAAACAATTATTAAATTTCATAAAAATTTTAATTGAAAAATAGTTTAAGATAATTGAATTTATGAAGAATTTAATTTAAATTATTTAAAAAATAATTAATTTAGTGAAGAATTTTAGTTAAAAATTTATTAAATAATTGAAATAAAGAAGATCTGAAGATCCTGTATATTTTTAGGACCCAAATGATGCAATAAAAAAAAAAATAACTTTCTGTGATCATTAAAATTTGAAGTACTCAAAATAAAAATGATGACATCCCTTAAAAATAGAAAAATGAAAAATAAAAAGATTATACCTTAAAAAACATTTCTCTTGCTGACTTTCCAGAACAATAATAACCCATTGATTTCATTGGCTCAATAGCACAAAGCGATGTTATATTAATGACAAAAATTTTATTTTTCACATGTCCATTGAAAAATTTCATAAAAACATTATTTAACACTGCTGGTGAAAATACATTTAAATCATAATATTTACGCATTACATCAAAATCCAACATATCGTTAGTTTTTTGTGTTATATTTCCCAAAGAACCGGCATTATGTATAATAATAGCTTCACTAAACAGTGAAATATTTTCTTCTTTTACATTATTTCGAAAAATTTCTGAAAATAAACATTGATGAGAAAAAAGCTAAAGGGTCAGTCCACTGACTTTCGTTTAATAGTGGTTGCGACCAAATTTTAAAAAAATTTAGTTTTAATATATGTGAAACTCGATGATTCCCTGAGTTCATTAACCATAATATTATGGTAAAAATTTTATTCCCTTTAAAAATATTAAATATCAAAAGTAGGAGGTTCACAATGTGATTTTGTATTAAAAACGCTATTATTAAAAAACTATTAAAAATTAGATGTTGGAACTCACCAAAAACATAAATCACTTTATTCTGCACAGAGGAACGAAAGAATTATTGCAAAAATTTATTATTTTTGGATGATATACGATTTAAAAAAAAATTTTATTTAAATATTCTCAAGATTTTTATTTACTTATAATTTTTTGTCGGTGCTCCGAAAAAATTGATGTTTTGCACAAAGATTTTTTATATTATTCTTTACCTTCTATTAAAATCTTACGAAGGTGTTTTGCTTCGTTTTGGAGATATTAATTTTCAAAATTTTTTATTTAAAAAGGTTAATTAAAGGACTTGAAGTTAACTGATCAATTTGAAATCGCTACATTTTAATATATTTTTATAAAAAATGGAGCAGTTTGAATTTACTTAGTTAACTTCAAGTCTTTTAATTAACCTTTTTAAATAAAAAATTTTGAAATTAATATCTCCAAAACGAAGCAAAACACCTTCGTAAGATTTTAATAGAAGGTAAAGAATATTATAAAAAATCTTTGTGCAAAACATCAACTTTTTTCGGAGCACCGACAAAAAAGTTGTAAGTAAATAAAAATCTTGAGAATATTTAAATAAAATTTTTTTTAAAATCGTATATCATCCAAAAATAATAAATTTTTGCAACAATTCTTTCGTTCCTCTGTGCATAATAAAGTGATTTATGTTTTTGGTGAGTTCCAACATCTAATTTTTAATAGTTTTTTAATAATAGCGTTTTTAAAAAAATTGAAAAATTTAAGGTTACAAAATCACATTGTGAACCTCCTACTTTTGATATTTAATATTTTTAAAGGGAATAAAATTTTTACCATAATATTATGGTTAATGAACTCAGAGAATCATCGAGTTTCACATATATTAAAACTAGATTTTTTTAAAATTTAGTCGCAACCACTATTAGACGAAAGTCAGTGGACTAGACCCTAAAATTTAAATTAATACTTTGGTAAATAAACAAGAAATAATAAAAGTTTCAATTTCATTGACATTTAAAAAATTTCCCTTAAACAAAATTTTTTTTTTTATTAAATTTGATTAATTATAATAGAAATCTAAAATAACTGACACTTAAAACCTTTTAACTTGCAAAATAACTATAATTTCAATTTTGATTATTTGAAATTTTTCAAAACAAATTAAATCAAAAATAATAAAGAAAATTTTTTAATTTAAATTATAATGAATTACTTACCAGTTAAATCCTCAGCTGATGAAGAGGAAAGATCAACACTGACAGTATTTATCACTAAATTGTCAGGTAATTGTTGTTTCACTCGATTTAAACTTTCTCCATTTCTTGCAAGAAGTAAAATTTGTGAATTAGCCGGCAATAATGGGGCAAAAGATTTTGCAATTTGTTCACCTATTCCTTGACTTGCTCCCGTAATAAGAAGAAATACTTTTTCAGAAAATATTTTCATTTTTCTTACTTTTTAATTCTTTTTTTTATTCAATTATATTGTATTTTAAATTAAATAAATTTCAAAAGAAATAAATGTTTTACAAAATTTTTTTTTATTATAAAATTCTATTCTATTTATTCTACTCTACTTTTATTATTTCTATATTAATGTAACATGAGTATTTTTTAGTTTGAAAAATAAGAAAAAATCATTTGGAGCTTAACATATTGTATGGAGTTTTGACATTTTGTTAACAAAAAAACAGTTACGAAGGTCAAGGTTCAATAATATCAGAGTTGGGAAACTATGTATATTTCAGCTTCTTACAATTTTTTGCGTTAACATATAAATTTCCATCATTTTTTTTTTTAATTTCGAAAATTTGTTTATTTTTACAATTTATCATGATTTATATATATTTTATTTTAATTTAGCAAACCTTTTTTCTTTTTGATATTTTGAGAAAAAAAAAACTGAAAAATTACCTTCTCCACCCTGATATGATTCGAGTCTCATAGAAATCGGCCCATACGTTATTTTCTTCTGCTTTTGTTTACCAACTGTCAAATCGTTCAAATGTCAAACTGAAAATGATTTTCCAACAATAATGCCAATAATGTCAGAACGCAGAGAAGAATTTGATCTATTAAAATGGCATCCAGAATTAATTTTAATTTCAAAATCACCATATACTTTCGAGGGTTTTTTAAGTTTACCAAAAATATGTAATATTCACGGTAAAATATTTATAAAAATCAAGTTAATTGTTCCTTTCTATCCAAATTTAGATGATATGACAGTTTATTTCACTGAGAATTTTAAAAAATCCTTTAAATCTGATTTTCAAAAATTAATATTAAATTCACTGCAAAATAGAATATCTTTGCATTCATTTCTTAATCATTTAAAGGAATATTTTATACTACAAGTGGTAAGTACAATAATTATAATGTTTAATATAATAAAGAACTGTATTTAATTTTAGACTTTAATAGAAATTAATAATAGTACATTTTTGCTTTCTCATAGAGAAAAAATAAATATAAAAAAATTCTTCATTTCTTCATAAACTATTTAATTTGAAAAATTAAAGCAAAAAAAGAAAAATAAATAAGTAAATAAAAATATGAATTCTTTAAAGAATAAAAAATCTTCATTAATTATTAAAATTATTAAAATTATTAAAGTTTTTCGAAAAAAGAAATCATCAAATAATGTAAATTTGCAAATCCATTAAAAAATTTCAATTTTTTAAAAAATGAAAAATTGCGATTAATTCTACAATTTTTAATAAATTAACGGAAAAGGATATTTTATTTTAATTTTTTATTAATTAAATTTAATAATTAATTAAATTTTTTTTATTTATTAAGATGGATTTTAAATACATTCTGCAAACTCTGAACATTTAAATGACCGGAAATTTTTTTTTTAACGACTTCTTTAAATTTAAATTTTATTTTAAAATATTGGTTTTTGTATAAAAACATAAATAGTTTAAAAAATGTTTAATATATTTGTTAATTTTTCATTGCAGTATAGTAATTTAAAAAAAAAATTGTAGGCTAAAAATGAGTTCGTTGATGTGAACGTTCAGAACTTCAGATTTTTAAATAAGAAAAAATTTGTATGAATAAAAAAGTATTTTTTGAGGAAAAAATGTGCTTAAAAATTTTGTTTCGGTATTTTTATAATTCCCTGAATACAATTGTTAATTATTTATTAATAATTAATTATTAACTATAATAATGATAATAATAATAATAATAATAATTTTAAGAAAATCGAAAATAGTTACGACTATAAAGCTTCCTCTATAATGAAGCAATAATAATGAAAATAAGGAAATTGATATATTTGTTCACTTGGTATTTGTTTTCTTTTTTTTTTTTTTTTAGAAAAATGAATGTGTTTATTACAAGTGCATCGCTAATGCATCATTTGATCCTGAATCGATGAAAAATAGACTTAATGAACTGAGGGAATTGCTTCAGAATTCTTCAGTACGAATAAATTTTTATTAATTCTTAAATTATAATTAACAAATATTTTAAATTCATTTTTTTTTTAAATATTAATTACAATATTTTTTAAATAAATTATTTTTTACAGGAAATAAAAGTATCATCTACTTATGACATGAAGAATATTAAATTAACGACAAATGATATTTCGATAATTGTTCAAAATAAAGAAGGGAACTTGTGGAAAATTATAAATTCCGATATTCCAAATATTCTCGATAATAATTCAATTGAAAATACTTTTTTACCGTTAAATAGTATTTGTAATATTTTTATTTCAAAACTTGATAGCTTAAAAAGAGTTTGGTGTGAATTAAAAGAAATTGACTCGTATGTTTAATTATTATTAGAATTAAATTTTACATATTTATTATAATTAAATAATAATTATTTTAAATTAATAATTAAATTTATTTATTTTTTTTTTTTGGTTCAAATTTTAGAGAATGTTGGGTCATCGATCCAATTCATCCAAAACCACATCAACTTTATCGAAGAATTTATCTTTCGGATTCATTGTCTCTTATGATGACATTGGATCATTCTTATCTTTCAAGTGTACCAAATGTTAAACTTGTAGGTTGCGAATCGGAAGTTGTAAAATATCGTGAAAATCTTTCAGATCGAATACAGGTAAAAGAATATTTGGATTTTTTTATTAAAATATAATTTTTTTATTATGTAAATATAGAAATGTTAAATTTTTTTTCTAGTTATGGGATTGTGAGTATTCCTTGTTGCAGAATTTATATTTATTACTTGATATTATTGAATTTCCACAAGCACCAGAGAAAAGAAATGATGAAAATGAAAATATTGGAATAATAAATGACGAAGAATGTTGTATTTGTTTTGAAAATGAATGTGACGATCAATTGCCAAATATAATTTGCAATAATACGCGATGTAGAAAGAATTTTCATTCACAGTGCTTACGACAGGTAATGAATTTAAAAATAATTTCTATTATAAAATTTTTCAATTAATATTGAAGATAATTTTAATTTCTTGATTAAATAATTAAATAATTTTCATAAATTAGACTTGAAAAACTTCTAATGAAAAATTTAAATTAGTTTAAGTATTCTACATATAGAATAAAATTGTGATAAAAATTTTAAATTCATTCTAATTCATAAAAATTTTATTCGATTCGTATTTCAAATCAAATCTAATTTTTATTGGTCGGATTTTATTTTATACAAATTTTAATATTTAAGTTTCAAATTATCCGAATATCGACTATTTGCGACTTTTATTTATAATGTATTGCGACTACAGTGATTAAATATTTGTATAATTGAAAAATAGTAAATTAAAATTCCAGTGAAAAATGTTTCTTTTCGAGTTTTTTTTTTCTTATAAAAATAAAAAAAATGTTATGTTTCAGTGGTTGGAATCTGCCACTGGAAAACCAAGTGCATTCAATCAAATTTATGGAGAATGTCCCCATTGTCATGAAAAAATTTCTTGCACCAGGATGTAGAAAAACGTTTGTAAATTTATCATCCTTATTTTTCTTCCAATTGAAAATATCGTTAAATACATTCTTAATTGTAAATCAAAATTTATAACTATAGACGTAATTAAAAAATTAATTGTAAATTAATTTTGCAAAAGAAAAAAAACTAACAATTTATTTTTATAAAAAAAGAATATGTAAATTAAAATTAAAATCTTATAAAATAAAATAAAAGTTAAACAAAAAAATTTTTTTTAATGTAATTCTTTTTATTTCAAATTTCTATTCTTAAAAGGTAAAATAAAGAGACCGCAATATTTTTGCAGAAGTTATAAAATGTAAAGTATAATTTTGGATTTTTAATTTCAAAAATTAAAAAAAACTATTGTACATAAATATAGATATATGTGTATAAATTTAAAAACAAAATTTGTAAATTGTTTCGATAGTTCAGTTATTTAGATTATTGATTAGAAATCGAAACTAAAAAAAAAAGAAAATTCGAAAAATAGAGAAATTTATTTTACCTCATTCAACGAAAGAAAAAATCTAAAATTCAATTTCCATTCATGTTTCTAACTAAATTTTTGTTATTTTTGGTTGATTCAATGTTAATCATAATTGTTCTTCAACTTTTCTTTTTGAATGTTTGTGAGAATTATTGTATTTTGGCATCACTTCCTTTGAGTGATGAATTACTGCACCGTTATCTAATTGAAATCTGAAAGAAATAATTATTTTCATTTTGTAATACTAATTTCGAAAATTATTTTTGATACATAATGTGTTTAGGGTTTTGTTTTTTTTTTTTTAGACAAAGAAAAGAAAAATATTACCTGCACAAATAGTGAAGAGGACGAAGCATTTGTTCTTTTAAACAAGCTTTATTTTCTAATATAGAAAGAGCAATCGCCCCCGTTTCGAGAGTTGATAAACAATTATCTGAGGGTTGAGTTCTTATGACATACTGACTTATCGGCGCTCCAACAATTTTACAGGTACGAATTGAATACAAAGCTGGACTTGAATGGTAAATTGCCTATAAGAAAATTTTATTGGAGTATCAAAAGTTACCAAAACAAAAATTCTAAACCAAAATTTCCAACTTTAAAAGAACCAAAAATTAATTTTTCTCAAAGTCCAAAATTTCCAAACATCAAAAGCTTCAAAAGTAAAATGTCCCAAAGTAAAAAGTTTAAAAAAATTTTTTTTTGCATTTTCAATATTTCACATTGTTCTTCCCATCTGAATGTCCTTTGAAAAAAAATGTGCTTAGGGAAAATAATAACTTGGTCCATTAGGAATTGGAACTTTTCTATTAAAACTTTTGTCTTTCAATACCGAAAATTTCATTACAATTATATAATTTAGAATATTTATGTTAAATTTCGTCCTAAACAAAATGAGGAAAATTTTACCTTAGCTTGTGGCCACGTTCCATCTAATAAAATTACATTATAGGGTTTTTGTTTATTAAAACCCACTGGTGTAAGTTCCTCGAGTGCAATTGCTTCAGGAGTTGGATACAGTAAAACAGTATTTGCGTCATTTAATATTTCTTGTAATCCATTATGTTTAATTTGTGGAAATTTTTTTCCTCTAAAATTAATAAATTTCATTTAATAAATAATTAAATATACAGGCCTCGACTTTAAAACTCAAAAAACATCGTTTTAGTCAATTTACATTCAAAAAAAAAAAAAAAATCGGAAAAATCGATATTTTTATTTTAATTAAATTTAATTATAGTTAATAGGTATTTTACTTTAAATAACTAATATAATTAGATATTAAATCCATTTTATTAGTTCCTCAATTTTAATTAAGTAGAACAAATTACTAAAAAAAATTCTGAAAACAATTCAATTTTAGAGTTTTTATTTGAAACTTTTTTAAATAATTAAATTTTTTTTAAAATATTAAAATTATTAAAAATAATTCAACTTTGGAAGAAAGAAAATTAAAAAAAATAAAAAAATTTTAGAAATAATGTTATTTCAAAAGATTTTGTTAAATTTTAGACCATAATTAAATTTTACAAAATAGAAAATAATTTATCAAATAATTTTAAGATAACATTTTTTGAAATGTAATTGAATTTTCAAAGATTTACAATTCAGATTTTTGAAATTAATTGAACTTCAAGTGATTTTTAATTGAAATTTTTGGTGATGAAGAATTTATTAGAAATTATAGATAAAAATTGAATTTCAAAAAGATTTTAATTGAAAAATGATTTTAAATAATTTAATTTTTGAAGAATATTATAAAAATCATTTAAAATCATTAAATTTTGAAAGAATTACAATTGACATTTTTAGAAAAAAAAAATTAAATTTTACGTTTTAAATTGAAGTTTTTGAAAATAATTTAATTCAAATGATATTGAATTGAAATTTTTGGTGATTTCTGTTGTTGAAAAATGTATTAGAAATTGCAGACAAAAATTGAATGTAAAAATTTTTCAATTAAAAAATACTTTCACACAATTGCAATTTTTGAAGAATATTATAAAAATCATATAAAATATTTATATTTCGCGGAAGAATTATAGTTAAAATTATTAAATTTCAGAAAATTTTAGAAATAATTAAATTTTAGAATATTTTAACTAGAAATGTTTGGTAATTTTATTTGATGATTTTTTAAAAATTGTTTTTTAATTGAAAAATAGTTTAAGATAATTAAAGATTTGTGAAAAGTTTCATTGATATTATTAAAAATAATAAATTTAGAGAAAAATTTTAGTTAAAAATTTGTTAAATACTTTAAATAAAGAAGATTTTAAGAAGATCTGCATTATATACTACAAAAGACGTATTTTCTTTAAAAATTTTGTAAAAAAAAAGTATAAAAAGTCGCATCTTTTTAAAATATGTCGAAAAAAGTCGTATAATCCGAGGCCTGTAAAATTGTAATATTTAAAAACAATATAATAACAAAGATCATAGTTGTTTGCTTTACGTAGAATACTCCAGAAATTATTTTCGAATAATAATGCACATAAAAAAAAAATCAAACCTGTATGTAACACATTTTTCCTTCTCCAAAGCTAATGATAACATAGGAACGGTACGAAGACTTCTTTTTTCTTCAGCTGGATGTTGTAAAATAATCAATCTACATTGTGTGAATATTCGAGTTTCTGGAAGACCTGAGCACCAACAAACAGTTATTGGACGTCTGTAAGAAAGAAAAATTAAAAAATTCTTTACTTTCTTATTTCAAATTAATTGAATTTCAAGACCAAAAGCCCCCCCCCCCAATAACAAAATCAATAAAAAAATTTAAATTCACTTATGAATTTTAAATATTCTTTATCACATTTAGAAATTTTCTCTTAAACATATTATA
The DNA here is from genome assembly GCF_019393585.1 of Leptopilina boulardi. Taxonomy (NCBI): domain Eukaryota; kingdom Metazoa; phylum Arthropoda; class Insecta; order Hymenoptera; family Figitidae; genus Leptopilina; species Leptopilina boulardi. Next base: position 997,872 of record NW_026137813.1, read on the forward strand.
AACAATAAATAATAATATTATAAATAAATGTTGACAATTGAAAAAGTTTATTCTTGTCAGAATTATTGTAAAGTAAAAATTTATTGTTAAAAATATTACTAACCGGCATTGTTCACATTTGTTTCTCATTTTTGGAGGATCAGCCGGTATTTCCGACAATTCTTTCCATACATTTTCTTCGTTTGCATTTGTCTGCATTCTAAATTTTATGATACAATATTTAAATTTACAAAACTATTTAGAGTTAGTAGAAAAATAAATAAAATTATTTATCAATATTTTAAGTTACAAACTTATATATTTGTAATATATATATGTTTATTTACAATAACACTTTTGTCTTTAAAAAGATATCTTATATTTTACTTAGTGCTAATTAAAAATTTTTTAATTAAAGTTATTTATATAAAATAATAGATTTTTAAATAATACTTTTGTTGTCAAGTAAAAACCCTTATTTTGGTTTTTGACAACAGTACAATCAGGGTTTGACAACAACATGAGACAACTTTTTAACTTGGTTACGGTTTTTACGTAACATACACGCAAGAGAGTTGTAGAGGAACCTCTGAAATGCGACACCTATTCCACCTTAGGCTGACTCTACATTGGCTACAAGAGCTTGAACGTGTTACATGCGATAGAAAAGAACTGAACTATTTTTCTATCCTTTTCTATTTTATACTTAAGGGTATGTGGACAATGGACGTTTTTTTGTGGTTTGAAACTTACTCTGAAATAAAAAATGATTTTGGGTTAAAATTTTGGATAAATGATTTTGTTTGGTACAAGGAACCTCGCTGTTCTACTCATTCACCATAACTTAACGCAAAAATAATAAACAGAAAGCAATAAATAGTAAAATAATGTATTATATCATAGTTCATTCTCGCTCAAATTGGCGCTGTTTACTGGAGCACTGACACACTCAAGCAACGTCTGTGTATGCGCCGCCATCTTTGTTTTCATTTTCGTTTAAAAATGATACTTTTTAAACTTCTTTTTTAATAATTTCACTCAAAATTATGTATTTTTCGGAGAACAGCGAGATTCCTTGTATCCTAATCTATCATCCCTCAAAATTTTAGACAAAAATCTTTTCTCATTTTACATTTTACGTGGGAGGTTCCCACTACATAACCTTAAAGGCCTTTTTCCTTTTTTTTCTCTAAATGTTTGCGTTGGCACCTATATTATAATATATCATAAAAATATAAGTCAACACTTTAAAAGTTTAGCTACGCTCACGAAAATTATAAGGCTGCAGTCCCATGGCAGCGTTTTGCGTTGCGTTTTGTCACTAGACCATGAGTGTAAAAGAGATGCAGATATATGTTTGCTATGTTTACACTCAGGGTCTAGTGACAAAACGCAACGCAAAACGCTGCCATGGGACTGCAGCCTGACTCGTGGGTTTTTTTTTGGGGGCGGGGGGGATACTGATTACACAGCCTTACAAAAAAAAAATTTCTTTTTGTCCTGTGAACTGGACTAGTCATTTCTCACGTATTTTAGGTCGCCGAATCCGAGGTCAGAATTCACAAGTTGGTTCGTTTTTTCTTTCTAACCTCAAAAAACTTACTTTTTTGGTACATTTTGTGAGATAATGAAAAAGCGTGAGCTAGTTTTAAAATTATGACTATGGATTACAATTTAGAAGTTAAATTTACTTACCACTTAAATTGATTCTTCAAATTAAAAATGGCGGATCCAATATGGCGGATTTTTTTAACAAATTGTTCCGATTCCCTCGAAATTTAGTACTTAGGGGTTTTTTGGGTCGCTGATTACGGCTCTGGCGTTAGTTTTAAAAAATTCAAAATAGCGGATCCAATATGGTGACGGAACCCTGGTTACAGAAGGAATGATATATGTATACAGTAAGAAAAGTACCATGGTAGTCATAGGAAAGCATGCGTTACGCATAAGTTTGTCTCACTCGCACTCATAGGCTGTGACTACCATGGAACTTTTCTTACTGTATATCTTTCTATATTATAAAAAGATTTCGCCGCCGCCGCTGTTTCAGAAATTTTGACCTAGGAGGGGGAAAGTCCCCCCCTCCTAAATTTTGAGGTTATGTTCGTTTCAAGACTCTGAATATAGCCGCAAGTCCCCTCCCCTCTCCGGTAGAAATGACCTAAATTTTGAGGTTATGTTCGTTTCAAGGCTCTGAAATTCAAGTCCCCCTTCCCTCCTCTCATTTCCCCTCCTCCGCAAAAAATGACCTAAATTTTGAGGTTATGTTTGTTTTAAGACTCTAAATAAAGCAGTAAGTCCTTCCCCCTTCTTTATAATTTGAAGAATCAATTTAAGTGGTAATTAAATTTAACTTCTTAATTGTAATGCATGGTCATAATTTCAAAACTAGCTCACGCTTTTTCATTATCTCACAAAATGTACCAAAAAAGTCAGTTTTTTAAAGTTAGAAAGAAAAAACGAACCAACTTGTGAATTCTGACCCCGGATTCGGATTCAGCGACTCAAAATACGTGAGAAATGACTAGTCTAGTTCGCCGGACAAAAAAATTTTTTTTTTTGGGCTATGTTACGAATCCGATGTCAGTTTTTAAATATTCAAAATGTCGGATGACAAAATTAAAAATTTAACGGATTTACATGAAATATGTTGCTAGAGGGTTTTTAGGGTCGCTGATTACGAATATGACGTTAGTTTTTAATTTTATCTTTAAAATTCTAAATGTCGGTCACACCTCGCCTGCAGGAGCAGTTGCCAATGGCAACCGTGTAAGAGTAAGAGAGATGGAAAATCTTCTATCTCTATTACTCTTACACGGTTGTCATGGGCAACTGCTCCTGCAGCCGAGGTGTGACCGCTCCATTATACCTCTAGTATTTTGGTCAAGCAATCGGCTGGATTGGTTTTTCACGGTTGTATCACTGAATTTGATTGGCTCTAACAAAATTCAATTTTCACGATGAAAATGTATTATTTGTCAGAGCCAATCAAATTCAGTGATACAACCGTGAAAATCCAATCTAACCGATTGCTTTACCCAGGGTAATAATTTTTGAATTAATTTTTTTATCATATTAAATTTTCTTACTATACAATGTGTCTTTCAGCTGAAAATAATTTTTTTAAAACTAGTTCCATGTTTTTTTAAAAACTTAACTTAATTCCCATCCCTGAGTGTCTCTTATGGGAGTTTGTATTTTTTATGTCATATTTTGCACGTTCTACTTTGATTAGATTTTAGGAACATATTGAACCCTGACTAAATTACAAAATTGACAGTTAGAGGTCGCTTATTTAATCGTTTATTTATTCATAGGGGCCAATTGTTTGGAGCCCACTGATTGGATGGATGTGTAGTTGAATTTTGTAGGTTAACATAAGTTGTTTATAGAAAAAAACTATAATTAACATTATATATTTCATATATTTCTAATAAAAAATAGTTAATTATAAATTAGCAATCATGTTACAAAGTGCGCTTGATGATTTGAAACGTATGAATAAACGTCAAGTAAGTAATAATCATACACTCTTAGAAATATAACATATGGATATTGTACATAGTTTCCTCAAAAAAAAAAAAAAAAAAAAAAAACCGGTGACATTTCAATTTATAAATTTTCACACAATTTCTATAAAAATTATAATAAATAATAACATTTATTTGATATTTTACTATAATCATTTACTGTATTTTTCGTTTAGTGATGTAAATTGAAGTTATGTCAAAAATATTAACAGATGTTTATTGCCACATAGGCACATGCATGGACAAAAAGTAATAATTTTTAATGTAGAGATTTGTATGAAAAAAATTTTTCAATTAGAATTTTCTTGAGATTAACTGTATGAATTGTGTGAATTTTTTTTTTATTATTTATTTAGTCATAAACGGGTAGTTTTTATCAATAAAACATAATTTGTTGGTTTTAAATAGTCTTGATTTTAATTATAATTGTGTAATTAATTATTTTTTCAGTTTCTATATCAAGTATTAAGTTTTGGAATGATAGTTTCCTCAGCTTTAATGATATGGAAAGGTTTAATGGTGGTAACTGGTAGCGAAAGTCCGATTGTAGTTGTTTTAAGGTATGTTTTTAATTTAACGAATTTTTCATGAATTTAATTTTAATAAATTAGTACTATTAATACATTTTTAATGGAAACAATATTGAACAAAAATTTTCTTGTTTTGCAATTGGGTTACTCCAGCGAAAATTATTTAGACCGGAATGTTTTATTATTTTTTTAGTCTGTAATCAATATTTAATATTCCTGTATGGATTTTTATTATTCAAGAATTTATTTTAAAAAAATATCTTGTTTTATTTAAGAAAATAATTTAAAAAAATTTTAATTAGTAATTTGATTTTTTCAATTATTAGAAGATTGAAAGATTTTTTGCAACGTTTCGGCGCGTCTTGGTTTGACACCATTTTCAGGGACATTTTATTTAAACAAAATTAATTAATAAATTATCTTAAAAATAAAACAAATTTTTTAAATTAATTTCAATTTTTTATAAAATTAAATTTTTATTATTTTTCGTTAAATTTTGTATTATTTTATTATTTAAAAAAAAATTCCTTATGAGATGAGATTTCATTAAAATTTTACAATAAATATAATTGTTAATTTTTATACGAATTAAATTCAAAAGGATTTTCAACTTTTTATTATTCTCCATAGACAATATTCAAAAATAAAGAAATTGTACGAAAGGATTAAAACCGTAATTTAAATGAGGAGCAAGTTTTTAAAATTCGATAAATCCAATTTTTTAAAAAAGTTACAAAATATTAAAAACTAATCGATTTATCATTGTTGAAAATAAAAAAAAAATTTATTAACAAAAAAAAATTTCAATTTAAAAACATCTGGCTTTAACTAAAATGATTTATAATTTTAATTCTTTTTGCTGTAGATAAAATTACCAAAAACATTAAAATCCTCTAATTCATTATTTCTTTTATTTTAATTAGTTAAAAACAAAACGTTTTTAAATCCAAAAAACATTTTTATATAAATAATTTATTACAATTTTTCTACCTTAAAATTAACTTAAGTGTTTATGTGAAAAATGTTATTTATTTAAATTTCTCGAAATAACAAAATATGGATTTATCAATTTTTGAAAATTTACTCCTCAAATATTTAGATAATTTTCAAAAAATTTATGTTTAATTCGATATAATTAGTGAGTACCTATCTATTTTTCAAAAATATATTTTGTATATTTTTTTCACTTTTTCTACGATTTTTACTATCAAAACTAACCTATTAAACTTTCAAACAAATTTTCTAAAAAAAATTTAATTGAATTGAATATTAAATATTGATTATTAATTTATTAAATTTAAAGGAAGCAATACGGTCTAGATAATTTTTGCTAGAGTGACCAAATTTTTTGAATTTTAAGCTAAAAAAATAATGAATTTATTTATAGTGGTAGTATGGAACCAGCATTTCATCGGGGAGATCTTTTATTTCTAACAAATTACGAAGACGAACCTGTTCGTGTAGGTGAAATTGTAGTTTTCAAAATTGAAGGTCGTGAAATTCCAATAGTTCATAGAGTCCTTAAACTACACGAAAAGTAAGTTTTCAATTATAATTATCTTCAAAATCCCGTGAAATTTTGGGACGCATGATTATCCCATAAAAATCACTTATTAGAATTTTCATTTTCAAAAGAATTTTATTAGATATATTATTATCTTTTAAACAAATTTTTATTTTTCCAATTATTAAAGAGAATGAATTTTTAAACTAATTTTTAATTAACAAAATTTTTCTTTCACAGAAATTCTATTTACACAACTTTAAAAAAAAAAATTCTAATTTAATCGAATATTAATTTAGCAGAATTCTCATTCAATAGAATTTTAAGTGATTCGAATTTTTAAATGCCAGAATTTCCAATTTCACCAAATTTACATTTGTCCGAATTGTTATTTGATAGAATTTTTAAAACGATGAATTTTCATTTGTCCGAAATTACAAATAAATAAAAAATCGCGCTCAAATTGTACTGTCAATATTGTTTTTCGGATATTTGCAATTTCGTAGAAATGTAAATTTGTCGTTTTAAGAAATCTATCAAATAAGAATTCGTACAAACAAAAGTTCGAACAAATGAAGATTTTGTGAATTGGAAATTCTGACTTTTAAAAATTCGAATCACTTTAAATTCTTTTGAAGAAGAATTTTGCGAAATTTTAATTCCGTTAAATTAGAATTATATTTTAAATAAAAAGTTGTAGAAAGAGAAATTCTGTAGTAAAATAAGAATTCTATCAAATAAAATTTCAGTATCTAAAAATTCTATAAAGTATAAATTTGTTTAAAAAGAAATTATGTCAAATGCCAATTCGAAAAATAAATATTCGTCTAAATAATAAATATATCCACTAAAATTGTTGAAAATGAAAATTCTAACTAATCATTTTTATGGAATAATCATGCGCACCGAAATTTGATTAATATAATTATTTTATTAACAAAAACTACATTAATTTGAAAAATATTTTTTTAAATATATTAATTAAATATTTACTATTAAATTAAATATTTATTGTAAACTATTTTTTAGTAATGTAAATTAGTAAATTTTTTTATCTTCTACTTTTATTTAATTAATTTTAACATTTTTAATTAAACAATTTTTGCAGAAATGATCAAAATAAAACAGTGAAATTTTTAACGAAGGGTGATAATAATTCAGTTGATGACAGAGGTCTTTACGCACCTGGTCAATATTGGCTAAGTAATAAGGATGTTGTTGGAAGAGCACGAGGATTTCTTCCCTATGTTGGAATGGTCACAATTTTCATGAACGAATATCCAAAATTAAAATATGCTATATTAGCATTTCTTGGTCTTTACGTTTTAATACATAGAGAATAAAAAAAGAAAGAAACAGAAATTTATAAAATTAATTTTTTAATTAGTGAATAAAAAGCTCGCCCAATCACATACATAAATATATATATATATGTATATACATATTTTTCTTTTTCTTATAAAATTAAAGTGATCTCATATAATGTATATGTAAAAACAAAGATTCTGATGAAAATATCATTTAATCATAGGTATAGGTGTAAATTTTATAAGTTTCATGTCAAGTCAATGTATAAAATATATATTCTTCTTAATTAGTAAGCTTTTTGATCACATCACGTTGATCATCTTCAGTAACACTAAAATATTAAACAATCAATTAGTTGTAACTTAAAAATTATTCCTGCAATATTGCATTACAAACTTACAGAAGATATAGAAAATATTGCAACCATCGTGCAATATTTTCCATATCTTCTGTAAGTTTGTAATGCAATATTGCAGGAATAATTTTTAAGTTACAACTAATCGATTGTTTAATATTTTAGTGTTACTGAAGATGATCAACGTGATGTGATCGAAAAGCTTCTAATTAAGAAGAATATATATTTTATACACTGACTTTACATGAAACTTATAAAATTTACACCTATACCTATGATATACTTAGCCACAAGTCCCAACTAAAACTAACATCTAATTACAATATCATTTAATACTTTAATTTTTTTTTTTTCATTAAATTCTAACAAAATCTTTCTTCAAATTTTCTTTTTGTGTATAGATAGGCATTTTTTTTATTACACTGTTTTTAAATCATTGAGTAAAAAAAAAAAAAATTAATGATAAACATTCCTATATTGATTCGAAGATGAAAATTCTTAAAAATTTTCTAATCAATGAAAAGATATAATAAATGTAAATGTTTTTGTGTTAATTAAAAAAAGATTTATACTTTATTTATTTTACAAGAGTTGTTTTTTTATATATATTATAAATTAAATTCTCACATTATCGTTAAAATAAATTGATTTATATTTTTAAAAATTCCATACAATTATTAAAAAGCTTTCAATTATTAACAAAATATTAACAATGTACTCTTTGCTGTTTATACAGTCGTTAAAATTCTTTGACATTTATTTTCATTTCTTTTTTTTATTTTTTAAAATATTTATATTAAAATTTTTATTATATATAAAAAATAAATACTTTTAAAGTATTTTTCAACATTGATGCCTGATGAATAAATATATATATATATATTTTTGTTTTTCTTAAACGTTAATTGGAATTGAACATGTTGCATCACATTCCTTGGATTTTCTAGCAAAAAAAGAAAATGTACAAAAATTATTATTTTCACAAAAATCTGAAAGTATTTTGAAAGAAATTTAATAAATGAACTTTAATGTTTATCTAATAATGATAATAATTAATTATTCAAGCCTGTACGACTTTTTTCTGAACTGTAGCTCTTCTAAAATTTAATCATTTTAAAAATTCGAATCTTAAAAGTCATTCCAAAATTGATTATTATCAATAATTTAAATGAAATTTTTCGAAATTTCAAAACATATTTTTTAATTACTTAATGAACATTTTTTAAATCAATTATTGTTATTATTATTATTCCAATTTAAAATCTCCTGAAATTCAATTATTTCCAAAAAAAAAATGTATCACTCTTCCAAAATTCAATTATTTTTAAAATTATCTAAAATTCTTCTCAAAATTAGAAATTTTCAATAATATATTAATCAATTGTTTTAATTTAAATAATTTTTATTAAATTCTTTTAAAATTCAATTATTTAAAATACTTTTAGGTAAAAATTATCTCATTTCCCTCTATAATGTATTTTATTTCTAAAAAATGACTAAAAAGTTAAATTACTTTAACTTCACATTTTGAGTATTTTGACAAAATTTTGAATTTATAAATAATTTGTATAAATCAGAGTTGAATTGTTTTTTGATAAAAATAATTTCGAATTTTTTATAAACCAAAATTTTTTGTCTGCAATTTCTAATAAATGTTTTTGTGAAATCATCAAAAAAATTTAATTAAAAATCACTTGAAGTTCAATTAATTTCAAAAATCTAAATTGTAAATCTTTGAAAATTCAATTACTTTAAAAAAAAAGTGTTATTTTAAAATTATTTGGATAAATTATTTTCAATTCTGTAAAATTTAATTATTGTCTGAAAATTAATAAAATCTTTTGAAATTACATTATTTCTAAAATCATCAAAACTAAAAACTATGACAAAATTTTAAATTCGAATAAATTGCCTAAATTAGACATCAAAAAATTTATAAAAATGGAACTTTAAGAATTTTTTATTTAGAAATTTGCGCTACTTAAATCAAATTTTGAAAATTTTTCTTATAATTAGTTCGATTCTGAAATATTCGAAATAAATTTTCTTGATAATATTTTTGTAGAATTATTCTCATTACAGAATTAATAACATGAATTTAATATCTAATAACATTTGTTTTTTTTTTTAATATAAATCGACTAAAATGACTTTTTTTGTGCCTTAAAATTGATCCGAAGTCTGAAATTTATTAAAATTTAAAAAATGTACTTTTTCGACTTTTTTTTCTATCGCAAATAGACTAAACTGACTTTTTTTTGCTCCATAAAGTCGATCCGAGGGCTGATTACTTAAAAATAATAAATAATTAATTACTTACTTTTTAGAGCGATAATATTTTAACGCTTGTTTCGAGGCTGCAGATTTAGCTTGCTTTTTATTAGCGCCAAATCCATGGAAGAGTTTTGCTTTTCCCTCGACAGTTATTTCTAAACCGACCATTACTTGTCCAGTTGATTCAACTATTGTCGCTTTCCTATAGAAAAAAAATATTAATTTTTATCAGTTTATGGTAAAGATTACATAATTAAAAAAATTAAATTGTTCTTACAAAAATCTTGGTCGAACACCTGTCTCATATATAACTCGTATCGGTTGTTTTGGCACATCAGCACAAAACAATTCTGAAAATACATATATATTATATTTAAAAATTGGATTTCATTAATTTTTTTTAAATTTCCGAATTTTAACAATCAATTCATATTGAATTCAAAATAAAAAAAAATCAAGAGTTGTAGATAAAAATTTACCAAATTCTTCATGCATCATTGTAAATACAATTTCCCAAACTTTTTTTATATCTTTTCCTGAATCTAAATAAATAGCACCAATTAAAGATTCAAATATATCTCCCAATGCTTTTGGGACGTCGACGTGCTCGGCTAAATTGCACTCACTCTCTTCTAAAAGAATCCAGAGTAACTTAAAAGAGAAAAAAAAAAACAATCTTATTTTTTATTCATCACCTTTATCTAATAAAGAACAATTTTTTTTTTTTTTTTGTAAGATGAAATAATTTCTTCCCTCAAGTCAAAAATTAATAAATAAATAAAAATAATAATATTTAGGGAGTCCAATAGTTCTTGAAAAAAAAATTCAAGGTTTTTCAAGATCTACATTCGGTGTAGAAGTTATGAAAATATCTTCTTAATTATAACGATAAATCAATCATAAAATTTTTTGTGTTCAGCAGAGACTTTTAATATTTTAAAAATCCTTTATTTTGAGTCCTTCAAATTTTAATGATTGAAAAAAGTCATTTTTTTTGCATCATTTTTGGTTTCTAATAACATACTGAGTGTCCAAAAAAAGAAAAATTTTAATTTTTGACTATTTTAGAATTTTTATTTTTTGAAAATCCATGCAAGAGATTTTGAAATATATATTCAAAAAAGCGTGGAAAAATAGTTGAAATTGAGAAAGAATTCAATATTGATAAATGAAATTTCAACTCTTTTTCTTTCTTTTTTTGAAAATCTGTGCGAGAGATTCTGAAAAATCATTTAAAAAAAAACTAGGACAAAAATTGACGATAGAAAACAATAAAAATTATGGAAAAAAGTATTAATTTTGAACAATTTTTGAATTATTCTAAATTGATCAAAAACTAAATTGACACAAAAAAATATTACAAATATTACAAATATTACAAATTCCTGCGATCATTTAAATTTAAATGGGTCAAAATAAGGTTTTTATTATAAAATTAAAAAAATTTCCAGGTCCAAGAAGAATTCAAGGGGCTTTTTGAGAAATATTAATGCGTCCACAAATTTTTAATAATCATTAATAATTTCTATTTCTCACCTCGACATCAACGGCGTGATTTTTTTCTTCTTGAAATTTGACAAATCTATTAATTGTATCGTGTAGAAGTGGTACATACGCTAGAAGAGCAGTATGTAATCCATATCTTACGGATAGGCAGGCAAATGTAATATTGTTCACTAATGCTGAACGTAAATCTGTGAGATCACCTGGACTCAATTCACCACAATATTCATAAATATATACGGTAATCAAAAAATCTATAAACAATAAGGAAACAAATTAATTTTAATAAATGAAATTTCAATTCATCAAAAGTTTAAATGTTATTTAGAAGAATGGAAATTTTTATTTGTCATTCTTTATAATCTACAACTATGTTTTCTTATTAAAAATTTTTTTTAAAAATAAATTGTTCGTAATTTAAGAATCTATATTTTACCTCTATTGTTGCATAATTACCCTTGTCAATGGTAGCAGTTTAAAAAAATGTTTACTTGGAAAATTTTAAAAAATTTTCAAACCTTGTAATTTTTTGTTTTTATAAATTAAAATTAAACAAATTAAAAATAAAAAGTTAAAATTAAAATTAATTTAACAATTAAAATATTTCTAAATAAATAAAATTACATTCTTACCTAAAACAGCATCTCCAAGAAATTCCAATCTTTGGTAACAAGGAGTTAATCCATTAATCGAATACGATGGATGCGAAAATGCCTGTTAATAATTTAAAAATGTGTTTTTTTAAAAAAATATTTAAATAAAATAATTATTTTATCAACAATAATTACTATACCTGCAGAAGTAATGTTCGATCATTGAATGTATAATTTAATCTTTTTTCAAGCATATTTGCCCATGGCATGTGATCGTTAATTTGTTTAGAAACTATTTCATTAAACGATTTTGAGGAAACCGAAATGAATTTCATTTCAATTTGCGAATTAAATGGAATTATTTGAAACCATTTAAGAATGTTTAAAGCACCTTCCGTACCCAATGTCTAAAAAATTATTATTAATTCAAATAAAAATAATCTAAGTATTTTTTGAGTTAATTATGTATCCTTTTTTTCAATTTGAAAATTGTACTTTTCAAATTTCAAATCAATTTAAAAACTATTGGAAATAATTTTATCATATTTACAATGTTTTTCAACGTTTAAAAAATATTTAAATTATTTTTTTTTTAATTAGTTATTGATATACACAAAATTTAATAAACATATTTTTAAACTAAAGGAATGGAAAAAAATAATCTATATTATTTGAAAATAAATTATGTGAATATTTTTCCTTTTACTAACTAAGATTTAAATGCAATTGATTTCATTATTTTTGAGAGTGATTATTATAGAAAAATAATATTTTCTTACGCAAAGAGAAGCGCCAATAATTGATTCTACAGAATCGGCAACAACTTTGTCAGCAACATTTTGTCTTCCTAAGAATTGTTCCATTACACAATTAGATGGTGTATCGTTCCATGTTAAAACTTTATCCTGAATCTGATCCAAAGTGAATTCAGATATATAACCTTTGATTTTCTCCTCGTCTGGTATATGTAATTCATATAAGACATTTGAAGATATCTAGAAATTAGAAGAGAAAAACAAAAAACGATATTAATTATTGATTAATAAAATTTACGATGCATTTTAATTTAAAATAATTTCACCTTTTTTTCACTTATTTAAAATTTAATTTTACTATTGTACCTATTTTGATAATTTGTTACCATTTTCATCTTTTTTTCTATTAAAATTTATATAATTTAAAAAAAAATCCAAATTATTTACCTCATTGTCAATTAATACTCCTTGGATAGATCTTTCAGCAGTAAATGCAGGAACAATAAAATTACTATTGGGAATATATTCCTCAACTTTAATTCGTCCGGGAATATTTTTATTTTTTCCACAATAATATAAATTACGATTTCCAATTAATTTTCCCTTTAAATATGTCAATTGGCCTTCGTTAAAGCTCTTGTATGTTTCATACAAGAAAAGTGAAACAGCAAATTTTAAGAACGAATCACCTAATGTTTCCATTCGTTCTAAATCAAAAGCATCGTTACTTATTTTACTCGTTAGAGCCTGAAATATATGAATATCAAATTATATTCAATTTTCATTTACTTTTATAAAATTATTATCAATTAAACATACCTTCATTAAAATGACATTATTCAGACCCTCGAAATTCGTGTTTGACAACATTTTAATAACTGGCGCTGTCATATTTGGCCGATTAAAGTAAGAAACATTTTGCTTTGATTTCATCTGAAATTATTGTGAAATATAAATTTTTCTTTCTTAATTTTTGTAAAAGCATTTTGAGCCTATAAAAACTTCAAAAAAAAAAAAAAAAGTTTTTACCAAAATATCTGGCATATTTTTCCTGTCCTGTTTACCCATAAATTTGTGATAAGTTTCAATGTGAATCAATTGAATTATATCCGCATTGCGAATTAAATCCGGAGGTTCATCTCTCTTGGACCACGGATATTCTGCTTCCATGTTTAAAACTAGAAATTATTTTTAACAATTCTAAGAATTAATAAGAAAATAATTTCACTTTAAGTTAGATAATGAAATCAATAATAATAAAAATTTTAGAAATCGAAATTTGTTAGAAAAACTTTTCTTAGAAATTAAAAACTTTTAAAAAAATTTTTTTTTTTTTTTTTTGAAAAAATTGATATCATTAGAAGTGGCTTTAAAAGAAAAAAAAATAAGAATTAGAAAAAAAAATTTGGAAAAAGTGACATTTTGTATCCTTATTTTCAACTTCTTGATGTTCAAAACGACAATTTATGTAAAAAATTTTAAGTCTAAATAAAAAAAAAAATAATTTTAATTAATATTAATTATAATATTACCATCAATTTCTGGGCCTCTAATTTCTGGCTGTAAATCAGAGACATCCATTTCTGATGATTCGTCTAAAGTTGTTTCCAAAATTTCTTTTTGTTTTGCCATTGGTATTGTTGATATTGTCAAAGACACTGGTTTTTTTACAATTGGAACTGTAATATTTGCATTCTTTTCAATCTCTTGTCGAAGATCATCAGCTATTAAAAGTTGTGTTATTCGATGAATAATCGATGGAAGAGCAGTTGCTTTTAGCCAATATAACGCTGGAAAATTTATAATGTCACAAAGTTCAGGAACAAGATGTTCCGTTAAATCAATATTCTCTTTTGTTTTTTTACTGGTACTCCTGTCAAAAATAAAAAAAAAAAAAATTTTCCAATAAATTCACCAACACGCGTAGAAATGAAATTAATTACTAAAATGATTTCTTATATTATAAATTTCTTAAATTGTTAAATAAATAAAAAAAAATTTGCATTTTTTTTTTTGAAAATAATTATAAATGTAAAAATTAAAAAAATTTGTTTTTTAATATATTAAAATTGTAAAAAATCTTATAAATAAATGAATATTAGATTTATGATAATGAATAGAAATTGAATTAATTTTTTTTTTTTTTTACCGTGGTACGATGCAATTGATCTTTGTGGATATTGTTTTAACTTCTAGAAGATGTTGTTTCACATTTGTTATAGTAAGTTTGTAATGATCTCTATAATATTCGACATAAGAATGAAATTTGTAATCTGGAAAACTCGAGTCAGCAGTAATATCATCGCATATCATTGTAACGATATAGATATTAGGCGCAGCTCTGTAATTCGGTTTTACCAAAGCCAATTCATAATCGTTTTCATTAATTTCAAACGGTGAAGGAGGTTCTTTATTTTCAATTGTTTGATAAGAATAAATAAGTTTCCAATCGATTTCACAGTTTTTGTCCACTAAAACCATAATTAAACATTTTGATATCTTTTAAAAGAAGGAAAATTGAAAATTTTACTGAAAAATTGTAAAACATTTCTTTAAAATATATATATATATATATATCTATATTTATATATCCCTGACTTTTGTCTCATTTCCAGTAAAATATTAACATTTTTTCCCTGACCCTAATGAAAATATTTCTATGAAAAATTCTTATTGAGAAATTAATAAATTTGATTTAATTTCTAATAACAAATTGTTAATAATAATAAATTATTTATCATATAATTTTTAGAAACAAAAGTTTTTTAATTGAAAATTTCAAAAAATTATAATTTTAGTAAAATTTTTAGAAATTTGATATTTTTCCAGTATTTTCCATAAAAATTTCCCTGTCTTTTTCCTAATTTCCCTGATCAATCTCAATTTCTCTGACTTTTACATGAGTTTCCTAAGCCGTGGCAATCTTGTTGTACTAAAAAATTAAAACAAAAAGAAATGAAATGAAAAATTTTTCAAACAAACCTGGAACAACGGCGAAATTATTTTCTAAATTATAAACATCGAAAACCATAAATTCCTTCACAAGATTAAGAAGTTTGAAAAACACCATTGTATGAAAACCCCTCATAGCATTAATTTTTTCTTCATCTAAAGTAATTCTTTTAAAATTAACTTCCACATGAATCTCCAGGGGTCCAACATTCATAAAAATGGGAAAATTTGGTATCTGAAAATTTAAATTAATTTTTAAATCATTTAAACACCACACAATATGAACAAAAAAAAAAAAGAAAGAAAACCCTTTTTTTCAACGTTTAAGCGATTATTAAAATCAAAATTAAATAAAAATGAAGAAATATAATAAAAAATATACTATTTAAAGTGAAACTGGAAGAAAATTAGAAAATTGTTTTAATAAAATATAAAAGTAGAAGGCAAAAGTAGAAAATAAATAATTCTCTTACTTCGGGAAATTCAGTGGTTGTTAAAATTCCATAACCTGCATTATCTTTCAATAAATTATAAAACACTAAATGACGATTATCCAATGGCTCCGTGTATTTTGGTGTCATTTTCAGTAGATGAAGAAACAAAGTCTTATTTACTTGGGGAAATGCTCCATAAAGAGGTTTTGGATGCTAAAAACATTTTTCAAAACTAAATATTCATATTATTCAAAGTCAATAAAACTTCATCAATAACTTGTACAAAAAAAAACAAAAATTAAAAAACGTTTACAAATTGTAGACATTAAATTTATGTACCTTATTAAAAAAAAAAAAGTTATATCAAATATCAAAATTAATGATAAATATAAATTTATTCAGTAAATTAAATAATCAATTAATATTAAATAATTTGAAAAAAATCGATAATTATTCATTAAAATAAAACCACTAAAAAAATATTTAATAAACATAAAATAGTGTAAAATGATTATCAAAAATTAAATAACTTACAATTAAATTATGTTTTCTCTTTTTGCTATAAGTTCCCGGTGCACAATGATCATTAGTATTTTCCTCCTCCCAATTTGGAAAAAGATGATTGACATTTTCTTGAATATCATCAGGATCAATGGGATTTAAATTATCATTTAATTCACCAATTTCTTTTAATCTAATGCATGTTTTCATTGCAACTGATCTTTTGGCATCATCAATGGCTTTCATCCAATCACCCATAATCACTTCTTTCAAAGGCGAAACAATTGGCAATGTGAGCGATACCTTGACGTAAATAAATTCAAGATTAATTTTTTACTTTTCTAGAAACGTAAATTTTCCTAATAATAAAGTAACATTTTCAATATTATACCTTATAGAATAGTTCTGTAGTTGATTGTAAATCTCGTTTTTTATGTAAACTCCACGTTGGAGATAAACTAATAAATTTTGATTTATATAAATTTGCACAATATCGATTTAATAAAGCGATTGCCGATTGTTCTGTTATAACGCACGGTTTACCTTCTGCATTAATATGCAAATAAGGATCAATTTTGTAAGAATACAATTCATTTTCAATGTCTTCATCATTAGGCAATGTTCGAAAATCAGTTTGACCAACAAGTATCTATTAAAAGTAAAAAAAAAGAAATTAATTAAAATTAATTTGTTTGTAGATTTTTAGTCTATTTAATTTATTAATTAAAATTTTTTTAATTATTTAATTTCTCCATTTAAAAATTAGCTTTCTTATTATTATTCTAAATTTAGCGTAAATAATTTTTAAATTCATGACAAATTTTGATAAATACATAGGAGCTTGATTTTCTACATGATGCTGAAGTCCGCAACGTTTTTATAAACGAAAACGAAAAAATAATTAGACAATATCCATTAATTTTGGTTAAAATTAAAGTTATTCGGGGGTAACTGATTTTTATAAAAGTATTAATTTCTTGAAAGTTTGTGCAAATCAAAATTAGAGATAAATTGACATGAAAAAATAATTCTATTTTAATTTTTCGTTTTTGAAAAAGTTGCGGACTTCAGCCTCATAATTCTACGCTAAATTAATTATTATCAATAATTTAAATAAAATTCTTTAAAGATTACCTAAATTGCTCTAAAAATATTATTTAATTAAATATTTTAAATAATTCGATAATTGTTTGAAATTTCTAAAAACAAAAAAAAATAAATAAATATTTTTTAACTTAACTATAACTTTTTAAAGAAAAAATGTTTTATCTGTCTACTTGTAAAAAAATACAGTTTCAATACTGGGTTGGAAAAAAAAAATTATTCAAATAAATATTAAAGTGACTGTGATATCAATTTTTGTAGCAAAAAAAAATTATTATGGGTAAGTCCACGTCAGAAATATCAAAATCTGCAAGTGGTTCTTCGATTTTAATGATACTTGGTAAAATTATAGCTTTATATAAGAGCAATGTGTAAGCAAAAGGAATTTTTAAAATATCTAAAATTGTAGGAGTTATATCAATTTTAATTTTGATACTGCATTTTTTTCTTTCCTTTATATCTCGGTCAATTGTCAACCGATTTTGATGAATCAAAAACGATTTGTTTCAGAAAATTACGTATTTTCAGAAAATTTTAAAATAAAAATAAAATTTTGTTATTTAAATAGAAAAAAGTAAAAAACAAAATTTCTTTTAGATTTTTTTTCAATTTCGACCTCTTTTTTTTAATTTTTAATTTTTTAATAATATTCCTTTTTATTTTATCTTTAATTTAAAAAAAAATTCATCCTGGAGACATTTTTAGATCTCGTGATATCGTCCTTTAAGTATTATAAGTCTTCATCAATTTGAAAACCGCAGGACTTGCTTCTATCATTACTTTCATTTGTTTGTTGAAATTTTTTATGGTTATGAATAACTATTTGTTTTAGAATCCTCTAAAAGAAAGCGCTAAAAACTTCAGCTACAATTTCAGGTTGCAATGTTAAGGTTTCATTACAATTTATTTTAAATTATAAATATTACAAAAAATAAAAACTTTGCTTCAAATCTATTAATAAAATATTGATTTGCTTTAATTTTCACTTGTTTTAGTCAAGTAATTTAAAAATAAAAACATTATTACGCGAAAGTTTCTAGTTTGTAACAATAATATTATAAAACAAATGAAAGTAGAAACACAAATCTGGATCCTAGTTTTCTTGAGATGTGGATATTTAAAGAACGATATCACGAGATCTAAAAAAGTCTCCAGGATGAATTTTTTTTTAAATTAAAGATAAAATAAAAAGGAATATTATTAAAAAATTAAAAATTAAAAAAAAGAGGTCGAAATTGAAAAAAAATCTAAAAGAAATTTTGTTTTTTACTTTTTTCTATTTAAATAACAAAATTTTATTTTTATTTTAAAATTTTCTGAAAATACGTAATTTTCTGAAACAAATCGTTTTTGATTCATCAAAATCGGTTGACAATTGACCGAGATATAAAGGAAAGAAAAAAATGCAGTATCAAAATTAAAATTGATATAACTTCTACAATTTTAGATATTTTAAAAATTCCTTTTACTTACACATTGCTCTTATATTAAGCTATAATTTTACCAAGTATCATTAAAATCGAAGAACCACTTGCAGATTCTGATATTTCTGACGTGGACTTACCCTTATATCAAATAATTTACAACTTACTTGTTGAAGAAATTGTTCAGTTTGGTGAAATTGAATGTATTTTGATTCAAATTTAGTGTTGTCATTTGCAACAAGCATTGTATATTGACTTGATGAATGACGTGCTCTACCTTTACTTTGAATGTATGATCTAAAATCCATCGGCAAATCAAAGCGAACAATTAATGTACAATGTGGAATATCGACGCCTTCGTCTACCACATCAGTAGCCACAATACAATTTGATTTTTCACTTCGAAATCTGCAACAAAAATAAATTAATTCTCTTATAATTTTGAATAAAATTTATTTTATTTATTAAAATTGAAAAGAAATTTTAATTTAAAATTAAATTACTTAGTCAAAACAAAAAATGTCTAATAATGGCCTATCGCAAATTTAAATTAATTTCGAAATAAATAAATTGAAGTTTACTTAAAATAAATTAATAGTAAACAATTTCTATTAAGTAAATATTTGAGTAATTAACAAAAATTTAATTAATTTTCTTACCTTCTTAAAACATCCTGATTCCATTTAGCAATACACATGGTTTCTTTCGCATTCTTAAAAGGATCATTATTGAATCCAACCATATATTCAGGTATTAAAAATTTGAATTCTTCGACGGATTGATTAAGGCTCTAAAATATTAAGCAGAAATTATATTTAAAATTTACAAAATTTTTTTATTAAGTTAGATTTTATGAATTCATTTACTTTTTATAAAAATATTTAGATATTAATTTACTTTCATTTTATATAAAAAATAAATAAATAAAATAGTTACTTTAAATTCAAAAAAAGTATTTAGAAAGAGTAATCAAAAAACTAATTTAAATTAACCAATAGGAAATTTGCCTTTTTAAGGAAAATATAATTTTTTTAAATATTGAAAAATGTTTATAATCAACTTACTTTCAGAATGTGATATAAAACTTGTGCAGTAAAACGTCGCTGCACAAAAATAATGCAACAAAATTTTTGATCCGCATTTTTTTGATCATTGAATTGTTTTAAAATTGCTATTAACTTCAAAACTCTATCTGATGAAAATCTAAAATTAAATTAAATTTAAATTTATTTATTATTTATTGAAATTAATAATTTAAATTTTTAATTTTCTATAATTAAAAATTGCTATTAAATAAAATTAAATTTACTTACATTAAAATGAAATACTAAAAACTAAAATAATTTAAGAAATATTATATTTTTTGTCATACACTTACTGATAAATTTGATCTCTCAACGATAATCCCTGCATTTGAACGTCAAAAATTTTTCTTAAAATCATTAATTTTGATAAAATATACTCCAAAACGAATATTGCTTGCTAAAAAGAAAAATTGATTATTATTTATTAATAAAAATAACAAATTTCATATTTAAACAAGTATTTATTTTTAATATCTTCAAAAATTTACTGTTACTTGATTAGCAGCAATTAAATAAATCATTAAACTAATACTTACTGGTTCGGCAACAACTCTTTTTATACTCTCTAATTGTATCATATGCAATAAAACTGCTTTACTACCTCCGAATGTACCTTAAATGAAGCAAAATAACAAATAAATGAAAAAATATATAATTTGCAAATACAAATAAAATGTATAATTTGAATACCAAAATATTAAAAAAAAATAATAATAAATTACCTGTATCCAATAAATTTTCTTTAATATCTGATAAAATATTTTTTAATTTTTCACTTCTTGATTTTGATTTAAATTCAAAAGACGAATGATTATTATCCGATGGTTGTGGTATTTTAACTATTTTTAGAATTTTTGTCACTTCATCTATAATATCATCCACTGTTTTGCAACAAGCTTTTTCATCATTATATTTAATACAATTTTCTTTTGGATTTGTAGAAAATCCAGCAACAATAGCGAGGGACTCAATTGACGCTATTTTCGCGTGAAATGTTATTTCCAGTGACTGAAAAAAAAAAATTGAAACCAACAACTCGCAAAAAGAAAAAAGTATATAGAATGAATTCATTTCAAGTAAGGCAGGCTAAACATGGTCGGAGCTGAAAATGAATATTGTTTTCTAAAACTTTTTAGACGACAGGTATTTTTTTTTTGGTCTGAGAAAATTTTTTTTTTTTTACAAAGTCCCAAATAAAAATTGTTTCTCTTTAAAAGAAGCAAAAAAAGTGTTTTTTAACATTTTTCTCTATCACGATTTATTTTCAAAATTTAGCAAAATTTCATTTGAAGAAAAACAGTATTATTTCTAAACAAACATTTTTTTTAAAACAAAAAAAATTCTTTACTACGAAGACAATTATCAAAAAAAATTGGAACAAAACAAAGGTGGGGGTTTTTGAATATTTTGAATTCAAAGATTTTTAGTAAATTAACCGATATTTTGTTATTTTTTAATTTTTCTACCCGATTTTTCGAGAGAAGTCAAAAAGAAAAAATTAAATATCCTGATTACCAAAAAAATTATAACGTTCAAAATATTTTTTCTTTTTATTAATTTTTAGATAAACGACGATTCGAAATTGAAAAATTAAATTCTTTATAAATGCGTAAAGAAAAAAAATTCTTCAGCCAAACAAAAAAATACGTGTTATATAAAAAAACTGTAAAATTGATTTTTTACTCCGACCATGTTTAGCTTTCTCTAATTTGAAATGAATTATATATTTTTTTAAAAATTCAAGGCACTAAGCACGAACCGAGATATTTTTATCGAAAAACGAGTAGACAAGAAGAATTTTGAATTTTAAGATTGAAAATGTCATTAAGCAATTATGTAAATACAATTCATATATTTTTTTAAAATTAAAAGTAACAATACCTCAATTGTTTCTTGTACTTTTTCCAATTTAACATTAGAATTAAGTAATGTAGCCGATAAACCTAATACTCTTGGTCGATTATCAGAAGAACATTCCTCAAATCTTTGCATTATTTGCCTCATTGGATGATCGCTTACAGCTCTATGACACTCATCAAATACAATTAAATTTACCCGATCAAGTGACATAATTCCGTGATTTACAATATCGACAAATATCTGAGCTATCATAACTAAAATCTAAAAAAAAAATTTCATATTAAATTATTTCAAAATTTATTTTAAAAAAAAAATGATTGTAAATATTGTTAAAAAAAAAATAAGACAAAATTATTTTTTTCACATATATATTGATGTGCCTGAAATTCTAAACGTTCAAATGAACGAAAAATTTATTAACAACTTTTTTACTTTCAAATTTTATTAATTTTATCAATATTGCTTTCCGTATTCAAAAATACATGGGTCAGTCCACTGACTTTCGTCTAATAGTGGTTGCGACTAAATTTTAAAAAAAATCTAGTTTTAATATATGTGAAACTCGATGATTCCCTGAGTTCATTAACCATAATATTATGGTAAAAATTTTATTCCCTTTAAAAATATTAAATATATCAAAAGTAGGAGGTTCACAATGTGATTTTGTAACCTTAAATTTTTCAATTTTTTTAAAAACGCTATTATTAAAAAACTATTAAAAATTAGATGTTGGAACTCACCAAAAACATAAATCACTTTATTCTGCACAGAGGAACGAAAGAATTATTGCAAAAATTTATTATTTTTGGATGATATAGGATTTTAAAAAAAATTTTATTTAAATATTATCAAGATTTTTATTTACTTATAACTTTTTAGTCGGTGCTCCGAAAAAATTGAGGTTTTGCACAAAGATTTTTTATAATATTCTTTAACTTCTATTAAAATCTTACGAAGGTGTTTTGCTCCGTTTTGGAGATATTAATTTTCAAAATTTTTTATTTAAAAAGGTTAATTAAAAGACTTGAAGTTAACTAACCAAATTCAAACTGCTCCATTTTTTATAAAAATATATTAAAATGTAGCGATTTGAAATTGGTCAGTTAACTTCAAGTCTTTTAATTAACCTTTTTAAATAAAAAATTTTGAAAATTAATATCTCCAAAACGAAGCAAAACACCTTCGTAAGATTTTAATAGAAGGTAAAGAATATTATAAAAAATCTTTGTGCAAAACCTCAATTTTTTCGGAGCACCGACAAAAAAGTTATAAGTAAATAAAAATCTTGAAAATATTTAAATAAAATTTTTTTTAAAATCGTATATCATCCAAAAATAATAAATTTTTGCAATAATTCTTTCGTTCTTCTGTGCAGAATAAAGTGATTTATGTTTTTGGTGAGTTCCAACATCTAATTTTTAATAGTTTTTTAATAAGAGCGTTTTTAAAAAAATTGAAAAATTTAAGGTTACAAAATCACATTGTGAACCTCCTACTTTTGATGTTTAATATTTTTAAAGGGAATAAAATTTTTACCATAATATTATGGTTTATGAACTCAGGGAATCATCGAGTTTTACATATATTAAAACTAGATTTTTTAAAAATTTGGTCGCAACCACTATTAGACAAAAGTCAGTGGACTAACCCACATTAATAATTTATTAAATATTTAATATAATAATAATTTTATGGGTAAGTCCACATCAGAAATATCAGAATCTGCAAGTGGTTCTTCGATTTTAATGATATTTGATAAAATTATAGCTTTATATAAGAGCAATGTGTAAGTAAAAGGAATTTTTAAAATATCTAAAATTGTAGGAGTTATATCACTTTTAATTTTGATACTGCATTTTTTTCTTTCCTTTATATCTCGGACAATTTTCAATCGATTTTGATGAATCAAAAACGATTTTTTTCAGAAAATTACGTATTTTCAGAAAATTTTAAAAAAAAAATAAAATTTTGTTATTTAAATAGAAAAAAGTAAAAAACAAAATTTCTTTTAGATTTTTTTTCAATTACGACCTCTTTTTTTTAATTTTTAATTTTTTAATAATATTCCTTTTTATTTTATCTTTAATTTTAAAAAAAATTCATCCTGGAGACTTTTTTAGATCTCGTGATATCGTCCTTTAAGTATTATAAGTCTTCATCAATTTGAAAACCGCAGGACTTGCTTCTATTATTACTTTCATTTGTTTGTTGAAATTTTTTATGGTTATGAATAACTATTTGTTTTGGAATCCTCTAAAAAAAAGCGCTAAAAAGGTCAGCTACAATTTCAGGTTGCATTGTTAAGGTTTCATTACAATTTTTTTAAGATTATAAATATTACAAAAAATAAAAACTTTGCTTCAAATCTATTAATAAAATATTGATTTGCTTGAATTTTCACTTGTTTTAGTCAAGTAATTTAAAAATAAAAACATTATTACGCGAAAGTTTCTAGTTTGTAACATAATATTATAAAACAAATGAAAGTAGAAACACAAATCTGGATCCTAGTTTTCTTGAGATGTGGATATTTAAAGAACAATATCACGAGATCTAAAAAAGTCTCCAGGATGAATTTTTTTTTAAATTAAAGATAAAATAAAAAGGAATATTATTAAAAAATTAAAAATTAAAAAAAAGAGGTCGAAATTGAAAAAAGTCTAAAAGAAATTTTGTTTTTTACTTTTTTCTATTTAAATAACAAAATTTTATTTTTATTTTAAAATTTTCTGAAAATACGTAATTTTCTGAAAAAAATCGTTTTTGATTCATCAAAATCGGTTGAAAATTGTCCGAGATATAAAGGAAAGAAAAAAATGCAGTATCAAAATTAAAAGTGATATAACTCCTACAATTTTAGATATTTTAAAAATTCCTTTTACTTACACATTGCTCTTATATAAAGCTATAATTTTACCAAGTATCATTAAAATCGAAGAACCACTTGCAGATTCTAATATTTCTGACGTGGACTTACCCTTATTTATTTTTTTTGCTGTAGTAATTTTTAAAAAATTTATCAAACATAAAAATTATTTCGTTCATTTGAACGTTTGAAATTTCAGGAATATAAAAATTGAAATATGCTGCATTAAAACCCCTACCGGAGTGTCCTCGATTTCACTCCACCATTTTTTATTGTCCCAAAAGTCAACTTGCATATCGCCGCTAAAACCTTTGGCCTTTAAGCCTGTGTGCCTTGTAAGATAATCTGTTTGTTGTGATACAAGTGGAACTGTATTTACTATGAAAACTGTTCGTTTTGTTCCACTGCTGTATTTACTGAAAAAAAAAAAATTAAATTTTGTAGTAGAAATTTTGCTCAATGGAGAATTTTAGCTAAAGTGATCAAGGTGAAAAAAAATTGTTCTTCAAACCGTTTCATTTAATAAATTTTCTTTTTTCTTAAGGTCATGTGACTGTTGAGATTCCGCAATTATAAATGTTCTCTGACGATGCTGAAGTACGTAACGTTTGTGATAAACGATTTTTAAAGAAATAATTTTTTAAAATGAAAATTTTTATAAATTTTTGCCTGAAAAATATTTCTTTTAGTGTTTATTAATTAATAAATTATAAAAAAAATATTTTTTTAAATAAACTATTTTATAATTCTCCGTCTAAAATAAAAATTAATTTCTAATAATTGTTGATCATAAATGTTATGTACTTCAGCATTGTTATTCTCAGAAGGTTTATAGGTAAAGTACTTTATAGATTAAAAATTTTGTAGATAACTCAAAAATAGTACAATTATTCGTTATAATGTACCAGAGTATATTAATATTTTGTACAAAAAAAAAAAAAATATGTATTTTTAAAAAATTGTATATTTATGGAAATAACTAAAGAAATTTTTAAAACGTCAATAATTTTGTAATAATTTGTATAGTAAAATTTTTTGCAAAATCTTTTGATTTTTCGATTGATTGATATGTTTAAGAAATAATTTTCAATTTTCTTAATATTTAAAAAACGTCGCATTTGTTTAAAAATCTCTGTGATGAAGATGTTAAGAATTACTTTTCTGAAGAAAAAAAAAGCATGATTCATTTAAATCGCATCATTTTTAAAAATATTTAATGAAGAGATATAGTACGAGGAAAATTTTGATTATATGCAAAATATAAAAATAAATAATTTTTGTAATTATTTCATTTTTTTCTTAACTATTCTTCTAGTGCATATAATTATATTAATATATTAATTTTTTAAATGGCAAATAAATATTTTTTTCTTGAAATCTATGAGGAGCAAATTTTCAAAACCTGATAAATCCATATTTTCTTATTTCGAGAAATTGAAACAAATGACTTTTCTCACATAACCACCTACAGTTACTTTTAAAATATAAAATTTGTAATAGTTTAATTCAATAACAATGTTTTTATATTCAAGACGTTCTATTTTTAATTTAACTTTATTATAATTTAATGATTTACAAGTATTGGTAATTTTTTCTAATATAAAACATAAAAATTATAATTCATCTTGGTTATGTCCAAAAGTTTTTGAATTGAAAATTCGTTGTTAACAAATTTTTTTTCTTAAATTTAACAACGACAGGAAGATTTGTGAGGTCCTTATAATAGTAAATTTATGTTTATCTCCATTTTTTTTGAAAAATTTACTCCTCATATATTTTCCAAAATTTAAATAAATTTTTAAACTTAAAACATACAAAATTAAATGTAAAAAATATATTAAATATAA
This sequence comes from Leptopilina boulardi, assembly GCF_019393585.1. Lineage (NCBI taxonomy): Eukaryota > Metazoa > Arthropoda > Insecta > Hymenoptera > Figitidae > Leptopilina > Leptopilina boulardi. Next base: position 1,024,276 of record NW_026137813.1, read on the forward strand.
ATTTAACAAAAAAATGTTAAGAAAAACTCTTTGATTTAAATCTTTGCAGCCTTATGAAATAGGTGACAAAATTAACAAAAAATATTTTATATGAGCCAAAAGTTCTGAACGTTCAAATGAAGGAAATATTTTTTTCAATTTATAAATTATTAAAAATTATGATGTCCATGTAAAATAAAACAATTAAACAATTAATAACTTTATTTTAGATATTTAAAACAATATTTTGTAATAAAATTCGTTTTTAAAGAAGTTGCAAACAAAAATTTCGTTCATTTGAACTTTCAAAACTTTTGGCTCCTTATTTTATAAAAAGTAGAGAAAACAAAAAAGTTAATAACAATCTTACCCTTGGATAGCGGCACTCATTTTCTTTACAACTTGAACAGCAATATACGTTTTTCCTGATCCTGTGGGAAGAAAAATTATCGTATTGTTTGAAACGGCCTTCTCGAAAAGATCAATTTGATAAGCACGAGGTGCCAAATCTTGTTCTTCCGCTTTCGTCACTACCTCCATGGTTCTGTAATGTAAGTTGAAAAAATAAATATTTTTTTTCTTTCCTTAATTCAGAGACAATAAAATTAAATCTCATCAAGAATTGTTATGGCCAAATTTTGAAAAATCCGGTTTTACAAATTGTGAAACATGAACATTTTCTACGTTCAGTAATCATAATATTATGGTGTAAATTTTATTTCTTTTAAGGGGAGGGACAATTTAATTTGTTAATATTTTTTTAAATAAAACTAAAAATTCTCAAAAACTGAAAGTTTAAACTCTCAGAATTAATTATTTAATTAAAGTTGTGGTAAAAAAAAACAAATTTTTTGTTTAAACCAAATTTAATATATAAGAAAACTGTTTAACTACAGGTATATTTATTTTCTAATAAATTATTAGAAAATAGTTTATGAAAGGTTGAAAATAAATAAATTTCTTTGATGGGAATTAGAATCCTTAACTTTAATCCTTAACATTTTCATCAAATTAAAAAAATACGTATTTTCTTATTTTTCATAGGGGAGAGTGGGGAGTTGTGCAACGGGTTTTGTTTTTGCTCCAAAATAAATATTAAAAATTTTTTTTTGTACGTATTATCATATGGAACTTGTAGTACATATAAAAACACAACTTCTACCATAAAAAATTTTTTTAAAGTAAAAAATTTAATGATTTTCGCTCATTTTCCTAAAAACCGGTTTTTACTGATTTTTAAAAACGGTGGGGAGTTGTGCAACACTATTTAAAATCATAGATAACGGTCTATTTTATGGAATATTTTTTATTTATGTCATAAATAATGAAAAAGGAAGATAATTTAAACAAAATATTTTTCCGTTAAGCCAATCAGTCAATCTCATTTACAATGAATGCACGTATAAAACCCAGATGTTAAAGGAGCACATTTCAAATGCACAGCTCGATCATATTTAACGCAATGGATTGAGTTTTTTCGGTTTAATTTCTTTGGCATTGTACCTATGCAAATGATACAAAAGTCTTCTTCCTCAACAATAACTTTTAAATAATACGAAATTCGCATAGAAAATGCGAAATTGGATGAAAAACTATTCAATATGAAGTGTTGCAGAACTCCTCACTTTCCAAATTTTCGAAAAAAACACACAGTAATTAACATATCAAATATTTATGAAAAATTCTTTTACATATCGAAAGAGTATTAACTGCAGATTATTTTCCATATAGTCACCTTTTTTTAAAACTTTAAACAATTACTGAAAATGACTTAAATACAAGAAGCAAAAAAAACTTTTTGAACTAAATTTTAACTCACACTCTGGAAAAATACTAAGAATGGCTGCGTATGTGATAAATACCAGTCAAAAAGTTAAATATTAATGCGAAAAGAATTTCATATTAGTTGCAAGAGTCATAACAATTATTATTTAATAAATATTAGCGTGTTGCACAACTCCCCACGTTGCATAAATCCCCACTCTCCCCTATAGATTTTGAAAAAAAGAAATGATTCGGACCAAAAAAATTTTGAATGAAAATTTCCCATGGAATGCCTCACACATATTTATAAAATACAAGAATTTTAATTGTATTTCAAAAATTAATTTTTATTTGGAAATTTAAAGTTTCAATAGAAAACAATTCAATAAACTATTCTCTAATAATTTATTAGAAAATAAATATACCTGTAGTTAAACAAGTTTTCTTACAATAAATTTGGTTTAAACAAAAAATTTGTTTTTTTTGCCACAACTTTAATTAAATAATTAATTAAATTAAATATATTTAAACAATTCATTTTGGAGCAAATAAACTTTGTATTAAATCACATTAATATATTTAAATAAACGATTGCCTTATTTTTAATTGCACTTAATATACATTTTATATAATAAAATATATTTTATTATTCTAGAATAAATAAATAAGAAAAATAAAAAATATTTTAAATATACTTATTGCAAAATAAATAGTTCTCATTTTGGTGATTTATTTTTAAAATAAGCGGGCTAAATTTTTAATTTATTTTTCATAGTGAAATGTGATTTCAGGTTCTAAAAAATGCAAAAAAAAGATTGTTAACCCCTAAACAAGGTTAATTTTGATTGATTTAAATTTTACTGCTGATTCTTTAAAAATTTTCAACTTATTCCATAATTTTGAATATTTTTCATTGTCGAATTTTTTATACACTTTTTTTTTATGATTTGGAACAATCAATCACATGGATTTTAAAAATTGTTAATTTTTGCAAAAAATAAAATTCTAAAATAGACAAAAATAATTTTAAAAAAATTTTAATAATATACAATATTATTCTAAATAATGCCAGAAAAGATTTATAAACCACTATCGTGTCTAAAGAAAAGTTTAGATGATCAACATATACCGGCTTTTTTTTAGATGCAGGAGTTATATATTTATTTTTTTTTTTTTTTGCACGAGATATCGAATTTATAAATTGGAATTGATTAGAATAGTAAATTTTAATTATTTTATTTAAAAAGCTATAAGTAACATAACGAACATTTGACCGGTAAAAATTTGCAAAACTTGTGAAAATATTAATTATAATATTTACCTTTTAAAAATATTATTCGTCACAAATATCGGAAACAAATTTCACAAATAAAATCCACTGAATTTACAAACTTAGATATTTGTTAATAAGGTGATTCCCTTATTCATTTTTCTTATTTTATCTGATGCAAATTTGTTAACAAATGACGTGTTGTATCCTGAAATGCCTGAAATTTTACACATTGTGAAAATGTGAACGTGTCTTCTTCTTCTTCTTTTTGTTTAAATGGCCTCTTGTATATACAGGTAGCCAGTACTAAATTTTATTTCCAGTTAGATGTATGTAAATCCAGGTATGTGTATGTAAGTCAGATACAGCTATGTACATAGCCTTTAATAGATCCCACAGTGCAGTATGCTAGAGGGAGAGGGAGAGCGGGAAAATTTGAATAATTCAAAACCAAGTTCTCTCTACCCAAGTGAGACTAAGAAAGTTTAAGTGAAAATAATAAAATGCTTATGATAAATTTCTTTATTAATCTCTTCCTTCTTCCTTCAACCGTTCTCCTTCCTTCTTTTTCCTCTATTTATTATTTATTCCATTACAATCTTAAAATTAAGAATAATTAATACACTCAATAAGAAGAGCGTGTAAAGAGAAAAAAAAAAAAAAAAAAAAAAAAAAAAAACAAAAAAAACAAAAAAACAAAAAAAAAAAAAAAAAAAATATATAATTAACTTATAAATTAAACATTTAGTAATAAAATCTCAATTCATTCTGCTCAAATAACCACATCGCCACTAGCAAAAAATTTACCGATTTCTACAACTATATCAGCATTTGGATTAAAAATCAAATTGTCCAAATCAAAATTATCAGGATTAAAATCAGTTATCTTGGTATTTAGATATGAAAAGAAAGCCGGTCTACCCGTGGAAAGAATAGGACAGTAGCTAAGTAGGTGTTTGAGGTCTTTATATTCCGCACCACACTCACATCCTAAAGGAAGAGTCCACTGCATTCTTTCAAAGTGCTCTCCCGTACATATATGCGAGGTCCGCAACCTGGTCACAGTATTAATGTATCGGCGTGGAGCTTGGATTCCTTTAAACCAAGGTCTTTTGGTTTTGCAATTAACCCTTGTATAATATCTATTACTCGAGTACCGTATATCGGCGTATGGCCAATTTAAGGATTTCCATGACTCAAAATCTCGCTCTAACAGAGAAATAAAGTCACGCAGGGGGGTACCTGAGTAGTTCCCAAAAGGTAAGTACAATGATTTTTTAGCTACCAAATCTGCCATTTCATTCCCCTTGATCCCTATATGCGCCGGAATCCATAAAAATCGTACCCTTCCACCCAGGTTCTTCAACTCGAAAATCACTCTGAGAATCTTTACAATAAAAGGATGAGGATCCCTAATCCATATTCTTTGGTCAAGTTCTTGTAAAATTTTCCGTGAATCAGATATGATAAGTGTATTATCGTTTTTCATCTGTAAAGAGTGCCTCAATGCCGAATAGATTGCATATGCCTCACATGAATCTACCGACATCAATCCGCTCAAACGAACACCAAATTCCAAATTAATAGAAGGAGCAACAAAACTAGCGCCAGAAAGACCCTTAACTGGATTATGAGAAGCATCAGTAAAAAATTGAATAAATTCTGAAAAATCCCGCTGCATCAACTGATTAAAGGCTCTATCGGGTTGAGCATCATTCTTCAGTTCAAGACCAGAATGAACGTCAATGTCAAGGGAACTAGATAGCTCCTCCCAAGTCATATCAAAAGTTGAGGGTTTCCTGGATTTAAAAGCCTTCCTAGTAATACATGTCATATCTCGATATGTATCCAGCAATGAAAACTTCATCGAACCTGTGTCCCGTCTATATCTCTTATCTATTAGGCATTTCTCAGACAACAATTGCAACTTTGGAACGAGAGGGTTCAGAGACCAAGCAAGATTTCGGAGCATGTGCCGTTTGCCAATGATCGAGCGTCTCAAGGCCAGTGGTGACTCATTCACCTCAGATAACAAGATGCCGACAGGGGTTGATTTCATGCATCCTAAAATGGCACGCAACGCAGCCAGTTGTATTTTATCTAGAAGGTCCAAGTTAGATCGACTAGCATTTGCGAAGAGTTGACAACCCCACTCCAGGTGAGCCCTGATTAAACCCTTATAAATTAGGATCATTGAGGAAGGATTTGCTCCCCATGATATCTTTGACATAGCTCTCAGGATGTTGATGGCTCTAGAAGCTTTTTGAGCTATACTCCTTATATGCAGTGACCAAGTCAATCTGCGGTCCAAGTGAATCCCCAGATAGATCAAGTCATCCTGATTTTTAATTCTATTGTTCCCTATTTTTAAATATATATCATTAAGCTTATCTCGTGTTTTGGAAAAAATGGTTAATTGTGACTTGCCCGGAGCGATGTCAAGACCAATCTCTGCTAGCCAAGGTGTTAATACCCCTACAGTTTCCTCGATCAAGTCTATCGCATCCTTAACATCTTTCGACCTCACATATAGGAGAAGATCATCAGCAAACATTAGCCATTTGACTCTATAGGGAATGACAGAGGCTATTCCACTTAAAGCTAAGTTAAAAAGCAGGGGCGATAACACCCCTCCCTGTGGAACACCTACATGCGAAACCTTAAAATCACACGAATCTGCTGAAAAAAACAAGTTCTTCGACGAAACAATAAACGAGACGAAATTCACCAATCTGTCAGGAACTCGCAGTTTGACAAGGTGACTATAAATTGCACTGGGAAGGATGTTGCTAAATGCACCCTTGAGATCCAAGGCCAAGGCCACAGTATGGTGCCCCCCGACAAAGCCCTGCTGAATGTCCGTAGTAAAGGTGGAAACACAGTCGATCGTCGATCTCCCCTTGCGGAATCCAAACTGACCTATCGGAATACTGTTTTTCATTTCTAGGTAGTGTTCTAGTCGCTTTTGAATCATCCGCTCAAACAGTTTACTAACCGCAGATGTCAATGAAATCGGACGATAGCCCTTGCCCTCCGGTTTGGGAATGAAAACTACTCTCGTGTTTCTCCATGACGTTGGAAAGGATGACTTTAAGAAGAACTCATTAAAAAGAGACAAAAGCAAGTTGTGGGCATCCATTGGTAGTTGACGCAAGATTAAATTGGAAATAACATCTAGACCTGGAGCAGAATCCCTCTTACCACAACACATTGCTGATTTAAATTCCGCTCTCGAGAATGGACCATTAAGTAGGGAGTCATTATTAACTCCATGAATCAGGGGAAGATCTACAGGAAGAACATCTTCTTTCACCAAATCCCTTTGTAGTTTGCTAAAAATTTCAGAGTCGGGGTCATTGCAAATCCCTGTACGTAAGGGTTGCGTTGAAGACGAGAAAGCCCTAACCTTCTTCCAAATCTCTTTAGAACCCATCGCCGGACTAACCGAGTTACAGAAATCAACGAAAGAAGTCTTTTTCTTGTTTCTCAAAAACCACTTAACCTCGCTATCAACTTGATCAAATATAACTCGCATTTCCTGGGACTGAGACTTTAGGAAGTTCTTTCTGGCCTCTCTACGCCTTTCAAGAGCCTCCTCACAAGATTGGTCCCACCAGAGTGGTTTGGCTTTTCTTAGACCAGGAAGTCCTGAGGGGTAATAGGCTCCCGCAATAACCAACTGATCTTTTATGTCAGTCAACAACTGATCGTAGATCACCTCCGGGGAATCCTCAACCTCAAGACGTTGTGACAGAATCTTAACACAGGAATTAATTCCAGAGGAAAATCTCGCCCAATCAACTTTATTAGTGTTCAGTCTATTGACTGAGGCCTTTTGATATTTAGCGGAGACATCCGTACAAGCCACAACCAGGAAGTGATCCGAACTAAAGGTGTCAGAGGTAACATCAGCCGACGTAAGTCTACACAGGTCAGCAGAGACAAATATTAGGTCAATGTTCCCCCCAACCTTACCCCTACCACTAACATATGTAGGATCGCAATCGTTCAGCGGGACCAGGTTTGCCTCTTCCACAGCCTCGCTCAGTTGGATTCCCCTCAAATTGCAATTAATTGCCCCCCACATCCATGCGTGGGCATTAAAGTCACCGCATAGAATATAGGGATTTTCTTTAGTACCACAGCTAGTCAGCTGTTTCCAAATTCGAGAGGGAATCTTAACGTTAGGAGGGGCGTAGACCGAGAAAAACTGGATTTTCCCTATGTCAGAAGCAATGGTTACCCCTACACAATCAATGTATTCTAATATTGAGTGTTTGACTTTAATAGGCGCAACCATAAACCTGCTACGGACCAAGATCAACACCCCACCCCCATGTCGCTGATCAAGCCGATCGCAGCGATAGGTGGAATAGCCAGGGATTTGCCAAACTTTAGTTCCAGCAGTGAGCCAAGTTTCCGCAATGGCCAAGACATCCAGCCCATAAATATGTAACATCGACTCTATTTCAGCACGTTTATTTAGCACACTGTGAGCGTTCCAAATTCCATATTTAATAGTTTGATTGGTTGAAGACATCATTACGAACAACAATCCAATTACAGATTACTGTTATAAGTTATATTACCAGTAGAACAACGGGCAAACTATTTTCTCACTTCTATCCAATCCAAATATCAATTACCTCCTCAAAGTTTAACCAACAAAACTCCTCAAATAACTCCCGAGTATCCAAATACCTAAATAGCCATAGCAAAAAACAAGTAGTATATAAAATCAAAACAAAACAAAAAAAACCTCAAACAATTTGTAGAAAACTATTCCTTATCTCCCCTTTTTGAGGATTATTTAATGTGGATTAATTACCAACAAAATTAATTATCCTTAGTATAACCAATTGAATATATAGTAGTTTAATAATCCTTCAAGGAAGATAATACGATTAATTTTGCCAAATCCTCCTAAACATCTATCAAATTTAGTAGGAGGTGTTTTACAACCCGTAACCATTTATAGTACACAAAACAATAACACTCCAATTATTTTAATCGATTTTATATTTGAGCAGTCAGACTCAAATTATGAAACACAGTGAGAATTAAAATATAGAAATATTAAAACAGGGCCATCCCTTACCCCTCATTATTCCTTTTCTCTTTTTTTTTTTTTTTTTTTTCCCCCCTTCCCTTCCCTTTTTTCTTCTTTCTTTCTTTTCCCTTAGCCAACCTCTAAGCCCAATCAATACCAATAACTATAACGACTTAAAACTAACAAAAATAGAACTATTAAATCTCTTAGTAAATAAAAAAATTGAACTCTTCTAAGTGTTCATTTTGTAGAGAGATTCTCATTTATTGAGTTAATCAAGTTTGAGCGAGACTGATTGATATTTATAAGTGTGTTTACAGCCGATATTTTTTCAGACAGTTGATGCTGATTCAGCGCATTCGAAATTTCCAAAACCGGATCAGGAATGGGATTATTTACCTTATCTTGAAGGTCAATAGGTGTGGAAGACCTAGTTGGTTGGGTTGATGTCATACCCTGACGAATCACCGGCAAAGGCAGAGGTGTTTCACCCCTAGTTTCAATGTTATTTAATAAATCAGGATTTTCCGCATAAAACAGAAGTTTAGCCTCCTCTCTATTACAATTATGGATATAACGATATTTTAAAATGCCAAATTCAAATTTAAATACAGGGCACTCCGATGAAGAGGCCACATGGGAACCCTTGCAATTTTTACATTTTGGTTGCAAGTGACCATTCGGACAAAGGTCTGTCAAATGCCTTCCAGAACAAAATTCACACGTCGGGTAAGTCGAACGACATTGATTAGCCACATGGCAGTAACGCTGACAACGGAAGCATCTCCGAGGTCTCTGTAAGGAAGGAGTTATTGGGATAACAAAATCACCTAGTACAATGTTACGTGGAACGATAGGTGAATTGAAAGTAAATTCTATCTTTTCTAGAATTGTGTTCCTATCATCAATAATACGACGAATACTAGCTATATTATCCAAGTCTCCTTCACGACATACCCTGACTATATCCCTGACTGATCTGTTAGTGGGGAACCATCTTGTGAATCCCTTTTTTCTCAAAAAGGAATCTGGGATGAAGAGAACATATCCCGCCAATATTAGTTCTTTGGCACCAACTAAGGTGTTAGCATCTTGCCATTTTGCGCAATCAATTTTTATTTGATTTTTCCCATTACGTGTTATTTGTTTTCCCCCCTCAATAATAGGCGATATTAGATCAATTACACATATCGGGTCCAGTTTTCCAATATTTTTGCCTCTAATGGTGCTCTCCATTAAAACAATAAATGGGGGAGGGCTAGAAGCGGAATAGAGTGGAGGAAGAATACTATTATTCCATTCAAGATCGTGTTGATCCCAAATTACATCCTCAAACTGAGATTGATTGCTTGCATTTTCGGGACCAATATCCGCGGAATGTGGTTGTCGATCGGCCCGTATTTCTCGATAAGAATTTTTTTCAGGAATTAGGAGTTTTTTTGTAATATGACCAAATGAACCATCTGAAGAGCCCGTTGCCACTGATTCATTGTTATTCCTAACGGATATGTTCCTTTTCTTAGGATTAATTGAGGGTCTAATTGGGGAAGGAAGGAAAGAATTAGTGTCATTCTCCGCTGATTGAATATTATTCCCCGTCAAAAGATCTATATCCGCATCCATAACGCAACTCATGACCGCAGGATTAGGGATTTCATTTACACTGTGACCAGGTCGTTCCAAACCTCCAGACGGCACACCCTCCTCAGCAGACTCTTCCCTCAAGGACTCCATCTCATTCGTATTAAACCGGATCAAGCTGAAAAAAAATTCAAGTAAGTAAAGCAACCACAATAGAGAGAAACAATTTAGCCCTATTTTCACATCCAGTACCAAGACATCTATAATCAATCAGTAATCTAACTAATTAAGCAAAGAAAGAGAGAATTTTTTTTTTTTTTTTTTTTTTTTTTTTCTTTTTCCCCTTTCCCTTTCTTTTTTTTTTTTTTTTTTTTTTTTTTTTCTTTTTTTTTTTTATTTTTTTTTTTTTAAGCAAATCTTAATTTGCTAATAATCCCCAAGATTTAAAAACGCACAATGTCTCAGTGATTAATAATTACAGGAGACTGACTGCTCAAATCCCCTATTTACCCAGCATAAGGAAAAAAAAGGAGGAAAAGCATTTCCAAACTTAACACGCTTATTTATTAACAAAATCAACTCTTATCTTTTTTTTTTCTTTTTTTCTTTTTCTTCTTTCCCTCTTTAACCTCCTTTTCCTCTCCTTATTCCTTTTTCTTTTTTAAACAAAATCAGCAAGAAAAATTAAAAAAAAAATAATAATGTACTCACTCAGGCAAGTTGAGGATTATGGTTTAAACCATTAATTTTTAAGCAGGGATAAAGCCAAGCAAATGAAGAATTTATTAGGAGAGAATAAATTGAAGGAAAGCATAAACTAAATTAGCACAAATCCAAAAAGCAGCAAACTCCAAAATATAAATCAGCAAGGCCGAATATTTATTTTCGAAATTAATACCTGTATTCCGATGGTATTAAAGAATGTGGCAAATTTTCCTCAAATTATCAACCATTGATTTTAGGTTATGAGACCATCACGCTTCCTTAATTGATTTTTCCGCTATTCCTTCTGCACGCTTTAAAAATCATTTTTCCATTCAGAAAGAAATCAGTAATAATTTATATAAAATCCATTTATCATAAGGTGTGGTTATTTATATTTAAGATGCACTCGGATTCATATATTGCTGTTAGACATGTGACCAAGAAGATAGTAGTATCTAACCACAATTAATATTATAATTCTCAATACAAATTCTTGCAATTATTTCACTCCTGGCTTAATACCAGGTTTAAATCAGTTTCAAACAAATACACACTTTTCATTAATAAACACAATTAGCCAAATTAAAACAAATTAAACTAAACTAAACTACGGACATACGGACATCCAACTACGACCATGTCCCAAATTGGAGTCCGTGAACGTGTCTGAATTGAACGTTAGGTTACAGTAACAAAGGGTTTGGAGGGAGGAGGGAGGCAGAGAATAACAAAACACAACAATTCTTGCAAAATTAGAAGGATACGCAAGATAACGCGAAAGATCGTAATGTTACTTACAGTGAAACGTCCAAAATGTGATACTAAAAAAAGAAAAGAAAAATTTGCCCACACAAGGTTGTGTAGTTGCTAACTCGAAGTTTTCGACGTATGTATGTTAAATGCACGGTTACATGGGTACAATACGTAACATACGTAGAAAATGACAATTTTTTAAATGATGTGATTTCACCCTGCATGTAAATATTATGCATGGAGGGAATATTTATTTCGTTTATTTGTTTATCATTCATAAATAATTGCAAATAATTACATTTTTTTTAATGTAATTTTAATAATATAGAATATAATTAATATTTTCTGATATAATGAAAGGAAATTAAATATTATATTTACAACTGTCAAAGAAGTTTCTGCCGTTATAACCTTAAAAAAATATATATACGTATACACAATGAATTCGAAATCTATGTTTTTGATGCCAGGTATGTGTTTTTTTAAAATTATTAATTTGAACTGAAATAAACATCAATTTTAATTATCATGTGTTTATTTGAATAATAAAATTATATTTCGGAAACAACGGCAAAAAAAAGCTATTGCAACGTTAAACAAACGACGAAATTCAATTTTCGATACTGAAAATTTAATTTAATATTTTAAAAAATAAAAATTTTAATTTTATTTAATATACTATTACTATATTACTATAAATTATTACTATTTAATTAACAATTAAAACTGCTGTTTATTTAACTAATTATTTTTTTTAGCAAAATTTACAATTATTTTAAAACTATTATTAATTGAAAATGACAATAATTGAATTATTGAAATTATAGAATTAAAATTACATATATATTGCAATTATGCAATTTTAATTTTTTGTCATATATAGGTGACACATTTTGGCAAGAAGATAAAGTTGATGTAAATCCACATGATTCTACGCAATTTGTTTATAATGCACATCATTCTTTGTCGCTGGATGTACAACGTCAAAGATTACCAATATTTAAAAATATGAGGCACATTATTTATCTATTAGAAAAATATCAAACTTTAGTTTTAGTCGGTGAAACAGGTTGTGGAAAAAGTACTCAAATACCGCAGGTAATTTATTTATTTATTTACATTTTAAACTGGCTAAAATAATAGAAATTAATAAATGGGCATATCTTTGAAACCTTTAACTTTTCAATAAGAAAAAAATTTTTTTTTTTTTTTGAGCACAGTATTGAAACTTTGTCTACATAAACTTCAAGAACTAAGCTTTCCAATTATACAAGTGGACAGATAAAACAAGTTGTCTTCAAAAAGTTATAAATATTTAAAATTGAGAATTATTTTTAACCTGTAACAAAAAAATATTCAACAGGTGTTTGCTTTTTAGGATAAAAAACAGTTGAAGGGAATTTTCTAAGGGGTTATAATTTTAAAAAGCAATAAAATTCGTTTAATATTTTCAATATTTATATGAATAATAAAAAACTGAAATAATGCACTGGGTATAAAAGCATGTGTCAAAAATTAACTAGATATATAAATTTTTTATTTGAATATTTACATTACATTTTAAAATAGATTTTTATTATAGTGAATTGTTTTAAAAATGTAAAATTGTAATTTTTAAAATTTACCATACGATTTTCATAGACTTTTTTCTATTTAAATGTAATATTCGTAAACTTTCCAATTTCTTTTCTCTCGCATCTTATCTTTTTTCAGAATGAATTTTTTTGGAACCATTTTTGTGTCTCAAAATAAACATTAAAACTTAACCTTCAGGTTTTAATAATTAATGACAATTTCTATAAAAAAAATTATAATCGGCAACTTCGTACACAACAATTTCTTTCTAAAAAATTTCGGTCGATTACGGTCGACCGTAATTGATGAATATTTTTACATTATCTTTGCAATAAAGTATTTTTTCTCGAAGCACATTCACGAGATGTTAAATGGCACATGTGAAAATATATACAAGTACTTTTCGAATACTTTTATATGATTTTCATGAAGTATCACTCGTATTACGGTTGTTTTCAAATTTTGTCCACGCGTGTTTTCGTTTATTTAACTTATAATAGTTTTTTGAAGACATTAAGCACATCAATTTATTATGTCTCAAAATAATTATAGTAACTTGATCTTTGATTTCCCATAAGTTATTTTAACGTGCCGCTTGTCTTATAAAAGAAAAATCATAAATACGATGCTTACGGTAGAAAAGGTTAAAAGTGAGGGACAACTTTTAAAAGCTTATAAATTTTTTCACAATTAATAAAATATTAATTTCCTTGCGAAAATGTGTTCACCGATTAATTAACATTGAAAAAACATATTTCAGAATTAGTAATTTTTATTAAATCTAAAACTATATCGTTTAAAGCATCAGAAAGTATGGTTAAGGACAAGTAGACATTGTTAAAAATCGCGTATTAAAATTGAAATAATTATTTATGTATTTAATAAATTAAAGTGGAATCTTTTGGAAATGGTTGATTGTATCAAGCATTAATATTTCCAACAAAAAATTTATTAAAATTACCAAAATATATGCGAGGGACATTAAAGTTAAAGGTTCTAGAGATGTGCCCAAATAATTTTTTAAAAATAATTTGGTTGAATATTTTTTCAAAAAATATAAAAAGAAAAAATTCAAATATTTTTTATTTGAAAAATAATAATTAAATTTTTTGCCTATAAATTTTTCTTTAAGAAAATTGTTGATCGAGAAATGTAAACATTTTTTTTTTTTTTAGACAAAAAGTTATTATTTACACGGAAAAATATTTTTTTCTTCTAAATCCGTTATTATAAACTTCGCCGACGTGAAATAATATCGGTGGAAGTTGTTTTATTTTTAAGAAAAGAGAAATTAAATTTTAATGTAAACGATTATTTTTTTTTTTAGAAGAGGGATTATTTTTGAATTTTTACAGTATCTCGTTCAAGCAGGATGGGCATCTGATAGAAAAATGATTGGAATTACTGAACCTCGAAGAATAGCGGCTACTACGTTAGCAAGTCGTGTTGCCGAAGAACGAGGATGTATGTTGGGCACAGAAGTTGGATATTGTATTCGTTTCGATGATTGTTCAAATGAAAACACAAAAATAAAGGTAATATTCGATACTAATTTAATAATTCCAATTAATGGACAAAAATTGAAAAATTTTATTATTTGGTATAGGTAAACTTTGAAATTATAATAATTTATCTATTATTTAATATTCTTTAAATACTTGTTATATTTATAATAAAGGATTTAGTCATTCTCAATAAGTTCTATTAATATTTTTTTTTAATTTACATTTTTATGATAAATTATATCACAAATATTTTTTTTATTTTTAGTACATTACTGAAGGTATATTATTACGAGAAATGATGAGCGATCCATTGCTCACAAAATATTGTGTCATTATAATGGATGAAGTACACGAAAGAACAGTGTTGACCGATATATTAATGGGTTTATTAAAAAAAATACTAAAAGTGAGTTTTAATTATTCTTTCAAATAAAAATATAATTTATATATCTAATTTTTAATTCAATAACAAATTTTAATTACAAATTATTACAAATTGTTTTTTTTTTCATTTTTTTGCGAAAAAATTAAATTTTTTCAGAAACGAAAAAGTCTAAAAGTTATTATATCATCGGCAACAGTTGACGCTGAAGAACTTCGAGATTTTTTCAATTTAAATACAAGCAAGAATTCAAAAGATAATACAGCAACTGTTATGAGTGTCGAGGGTCGTTTACACGGTGTTGATATTTATTATTCTCAAGGTAAACATAAAAAATGCATTTCTTTTTTTTTACAAAATAGTAAAAATAGAAAAAACAAATGAGAATTTGCAATAAATTTCTAATAAATATAATTTTATTTTAGAACCAGTCGCTGATTATGTTCAATCAGTCGTTGACACAGCATTAAATATACATAAGACTGAAGAAGCTGGAGATATTTTGGCTTTTCTCACTGGATTAGATGAAGTAGATAAGGCTGTTTCTCTCTTATCTGAACATGCAAAACTAATAAAAGATGGAGAACGTAAGTATTAGAAAGAAAATCTACTAATAAACAATTAAACAACAATATAGTTAAATATTTTTTTATCTAATTAATGAATATTTTAGTAATAATATTTATTTTAAATTTTTTAATTATTATTATTATTACATTAAATTAGTATTTGAATCTTTAACGTTCGAGGGGTAATATAATTATTTTTCAAAAACTGATTATTATTATTATTTTCAATTATTTTATGTTTTAGAGTCAATCCATTATATTTCATCTAAAGTTGTTGCTTATTTTAAAAAATATTTTATTATTGACAATTATTTAATAAAAATTTTTTTTTTATATTTACCTTGGAATTTGAATTTTAAAGATGAGTAAATTAGACTTTTTTCAACAATTATCAATTAAAAAAATTTACATTACATTATCTCTGCGCTTTTTTTATTAAATTTGTACAACTATAAAATTAATCTTTTTTTCGTGCAACTCGTTTTTAAAATTCAAATTTCAAGGTAAATAAATATAATTATAAAAAATTTCATTAAATAATTGTCAAAAAAAATTAATTGTACGAATATGAAAAATCGTTAAAAATTTTCTAAAAATAAGCATAATGACTTTAGATGAAATATAATGGATTGTTCTCTTTATTTAATTTGTCTACATTTATTTTATTTTTTATTGCAGATCAATTATTACCATTAGCAATGTATGGTTCACTTCCAAATACAGAACAACTTAAAGTCTTTTGGAAAGCACCGAAAAATACTAGAAAAATCATTGTTGCAACAAATATTGCAGAGACTTCAATTACTGTACCAAATGTCGTTTATGGTGAGCAAAAAAAAATTATTTTTATTTTAATTGCAATTAATATTATTTACCAATTATTTTTTTTACAGTGTAATTTAATTTAATTTAATTTTCTTTTTTTCAGTTATTGATAGTGGTTTTGTGAAATTACCATGGTTTGATTCGGAAACTTTAAGCAATAGTCTTGTGGTTGCTCCTATTTCTAAAGCTTCAGCAGATCAACGATTAGGTCGAGCCGGTCGCGTTAGAGCTGGACGTGTGTATAGGTAAGATTTTTATTTCCAAATCAATTTTAATTTAATTAGTTACCGAATATTAATGTTTTTCAAGTTAATTTTATAATTTTTCTTTTTTTTTCACTGTAAGTAGTTTAGAGTTTTAATTTCTGTAACTCCGAAGAAAATTTTTTTTTCTAGATTATAAATTTTAATGACGTGTTGAGTAAAAAAATAGCGTTTTTGTTTGTTGACAATAATAAAAATTCTGGTGTAAAAATTTAATATTTCTTTCATGTAGACTTTACACTGAAAATGCTTATAATGAATTATCTGATTCGACTCCACCGCAAATGCAACGTACGGATTTATCGTCAGCAATTTTACAACTTAAAGCATTGGGCATTGATAATATATTACGATTTAATTTTCCATCATCGCCACCGAGTAAAAATCTTCTCGCTGGATTAGAATTATTATATGCATTGGGAGCAATTAATAATAATGGAGAATTAACGAGTGACGTTGGATTCACAATGGCCGAATTGCCACTTGAGCCTATTTTTGCAAAATGTCTTATTTCATCGGGTAATTTTTTATATTACGAATAATTCTAATTTTCTATATTCTATTCATTTTCTACTATTTTTAAATTATTTTATTTCTATTTTATTAATTTCATTTTATTTTATTTAATATAAATAAAATTTAATTAAATGAATATTAACAAATTCAATTTTTCAGGGGAAATGGGATGTTCAGAGGAAATAACAACTATTTTGTCAATGCTTCAGGTGCAAAATATTTTTGTGAGACCAGCAAGTGGTGATAAATCATTAAAGGCACGTGTTGCTCATCGTTTATTTCAAGTGCACGAAGGTGATTTAATAACACTTTTAAATGTCTATTCTGCCTATGAGGAAAATAAAAATGGTAGTTGGTGTCAAAAGAATTTTCTCAATTATAAAGCATTACGAAGAGCAACGGAAATTCGTTTGCAAATGAGACAACAATTGAAGAAACTCGATATTCCTCTAACAAGTTGTAATGGTAAATTATTTGCTTTTAATTATCAATATTATCGAAAATATTTTTAGTTTATTCAAAAAAAAAAAACTAAATAAATAAAATATAAAAAAATAAATTAAAAATTAATCGAATTCATTTATAAAAATTCTAATTATATTTCAGGTAATACTCAAGTTATTTTAAGATGCTTAACAACGGGACTTTTTCCAAATGCAGCCTATCTTCATTATTCAGGAGTATATAAAACTGTTCGCGGAAATAAAGACTTGTATATTCATTCAACTAGTTGTTTATACACAATGCAACAGCCGCAATGGTAAGTATTTTGTTTTTTTTTTTTTTTCTATCAGAGTTGCCACAAAATTTTCATTATAATTTTCCCTAACATTTTTCTGATTTCCAGACAATATTTTGTGTTTTTCCTCGACATTTTCGAATTTTGTTCTTTTTTTTTTATCAAATGTGAATTCTATTAAATTATTATTTAAAAATACTTAATTATTTCATAATTTTGAATAAATTCTTCGATAATTGAATTATTTTAGAAATTTTTGGTTTAAAATCTTTAAAAAATACAGAAAAAGTCAAAACTTTAAATTGCAACTCTTTCAATATTTAATTATTTATAAAAAAAAGTTAACTAAAAATCTTTGCAAATTTTATCATTTTCAAAAAATTCAATAATTTAATCAATTACCAAATTAAAATGATTGCTTTTAATATATTAATTTTAATTTACACAAAATTTATTTATTTATTAAAAAGAATATTATAAATTTTTCAAAAATTTCATTATATTATTAAATATTTTGATTTCGGCTCTTTGAGATATAAATTATTTCCAAATATTGAAATTAAATTATTACAAAAAAAATTAGTGCCCATAAAGTTTTTTATACTTTCAAATATTTTACAAATTTTTAATTAAAAATCTTTTCAAATTATTATTCATTAACAAAAAGTTTAACTGTTAACTTTCGAAAATTTAATTGATTAGACAAATTTTAACAAAATTCATCGAAATTTCAATATGCATTTGCAAAAATTTTTAATTAAAAATTCTCTAAAACTCAATTATTGTTAAAAGTTTGTAAAAAAAAATAGTCTCTAATTCTAAAAATCTTAATAACTATTCGAAAATTTAAGTATTTATAAATTTTTATCTAAAATTCTTCGCCAAATCAATAATTTTTTTTAAAAAATTTGTAATAAAAAATTTTCAAAAATTTAATACATCTCTGAAATTTGTGTAAAAAAATTCAATAGTATAAAAATTTAATTTTAAACATTGTAATAGTTTTTCAAAAATTTCATTATTTAAAAAAATTGGTAATCAAAAATTTTCAAAAATTTAATTCTTGTCTCAAATTTGTACAAAAAAATTCAGGAGTATGATTTTACAAAAAAATTCAATCTAAAATTGTCTGGAATTCAATTATTTCTAAAAATAAAACATATTAATCTTCAATAAATTCAATTATTTTGATAAATTTTTAAAACTTTTGTACGTATTTATGTGCTAATAATTGTAAAAAAAAATGTGTTGATTTGTTGTTGGAAATCAGAAATTTAGTAAATAATTTTATCAACTTGAATGAATTTTAAAAATGAAAAATTTGTTTAACATTTAATTCTTTGTATTTGAATTTTTCTCTTAATTTTTGAATTTGAAGCGTTTATCTTAAACTGAGATTTTTATACTATTTTAAACATTTGAAATATTATTTTATAAAATTTGAATAATTCGCAGTTTTGTTTTTAAAATTTAAAGTGATTTAAATATTTTCAAGATAAAAAAAATAAATTCAAGGGGAATTCAATGTTTTTAAGAATCTCGTTGGACACCGATTTTTAACTTATGAACTATATAAGCAAATCTACGTTTACATAATTTTTCCAGCACATTTTTTTTTTAAATTCCCTAACTTTGTGGCAACACTGATATTTCAATGAAAAAAAAGAAAAAATTCTCAAAATTATTTCTTAACTTCCTCATATTTATTTTTTTGTTTATAGGTTATTATTTTGTGAAATTGTACAAACACATAAAACTTTTATGAGAGAATTAACTGTAATTAATTCCGAGTGGTTGACAGAATTGGCTCCTCATTTTTATGAAAGAAGAAAATTCGACAATGTATAAAAAAATAATAATAATAATAATAATAATTATGTATACAATTATTTATAATATAATAATTTTGTAAATTTACTATGTAAATAAAACGCATTTTTTTTGTTTATTTTATAAAATAAGAAACATAAATAATTTATTTTTTGGTGCACGTCGTTTTTTTTTTGTTTTGTTTTAAAAACATATTTTTCTTCAGTTAAAATTTTCAAAAATCATAATAAAATATATATAAAAATTCATTGATTAGAAAATTTCTTAACGTTTATAAGTGGTCAAGAAGAGTAAGCACAAATGCCAGATGAATATTTATTATTATTAACAAATAGATTAACGTGAAGTGTCATAATCATAAGAATAATTATATAGATTAACTATTATATTCTACAATGAGTATCTAACATCGAATTTTTATATACCTAAAAAACTACTTGCAACTTTTCTCATATATGTCGTGTAA
The DNA here is from genome assembly GCF_019393585.1 of Leptopilina boulardi. Classification (NCBI taxonomy): domain Eukaryota; kingdom Metazoa; phylum Arthropoda; class Insecta; order Hymenoptera; family Figitidae; genus Leptopilina; species Leptopilina boulardi. Next base: position 1,044,048 of record NW_026137813.1, read on the forward strand.
CTTGAAATAATTGTCGATATATGATACATAATACGCATAAAATTATATAAAAGGACTTTTTAAGTTTTTAAAAAATGGTTGCATTATATATATATATATGTTTTGGTGTATGTTTTTTTTATGTTTTAATGTATGTGTCTCTGTGTGTGTGTGTGTGTGTGTGTGTGTGTGTTTCTTTTTTTTATGTGTGTACGTGTTGGTAATGGATGTCAGGATCTTAAAGAACTTGGAATTCAAATATGATTTTCTCACACAAATACTTTTGCTAGTGCATCGGCTCCTGCACTCGCAATAAATGGACGTGAAGGATGAAAGGCTACGTCTAAAATGCTCTCATCGAATTTTTTGCGATGTGCCGTTATTTCTTGAACACAAGTTTTATTGTCCATATTCCATAATCTTATACTGCAATCGTGACCTGAAAAAAATACACGATTATCAAAATCACGTTTGATGATAAGAATAATCGAGAATTTTTTTTTAAATTCCTAAAAGAAAAGATAAATTTTGATTCTAGTTTATAAATTGAGTAAATAAATAAATTTTTAACAAATTCCTACCAAAAAAGGAGAATTTGAGAGAAAAATTATTTTAAAAAGTGAAAAAAATTTCAACAATTATTTTAGGAATTATAAAAAAAACCTTTTTTTTAAGTAAAATCGATAATTTAATACTTAAATGTAACTAATTTGTATCTACTCATAATTTTCAATGATTGCAGCAATTAGTAGTTTATAATTGAATTTTACATATTATTGAAACTTCAATCAAAGTTTTGATAAATTGAAATTCGGATAATTTGAAACTTTGAAGTTTCGAATTATCAAATAAAATTTTGATAAATTAAAATTCATATAATTTGAAACTTGAATCAATTAAAATTTGGACAAATTGAAATTCGAATAATTTAAAATTTAAATCTATTAATCTTTATAGATGGATTGAAATTTCAATAATTTTTAAGTTTCGATCGATTGCAAATTTTAATTAATAAATTTATTTTAACCATGGTAAAATTAGAATTTATTGAAAATTAGATCGCTTGAAATTAAAATTAAAATTTATATTGAATTGAATTTCCAAACGATTAATATTTAATTAAATTGGAAATTTGGATGAATTAAATTTTGAACAGATTCAAATTTGGATAAATTTTTAAAAAATAATTAATTTGGCGAAGAATTTTAATAACTTTTCCCTGATTTTCAATCAGAATTAAAATTTTTTTCCCTAACCCTAATGAAAAATATTTCAAGAGGTTTTCAATTATAAAAAAAAAATAAAGACAATAATTTATCGAAGAAAATGTTTGAATTGAAAATTTCAAAAATTATAATTTTATTATGTTGAAATTTTCAACGTCAAACTTGATGATTTTCTAAATCAACAATTCAGAAATACTTTTCATGAAATTCCCTGACTTTTCCCTGATAATCAAATTTCAGATTTTTAATTGAAATTTTTTTCAATTTATACCGCTAAATAATGTTATTAATAACTGAATTTTTGAAGAATTTTATTAAAATTATTAAAAATAATTAATTTCGCAAAGACTTTTTAGATTAAAATTTTCAAAATAACTGAATTTTGAAAGAACTATAAACTGTACTAAAAAAAAAAGTTATAGGTATTTGTTTTTAATTTAATAAATTAATTAATTTTCAATTTTATTTTGTAAAATAATTCAAAAAAAAGTCGTAGAATCCGAAGCTTGGAAGTACGTAATTGAATTTCTCTGTAAATTTGTTTAATTTTTCAAATTTACCAAAAATTTTTTTTTTTTATCCTGATATTCGGTAATAAAAAAAAATTTTTCCTTGACTTGCGGCTACTTTGAGAATTATTTATAAAATTATCAAATTTTTTTTTTAAATAGGCCGCACTTTTTTTCGACTTAGGTTGAAATAGTTTGTTTTTAATTTTATTTTGTAAAAAAGTGGAAAAGATTGGCGTTTAAAAAAAAAAAAAAAGTCGGAAATGTCGTACAATCCGAGGCCTGGAAAATATGTAATTGAATAGATAGTTAAAACTTTTTACGCAATATAGAAAATATAAAATTGACTTTTTCTGTAAATTTCTTTAATTTTCCTGACAGAAAAAAAAAATTCCCTAACTTGTGATTACCTTGTTATTGAATAAAAATAAAATAAAAATGAATTATGGTGACTTACTTCCCGATAATAGATATAATCCATGTGGATCAACAGCAAGACTAGTGACAGCGTCTAAATGTGCAACCATTGCATGAGCTAATGTCGCTGAACGATGATCATAAAATCGAATGTGTCTATCTTCATGAGCTGCTACGATTATCGGTAATATTGGATGTGCAACGACCCTGTTAACACCTTTTGTTCCATTATTTTCCAATCTACAAACTGGCGTTGCAGTTTCAGCGTCAAAAACAATGCAAGCTTCTTCATAAGCAACAACCAATTTATGTGGCTCGTCCCTCACGAAATCAACGGAAGTTGGAACACCATCTACAAATAGTAAAAAAAATATAAATTACTTGCTTTTTTTTTAAATTAAAAAACAGAAATCCTAAAAATAAATTTTTTATTGCAAATAAATTTATAACAAACACGAAATCAGAAATAAATAAAAAAATGAAATTGAACCTTGTTCCGATGTAAATGTATTGAGGAGGGGAATTTTATTTTGTGGACTCCACAATTTAACAGTTCCATCAGCGCTTGCAGAAAGTAATTGTGATCTTGGTTGATACATGCTCAATCCCCAAACAGCATCATTGTGTCCAACCAAAGTACCACTCAAAACATTTGGATCATAGGAATCGTATGGGTCAATATTTGATGATGGAAGCGTCCAACAGTGAATCATGCCGTCTGATCCGCCGCTATAACAACGGCTTCCGCTGCTACACATTGCTAAGCATAAAACTGGACCAGTGTGTGACCTAAATGTGTACAGTGGCTCTACGTCCAATGAAGCTGATCTGAAACAATTTTTCACATTCAAATGAATATATAATCTCGATGCACAAATTCGTCTATTATTAATACACAATGGAGAAAATAAATCGATGTTTATAATTTTATAAATTTTTGTTCAATTTTTTTTTTGAATTCTTACTTTTTAGCGGGGACAGTTTTGTGTAGATTCCACAATTTTAATGTGTGATCATCACTTCCGGTAATTAAAACAGGATCTGTTGGATGGAAGACGAGTGCTCGAACGCCATCGAAATGTGAGCGTAAAGTATATTTTGCGTTCCACGTCTTTCGGAAAGCTTCTTCCGTATTTGTCGTCATCTGACGAAAAAAAAAAGAAAAGACAAATTTTTCAATTAAATTGATTTTAGAAAGTACATAAATTAAATGTAATTAAAAATAGTGAGAAAACTCCTCACATTTTTCTGAAAATTCATTTCCATAATTTCAATACCTTTCACAATATTCCTCTTTTATGTATTAAAATAGTTTTCATATTTTATAATTGTATTATTTTCATGTTATTGAATTTTAAAGTATAATAAATTTCAGAAATTTTGAACACAAAATGAGCAAACTTTAAACTAACCACGTCAGGTTCGTTTAATTTAATATTAATTTATTTATTTTTACAATAAACAATAGCACATGTTAATTAAACATTTAATTGAAAGTTTATAACCTTATTTTAATATTTGCAAAAATTTTGTTCATGTTCAACATTAAACTAAATTATGGAGGTCAGAAATTTCCTTACCTGTGAGTAAACATGTTAAAAAATTTTATGCAAGTGACGGAAAGTGACATTAAAAAATTAAAAATGAATAATAATAAAAAAAAAAAAAACTTACATCATAAGCAGCTTCTGCATCGTTATTGACGGTTAATTGTGCTAATTCCCCAAGTCCCAAAACGGAATCGCTTTCTTCGCATGGTTGTCGTGAATCAGATTGTAATCCTCTACGTCTTACAGCGTCTTCAATAGGGAAACAAAAACAGTTCTTATAATCATGAAATTATTAAAAAAAAAAATTCAAACAAAAAATTACAAATAAACTTAATAAATAAAAATCAACTTTTTATTATTTCTCAAATTACAAGATGTGGCCATTTTAATTTATTTCAAATTAAAAGATTATTATAATAGATGTTTATTATGAAATTTTATAAAAAAAATTGAACAAGAATCATGAAAACAAATTGTTAGGACTGATTTTTTAACAAAAGAAAATTAAAAATTATAAGTGGAAAATACGAGGTGAGATGAAAAATAGTAAAAAAAAAAAAAAACTTACTCCAATCAGAAGGATCCATATCCACGTGAATGGCAGATTCTTCATGTTCGGAGAGTAAATTCAATTCATTTAATACGTCTTCTGCTTCAGCGTCGACGTCTCCAAACAACAAAGATGCCTGTATCAACGTTTATTTATTTTAATTAATTTTTTTTAAAAATACTTTTTAAAAAACAAATTTAGTTATAATTCTCAAAAAAAAAAAAAATTCAGCATTTAATTCATATATACAGCAAAACAAAAGATTAAAATCAACTTATTATAATGGAAAAAGAAATGAAAACAATAAAAGCTACCTTATTGTGTTTTGCCTCTGGCTTTGAATCATAAACTTCGTCATCGGCATCATCTTCATCTTCTTCCATATTTTGTCTATCGTCGTGTTGATTGACCAGAAAGTTGAAGTTCGCCAAAATAGCTGCTTCAGTATCGAGTAATATAGCTTCACCAAATGATGTTGGTTGTTGCTGATATAGAAAAAAAGGAAAATCATTTTTGTAGAATAATTATATTAATTAAGAAAATAATACTTTACAAAAATCGAATATTTTATTTTATAATATACAAACACCTGCTGGGATTAATAATAATAATTCAATTAAAAATGATCTATTTACCTCTACTTTTTTTGTTGTAGTTAATCTTTCACCCGTTCGTTTATTAGATGGATCATTTCCATTGAGAGCTGGAGTATTTAATTCATCTGATTCGGTATTATTGTTTAATCCAAGAAGTGATCGAACTCTATTTGAACGAACGTCAATGATTGTATCGGTGTAACCTATTTCCTGTAGATACCTATGAAAAATGCAAAAAAAAAATATCAATTTTAAAAAATCAATGAAAACGTTAACAAAAAATAAATAGAAAAAAAAATACAAAGACATTGAAACCGACAATAAATACAAAAGACAAATAAATAAAATACAAAATAAGTAAATAAATGCTTATTTATATGTCAATTAAATTAATCAAAGTATTAATCTAATTTTTTTAAATTTAAATCAAATTTATTTTAACTTATGTAACATTTTTCATAAGTTCATTTTTAAGTATCGTCGACAGAGATAATTATTATGGAACATCAGAGGTAAATTTGGAATAAGCAATTTTTTTTTATGTAAAATTTTTATACTCTCTAAATCTGAATTAGTAAAAAAGTTTACTAATTTGAATTAGTGACTCACTTTTTGCTTCTCAATTAGTAAAATTTTACTAATTATTAGTAACTTTTACTAACAATTAGTAAAATTTTACTAATTATTAGTAACTTTTACTAACAATTAGTAAAATTTAACTAATTCTAAAGCAAAAAGTGAGTCACTAATTTAAATTAGTAAACTTTTTTACTAATTCAGATTTAGAGAGTAGTAAATTGTTTCAATTTGTTTTAATTAATAGTTTAATATTTTGCCTATAAAGTAAATTAAATGTTTTTATTTTTATTGTCACTGGTAATGAGAAAAAAATTGTTAAATTTCAAAAAAGTAAAAAGATTATTTCAAAAAAGTGTGAAAATGCATGAATTTCTTCGAATTCATGAACCAAAAGTTTTGAACGTTCAAATAAATGAAATTTTTTTTTTTTGCAACTTCTTTAAGTACAAATTTTATTACAAAATATTGTTTTAAATATATCTAAAAAAAAGTTATTTTATTAAATAATTATTTAATTTACTGTTTCATTTTACATTGACATCATAATTTTTAATAATTTATAGATTGAAAAAAATATTTCGCTCATTTGAACGTTCAAAACTTTTGACTCGTACGAATTCAATAAAAGTACCTGAAAATTAATATACTATTGGTAAATATACTTCATTTACCTAATTGTGAGAATATTCGCGTTAAGTTTATTCATTTTTAATAAATATTTTTTAAGAAAAAAGCATAAAACCAAAAAACCTAGGATAAGTTTATCAATTACGGCGCGTTCATAAAAAATAAAAATATTATTACTATTATATTTTATATATAACTGTTGCAAAATTTTAAAAAAAAATTATTTTAATCTTTTTTTGATACAATTACTTATAAAGATGCACATTTAAACAATTATTAATTTAATTAGAGATCAAATTTTTTCCCTCGCCGTAATTGAAACATTTTTAAGATTTACATTAGCTTCAATTACGGTGGGCAAAGTATCTACAAAATACACGTAATTTTGGTCACCGTAATTGACACACCGAAACTGATACAAACGCGCCGCAATAGAAAATTAGGTATTAGTTTTAATTTCTCATATTTGTTTAAATAATCGATTATTAATTTTTTTTTAATATCTAAATAACATAAGCTTTTAGTTTAATAAGTCTTCAATTGGCTTTATACAATAGAAATGTCGAATTTTCTATTTCAAAGGTATTTTGACTCGAATCGCGCCGTAATTAGTACATTTGCCCTATATTCTCTAGATTAATTATGGAACAAAAATAAAAAATCCATATTAACCAAAAATTTACTTTGTAACAAATAAAGAACAATTCAGTGATTTGTATTTCTGTATTTTTATCAAGTTTTTGTGTTAGAAAACGAGAATATTTATTTGAATTAAGAATAATTTTAAGTCATTTATTATTTGTAGATGGTTTTCCTAATATACAAAAAAAGAAAATATATGTTATACTTGCTGTTACAATTAAAATAACAATTTGTTCTATAATTGCCCCAAATGCGTGGCAATTATGGAACAATATTTAAATTTAAGTAGCTTCGTCAAAAAAATTTTTTCGTTAATGAAACTTAAAAGAAATCTTCAGAAAGATGTTTTAATAGTTAAAAACATTTTTTTTTGAACAATTTAGATTTTTGGTGAAGAAAAAACAGAAAAAATCGCTTTTTTTTTTGTTCCATAATTTTCTCGGTTGACAATAGTTTTGTTTTTTAATAAATATTTAAACGATAATTTAAATAATATAAAAGCATCAAGATATTTTTATCAAAGAAAATAATATTTTTGAATTAAAAATTAAAACTGTCCAACGATTCATGTTTTTTCTATTTTTCGTAGAGAAAGTCTTTAATAGAAGCTTTTGTTGATTTTTAAAAAGTCAATAATTACGTAATATAATTTGAATACAAATAAAATTTTAATTAAAATTATCAAAAAAGAAATGTTTCGATTTTTAAAACGTCAATAACTTTATAATAATTTACAGTAAAATTACTCAAATAAATTAATCGATACGTTTTTTAATATTCTTATAATCAAGTTTTACAGATTTTTAAATAAAAAATTTTTTTAAATATTAATAATTTTGGAAGAGTTAAAATTGTAATTTTTAGAAATAATTGAATTGCAAAAGATTCTATTAAATCTCAGACAATAATTATTGTAAGAGAAATTTTTTAGTGATTTCTGTTGATGAAGAATTTATTAGAAATCACATACAAAAATTGAAATCCAAAAGTTTTTAATTGAAAAATGCTTTCAGATAATTGAATTTTCGAAGAATTTCATTAAAATTATTAAAAATAATTAATTTAGTGAAGAATTTTAGTTAAAATTTGTTAAATAATTGGAATAATGAAGATTTGCATTGTACAATAAAAAAAACGTATTTTGTTTAAAAATTTTTTTTAAAAAAAAGTCGAAAAAGTCACATTTTATTAAAATAAGTCGACAAAAAATCGGAAATAGTCGTATAATCCGAGCCCTGAAATTATGATTTAAATGTAAATGACCCTTTAATTTAAACTGTAATTTAAATGAAAATTTAAATCAAGTTGATTCAAATCATTACAGAATTGAACTTATTATTTAACAGATAAATAAATAAATAAACTTACTGTCGTAAAAGCTGTCGGCTTCTTCGCCAAGTTACATTGCTAACTGATGAGAATGTCACTTCCGCATCACCAGCACCTCCTTCGGAACCTGTGCATGTACTGCTTTCCTCATAACCAGGTGGTTTGCCGTCTTGAATTATTAAATCAGTACCATATTTTAATTTGTGATACTTCAATCTGTAAATTAAAAATCATTTTAATAAATTATCACCAATAGTCAAATGAATTAATTTTAAAGTCACATAAAATGAAATTTAAATTATTGAATATAATTTAGTTATAAAATATTATTAATCAAAGTGATAAAAATATCAATCTCTAAATTATAATTCATATTTAACACAATATCAATTGTTAATTTAAAATAAAAATGTTTTATTAACCTCTCTTGCTTTAATGCATATTCCAGCATTTTTATTCGCCTAACGAGGTCATTTTTTAAATTTTCTTGACCCTTTCTTTCGCCTTGAAGGAATGCTATTCTAGCCTAGGGAGAAAAACAAAAAAATTTAAATTAGCGTAAAATAAAACAATTATTTATTTGTTAGTTACATTTTTAATGTTTTTTCTTTCTACTTTTTAAAAACATAAATTTTCAATCTGGGTGAAGTTTATAACGTTTATGATCATCGATTAAAAATAAAAAATAATTTTTACGCAGAAAATGAATTTTTTAAAAATATTTATTGATCGAAAAACGGGAAACATTTTTTCAGACAAAAAAAAATTATAATAATTTTTATAGAAACATATTTTTTTCTTCTAAATCGTTGATCATAAACGTTGGGAACTTTAACAAATGTGATTTACATTTAAATGTGGTATTTCTAATATTATATTTAAAAAAAAATGATAAAAACATATAAATTATTGTATTAGTATAATTATTATTTATTATAATAATGTAACACAGATGGATATTATCTTTTTACATGTGGATATTAGTATAATTATATATATTATAAAAATTATTATAAATATTATAAATATTATAAATATTCTATCAAAAATCAATATGTAAAAAAAAATATAATACAATTGTAAAACGAGATTTTACGTAATATCAATATGAATTCGGAAACATCAAATACCAGTTTCATAAAATTTATTATTTTACTCCCTAAGCAATAAGTAAAATGTGATTAGCGATCATATAACTCGTTGCTTTATATAAGTATGTAATAAATTTTAAATATTTGTTTATTTCGTTGACAAAAATTATATCACGAAAACACAATAATCAAAAATAATAAAAAAATATTTAAATAAATTTTTTCCTTTAATACACAATAATTATTTTTTAAAATGTAAAATATAAACACTTTTATATTAATTTTATTATTAATTATTAATTAATATTAATTAATATTATATTTTATGTTATTGCAAAATTTTATTACCGCATTTGTTTTAAAACACAAATTTTACTTACATTTATACAAGAATAATTTTTTATTTTCAACAATTTTTTTTTTCATTTAGAAATATAAAAAAACTTCAATATTTATTTATTTATAATTAAATTTTTTTGTTAATTATATAAATTTTATAATTTTCAAAATAAAGGAGAAATTATCATAACTTTGAGAAAAATAATAAATATCAAGTCCGCGTTTGTTTTGTTTTACCATCAAAATAATAAATCTTATTTCAATACACAATAGAAGAAAAAAAAAAAAAAATTATTTTAATTTTGCATTCACAATTTCTAATCCATAATTCAATAATTTGTTGATTTACATGAAATATCCATATTTTGAGGTGACAAGTTTAATTAGTAAAGTTTGTTGCCTGTGGGCAATAATGATAATAAAGAGAATGAAGGCGATGTCAATAATACCGGTTGATGTGATGTCAAAACCATAACTTTAACATTTTTATCACATCTAATTGCCACGGACCCAACAAATTCAATCGATATTGAAAAATCAAAAAGAATAAAAAAAAAAAACAATAAACGTTACTTGTTGATTGTTAGTAAAAAAAAAAAAAAAAAAAAATCATGTTAGAAAAATCGATAAAAACTCATTACTTCTCAATTGGACTCGAAAGGTGTACATAACTTTAGAAAAGAGAAATCAAGCGAATAGAAAAAAGTAAATATAATCAGAAATAAAATAAAATGCAAATAATGGTGGAAACTTACTTGAAATTCTGCTCTATCGAGTTCCCACTGTGATCTTTCGAGTTCAAAACGAGCCCATTCATGTTGAATGAAGTGTAGTATACCAGGCATTGAGTATTGTGGTCTCTGATCTTTCACTACTTCCTTTAAATTAGCACTTCCATTATCACTACCTTGATGCTTATTATTCGAGAGTAAAATATTTGCTCCACCAGATATTTGTCCGTTGTAATTTTGCGAAGGAGATGTGGAGCTATCCTCCATTGTGGAATTGCTGAACAAACTGGGCACCTTCATCTCACGAGATGACAGCCATTACACTTCAATTCTCTCTCGCTTTTCTTCCTTTCGCCCTTCGCTTCACTTTGGCTTGTACTTCAGTTCTTTAGGGCGGGTTCAGAAATTTCTTAACACACACTGACTATATGGTCCTAAAGATTATGCGCTCTTTTTTTTTTTACCTCTTTCTTTCTTTTTGACAAGTAACTGACACTTACACAAGAGTAAAAGAGATAGGAACAATGAAAGAACAAGGTTGAGTAGTAATTTTCAATATACATAGAATACTTTTACGTAATAACACCAGAGATGGGAATGTAAAAGAGAGTTAAAGAAACCTCCCATATGTGACATTTTGGCATAAAATATTTTAATGTGACGTCATCTTGCCTACCAGGTGGTAATTTTGTGCAAATATTTATTTTACCGACGTATATATATAAATATAATAATAACATTGATCTCTATATATATATGTGTGTCGGTAAAATAAATATCTGCGTTAAATTTCCACCTGGTAGGGAAGATCACGTCATATTAAAATACTCTATAAGTATTTTTTGGTAGAATAGGGTAATATACGTAATATATTATACGTAAAAAAATGTAATTTACATAATGTAAAAAACCCACGTAATTTACGTAAAAATGCTCTGAGTTACGTGAAATTTTAAAACCCTGAATGAAAGGGATCAGTAAATTGTCACATATGGGGGTTTTTACTGAATCTTAGAATTTTTACGTATAATTAACGTAGAAAATTATTTTTTACAGTAATATGTTGGGTAGTGACGTGTTTACCTTGTTTTACGTTCTCAACACTGACACAGTAATTTCCTATATATTTATATCTCGAATTGTTTTTAACAATACAATTTTTTGATGAAAGCGGGTAACATACGTAAAAAACGCGTTACGTAATGTAAAATTACGTTTAAAAAAACTTGGAGTTACGTGGTATTACGTAGAAAACATATAATACGCAGGTCGAAAATTCTCTAACAATTTACTCCTAACTTCACAACCCTGACAAATAGTTGGTAAAAAGGGGAAAAAGTCATTAAAAAAAAATTGCACAAATTAATGTGATAATGTAAAGGTGTTCGTATATTTTATTTACTTTAGAGAGTGTTTCAATGATTTTCAATGACTAAAATTTAAATAATACAATATTGTTGATATTTTTAAAATCATTTCAAATGATTCTAAAGGAATGGAGATTAAATAATAGAAAGGTAAATAAAAAAAATATTATCTATAAAGCATATGTGCTACAGATCGAGATAATGTATCTTTTGTCTAACATTATGTATATACTTATATGTAAAATTTATAATTTAATCAATTGAACGTCACATTTCTATTATAAATGATAAAACTTTATTTTTAGTAGAGAAAACAAAACAGACTTTCAAACAAAAGATTAAATGTTTTGATATTAAAAAAAAATAATAATAAATAAACATTTTTGTTATTCGAAAAATCATACTATTGTTAAAAAGGAATTTTATTTTTTTTAGAATAAAAAAAATAACAGTGGGTTTTAAAAATATTATACTTTTAATTGCCAGTAAAATGGCTGAAAATATAAATTCCGCTGACAATGCTTGGAATCAAGAAGAAACTGTTGACGAAGATGAAAGTCAATCAACATCCAACACAATGGATGCTAGGTTTGTTTTATAATATAAAAAAATAGTCTACATTTTTTTGTGATGTAAATTAATTTGAAAAAAAAATGTTTTGTTTCTAATTATAATATTTAAATTTATATATTAAATAAATAAAAATTTAAATATAAATTTAAATATTAAATTTTTTAATTTATCTTATTATAAACAAAGACATTTAATTTATTAATATATTAAGATTAAAATTAATTAATAAATTAATTTAATATTATTTTTTCTTATAACTATTTGAATAATATTTTTACAGCTCATCAGAACCATTTATTCGAAATAATTATTGTCAACATTCAAACGCAAATTGTTATGATGAGGATAAAATGCGACGAAAATTAAAATTTTTTTTCATGAATCCTGTTGAAAAATGGCAAGCTAAACGAAGATTTCCATATAAATTTATTGTACAAATAATTAAAATAGTATTAGTTACGACACAACTTTGTTTATTTGCGCATAACAATTATATACACGTCAATTACACATGGGACAATCGAATTGCATTTTCACATCTTTTTCTGAGAGGATGGGATTCTGTACAAGAGGTAAAGAAATTTACAATAAATTATAATTAAATTAGCTAATAATTTTTTTTCTATATTAGGAATATATATTGGTTATTAAATTAATTTTTTATTTGGATTAGGTCATTAAATTTTGACATAAGTCGTTGTTGCGGCCATAAAAAAAATTGATAATTTAATAAATAATTCTCAAAGACATTTTTGTCTGGAAAATTAAACAAATTCACAAAAAAATGTTAAGCTTCGGATTGTATGACTGATTCAGGCTTATTTTTTAAATGCAACTTTTTTCAATTTATTTTAATAAAATTATTATTTGACAAAATAAAATTAAAAAATATTTTCAAAAATTTTAATGACATTCTTCAAAAATTCAGTTAATTAAAACATTTTTCAATTATTTTCTAAAACTAAAATTCTTTTAAAAAAGTCTTCAGCTACTTAAATTTAAAAAATTTTCAATTCAAAATCTGAAATTTGATTATTTCTAAAAATATGAATTGTAACAGAATTGAAATTCAATTATTTTTTAAATTTCTGTTTAGAATTCTTCGCTATGTTAATTATTTTTACCAAAGTTCTTCTAAAATTCAATTATTTAAAATAGTTTTTAATTGATTAAAAATTTTTAAATATTCAATTAATGTCTGTTTTTATAAAAAATCTTCAGTAATTCAATTTAAAAAAAATTTCATTTTAAAATCTCTTAAAATTCCATTATTTTCAAAAATTTTAATAGAAACTATTCGAATATTTAAGTATTTATTAATTTTTATCTAAAATTCTTCGCCAAATTAATAATTTTCAATAATATTAATCAATTTGTTTCAATTCTAAGAATTTTTATCAATTTCTTTTAAAATTTAAGTATTTAAAACATTTTTAGGTAAAAATTTTCCTATTTCCCATAAAGTATCTTACTTTTAAGAAGTGACTAATTTTAATCAATTATATCAATTCAAAATTTAATTTTTCCAAATTTGAATTCGATTAAATTTTCATTTATCCAAATTTCAATTTATTTCTAATTTATTCAATTAAAATTTTAATCGATCTAAATTTCAATTTCAATTCATCTAATTTTCAATTAATTCTAATTTTTATTAATCCCAATAAATTTATTAACTAAAATTTTGGTCAAATACAAATTCAATCGATTGAAACTTAAAATTAACAAAATTTCAATCTGTCTAAAAATTCGCCAATTTATGTTTCAAATTATCCGAATATTATTTTGTCCAAAATTTAATTGTTTTCAGATTTAAATTATCGAAATTTTATGTAATTACAGTCCTCAGATTCTACAAATTTTTCTGACTTTTTTTTCGAAAATACCACTTTTTGCGACTTATTTGAATAAAATACAACTTTTTCGACATTTTTTTACAAAATTTTTTAAACAGAATACATTTTTTTAGTATACAATGCAGATCTTTTTTATTTCAATTATTTAACAAATTAAATTATTTAATTATTTTTGAATTATTTAACAATTAATTAATTAATTATTTCTAAAATTCTTCGGAAAATTAATTATTTTTAATAAATTTAATCAACATTTTCAAAAATTTAATTTCTTTTAAACATTTTTCAATTTAAAATTTTCTAAAATTCAATTATTATTATTAAAAGCTTATAAAAAAATCTTCAGCAATTCAAATTTACAAAAAATTTATTTAAAAAATTAAAAATTATTTAAAACATTTTCTAAACTTCTGAATTCAAATAATTTGTATAAATCTGATTAGAGAATTAATAAAACTTATTTAATTTCTAATAACAATTGTTTGATAATAACAGGTCTCGAATTATACGACTTTTTTTTTACATTTTTTTTACAAAATTTTTAAACAAAATACGTTTTTTCAGTATACAATGCAGATCTTCTTCAGATCTTCTTTATTACAATTATTTAACAAATTTTTTTAATAAAAATTCTTCACTAAATTAATTATTTTTAATAATTTTAATGAAATTCTTCATAAATTCAATTATCTTAAACTATTTTTCAATTAAAATTTTTATGAAATTTAATATTTGTTTATAGTTTTAAAAAAATAAGCAAATAAAATTACCAAAAAATTTTAATGCAAAATCACATGAAATTTAATTATTTACAAAAAATTTCAATTATTTTTATGATTTTTATAATATTCTTCGAAAATTTTGGAATTCAATTTTTTCTTTGTGTTTTCTAATAAATTCTTCATCAACAGAAATCACTAAAAATTTCTCTTATCATAATTATTGTCTGAAATTTAACATAATCTTTTGAAATTCAATTATTTTCAAAAATTTCAATTTAAAAGCTTCTAAAATTTAATTATTTCTAAAATTTTTTAAAATTTAATAATTTCAATCAAAACTTTTCCGAAATTCAATAATTTTTAATGATTTTTATAATATTCTTCGAAAATTCAATTATCTGAAAGCATTTTTCAATTAAAAACTTTTGAAAATTAATTTTTGTTTGTAATTTCTAATAAATTCTTCATCACCAAAAGTTTCAATTAAAAATCACTTGAAGTTCAATTAATTTCAAAAATCTAAATTGTAAATCTTTGAAAATTCAATTACTTTTAAAAAATCTTATCTAAAATTATTTGATAAATTATTTACAATTCTGTAAAATTTAATTATTTCTGAAAATTTCAACTATAACTCTTCCAAAGTTCAATTATTTTGAATAATTGTAATATTTCTTTAAAAATTCAATTACATATTTGAATTGTACGGATGTAAAAAAATGATTATATCGAATTATAATATTTTTCTAAAAATATGCTGCAATGGTCAAAATATAATGGTCTAAACAATTTATTTATAATTTATTCATTCATTAATAATACAAAAATGTAATCGCATAAATAAATTTCAAAAGAAAAGAAAAAATATATATTTCAGGTTCCAGCATATCCACCAGCTTCAGGACCGTTTGCAATTTATAAACAAGATGATTTTTATGAAACAGTAAATTTTGCATTAGACGGTTATTATAATTTAAATAATTCAATTGGATCCTATTCTTATGATTCAGAGGATAATTCACGTGGACCAGTAATATTGTGTTTACAACATTACAAGAAAGGAATTATTTTTGGTTTTAATGAAAGTTATATATTTGATAATGAAATTGAAGAATTATGCGTAAATATAACGCACAAATATAATGATAAATTTTCAATAGGCAAAGTTTTAATGGATGAAAATGTAAAAATTAATTTCTCATCATTGATTAAAGCAGAATTAAAATTTGCAATTAAAACTGTTAATTTAAAAGCAGCTGGTCCAATAACACCGCCCGATTGTTATACATTTAAAATTAAAATTATTTTTGACAACAAAGATTTTGATGGACAAATGTTACTTTCATTGGACACTGAACCAAGACGTTTATTATGTAAAGGATTGACGCATTATTATCCAAATAGTCAACTTGAATCGGCATTAAGAACTCTATTAAATTTATTTGTCATTCTTATTTGTACATTTTCATTGATATTATGTTCGCGAGCAATTTATAGAGCACAATTATTAAAATATGAAACAATGGGATTTTTTAAAAGAACTTTTAATGTACCATTAAGTTTACAGGGGAGATTGGAATTTTTAAATTTATGGTACATTATGATTATTATTAATGATTTATTAATAATTATTGGCTCGGGAATAAAGGAGCAAATTGAAAGAAAACATTTTGGTAATGATCATTGGAATATTTGTAGTATTTTTTTGGGCACTGGTAATTTATTGGTTTGGTTTGGTGTATTGAGATATTTGGGATTTTTTAAAACTTATAATGTTGTGATATTAACATTGAAAAAAGCAGCGCCTGAAGTTGCAAGATTTTTATTGTGCGCTATTTTAATTTATGCGGGATTTACATTTTGCGGTTGGTTAATATTGGGACCGTATCATATGAAATTTCAAACACTTGCATCAACATCCGAATGTTTATTTGCTTTAATCAATGGTGACGATATGTTTGCAACATTTTCAATGACATCAGTTAAATCGCCAATGCTTTGGTGGTTTTCGCGAATTTATTTATATACATTTACATCGTTATATATTTACGTTGTTTTGAGTTTATTTATTTCAGTTATTATGGACGCATATGAAACAATTAAACTCTATTATCGCGATGGTTTTCCAAAGAATGATTTACAAACTTTTATTGCAATGCAAGATAATGATATATTAATAAATACATATAATGAATATTCAGAGAACAGTGAATTAGGTGAATTTTTCGAAAGATTTTGTTGCCAAAGAAAACGTAACGATTCAATGACTGCGAATAATTCGTCAGCGAATAAACCGGAACAAATATGCGGTGCTATTTGCATTTAAGAGACAAACTATTCGTTGTTGCTTTTTTTTTTTTTTAAGTTTGTCCCAATCAGTGATTATACCAATAAAATGTGTTCAAGTTTGGCAGTTTATTTTTTACAAAAAAGAAAAGAGAACTATTAAATTATAATGAATTTTAATATAAAAATAGTTTTTATTTTCATTTCTTCCTATTTCTATAGCTCTGAAGAAAGGGACCTTAGGAGTAAAAAATTATAGGTTATGTTTTGAAATTTTTAACTGAAATTATAATCAAAGAGGATCAATTCTCAATACAAATTATATTGATATTTAAGTTTTCATTACAGTTAAAATATTTTAACAAAAACTGATTTTAAGTTTATAAAAGTAAACATAAACTATAATTCGTTTGCTTCTAAGGTCCTTTTGTTTGCGACGCGTCTAAAATAATAATTTTTAAAATGTCGATATAAACTAATTTCTGAGATAATAAAATTTTGAATAAATTAATACTGCAATTTTCATCAAATTTTATTAAATACTATTTAGTATTTAATACTAGAAAAATATTGATTAATTATTAAATAAGTAAAATTATATAATTAATTTTTATCTAAGGAGCAAGTTAAAAAAAAATTAATGTGCAAAATAACTAATTTGTATCTAATTCAAATTTTTAAAAATTGAAATTTCTCATCAATGATTAAAGCATTAATTAATAGTTTAAAATTTAGGTAAATTAAATTTTGGATAATTTAACACAATAATTGAATAGCGAATTGGTTTTTTTTTTAACGGACATATAAGTAAATTTGTGAGAATTTTAAAATTAACGAAGCTGAAGTAGGCAACGTTTATATAAACGATTTTTAAAGAAATAATTTTTTAAAATAAAAAATTCTATAATTTTTTGTCTAAAAATTATTTTTTTATAATTTGTTGATTAATAAAAATTACAAGAAATATTTTTTAGACAAAAAATTATAGAATTTTTCATTTTAAAAAATTATTTCTTTAAAAATCGTTTATATAAACGTTGCGTACTTCAGCTTCGTTAAAATTAACAATATTTGATACAAACAAAAAAAATTAAATATATTATTTTTTTCCCCAGCTACATTGGTATTTTTGTTAACTTATTCTAACTCAATCTATAAAGTTTTAAACAATTAAAATTTGGGTAAAATTGAAATTCGGATAAATTTCAGTTTAAATCAATGAAAATTTGGATAAAATTGAAATTCGGATAAATTTCAGTTTAAATCAATTAAAATTTGGCTGAAATTGAAATTCGGATAAATTTCAGTTTAAATCAATTAAAATTTGTCTGAAATTGAAATTCGGATAAATTTCAGTTTAAATCAATGAAAATTTGGATAAAATTGAAATTCGGATAAATTTCAGTTTAAATCAATTAAAATTTGTCTAAAATTAAAGTTCGGATAAATTTCAGTTTAAATCAATTAAAATTTGGCTAAAATTAAAGTTCGGATAATTTGAAATTGAAATTTATTAAAATTTGTTGAAATTGAAATTTAAATAAGTTAAAATTTGAATAAATTGAAATTCGGATAATTTGAAATTTAAATCAATTAAAATTTGCTAAATTTGAAAAAAATTACACACATTCAATTGATGATAATAATATTATATGAAAATATGATATATACGTTATTTTGTATTCTCTAAATTTTACATTGTAAATTGAATTTTTTTTTAATATTACTTTCGTAAATTAATCGAATAATGAGAAAGTTGAAAAAGGTAGCACATTATTAAATTAGTTTTGAACTTGAATAAAATTATTGACAACAAAAATTTAATTTAAAAATTATGTCAAATTTTTAAATAATAATTTCTAATTATTAAACGAAAAATATTTTTAGGGTAAATATGATTTTTTATTTTCCAAATTCTGAAACAAAAATGCACAAAATTCTAATTCAAGATTTTTATTTTTATTGCTGTAACTCTTTTAATTTATAATTTATATCTATCATTTAATTTAAACTAAGTTCAATAATCAATGTAAATTAATAAAAAAAAAAAAAAAATTACCCCTTTATTTTTTTCATTCATTTTTCCTTTTTTTCAATGAAGGACGATCAAAAACTTGTTTCATTCCAGCTGCTTGATAATTGTGGAATTTCAAATTTTGTGCAGTTTCCGAAATCCAAGGCGAATCAAATTGTGTTGTATCTTGATCGACAAGATGTGTATATTTTGTTCGACCACTACGACCAAAGTTCTTGACTTGCATAACTTTTGGCAAAACTGTCTTATCAAAATGATCCTCCAATGTTGCACCAGAAAAGTCACGTTTAAATATTGTATCATCCTTATCAAGATAAAATGCACCGCGATGATAGTATTTTTGTAAAAATTTATATTTTCCCTTTGCCGCTTTATTTGTTATTGTTCTTGGATTAAGACGCGCCTCTTGACGACGTTCCTCCTCCGTCATTGTACGTAGTTGTTCAACTTCTAAACGTTCCTTTTCCATTTGTTCACGTTCCTCACGATCGCGTTTAATTCTTTTTAATTCACGCAATTTCCATGCCTCATATTCGGCCTCATCATTTTCATCGTCCGTACAAACATCCTCAAGTTTACTATCAATATCATTTGTCACTTTATTAACTTGTGTATCTTTACGTACAATATCCTCAACAATTCTCAATGTTTGCTTACGTCTTTCTTCAGCCATTTTTTTTGCTTCAGCTTCAGCTTGTTTTTGTTTAAATATTTCCTTCTCCTTTTCCATTACTGTGATACGATCTTTTTTACTGACAAAAATTGGTTTTAATCTTGGTCCCGTTTCCTCCTCTGAATCAGTATATTCCTCATATTCTGATGTTTCCTCTGAACTTTCACCTGATTTTTCTTCATCTTCATCTTGTATTAAATCCTCGTCGGCATCTTTTTTTGACATAACACGTTTTTTTAATTCCTCACGTCGTTTCTCAATTTCTGTATCTGATAAATCTTCATCTTCCGATGAATCTGAACTCTCAAGTTTTATTCTTTCACGTAATCTATCGGGTACTGTTTCAAGTATTTCGGGCTCATAAACATGTCGATGTCTTTCGACGCGTATTTCTGTTTCCGATTCTTTTTGTTTATTTAAACGTGTCAAACGACGTAATCGAGGATCGTCCTCGTCGCCAATTTTACTTCGCGATGGTTCAACAATTTCTGTATTTGTCTCTGTATCGTCGTATGATTTATAGACACGTTTCTCAAGAAAATCATCTTCCTCTGATTCTTCATCGGAACTTGCTGCTGGAGCATAATCAGGACGTTTACCAGATACATATCGATGTACTTTTACTTTTTTCATAGACAATTCTCCTGCAATCAAAAAGAAAATTGTATATGATGAAAAAAATTAAATTGCAGGGTTGACACAAAATTTTCATTATCAAGGTGTCTAGAACATTTTTCTAAATAAAATTCCAAAACTTTTACAAGATAAAATTTTTTTTCCAAGTACTATTTTAATAAATTTTATTTTGACAAAAATACATTACATGTACAAGATTAAATTATTTTAAAACTTTTTTCACTATAAACTATTAATGACTACATTTAATTTTTTGTATTTTTAGGTCTCGGATCAAATTTAGGGGAAGAAAAAAGACGTTTTAGTCGATTTCCATTACAAGAAAAGTCGAAAAAGTTGATTTCTTATTTTTTAAAAATACAATTACCGTGGATGTACCAGTTACTGTCCATGTCCCAGTTTCCGTCCATTTTACAAATATCTCGTATAGTAATTTAAATTATTTTTTAACAATAATTTATTCCTTTTGTCACACAATCGACTTATTAGTTTAAGTAAACAAATAAAAGAAAATAATTTTTTTATAAATGTTATTTTGAAAATTAAACTGGACGGAAACTAGGTCTTAGGTGGACGGTAACTGGGACATCCACGGTATATAATAAATATTTTATTATTACAGATCTCAAATCGACTTTAAGGCATAAAAAAAATCGAAAAAGTCCATTTTTTTTATTTTAACAACATTTAATTGGTTAATAAATATTTTTCTTTTGAATAACTAATGTTATTGGATATTAAATTCATTTTATTAATTTTATAATGAGAATAATTCTATAAAAAATTATTAAAGTTCCATTTTTATAACTTTCTTGAAGTCTGATTTAAGCAATTTATTCGAATTAAAAATTTTGTCATAGTTTTTTGTTTTGATGGTTAAAAAAATTTTTCAGACAATTCTTAATCAAGTTTTACAGATTTTTAAATAAATTTTTTTTTTTAATAATAATTTTGGAAGAGTTAAAGTTAAAATTTTTTAGAAATAATTGAATTTCAAAAGATTTTGTTAATTTTCAGACAATAATTAAATTTTACAAAACTAAAAATAAATTATCAAAAATTTTAGAGAACATTTTTTAAAACTAATTGAAATTTTAAAAACTTTACAATATTTAGATTTTTGAAATTAATTGAACTTCAAATGATTTTTTATTAAAAATTTTTGATGCTTTCTGTTACTAAAAAATTTATTAGAAATTGCAAAAAAAATAAAAATACAATAATTTGAAAACTTTTTAAGTGAAAAATGGTTTCAGATAGTTGAATTTTCGAAGAATATTATAAAAATCATTAAAAATAATTGAATTTCAGGAGAGTTATAATTGAAATTATTAAATTTTAAAAAATTTTAGATGGAAAATTTTAGAAATAATTAAATTTTAGAAGCTTTTAAATTGAAATTTTTGAAAATAATTGAATTTCAAAAGATTATGTTAAATTTCAGACAATAATTGTGATAAGAGAAATATTTAGTGATTTCTGTTGATGAAGAATTTATTAGAAATCACATAGAAAAAATTGAATTCCAAAATTTTCGAAGAATATTATAAAAATTATAAAAATAATTGAAATTTTTTGCAAATAATTAAATTTTGCATTAAAATTTTTTGGTAATTTTATTTGCTTATTTTTTTAAAACTATAAACAAATATTAAATTTTCATAAAAATTTTAATTGAGAAATAGTTTAAGATAATTGAATTTATGAAGAATTTCATTAAAATTATTAAAAATAATTAATTTAGTGAAGAATTTTTATTAAAAAATTTGTTAAATAATTGTAATAAAGAAGATCTGAAGAAGATCTGTATTGTATAATAATTGAATTTTAGAAAATTTTAAATTGAGAAATGTTTAAAAGAAATTAAATTTTTGAAAATGTTGATTAAATTTATTAAAAATAATTAATTTTCCGAAGAATTTTAGAAATAATTAAATTTTTGAAAATTTAAAGTTAAATTTTTTTAGAAATAATTGAATTTTAGTAGATTTAAAATCGAAACTTTCATAAATTTTAATTGAATTTTTTTTTACAAAATTTAAACAATAATTGAATTTAAAAGAATTTTCATTTGAAAAATATTTTAAATAATAGAATTTTTAGAGAACTTGATTAAAATTATTGAATATAATTAATTTTGCGAAAAATTCTAGTTAATATTCATTTAATAATTCAGTTTTGGAAGATGTAAATTTTATACTAAAAAATCGTATTTTGTTTAAAAAATGTTTTTAAAAAAAAGTCGAAATAAAAATTGTCAAAGAGCAATTAATGGAATATTGGTCAGTCAAATATATTTAACTATGTATATACCTACATCTTTTTTTTTTTTTTTTTATATTTTTCATGTATTTTTAATTTCCTTATTATTTTAATCTTATTGCCCTTTGAAAATTCTAGTAATAATGGACTTTAATTTTTATCAAATAAAAAGAAAAACTTATAGAAAAAGAGTAACTCAAATCTATTTTTAAAAATTAATGTACGAAAATAATTATTTTGTTGATTTTCTACTGACATAATTTTTAATTACATATCAGAAAAGTAAATGTATTTGAGAAAATTTAAAAGAATTAAATTTTCAAAAGAAATAAATAATTTGAAAGCTGATCCACTTATTTGTTTTGGAAATATATTATATAGTGTACCTTTGTCATTTTTAACAGGAACTGCTCCAGCTGTACTTTGTATTCCCATTGGAGCTGGTGCCAGGGAATTATTCGTAACAAAATAGTCCATCATCATCTTGAAGCGTTCTTTTTTTGCCTTTTTTCTCAATTAAAATACAATTATGTAAATATTTAATACATATAATAAATTGCAATTAATAATCACATTAAATATTGACAATTGTGATGAAGGCAACACACACTGACAATCTGTTTTTCAGAGTTGGGTAACTACGTAATGCAAAAAAAAGGTTTTTACGTATCTCGTGTAACTGTAAACGCAGTTAGTCTCCGTTGTTTCAAGATACAGTAAAAGATCCAAAATGTGAAACCATTGTCAGCTTGCGCATATGGATATACCTTTAAAAATTCTAAATTTCACGTTATGAATTACAATTAATAAACACTGAGCAGGCAATGCACAATACCAGTAATAAATATTTCTTTATTTTAATGTACAATTTATTAATAATTGTACTATTTTAAACGTCAATTGTAAAACTAAATAAAAATTTGAGTTTAATTAATAAAAAGAAATTCTATGACAGTGTTATTAAAATATAAATGCGACAAATTAAAAAGCACGTGCTTTTAACCAAAAAATTGAACTTCAACCTTTCAGTTGATGTAACTTAATTTATCATTTGTGTCATTATTTTCCTTCTATAATAATTAATAAAAAAAAAAAATGATTGTAATAACAATTCAACGATCAATTTTACAAGCAATTAAACCAATAAATTTAAATAGTTTTTATAATGTAGGAATTACATTACTACAAACTCAAAGAAATTTCATCACTGTCACATCGCAATTTTTCACTAATTCCAAATTAGAAAAACAAAGTATTTTTTTTAATAATGCAAAATATTGTACACAAAAGAAAGATTCACATTTAAAACCAGTTAAGGAAATTATTTCACCTTTACAAATTAAAAAAAGACCATTGAAGAAAAAAAAATCTTACAACGATGAAGAAGATATTCCAGTTCCTGGGGTAAGTTTCTTTTTTTCTATTACTTTAATAATTAATATTTTATTTTATAATTAAAAAAAAAAAAAAAAAAAAAATTAAATATTTTCTATAGTTTTGGAAAGTTAAGGCGTTAGCCACTGCTGAGGAATATAATTTGGAAGCTCTCATGGAAGGACTTAAACGACAAGATTTATATATTCCTCAAAAATTTCGTACATCTTCTAAACGTACGTAAAATAATTTTTTAACATATTTTGTAGTATCATACAATTTTTGTAAATTTTTAACTTTAATCTATTTTGCTTTAAACCATTTGCTACCAAAATATATATCTTTTTTTTTAAAAAAATTTAAAGAAATTTTTTCAAAATTTATTTACATTTACATTTCTTTAATTTAATATAATTTAAATTTATTATTGATTTTAATAAATTCAAAAATTAAACATTTCAATTATTATTGATTTTAATTTAAATTAAAAAAATAACTTCTATTTTATAGTATTTAAATATACTTAAATTATTTTGTAAATCTTTAAATTGAATTTATTAATGACAATATAAGTTTAAATAAATTTAAAAAAAAACATTTTAATAACATAATCATAATTTTAATTTTAGAAATTTAATTCTAGAAATTTATTTAAATTAATTTCATTTAATAATTTTTATTATATAATTGTTTAAATTTAACAATTAAAATTTACAGAGTGTCTTAACGATCAGAGGAGTCAGGGAATTTACTTAATTTTCTGGAATTTATTGTCAATAAAAAAAAAACTTTTTTATAGACAACTATAATTTATTTATTTTTACAAAGAGAAACAATATTTATTTATTTACTTTTACAAATCAAAATTATCACTTTTTTTTTGCAAATTATCACTTTTATTTGCAAATTCTCCTTTTTAATTTGACGATTTCTAAAATTCTCGATTTTTCCCAAAAATTTTTTTTGAGAATTTCTAATTTTTTTTTTTTTTGAAATTCCTAAAATTCTATATATTTTTCTTTTAATTTCTTCAACTTTTTGTTTTCTTACTAATTAGAAGGTTTCGTATATGAATAAAAACGATAACATTCGGATCATTGTTGTTTAATAAAAGTTTTTATTCATACGAAACCTTCTAATTAAGGGGGTAGTCTGGTGTTTAGGCCTTTTTTTAGGAGCTTATTTCAGAATTTATTTTTATTATAAAATAAAATATAATCACTCCAAATCTTTTTACATCGTTTTATTCTTCTTTTGAGGTGTTGAAAAAAATTATAATCGATTATTTTTTACTAGACATTGTTATTTATATTTAATATTAATGTTTATATCAAAAAAATGCTGGCGCAGGTGATTTACAAAAATCTGTTCGACCGATTGCTCCAATTTTTTTAGCTTATTTTACACAAGTATGGCTGTGGCCCGTACTAGAATTACGCAATTTTAATGATAACTTTTTTTTATTTTTAACTTTTTGTCAATAAAAAAGAGACAATTTTTGAATCTTTTTGCTTATATAGTCCGCTATTTTGTTATTTATTAACAAAAATGTTTTATTCTAGTACGGGCCAAAGCCATGCTTGTGTAGAATAAGCTGTAAAAAAATTGGAGCAATCGGTCGGATAGGTTTTTGTAAATCATCTGCGCCAGCATTTTTTTGTTATAAACATTAATATTAAATATAAATAACAAAATCTAGTAAAAAATAATCGATTATAATTTTTTTCAACACTTCATGATTAGAATAAAACGAAGTAAAAAGATTTGGTGTGATTATATTTTATTTTATAATTAAAAAAAATCCTGAAATAAGCTCCCAAAAAGGCATCGAAACACCAGACTCTACCCCCTTAATATAATTCTCGGACGTTAAACATTTTAATTGATTTCTTTTTTTTTTAATTTCGTTTTTTAAATCATTTTCAATTTTTCCCGTAAATTATGTTTTTTTTCTAAAACTTTCTTAAATTTTTAATTTTTGTTTTAAATTTTCTCTTCAACATTGCATTTCATTTAAATTTTCTATTTTCTTTTAATTTTTTTTTAAAGATTCTCGTATTATTTTAATTCTTTTCCAATTTTTAATAAAATTTTCTCATTTTTTTCTCTTAATCTCTTCTATATTAATGTTTAAATGTTTTTCCTTTAAATTTTCCCTTTATTTGAGAAATTCTTAAAAAAATTTTATTTATCAGTTAATTATTTAATTCTTAAACTTTTTAAAAAATAACTTTTATTTTATATAACTACGAGAATATTTGTTATTAATTCAGTTATAAGAAAATCATTACCTATTAATAATGTTCTAATTTAACACCTGTAAGCTTTAAAGTTTTGTATTAGAATTTATTTATGTTTATACGTATTTTTCGAGTTATTTACAATTTTTAATAATCGAATATATTCCATTAAAAAAAAAGCTGAAAACCATTTTTTACCCTCTATTATTTATAAATTAAAATATTTTTAATTAATTTATTATTATTTATTTCTCCACTGTGTACTTTTACAAAGTTTTACAATTTTCTTTTCCGCAAACTTAAAAATAAAACTAATTGTGAATAAAAAAAGGTAATATAAAGCAACATACATAATTCAAAATTAAAATAAAAATTTTCTATTAATATTTTGGGTGTTTTGAAAGTTCATTACAAAGTTTCTTGATAAATAAAGATAATAATTTGTTTAAAGAAGGTTTAAAAAGTTCCAGTTGTTTTTTTTTTGCTTATATAACATTAAACATACAAATGAAAATAATTGTCATTTAATTATTATTATTCTGTTATTTATGGAATTATTTTTTCACAAATATAATATTTTATTGTTTATTGCGAAATAAAGCATTTTAACAACATTAAACAGTTATTTTTAAAAATAATCCCATATTTTAAAAACTGTAATTTAATGTTTTATTATAAATTAAAGACTGAAAGTAAATATAATAAAAAAAATTATTGGACTTTCTATAAATAATAATTATTCTCACAGTTACATGTATTTACAGCTGAACCAGATGTAATTCAAGCAATTCCAAAATATGAAGTTGGTCAAGAACCACGTGAAATTTATTTCTTTAGAGAAGGAACAGTTGTCTTGTGGAATATTCCAGAATTAGAATTAGGTAATGTGTTACAATTTTTGAAAAATTATGAAGACAACAGTTATAAGAATGATTTAATTCACGCTGAAGGTGAAGTAATGTCTTATACATACGCTGAAAAAGGGTAATATATTTAAAATTTTTTTTATTAAATATTTATAACATGAATAGTAGAAAATAAAATAAGAACAAAAATTATTGTCATTGTTTATTTTTTTTTCAGCAAAAGAAGTCATTTAAAAGATGGAGATATAGTTTTGGCTCCCGATACAAATGAATATGATAAATATACATTCTCAAATGCAGTAGCACAATCAGTAAAATTGGGAATATGGGAAGCGTCATTAAATCTTTATGTTAATTCAATAGAATTTGTCACTGAAGATTTAAAAGCAGGTAGAACTATTAAAATGACACGAGAAGAAGTACTGAGAAAACAGGGAGAACTATTTGCATTAAGACATTTAATTAATTTGAGTTCTGATTTACTCGATACTCCTGATTTTTATTGGGAACGTGATGATCTCGAAACATTATATCATCAAACTTGTTCTAATTTTAATATTACAAAGCGCACAAGGGTAAGTAAATCAATTTTTATTTATTTTTTTTTTAATTTATCATTACTATTATTATTACTATTACAGACTTCGGATTGACTTAAAAGGTAAAAAAAGTCGTTTTAGTCGATTTACATTCCCAAAATAGTTGATTATTAATTTTAATTAAATTTACTTAATTTCATAATTATTTTACTTTAAATAAGTAAATAATGTTATTGGATATCAAATACATTTTATTAATTCCTTAATAAAAATAATTCTATAGGAATATATCAAGAAAATTTATTTCGAATATTTCAGAATCGAAGTTGTAAATTTTTTTAATTTTTAATTGAGTAGGACAAATTTCGGAAAAAAAAATTCTGACAACAATTCAATTTTAGAGTTTCCATGTGAAACTTTTGTAAATATTTGAATTTTTAAAGAAATTTTAAAATTATTAAAAATAATTGATCTTTGAAAGAGTTATATAGTTGAAATTTTTAGAAATAATTAATTTTCAAAAGATTTTTTTAATTTTTAGACACTAATTAAATTTTACAGAACTAAAAATAATTTATTAAATAATTTTAGATAACAATTTTTTTTTAAGTAATTGAATTTTCAAAGATTTACAATTCAGATTTTTGAAATTAATTAAACTTCAAGTGATTTTTAATTAAAATTTTTAGTGAAAAAGTTTTTCATTGAAAAAATGCTTTCAAATAATTGAATTTTTGAATAATATTACAAAAATCATTTAAAATCATTTAATTTTGGAAAAATTATAGTTAACACTTTTTAAAAATAATTAAATTTTAGAAGGTTTTAAATTGAAATTTTTGAAAATAATTGAATTCAAGTGATTTTAAAGTGAAATTTTTTTGCTGATTTCTGTTGTTAAAGAAATTTATTAAAAATTGAACTTTAAAATTTTGTAATTAAAAAATGCTTTTTCAGATAATTGAATTTTCGAAGAATTAAAAAAAATCATTTAAAATAATTGAAAATTCGTAAGAGTTGCAATTAAAATTATTAAATTTCAGAAAATTTTAAATGGAAAATTATAAAAATAATTAAAATTTAAAAGGTTTTAAATTGAAATTTTTGTTAATTTTATTTGATTTTTTTTTTAAATTATAAACAATTATTGAATTTTATAAAATTTTTAATTGAAAAATAATTTAAGATTATTAAATTTTTGAAGAATTTCATTAAAATTATTAAAAATAATTAATTTAGTGAAGAATTTTAGTTAAAAATTTGTTAAATAATTGAAATAAAGAAGATCTGAAGATCTGTATTAAATAATAAAAAAAACGAATTTTGTTTAAAAATTTTTGTAAAAAAATGTAAAAAAAAGTCGAAAAAGTCGCATCTTATTTAAATAAGTCGAAAAAAAGTCAGAAAAAGTCGTATGTATAATCCGAGGCCTGCAATTATTATTTAAGGGGAGGCACCACCTCCAATTTTGACCCACTCAAATTTAAATTATTAAACGAGGTTTTATTTTTTTCCTTGAATCATTTGGATCCTAAAAACATATAAAGTGATCAAAAAAAGAAAATTTTAATTTTTGACCATTTTAGAATTTTTATTTTTTTTAAAAAAATTAATAATTTTTGAATATCCATGCGAGAGATTCCATTAAAAAAGCGTGAAAAATAGTTAAAATTGATGAAAGAACATAGATATATGTAAAATATTAATTTTTTTAAGACTTTAATTTTTAAAATGGGCAAAAATTAATTTTTTTTTTTTACCATCGTGTATATTTTTAGGACTCAAATGATGCAAAAAAAAAAATAACCTCATTTAATAATTTAAATTTAAGTGGGTTAAAATTTAAATTAAAATTTATCTTTTTGTGAAAAATTTTCCAAAAAAGTTAAAATAATTAATTTTACAGGTAATGAATGAAAAAATAAATCACTGTGTGGAACTCGTGGAACTTTTGTCATCCCATTTAAGTGATAAACATCATGTTCGATTAGAATGGATGATAATAATTCTTATTATGGTAGAAGTTGGTTTTGAAATTCTCCACTACATTGATAGATACTTTGTAAAACCGGTGAATGAATAATAATAGGTCAGTTTTATAATTTTTTTTTATATATATTACATTTTGTTGTATATATTTTTTTTAAAAAAATTATTTATGACTTAATTGTCATAAACAATGTTATATACATAGTATATATACTGATTTTTGTTACATTCTATTTTAATTTAAAAAAAAGATTTTGATTAAATCAAAATAAAATATTTTTTAAACAAGTTAATATTAAAGAAATTATTGGTAATTTATTCTTAATAAATTACAGTACATAAAACAGTATAATTACAGTATTATACTAAAAATTAAGACAATTTGAAAAACCTTTACTGATTAATAAAATATTACACAACTTAACTAATTTATTTTCTTTTAATTTGAATAAAAAAAATATATTTTCTTTTAATATAAAAAAAAAAACTTACGCCAAATTTGTTTATAGCTTTTAAAGTAGTTTTGAAAAATTACTTGTAAAATAATTAATTTAAAGAAGATTTAAAATAAAAATATAGAAAAAAAGAAATTTACAAAATGAAACTGTATATTAAATAAAAAAGTAATGAGTATAGCTATTTAATTATTTTATTATTCACTTATTTATTTGCATCAAAATAAATTTTTGAAAAACTTTTTTAAGAAAATAAAAGTTGTTTCTTAATTTTTAACAAGTGTTGTCAAGAAAATTTGTTTAAATTTTTATTTAAAAAAAAATAAATTTTTTATAAACAAATTTATTTATTTTTAGTTTGATCGTGGGTAAAGCTTCCTGAAGTGTACCTACAATATTTGAAGAGTATTCCAATTTTATTCATAATTTTTATTTTAGTAGTAAACAATGATGGAAACAACACCTATAAATATTTTTGAAAAAAAATTGTTGTATCAAAAGTTATTAACAATTTAACTTTTTAACACCTTTTTAGAAAAAAATTAATTACTTAAAAACTAATTGACAGAATTGAATAAAAATTGGTACACATGTTTAAAAATAAATATTTTTTAAAAATATAAATTTTTTTTCAAAATTATCATACAATTTGTTTAAATAATTGCACATTTTTATAAACAAATGAAAATTAAAGTATGTTCTCAATTAGATAATTAAGTTTTCTTTACAGCATCTTATTCTACATGATATTTGAAACAATTTTCAAAAAAAAATTTTTGGGCACGTATTTTAATAACAAAATATAGCGTTTTTTGTTGCGCGCTGCAGAGAGGTTATGGCGCGCTGTACCGCGGCGAGTATTCGCACTGTTACACGTGTGTTACGCTATAGGCGCTTTAAACATACGCTTTAAGTTGTTATGTTTATTCAATGGTCTTGTCAAATGTATGCATAATAATTTAATTATTTTTATGTAAAATGAATGAATATTTATGTTAATAATAAGTTCTGGGTAAGTGAATATTAGGAAATTTCTTCGAAAAATCGTGTTGGTTTTCTATTAACTTTAGTTCTAAATATGAAATAATTATTGTACATGACATACCAGTAAATGTTTACAAGATGTTTACAAGATGTTTACAATTATGTCATTATATCTGAATGTTTGCAACACAATAATGTAGCGGTCCATTTATTTAATACCAAACTTATTGACTTCTTAAAACGATTTCATGGTACTGAAAATGTCAAAAAAATAATTTACTTTTCAGACGGGGCTGGATCGCAATACAAAAATAAATTTAATTTCGTTAACTTATTGCATCACGAAAAAGAATTCAAAGTTAAAGCGGAATGGCACTTTTTTGCTACCTCCCACGGCAAAGGTCCTTCGGATGGGATTGGTGGGTCGGTGAAGAGAAATGCTAAAAAAGCCAGTTTACATCGCGTTTATGAAAATCATATAATTTCACCACGAAGTCTTTTTGAGTGGGCAAATGGTTTTTTTAAAAAAATAAGTTTCGATTTTTGTACAAATCAAGAACACGATGCACATGAAAAATCGTTGAAAGTACGTTTTCGCAATGTAAAAACAATTCAAGATACGCGACAATATCATTGCTTTGTTCCCACAGAAAATAAACAAATTAGGTGTAAAAAATTTTCTGGAGATAAAGACTTCGATTTGAAGAATATTTACGCTTAAGAAAAATATTCAACAATGTATCTAAATAAAATGTTTCTAAACAATAAACAAAATATTTAAATAACAAAGAATTAAAATTATAATTGAAATAAACCTTTATTTCCAATGAGTTATCTGATTTGAAGCATATCTGAGGCGCCTAGAGTATCACTAAATACTCGCCGCGGTACAGCGCGCCATAACCTCTCTGCAGCGCGCAACAAAAAACGCTATATTTTGTTATTAAAATACGTGCCCAAAATTTTTTTTTTTGAAAATTGTTTCAAATATCATGTAGAATAAGATGCTGTAAAGAAAACTTAATTATCTAATTGAGAACATACTTTAATTTTCATTTGTTTATAAAAATGTGCAATTATTTAAACAAATTGTATGATAATTTTAAAAAAAAATTTATATTTTTAAAAAATATTTATTTTTAAACATGTGTACCAATTTTTATTCAATTCTGTCAATTAGTTTTTAAGTAATTAATTTTTTTCTAAAAAGGTGTTAAAAAGTTAAATTGTTAATAACTTTTGATACAACAATTTTTTTTCAAAAATATTTATAGGTGTTGTTTCCATCATTGTTTACTACTAAAATAAAAATTATGAATAAAATTGGAATACTCTTCAAATATTGTAGGTACACTTCAGGAAGCTTTACCCTCGTTTAAAATTTTTTTTGGTTTATTGCATATCTGAAAACAATAAAAAAAACTTGCAAAATGTTTTGGAATTAGTCTCAGGAAACTTTTTGTTTAAATAATTTTACCCACAAAAAAGCAAAATATATACCTTTTAATTTTCAAAAATAAAATCAAAGTGAAAAAATTTTTATAAACAAAATATTTAAACAAAAAGATTCATCAGGTTCACTCTAGAACTTTTTATAAACTAGTATTAATCAAAAAGAAAATCTATTTGAGCCAGTACTGGCTCAATATCGGCTCAGTACTGGTTTGCCAGTAACTATGGTATAATACTGAAATTTTTGGTTATGTATAGATGTATCTCACAGTTAAGGGGTTAATTGAATAAAGAATTTGAAAATGCTATACTTATCATCGCTTCTCGGTCATATGGCTATGAAGGGAGTCGAAGAATTTTTTTTAAATAAAAAAAATATGCAAAAACTTTTTGATTATTGTTATAATTCATTTCCAATTATTCTTTTTGAGATAATAAATTATTAAAACAGTTAAATATTATAAGTGTTTTAATAAAAAGAATTTTTTTATTAATCCAACTTCTCATCGCTTCTCGGCCATATGGCTAAGAAAAAGATATATTGTGGAAAACATTTTATTTTACAAAAAAATATTGATAACCTTTTTAATTATTCTTATATTATAAATTTTCAATTGTTCTTTTTTAAACAATAAATTAATAAATAATTAAAAAATTTTAAACATTAAAATAATTTAAATAATTTTATATATTCAACTTCTCATCGCTTCTCGGCCATATGGCTATGAAGGGATAGTCGAAGAATTTTTTTTAAATAAAAAAAATATGAAAAAACTTTTTTGATTATTCTTAATATGGATTTTTAATTATTCTTTAAAAGATAATAAATTATTATTAAAGCAGTTAGAAATTATAATTGTTTAAAATAGAACAAATTTTTTGAAACCCAACTTCTCATCGCTTCTCGGTCATATGGCTAAGAAAGGGCCTAGTCGTACGACTTTCTTTGTTCAAGAAAAAATTATTGAAAAACTTTTCAATTATTATCAATATTGATCTCAAATTATTCTTTTTGAGATGATAAATTATAAAAGAATTTAAAAAATTATAAAGTTTCTAAAATAATAATGTTTATATTAATCTGCAAATATTCTTTTTGTGATAAGAAATTGTTAATGTTGATCTTCAATTATTTTTCTTAAATTTAAAATTCAAAATAAAAAATTATTAAAGCACTCACAAATTTTAATTATTTTTTTTATAAGTATTAAGTCATTATAATTATTTTACTTATTTAGTTTTTGTTGAAAATTTAAAATATAATTTTTTCATATATATGAATGTGAACAAAATAAAAATTTGTTCGTTACTGTTCTAAAATAAAAAATTATTTGAATCAATTTTTATTGAAAAATAAATCAAGTAAAAATAAACTTCAATGCAGAAAGAACTATATACATATATAATTGTCTTACGCAATTGTTTATTATAATTTTAGTTTCTCATAAAAATTAAATAAATTTTTTCCTTAATTTTAAAAAATAATTATTTGTAATGGATTAAAAAAATAGCTGCTACAATTAGGACAGTTTTTGTTAGTACTTTCAGTGAAATAACTATGAATATTTTCAAAAAGTTCCTTCCATACTTAGTGAAAAAGTAACTTAAATATTTTGCAAAAAATACTTTGAGTACTTTGTTTAAAACGACTTTAAATGTTTTGCAAAAAGTACTTCAAATGATTGGTGCAAAGTACTTTAATGTTTTGCAAAAAGTAGTTTGGGTACTTTGTGTAAAATAACTTTTAGTGATTTGTTTGGAGAAGGGACTTTGAACTTTTTGCAAAAAGAGCTTCAAATACTTAGTGTAAATAAAGTACCTAGAATATTTTACAAAAGTACCAAAAGTAATTTTTACATAAGCTAACAAAAGTACTTTACATAAAGTATCTAAAAAACTTCATATGAAGTATTAAAAGTACTTTTTACATAAAGTACCAAAAGTACTAAAAGTACTTTTACATAAAGTGATAAAAGTACTTTTACATAAAGTGATAAAAGTACTTTGCATAAAATTAAAAGTACTTTCTTACATAAAGTACCAAAAGTACTAAAAGTACTTTTACATAAAGTACCAAAAGTACTAAAAGTACTTTTATATAAAGTGATAAAAGTACTTTTGCATAAAGTACTGAAAGCACTTTTACATAAATTGTCAAAAGTACTTTTTACATAAAGTACCAAAAGTACTTTTTACACAAAGTGCCAAAAGTACTTTTTACATAAAGTACCAAAAGTACTTTTTAAATATTAGTACCAAAAGTGCTTTTATCCTTTTTTAAAAGGTAAAAATTTTGTTTTAATTCTATTAAGTGGGCCGTTCACTGCGGTACTGCAATGCAGAGACAACCCGTGGCAGAATCGGAGCAAGCCCCAGACATTCCGCCGATTTCCAAAAATCAGTTCGATATTCTGGCTCTTCAATGAAGAGCGTATCAGATATCAAGCTGATAAGAACAGATACTACACTTTGATCTTAGCCATAGGGCCGAGAAGCGATAATTTGCTATGTTTTTCGTCCCCTTATATACCCAAAATGTAGCACAATAACTGCGAGAAAGGTGAAAAAAAGTTTGACATGCGCCCCTAGCGGAAATTTTTCGAAACTTTCATTTCGGCGCGAAAATTCGAATTTCGACCATTCCCCCACCACGTTCGTTTCTTGACGTTTGTCAATTTCTCTCTTTTTAATATAAATAAAAATTATCGTTAATTAATTTATTTATAACAAATTTCAAGTAATAAAATTAAATAGTTTAATTTGATAATAAAAAAAAATTCATCTCAAACACTAATTAATAAAATATTTTTGTTATTTTAAAAAATAGAATATTTTTAACATATAAAACACTAAAAAAAACCAACTTTGCATAAAGTACTAAAAAATTATAAAAAGTACTAAAATACTTTATAAAATATTATTTAAGTGTTTTATAAAATGTACTACTACCAAGTACTTTATGAATACACTAAAAGTACTCTACAAAGGTACTAAAAGCTTATATATAAATTACTAAAGAGAAATTTTAATTAAATTACTAAAAATACTTTATATAAAGTACTAAAAGCATTTTGTAATATGCCAAAAGTACTCATTATAAAAATACGAAAAGTTCTTTTTAAATAAAGTACAAAAAATTCTTTTTAAATACAGTACTCAAAAAACTTTTTTATCAAATTGTTTTTGATAAGGTGTCATATATATATTCTTTTTTGTAGTAAAAAATTAAATTTTAAAATAAAAAAAAATTCATCTTAAACTCTAATCAAGAAAATATTTTTGTTATTAAAAATTTATATATGTGAGGCATTATATGGTATTTAAAATTTTACTTTATGTGAGAAATATTATTTTTATTAAAAAATTTTTTTATCAAGTATTATTATAAAAAAAAAATTTCAATTATAATATTTATCTCGTTGATGAATTATTATGTTTCAAGGCAAATGAAATAATTCCATTTTTTTTTTTAATTTTGATTTAAATAATAATAATAATAATAATTACATTTGTTTCATTATTCTTTTACAGGCACTTTTACTTAAAATTATTCATTTACAAAGTTATACATAACAAAATACTATACATGATAATTACAAGTATAGAAAACAGCCACGATTTGATTTCTTTAGTTTTACAAATGTTTTCACTTATTTACAAATGTATTATTTTTAAATATAGTTTTGTGGACAAGTAAAAAACATTGGAACATTTATTAAAATACAAAGTATAACTTACAAATTTTTAGACATACTTTAATTCTTCTAAAATTTGTTAAAAATTTTACAATGTATATGTATATATGTAATGCATTATCAGAAATATTCATATAAAATTTGTAATTTCACAAATCAATATTAAGTACTATATGAAACCTTTTTTTTTTTTGGTCCATCTTATATTGATTTCAAACATAAAACACATATTTTAATTTAACAAAAAGTATATAACTGAAAAAATAAATATAAATTACGAAAATAATGGGAAATACATTATAAAATAATCCAGTTGAGAAATCTGATCTTTTTTTTCTGTCAATCAATGGAAGTCGATTAAAATTCAAATTAAGAACAATTTGTTTCAGTCTATTAAAACACACATACACTTCTTCTTCCTCTCTTATAAATTCATTCAAATCAAACACATGCATGAATAAAAATCACATAATTCTAGACTCGTTCGTTAATTATTCAAAAAAATCACATAAAATAAAAAGTTTGCTGTTATTTTAATTACAAAAAAAAAATTATAATAATAATAATAAATAAAAAAAATACGTAACAATACAAAAGTGACATTTAAGTACACTTGAAAGTATTCCTGCGACAAATAAAATACACAAAAGATATTATAATAATACTGAGTCTGTGCCCGCGTCTCTTTACTTTTGCGACCAATGTAATCCTCTTTTTTTTTTTTTGCTATTTGAAACAATATAATAATATTAATTTTCCTAATTTTCTCTTTTGCATTGAAACATGCAAGAAAAAAAAATATTTTTCAAATAATTGATCGCATGTTATTGTCCTTTACGTTGGATCAGATAACATTTTATAACATCTGTAAAAAAAATGTATATATATGTATTTTAAATTAATTTATGAATGATATCCTATTTCGCTGTAAATTTTAAGTCACATGCGAATTATTTGTATTTAAAAAAAACTTCTAGAGCATCAAATCTTCAAAGTGGTGTTGATATATGTTGAAGATCGAAACTTTTTTTTGCTACTGCCTTCAAAGCTTCTGCCATTGAATTTCCTGTTTCATAGACCATACTTTTTAAGACACTGTTCGGTTTTTGCAATAACATATGCGGATGATCAAATTCCTGTAAATGAAAATTTTTAATTAATTTTGAAAAAAAAAATTGTTTTTTTTTCAAACAATATTTTCTTCTAAATATATTTAAAAAAAAACATTATGATTTTTAAAAACTTTACCATTTTCTTAAGAAATTCAATAAATTTTTTTTTTAATTTTAAAATTATTCACACTATTAAAATTCAATTTTTTTTTTTTTTGGTATTTTAATAGTTTTTCACTTCAATTACATTTTTTTTTAATTTGAAATTTGACTAAACATTAAGAAAAAAAATTATGGAACTGATTTAAAAAATGCAAATTTTCTAAAAATATATAAATTGTACTAAATTTTTGAAAAAAATATTATTTGATAAAATTATTTATCATATAATTTTTAATTTTTCAAAATCTTAATTTTAAAATTATTTACACTATTAATTTACTAAAAATAAAATTCTCTGATTTAAAATTTTAATTATATTCAAATTTCAATTGTTTTGAAAAAAAAATTAATCTTTTAGATAATTTAATTATTATTCATTTTAATTACATTTTTTTTTTTTTTTTTTTAAATCGAAATTTTACTATAAACATTAAGAAAGAAAATTATGGAACTGAATAAAAAATTGCGAATTTTCTAAAAATGTAAATTGTACTAAATTTTTGGAAAAATATTTGACAAAATTATTTAGCACAACTTTTAATTTTTCAAAATCTAAATTTTAAAATTATTCACACTAATTAATGTAGAAAAAATAAAATCCTCGGATTTTAAATTTTAATTATATTAAAATTTCAATTGTTTAAAAAAAAAATTCAACATTTTTTTGGTAATTTAAATATTTTTCATTTCAATTACATTTATTTCTGTATGAAAAAATCGAAATTTTACTATAAACATTACGAAAAAAAATTATGGAACTGATTTAAAAAATTTTGGAACTAGTCTAAATGTCATTTTTGAAAATGAAAGATTTATTTTATAAATAATTGAAAAATTAAGAAAAACAAAATTAAAATAAATTTATAATTTTTTTAAAGCATAACTATATGAATAAGCTCTAAAATTTATTTGTTAGAATTTTCATTTGACAATATTTCATTACCTAGAAATTATTTTTAGCCGAAATTTGGATGATTTTTTTTTAATATTCTCGAAGTATTATTTAACAAAAATTTCCATTTAACCGAATTACTATTACAAAATTGATACTTAAATTAATTTTTATTTCATCAAATTTGATTTTCTCAAAATTATTAGAGAATAAATAAATAAATAAAGAATAAATATAAATAGTCATTTAAAAGAATTTTCATTTGTCCGAATAAATATTAGGCAGAAAAATTAGGACGCAAATATTAAAATTAATCAATTATAGAAATTGTCAACGAAATTATGACTAATTTTTGAAAATAGCGCCCAAGTTTTTCTGCCAGATAAATTTTGCGGACAAATGAAAGTTCAGTAAAAAAAAAAATTTTTTTTAATTATTTCTTCAAAAATCGTTTATCATAAACGTTGCGTACTTCAGCTTCGTATGAAATTCATCCTTTTTTCTATTCAAAATATCAAATAAAAAATATTTTGCATCACTTGAATTATATATAATATATAAAATTTTACTCACAACAACAATTCCAGCATCCATTACCAAAATTCGATCGCTATCCATAACAGTATTCAATCTATGAGCAATTGTAAGTACCGTGCATTTTTCAAATTTCGTTCTAATAGTCTTTTGAATTAATTCATCTGTTCGTAAATCAACATTTGCCGTTGCTTCGTCGAGAATCAATATGGGATTATTTCTTGCAATTGCCCTTGCCAAACAAACCAATTGTCTTTGGCCAACACTTAAATTACTTCCACCTTCATTAATATGTGTTTCAAGGCCAATTTCTTTGAGTTCAACTTCTTCAAGTGCCTGCCATAGAACATTATCTGGATATGTATCAAAAGGATCAAGATTTTTACGCATTGATCCTGCAAATAAAAATGGTTCCTGTGGAATTATACTGATTTTAGAGCGTAAATCATGAAGACCAATTTCTCCCGTTTCAATTCCATCGATTTCCACGCGACCCTCAATATTTGCAAGTCGAAATAATGCCGATATTAATGACGATTTTCCCGCGCCAGTACGGCCGACAATACCAATTTTTTCCCGTGAATTGATGATAAAATTGAGATTTTTCAAAACTGGCGGTTCCTCTGGTGCGTAGCGTAAATAAACTTGTTTGAATTCAATTTTTCCTGCTTCTGGCCATTCTTCTTTTGGTTTCTTATCTGGTTTACTCTCCAGAGCTGGTTCGCTTTCAATTTTGCTGAAATATGTCATTTTTTTTAAAATACAATTTCATCGAAAATAATGAATAATTAATTATTAAATTTAAATTAATATTTAAAAAAAAACAGTTTCAATTTAAATTTATACAATTTGCATAAAAAAGTATC
The DNA here is from genome assembly GCF_019393585.1 of Leptopilina boulardi. Lineage (NCBI taxonomy): Eukaryota > Metazoa > Arthropoda > Insecta > Hymenoptera > Figitidae > Leptopilina > Leptopilina boulardi. The sequence goes on from NW_026137813.1 coordinate 1,083,783, forward strand.
AAAAAGTAGCTTCCAGGATAAAAAAAATAGGAGAAAAAAGAATTGAAATTTACTTTCAAAAAATCAAAAATATTAAAAAATAATTTCAAAGCTTACAGGTGTTACATTATAAAATTATCAATAATGCTTTTCTAATAATTGAATTAATCGAGAAAGAAAAAAAGAGAATTTTAGGAAAAATTTGAAAAAAAAAAAATAAAAACATGAGAATTTTTAAAATATTAAAAGAAAATAGAAAATTTATAGAAATAAATTGTTGAAGAGAAAATTTGAAAGAAAAATGAAGAATTTTAGAAATTTTCAAAACAAAAATAATTTACAGAAGAAATTATTGTAAATTTTTGACTAGTATGTAATAAATTTATTTCTAGATAAATAAATAACAATTCCAAAAAAATGGGAATATGAGAGAAAAAATGGTTTCAAAAATGAAATTAAAAAAAAAAAAAACGAAAGGAAATCAAAAAATTGAAGAAAAAGTAGAGAATTTTAGGAAGTACAAAAAAAAATTGAAAATTCTCAAAATTAAAAGCAAATGTTGCGGGAAAAATTGGAAATTTTAAAAATTCTCAAATTAAAATAAGAATTTCCGAAAGAATTGATAATTTTTGTACAATTTCTAAAAGTAAATAAATACATTAAATTTAATAAATTCAAAATAAAAGAAAATTTGAGAAAAAAAAATCGTTTTAAAAAATAAAAAGAAAAAAAAGAAAATTCTGAATTTGTTACCAAATAAAATTATTTTTTAAATACTTTTTTTTATTTTTCAAAGAAGAATTTAAAAAATGGGAATAATTGCAAAAAAAAAAAAAAAAAAAATACCAACCTGTACTCCAATACTCGTTCAACGGATGTCATTTGATTTTCCAATTCTGCACTTTGTCGCATTCCCCATTGGAACATTCCAGTGAGTCCAATACTTTGAGTAATTGCCAAACCAACACTTCCCCCATCGGTTGTGTCCTCACCTCCAAGAACAAGAAAACTCAATGTAACCAGAGCAATATAGAGAAGGCAAAAAATATCCAACCAAAAACCAAAGGCCCTTGAAGAAGCAATGAAAATAAACCACGCTGACGAATGTAAATCCTGATGATGATCAAATTCTTTTGTGAGAATTTCTTCCGCTTGAAATGCGCGTATTGTCGTCATTCCCTGAAGTGTCGCATTCAAATGACCAAATACTGGCGATCGTGCTAATAAAAAAAGTGAATTTCATTTATAATAATAAGAAATAAAATTGAATCAAAAAAATATTGAAATTGAATTTTTTTTTTTTTTTTGCAAATACTTACTGACACCTTCGAGACGTTTAACACTGCGACTTGTTGCAAGATAGAAAACTCTCAAATAGTAAAAAATAATTCCAATAATCACAGTTGGTATTAAGAGTAAATAATTTGAAATAGCGACAACGACAATTATTCCCAAAAGAGAGAGGCCAATTTGAACACAATCAATTAATGCACTTGGTAATATTTCATCAATAGCGCCCATATCCTTTGAAAAACGATTAAGTACACGACCTGATGAATTGGTATTAAAAAATCTCATTGTCGCTCTACTTATACAACGAAACATTGTATCGTGTAATTTTTTTGATGCCCTCATACACATAACAAAAAATGAAAATGAACGCATTAATGTTACTGTAACTGTCAAAATAGTGAGTACTGAAAAAATGTAGATGCAAATATCACGTGAAAATGGACCATTCCATTTTATCACCTCTTTACCAATTATGTCCGACTGTAAACAAATAACAATAATAATTATAATAATTAAGCCTTTTTCTTTTTTTCATTTTAATAATTTAATAATAAAATTCTATGAAATAGTAAATTTTTGGAATTAGAATAAAAGATATATTATACACAAATTTGTCATTTATTAGAATTTTATTATTATTATTAATAATATTAATAATTGATAATATATTTAATTAGATGAAATTTACCGAAGCTAATGTAAAAAAAATCATCTCATGATGAGAAATGTAATAACGAAAAATAATTATTTCTAATATATATTTTTTTGCTTTAATTACTTTAAATTACTTACTTTTTCTTCTACATTAACCCAAAAGGCAATGAAATAATCTCCGCCACTGGCTGCGAGTTGTGCTAAAATAAAGAGCATACATGTGAAAAATATCACACACCAATTTCCTCCAGCTCTAAAATAACCGCCATAAACCCATCCGCCAACATTGCCTTTTGTTCGTGTTTCCTCCACCTAGATGTAAAATAAATTAATAAAAATTATATTATTAATATTAATATATTAATATTCCCTAAATTAGACCTGTCGGGATTTTTGTGGCGTCAAATTAAAAATTATCGAATTTTTATTTAGCAAAATTTATATTCAGCAAACTTTACGTAAAAAAAAAAGAATTTTTATTTATCAGAATTGTGTTCTTCTTTATCGAATTTCTATTTATTCTAATATTTCAGAATTGAATTAAAAATTTTCGCATAAAGTGAAAAAAAAAATTAATAATTTTGAATTTGAAAAAAAAATGACATTACCTCCTCAGGATCCATTGGCTTTCCAGAGTCATTTGGATTACAAGAGCTAATGGAACTAATACTTCCTTGTCGAGAAATAGATTTATTCTCTGAGACAGATGAATTAGCGGTATCATCGTGTGATTGTGATTCCAAAAGTTGACCAAAATCAATGCCTAATGCAATTAATTCTTGGAATGTTCTGCAAATGGAAAAATAAAATTAAAATTATTTTATAATATAACAAACATAAAATAATAAATAAAGTTTAAAAATTTATTGATAGAAATTTAAATTTTACCCTTCTGCTTGAATTATTCCATCTTTTAATACAATAATATGATCCACATTTTTCAAATACTGTAATTGATGAGTAACGAGAATTCTCGTTTTTCCTCTTAAGTATCTATCGATGCAATCTTCAAACATACGTTTACCAACGTGAGCATCAACTGCGCTTAATGGATCGTCTAATAAATAAATATCAGCTTCTGCATAAACCGCTCGTGCAAGATTTATCCTAAAATATTATTTTTATATAAACAGACTTCGCACTCATTAGTTATAGTAAATAAAAAGTAGAAAAAAATTTAGTTTTACATTGACATTCAGTCTTTAATTTTTAATAAAACATTAAATTACAGTTTTAAAATTCGGAATTCAAAAAAATTTTTTTTAATTGAATGGAAATCAAAAATTTAAGAAAACAAAAAGGCATAGAAATTGAGGGAAAAATAGAGAATTTTAATAATTTACAAAATTTTATTTAAATTGAATAGTTTATACCTGGCTCGTTGCCCACCAGAAAGACTGATTCCTCTTTCACCAACAACAGTTCTATCTCCGTAAGGCAATAAATGAAAATCGCGTTTCAATTGACATTCTTTTATTACTTTGTCATAGCGAAATTGATCGTATTTTCTGCCAAATAAAATATTTTGTCTAACTGATCCTGCAAATAACCATGGCTCTTGGCTTGCGTAGGCAATACTACCTTTTACCTAATGTAGAAGAAAAATTAATATTTCTATTTTAATTTTAATTATTATCTAACAAATAAAAAATAATTAATTAAATTTAAATTAAATAAAAAAAAGTACAATTTTCAGTTATTACGTCCATTTATTTAAAATTTAATTAAAAATTTATTTTAATTGAAAAATTTAAAAAAAAACACACAATTTAACTTTTTGATAATTCAAGAGCATACGATCAACTTATTTCAATTCAATAAAAAGTAAAAACCGTCTATTAGTATTTTATTATTTTTATAAATATTGAAATTATTGATCAAATTATATAAATTTTTAAAGATTATAATCTTATCAGTCAATTTGTTTCAACTGTTTTTAGCGACCTGTTGATTTTTTTGTTTTTTTTTTGTTTTATAGGTTGAAAATAATTAATATTTTTATTAATAACTTTTTATAAGACAAAATGTTTTATAAAAAAAGTAAATTAATTTTACATTTTATATAATCTAGTTCATAAAATTAATTTAATTAATTCATTATATTCATAAAAATCATTAAAACTAATTATAAATTAATTATTGTTGTTGTAGAAAAGAAAAAAGAATAAGAATAAGAATATTTTTAATAAGACATACCTGAACATATCCTTCATTAAGTGGTAATTCTTTTAAAATGACATTCAATAAACTTGATTTTCCTGAACCAACTTGTCCAACAATGGCAACTAATTGATTTGGTTTTACGTGTAAATTAATACCATGTAAAGTATCTTCTTTATCACTTTCTAACCATCTAGCACAGCCATTTTTTACTAATACTGAACCCTCATGTTCTTCTGTTTTTTCAAAAATTGTATCATTATTTAATTCGTCGATTTTTGAAATTTTCTTCTCAAATTTTTGTATTTTTCTCTCAGAAATTTCATCATAACGCATAAATTTTTGTAGACGTTTAATAGAAACAATAGCTTCTGCTATCTGTGTTATTCCTAAAAATAAAAGAGATTTTTTAATGTTTTCAATATGACAGTGGATTGCCACAAAATTTTCAAAAAAATTTTTAAATTTCAAATTTTTATTATAATTTTCTCTGACTTACAGAGAATATTTTGTGTGTTTTACCCCGACATTTTCGAATTTTCTACTTTTTTTTTTATCAAATTTTTATAAAAAAAATTTCTATCTATATAAAGTTTTTCATACTTTTAAATATTTTTTCCGAGTTTTCAATTGAAAGTCTTTTAAAATTTAATCATTAACAAAACAATTTAACTGCTAAACTTCAAAAATTTAATTAATTAAAAACATTTTTAAAAAACTTCTTCGAAATTTCAATTAAAAATTATCTAAAACTGAATTATTGTTAATTTGTAAAAAAAAAAAAAACTTCACCAATTTAAATTTACAAAAAATTTCAAATCTTCTTAAATTCAATTAATTCTAAAAATCTTAATAGGAAATTTTTGAAAAAGGATTTTGATTTTTTACACATGAACATGTTAGGAACATTATTATAGCAAATAAAAGAGTAAAAAATGAATTTTTCAAATACCTAAATTTTTCCTTTTGATTTAAATTTCATTATTTAAATTAATTTTTACAACTAAATTTTCATTTAAATTATTTTATTGAAATTTTTATTAATTGAATATTAAAAATTAATGTATTTTTAATAAATACGAATTTCATAGAAAATTAAATAAAAATTTCATTTTTGGAATATCGTGATTGTTCTAGTTTCCATCCAATTTAATTTTTGATGATAACATTTATAAAAAAAAATTATTTCCTTTCATTTGTTTAATGCTTTAATTAAACTAATAAGTCCATTGAATGACAAATAGAATAAAATATTGTTGAAAAGTAATTTAAATTATTATACGAGATATTTGTAAAAATGGACGGAAACTGAGACAACGACGGCATTCAAAAAAAAAAAAATTATTATCATACTATAATAACTATAAAATATTATATGAATGATATAATTTAAATTAATATTATTTTACTTAATACATTACCTTGAGGGAAGAAGACAGTCATTGTTTGTCGAAGAATATTATAATATGCAGTCAACATGAAAACAATTTCGGCAGTGATACGATTACCATAAAGAACATAAGCTAAAACTGTGATAAAGAGAGATAATCTAGTTGAGAACATAATAAATGACATAATAACACCCCTAATATATGAGGTTGCTCTTATAACATTAATTTCTTTCCTGAAAAATAAAGAAAACAAAAAAATTATGTAAACATTTCAAAAAAAAAAAAAAAAAATGAAATTAATTATTTAAATAGTGAAATTAAAAAAATATATAGAAAACAATAATGTCAAATTCATTTAAAAATGAATTTATGAATTAATATGAATAATTTATTTATGAAGGGGATAAATTTTTTTATTATTAAATAAAAAAAATAAATTTATATTTACTTTCTCGCCTTTTCAATAAGAGCGCTAAATGGTTTTTCCCATGTATACATTTTTATTGCCTGAATGCCCGTTATTATTTCATTTGTTAAACGTACTCTTTCGTCAGTTCTTATTGCAGTTCGCAATCTTAATACAGAGGACTTTTTACCCAAAAATCCTGCAAAAAAAATTATAAAATATTAACATAAATCTTAAATTTAATACAATTATGATATTCATTTATTATTAATTGAAAATATTATTATGAAATTCCACTTTATTTCACATTTGGTTTTTTTTTTTGTATTTTTTTGTGTGCACTGAAAAAAAATTATAGGTTTGTATTTGAAACAAATACCATTTAATTAATCTCAAATATTAATTACAGGCCTCGGATCGACTTTAATACGCAAAAAAAGTCGATTTAGTCGATTTACATTTTAAAAAAAGTCGATTTTTTTATTTCAATTAAATTTAATTAGTAGTTTATAAGTATTTTACTTTAAATAATTAATGTTATTAGATATTAAATTCAGTTTATTAATTCTTTAATAAGAATAATTCTACAGGAATATTATCAAGAAAATTTATTTCGAATATTTTTCAATCGAAGACGTAAATTTAAAAAATTTTAATTAAGTAAGTAGGATAAATTTCTAAAAAAAAATTCTGACAATTCAATTTTAGTGTTTTTATTTGAAACTATTTTTAATAAATGAATTTTCGAAAAAATATTAAAATGATTTAAAATAATTGAATTATTGATAAGTTACAGTTGAAAATTTAAAAAATAATTTAATTTCAAAAGTTTTTGTTAAATTTCAGACAATAATTAAATTTAACAGAATTGAAAATAATTTATCAAATAATTTTAGATAACATTTTTTTTAAAAGTAATCGAATTTTCAAAAATTTACAATTATTCAGATTTTTCAAAATAATTGAACTTCAACTTATTTTTAATTAAAATTTTTGGTGCTGAATTTATTAGAAATTACAGACAAAAATTGAATTTCAAAAGTTATTAATTGAAAAATGCTTTCAAATGAATTGAATTTTTGAAAAATATTATAAAAAATCATTTAAATTTATTAAACTTTGGTAGAGTTACAATATTGAGATTTTCAGAAATAATTAAATTTTAGAACGTTTTGCTGAAGAATTTATTAAAAATTAAAGACGAAAATTGAATTTAAAAATTTTTTAATAGAAAAATTCTTTCAGATAACTGAATTTTCAAAGAATATTATTTGTACAAATCATTCAAAATAATTGAATTTTGAAAGAGGTATAATTGAATTTATTAAAATTCAGAAAGTTTCAGGTGGAAAAATTTTGAAAATAATTAAATTTTAGTAGGTTTACAATTGAAATTTTTGGTTAATTTTATTAAAAAATTAAAATTTATTAAAGATAATTGAATTTGTGAAGAATTTCCTTAAAATTTTTGAAAATAATTAATTTAGAGAAGAAATTTTAGTTAAAAATTTATAAAAATAATTGAAATAAAGAAGGTCTGAAGAGAATTTGGATTGTATACTAAAAAAGACGTATTTTGTTTAAAAATATTGTAAAAAAATGTAAAAAAAAAAGAGTCGAAAAAGTCGCATTTTATTTATATAAGTCGAAAAAAGTAAGAAAAAGTCGTATAATCCGAGGCCTGTACAAATAAATATTTATTTTATAATACTCAAGTAACCGATTATATTTTTAATCGAATAATTTTTTTTTTTCAGTGTACTAATGCACCTTTTTCTAATTTTTTTTTACCTTGCAATGGAATGAACATAAGAAGTGTCGCAACTCCAATAATAGCGGCAACACCAACTTCCTGATACATAAAATATGTTATAATAATTGTTTCCAATGGTCCAATCCATAAATAATGTACAAAAATAATTGCCAAATCAAAACGATTAACATCATTTGAAAGAAGATTAACAGCTTGACCAATTGTTGTTTCTCCAAGAGCTGTTTTTGATAATCTCAATGCTTTTCTATAAATTAAAGTACAACAGGCCACTCGCATTTTCATTCCCATATGTAAAATTGCCATCATGTATGGATGAACAACAAATATATTAATTGCCGAGCACATAATTATTCCAAATGCATAGAGATAGGCCTCTGAATATGATATTGTATTATCAGTGCGATAATAACGTAGAAAACGAAATAGAAACAGAGGCTGCATTACCCTAATGAATTTAAAAAAAAAATAGTTATAATTTTTCCATAAGAATACATTCATTCACAAAAACAAGGTCGTTAATTTTTTCTTGTTACAATATTAGATAAAAATTTATCAATTTTGTTTAGAAAATATTTACCAATGATAATGAGTTACAATTAAGAGGTGTGGTCTCATTAAAAAAAAATGATGATGATGAAAAGTATACATTTTTAAGAATTAAATTTCAAGTAATTAGAAATATTACAACAAAAATTCTACGAAAATAAATAAAACTATCATAAAATGTTACTTAATTAAATTTGAATTCAAATGAATAGGGAATAGAGCGGGAAAAATATATTTTTCAGTTAATTCTTTTTCTTTTCTATCGTTCTAAGATTATAGGAAAAAATTATTATATGAACTAAATGTGAAAAATGTCTTGTTAATTAAAAAAAAAAAAAAAAATTAGTACTAAACACACGGAATAGAAAATCTACTATTCTTTAAATAAAATCAAAATTTTAGTAATTAAAAAAGAAATTTTCCGGGACTTAACGGTTTAGCAGATTCCTCTTGAAGATCAAACTTGGTTCGCGCATTTTCAATTGGCACATAAGGTTTTTTTATAGGAAGATAATAACGAATGAGAAAACTAAGAAATAATGGTTGCATCAATCTGCACGTAAAATAAAAGAACTTAATTTTATTCTATTCACACTATTTATAATACCAAAACATAGGTCAAATTGATTAACTCTTTGCGATATTGTACGTCATCTTTTTTTTTTTAATTCATTACTTTTTTACCTCATAATAGTTTTCATAATAAAATTGAATTAAAAGAAATTCTTTCAACATTTTTTTTTCTTTTGTCTTAGCCAAATATTAAAAATCAATTTTCGGGGAAAAAATATAAAATTTTTAAAATATTAATTTTTTTTAAATAATTTTTTTTGTTTTAAATGTATAATGAAAATAATATACCTAATGGTTAAAATAAATATATGTGAATTTTAATAAAAAAAAAAAAAAAGAAAGATTTATCTTCTCACCTTAGTACAATTTCCATAACTGCCAACAATATTCCATACATCATTACTTTAGCACCAAAACATTTTATTAAAACTCGTAGTAAGCTTGGTTCTTTAAATTTGGTCTCATCTCCTTTATCTTTCATATAGTCATGGCTTTGTGTGTCTGATAAATCGATTTTATTTAAACGTTTAAATTCTGCTTGCCATATTGATGTGATTTTTTCACCTAGAATACTGCTTGTGTGCTCCTTAAGGGGTTTATATAGATCACTCACTTCCAAATCTCTTTTATATCCCAACCAAAATGTTCGTAAAATCCATCTGTTGGAAAAAAAAATTTGATATTATATTTTATAAATTCAGGACAATTTTTTTTTTTATTTCAATTAAATTTAATTCGTTAATAAATATTTTACTTTAAATAACTTATTAGATGTTCAATTCATTTTATTAATTTCTTAATAGTAATAATTCTAAATATGAATATATTATCAAGAAAATTTATTTCGAATATTTCAGAATCGAACTAAGCGAAATTATCGAAATTTAAATTAAGTAGGACAAAAAAAAAAAAAAAATTCTATCAGTTTCATTTTAAAAATTTATTGAAATCTGATTTACGCAATTTATTTGAATTTAAAATTATAGCATACTTTTTAGTTTTAATCGCAAAAAAAAAAAAATTTCGGGCAATAATTAAGTTTTACAGATTTTTAAATTAATTTTTTTTTTAAATAATTGAATTGCAGAAGATTTTAAATTTGAAATACATTCTCTGCAAATTTAAACTGCTATAGGTAGTTTTTTTTTTAATTTCTGCCAATTTAATTTTAGAATTTTTATTTGAAACTATTTTAAATAATTGAATTTTCAAAGAAATATTAAAATTTCTTAAAAATAATTGAATTTTGGAAGAGTTACAGTTAAAATTTTTATAAATATTTGAATTTCAAAAGATTTTATTAAATTTCAGACAATAATTAGATTTTACAGAATTGAAAATAATTTATTACATAATTTTAAATAAATTTTTTTTTAAAGTAATTAAATTTTCAAAGATTTACAATTCAGATTTTTGAAAATAATTGAATTTCCAAGTGATTTTTAATTGGAATTTTTTGTAATTTCTGTCAATGAAGAATTTCATAGAAATTACAGACAAAAATTGAATTTCAAAATTTTTTAATTAAAAAATACTTTCAGATAATTGAATTTTGGTAGAGTTGAAATTTTTATAAATAATTGAATTACAAATGTTTTTGTTATATTTTTAACAATAATTAAATTTTACAAAATTGAAAATAATTTATAAAATAATTTTATATAACATTTTTTTCAAGTAATTGAATTTTTGAAGATTTACAATTCAGATTTTTCAAAATAATTGAACTTTAAGTAATTTTTTTATGGAATTTTCCATGATTTATGTTGCTAAAGAATTTATTAGAAATTATAGAAAAAAATTGAACTTGAAAAGTTTTTAATTTAAAATGCTTTTTAAATAATTGAGTTTTCAAAGAACATTATAAAAATTTTTTGAATTTCAATTGATTTACAATTGAAATTATTAAAATTCAGAAAGTTTTAGGTGGAAAATTTTAGAAATAATAATTAAATTTTAGTAGGTTTTAAATTAAAATTTTTGAGTAATTTTATTTGCTGATTCTTTTTTTAATTTTATTCAATGATTAAATTTCATAAAATTTTGAATTGAAAAATATTTTAAAATAATTGAATTTGTAAAGAATTTCATTAAAATATTATTGAAAATAATTAATTTAGAGAAGAAATTTTAGTTAAAAATTTGTTAAATAATTTAAATAATGATATGCATTGTATATTAAAAAAGAGGTATTTTTAAAAATTATGTAAAAAATGTAAAAAAAAATCAAAAAAGTTGCATCTTATTAAAATAAGTCGAAAAAAGTCTTATTTCGATAAAAAGTTGAAAAAAGTCGAAAAAGTCGTATAATGCGAGATCTGTAAATTATAATAATTTTGTTTATAATAATAATAATAATATATGGTAAGTCGTAGATACGTTATTTTGAATATTATCTATAAATCAAATAAACGTTATCTGAAACGAAAAATGAAAAAAATAAAAGAAATTTTATTACATTATTCGATAATATTTAAATTTTGTTGGCCAACATAAAATTATCAAAGTGAATTAAAAATTTTCAAACAGAAATTTCGTAATTAGAAAATAATTTTTTTTTTTTAAATTGTTTAGTAATATTTTTAAAAAGAAAAAAATATTTTTTTATCTCTTTTGTTTATTGATGTTTGGAAATCATGTTTTTCAATTCACCTAAAAGTTTATTACAAAGTTTATTAGATATGTACTAAGAAAGAAAAAAATTCTTTTAAAATGTAACATTAAAAAAAGTGTCAATACAATAAAAAGTCAATGTATAAATGATAATGAAGTCCATAACGTTTATGATAAACGATTAGAAAACAAATTTGTTTTAAAATGGAAAATTATAAAAAAAAGTAATCTTACCAAATTTTTTTTTTTTTTTTTAATTTCTTCATCAATAAACATTGTAAAAAGAGTATTTTTGAAACAAAAATTCATAGAAATTTTTATTTTATTTAATAAAATATCTTGTTAAAAATTTTTGATCACATAAACGTTAGGGGCCATTCATTAATTACGTAAGGGTCCTTAGGGGGGAGGGGTTATAAAATCTCTACATGGTCTTACATCGGGGGGTAGAAGCTAATCTTACGTAAGATTTTGCCAAGTATTTTCAATTTGTGTTGTTGTAATTAATTTTTTAATTACATAATATTGTTTAAACTTACGTAAGAAGGGGGAGAGGGGGTCCGAAAAATCTAATGTATCCTTACATTGGCGTAGGGTGGGGGGGGGGACAAAATTAGCCAAAATCGTCCTTACGTAATTAATGAATTCCCCCTTATAAACTTCAGCATCGTCAATATAACATAGGATTTTAATAATTATTCTTTCATAAGTGACGAATTTTTTGAATTTTTGAAATGATTCTTTTTCGTTTGTTTATCTTTCAAATACCAAAAGAAAAAAAAATATATTATCTTTATTGACCTAATTATAATGTAATAATTATCATTTATTAAATCATAAGAAATTTTAAAAAAGTAAAATACACTATTAGTAGAAAAAAATTTTTGAGTTAATGTAATTTTTAAACTATTTACAATACGTTTGCCTGTTGTAGGAGAGATTACAAAGTTAGGAATTAAATTATGAAATTTTTTAAACAAACTTTTTTGTTTGTACTATTTTTGTAATCTATTTTAAAAATTATATTTTTAATTAAATGTAATTCAAAAATAAATAATTTATTATCTATTAATTGAAAATTGAAATTTGTTCGAAATTTTAAATATTTGAACTGAAATCTGGTTTAAAAAATAAAAAGAAAAATAAATTAATTCGAGAATAATGAAAGTTGAGATTAAGTTTTAGATAAAGAGTAAAATATTTTGCTTCTATTCTATTGAATTCATTATCAAAGTATTCAAATATTAATTAAGAATTGTCTTTTCTGTAAATATATTGTTATGAGGATTCTCAATATTCTTATGTAACTTTATAGTCTTCTTCGTTTTCTTTAATTGAGTAGAACTTTGCAACAAGTGTTACATTATAAGGCAATTTTGTCAAAAAAAAAAAAAAACAAAACAAAAAAAAAATGTTTTTTAAATTAAAAACAAAAAAAAACATAAAAAAGAAAACTATACAATATGACAATTAACTTGTTTTTGATTACATAACTCGGTCAAGTCTCAATACAAAACTGATAAAAAAAACCCCCAAATTAAATCTTGATTACTAGTCGAATTACGGAAGTAAGATAAGACCAACAGGGCTTAAAATAACTTTTCAAGAACCCTTCAGAATTATTGAATAATAGATCGCAATATAGTTAGTTCTTTTCAAATAATTTTTTTTTTATTTTAAAACAATTTCTCTTCAATTTAAATAAAAAAAATTATTTTTTTCCACCTTGGATTCTAATTAAAAATTGATATTATGATATTATCGCAAAAGATAACTATACATCTTTCATTGAGGGAGAAAAACGTTAATTTTCCTGAACAGAAGGTTATAACTCACAAATCAAATATTTTTAATTATTTTTAATTTTTACAAAATACAAAGATTCATAGGATCGTTAAATTTTTTTTTATTATATATCTTGAAGATTTTCTTTTATTACCGCACAAAGAATTATCTTGTATGAAAAAAAAAAAAAACTAAAATTATGTCAATAATATTCAACAATGAAAAATTTTATGTCAATATTTACAACTCATCTTGCAAAAAATGTATCTAGAATTTATTATGTTAAAATATATTGTATTCACATAAACTAGTTCACGAAGTATTTTTTTTTTTTTTTTTTACAAAATTACGAATTCATTTACATTTTTCAATGTGAATTTTTCATTTATTTTTTGTTTACATTATCTAGTGTATAATTATGTGGAAGAAAAATGAGAAAATTCGTATGCTATTTTCAGAATAAAAATTGAATAAATTTCAATTATTGATAAAAATAAAAAGGAGGAATTTTTTTTTTTAGAAAAATAGAAAATAAAAAGTTTTTGCAGAAATTCGCAAACAACCGGTTATTGATTTCCTTTATTTTCAAGGTTGTAAACTCCGATTTCATCACAATGAAACGCGCTCTACCTCTATTACTCAATTAATTTCAATCAACATCCGAGGTATTAGATAAAGTGTTTTCTATTTTATCAGATCAATTGGCATTTCTCCTTCACAATTAAAAAGGAAAAAAAAATAGTTCAATCAACAAGGTGACTAAAATGTACAATTAACCCAGTAGAATTTATATCGACAGACGCAACTTATACATAACGATTCGCACAAGAAATTTTTTTTTTTTGCTAAATCATGGTCATTAACAGATAACTAAAAATTGCTCACCTATCATAATAAAAAATAATGTAATTCTAATTAGATTGAGCTTAGAATAATTATTTACAGAAACAATATACTTTTGTTTAGTTAAAATAAAAAGAGAATTTTAATTTTCAAAAAGAAAAAAAAAAAAAAAAATATTGGAATATGAACTTTAATCTTTGGATTATTAAAAATACAAACTTACGAGAATGTGAGAACGCTGAGAGGATTTGCCTTCTCTCTTGGATTTTTTACTTTCTCGGTATATATTTTTCCATCCATGATTTTTTTTAATCATCAACAACCTCGTCTAAAATTTTCTGCCTTCTTTACTTTCATAGAGAAAACCTGAGAAAAAAAATATTGATTAGCGAAGAAACAAAAACAATTTTCATTATTGAATAAAATAAATGATAATGAAACTTGAGATAAAACAAATTGTAATTTTTTTTTTTTTCTTTCTTTAAATATATTTTTTTGTTTTTAATAGAAAATATATTCAAATTTGAATTTTTTTGTAATAATTTATTTATTGGTCATAAAAAAAAATAAAATTTTTATTTGAAAAATATTGTTGAATCAAAATTTATGCGAAATTCTGTTTATAAAATAAAAATAAATTTTTAAAGAAAATGGTAAAATTTTATCATTCACTCCGATTCAAATTTTGTTATATTTGACTCAGAGTGTTTTTGATAAAAATTTTCTATTTCCTTAAAAATCTTTACCAAAGTGTGATAAATTAAAAAAAAATTATAAAAAATAATTTTCAATTTTTGAAAAAATTCAATTATTATTATTTTTATTTTTTTTGTATATTGGTACACAGTGTTACTTACTTCTATTAGAGATTCTGTGATTTTCAAAATGTAATCTGTATAATTTTCCGAGAATGAAAAAAAAAATGTACAAAATGCGTCTTAATTTTTTGACGTTCATTTATTTCTGACAAGTCAAAAAAAAAAAAAAAAAAAAAAATTTACTTTTGTTTATATAGTACTGCTATCAGTGACACAGATTTCATGTCTGTTTTTTTTTATTTATTTTTGGAAAAAGTAAGCAGATGACATTTTGAAATTCACTGAGAGTCTCTAATTATTTGATACAATCAAAAAAAAAAAAAATTAAGAAACAATTTTATTTTTTACATCAAAATTTGTTTTTTTGTTCAAATCAACCTTTTTGCAAATAATATGAAAAAAATTAATAATAATAATAATAATTTATAATTAAAAATTGTTTCAATGAAAGTATGAACAATTTTATTTATTTTTACGAAAAAAAAACTAAAGGAATTTCAAAATTAAAAATATCTTCCATTATAGAAAAAAAAATAATTTTTTTTTTTTTTTTTTTTGCGTAAAAATTATATTTATTTTGAAAGAAAGAAATTTCAACCTTGTTTATATTTAATCTAATTTAGGGATTCACTGATAATTTTTATTCGTAACATCACGAAAGTTTAAAAATTTCAAAATCTTTTACTATTTTAATTTTATAATCAGGAAAAGTAATTAATTATAATTATTGTATTGATATAAAAGATATCTCTCTCTCTCTCTCTCTCTCTCTAAATATTCACGCGGAAATATGATTCATTGTTAATTCAAATATGAACTATATATTTTTCGATATATTTTCAACAGCTGATAGAATGCAATTTTTTTTTTTTCCAGGAGAAATCAATAATAATTAGTGTATTATTAATAGATTGTAAAATTTAACGACAATTCATGATTGATTGAATTTTAATTAATAGTTCGTGAGCTTCTTTTTTTTTTAATGTACTCGACTTGTAATCTAAATAGTTAAATATATATATGTCTTCAATATTACTTACAGTGAAGTGAAAATTAAAAAAAAATAATAAAAGAAAATTTTCTATTTTGAAATAGAGTCAATGGAAAAAAAAATTACAAATAAGAAATTTGTTTTGCGAATGATGATTGTGCTGAATCATCTTCTCTTTCTTTTCAATTACATTGCGAATGTTCCCGAGAAATCGAAGACCTTTTATTTTTTTTTTTTTTTATTTTTATTAATAATACTAAATTGTCAATAGCAATCTATGGAATTTTATTTTTAAAATTGTTTTTTTAATAATTTAATATTCTATATTTAATTAATATATTATTTTAATAATTAATTTTTTTGTTAATTATTTTTTTATTATTTCTATTATTAATTATTTATTGTAAAAATATTTTTTATTCATTTTTTTGTTTACCTATTTTTATTCAATTTTCTTAAATTTTCGCTAGTTATATTTTTAAAGAATACTTATTATATTTAATTTATATAATTAATAAAAAAAAATTAATATTATTTGTTTATAACAATCTTTGTTTTTTTGACGTTAACACTTAACAAATTTTGCTGACAATACAAATACAAAGCTTCTAATTTTCTGGACAACTCAGTAGGAGTATCCGATAACAAGACTAAATCGTCCGCGTAAGCTAGCAAGAGAACCTCCAATGTTTTCCATTATTAATTAAATAATAATTAAAGAAATTAATTTTTCTTAATTAAAATTAATTTCTTGATAAATTATTCGCTAGCATACTAAAAGTCTGATTTAATTTTGTTTCATGAGATATTTTTTACAGTACTAATTGAAACAGGAAATCGTTTTTTTTTCTTTTTAAACAAAAAAAAAAAAAAATACAAAAATAAAATCTCAATTATTGTCAATTATATAAAATTTAATTGCCATTTTAAAAATCTTTTATAACAAAATAATTATTTCTATTCCTTATAATGAATCAATCAGCAGATATTTTGAATTTAGCTTTATGTGCATTTTCTAATTTATTATTAAGGTCGAATGACAAATCTATTTTGTCGCTTAACCATATTGATCGAGAATCAAGATAATAACAATGATAAGAGATCTGGTAGTCCAACTTTACAAAGAATACAAGATAAGCCATCGGCGAATTCTAAAAAATAAAATCTACTGTTGTTAAAAGTTTGCAGGAAAAATTACGAATTTTGTTTTTTTTCTTTCCTCCACTTTATATTACGCATTCGTCAATCGTTTTCTCTTTTTTTCTGTTATTGTACAAATTAAATATATATATTTTTTTTTCAAATCAAATTTTGAAATTTCAATGAATTATTGAAAATTTTTTGCTAAAAATTAGAAAAAAAAACATGACAAATTTTTAAACTTTTCAATTTGATAGTTTTTTTTTTTAATTACTATGTATGGAAGAAATTTTCTTTCTTTCAAAAAAAAAAAATAATAATAGTTACGTTATTTTTGAGTATGCTAAATACAGAAAATGTTTTTTTTTTTTTTTTTAATAATTTTTGTGCCTGAAATGTCAATTATTGATTATTTTTTTAACAACTGTAGGGCGTAATTTTCATATTATATATATATATATATATATGAGATAAGCAATAAATGAATTGCAAATTATTTAGCAATCGTTCACGTTTTTTATTTTCACCATCTGTGTTTTTATCATTAAACTAACAAAAAGTTAAATTAATCAAAGAAACACAGTTTAACCGGTTCATGTGAAGTTCAAGATTTTATGAGAAAATTTTTTTTTCACAAGAAAAATATTTTTGTTTTTTTAAAAGTGGAAAAAAAAAATTAACTTTTGCGTATACCATAGGAAATGAATCACAAATATTTTTTCTCGCGCCTTTGTGTCATAATTATCTTTATTTGCTTATTTACTACTGTCAATATACTAATTGGTACGATAATTACTAATTTGTATAGAAATTTTTTTTTGAAGTTCTCTTGATTGAAATATCAAAGAAAATTTTTGGCTAAAAGTTAAAAAATCAAATTTTTTAATACCATTTACAATTAAAAAAAAAATACGAATAACTATTATTTTTTGTTTATAGAAATAAATTAAATTAATTATCTAGGTATAGTGTAAATTTTAATTTTAAATCAGTTTTTTGTTAAAATGTTATTTTTATTAATAAATATTAATTAAAATATTTTAAAATTAAATTTACAATGCGTAATATATAATTAATATAATCTTATCAAACTTATTTGTTATTACTTTTACATTATAATAAACATTCTATTTTGTTTAAATTAATACTCGATTGTATAATTTGATAAGATAAGTTTTGCTACTATTTACTAGATTACAATAAAGATTACAAATTGCATTTTCATTGTCAAAGACGTGCCAGAATTTAAAAATGAATCAGTATATTTTGTTTCTCAAGGTTAATACTTGAACCCAAAAGATTTGTCTTATGTAAGACAGTAATGTCAAAATCACCTAAAAGAAAAAAAAAAGAAAAAAAAATTCAAACTTTCCATACATAATTTTCATTTAAAAAAAAAAAAAATCGTTCCCATTTTCAAAATTTATTTAAAAAGTTAACACATGGTTTTTAAGTCAAAAACTAAATTTTTAAATCGAAATCCACATCCTGTTTATTAAATAGAACTTAACCTTAAATTTTTGCTAAGATAAATTTTATTAGCAAATATAATAGATTTTAGTAATTTTTTGTGATTGTCAAAATATCATGATAGTTGATAACAATTAATTTAATTAATTAAAATATTTTTAAAAGACTTGAATTATATATATTCTGTTATTTTTACATTTTTTTCTTTTACTTACCGGATTCGGAAACTATGAAAATTAAATATTAGGCTTCGGTGAACAAAAAAAAAAAAAGAAAATAGAAACTAATTTTTCCTGAAGAGAAAATTGAAATCAATGTCTACTCCCCGAGATAGTTAATTAACTACTGAATGTACTGAAATGCTACTGAAACAATTCTGTTTAAAGAATTTGTATGTAATATGTCATTGGTCAAATTTGCAGAAACACGTGATGCGGCGAATCAGCTGAATGGACAATGCTCCATTCTGAGCATGCGTAAATAACAGATGTGTTTTTTATTCAATATTTTTTTCAAATATCCCAATAAATGATATAACAAATTACTGATCTACCACATTGTATTTAAAATTGTTTTACAAAAAAAAAAAAAATTTGATTTTTGTTTTCAAAATTGTCTTTTTACAATTAATTTACATTTACTTATTAAGTATCAATGAATTTTTAAATAATTCGAGTTATTTAATTAATATTATATAAATAACAATTAAATATTAATAATTTTAAATCTTAAATCGAATATAATACAAGGTTTGAAAAGATTTGAATTTTCCCGCATTGTATGCGCAGTTGGTGTGCGCAGTAAGCCGCGCAGACAAAAGTCAAATAAAATGGCGAGAAAGAAGGTCGGATTAAAAATTTACTCCGATTCAATTGATCAAAATGAATCAATTTTACGTGAATTGCAAATGCAAAAACAGGTTAATATTAATTTTCAAAATTTCTTTTACCAATTGAAATTAGTTTTACACTTGAAATATATGTTAACAAGTGTGTGTTGTGTGTGTTAAAATTTGTGATTGTTACAGGTCGACGAAAGAAGTCCAAAGGATCTTAAAGAACTTTTTAACAATTTAAACACAAATAATATATCAAAAAATGGAAGAGATGATGATAAATTTGCTGCTTTCTCAAATACTCACGAGGTAAATTATTTTTACTATTTATTTGTCTGAGAAATGTAATTGTTTTTTTTTCTCCAAATTATAACCTATAAATGTCTGTCATTTCAAAATAATATAATATGTACACAATTGAGGGCATCATTTTTGGTGTGTTTTTATTTTGATGACACATTTAATATATAATGAATACAAAAGTTTCATTTGATTATTATACGATAATAATAAAGTTTATGAAATTAGAGTTGTTCATAATATTAGTTTTGTATATGTATATAAAGTAATGTTTTTCATGTATATACTATTAATGTAATTACAATTAAAAGAAAAAAAAAAGATAAACGGTACATAATTTTATTTAGTGAAAATCATTTGGTATTCTAAACATATTTAATATAAATATCTAACTTTATACGTTATATTATATAAAGTATTTGTAAGATTTGTAAGCAATATCAATAGATATAAATAGATGTTTATGTATATTATTATTTTTAGTAGTTTTAACACGAATAGATAAATAAACAAATAATTATACATTCAAATGGTAATTTAAGAATCAGACCTCGGATTATACGACTTTTTTGACTTTTTTACAAAAATTTTTAAACAAAATACATCTACAGTATACAATGTAAATCTTCTTAAGATCTTTGTTATTTCAATTATTTAACCAATTTTTAACTTAAATTCTTCTCCAAATAAATTATTGTCAATAATTTTAATGAAATTCTTCACAAATTCAATTATCTTTAACTATTTTTCAATTAAAAATTTAAAAAAATTTTTAATAATTGCTTAAAATTTTTTAAAAATTATCAAATAAAATTACAAAAAATTTCAATTCAAATTCACTTGAAATTCAATTATTTTAAAAAATTTCAATTTAAAACCTTCTAAAATTCAATTATTTTCAAAAAATTTCAAACTAAAATTTTTTGAAATTTAATAAATTCAACTAAACCTCTTTTGAAATTCAATTATTTTTAATGATTTTTATAATATTTTTCAAAAATTCAATGAAACGAAAGCATTTTTTAATTAAAAAACTTTTAAAGTTCAATTGTTGTCTATAATTTCTAATAAATTCTTCATCACCAAAAATTTCAGTTAAAAATCACTTGAATTTCAATTAATTTAAAAAATCTGAATTACAAATTTTCGAAAATTCAATTACTTTTAAAAAAGGTTATCTTAAATTATTTGATAAATTATTTTCAATTCTGTAAAATCGAATTATTGTCTGATATTTAATAAAATCTTTTGTAATTCAATTATATTTAAAAAAAAATTCAACTGTAACTCCTTCAAAATTCAATTTTTTCTAATGGTTTGTATAATATTTTTCAAAAAATTTAATCATCTGAAAGCATTTTTTAATTAAAAACTTTTAAAATTCAGTTTTTGTCTGTACTTTGAATTAAATTCTTGATTCACAGAAATTAAAAAAATATTCCAATTAAAAATCACTTGAAATTTAATTAATTTCAAAAATCTGAATGATAAATCTTTGAACATTGAATTATTTTTAAAAAATGTTATCTAAAATTATTTGATAAATTATTTTCAAATTCTGTAAAATTTAATTATTGTCTGAAATTTAATAAAATCTTTTGTAATTCAATTATTTTTAAAAATTCAACTGTAACTCTTCCAAAATTCAATTATCTTTAACTATTTTTCAATTAAAAATTTTATAAAATTTTTAATAATTGCTTAAAATTTTTTAAAAATTATCAAATAAAATTATCAAAAAATTTCAATTCAAAATCACTTGAAATTCAATTATTTTAAAAAATTTCAATTTAAAACCTTCTAAAATTCAATTATTTTCAAAAAATTTCAAACTAAAATTTTTTGAAATTTAATAAATTCAACTATACCTCTTTTGAAATTCAATTATTTTTAATGATTTTTATAATATTTTTCAAAAATTCAATGAAACGAAAGCATTTTTTAATTAAAAAACTTTTAAAGTTCAATTTTTGTCTATAATTTCTAAGAAATTCTTCATCACCAAAAATTTCAGTTAAAAATCACTTGAATTTCAATTAATTTAAAAAATCTGAATTACAAATTTTCGAAAATTCAATTACTTTTAAAAAAGGTTATCTTAAATTATTTGATAAATTATTTTCAATTCTGTAAAATCGAATTATTGTCTAAAATTTAATAAAATCTTTTGTAATTCAATTATATTTAAAAAAAATTCAACTGTAACTCCTTCAAAATTCAATTATTTCTAATGGTTTGTATAATATTTTTCAAAAAATTTAATCATCTGAAAGCATTTTTTAATTAAAAACTTTTAAAATTCAGTTTTTGTCTGTACTTTGAATTAAATTCTTGATTCACAGAAATTAAAAAAATATTCCAATTAAAAATCACTTGAAATTTAATTAATTTCAAAAATCTGAATGATAAATCTTTGAACATTGAATTATTTTTAAAAAATGTTATCTAAAATTATTTGATAAATTATTTTCAAATTCTGTAAAATTTAATTATTGTCTGAAATTTAATAAAATCTTTTGTAATTCAATTATTTTTAAAAAATTCAACTGTAACTCCTCCAAAATTCAATTATTTTTAATGGTTTGTATAATATTTTTCAAAAAATTTAATCATCTGAAAGCATTTTTTAATTAAAAACTTTTGAAATTCAATTTTTGTCTTTAATTTCTATTAAATTTTTCATTGAGACAAAAATTTAAAATAAATTGCAACAGTTTAAATTTGCAGAAAATGTATTTCAAATTTAAAATCTTGTACAATTCAATTATTAAAAAAATATTTTAATTTAAAAATCTATATAAAAACTTAATAATTGTTCGGAATTTTTTTGTCTATTAAAACTAAAAAGTATGGAAAAAATTTTAAATTATACTAAATTGCTTAAATTAGACTTCAAAAAAATTAAGAAAATAGAACTTTAAGAATTTTCTTTGAAATTTGTCGTACTTAATTAAAATTTTGAAAATTTGCCTTAGTTCAATTCTGAAATATTCCAAATACATTTTATTGATAATTTTCTTTTAGAATTGTTTTTTTTATTAAATAATTAATAAAATGAATATTTAATATCTAATAACATTATTTACTTATTTAAAGTAAAATATTTTCTATAAACTAATTAAATTTAATTTAAGGTATTACTCACGTAGATTTTTTTTCGACAGATTTTTTTAAAAGTGTGCCTGGTTATTCCTTAGGTATTTATCTACAAAGTAATACAAAAAAAAATAAAATTGACCGTTTCTAAGTCCCAAAAAATGAAATCAAAGTTTCAATCTTTTACATGTACGGGATACGAAAACCATGTATTCATTACAGATTTCAATTTTTTGCATCATTACTACTCGACAGATTTAGAAAAAAAACTAACACAATATTTATGGTGGAAAAATGAACTTATATAAAAAAAATGAAAATTTTTTACCGTTTTGTTCAAAAAATATTTAATTTCAAAGATAAAAAATTAATAAAATATTTGCTGTCTTTGAAGGATGAATGAGTATATGTGGCAACAGCGCTTGTTGAACGATACATGTGATCTGCTGATTTAGGCGCGAAATTTGAATTAAATCCTGGTTCTTTGTCTTACTTTTCAATAGTCACAACTTCTTATTAAATATATAATAATATAAAATATCATAAACAAAAGTTATTATAAAAATTTTTGTTGTTTAAGCCATATATTCTAATGTTTAAAAAAAACAAAATCAATTTTCTATTTTTTATCTCAACATCTCGATGGTATTTTCATGTTTATATATTTTGTTATTAATATTATACATTCGCACGTTTATGTATAATTTTTCAATACAATTGGAAGTTGCTTTTTTTTACAAAATGTAATAAAATGGTTTATAGATTTTTTAATCTCTTGAAAATGATGATGAAAATTAAAATAGAAAAGTTTTTAAAAAAATGTTTTTCCTATCTTTGATTAAATGGCCTAAACTTTGAATTATTTTTTATATAAAAATTTCATAAACTTATTATTTAACAAATAAAATTGGTTTTTAAGATTTAACTTATAAATTATCTAAAAAAAAAGATTTAAAAATAAATAAAACTATGAGGATAATTATAAATGATAAAAATTACAAATATTTTAAAATATAATTCATTTTTATTTATTCTTAAATTAATAATTTTACACTTTACATATTAAATTGTTTATAAACACTTTCAACGGAAACAATAATATATTATATATATTATTCTTACACATTTGCACATCTTTAATTTGGTTATAATATATAAAAATACTGTTTTGTTCATAGAATTTGAACATTTTCAACAAAAATAAATTATATAATTTTGTATTCAAGTTTTATTGAATGTTTTTCATTTTTGCAAACAACTTACATAATAAAATTAACATTGGCTTTCATTTGCAATGATTTTTGAAAAAATCTGTAATTTTTTCAAGAATATTTTTGTGTTTAGTGACCAATGCCTTCTTTTGGTCATTCAATGCAGTCAACAATTGTACCAAACCTACACTTCCTGCATTTTTATATGTTGTTTCAAGTTTTTCAAAATCTAGACCTGCATTAGCTATTTTTTGAATAATTGTTCTAGAAACAATTCCTGTTAAACTCTTTAAAGACTGTAGAATAGCTTTTTTGTCAGCAACCGCTGGAATGTCAAAGCCACAATTCGATTTATATTTGATTCCTTCGTTTCTTTCTTTTTGTTGTCGTTGATTTTCTTTTTCTTTGATTAATAAATTTCTTTTTGCTTTTGTTTCTGGTAATTTTTGTCTGATCCTCCTTGCCAATCGAATTCTATCTTTTTTTTCTGCAAACGCTTTCGTATGCTTACCAGGAGAAAGATTTAATGTTTCTTGCACATTCAACAAATGTGTTTCTCCAATATTTTTGGAGCATACAGTACTCGCAAAACGATAATCCGCAGATTCACTTAGACTATGACATTGATTTTTCGCAGCTTTATGGGCCATAATATTATTAACACTTTCATTTGCTTGACTTGAAGCAGCAATGGAAAATTTTTCTGCACTATCCGCATATTTTTTGAAAAGTTGTTTCAATTCTTTCTTGAGAGTTTTATCAGTCAATAAAACTGTCTGTGATTTTGTAGCATTATTTAATTTTCTGCTACACCAATTTCCACAGTTTCCGTGATTTCCAAACAAATGCTCTGGTATTCCGAGTAACGCTGCTGACACTCCATCAGGATCTCCTTCGTTTTGTGCAACTGCGTAACAAAAGCACTTTTTAATGTGTTGGATAACACCTTTTTTTCTCAACTCCTTAAAATCGGTTTGTAATGCGTATAACTCTTTACCAACATTTTTGCGTAAATGATTTTGATCAGCGAGTTTGTAAATCGTTTCCTCATTCCCTTTACGAATGTTCGCAATTGTTGAGCTGTCCTCGTCACCAATCACAACTCTGACTTTAACACCAGTTTCTTTTAAAATTGAACTATTGTTTACTAACTCAGCTCCCAAATCAGATTCCATCGCCTTGGCACTCCCGTCGAAATTTTGACGGCAATCGTGATCCTCTTTCTGTCGTCCTATTGCGCAAAGCTTACATTTGCGATTTCTCGTCCCGAAATCTAGTATTTTCCCGCTTAAAAATCCTATTATACAACCGTATCCATTTAAACTATTATAACTTCTTCCGTTTCCGCGTTTACTCCATCCCATATCATATGATATTATGATATTGACAATATTTCCCAAAGCCGAGTCAAATTCTTCTGGTGTGTTTTTCAAAATCTCTTTGAACGGATAAATATCTTTCGCAATATCAAGTGGACTGAAAAAAAATTCAAATATAAATTTTATATATTAAGAAAGAAAATGAAAAGATTTAAAAATTTAATTCAAATTGTTTATTGTTTGTTACATTTTATCTTAAATGTAAATGCCTTAAAATATGGACATCAACATTTAAATAATGTTACATTATTTAATTTTATAAGATTACGGAATTTTATAAACGTGTTACACATTTCAAGCTAAAATTTCTTAAATTTTATACAATTAAATTTAGTATAAATCAATACTTAAATCAATTTATGGTATATGAATATGCAGTCAGATCATTAGCCGAAAGTTTTGAACGTTCATATGAACAAATATTTTTTTCAAACTATAAATTATTAAAAATTATGATGACCATGTAAAATAAAACAGTAAATTAAATAATTATTAAATTAATAACTTCTTTTTAGATATTTTGAACAATATTTTGTATTAAAATTCGTACTTGAAGAAGTTGCAAAAAAAATTTCGTTCATAGGAACGTTCAAAACTTTTGGCTTATGTCAGATCTTATAAAATATTCTGAAAACATTTAATATCATTTGGACACTTAGAAATATGCGTATATTATATGTATAAATATGTGTATACTTAAAAAATTTTGATTTTATACAATTCAATATTGTAGAAATGATAACATAAATTAATTCGTAATATATAAATATACATATTGTAGATCAAATGAAGAATTATAAAAGCATTCAATTCTATTTAATATTTTATAAGTGTATTATATGTTTATAATATACTAGTAAATTATATTTTGTTTTAAATTAAATAATAAACTTAAGAACTAAAAAAAACCTTACAGATCCTCACACAGCTGGTCGACATTGTTTATTACCAATTGGCGTTCTTCCGTAGCGGCTTGTTTACAACTGTCTTTTGCAATTTTTTCCAGTGCAGGCCCAACTTCCCTTTCATATCTTTTATACAAGTTTGTTGATATTGAAGGAATATTTAAACACGCTAGCACCTTATTTAGCGCCGTGTTTCCGATTCCTGAATGTACAGCTCCTGCATATTTAAAAAGTGAGGTTAGGTTAAGATTAAGATGATAAAGTAATTCACAAACCAGCAAATCTTACCTAAAACTGCTTTTGTATTCACGTCAGAGTGAGAGTGTGATTCCAGGGTTTTGTGGAATTTTCCAGTTGGAACTGATGTTTCTGTCAAACATTTTTGACAGCGGATGGTTAGAACTGAGTTTAGTCCAAAACACTTTTCACTTTGAATATCATTCAGGAAAATTGCTTCCTTGCACTTTATACACTTTAAATTTTTTGCTATGACGTCCAATTCAACAATTCGTCGACCAGGACAAATTTCTGTCACTTTATTTACGTCTACGTCTTTGACATTATTTAATTCATCGCAAAGTTGTTTTCCCCGAGTCATTTGGGCAAGAAAACTCGTCTTCTTGGTAAGAACGCTTTGTTTAATAAATTTGCCTTTGTGTCTCAATTGTTTTTCCATCTTTTAAATTTTAATATTACATCTACACGCACTTTAAAACAAAAACTTTTATCTTTCACTGCGAAAGAATCTTTTAACAGAAGACGCCATTTGCAATCAAAAACTTGCGACGTTGCCATGATCGCTTTTCTAGACCGTGATATGTGTGTGTCTGTGTATATGAACTGAGATGCCTAATGTGTGAAACTGTACCTGCGCAAAAGTTTTATTTGAAACTCGCATGTTTTACTGTTTCATAAGTACAGTGACTAGAAAAAACTTTTGAATGTTACCAGTCGTGTGAGTAATACCTTAAAAAAAAAATCGACTTTTTTTAGAATGTAAATCGACTAAAAACGACTTTTTTTCGCCTTCAATTCGATCCGAGGCCTCTAAGATTAATATTTATTATTTATTTATATTATTATTAATAAATTATTATTTATATTAGAAAATTAGAAAATAGAAAAGTTAAAAAATTTATTTTTCTTATTTTCAGGCAACTGGAAATTATGGACCAATCGCTGATTGTCCATCAGGCACATGGTGGGGAATTCGTGTTGATTGTTCAAGACAGGGAGTTCATAAGCCATTTAATTTAGATATTCACGATGGTCCATTTGGAGCAATTTCAATTTGTACTCCTCAAAATTCCGAATCAAAGGATGTTGATTTAGGTGAAATTCTAACAATAACTGGCCGAGAATACTCAGAATTAGATGCAAGCAATGAATCATTAATTTTAAATTTTCAACGTTGTGTGCCTTTACGTTTGGTACGTAGTTACAGTCTCTCAAATGTTTATTCACCAAAAACTGGCTATCGTTACGATGGTCTTTACATTGTTATTGCACATTGGATTGGCGAGTCGGAAAATTCAAAAAAACATAAATTTGCCCTCTCTCGTCTTCAACATCAAGAATCACCATCATGGCTTAATAACAATAATAATTCAATGTCAACAAAATCAACAACAACAACAACAACAACAACAAATGTGAAACAATTACCAAAGAAATTGTCGTGCACACTTCGTAAGCGATCTTCCAAAAAAATAAATAGCCAAACTATTTCTTCAATTGTGAATAATGAGAAATATAATAATTGTGAAAAAAATAATAAAAAATTAAGTGAATCACCATCAATATCACAAAATGGAATTGCAATATTAACGCGTCAAGTTTTTAAAAAACCAACAGCTGCATCGACAACACCACCTGTTTCACGTTCATTAATAAAAGAAAATTTATCACAAAATTCATTCACCTATAAACAAGTTGGACAATCAAAATTATTAAATACAAATATTGCTGTTCGCACTGATTTATATGATTCCTTTCATAATGTACAACAGGATATTAAAAAAACATCAACATTTTCACGTGTTTATAAATCAAATCATCAAATAGAAAAAATTGATGAAACTCAATTATTGGAGATTAATGAAAAAACATTAAAAAATAATTGTTTAATATCACAAAGAGAAAATATTATTGAAAAAACAATGTCACGTGAATCAATTTATCAAATTGTTGGTTGTCCATTAAATGATAAAACAGAAGAAAATAATTTTCCAATAATAAATAATAAAGAAACAAAAAATTGTCCCGAAAAACGTAATTCAATAAGTTCAAATTCATCAAATTCATTGGAAGCATTGACGCCAGATAAAATTTTAAATTTAGTTGTCAAAGAAAAACGTAATCCAATGGCAAAATTATTAATTGGAAATGTTATTGGTTTGTCAATTGAGGAATCATCAGTTATAAAGGCATACAATGCATTAATATCAAAAGAAAATAAAGAGAGTAATAATAGTGAACATATTGATAATTCAAATGGTGATAATAATAATAGACTGAAAGCATCGTCAAATTTTAAAATGATATCAAAACGTATATTGAGACACAATAGAAATGATGAAAATCGAAAGAATTATTCAAAATTATCAAAGAGAAATAGAGGCTGTAATAATGATAATGGACAAATTATTAATAATGGAGCAAATTCTAAATTTAATGATGATCCTGGAGGTGTTATTGGTTATTCAAAATCAATGAAAAGAACACAGTCAAAAATTACAGAGAATTCATCGAAAATAACAAAAAAATCATCGGCTTGCAAAAAACAAAGACGAGAAATTGCTAATCTTGTTATTGATGCAAATGTTGGTCCTATTATTAGAGGACCAAGAAATAGACGTTTAAGATGTCGTAAAATAATTGGTAAAGATTCTGATGGATTTATAAGTAATACCGGTTTTCAAAAAAGAAGAGGAATTCTTAATAAACCAGCGAAACGCTCGGAATTATCGAAACGAAGAAAACGAATGAAAGCGGGAATTAATAAATCATGGAAATTGCAAACAGGAAATATTAATTTGAATTTATCAAGAGGAAAGCAGAGAAAATCTTTAGAAAATACAAGAAATTTTCAGGATATTCTAACGAGAAACACAGATGTACAGGTATTTGTGAAAATTATTTATTTTATTATTTATTTAAGGGCTTATAGCTCTTTGATATTTAATAATAATAATGATAATAAAAACTAAATAACAAAACAAATTTTCTAAAAAAAAATGAGACTAAGAAGAAAAAAATGTTGTTTTTTTCTGTTAAATATTTTTTTTTAAAAAGGACAAATTTTAAATGTTTTTAATTTGGAAGTTTCTCGTAAGAAATTTTTATTTTTTTACATTTTTATTTAATTTAATGTTTTTCATACATTTTTAAATTTATTTTAATTATATTTTATTTCTTTGCAATTCAAAATTATTTTACAAATATTTACATACTTGTACGAAGCTGAAGTATAAAACGTTTATGATAAACAATTTTTAATGAAATAATTTTTTAAAATAAAAAATTCTATAATTTTTTGCTTAAAAAATATTTCTTGTAGTTTTCATTGATCAACAAATTATAAAAAAAATATTTTTTAGACAAAAAAATTAAAGAATTTTTCATTTTAAAAAATTTTTTCTTTAAAAATCATTTATCATAAACGTTGCATACTTCAGTTTCGTTACTTGTTTCTATTTAAAAGTTTTTTTTTTTCAAAAAAATATCGAAAAATTATTATTATTATTATTATTATTATTATTATTATTATTATTATTATTATTATTATTAAAAGAAACAGAAAATTTTTATCAATCACTCTATTTTTCATTTCCTTTAAAACCTTTATCGAGTGATAAATCTAAAAATTTATTATTATTATTATTAAGATGTAAATTTAATTAATTATGTGTGAAATATATTTTTTATATATTTCAAAATAATTTGAAAATTAGAGAAAGTTTAGTTTATATTTCTGTTATATACTTAAAACATAGTAGTTTCTGAATCTATTTTTGTAAAAATTTAAAAGAATTAAAAAAAGAAATTACAGAAAGTTAATAAATTATAATAGAAATCGTGTTCGAGAGATTTGCGAAACAGTTAACGAAGATGAAATCATTTTATCATTTATATTTATAAATTTTTTTTACAAAGTTACTTAATTTTTTTTAAATATAGAATAAACGCTAAAAAATTTTACTACATGAATAAATGTATTATCAGTGAAACTTTAATTTATTAAAATTTACGTAATGCAGAGTGGTCACTTTTTTTTAAATCTTCTTTTGAACCTAGAATTATATTTCATAATGAAAAATTGAAGAAAAAAATAATTTTTGGTTTTAAAGTTTTTAAAATTTTTTTTTAGAAATTCTGTTTTTTTTTAAAAAAATTAAAATTTATATAAAACCCATAAGCTCGATTGGTCAAAATTATGGAAAAAGTATTTTTAAAAAATTGTCGATGAAAAATAATGAAAATTGTAAAAGAAGTTACAAATTTCAATTTATCCAGAATTTTAAGTTATTTTTTAACAAAATTTGTTTTTTTCTTAAATTTAAATGACGTAGCATAATTTTATACTCTCTAATAATGTCGATAAATAAATTGGCACCTTAAAACAAAGAAAATTTCATTGATCCCTCTTCTGAAAAAATATAGCTTGTCAAAGTTTGACAGAAAATGTTGACTTTTATAAAAATTAAGAGTTTTAGGAAAATTTGAGGAATATTGGATTTACCTGAAGAAACTTGAATTTAAGAAATTAAAAATTAATTTAAATATAAGAATATATTTTAAAATTAAATTTTATCTAAAAATTAATTTAAATTATTATTTAATTAATTATTATTAATTAATTATCATTTAAAATTCGAAAAAAATACAAAATATTTTCTGAAAATCAGGGAAAATGTTAGGGAAAATTATAATATGAAAATTTTGTGGCAACCCTGCGGAAGAAATTTGATTTTAAGAGCCGAATTTTTATTTATTTGAATTAATATTTTGCAGAATTTTCATCAAGCCGATTTTCTATATTACAGAATTTTTATATAACCGAAAATTCACTTCATAGAATTTTTGATTTGTTCGAATTTTTATTTACTTGAATTTTCATTTAACATAATAAATAATAATAATCCAAAAAATTGACGATGAAAAATAATAAAATAATGTAATTAATCAAGCAATAAAAATAATTTTCTAATTTTGAATAATGTTTCATAATTATCATAAATGTAGAATAAAAAAAAAAAAATTTACCATTTTTCAGAGGATCAATGTGGAATCAGTGGATCATTTAACGAAAAAATCAAGAATGGTTGACGCAGTATCGCAATGTTCATTAATAACTGAACCAACAATTAATTCTTGTTCACAAATGAATATAGAACTTGATCATTCATCAGATTTAGTTTGCAATAATGAACGTTTATCAGTTACAAAAGTAGAAGAGGTTTATTTAGATGATATTAAATCAGAGGAAGCCGCGGTATTTTCTGATGACAATGAAAATGATGATGATGAAGACGATGAAGTTAATGACAATGACGACGATGATGACGACGACAACAATTCAGTTGATAGTCACGAGTATTTAAATGGATTTGAAAATGAGGAGACATTTTCAAATTCAAAAACTAGTGAAAGATTAACTGTTGATCAAGAGCTTGAATCTGTATATAATATTTATCCTTTGATTCATCGTGAATCAGCATTTGTACCTGTTAATTCGTCGAGTAGTTTAAAAATAGCGAGACTAAGATCAATTGGATTTAGACCAATACAAATGGAAGATGAACGTGAATTTAATGAAGATAATAATTTTAGTAGAATTAGCAATAATGAGGAAAATTCTGATTCAATTACAAAAGAAGCAGACGAGGAATATAATAAATATACTAATGATAGTACAAGTGACGTTGGTTATATGGATGATGATCTTCATTATGAGGATATTGAAAATGAAGATACAAGTAGCGATGTAAGCAAAAGAAAAGATTATTTTCCCAATGGCGATAATAATCGATTTTTCGAAAATGAAGAAGAAGAAGAAGATGAGGAGGATGAGGAGGAAGAAGAAAATTTTGATAAACCTTGGCATGGTTGGAAAAAAATCTCTTCTAAAAATGGGGATCAATGGATTGGTTGGTGAAATTTCATCGTTTTTCTTTAGTTTGTTGGGAAAAAATTCATTTTTTAATTTGAGTGCTGGTCATTCCCCCCAAAGATTTGATTTCTCTTTTTTAAGATTAAAATTTTTTTTATTTTTCTCTTTTCATGATATATATATATATATATATATTAAAAGTCGAAGATTTTTAATTTTAACCGCTTTTTAGAGCAGACGAATATTTTCGAGTTATATGTTAATTTATTGATCAATGATTTTTTTTTTAAATTCTTAAGTGTTTCAGCCTTTGACAAAAAAAAATTAAGTGTTGGAAATTTTATAAATTAAGAACACTATTGGTTGTGTTTGTCTAAAGACGAAAAGTTTATTTAACTGAAATTCTATAAAAGAAAAATTTCTTCTAAATCGAATTTTTGAAATATAATCAAAATTCGAATCACAATTTATTTATAATAATTGCATTCATTAAAATTGTTCATTAAAATCGTGACACTATTAGATCAATGGAGAAAATTGTCTTTAAAAAATAAAAAAGTATAAAACTTGTCTCTTTAAGAACATTAATTAAATGTGCGCTGATTCTTTTTTTTTTTTGGAAAATATTAATGTTGATAATAAAATTATGACAAAATGCTCGACTTTTAACATAGAATGATAATAGTTGTTATTTTTTTTTATATTAAGAAAATTAGATTAGTTTGTTTTTTTTTCTCTTCTTAATAATTCGTTTAATTTGAAAATTCTATGTACATTGTAGAAAATATCTAGACGTTTGGTTTTTATAAAATAAATAGTAGAAGTGTATATGACATTTAAGAAAATGTAATAACATTTAAACATTTTCTACCTCCTCATTAATAATTTATACTTGTTTATTACATTGTAAATGATTTAAGATTTGACAAAGTATTAATATTTTTTTTTTATTTCCAATAAGGTGTTCATATAAATTTTAATGAGAAGATAGAAATTTAATTTTTAAGAAATTTTTAGTAAAACTAGTTTTTTTTTTTTGGGGAGTTTGAATTTTTTTTTTTTTTTTCTAAAGGAAGAATAAAAAATTATTTTAAAATATAGACGTTCATTGATAAGTCTTATATCAGAGGACATTAATGTTATTAAAAAAAAGTAAGAGGCTTTTTGAAAAATCTGGGTTTAATTTATTAGAATTAAAATTTTTTTTTATTTAAAGTGATCTCTGTGATTAGTTATTATAGTAATCTGTGTATATAATTGTATATTAAGGCTTGCGTGACGAGATATGTATTAGTTTTATTTGAAAATTCATTTATGTACCATCGTTAATGATTTTTAAAAGTTTACAGTGTCACGCTTATAAATTTTGTACGGCTTAAATCTTTATTGTATTTTTTTAATAATATATGCAATTGTTCAAATCATTGCATTTTAAATATATCAATAAATAGATGTACATATATAATTTTTTTTTGCTTTCTTTCTATACCTGGAATTCCTTGGAAATATGGAAAAGTCCTTGAATTTTTTTTTTTTTTTATCTGAAAAACATAGAAAAGTTCTTGGCATGGGCCTCGGATTGCACAATTTTTTCGATTTTTTTTTCAATGTATGAGACTATTTTTAACTTATTTCAATAAAATGTGACTTTTTCGATTTTTTTTTTAAGAAAATACGAGATTTTTTTAGAATAAAATTTACATCTTTAAAAATTGAATTATTTAAAAGAATATTAACTGGAATTCTTTGCAAAATTAATTATATTTAATAATTTTAATCAAGTTCTTTAAAAATTCCATTATTTAAAATATTTTTCAACTAAAAGTCCTTTTAAATTTAATTATCTAAAATACCTATGTGTAAAAAAAAATTCATCAATTAAAATTTATGAGTTTCAATTTCAAATTTCCTGAAATTCAATTATTTCTAAAAAATTTACCTAAATAAATTTTTTTCAATATTTTAATAAAGTTCTTCGAAAATTTAAATATTTATTTATTAACATTTTCTAAACTTCCGAATTTGAATATTTTGCTTAAATTATATTTCGAACATTTTTTTTTTTTTAAAGTAATTTTAAATTATTTTTTAAATATTGTCCTGAATACTGAATTGAATTCGTGAAAATTTGTCTCAGTTCAATTCTGAAATATTTTTCCGACTTACTTTAATAAAATACGACTTTTTCGACTTTTTTTTTTTACAGTTTTTTACAAAATTTATAATTAAAATACGTTTTTTTAATATACAATGCAGATCTTCAGATCTTCTTTATTTCAATTATTTAATAAATTTTTAACTAAAATTCTTCGATAAATTAATTATTTGTAATAATTTTAATGAAATTCTTTACAAATTAAATTATCTGAAACTATTTTTCAATTCAAATGTTTATAAAATTTAATAATTATTTGTAATTTTAAAAAATCCGAGGCCTGAAAATTGCCAAAAATTAAATGTATTCAGTACTGGTTTATAATAAAAAAAAAGATTTAAAAAATTTAATCTTGTACATTTAATATATTTTTGTCATTAAAATTGATTAAAATAGTAAATACCTGGAAAAGTTCTGAAATTTTATTTAGCAAAAGCGCTAGACTGTTAATTTAATAAATTAATTTAGAAATAAGTCAATATTTTTTTTTTTTTATTAATATAATATTTAAAAAAAAGACAAAATTATAATTAAGAATAAATTAACATAAGAAAAATGATACATTAATATTATCAGGTATCGATAGTTTATTTATATCTGATACATTTTTTTTTAATCCGTTCATCACTCACTCCCTCTTAAATTCCATTCATGTTTTTCATAGATCAAAATTATTATAAACAAAAAAAAAAAATTTTTAGTATCCATTTTTTCTTAGTTTGTTATTAAATACAATCTATAATAACGATATTTATATATATATATATATAGTATATACATTTAATATTTTATTTTTTCAATCTAGGACGCGAATGTAGTTTACTGCATCTTTCGAATCACATTTTTTTTTTCTGGTATAATGAGAAAGTTTGTTGACAGAAAAGGCTCTCAGATCAAAATATAAAAAATAATTTTTTCGAAACCAAAAAAAATTTCGTAATGAACGCATATGAAAACAATATAATAATCTTAAACTTGTACATATATAGAACACATTTATATAAAAAAATAACTTATTATAAATTCTACGGTATAATAAAATTGTCACTATTTCAAAAGTAAATAAGTACTGAGACGATGTCCAAGTCCCGAAGCGTGAAAATTGTCAGTGATTCGTCGTGAACAGAAAATAATATTTTTTTTTTGTTACAATTAACACATTGGCTGTCAACATCAAGATTTTTTGCAACACCAAGAATTCGTTTTTTTTTTTTTTAAATGCTTTAGCCCTTATAATATTAGAGTAAAGAGAAAAACTTTTATAAAAGTATTATTAGGCTTTTGATAATATAGTTTTCAAAATACATTGCAAAAAATTTAAATGCCTCGACTAAGCGTAATTCGGAAGTTGTTATTATGACATGAAAAAACCACGCTTCGATAATAAAAAAAAAAAGGTTTTTTTTTTCTTCCTTCAAATATGAGTATTATTTGTGTAAAAAGTGATCATTATGCTTTATTCGAGTTAATGCTTATAAAATGAAAATTTTTTGAAAATTCTTTTAATTGCTATTATCTTAAGGTAGTTTACCTGCAACAATAAGATACAACAAAAAAAAAAAAAATGTTGAAAATTGAAAAAATTTCAAGAAAAATTTTTTTCTTTTATTATTTGTTTTTTAATTTCTACTTTTAATGGGAAAGAAAATATAATTTTCCTTTTTATTAAACATCAAAAATTTTACGTTTATTTATTTTTTATTAAAATTTACTTTATTTCAATATTTGTTATTTTGTTAATATTTACAGAAAATTTTATTTTCTTGAATTT
Organism: Leptopilina boulardi; assembly: GCF_019393585.1. NCBI lineage: Eukaryota > Metazoa > Arthropoda > Insecta > Hymenoptera > Figitidae > Leptopilina > Leptopilina boulardi. The sequence goes on from NW_026137813.1 coordinate 1,119,983, forward strand.
TTTTTTTCGAAATTTCAACGAACGAGATTTTTTTTTGCAATGAAATAAAATTAATTTTCTTTTTTCAATTTTTCGCATCAACTGTGGCAATTAAACTTCCTTAATGGGATTTTTCATTTTAATTTCTTAATATACGAACATATTAAGTCTATATATTATCATTCATAGCAAATATGGACAGATTTAACAATAAAATGTGAAATGTTTTTTGTCAGTTATTTCAAAAACTAGACAATATTTTTCCAAATAAAAGAAAAGCAAACAATTTTACTGTTCATGAGTTTGTATGCCATTCATAAAAAAAAAAAAAATATAAAATAGAATCGCATTAGAATTACAGAAAAAAAAAATTTTCTCGATGAATTTGAAATTTTGCACATTCTGAATTTAAAAAAAAAACATTGTACCAATATTTATTCTAATTTAAGAATAATATTTTTTATGTATTTTAAAATTTTAATTCTAAATTAAAAATTCAAAATTAGAATTCAAATTGTGCAAAATTATTTTTAATTTAGAATTTGTCATTTATTTTTTGAATCGTTTAAAAATGAAAATAAAATGAACATTAATTGCAGCTGCAAAGTAATAAAGGAAAAAAAAAACCAAATGCACTGCATTATAGAAGCGTTGCCTATTTAAGAAAATTTTAGGCATAACAATATTATAAATACGAGGCAGCCGACGTGTTAAAACTATAATCTTGTGGCACCACACCCAGAACGATTAACACTGCTTCGAACGTATGAGCGTATTAAAATAAATATTTTCTATACTATTTCACGTTGCGTTATTTAACGATTTTTTTTTTAACATGAATATAACATTATGGATTATAATACGATTCATGATTCGAATCTGTTTCAGTTTTGTTTTTTAAATTTTCTTTTTTTTTTATATATATATAATATATTATTTTTTCATTATGACAAATATTGCAATTGAGAAAAAAAAAAATTCAAAAATAACAATCGATGTATGTACATGAGATAAATGTGAGTTTACAAATAGTATTTCGAAAGCTTCTGCTGTTCAATTGCAAAATTATTAATTTTACAGATAGAAAATTTTGTTCGAAAATTTAATTTAGAAAAAATAATTAAAAAATTGACAAATAATTTTTTAACAAGTATTTAGTGGATTTATAAATACGTGTTTAAATTTCTAAAATATTTTCAAAAAAAAAAAATTTCTCTTGTAAAATTTTTACTTTTGCAATTAGAAGATGATTTTTTTTTTGTTTCTTTAGTTATAACCCGAGTTTTGAGTATAATTTGAGGTTTATTTGCTTTTTTAGTTGTATAAGATAAAAATCATTCAGACTGCGCGCACAGTGAGAAGACAATGTCTTCGAATTTGACAATTAAAATGTTTCTTTTATTTAGTTATTTTAATTTTTTTTTCTTTTTTTTTTTTTACTGAAATTCCTCATCACTGCTGAGTAACATTGTTTTTTCATTATAATTTTGTGAAATAGTTGCGACACGTTGATGCGATGTATTGCGTCTTTGAGGTGGTGGAACTGGCATATTCTGTGGATCATCTGGATCATAGCTGGAAACTCGCATACCTCGTTGACCTTTCGTACCTCCTAACATTAATTTTCCATCATTTCACGCAAATATTAGTATTATAATAAGTACTGTTCAATTTCTGACAAAAAAAAAAAAACACTGTACAAATTTAAACGCCCGACAATTCAAAAGAAACAAATTTTTCTAAATTTAATATCATCCCATTGGACTTTTTAGAATTTAATTCAGTTTTTGTATTTTTAAATTTAATTTGAATTTAATTTTCAAGGACATAAGCTCAAAACTAAAAAATACTTTAATATAGAGAATTTTCAATAAAAATCATTGGTTAAAATTTTCATTTTAAAGAATTTTATTAGATATAATTATTTGTCAAATTAAAAATTTGACTGAATTTATTTTTAAACGAATTTTTACATAAACAGATATTTTTGTTTGAAAATAATTTTTATTTTACGAAATTTCTTTTTACTCAACTTTTTATTGAAAAAATTCTAATTTAGCAGAATTCTTATTCAACAAAATTTGAAGTGATTCGAATTTTTAAATGCCAGAATTATTTCAATTCAACGAATCTTCATTTTGGCACAAAAAATGGAAATTCGACATTTTAAGAATTCTATCAAATAACAATTTGTATAAATAAAAATTCGGACAAATAAATATTAGATGAATAATAATTGGAAATTTTTAAATTTTTAAATTCGAATCAGAATAAGCAGAATAAAATTCTGCTAAATTAATATTCGGTTAAATTAGAATGTTTTAAATAAAAAGTTGGCTAAAGATAAATTATGTAAAATAAATATTCGATATCTAAAAATTTTTTATAATTTTTTTTATTTTTTTTTTTTTGTAAAATATAGATTTAAAGTAAATGAAGTGATGAAAACTGATACTTTTTTATTTAATAGAAAAAGATAAGAAATAATAAATAAAATACATGATTTTAAAATTCACCTGTAAAATAATCTAATTTTGCGATTTTTATCCATTAATATTGTAAGAAAGGGAAATCATTAAATAAAATAAAAACTTACCAAATATAAAGTACTTGTAATTAATTTTTAATTTTTCTTAACACTTCTTTTTTTCTTTCTTCTTAATAAAAATAAAAAAATTCCAACAATAAAAATGAGCACTTTGCTGATTTTCATAATTTTTAATATTTTCTATTAAATTAAAATGTGTCAGTTTCCAGCACCTCATATACTTTAAAACCATTATTTTACAAAAAAAATAATAATTTTAATAAAAATTCTTTTCATTTTATGATCTTGATTCCATTTAAATCATTCCTTCAAAGTATTATAATTTTTTAAAATTAGTCGGCAACGACTTTAGTCGAAATATAATGAAATGACTCAAAAATTCGTCAAATTTTAACTCGAAAAATGAAAATTTACCTATAAAAATAAAATAAAATCCTTCACTAATTAGAAAAAAAATGTAATTTTAAACATTTTTTTGAATTTTTGAAATAATTAATAAAAAAAAAGCTCTTAAAATATCGGAACACAAATATTCTCAACATTAAACCTGTCGGAATTTTCGTGGCGTCAAATTAAAAATCATCGAATTTTAATTTTTAATTTTAAAAAATCTTGTCACAAAAGTAAGACATTATTTGTTTCTTTTGATATTGTAAGACTTTTTGTCATGCTTTATGATAGTCCGGTAGTTATAAACTTGGTACAATACAGTAAGAACTGACTATTATTATTATTAAAATTATTATTATTATTATTATTATTATTATTATTATAATTCTCTTACATTCCAACATAAAACTATAGATTACATCAGTATAATTACCAGCGACGCAAGATGATATGTGTTTGTTTAGCATTGAAAAATCTCAGGTTACCAAAAAATGCATCATGCAGTATCCAAAGGAAAATAAGGAAAGGGGAACAAGACATAAAAGCTTGGGCTAACGTGCGAGAATAGATAATAATTAGGAGATGAAAAATGAAAAAAAATATATATATTCTTTTGTTCATTCGCAAAGAAATTTAATTTAGGCGTGATTTGTTTATATATTTAATATATATAAAAAAAGCAATAATGGATTTTTTTTAGAAAGTGAATTAAAAAATTGCCCGAGTGAATGTATTTCTTCTTTTTTTTTCCAAGTTAATTGTAGAAGGAGACATTTGTCGGCTGTTATTTATCGTCATTATTTAATATATATATATTTAAAAAATATTGAAAAGCAAGCGTCACAAAAATTATACCGTTCCGTTTACCCTCTTTTTTTTCTATTTAAATTATTTATTTACTTTATAAGCAAACGTTATACGCTTAAGTACTATTTTTTTTTATACAATAAGGCTGGTTAAGTCCTAACGGAGATACCTTGGACGGTTATTGTCAGTATTTCCATTTTAACTCACAAAGGAAACTGATTTTTTTTTTCGCAGAAAATCAAATGAACGTCTGCGTTGTTAAATCGCGTACAAAGAGATTAATCGATAAAATAACTTTTTTTTTCTGTTTTTTTTTTTTTGGTGACTTTTTTTTTTAGATCATTTTGGTTCTCTGCAAAGGACGAGTAAAAGTCCGTAGTCCAATGTTTTCTTGAAATAAAAAATTGAGATGCCTTGGGGGCACTTACAGCTTTTCGTAGGACAAGTTGGTATTGACGTCTGAAAAACAGCAAACAAATCCCTTCAATGTGCTGTGGACACCCCTTTTTTTTTGTAATTAATCTTTTCATTCCTTTTTTTTCAAGCCGTTGAGTGCCAAAAAAAAAAACTGTTTTTTCCTCGTGAAATTATTATTTTTTAAATTATCTGTGAAATTTTTTTTTTTTTTTTCTAATTTGCAGTGTTTTAAGCGTGTGTTATACAATTTTATTTTGTACACCTTTGAACAACAACTCCAATCAGAGTTAATCCGATGACAATTATTATCATTTGCAGTGATAATCTGATTGCAAAATTTTATTAAAAAATTAAAAAGTAAAAAAAAAAAAAACAGTCAGCGAGGGATAAAAATTGCAAAATATATTTACAAATGCGGCAATAATGAAAAAAAATAAGGTAATTTAAAAAAATAAATTTAAATAATGAAAAAAAAAAGAATGTTGAAGCTCTTCAAGTTCTAGCTGACTGTTTTAGATTAATTAGTGCGCTGTGAATAATGCTTTTGTGCTGTTAGTGAAGTATATTTCAAAAAATATTTTTCTAGATTATGAACAAAAATGAAAAATTCATAATTTTGAATTCTATTTTTTAAAAATTTATTTTGAAAATAGATTTTTTATTTTTAAATGAAAATATTTAATATGGCAACTTTTTTTTTTTTAGCAAGGCAAATTAAATAAAAAATAAAAAAATATATTGAAAATATGAGATTCAATATAAAAATGATTAAAATGAATGGTATTTTTTTTTTTTCATTCGTTGCACATGCTACACTGAATCTGGCTATTTTATTGGCATGCCACAATAAAAAACTTTGTACAAAAAAACTATTTTTAATGCTTGAATAATTTAAATTTTATCTATACAACAATTAAATTTGTCACATTTATACTTACCAGAACTGTATTGAGTATATTGTTGATACTGCGGATGAAAATTATGGATGGCATCAGTCATAATATCTTTTGGATTCATCGTCTCCTGTGTAAGAAAAAGAAGAAAAGAAAGAAAAAATAATTATTAAAAAATTAAAAACAAATTTATTCCTAATAATAATAATAATAATTAAATTAATAAAATAATAAAAGAAAATTGTCTTTATATAATTATATTAAAAAACAGATTTCATTCATAAAAAAATTTCGAAATTTCCATTAAAAAAAAAATGTAAACAATTTTTCTTTAAGTGGATAAAAATACAATTTGTTTATAAAATATTTTTTTTTTCTTTGCAAATTGAGTGGAAAATTTTGTAATTAAAGTAAATGGGATAAAAAAAATTTGCACACCTTTAGGCTGCTGCTAATACTTTGCATTGTGACACTTCGTCCCCTCGAGTCAGTGACGCAACCAGCTGCATAAACTTGATATGGAAAAGCATACCGTAGGGCAATTGCGGCGAAGAGCATCTCAATGCAAATCAAAAAATTTTGATAGCCAGCTGACACAGTACCAGCACTTGTCGATTGTTCTAAACTGTTAATAACAGGCGAAATAACCTGAGCCTTTTCAAAAATAGCCAACAGCACACCTGAAATAAAATTTTTTTTTTTTTTTACAATATTTGAATCGCAAAATTCTTTAATTGACAATTAATTTAAAAAATTTTCTTAAATTATTATTAAAAGGTTGCCACAAGAATAAAATTTACAATTTCTCTGAGATTAAAATTTGTTTTTTAAAAAATTAAATTCAATGAATTATAATGTAATATAATAATATGAGATTAAAAAAACGATATTTAGAATTTGAATTTTTCATCAATTAAATTTTTAATAGTTTCAGGGTTGACACAAAAATATTATTTTGTTTTTCCCTGATTTCTAGTCAAAATAAAAATTTTTTCCCTGATCCTAATAAAAAAATTTTAAGATTGCACAACTTTTTCGACTTTTTAAAATTTTTTTAAATTGAATTATTAACTTGAATTGTTTGCAAAATCATTCATTTTCAATAACTTAAAACAAAGTATTCGAAAATTACCATGATTTAAAACAGTTCTCAATTGAAAATTCATTAAAATTCAATTATTGTCTAAAGTTTTTAAAAAAATTTCACTATTTCAAAATGAACGTTTCAATTAATAATCTCATGAAATTCAATTATTATTTCTAAAAATTTTAACTGGAACTCTTCTTCTAAAATACATTTATTTATAAATTTTTTATCTAAAATTCTTTACTTTAATTATTGTTTAAAGCTTATGAAATATCTACAGAAATTCCAAATTTACGAAAATTTTAATTAAAAATCTTCTGAAATTCAATTAGTTACAAAAAATTTTAACTATTATTCTTCCAAAACAAAAATTTTTAACTTCAATTTCTTTTTGAATTAATTATTTCTAATAACTTTAATCAAGTTTTTCAAAAATTCAATTACATAAAATATTTTTTAACGATTAATTCTTTAAAATTAAAATTTTATTTATGTAATTTTTGAAAAATTTCAATAATTCAAGTACCTATATTAAAATTTTAATTGAAATTTTCAAAAATCGAAAATTCAATTTTTAAAAACATTTTTCAATTAAAAATTCTCTATAATTCAATTATTTTTAAAAATTTTATTTAAAATTCTTCGATAAATTAATTTTTTTTTTAATTAGGTACTTTAATACAGTTTTTCAACAATTCAGGGAAATAAAATTTTTTTTAAATTAAAAATACTCTAAAATTCTATTATACTTTAAAGTTTGTAAAAAAAATTTTATCAAATGAAATTAATGAAAGTTTCAATTTATAATCTTCTGAAATTTAATTACTTCCAAAAAAATTTTAACTCAAATTCTTTAAAACTCAATTATTTTAAAAATTTTAATTAAAAATCTTCTGACATTCAATTATTTCACAAATTTTTATTAAAAATTTTTCTTTTTTTTCAATATAATATTTCAATCAAATTCTTCGAAAATTTAATTATTTAAATCATTTTCCGAAATTCTGAATTCGAATAATGTGCATAAATCAGACTTGAAAAATTTTCTTCATTTTAATGAAACTTTAAATTATTTTTCAAAATTTGTTCTGAAACTGAATTTAAATCTTGAAAATTTGTCTGAGTTTAATTCGGTGATTTAAAAAGAAAAATAATTAAAAAATTTTATTTAATTTCTATATTAATAATAATAAAATATTTATCAACGCTAATTAAATTTATTCAAAATAAAAAATTGACTTTTTAGACTTTTCTTGTAATGTAAACCGACTAAAATGACTTATTTTTTCTTTCAAAAGTCGAGCCTAGGCCTACAATTATAAAAATCAAAGACAATAACTTTAAGAAGCAAAAAATTTAAATTGAAAATTTCGAAAATTATAATTTTAGTAGCATTTTTAGAAATTTGATATTTTTCCAGTACTTTTTATAAAATTCCCTGACCAGTGGCAACCCTAAGTTTAAAATTTGGGTAAACTGAATTTTTGATAAATTAAAATTTTGGTAAATTGAAATTCGGATAGTTTTTCCCTGACTTGTGGCTAACCCCGTTATTTTAAAATAATTCAAGAATTTTTTTTTTTTTTTTTTACTAATACCCAAATAAAATGAATACATAAATTATTTTACAATGAAAGTGAAAAATCGAAAAATACCTTGCCAGAAGGACAAGAAGATGACACTCTTGACAGTGCAAAATTTAAGAACCGGATCAAATGGAGTGAGTAAATCTCTTGTTGCAAAATAAAAGAGAAATAGTCCATATAAGGCAAGTGAAACGCTGATATTGTAGATGATTGTAATATAAATGTAACCACCGTCAGGTGACCAATCACCATCGCGATAATGTCCAAATGCCTGGAGAAATATTATGACAAACGCCATAACTGGTTTAACCAAACAAAATTGTAATGTCGCTTGTTTGCAAAATCTCAAAAAACCAATTGTATATGTTTTTCCAACTAAAAAACATGTTCCATAAAGGCAATTCGATCGTATTGGTTTGCCACGTATCTCAGACATAATGTTACCTTCACCGCCAAGATATTCGTAGCACAATGTCAAGAAATTATAAATGACAAATGCCTCATAGCAATCTCTTACTGTGAAGAAATAAACATAATAACTCTCGCTATTAAAGAACATCAATGAAATCCACGAATATGTCCCATAAATTGGTACAATGAATAAAATTCTCACTATCCAACGTTGTTCCGTTGGATTTGTGTACCACCTCAGGTGCTGATAAATCTGTGAAGAAACATTTTTTTTATTTTTTATTCTTATTCATTCTTCAAATTAAATATCTACATAATAATAATAATAATTATTATTCAGGGATGCCACAAAATTTTCATTATAGTTTTTTCGTGGATTCCAGACAATATTTTGTGTTTTTTCCTGACATTTTTCGAATTTTGTTCTTCTTTTTTTTTTTATCAAATGTGAATTCTATTAAAATAAATTGTCAAAAATGAAAATTATGTTGAACAAACACAGTGTATAAAGTGTAACACAAATTCTTTAAAAAAAATTCAATTACTTATATTTTCAAAAAGTTTTAATGAAATTCTTTTTAAAAATTCAATTATTTTCAAAGTTTTCAATCAAATTTTATGAAATTTCAATTACTTACAAAATATAATTTAAATTATTATTATTTTCAAAAAAAAACTTAATTCGTTCATAATTTTGAATAAATTCTTCGATAATTGCATTATTTTTGCAATTTTTAGTTTAAAATCTTTTAAAAATAAAAAAAGTCTTAATTTTTAATTGCAAAATTTTTCAATATTGATTTATTTCTATTAAATCTATATAATTGTTATTTATAAAAAAAAAGTTAACTAAACATCTTTGCAAATATCATTTTTAAAAAATGCAATAAACTTCATCAATAATTTAATTATTTAAGCAATTACCAAATTAAAATTATTGCTTTTAACGCAATTTTAATTTTTAAAACTCAATTATTATTAATAATTTTAAAAAAATCATCTTCAATTCAAATTTACGAAAAATTCTTCGCCAAATAATTATTTTTTATTAATATTAGTTTTTCTAAAATTTAATTATTTAAAATAATTTTAAATTTCCTAAAACCCAATTATTAAATCAATTATTAAATTGTCTAAAATTTAATTAATTATAAAAATCTTAAAAGGAACTAATCGAAAATTTAAGTAATTATAAATTTTTATCTAAAATTCTTTGACAAATTAATGTTTTTAAATAATTTTGATAGTTTTTTTTTTAATTTTCTAAAACTCAATTGTTGTTAAAAATTTGTAGAAAAAAATCTTCAATTCAAATTTACAAAAAATTTCAAATCTTCTGAAATTTAATAAATTATAAAAATCTTAATATAGGAACTATTCGAAAATTTAAGTATTTATAAATTTTCATCTAAAATTATTCTCCAAATCATTAATTTTAAATAATTTTAATAGTTTTTCAAAAATATAATTATTTAAAAAAATTTATAATTAAAAATTTTCTACAATTTAATTATTGTCTGAAATTTGTATGATGTTGGAAAACAGAAATTTAACAAGGCAGTTGTATGAATTTGAATGAATTTTGACGATGAACAATTTTTTTAAATTACATTTTTAATTCTTTAGATTTGAATATTTCCTCTTAATTTTGAATTTTTGCCGTTTATCTTAAACTGTAATTTTTATAGTATTTTAAACGATAAATATTATTTTATAAAATTTTAATAATTTGTAGTTTTGTTTTAAAATTCAAAGAAATTTAAATATTTTCAAGATAAAAAAAAAAATAAATTCATGAAGAATTCAATGTTTTTTTTTTTTGATGGACAGTTTGATTTTTAACATATGAACATGTTAGGTACCTTAGAATAGCAAATCTAGGTTTACAAAATTTTTCCAATACTTTTTTTTTTTAAATCCCTGACATTTTCTTGATTTCCCTGACTTGTGGCAACTCTGATAATAATAAATATTATTATAAATGATAATTTATATTGTAATTGAAGAAAAAAAAAAAAATTGTATTTACGTACTTGTTGACATGTTAGGAAAAGTGCTAATGCTACGAATGCTCCAGCGATGCCCTGGGCTGCTTTTGTTTGTAGAAATATAGGAGTGGGTTCGATATTATCGCTTTTTGCCACCATAACATTCATCGCATTTATCAATGTTGCCGTCGTGGCATTAACTGCAGAAGCCATGGTTGAAGGAACTCCTGGTATAGTACTAGTTGACATGATTGTCTAAAAAAAAATAATAATAATTTTTATAAAATTTGTTATATTTTAACATTTACGATAATAATCATGTAAATAAGGAAAATTGTTATTAAAAAAATTTTTTTTAACAATGCTTCTTGATTAAAAAATTAATTAATTAATGTCAATAATAAAAATTTGAATAATATTTCATTTATAACATTTTAATATTATTTTCAAATTAATTTTTAATTACGTCAGGTGAAGTTCACACACCGTTTATGATCAACGATTTAGAAAAAAAAAATATATTTCTGTACAAATTATTATAATTTTTTTGTTATTTATTTAAACATTTTTTTTTATTATCAATTTTTACAACATTTCTTGATAAACAATTTTTAAAAGAAAAATTTCTAGGTAAAAAAATTAATTATTATTTTCCTAAATGGAAAATATATTTTTTTTTTTCAGTAATAGTTGATCATAAATTTTGGTGAAGTTCACCAATGTTTTAAAATTAAAACAAAAATAGAGAAAAATATTTTTATTAACAATATTTATTTTTAATGTTTTAATTAATAATAATTATATAAAAATAATGGAACATTATCATTTAACTATTATTAAATTGTATATTAATTTATTATTTTAATTTTAGATATTTTTTCAATTTTAATTGGAATTTTTCCTAATTTATTCGAGATTTTGAAATTAAATTGTAAATTTAGTTGTACAAGTATTAAATTATTAATAAAATATGATGTTTATAATGTAATTTTATTTATTTAAATAAATTACAGCAAAAATTACCTATTAATATTTTATTTAAAAAAAATCTTTTTCTATAATTTTCCTTCATCAATTCAATAAAAATAATAATAATTAAATTTTTTCAAAAATTACTTTCTTTAAATAAAAATTGAAAATCAAAATTGAAAATAAAAAAATTTTTAAGAAATAGAATTTTAAAAAATGTGAAATATTTCAAAAAATTATCCTCTCTCTCTTAATTATAAATAAAAAAAAAATCCTGATCAATGTTTTTTTTTCTTTTCTGCTCTCTCTCATCGCTGTGAAAGATTGCAATTTAAAGATGCGAGCAAATAGAGCAAATGTGAGAAACTTGTTTAGAACCATTGTTTCCTTTTGCGGGTCAACTTTTATTTAACATTTTCCCTTGTGTTTCACTTTCCTATGACGCTGACCTTCCTATATATATAAGCTAAACGCACGACCAATCAATACATTTTATGATCAAGTGAAACAAATATACAACTTCAATGAGAAGTTAAAGAGAGTGAAAGTAACACGTATTGAATATATATATATTTTTTTGTATATGTAATAGGTTAATGTATATATATATATATATACATGCATATATGTGCTTTAAGTTTTGAAAGTTTTAAATTAATGATATTTAAGAACACATCCTCCTTCCGCGTGTTACATTTCTCTTGAGTTACTAACTCGTTTATTGCAAATTAAATATTTTTCAAATTCCTCATTCAAATTATGTAAATAGATTTCTTTTTTATAATGATATTTAAAAAAAATGTAATTAATTTTCAAAATAAAAAAACGCAAATTTTAGAAAAAAAAAATTTATCAAAAAATATTTTTATTATTAGTATATTTTATATGATTTAATTTATATTCATAATTTTATTTTATTAAATATAGTTTTTAAAGTGAACCAAAAGTTCTGAACATTCAAATGAACGAAATATTTTTTTAAATCTATAAATATTATTAAAAAATTATAATGGCAATTTAAAATAAAACAGTAAATTAAACAATTATTAAATTAATAACTTCTTTTTAGATATTTAAAACAATATTTTGTAATAAAATTCTTACTTAAAGAAGATGCAAAAAAAATTTCGTTCATTTCAACGTTCAAAACTTTTGGCTTATTTTTTAAAAAAATTATAATCATAATTTTATTTTATTAAAATGTTTGTTTTATAATAAACAGTTTGATGATGTATGAATGTGGAGCATATCTCATAATAATAATAATAACAACAATAATTGACCTTCGTTAAGAGTGACCACTATATGGAAATCAAGTTTCTTTATAACAATTCTGTTATTCTTTTTTTTTTCCTTTATTAAACATGAACACAATAAAAATGCGTTAATTTAAATAAAATTTTGTAACCCGGTAGTCAATTTAAAAGAAAACATTGCTTAATGTAAAAATCGCAAATTTAAAAAACGTGTCTTAAGTCACAACAAAAAAAAAATTAATAAAAATAAAAAAACAAAATAATTAAAAAATATTTCGAATTTTTGAAAATAAATACTAAAAAAAATTGAAAAAACAAAAAAATAAATTAGTAGAAAAAATAAAAGACAGTTGTTTATGAAATAATAATGTTTAAAATGAATTTAAATTTCTTATCACTTTAAATTACTTCTTTTATAGAATTTAAAGTAGTTTTTTCATAGATACGTAAAACCTGTTGCAATCAAAAATGAAAAACTATTATCCTTGCGAATTATTTTGTTTTTAAAGAACACTTTCCGACTATTATAATTAATTAATGTTTCGAAATACACATACTAAAAAAGCCCCAGGCAAAACGTATATTTGGATAAATATGACTAATCGATAAAACTTGATAGATGTCAAGTTCTTATCTCACTAACACCTATATAAAATGAAACAATCTCATTTACGATTCGAAGAAGTTCAAGTACTCTTTATGTATCAAAAAGATAATTACCATGACAATCGTAATTAATTACACTGTACTTAAACACCTCATTTAAAATAATAATAATACCATAAAACAATACAACTTTCTTATGGAAAAAAAAAACGTTCAATTTAATCGAAAATACATTTTTTTTTACGTTCGTATCAAAACAGATTGCGTCCAATAAAAGTGAAATGTCAAAATATATAATGCAATTTTTCAAGAATATTTCAAACTATACAGCTTGTTATTTATATTAATTTAAAAAATAAAACAGCCTGGCTGATGTTCGACTACGTTCGTTTAGAATAGAAATCAATATTCACAACAACAACCTCCATTTCTGTGCCAGTTTCATTTTTTACGGACACATCGATATCTCATTATTTTTCTACATATGAATCATATAAATTTATAAAAAGAAATCTTTTGGGAAAAAAAAAGAGAAAGGACAAAGAAGAAAGAGGACAATATCAACTCACCTGCTGTCTGATTCCGTGATTCTTGACAGCGGACGGACGTAAGGTCCCAATTTAAACCCAAAGGCAATCTACAACGCGTCCGACACTTTTGCAGATGTGACCTTTTCTTTATAAAACACCTATTAATCTTCTTTTCACACACAATTTTCGTCTATAATCACCGCACTTCACTAATACCTAACATTTTTAAAAAACTTTTCTGCTTTCTAGCAGATGGGAAACAGTTGAAAATTGACAAAATATCGCGGAGCAAAACAGCTTACTACAAATACACACACACACATATACACTCACACATATACAAGAAAACTGTCACTATCTTTCTTTTGCCTTCATCTCTCCCTCTCTTCCTTCTCGAAATAACTGGATTTATCATCAGATTGAAGTCTCATGTTATTTTATATAGGGTTTTAAGACCCCTTTATTATTCAATTAAATTTGTATTAATTATTTATTATTTCTATTTTTTATTTGTTTTTCTAACTTTTTAGAAATAAGTTTTTATTTTTTATCTATTTTTTTTGTGAATTATTTACGTTTATTTAGTTATTGACGTTTCAATTTGAGGTTAGATGAGGTTACAAATGAATGACATTTTTCAAAGGAATGTAATATCCTTCATGAATATTATATACTTTTTTTTATCCTTCTTTTTTTAACATTTATAGCTTCCCGAGTTTATCTTTGTCTTTTCACTTTTTCTCACGGTCGAAAATGTAATTTTCTTCATTTTTAAAGATATAATAGCGAGTGCGCAACTATCCTTCAGGGGCGCATCAAGGTTATTGTATATTATATACATATACATTTTTTTTTATATAAATTACGCATATTTTAAAATTTATTATATTTGAATAGAAATAGAATTTTCGAATTCTAAAATAGAATTTTTAAAAAGTGGACTAATAAAAATTTATTCTTTTCATTTTTATTAAGAAAAATAATGAAAATTTAAAAACAATACTTTTAATTTTATAAATATTATGTTAATAATATTTAAATAAGTAATAAGTATAAGTAATTAAAGATTACGGTAAGTACAATTTTTTTTTAATAATCATAATTTTTTAGAAAAAAATTTTTTTTTTTAGAAAAATTTGAAAAGCCCGCCTTTTATGTTTTGAAGATTGGTAAGCTTGACGATTGCTGTGTGTGTAATGATCTGACGTGTACAGACAAAATTTAACACGAGACTCAATCTGTCACAATCTGTGTGTGGTACTGTAGGTTAGGTTTCTTAATTCGTTTAAATAATAAATAAGTGTCTTGTATTTTTTGTTTAGCAACAATGCTCGATCTTTTTACAATATTCAGTAAAGGTGGAATTGTGCTCTGGTGTTTTCAGAGTACATCACAAATTTTTACACCCAGCGTTAATGCACTTATTCGAAGTGTCATTTTACAGGTAAGCCATATGATTACCTTGAAATTGAACAGTATGGTATAGTGAATATTTATATTTAAATATTGCAAATTAAAAATGCAACTAAAGTCTAATGTAACTACAAGAATTGCTCAATTTGCAAGTTTTTTTTTTAAAAACCGAGAATTCTTATCTCATTTTTTCGATTTTTTTCCGTTTTTGGATAATGTTTATTTTTATTATTATTATTTAAACACGTGATGTTAAAAGCATATTTTAATTTAAATATTGAAATCTAAATTAAATTCTGATGAAATCGGAGTTTTTTTTTTTTAAATCTGTAATTACTTTTTTATTCGAAATTATTTGGAATTAAGTTTTTGAGAGAAATTTTTTTTGCAAATACTACGTTTTTTTTTAGGAACGTACAGGAAATCACACTTACGAGCATGAATCGCTTCGTCTTCAGTATAAGTTGGATAATGAATTCGAATTAATATTTGTCGTTGCGTATCAAAAGATACTTCAACTTTCGTATGTTGATAAATTTTTGAATGACATTCATTTGGAATTTCGTGATCGTTTCAAAAATGAATTACAAAATTCTCAATGGTTTCTTAATTATGATTTCAAAAAGAATTATGACAATATTTTACTTTCTGCGGAAAATTGGGGAAAAACGCAGGCAAAAATTCCAAAACAAATGCGAACATTTGACGAAAGTTTCAAGTCAAAAAAAACTGTAGCCAGTATGATTGAAAGGAAAGATGACAAGGAAAATAAAAAACAAGGTATTTTTTTTTTGATATTTTGAAAAAAAGAAATAGAAAATATGGCTTATTCTTCTCTGACGCTTTTTTTTTCTTAATTTTTAAACAGAAAAATCGTTACGAAAAAATTGTTTTCGTTTCGTTTTTTTAACACTCTGTTTAAAATTTCGATTATTTAGAATTTACTTTTTAATAATAATTGGGAAGTTTTTTTTTTTGGTAAACTATTAAAATTACTAATGAAGAGGGAAAATGGTGTTTTACGCTTGTAGGTAAAAAGAAGAAAGGGACCAATGCTGCTGAAGATGATTTGAGTAAGTTTTTTGTATTCTAGTGAATTTTTCTAGTTACTCTGCTTTGATTTCGTAGATTTAGTATTTTCCTATAAATTATTGTTCTTTTGTTTTGTGTACAAAATGAAATTTTTGTAAAAATATTTGCACAATTTTTGTTATTTAATTATAATTTTTTTTTGCAGTAATTACACCAGAAATTTCTCATATTGAATCGATGAAACCAGTACAAAATACAGTAAATGAAGATGACACTGAGGATGTTATGTTAATGAATCGAATGAAGCTCGCTCAAAAGTTTTCTGGTCAAAAAAAGAAAGCTGATAAACAGTGAGAGAGAATTATTTCATTGATATTTTCAAATATTAAATAAATTACAAATTTTTATTTAATAAATATCAAATTTTAGAAAAAGTCCAAAACCCGAAAAAGCAGGTAAGAAACCACGTGTTTGGGAATTGGGTGGTACAACGAAGGATCTAGCGACATTGGAACGTACTAAAGATAAACCGGAAGATGAAAATAATTATGTGCCAGCTGATAAGACGGTAAACTTTTTTTTATTTTTAAAAATTATATATTCATATTAAAGATGCAGTCAACCAATCTTAAAACTATACAAAATGACGTTTATTTAATTGTGCTTTGTTATAAACTATGAATTTACCTTGATTTTGTTTTTATAAGTATTTAATTTTTTTTAAATATTTCAATTTTTCTTTTATGTGCAAAAAATTGAAAGTTGTACTAGATAATATTAGGTGAGCTCAAAAATGTCCGAAGTAACATTTTTTTTTCCAAATATTAGTATTTTTCAATTAATTATCTTCATTTTTTAAAAATCTAAAACAAATTTTTAATCTTAATATTTTCCTGTTAGAATTTGGAAAAAGTAAAAATAGTGCAAAAAAATTTACTTAAAATTTTTCCAAAAATTAATGTATTTTTTATTATTATTATTTATTTTTTTTTTATAATTCACATTTTCCGGCCACAGATTATACGACTTTTACCGACTTTTTTTTTTACATTTTTTACAAAATTTTTAAACAAAACACGTCTTTTTTTAGTGTACAATGGAGATGTTCTTCAGATCTTCTTTATTTCAATTATTTAACAAATTTTTAACTCAAATTCTCATTAAATTAATTATTTTCAATAATTTTAATGAAATTCTTCACAAATTCTATTATACTATTTCAGGCCTGAGATTATTCGACTTTTTCTGATTTTTTTTTCAAAAATACGACTTTTTAGACTTATTTTTTTTACAAAATTTTTAAACA
This sequence comes from Leptopilina boulardi, assembly GCF_019393585.1. Lineage (NCBI taxonomy): Eukaryota > Metazoa > Arthropoda > Insecta > Hymenoptera > Figitidae > Leptopilina > Leptopilina boulardi. The sequence goes on from NW_026137813.1 coordinate 1,137,201, forward strand.
AAATGCGTCTTTTTTAGTATAAAATGCAGATCTTCTTAAAATCTTCTTTATTTCAATTATTCAACAAATTTAGAACTAAAATTTTTTTCTAAATTAATTATTTTTAAAACCTTTTAAAATCTTAATATTTTTAAAATATTTCATCTAAAACTTTTTGAAATTTAATAATTTTAATTCTAACTCTTTCGAAATTTAATTATTTTAAATGATTTTTATAATCATTCTTCAAAAATTCAATTATCTGAAGGCATTTTTTAATTAAAAATTTTAAAGCTCAATTTTTGTCTATAATTTCTAATAAATTTTTCATCAACAGAAATCACCAATAAATTTCAATTCAAAATCACTTGAATTCAATTATTTTAAAAAATTTCAATTTAAAATTACTTAAAATTGAATTTGGGTAAGTGCATCAATTACAGCGCGTTCATAAAAAATAACTATTATTACTATTATATTTAATATAACTGTTGCAAAATGATTTAAATCTTTTTTTCATACCATTAGTAATGAAGATGTACATTTAAACAATTATTAATTTAATTATTTGAGATCAAACTTTTTCCCTCGCCGTAATTGAAATATTTTTAAGATTTCCATTGGCTCCAATTACGGTGGGCAAAGTATCTTCATAATACACGTAATTTTTGTCACCATAATTGGTACATCGTAACTGATACAAACGCGTTGTAATAGAAAATTAAGGTATTAGTTTTAATTTCTTATATTTGTTTAAATAATTGATTTTTAAAAAGTTTAACCATTTTTTTATTGTCTAAATAACATAACCTTTTAGTTTAATAAGACTTACAAATTAACTTTATACTATAGAAATGGCAAATTTTTTATTTCAAAGGTATTTTGACTCAAATCGCGCCGTAATTAGTGCATTTACCCTATTTTAAAAAATAACAATTTAAAACCTTATAAAATTTAATTATTTTTAAAATTGCAATGGAAATTAGTAAAAAATTTATTAATAAAAACGGATAAAAATCAAATTCTTTTTAATAATTTTAATATTTCTTGAAAAATTTTATTATTTAAAAAAGTTTTGAATAAAAACTCTAAAATTGAATTGTTGATAGAAATTTAAAAAAATCAGGAAAAGAAGCAGGCGCAAAGCACCTACATATAGGGTTTCGTGGCTTTTTAAATTCAGATCAGAAGTTATTTGTACATAATAAATAATTTATAATTACATTATTTGCTAATTGCTATGGTTGCTATGGTAATGGTTGTCATGGAAACGGTTGCCATGGTAATGGTTGCTATGGGAACTGTTGCCATGGTAACGGTTGTTATGGAAACTGTTGCCATGGTAACGGTTGTTATGGAAACTGTTGCTATGGAAACGGTTGCTATGGAAACAGTTGTCTTGGTAACGGTTGCCATGGTAATGGTTGCTATGGGAACTGTTGCCATGGTAACGGTTGCTATGGAAACGGTTGCCCTGGAAACAGTTGTCTTGGTAACGGTTGCCATGGAAACCATACGAGTGTACTACGGACAGACGGACGCCAAAGCGAAACTATAAGGCTTTCGGCCCTGGGCCACGAAACCCTAAAAAAGCTACAGCAGTTTAAATTTGCAAAAAATTCATTTCAAATTTAAAATCGTTTACAAATCAATTATTTAAAAATCTGTAAAACTTAATTATTGTCTGAAATTTTCTTGACCATTAAAACTAAAAACTATGGCAAAATTTTAAATTTGAATAAATTTCTTAAATCAGAGTTGAAAATATTTTTAAAAAATTGAACTTTTAGAATTTATTTTTGAAATTTTGTCCTACTTAATTAAAATTTTGAAAATTTGTTTTAGTTCGATTCTGATATTTATTAACTAATTAAATTTAATTTTAAAAAAAAATCGACTTTTTTTTTTTACTTTTTTTGGCATGTAAATCGAATAAAATGACTTTTTCTGCGCCTTAAAGTTAATCAGAGGCCTGCATTTTTCAAAATAAATTCTAAATACAAGGAATTAATTAAATTTAAATTACTGATAAAATATGTATAAGAATAATTTAACATTTAAAAAGTTTGAATTTTTAAAATATATAATTAAATTATAAAATAATTGTATTTTATATAATAATTGAATTTATTGTAAAAATAAGAAATAAGGGTCAAACCATTATATTTCAACTAAAGTGGTCGCTGACTAATTTTTAAAAATTATAATACTTTGCAGGAATGATTTTGAAGTTATCAAGATCACGAAATGAAAAGAATTTTATTAAAAATTTAAATATTTATTGTAAAATATGAATTTAAAGTATATGAGGTGCTAAAAACTGTCAATTTTTTAGCCATTAGAAAATATGCAAAAAAACATAGAATTTACCATAAAATAAAAAAAAAATTATTGGAATTTACTAAGAATGAATAAATTTATCATTATCAATTGATATAATTATTTAAAGATGTGAAGTAATATATAAAATATGATTTCCAAGTGCACCTGTCAAATAACCTAATTTTGCGATTTTTATTCATTAATTATAAAAAATAGAAAACATTAAATTAAATAAAAACTTACCAAATATGAAGTTCTTGCCATAAACTTTTAGAATTTCTTTGCACTTTTCTTCTTTTCTATTCATAAGTATGAAAAATTTAAAAAATAAAATAGCTACTTTGTCTATTTTCACTATTTTTGAAAGTCAATAACTTTCTTGGAGAAAAATGAAAAAATATGGGGTTTCGAAAATTATTTAAATACACACTACATATACATTCACTGAAAATTTCGCATTGGTCCCGAAGCTATTTTCGAAGATAAAGTAAATTAAAAATTTCGTATTTTTTAGGCTATATTGACATGGGTTTTAAATCAATGTGAAGGTGGTTCAGTGGTGACGACAAACTTCACATTGATTTAATACCTTTAAAACCCATGTCAATATAGCCTAAAAAGTACGAAATTTTTAATTTACTTTATCTTCGAAAATAGCTTCGGGACCAATGCGAAATTTTCAGTGAATGTATATGTAGTGTGTATTTAAATAATTTTCGAAACCCCATATTTTTTCATTTTTCTCCAAGAAAGTTATTGACTTTCAAAAATAGTGAAAATAGACAAAGTAGCTATTTTATTTTTTAAATTTTTCATACTTATGAATAGAAAAGAAGAAAAGTGCAAAGAAATTCTAAAAGTTTATGGCAAGAACTTCATATTTGGTAAGTTTTTATTTAATTTAATGTTTTCTATTTTTTATAATTAATGAATAAAAATCGCAAAATTAGGTTATTTGACAGGTGCACTTGGAAATCATATTTTATATATTACTTCACATCTTTAAATAATTATATCAATTGATAATGATAAATTTATTCATTCTTAGTAAATTCCAATAATTTTTTTTTTATTTTATGGTAAATTCTATGTTTTTTTGCATATTTTCTAATGGCTAAAAAATTGACAGTTTTTAGCACCTCATATACTTTAAATTCATATTTTACAATAAATATTTAAATTTTTAATAAAATTCTTTTCATTTCGTGATCTTGATAACTTCAAAATCATTCCTGCAAAGTATTATAATTTTTAAAAATTAGTCAGCGACCACTTTAGTTGAAATATAATGGTTTGACCCATAAATAAAAATGATTGAATTTATAAAATCATTAAAATTTAAAGATAATTAAATTAAGTATATAGGTACCTAATAATTGTTTTTTAAAAATATAGTCGAATTAAAAAATAATTAATTTATCAAAAAATTGAATATTTTAAAAGAATTTAAATTTTAAATTGATTTTTTAAAGAAGTGAATTTGTTTGTAAATGAATTAATACATAAATTTAAATTTTATTCTCAAATTTTAATCAAAAAACAGGTGAAACATTTTTATAAAATTTTTTTAATTGTTTTCATATTTCTTTAAATTTTCCAGCTAATAGGAATGATGAAGGGTGGAATTAAAGATTTAGAAGTGGACAGTGATTCGGAAATGGAAATTGACGAGAATGATGATGATGATGATGATGATGTTGATAATAATGATAAGAATAATGATAAAGTGAAAGTAAATAAACCGACAGTACAAAAGAAATCAAGTGGAATGTTTTCTATGTTTAAAAGTCTTGTGGGAAATAAATCATTGAAACACGATGATATGCTTCCTGTACTTGAGAAATTTAAAGATCATCTTATTTCAAAAAATGTTGCATCCGATATTGCGGGAAAATTATGTGATTCTGTTGCAACAAAACTTGAGGGCAAAGTACTTGGTACATTTGAAAGTATTGCAAGTACAGTGAAAGCAACACTCACCGATGCATTGGTACAAATTTTATCGCCAAAACGAAGAGTCGATATTTTACGTGATGCTTTTGAAGCGAAAAAAAATAATCGTCCCTATGTTATGGCATTTTGCGGTGTTAATGGTGTGGGAAAATCGACAAATTTAGCAAAAATTTGCTTTTGGCTGATTGAAAATAATTTTCGTGTTTTAATTGCTGCTTGCGATACATTCAGGTGTGTGAAAATGCATATATTTTTATTCAGTTTTATTACTTTTTTTTTCCCTTGTACCAAACAAAATTATTTCTCCAAAATTTTCATCCGAAATAATTTTTTATTTCAAAGAAAGTTTGAAACTACAAAAAAAAGTCCTTTGCCCACATACCCTTAAAGAAATTAATTTGTTTTTCACTTATTAATTGATGTTAATTTTTTTTTTTTTTTGTTTAGAGCTGGAGCTGTTGAACAGCTGAGAACGCATATGCGTCATTTGAATGCATTGCATCCAGCGGAAAAGCATGGAAATCAAACGATGGTACAACTTTATGAGAAGGGATATGGAAAAGATGCAGCGGGCATTGCAATGGAAGCAATTCGTTTTGCTAAAGAATCGCGATTCGATGTTGTTTTAGTTGATACCGCGGGAAGAATGCAAGACAACGAACCATTGATGCGAGCTTTAACTAAATTAATTAAAGTTAATGATCCTGATCTTGTTCTCTTTGTTGGTGAGGCACTTGTTGGCAATGAAGCTGTTGATCAATTGGTCAAATTCAATCAAGCCTTAGCTGATTACAGCAGTTCTAATGATCCTCATATTATCGATGGTATCGTACTGACTAAATTTGATACTATTGATGATAAGGTAAGTGAGAGATATCATTTTATTTCTTTCTTTTTTCCTTCTTCTCGCGACAAAATTTTCATAATTTCCATTGGGACGCATAAATTGAATTGGAAATTTTTGTATTTCAAAAAAGAAATCTTGTTAACTGCGAATTTGAAAATTCTTCTAAAAAATAATTATATCGAATAAAATTTTTTAAAATAATTAAATTCTAAATAATTATGAAAAAATAGAATAGAAATAAACAATACAAATATTATTTTTAATATTAAATCTTCATTGATGTTTTGTCCCCTTTAATAATAAATTATAATTTCTTTTAAAATTTTGGGCAATTTTTTTATGACAGGTAAGATATATCAAAAAACATTTTTAACATTTCGAAACCTAATTATAGATTAATAAATTCTGATCAGGAAACCGGCACACCGGTTTCGAAACGTTAAAGATGTTTTTTGAGATATCTTTTCTGTCCTAAAAAAAATTGGCAAAATTTAAAAAAATATTTTAACATTAACTTTTAATGTTAATCCTCTTTTAAATTTTCAATTGATAATTTCATGTAGAAAATGATTTCTTTTTGTTATTTTTAGGTTGGTGCAGCGATTTCGATGACATATATCACTGGCCAGCCAATCGTTTTTGTTGGAACTGGTCAAACCTATACAGACCTTAAATCATTAAATGCAAAGGCTGTGGTACACGCTCTGATGAAGTAAATCATGTTCCACTATTTAAATTACTGAATACATTCGCATTATTTGCTAAGAATTACGGAAAGTTTAAGTATATAGTAATTATAGATAAAAAAAAAAAAGTTTTATTGCTTCTATTATACGTGGAGGGAATTTATATATATATATTAGGAAGATTTGCTTCATATTGGGGTAAGATTTTTTTTTTGTTTATTTTGTATTTTATATACCAATGTTTTATTTATTGTATAGATAGATTGATAAAAAAAAAAATTAATATTTAATATAAATAGAAAATTTTTGTCAAATTAAAAAGTTCAAATTCACTTGTTACTTTTTCAATATTGTCATTGTGTTCTTCACCCGTGTATAATTTTCTCATTGAACTTTTTAATTAGAAATTAATGCTTTCTAGTTTATTAAATATTTTTTCATTATGTGTAAATTTGTCTACAATTTGCGAAGAGGGGGGGGGGGAAATTAGTTTTTCTTTAGACTGAGCTACTTTTTTTTTCCAATGAAATAAAATGATTGTTAATAATATTATCGACACGTTGTTATAAATTGTCTTTTTATGAAAGTAATATACAATGTACATTTTATTAAAAACATTCATAGAATGATATACACGTTGATCGTTTCTTTTTTTTTTTTTTAAACTAAATTATAACAATAAGTAATATTATTTATGATTCATTTTTTTTTTTAAATCTACTTCTAACTTATGAATTTAAAATGAAATAATTTTTAATTTAAAAATATGCTCTTTAGACATTTTACGTTTTTTTTTTCTAAATGAAAAATTTTGTTTTTGCATTTTTTTTCCTTTAAAAAAAAAAAAAAAAAAAATGGAATTCAATATTACAACTCGAGTAATGTGGAAAATTATTTTGAAATACGGGAAAATGCGAGTTAATTTTCAAATGTGTCCCATTGGCATTTGATCTCGCATTCCATCGGAGTGTTTTGAAACCTCACTCATTGATTCTTCTTCCAATTCCCAGTGCACCGCGTCGTCGAATTTTTCATCTTCCTTTATCGTTCCACAAAATGACATTCGAATAATTAAACCTAAGTGAAACAAAAATTTCAATATTTTAATAATTTCTCTACAAACATTTTTGTTTTTCCCACTAAAAAAAAAAAAAAAAAAAAAAAAAAAAAATAATGCCGCTTAAGGGGAGGGACCGGTGAAATTTCAGCCTACTGAAGTTATTATTGTTAAAGAGTGTCAATTTTTTTTCTGGCATAATTTAGGATCCAAAATTATTATAAATTATTAAAATTTAAAAAAAAAATTTTTTAGCCATTTTAGAAAATTTATTTTTTGGAAAAATTAAATTTCTTTAAATTCCATACGATTGATTGTTTAAAATCGTGAAAAAAGCGTAAAAAAAATTCGACAATAAAAAATAATGAAAATTGTGGAAGTAGTTGAATTTTTTCAAAATTACCACTAAAATTGAAAGCAATCAAAATTGATCTTGTTTAGGGGTAATAATTTTTTTCAACATTTTTTTTCAACCAAAAATCTTATTCTACTGAGAAAAACAACAAATGGTAATTTTTAACAATTTTACAAATATTTTTATTTTTCAAAATTTTCATTTTTTGAAAAAATTGAAATTTTTCAAAATCCATACGCTTGATTGTTTAGAATCATGAAACAAGCGTATAAAAAAATCGGCAGTCAAAAATAATTAAAATTGTGAGAGAAGTTTAAATTTTAAATTTTCGAGAATTTTGAATTTGATTTTAAAAATTATTAACAAATTTATAGTTTTTCAATTTTTCATGATATATTATACATTTAAATAATTAATATTGTCAGAAAAAAATTGACCACCCTTAAACAGCTTCAATTTTGATGTGTTAAAATTTCAGCGGTCCCTCCCCTTAATTTATTTTTAGTTACCTAAAATAATTGTTTTATTTTTTAATAAAAATTTTTTTGATTGTAAATTCAAAATTTCAATTCAACTTTCTATTTGTTGAAATTATTAACAAAGATTCTTCACTAAATTAATTATTTTCAATAATTATATAAAATTCTTCACAAATTCAATTATTTTAAATTATTTTTTAATTAAAAATTTTATGAAATTCAACAATTGTTTACAATTTAAAAAAAATTATCAAAAATTTTCAATTCAAAATCACTTTAAATTTAATTATTTGCAAAAAATTTCAATTATTTTCAATGATTTTTATAATATTCTTCGAAAATTCAATTATTTGAAAGCATTTTTTAATTAAAAACTTTTGGAATTCAATTTTTTTTATGTGATTTCTAATAAATTCTTCATCAACAGAAATCACTAAAAATTTCTCTTATTATAATTATTGTATGAAATTTAATACAATCTTTTGAAATTCAATTATTTTCAAAAATTTCAATTAAGTGCATAATTGTCACGTTTCTTCAAAATTGTTATCGTTTTTTTGCAAATTTGGATAGAATCTAATTCTTAATATATTTTGATAAAGTTTTTACTTTTAGTTATTCTTAATGATAGTGTATTTCACAGATATAGCTAATACACATAAAATCGTTCAAATAATTACAATTTATAATGATTTTAGTTTAAATGAATTTTTGTGAGTCACTCGGTATAACAATTTTCTTTTGACAATGTCTCATTAATTTTACGATATTTATCCTAAATTTTTTGCATTTGTGACTCGTAATAAACTAACGACTTCAAAATTAGTTTGCTGATTTTATAAAATTGTTTTAAAATACTTTTTTGTAAAAGCTCGCTTGACTTCAATTTACGGCACATTCTTTCTTAATCGAAAAAAAAAAAATGTTTCGTTCGATTGTCAAAAAAAAAAAAAAAATTTTTAATCTGTAAACCTGTGTAAATTGAAAATTTTTAAAAATTTATTTTTAATTCTACTTAAAATATATTTAGTTAAATCAAAAAAAATTTTTTTATAAATTCCATTCAATTTATATTGAAGTTGCTAATTAAATGAAAATTTGTAATGTTCATTATAGATATTAATATTGACAATAATATGTTAATATGTGAATTACCAGTTATTAATCCCGATATAATGGCAACCACTAGTGATATCACAAGGGCTAATAATTGATAAGCTGCTTGTTGACCAGCTGTTCTATTCAGCCCTGGAGATATATTGTAATTGTCTCTCATCTCAGCAAGTTTTCCTCCCTCACTGGGAGCACGAGCTGGAAAAATCTGCAATAAATTAATTTAGATAATTGTAATTTTTTCCGCATATATATGTATATATAGAACGTTATTTTTCATATAAGTTAATTATTATTTACTTCATAGAGAGAGTAACTGTAGGCATCTTCCGAGGCAATTCCTGACATTAAAGCACCAAAAATTCCTGCCAACACTCCAGGCATTCCATGAAGATTATGTACTCCGCATGTGTCGTGAATCCTTAGCTTCTTTTGAATTAAAGGCTGAAATTTCGAAATTAACATTTTCATAATATTATATAAACATTAATTACTCCTAAACTTATATTTTTCAGTTATTTTTTTATACAAAAGTTTGATAAACAAATTAAATAATTCGAGTTTTTGAAAAAAAGAAATAATATATTTTTCTCCAAAACTAAAAAAAAAAATAATAACTAATTTTTTGCCTAGACATTTTTTTTTCAAAAAATTATTGATGAAACGTTGCAAAAAAATTTTTTAGATCAAAAATAATAATAATAATAATTTGCATAGAAAAATATTTTTTCTTCTCAATCGTTGATGATAAACGTTGTGAACTTTATCGATGTTTTATTTTGACCCAAAAATTTTAATAATCGCACGATGTTATATTTTTTTTAAATTCCCTGACTTGTGTCAACCAAGATTATGCTTATTATTATAAGTAGTATAATATAGAAAAAAAAAATAATGTCAAATTATAATTAATTAATTATACATTTTTTTTAAATTTAATCCAATTTTGGAGTTGTTAAACTTGTAAATTGCTTTTTTCAATTTACACTTTTTATAATTTATCTTCTTAATGATTGCTTTTGTAATTTTTTTTTTTTTTTTTTTTTTAATTGAAAAAGAGAAACAAATAACGAATTTTTCCGGGCTAAAATAAATATTTTTGAAAAGCTATATCTTGATTAACTGAAATAACAGTAGAATTGTTTTTCCGTTTTTATAGAAATTTTTGAGTTTTTCTTTTTGTTTCATTTCTGTTTCATCGAGTTGATAAAGTTCTTTGAATTGAAAAAATATTTTTTATTTTGAAGAAAAATGAAAAATTCCTTATGAATATATATATATATATATTAATTTTTCTATATCCTATGAGAAATTATTGAAATATTTTTTAGTGCGATTAATAAAAAAAAAAAAATGCGATAATAATATAATATGATTACCGTGATATATTTGTAGCCTAAAACACTAAGCACACCTGCAGCACAGCCAATGACGAGAGCGCCGATTGGTTCACACATCATACCTGAATCCACGAATAAAGCTTGTTTACTGCAAATAAAATGCGAATTGTTGAACGTAATTCGTTTACGATTCATTTAAAAAGTGTTTCATACCAGCGGCTGTACCGATAGCAACTCCACCAGCCAATGTGGAATTCTGAACATGGACCATGTTAAACTTGTTTTCTTTTGAAACAAGAGCAGACACAGCAAATGCAATTACACAGCTTGCAGTAAGTGATAATAATGTATTTATTATAGCACGTTGCTGATCGTCGCCTTTTAAAGAAGCACTGTTGAAGGAGGGCCAGAATAGCCAGAGAAAAACCGTTCCTTTTTTTTTTTTTTTATTTTGTAAAGACAAAAATAAAATCAATATTTTTTTACTTCTCTTGCAAAAAAATAGTAGTTCAGTGTCGTTTTGAACAAAAAAAAAATTAAAAATTGAGAATTTCACATGTATTGTAATTTTTGCACAGAAAACTATTCAAATATTCGCAGGCCTCGGATTGACTTTAAGGCACAAAAAAAGTCGATTTATATTCCAAAAAAAAGTCGAAAAAGTCGATTTTTTTTATTCTAACAAAATTTAATTGGTTAATGAATATTTTACATTAAATAACTATAATGTTATATTAGATATTAAATTCATTTTATTCATTCTGTAATGAATATTATCAAGAAAATTTATTTCGAATATTTCAGAATCGAACTAATTGCAAAACAAATTTTCAAAATTTTATTTAAGTAGAACAAATTTCTAAAAAAAATTCTTAATGTTCCATTTTTATAATTTTTTGAAGTCTAATTTAAGCAATTTATTCGAATTAAAAAAATGTTGTCATAGTTTTTAGTTTTGATGGTCAAAAAAATTTCTGTCAATAGGATCAGTTGGGATAAATGGGGACAAAATCGCTATTTTTCAAAAATTACGTAAGTTTTTTTCCTTTAAAAGGTAATATTTGCGGGTTTATTTTTTTTTTAAGTTGTTATTTACGTTCCCAGGATTAATTTTATGCAGGAGAAAAAAATTTAGATAAGCTTTAAACGCATGAAACTGACTGTCCCCATTTACCCCAAAATTTAGAAAATATCATAAAATTTGGGGTAAATGGGGATAGCATAGTTTCTAAGAAAGTTTTAAGAAAAAAGTTTCCTTAAGTATATTACTGTATTAAGGGATGAAAAAACTAAAAAAAATTCTAGTAGATATATAATAGTTGAACCAATTGAAATTTATTTACTTTTTTTTATTTCAGTATTTTGTCTCGCATTTTAAAAAAACAGACTTAAAAATCATAGGAAATTTTTTTCTTATTCCTTATGACTCCCATAACAGAAATTCACTTGAATTTTTGATTTTTGTTAATTTGGTTAATAATGACAAGCTGTCCCCATTTACCCCAAAAATTTGAAAACTCAGGGTAAATGCAGACAGCTTGTCATTATTAACCAAATTGATAAAAATCAAAAATTCAAGTGAATTTCTGTTATAGAAGTCATAAGGAATAAGAAAAAAATTTGGTATGATTTTTAAGTCTGTTTTCTTTGAAATGCGAGACAAAATACTCAAACAGTTTGACTTTGATTTTCAAGTTTTTATGCATTGAGCGATAACTTTTTTTATCTTGCTGACAATTGTCAAGATAAAAGCTTGGCAATACTCAAAACCACTTGCAGGTAATCTGAAGTTAAAATATTGACGTTGAACCTTATTTTAAAACTGTAAATTAAGCTCCAAAACCTTTTACCCCAACTGACCCTACTTAATCAAGTTTTACAGATATTTAAATACAAATTTATTTTTAATAATAATAATTTTGAAAGAGTTGAAGTTAAAATTTTTAGAAATAATTGAATTTTTAAAAGATTTTGTTAATTTTCAGACAATAATTAAATTTTACAGAACTAAAAATAATTTATGAAATAATGTTAGATAAAATTTTTTAAAAGTAATTGAATTTTCAAAGATATACAAATTTTTATTTTTTTTAAATTAATTGAACTTCAAGTGATTTTTAATTTAACATTTGTGATGATTTCTGTTACTAAAAAATTCAATTTCAGAAGAGTTATAATTGAAATTATTAAATTTCAAAAAATTTTAGATGGAAATTTAAGAAATAATTAAATTTTAGATAGAAGCTTTTAAATGGAAATTTTTGAAAATTATTGAATTTTACTTAATTTAAAATTTAAAATTTTAAATATAATTGAATTTTAACTGAAATTTTGAAAAAAAATAATTGAATTTTAGTTGATTTTAAAATGAAATTTTTGAAAATAATTAAATTTCAAAAGATTGTGTTAAATTTCAGACAATATTTATAATAAGAGAAATTTTCAGTGATTTCTGTTGATGAAGAATTTATTAGAAATCATATACAAAAATTGAATTCCAAAAGTTTTTAATTGAAAAATGCTTTCAGATAATTGAATTTTCGAAGAATATTATAAAAATCATTGAAAATAATTGAAATTTTTTGCAAATAATTAAATTTAAAGTGATTTTGAATTGAAAATTTTTGATAATTTTATTTCCTAATTTTTTTTTAAATTATAAACAATTATTAAATTTAAAAACAAATTTAATTGAAAAATAGTTTAAGATAATTTAATTTAGTGAAGAATTTTATTTAAAAATTTGTTAAATAATTGGAATAAAGAAGATCTAAAGAAGATCTGCATTGTATACTAAAAAAACGTATTTTGTTTAAAATTTAAAAAAAAATGTAAAAAGTCGAAAAAAAATGTAACAACAATTAAATTTCAGAGTTTTTATTTGAAGCTTTTTTAAATAATTGAATTTTTAAAGAAATATTAAAATTATTAAAAATAATTGAACTTCGGAAGAGTTATAGTTGAAATTGTAATTGAATTTCGGAAGTATTAAAATTAAAATTATTAAATTTCAAAACATTTTAGATGGAAAATTTGAAAAATAATTAAATCTTGAAAGGTTTTAAATTAAAATTTTTGGTAATTTTATTTGCTGATTTTTTTTAAGTTGTAAACAATTGTTAAATTTTATAAAATTGTTAATTAAAAAATAGTTTATAATTGAATTTGTGAAGAATTTAATTAAAATTATTAAATATAATCAATTTAGAGGAAAAAAAAATATATAATTTTATTAAATTTAGAGAAAAATTTTCGTTAAAAAAATTTGTTAAATAATTGAAATAAAGAATATCTGAAAGAGATCTGCATTGTATACTACAAAAGACGTATTTTGTTTAAAAATTTTGTAAAAAATGTAAAGAAAGTCGAAAAAGTAGAATTTTATTTAAATAAGTCAAAAAAAATCGTATTTTCAAAAAAAAGTCAGAATAAGTCGTACAATCCGAGGCCTGTATTCGTGTTTAGTTTCAAATTTTATAAATCGCAAAATTTAAAAGAAGTAAAATTTTTATTTTAATAAATAAAATATTCAAAATTAATTTTTTGATTTTCTTTTTTATAATATAGGTGAAATTCTCAACTTGTATGTCAAATAGTAAAAAAAATCATTTTGATAATAATAAAAAATCAATTTCGAAAAATCAACTTCTTTTTAAAAATAGGTAAATTGTTTTTCACTTCAATTCGCATTTTCATTGCACAGTAAACAATTTTTTAAAAAAATAGTAAAAGAAATAATGATTAGAATATTTCAAAAAAAAAAATCTTTTTTTTTACTCTTTTGAATTCTCCCTTTTTTTTAACGGGCAAAAAACATGTTTTACCAATCATTGCAAAAATGTCTGACTGGTAAGTGGAGCCTTCAAGGTGATGTTCTTTCGGTTTATCCTTCACTCCGAAAACAAAACTGACTGCTAATCCGAAATAAGCTCCGAATACGTGAACGTACATACTGTCACCAGCATCAACAGCCTGAAAAGTACAAAATTTTTTTTTTTTTTTGTTTTTTTTTTATTACTATTTTTAAAGAACTTTTATCGTGCATTATATTTTTTACTATTTTTTTTTACATTTTCATATTTCTCAATATAATCCAACAATTTTGAGCTTTTATAGAAAAGCTTTTTCGATTGTTTTTTTTTGCATCTTTTAGGATTTTTAAATGTATGTGTGATTTTCCGCATAGATCACAATTTTTATGTCTTTCGCTGTTTTTTTTTTTTTTTTTTTTTTTTATAAAGAAATCAGTTGCTATTTGGTAATAAATTCAACATGAAAAACTAATTTCTATGTTTACTAATAAAAGCCAATAGTTTTTATTTATAATTTAATAATTTTCCTTTAAAAACAATAATTAAGGGGAGTGACTAGTGAAATTTCAATCCATCGAAATTAATGTTGTTTAGGGTTATCATGTTTTTTTTTTTATATTGAGTATTTAAAATTATAATATAAAATATGAAAAATTAAAAAACAACTAATTTGTTAAAATTTTTTCAAATAAAACTAAAAATTTTTGTAAATTAAAAAAGTGAACTTCTCACACAATTTCTCTTATTTCTTATTGACGATTTTTTAATAGGCATTTTTCGTGATTTTGAACAATCAAGTGTATGGATTTTGATTTTTGAAAAATTTAAATTTTTCCAAAGAATGGAAAATTTGTAAAATAGTTAAAAATTACTTTTTTTTTATAAGGTGAAATGTGATTTCAAGTTCCGAAAAAATGCCAATAAAAAATTGTTTACCCCTAAACAAGGTTAATTTTGATTGAGTTTAAATTTTACTGGTGATTCTTTAAAAATTCAACTTCTTTCACAATTTGGAAATAAAATAATAAAAAATGTAAATAAATAATAAATATACGTATCAGGCTTAAAATTTTTTGTAAAAGAAAGTAGTTTTTTTTTGAAAATCAAAAAAAATGGCACATTTTTTTCCATCTTTTCGTTTTAATGAAGAAAAACACATTTGAAAAGTACCTTCTTCATGTAAACTTTAATTTAAAAAAATTCATAACTCCCGTAACTTTCATCAAATCAAAAAAGAAAAAAATACGTATTCTCTTATTTTTCATAAAGATTCCGAAAAAAATGTTCCAGGCAAAAAAAATTTTGAATAAAAATTTTTCGTAGAATGCCCCATATATACTTAATTTAATAGAACAGTAATAATAATAATAATAGTGATCCTAATAATAATAATAATAATAATAATAATAATAATAAAAGAATATATAAATATAAAATTATATGACCACATTCAACATAATTATAACGGTAGTGAAGGTGTCAGGAACACGCTTACCATCAAGTGATGTTCGCCAATGTATTTGTTTGCCGTGTACATGATTAGTTCAATTATTCCCATGATGATAAGTTGCATATACGTTGTTTTACCTAGAACAGCTCCCATGGATATTAGAGGCGCTGCAACTGCTACATCTGCACTGAGTAATCTGTCAGATAAGATTTCCAATAATTTATTATAATTGTTAATATTCAATTTCCTGTATAACAAAAAAAAATAATACATATATTAATTTACCGTAAAAATTAATGATATTTTTGTATACACATTGATTATATACCGCAAATATAATTATAATTATCGCAATTAGAAATTTGTATAAATATTTTGATGTGCTTTTCGTATTTCGGCAAAATCTTTATTTTTTCTTAGAACAAATTAAATAAAAAATATTATGTATATAATATTTTGGAGTACTTTTTTCGAGGGTTGTTTTTTTATATAAACCTTACTTTGAAGCAGTATTTGCAACAATGCCTCAATATTCTAATAATACTGCAGGAACAATGGAAATATTGAGGCAATGTTATTGGCAACATTGTTGAAATTTTAGGTGCTGTCGGGGTATGTAAAAATAGGACAAAACAGTTGGCTTCTGTTTACTAAAGTACGAAACAGTTTATTACTTATTGTTCATCATTTATATTTTTATCTTATATTATTATATTATTTAAAGGCTCCTATACTAATTCACAGGATGAGAAATATAGCTCATTTACTTTTTTGCACTCAAATTAAAGTTTTACTGCATCCGATATAGCAAAGTAGCTCCATCTAGCACAATCATACAAAAGTTTGCAGATAGTGTCATATATGGTTGAAATAAAGGAGACATCCTCCGGCTGAAGAGGAATTATACAGGTTTTAATATAATTTTAAATCGTTTTAATGGTTTTAATTAAAGTTTTTAATTCTAGTAAATCATTGATCAAGACTATAACAAAGTGAATCAATCAATGATAGTGCAATTGCGTATTATATAAACGTAAAACAAATTCTAAATTCTCATAATCGCGGACAACATAACCTCAAAATATTCAACAACAAAAGGTCAAAATGTAAGTGTAAAATTTTAATTATATATTATCGTTTTATTATTACACATATGAGGCATTTCATATGAGAATACGGGGTCATGTCTCAGATTTTTCTCAAAATTCGGTAAATTGTAGTGATAGTGGTGCTAAATAAGTGTACAATAAGTGTACAATATTTGAGCAATATTTTTTTGCTTTACCTTATAACTTTTTTCCTATTAAAAATAGAGAAAAATGTTGTAAATGTTTTTTACGCGGAAGATCTTAAACTTTTAGAAAAAAATTATTTTTTTTAAAAAATATTAATTTTTAAACAATTTGTTTAAAAAATAAAATTTTTTTTATAACTTTTAAACATGTTCTCCCTCATTTAGAAGCGCGAAAAAAATCATGAATATTGTTTAAGTCATAATAAATTGATGGTTAAATTTTTGAGATGGCATTATTTTTTGTTTTCGAGATATTAATTAATTAACTAACAGAAGGTAATAAAAAATGAAATATTTTACGAACAAATAAAATTAGAGTAATTTTAAAAACACCATTAGAATGCTTATCAAAATCCGCATCCAACGAGCCCTATATGAACTATTTTGGATAAACGGGTGTTAAATTAATAATTATTAATAAAAATTATTTAAATAATTAATAACATTTAAGGAAATGAAGATAAACCGTCAATTCTTTTTTTATTTGAAAGATCAACTAATTCTGTGTTAAATAAAACCAGTGTAAATAACATTTTTAACAAATCTAAATTATTAACAGATGATTATTGAAAATTGAGGTTTCAGCACCCTACGACACAAGTTGGAGGGGGCTGCCTACCTACTCGGCATGGTATTTTTCAGTCTTTTTCTAAATAATATTTTATAATTAATTTTTGATTCTTGGTAATACTTAATATTCTTTTTTTGACACAGAATTAGATGATCTTCCAAATAAAAAAAGAATTGACGGTTTATCTTCATTTCCTTAAATGTTATTAATTATTTAAATAATTTTTATTATTAATTATTAATTTAACACCCGTTTATTAGAAATAGTTCATATAGGGCTCGTTGGATGCGGATTTTGATAAGCATTCTAATGATGTTTTTAAAATTACTCTAATTTTATTTGTTCGTAAAATATTTCATTTTTTATTACCTTTTGTTAGTTAATTAATTAATATCTCGAAAACAAAAAATAATGCCATCTCAAAAATTTAACCATCAATTTATTATGACTTAAACAATATTCATGATTTTTTTCGCGCTTCTAAATGAGGGAGAACATGTTTAAAAGTTATAAACAAATTTTATTTTTTAAACAAATTGTTTAAAAATTAATATTTTTTTTTTTAAATAATTTTTTTCTAAAAGATTAAGATCTTCCGCGTAAAAAACATTTACAACATTTTTCTCTATTTTTAATAGAAAAAAAGTTATAAGTAAAGCAAAAAAATATTGCACAAATTTGTTATTGTAAATATCTCAAAAAATATTAAAAATTTCAAATTCAAAATTTGTACACTTATTTAGCACCACTATCACTACAATTTACCGAATTTTGAGAAAAATCCGAGACATGACCCCGTATTCTCATATGAAATGCCTCACATATTTGATTTTTGTTACTATAAAAAAAAATTATTATTTATTAATAACGTTTTATTTATTTTATGGATTGAGAAAAGTTGCAAAATTTTTTTCGAAAAAAATTATAATAATTTGTATAGAAAAATATTTTTTTCTTCTAAATCGTTGATCATAAACGTTGTATAAAATTTCCCCGACCTTTTTTAATTTGTATCAATATTTTGCCTTCGGTATTGAAAATTGAATGTTTAAAATTGTTATTTCTTTAATCAAGGTAAAAGCTTTTGCAAATATAATTTTAAATGTCCAATATAATTTAATTTATTAATAATTTCAAAAATCCGAGTCAAACAATACAATAGAAATAAAATTTAATTTTTACAAACATTATTTTAAATTGTATATAAATTTGTCACTTGGTTGGAGATGATTGATTATACGTTCAATAGGGGTAATTTATATTTTTTATTGTCTGTTATAATTTAACCGTCAATTAATGTAAATTTACAAATCTATATGATTATTATTATTTTTTCTGTAATCAATATTATATTATTAGACAAGCATGCAAATTTGACATCAATCATAAAAGTAAATATTCTCATTATCTACATTTTTATGTTTTTTTTTTGTTTGTTTTTTTTGAGAAAAAAAAACTTTTCGAAAATTTGATGCAAAAAATTCTTGAAAAATAATTTACTATATATTTTTTATGATTACTTTAAGGTTTTTGAAATAAAAATAAAATTTGCGGGTATTGTAACTATGATTTTAAAAGTAAAATTTTAATCTTTAAATTGCAAAAAATATAGGGTCAGTTGGGGTAAATGGGGACAAGAAGTTTTGTAGCTTAATTTACAGTTTTAAAATTAAGTTCAACGTCAATATTTTAACTTCAGATTATCTGCAAGAGGTTTTGAGTATTGCCAAGCTTTTATCATGACAATTGGCAGCAAGATAAAAAAAGTTATCGCTCAATGCATAAAAACTTGAAAATCAAAGTTAAACTGTTTCAGTATTTTGTCTCGCATTTCAAAGAAAACAGACTTAAAAATCATACCAAATTTTTTTCTTATTCCTTATGACTCCTATAACATAAATTCACTTGAAATTTTCATTTTTTATCAATTTGGTTAATAATGACAAGCTGTCCCCATTTACCCTGAGTTTTCAAATTTTTGGGGTAAATGGGGACAGCTTGTTATTATTAACCAAATTAACAAAAATCAAAAATTCAAGTGAATTTCTGTTATAGAAGTCATAAGGAATAAGAAAAAAATTTGGTATGATTTTTAAGTCTGTTTTTTTTCAAATGCGAGACAAAATACTGAAATAAAAAAAAGTAAATAAATTTAATTCAATTGGTTCAACTATTATATATCTACTAGAAATTTTTTTCAAGTTTTTTCATCCCTTAATACAGTAATATACTTAAGGAAACTTTTTTCTTAAAACTTTCTTAGAAACTATGCTGTCCCCATTTACCCCAAATTTTATGAAATTTTCTAAATTTTGGGGTAAATGGGGACAGTCAGTTTCATGCGTTTAAAGCTTATCTAAATTTTTTTCTGTTGCATAAAATTAATCCTGGGAACGTAAATAACAAGTTAAAAAAAATAAACCCGCACATATTACCTTTTAAAGGAAGAAACTTACGCACGGAGAAAAAAGATTTCTTTTATAAAGTAACTTTTACTACTTTCAGAGTAAAACTGGACCAACTCGAAGTTTCTGCGCATCTCTGGCAATTTTTACTCCAAAAATAGTAAAATTTACTCTAGAAATAGTAAAACTTACTACGGAAACAGTAAAATTTACTACAGAAATAATAAATTTTACTATTTTTGGAGTAAAAATTGCCAGAGATGCGCAGAAACTTCGAGTTGGTCCAGTTTTACTCTGAAAGTAGTAAAAATTACTTTTTCTTTGTCTCCGTGCGTAATTTGTGAAAAATAGCGATTTTGTCCCCATTTACTCCAAACTGATCCTAGTAAATTATTTTTCAAGAATTTTTTGCATCAAATTTTCGAAAAGTTTACGTAAAAATACACAATTTAAAAACAAAAACTTTTAAAATTGAAGCAGTTTTAAGAAAGTCATGAGCATTCAAAAATAAAAAATTATTAAAATTCTGTAATTTTGAAAAGTTCATATCTCGTAAACGACTCGCTAAAATAAATGAAAAAAAATCATGAAACATTTTTGCTATTAGATCACTTGAGAAATTTTTCTATGTATATATATATATATATTAGAAGGTTTGATTTGTCAGTGATTCTATATAGAATGACATAAGTTGTATATCTATATATAGATTTTGAAATTTTTCACATTTTGAAAAAAATATTGCTCTTTTTCAAATACAGGATATTGAAAGTTAGACGCATATATATATATATCGAGCTTTTGAAAAGATGTGCAATAAAGATATGACTATATTGCTGAACCTTTCGTTTAAGATATTTTTTCCAAGTTTCTAACTTTCTAGTCTGCCCGCGCAGTTCACATCTAAAGTAGACTGATGGTGTGGCTTTTTCATAGTGGCGGTGTGTTAAAGATAAGCCCTTTAAAACACGATAAGCCTGATTGAATTTCATCCTTCCCTTTATATATTTATCTCTCTCTCTCTCTCTCCCCACTTTTAGAACCTCTTACTACCAATACTTTTTTTGTTCCATAGATTCTACACATGAAATTGTAGATAAAGTGTGGAAAATACACTACGAAACATACAATATTTTCAAATTTTATTTACATATGGGCAATTCTCCAAAATGGGGGGATTTTCATGTTATTGTGTTATATTATTTAAACATCTTATTGAAAAAAATGCCATTTAAAGATTCCATAACTATGATGCCTTATAAAAAATTAAAATTTTTCACATAAATTTAGTGAAAAAATAAAATTTAATAGATGAAAGTTATTAAATTCTGAAACATTAAAAATCCGCAGTCATGAGGAATCGATCACCGGTTCTTGTTGAGGCAAATCCATTAGGGAAACCACTCAGCTACGACACGGTTTAAGAATTAAAAATTTTAAGGGCAGGTGCTTGTAAGACAGCGCCATCTACATCGAAACTAAAATTTCGGACAAATTTTCAACAGTACTTACTCGAGAACAAGAAAATAAAATGCATTGTTCTTTAGGATAATTGATTATTGTCAAGAAATACACCAGCTAAAACTTTTTTTGAGTTAAAATAATAAAAAAAAATTTGTTTTTTCCGAGAAAGGATACTGTTACACTTTTCGTAAAAAAGTGATTATATTTAATTTATCGACATTAATTTTTTTTTCATTATTTTAACTCAAAAAAAGTTTTAGCTGGTGCACTGAAAAAAGGGTTTGGTATTCATAACCAAACGTTTGGTTGGTATTTAAGCAACCAAATTTTTTTTGTTTAATCAACAAAATTTTGGTTGTCCCAATCAAACTTTAGTTAGGACAACAAAACTCCTTTTTTTCTAATTTTGGTTGTGTTAAACAAATTTTGGTTGAGACAATTAAAATTTTGTTGATTCAACAAAAAAAATTTGGTTGCTTAAATACCAACCAAACTTTTGGTTGTCAATACCAAATCCTTTTTTCAGTGTGTATTTCTTGCCAATAAACAATTTATCCTAAAGGACAAAGCATTTTATTTTCTTCTTTTCGAGTAAGTACTGTTGAATGCCTTAAAAAGACATGCCCTTAAATTTGATAAAAGTTTAATCATATGTGCTAATACAGAGGAAAAGAACATTTCCTGCCAAAAATTTTCTTCTAAATTTAAAAAAAAATTAAAACTATTTCTAAGTTTAGAAAATTTGGATAATTTTTCAAGTTCAAAAAATGTTATAAACTTTTTTAAGTTGTAAAAATAATTTTTTTTTTTGAATTCATAAAATTTGTAGCTGTTTAAATTTTTTAAAATGTTTTAAAGGTTTTTGAAAAATTATAATATCTAGATTTTTCAGTTGTTCTAAGATAAAAATAACAAATAAAATATATAAACTTATTTTTCTGATGTATTAAAGTAAATTATAGAGTATAGAAGTACCGAAATATTAGCGCTTATATGTACTCACCCTTGAAGAGATATAGGTGCTTTGCCATTTTTGCCCACACTTAAGACCCCATCACATAGCATTGCCACTTGTATTAAAATTGCACCTATTAAGAAAGTCAGTCCAACAGCACTTTGTCCATATCTTCGTAAAAAGGTCATTAAGAAACCAAAACCGATCCATATCATGACATGAACATCCTGGTACACTGAAAAAGTTTAAAAAAACTTAAAACTAAAAATTTTTACAACTTAAATTTATAATATACACCTAAAAGTTGTAAAACAAAGAAATGAGTGATTAAATTAAAAATGTCATTTTTCTGTTCTGTCGAAAAAACTCGAGTCCAAATTCATAATATGAATTCATAATATCAATTAATCAATATCTGTAAAATCTATGTAATAGATAATTTTATTAAAATGTATAAAGGTGTTCTATTCCTAATCATTGATAATTGTGAAAGACAATTTTCAAATACAAGAATCATATGCGTGAAAAGAAAAAGGAAAAGGGAAAACTACCAAGAAAAGGGATCACCAATATACATATTTTTTATATTGGTGAGGTACTGCTAGCTGGTACCATCCGAAGATCGACCTACAAAAATCATTCTACATAAAGGGATACATTTCCCATTCATTCATCAGTTAAAAATACATACGGCAGTAACAGCTCATTTATAATAAATATACGGCAGTAGCAGTGAGTGAAACCAGTGATAATTCAGCTATTAAAAGTTTTACGAGCATTATTCAATAACTCATCGAAATTCAGTTCCTGAAGTGAAGTCTGAAGAAATCTTAATGCACACCAAGAGATCAGCTGTTCAACATCTAATAGAGGACAGGGCGCATGATTATGTTTTAAAAATCATTAGTTAGAATTTTCATTTTATGGAATTTCATTTGTTATAATTATTTTTGAGCCGAATTTTTATTTGTTCGAATTAGTATTTTGCAGAATTTTCATCAAACCGATTTTCTATATAACAGAATTTTTATTTAACATAATGGGCATTTTAAAGAATTTTTATTCTAATTGATAGAATTTTCATTTGTCCGAAATTGTAAATAGCCGAACAAACAATCGACAGAAAGATTTCGGCGTGTTTTTTAAAATCAACCAATCAAAAATTATCCTTAAAATTGTGATTAGTTGATTTTAAATATCGCGCCGAAATCTTTCTGACGATTGTTTGTTCGGCCATTAGCAGTTTCGGACAAATGAAAATTCTATCAATTAGAAATTCTGTTAAATGATTTTTCGGTTAAGTAAAAATTATGTAGTATGAAAAATCGGTTATATATGGAAATTATATTAAATAATAATTCAAACAAATTGAAATTCATCTGAAAGAAAATTCTATGCAATGAAATTCTACCCAATAAAAATTTGTTTTTCAAATGGTGATGAGGCCTTATATGAAATAAGGACAAATATACCTAGTTTAGGTCCAAAAAGAATTAGGTTACATAAAGATTAGACCAAATGAAAATTAGCTCAGTTGACGATTAGGCCAAATAGTAATTTGGATATATTATGGTTGTGATAATTATAAATTTAGAAAAATTAAGCATTGGGCCATTTAAAATTTGTAGAAAATTCATGAGCCTCCGAAAAGAAAGTTATTATATAAAAATTTTTTTAATTAAAAAAAAAATCTCCTTTGCATATAATATATTTTCTGCAGTGTGAAAAATATCTCTTTTATATTATATGGATTTTGTCATTTCTATATAATATAGATAAGTTTATAAAATAAAATTTCTTCCGTTTGAAAATGTACAGATCTTAAAAAAGAGTACAATTGCTTTGTGACTTTTGGAATCTTTTCGCGGAGCAGTGCCAGAGTATGTGTATATATATAGAGTATAAGAAAGGAAACTTACACATGTACGTGACTGGCAACATACTCAGCTTTCCATTTAAATAAGGTGTAAAACTGTTCTGCGTATTGCCAGCGTTTGCTTCGGGGGCGTAATCGAAGGTGGCCAAGAAACCACAAAGAAGAAAACCTTCCACGAACAATAGAGTAATTCCCAATGCAAGACCCGTAGTCATACTTTTTTCAAATAATCTTGATTTGTTTTTTTTTTTTAATTTTTTCCTTTTTATTCCTCCACTCAAAGTTAAAAATTTTTATTTCCTTGTGGATTTTCACCGAATTTAATTATAAGTTTGAATTAAACTGAATTACGCAAAAATGAACATTAATTTTGAATTTTATTTAAGTTTCGAATTTTGAATTTTTTTTTAAATGAACCAAACTAGAAACTATTCTTTATTTTCAAATTTGTTTGTAATCAGAATTATCATTTTTCATATTAAACTAACAATTTTGATATCTAGTTTGACGTAATCTTTTAAAAAAAAAACAATTTATATCTACGGTTATTTTTGAAATAATAGATTTGCTCGAAAGTTTTTGAAGATTCTTTATGGCAAAAGTCCGCGAACTAAGAACGAACTAGAACTGAATGTTATTTTAACAGTTTGGAGAGGAAACTTTGAAAACATTTCAAATGCAAGATAGCCATCTCAGTATATTTTAAAAGGCGTTAGGTCAAACATTTTACATCTTTAAGAAAAGATAAATTTATTTTGCATGTTATACTTTTTACTTTTTCTTGTACTTTACAATTTCATTTTAGGAGTATAGAAAATATTAAACATATATATATATATATATATAAGTGATTTGAATTTTTAAATGCCAGAATTTACAATTATTCAAATCTTCATTTCTTCGAATTTTTATTTGTACGTATTATTAATTGATAGAATTCTTAAAACGCCGAATTTATATTTGTCCAAAACTGCAAATGCCTGACAAACAATCAGAAATTATCAAGGAAATTGTGATTGGTTATTTATTTATTTAATTACAATCTACGGGCTTACAAATAAAAATGTAAAAATTAGTGCAAAAGCACTTAATAGTAGAAGGAAATATAATGAATATGATTACAAAATGACAAAATCATGTAGGTGACAGATAGACTAATACAAAATTCATTTTCGTAAGTCGTTTGTGAATTTGCTTAAAGATATACCAAAGAAGTCCAATGCGTGACAGTACTCGTTACCTCTAGTACAAATTCTATTAATAACACTATTGTCTAAATAGTTAGATTTGTTAAATTTAACTCTGAACAGTTTCTGATTTCTTAAACCTCTTGAAGGAACAATAAAATTTATGCTTGACAATATCGATGGACAATCGAGTAATCCGTTAATTATTTTGAACAAATGTAGTAGATCCCAAAAAATAATTATGGAGGAGAATTTTGGAACTACTAGTGTTTTTCTTAAGTCTGTATAATCATGACTGAGTATGTTGTAATATACACCAACTTGTCTTGCTGCAAACCTGCAGCATAGTTATACAAAATTGGATTTTCATGTCTAAAGAATGATATTACACTACACTTTTTAACATTAAGAGTAAGCCTTATATCGGCAGACCATCTTATAAGATTGTTAAGATCAAACTCTCTGTCGATTGCTGATGGAAAAATTCGGATTTGTTCAGCTGACAGGTTTATTGTTCCATGTCACGTGGTCATCTTGAATTACTGTTAAATAATGAATCAGGTTAAAGTGAGAAATCAATTGCAAGTGTAGTGAATGGATGAAGAGACAATTTCATCGTTTATCGGTAAGTTATACTCGGTTACTATTGAACATAACATCACCTTAAAAAATACAAAATGTATAATAAATATTATTTAACAACAAATTTCAATTTAAAATAATTTTTTGGTTTCAGGTCAAAGAATTTGATTCAGAACCTGCATGTTCCACAGATTTTAATGCAAATGAAACTGGTGATATAACCTACGAAAATCTGCTATCGATTATTTTAGATGGCGAAGAAATTGAACAAATTGTATTAGACGGATCAAAGCTTTGTTAATACAACAAATTGTATTGCCGATTTAACAATTTAGTCTTGTTATTTTAACTGTTCCATAGCAATTTTCTTTGTTCATCAAACAATTCTGTTTGTTCACCGAACAATCCGAATAGTTTTAATAACAATCTCATTTCAAAAATTTTTTTTTGTCCCAAAAAACAAATATAATTGCTGGTTCTATATATTGACAATCCGGAATTGTTGTCTAGACTTAATTTTTAGTAACCACAACAATTCTTTTTTCTCCGTGTATATTTGACTTAAGGGTTGTTTTAGGGGTGTTTCCCCTACTTGTATCGGAGTGTCAATTTTTTTTTACACTTTTAGTTGTATTTTGTGCGAGAATTTGCAATAAAATTGTGTGTGTAATGAAATTTCTATTTTTTTTAGAAAAATATCAATGTAGGGGATTATACTTGGGGTGTTTTCCCGAGGCGAAATTTGAATCCTCTTTAGCTCCCCTTAGAACCTAAATAGGCTATCTTTTGGATCTTTTAGACTCCCGTAGACCCTCCTTTGAATCCCAACGTAGAAGAAAGGGAAATTTGCGACTGGTTGAAGAAGCTAAAGAGGGTCTAGTTCGATTAAACAAATACAAAAAAATACTCTTTTAATTATTTTGATTAAAGCAAAATGAAATTTGTTTTCACACAATTTCTCTCTAATTACACTTTAAAAACAGAAATTAACATATTTTGAAGCGTTTTAAATAATTAATAGAATTAGAGCAATTTCAAAATTTTCAATATTTTAATCAATTTTTAGGCCCTCATTTGAATCCAAACGTGGAAGAAATGGAAATTTGCGAGTAGTTGAGGAAGCTGAGGAGGGTCTGTTTACCCCTACTTTACTCCTTGTAAAGTAGGCCTTAAATTTCGCCTCGGGTTTCTAATGAATTTGGGGTTGAATTTAATTTTTTTTTGAAGTTTTTTGTTGTGTTTATGCAGTATCTTGGTGTTTAAAATTTCGATGATCGTAATCGATGTGAAATTCACCGACCTAATATGTCCCTAGTAATAAATAAAAATAAAGAAATTTCCAATCTATTGGTAAATCTTTTAGCATTTAAAGAGCCGTGTTTGATGTGAAAGATACTTAAAACATCAGGTGAATTTTTATAGTTAACCGTTACAATTCTAGTTGAACCCATTAGAAAAGTAAATATAAAACATTAAATTAAAGGTAAACAAGCTTGAAGCAAAAGCTCACTGGTATATCAAGTAATAGTGACTGTCAGCATTATTCTTTGAGCAAGAATTCTCTCGCTTCAGACACTAAACATTATAATGGGTTGAAGCCGTTGAATGTTACTGCTTCGATTCATGGTTTCAGTTCTATAAAAAAAAAGTCCTATATATACAGGGAGCCAATACTATTAATGTTTCAATGGTCCACTTTGCTTAACAACCGAAAATAAAAGAAGCTTTCGTTTTTTAAGTGAAAGTGCAATGCTCTTGATAGGAAATTGTAAAATTGGATTTTAATTGAAAAATCCTCTCAAATAGTTTTCAGTTATTCCTTATAGTAGATATCACAAAAGAATTGATTCATTTTTTTTCTATTTAATAAACTCAATTTCTTTAATTTTACCTATTTTGTGAGATTATTTTTATTTTATATAAATGACAGGTGTTTCTACACTTTTATTTCTAACTTGTATTCTAAGATTATTACATTTTGTAAACTAGAAAAATCTAATTAACACTCTATTTGCGTTTTTGACCGGGAATATTGGCCAAATCCCTAAACTAAAAATTTATTAAAACACTAGTATAAAAATTCCTATTAATTGTTAAGAACTATATATTGATTGTTATTTTATGTATTTATATAGCTCGTCGTGCTGGGATTCAAAAAATGAATTTTAACCTTGATTGATGATTGTCCCAATTAATAATAAATTATCATTTCTTTAAAATTTTGGCAATTTTTTAGGACAGGAAAGATATATCAAAAAACGTCTTTAAAGTTTCAAAACCAGTAACTGTTTTCTCATGAGGATTAAATAATTAAATAAATCTTACTCGAAAATTGTATTTAATTTGTCAGAATTTGACGATATTAATAAATTCTCATGAGAAAACTGGTACCTGTTTCGAAACTTTAAAAATGTTTTTTGATATATCTATCCTGCCCTAAAAAATTGCCAAAAATTTTAATGAAATTATAATTAATTTTAACAATATAAATTACATATAAATCGTATATTATATTATATTAATTTTTTAAATATTTAAATTTTTTCAATGTTATTCATATTTATATAATAAAAATTAATTTTAGTAAATTTATCATTATATATTGTAATCTTTAAGTAGAAAAGTGAATCATTAATGTTATACATAATACATCTATATACGAACAAAACGTGTACGTTCGGTTTAATAATAGAATAATCGTCGAGAGTTTCGTTAAACCGTGGAAGTTTTCGCGTAATCGATTTAACTTAGCGTATTTTCAGTAAAAGTTACGTAATATTCGTGTGATATAATGAATTTAAAATCTACTACTTTTCCTCTGCCGTTAAATTTTATGAGAAACGTTAAGCTTTACTTTTTGCGGTTAGCTTCTGGTCATTTACATGTTGAATTTATATCATTTTTCAAAAAAAAAAAAAAAAAATTTTCCTCACCCTTTGTTAAATTTGCTATATAATTAAAGGTTGTTAAAAGCAACAATCCAAAAATGAATTAATAATTCACTAAATTGTTAATTTACTTTTTTCATTGCTGTAGTAGTTTTTAAAAAAATTATGACTCACTTCAGTTAGTTCATTTGTTCTTGAAACTGCATGTCAACCATTTCAAATTTCGTAAAAAAAAATATTTCGAAAAAAATTTCTCCTTACTACCAGGATTGTTTAGCCCGCTTGAAACTCCTAGGATTGGTTCTTCATATTGGTAAGAATTTATGGTAAAAATTTGAGAGAAAAAAAAGTGGGGTTTTTGAGAAAATTGACTTTAATGATTTTTAGAAAATCATCTCCTGTTTTGTAAATTTTAAATCTTTTTTCAAATATCAAATGGGATTTTAAAGAGGAATATACCCCCTACAAGATCCAAGAAAAATAATTTGATTGCATTCATTAGAAAAAAAAATTACAGGCGAAACAATTTTTTTTCATTGTTCTTTCGAGTTTTACCACTGAAACTTCAAATGACCATAACTTCGTTAAACATAATTTTTATGAAAAATAAAAAAATACGTGTCTCTTTATTTTTCATGTAGAATAACATATTTCATCGACAGAAAAATCTACAACCTAAAGGTGGTCGGCCTGTACGTTTTGAAATGGATTCAGCCTGAAGCATTTATTGATTAAAATTCTAATGGATCTTAAATTATCCAAATTTGAATCTGTTTAAATTTTAATTCATTCAAAGTTGAATTTTATTCTATTCTAATTTTAAAAGTTACAAATTCACTTTTTTTTTTTAATTTTAAACGAATGAAAATATTATTTTCTTTATTATATTGGATAAATTGTGTATACAAATATTAAAAAAAAAAAATACTCACTTGGATAAATCCGAAGTGAATCGTCAACATCATCAAGTGAAATTCTTCCATTTTTAACTGGAACTGGAATTTGAAATAACATATATCATTACGTTGGACAAACGTATCTATACCTACTCATATAGACAATGCGTTATCCACCGTTATATGTATATGTGTGAGTATGTTTGTTTTGGCTTCATATAGATATGTGCACACTTAGGTTTAGTGCCAGTTTTCATTGCGGAATATTTGATCAAACATCATTGTTTCGTCATTGCGGTGAATGTGTGCATGCAAATAAATTATACATGGTACTCACTTGAATGGTTACTGATCACATTAGCACGTGCCTCAGGTCCATATGTTGTTAACATGCCCATTAAAACCATTATGATGAGCTGAATCAGGAATAACAGAAGGATCTGCTCTTTCCCTCCGCATAATGAAAGCATACTCTGCGAATGTTTACAAAATCACTTTCATTACAACATTTATTTTTCATACTTCTTTACTTTTTATTAAACCTATCTGTGGATCATTCTCTATACATAAGGAGAAATGATACGTTTAAGACATTTTTTCTAAAAAAAAATATTCAAAAATTAATAAAAATAATGGCGGTCATATGATATAGTGTTTAACATTATTCAATCAGATCATAAGAGAAAAAGTACAGAAATTTCATATTACATATCTGAAATGTTCATATATGGTGAAAAAACTCCATTTCGTAATTGTGCATGAAACTAATTTTACTCAAACAATAAATAACACTATGAAATCTAATTTTATCTTTTGTCTATGTTCCTAAAGTTCTGAACTTTCAAATGAACGAAATCATTTTTTTAGTATCACAGAAAAAAGTTGGACTCAAATTTTTTTGCATCTCAAAATAAATTCATGTTAAATGACATAGAACGTGGCGCCATCTGCCTGTCTCATTTTTTGATGCGTATCAAATTGAGTATAAATTTTGTACTCAATTTGAGATTAGGTTTTTTCTGTGATATTGAAAATGTCTACAGCAATGAAAAATAAAAAAGTACATCAAACATTTAAGAAATTATTAATTTATTTTTAGATAGAAAGCAATGCTTTTTTTTATAAAATTTGAAATTAAAAAAGTAGTAAACAAGTTTTTTCGTTTATTTGAACGTTTAGAACTTTAAGTACATTTTGTCTAGCAATATTTATTAATTTATTTTTTATTTTAATTGATTTCAGAAGAGGTAAGGCAAAATATTTCAATTTATATTTTCAAGAATAGAATTTATTTTTGTCCGCCATTGAAAACTTCATTCCGTAAGCTGTCACAAGTATAAGTATTAAATGTAAACAAACATATTAAGGGAGCAATGCAAAGGTAAACAGGATTTAGAATATTGATGCGGTTAAAAGTTAGTGCAAATTAGGATGAAAGAAAAGAAAATATTCAGTATATAAATGAGATTTTCAGTTGAGCAGTTTTCATCGACACAAAGAAAACTTCATTCCGTAAGTGCAGTAAAAATTCTGAATTTTGGTAAATAAATGATAAATATTATAAATAATTTTTAGAATAGTCTTTTATTTGAATAAAATATTGCAAATACTATTGACTGCTTGTTTATAAAATTTTTTCTACTGAACATTAGAATCAATATATTTTGGAGCTTTCGAAGAAAATAAAACTCCATTTTGTAATCGCTATTGTGCATTTTCAGTTATTTGAAAATTATACATAATTTATTTGATGAATTTTATTAATATTTCTTAGAATAATCTTTTATTTGTATAAAATATTACAAATACTACACAGTCCGACACGATTTTTCACACACGAAAAAATCAATGATTTTCAGAAACTAGGACCAAAAAAAAGATACCCGTGTCTGGCCGTTTTGCTAGATCAGGTCATTTTTTGCTTTTAGGGGTAAAAACAACCCTTCAATGAAAGGTGATAGGAAATCTTGTACAAATTAATAATTTTTTATTAAACCTGGTATCTCGGGGTTTTCCGGATCGCTGATTACGAATCTGATGTCAGATTTTCAAAATTCAAAATGTTGGATCCAATATGGCGGTCGAAAATTATAAAAATTCACCAATTCATTTGAAAGTTGTTACTTAGGGGTTTTTGGGGTAGCTGATAACGAATATGATGTCAGATTTTGAAAATTCAAAATGGCGGATACAATATGGCGGTCGAAATTTATAAATATTAATTATTTTTTATAAAACTTGGAATCTAAGGGCTTTCGGCGTCTCTAAGTACGATAAGATAAGTCAGATAAGAATAATAAAAACGCCAAATCTAATAAAGGTGAAGATCACAAATCTGAAAAATAATTTGGAAAATTTAAATGTTTGATCAATTTTTTGTTAAAATTTGCAAGCCAACATTTTAAAATTTTTATTTTAAGTGATTTTTAATCTGTAAATTTGTATATTTATTAACTAAGTTTCTATTAGAATTAATAAATTCAAAAGGTTATAATCAAAATTTATTAAACAAATATAATGCAATAAAATAAAATTAATAGAAATATTTCATAACAACTCTTGTATTACGTTTGTGTAAATTTTAGACGCTTATTTTTACGATTTAAAGATTCGACCACCATATTAGATCCGCCATTTTGAATTTTGAAAAGCTAACATCAAATTCGTAATCAGCAACCCCAAAAACCTTCAAGTAACATATTTCAAGTGAATTCGACGAACTTTTATAAATTTCAAACGCCATATTGAATCTGCAATTTTGAATTTTAAAAATCTGACTTCAGATTCGTACTCAGCAACCCCAAAAACTCATAGACACCAAGTTTTATAAAAAATAATTAATGTTTTTTTAATTTCGACCGCCATATTGGATCCGCCATTTTGAATTATCAAAATCTGACATCATATTCGTTATCAGCGACCCCAAAAACCTTCAAGTAACAAGTTTCAAGTGAATTCGATGAACTTTTATAAATTTCGACCGCTATATTGAATCCGCCATTTTGAATTTTGAAAATCTGACATCATATTTGTAATCAGCGACCCCAAAAACCCCTAAGTAACAACTTTCAAATGAATTGGTGAATTTTTATAAATTTTGACCGCCATATTGGATCCGCCATTTTGAATTTTGAAAATCTGACATCAGATTCGTAATCAGCGACCCGGAAAACCGCGAGATACCAGGTTTCATAAAAATTTTTTTTTTTGTACAAGATTTCCTATCACCTTTCATTTAAGGGTTTTTTTTACTCCCAGAAGCAAAAAATGACCTGATCTAGCAAAACGGCCAGACACGGGTATCTTTTTTTTTGGTCTTAGTTTTTGAAAATCATTGATTTTTTCGTGTGTGAAAAAAAAGTTGAATTTTGTCGGACGGTGCTATCAATAAAAGTTATTAGACAAATATATTTTTATTTTATATGGAAATTTTTATTTGTCTCAAATAAATGCAAATATGTAAAAGATTTCTCTAAGTGTGTTAAATAGGATAAAGGAATAAAATGTGAAAAATAAAAAAATCTTTTTTAGAAGAATGACAAGAAGTATTTTTATACTTTTTAAAACAAATAGAAAAATTATGTAATATTTATTAATTATAACAAAAGAAATAGAAAAAAAGTATATAAAAATTTTTTTGGTGTAGAAAAATTATTCTTTGTTAATAAAGGAGAAATGAAAAGAATTGTTATAAGAATAAATGGAGAAATTAAGAAAAATTATTTTACAAAGAATCAAAGTTTTTAGAGCAGAAGGAATTTATTATAAAAATTTGTTCAATAGAAAGAACATTTTCTTTGATTATATATAATTATAGAAGGTATACAGGTAAGAGAGAAAATAAAATATTTTTCTTCTTTTTTTTAAATAAAAATAAAAAATTAGTTAGGAAAAAAAAGAAAAGAAAGAAAAAAATTTCATGTATTTCTAATTTAAAAATATTTTAATATTTATTTAAATAAAGAATAGAATTAAAGAGTATAGGCAAAAAAAGAACAGAGAAATTTCAAAAAAATTGTTAACAAGAAAATTAAATAATAAAGAGAAAAAAAGAAATAAAAAAATTGAAAAAAAAATTTTATTTCCTTTGAAAAGAATATTTTTATATTATATGAAAAGAATAATATTACGAAAAAACTTTTTGTATCTACGCGCAAACAAAAATTTGCGATGATGAAAAACATAGGTATATATATATATATCCGAATCGTGAAATTTCCAAAAGATTAGAAAGGCAAAAAGTTTTGAAAGAATTCAGGAAGTGGAAAAAGTCCTAACAAAATATTTAGAACGATGGAAAAGTTGTGTGAAAATTCAGAAAGAACACGCATCAAGTTTTCAAAAAGTTTGAAGGATAAAAAAAATATAATTCAGAAAGAACAAGCAATTGAAAAAGTTTCACAAACATGAAAAGTTTTCGAAACATATAGAATATATATATTTATGTATATTTACGAGCATGAGATCAAATCAATTATATATACAGTTTTTTTTTTTTTTTTGAAGCAAGGGAAAATTTATAGCGAGAAAACTATATCAGATACTTGAGAGCAATGTAAGAATGATGCTTAAATGTCTGATGGAATTACATTAAAACTTTGGCCCAAGAGATTATAGTTTAATGAGTTTACAGTTTATGCACTATATTTTATGGTCTATAGAGTGAAATGACTTTGTCTGAGGTTTTCACGAAGAATAATTACCGAATCTTAGAAAACAGAAATTACACAATTAGTCATAATTAAACCAAATTGATAATTTACATGATATTTGAAAGCGCAACAAAAACGAAATGTGAAATTCAAGACGAAATTTTTTTTTTTTTTCTTATTTTAACAAAAAGGGAACGCATGAATATTCTCCTAATTAAATCTGTCGGAATTTTTGTGGTGTTGAATTCTTATTTATCAAAACTTTTATTAAATAAAATTTTTAATCGAATTAATAATTTTAAGTGATTCGAATTTTATACTGAATGTCTAATTCACCGAATCTTCATTTGTTCGAATTTTTATTTGCACGAATTATTATTTGATAGAATTTTTAAAACGTCGAATTTCCATTTGTCCGAAATTTGCAAATGGTCGACAAACAATGGACGGAGATATTTCGGCATCAATTTTAAAATTAACCAATCAAAAATTATTAAGAACATTAAATTTAAATTATCCATAAAATTGTGATTGGTTGATTTTAAAAATCGCGCCGAAATCTTTCTCGGTTGATTGTTTGTTTGGCTATTTGCAATTTCGGACAAATGAAAATTCTATCAATTAGAAATTCTGTTAAATGATTTTTCGGTTAAGTAAAAATTCTGTAGTATGAAAAATTGGTTATATGGAAATTATAACAAATAATAATTCGAACAAATGAAAATTCATCTGAAAGAATAAAATGAAAATTCTATGCAATGAAATTCTACCCAATAAAAATTCTTTAAAATGCCTATTATGTTAAATGAAAATTCGAGCAAATAAAAATTCTGACAAATAAAAAATTCGAGCAATCAAAAATTATGTAAAGTGAATTTTCGGTTATATAAAAATTCTGTAATATAGAAAATCGGTTTGATGAAAATTCTGCAAAATACTAATTCGAAGAAATAAAAATTCGGCTTAAAAATAATTATGACAAATGAAATTTTGAAAAATGAAAATTCTAACTAATGATTTTTAAAACATAATCATGCGTTCCAAAAAGCGTAAATGTCATTTTCGCATAATAATGATAGTGAAACCCTTACGATTTTCAGAATTGAGTTCTTTTAGAAATTCACGATTAAAAAATTTTGGAAGACTATTTTGATTCAAGATTTTTTTTTATATAAAATATTTTATTGTTATTAATGTATTTTTGAGATTTTATCATACCTCAGCCATAGTTTTGCAATGATTTATAACTGCACTCTATATATAAAAGTAGACTTTGACTAAAATGAATTTTCTTAGAAAATTGAGTTGAATGTTTGTATTCGCGACGGGTCCCTTTTCTCTGGGTGTGTGTTTTTCAATTTGTCTTAAAATCAGCAAAGAGTGATCATTCTTTTTCACTGGAAATTATCGATCAGTGCCATTGTATAGAGTGCTCAATTACAAGCCGACTGACCGATCCTTTCGGCACTCACTGACCTCGTACATCTAAATCACCCCAACGGATACACACCATCATTTGGTTGATGTCGATGCGTTTCATGCCGAATCACTATATATAAACTAACTTAATTCGAGCACGCTGAAGGTTAATATCAAATGCGTTTATACACATCACGCGGTGCGTCTATGGTATGTGTATATATATATATATATAGATTTTAAATTTACATATAATTCATTCCAAATTGCACGATAATTCACTTCATATGTATAGTGAGATTCCTCCCTTTTTGGATAATCGGAAAAACATTTTGCTTCAATTAAAAAGAAATTATGTTAACAGGTAATTTTTTTTTTTAATTACAAATGGCCAATTTTAATATTTTAACGGGACGTAAAATTATTGTATAAAAGTTGGGGCGCATGAATTTTCAATTAAAGAATTTTATTAAAAATAATTATTGTTTAGACGAATTTTCATTTTTTGAATTGAGCAATTCCATGGGATTTGATCACAAGAATTTTTGATGATTGGAGCAATTTTATTGAAACCTTGTGAATATGTTGTGAATGTAATTAAAAATTTATGTCATTTTTTTTAAAAAAACATGTAACTTTTTTTCTTGTTATCCAAATGAGATCAATTTTTTTTCAAATTTCTCACAAAAAAATGCTATTTTAAGAAAAAAATAGTTCATGAAAAAAAAATTTTTTTTGCCCGGAAAAAATGCAAAAAAAAAATTTTGAATTAATTTTTTGAAAAAACTACCTCTTCGATTTTAAACATTTTTTTTCTACTTATTGCCTATGATGTTAAGGCCAGGTTCTAAGTGAGGCAGCGCCATCTACATTGATACTAAAATTTGGAAAATTTTGAACAGCCTTTTCTTGAAAACAAGATGGTAAAATGCTTTTTCCTTTATGGATAATTGATTATTGGCAAGATATACACCAGCTAAAACTTTTTTTGAGTTAAAATAATAAAAAAAATTTCATGTCAATAAATTAAATATGAGCACTTTTTTCACAAAAACTGTAACAGTACTTTCTCAGAAATTACAATCAAAAATGCAATTTCCATTTGGAAAATTTAATAAACGCTAAAAAATACACGACCTAAAATTTACCAATCACGAAAATAACAAAAATAGTATATTATGTGGCAAGCACGTAAAGTAGTACTTTTTAGGTGAGGATGTAATTTTCAGTACGAGCTGTCGTTAGTGCGACGTAGGTGAGACGAAGGCGAGCTGTAGGTGAGATGAAGACGAGCCGAAGGCGAGTCGAGTCGAGCCGAAAGCGAGCCGAGTCGAACCGAAGTCGCACAGACAGCGAGTATTGAAATCATCCGAACCTAAAAATTACTACGTGCGAGCCACATACGCTATTTTTTTCGCCATTGTTATGAAAAAGTGAAACAATTTTAAAGAAAAAAAATAATAAAAATTGATAAATAAAATAAAAGCAAAAAAAAAAATTATGCAAAAATTAACAACTGCCTAAAAAAGACTTTATAGGGCAGTTTACTGCCTAAAAAAGACTTTATACGGCAGTTTGCTGCCTAAAAAAGTCTTTTTTAGGCAGTTGGCCCAAACTGCCTTAAAAAGTGCTACTTTATCTGCCCAAAACAGGCACAAAAAAGACACTTTTTCATGTCAATGGCGAAAAAAAATTTTTATTAAATATTAAATATATATAGATACTGCTTTACTGATTGTGACAGCCTTTGGTAGATTATGTATTTCAGGTGGTTAGCAACAGCGCCAATCTCCTCCTTTCGGCAAAACTGCGAAACTTCTGGTGACATATATAACCTGCCAAACGGCTGTCATAATGAGTAAAATATGTTATGTTAAAATACTTTTTTTTTGTTATCTTCGTGATTGGTAAATCTTAGGTCGTGTATTTTTTAGCGTTTATTAATTTTCCAAATGGAAATTGCATTTTTGATTGTAATTTCTGAGAAAGTACTGTTACAGTTTTTGTAAAAAAAGTGCACATATTTAATTTATTGACATGAAATTTTTTTTATTATTTTAACTCAAAAAAAGTTTTAGCTGGTGTATATCTTGCCAATAATCAATTATACATAAAGGAAGAAGCATTTTACCTTTTTGTTTTCAAGAAAAGGCTGTTGAAAATTTTCCAAAATTTTAGTTTCAATGTAGATGGCGCTGCCTCACTTGGACCTGGCCTTAAGAATAACTTCACTAATTTTCATAATGGGACAGCAAGAACTTTGCGAGAAAAAATTAAGTTTTCACGTCCATTATATAGTATATGGAAACTTGCAAACATCTCGAAAAGTACGAATTTTCGTAAAAAATGTTCAAGACAAAAGTTGTTCCAAACTAAAAGATCTACATCTTTGAAATCAAAAAATTGGGCCCGGGGCCCAATGTTGGGCCATACAATGAAAAAAGTGTTTTTCTTAAATGAGACCACTAATTTTCAGTATCAAATTCGTAATCCCTATGAAATTCTGCGTTCAGACATGTTGTATAAGTACCTAAAATATCAGTCCCAATGTCTGGGATTGGGCCCAAAATGTTTTGACAAACAAATAGATTTAAAAAAATCTCATCTTTGGGGGCCCAATGTGAGACCCACAGTAAAAAAATTAGTTTCCATCCATTTCGTAACCGTTATGAAATTCTGGGTTTAGACTTGTGGTACAAATTCCAAAAATATTGGGCCCAATCCCAGACATTTGGCCCAATATTTTTGGCATTTGTACTACAAGTCTTAATCCAGAATTTCATAACGATTACGAAATGGACACTGGAAATTAGTGGGTTTTATTTAAGAAAAATAATTTCATTACTGTGGGCCTCACATTGGGCCGTGGAATCTTACATTGGGCTCTGTGCCCAATTTGAAAATTGGATTCAAATTTCTAATCTTGTGACCCCAAAAAACAAAATTTGATACTGAAAATTAGTGGTCTCATTTAAGAAAACCACTTTTTTCATTGTATGGCCCAACATTGGGCCCCGGGACCAATTTTTTGATTTCAAAGATGTAGATCTTTTTGTTTGGAACAACTTTCGTCTTGAACATTTTTTACGAAAATTCGTACTTTTCGAGATATTTGCAAGTTTCTGTTACGTCTCAAATAGAGAAATAACAAACGAAATAATACTTTATTTTATTTATGGCCGCTCGGTGATTCAGTGAATTCCTGTTTCATTTACAGAGCAGAAGGCTCTGAGCTAAGGGTACAGGAAAGAAAGAGAATAGTGATTTTTAATGACAAGGTTACAAAATTTATTTAGACAAACATTTAGATTTATAAAATTGATCTTTGAGAGAGAGTATCCTGAAGCAACCATTCTTGAAATAAGGGGAAGTCAGCATTCCACTGGAACAAGGAATGTAAAGGTTACTACAAATTTTTATAAGGAGTTAGAAAGGATTTAGATAAAAAGTAGAACAACTTACCTTGAAAATTTAGATGTAAGATGTCTGAAAAAGGACCACTGCTGTGTCCTAATTATGATAGGAACTTCTGGTACCAGATATAGTTTAAGAGCTTACAGGAAGGTTGACGGGCCATGGTGATGACCACAGGTCCGGAGTTCAGTTGACCGTAATGAAACACAAACAGTTAAATTCTTCCAGAAGAAAAAATGATTTCCAAACATTATGGGAAATCAAATCCTCGAATACTTGAATCAGCTCTTCTTGACGTAGAAATTTTTAACACTTGACACAGAGATTCTTCTAAGTCGAACTTGAGTATAAAATCAAGCAGAGTAACAATGCTTGTACTAGATTTCGTATGTGAACTGATACCAAATATGAAGTAGAAGTAACGTGTATGATGAAAAGTTCCGAACTAGCAATATCAATGGTAATTTCTGAACTGGAGGTATCGGTAGCAATTTCTGAACTGGAGGTATCGGTGACAATTTCTGAACTAAACTCTCCGTAAAAATGTAGTCCTTTTATATCAAATTTTCATAAGGGAAACTATATAATTCCATTGTTTTGTGACACTAGTTCTATCTCTTTCTTTTTTATTACCCACAAAGAGGGTTTGTCTGATTAAAATACATAATTTAGAAAGAGCACACCTCTGTGATGAAATCGCAGGTGTAAGCGAGAAACACTACAGGGGTAGTATATGAGTATATTAGAAAGATAGCGCCTTCGTGTCAAATCGCAGCTGTAGGAAAGGGACATTCGTTTATGCCCTTTTAAGGAAATACTAAGTTTCTCGCTTCCAATTATATATTTTTAGAAATACAATATATGAACGTAAAAGGATACAAAACGCATAAAAGAAAATATGTTTAGCCACGCGATAAAGGGGCTAGAGTTTTACATTTAACCCTTTCAGTCACAGTGGTCAATATATTAACCACCTTTTGGTAAGGCTGAAAAAAATTTAAAAATCCATCATATTTGCTTGACAATCACTAACTAGGGGTTTTAAGGGTCGCAAATTACGAATATAATATCAGAATTGAAAAATTTTGAAAATTGAAAATGGTGGATCTAATATGGCGCATGAAAAAATTAAAAATTAATCGGACTCGCTAAAAAATTATTTCCTGGGAGTTTTTGAGCTCGTTGATTACGAATATTTACAAAATCGATGTTATATTTTCAAAATTTTTGCAAAATTTACGAATTTTGCGAAATTTAAAATAGCGGATCCAATATGGCGGACGACTTTTTAAAAAATCCATCTAATCAGCATGAAACTTGTTACTTGGGGGTTTTCGGGGTCGCTGATTACGAATCTGAAGTCGGTTTTTAAAAATTCAAAATGGCGGATCTAATATGGCGGACGACGAAATTAAAAATTCATCCAATTGGCATGAAACTTGTTACTCGGGGGTTTTCGGGGTCGCTGATTACAAATCTAAAGTCAGTTTTTAAAAATTCAAAATGGCGGATCCAATATGGCGAGTAACAAGTTTCATGCCGATTGGATGAATTTTTAATTTCGTCGTCCGCCATATTCGATCCGCCATTTTGAATTTTCAAAAACTGACATCAGATTCGTAATCAGCGACCCCGAAAACCCCCGAGTAACAAATTTCATGCCGATGGGATGAATTTTTTATTTCGTCGTCCGCCATATTTGATCCGCCATTTTGAATTTTTAAAAACTGACTTTAGATTCGTAATCAGCGACCCCGAAAACCACCGAGTAACAAGTTTCATGCCGATGGGATGAATTTTTAATTTTGTCGTCCGCCATATTGGATCCGCCATTTTGAATTTTTTAAAACTGACTTTAGATTCGTAATCAGCGACCCCGAAAACCCCCGAGTAACAAATTTCAGGAAAATTAGAATGATTTTAAAAAAATTATCCGCCATGTTGGATCCGCCATTTTGAATTTTTAATATTTTGCAAATCTGACTTCATATTCGTAATCAGCGACCCCAAAAACCATAAATACAATAGCATTTTGAATGTTTTAGTTATTATCTGAATTGCGTGACTGAAAGGGTTAAGTGGAAGGTATTTTAGATGCGTAACAAAAACACGGGTGTTTGTCGCAGAGACATACAACTCAGTATGGATTAAAAAAAAAGAATTCTTATAATTATGAATGTAAAAGTTACGGTGACGTGACATTTCCATACTATATAATGGACGTGAAAACTAAGATGCGCGCGTCCCGCCGAGCCGCACGGGACGTTTTAATTTTTTTTCTCGCAAAGTTCTTGCTGTCCCATTATGAAAATTAGAGAAGTTATTCTTAACATCATAGGCAATAAGTAGAAAAAAAATTTTTGAAATCGAAGAGGTAGTTTTTTCAAAAAATTAATTCAAAATTTTTTTTTGCATTTTTTCCGGGCAAAAAAATTTTTTTTTTCATGAACTATTTTTTTCTTAAAATAGCATTTTTTTGTGAGAAATTTGAAAAAAAATTGATCTCATTTGGATAACAAGAAAAAAAGTTTTTTTTTTTTTTTTTTTAAATGACATAAATTTTTAGAGATATCTCAAAAAATTTTGAAAAATTGTTTGTGGGCTTTCATTCTGTACAAATAAAGGAACATATTCACAAGGTTTCAATAAAATTGCTCCAATCATCAAAAATTCTTGTGATCAAATCCCATGGAATTGTTCAATTAGCATTTGACAGAATTTCTTTTTTATACCCAATTTTTACATAACAAAATTTTTAACTATACAATTTTTGTTTGGCAGATTTTTTATTCTACATACCATTTGTAATTTCGGATAAATGAAAATTCGGCGTCTTAAAAAATCTATCAATTAAAAAATTCGGACAAATTGGAAATTTGATAAATTGAAATTTCTGTGAATTTAAAAATTCAAATCACATAAAATTTGATTGAATGAGAATTCTATTAAATTAAAATTCTACGCTAAACTAAAATTCGGTATCTAAAAAAATCTCCTATAATTATTTTTTATAAATATTTTGATTTTTTGAATTGGCATTAGCATTTTTATTTTATAAAATACCATTAATAAAATTTTAAGTGATTTCATCTTTAAATGATAGAATTTCCAATTCAACTAATTTTCATTTATCTGAATTTATAATATTTGTACGAATTGTTATTTATTTTACAGCATACATACGGATTATTAGATAGAATTCTTAAAACGTAGAATTTTCATTTTTTCGAAATTGTTTATGATTATATTGTTAAATATAAACATCTGTAACTGTCAAAGACCTCAAAATATTTATTATCAAAATTTAAAAAAATGCAGTTAAAAAAAAATTGAATAAATGATTATCAGAATTTTATATTATTCAAATTTAGAGAGTAACAAAAATTTGATGACTGGGAAACATTTTCGATGTTTTTCTCTTTTATTTTGAATGAAAATCAATTGTCTCATGTTCTATATATATGTTACGGGCAATGTGCGGGAGGCGGGCAATGTCCGAGAATGCCCGGGCATTGTCGACAATGCCCAAAATCAGTGGGCATTGTCGACATTGCCCTGTTTTTTTCGGTCAATGTCGAAAATTATTTATAAAATTCTGTTTTCTGGGCAATGTCGACAATGCCCAGTCCATTTTGGGCAATGTTGAAATGCATAAAATTTTTTAATAAAAAATAATTTGTAATATAAGTAAATATTTCATCACTTGTTAAAACTGAATAATTGAATAATATAATCAATTTAACGCTGTTTACTAAATTTATTTTTATTTGTGCAGTCAATTCAATGGATTTATTTGCAATCATTTTGTGTGCCCCAAAAGGAGGACTTTTCGTCATTTTACGATATCAAACATAAGTATAGACTTCATTGTGATACTCGGCTGTAATTCTTAATTTTTAATATTTAATGTACTAAAATAATGTTTTATAATTGTAAAAAAAAAAGTTTTAATAAATTTTGTACTTAATTATCAATTAATTTTATTATTTCTACAAAAATATTAATTAAGGTGAGAAAAATTTATTTGATCAACGCTTTGTTAGTACAACAAATTATTTTGCTGTCAAAAAAACGGACAGACAATTGTGCTTACATGTCTTGTGAGGAATATGAAAGTTACATTAAAAAAGTGGACCAATTAAAGTTATGCGAAAAAAAGGATTCGAGGAGTTACAGATTTTTAAAAAAATACGACACAATTTCCGTGAACGGAAACAAGAAATTAATTAGACCTATTAACAGTGACAGTGAAAATAAATATTTCGGGCATTATTTTCTAATAACATGTTACTTATTTATAATAAACAACATTGCCCAAAAATTAGTGGGCAATGTCGAAAATGCCCGGGCATTGTCAACAATGACCGGGCATTGTTAACCTTTTGTAAACGTTTTTAAAAATAAGTGGGCAATGTCGACAATGCCCACTGATTTTGGGCATTGTCGACAATGCCCGGGCATTCTCGGACATTGCCCGCCTCCCGCACATTGCCCGTAACATATATATATATATGTATGTATATATATATATATATATATATATATATATATAAAATTTAATACTTACTTAATTTTTAAAAATCATTTCTTTTGCCTATACAAATTAAAATTTTCATATTCATATGGAAAACAAAGTTTTCATTAATCAACATAATAAGAATAATCATATAATTCGTATAATAAAAAATTATTAAATTAAATTAATTTATTAAACAAATAAATAACGAACTCAACCCCCCTTACCCCCCTTATAAATAAGGATTTATTTTAATTCTATTGATATAATTCTTACAAATTTTCAAAAAAAGTTCCATTTTTCTTACATTTTCTTACATTTCCTACATTTTCAAATTTTTCAATTTACTACATTTTATATTAATTATATTTTATTATATTTTATATTTCCTACATTTTATATTAATTATATTTTATTATATTTTACATTTCCTACATTTTCAAATTTTTCAATTTACTACATTTTATATTAATTATATTTTATATTTCCTACATTTTCCTACTCTTTTATTGAACCCTTTTTAAATTTAATATTTTATTATTTAACTTATCTTTCTACTAACATAAATTTTATTCCTTCTTATATTAAAAATTTATTAATTTATGAAATCTAAATTTAATACTTACTTAATTTTTAAAAATCTTTTCTTTTGCCTATACAAATTAAAATTTTCATATTCATATGGAAAACAAAGTTTTCATTAATCAACATAATAAGAATAATCATATAATTCGTATAATAAAAAATTATAAAATTAAATTAATTTATTAAACAAATAAATAAAGAACTCAACCCCCCTTACCCCTTATATATATTTATTTGTATTTAATTATGACAGATCAATGAAATAGCAAAGAAGTTGC
Source organism: Leptopilina boulardi (assembly GCF_019393585.1). NCBI lineage: Eukaryota > Metazoa > Arthropoda > Insecta > Hymenoptera > Figitidae > Leptopilina > Leptopilina boulardi. The sequence goes on from NW_026137813.1 coordinate 1,181,576, forward strand.
ATATCGATTATATAGTTTATGTCAATTCACTAGATTGTAGATCACAAAAATGAAGAGACGACACGCTATATTTTTTTTCAACCGGAACCAAACATTTGCATTACTTATTAGAAGCTACAATTTGTTTCAAATGCTCTTGAAAATTTTCTGATATACTATAAGAGAGGCCATTAAGTCGGAAATAGAAACTTTAAGAGAGGACACTTCAATTTGCATAAATTGTGATTCAAAACATTTTAATTATCATTAAATTTGTTAAAGGACATTTTTACAAGTAAAATTATTTATGTATATTCGCACATTAATTTTTTTTTCTATTTTTAAAATTTTATTTATTCACTCCTTAGTTCTGTATTTTGTATTTTTTATTATTTACCTATATATTTTATGTATTTCTATTTTTTTTTGCTTTACACTTTTTTTTATACTTTTATTTATTCATTTCTTTTTTTTTTACTTTATGTTTTTGTTTATATTTTTAATTATTTATTTATATTTTTTTCACTTTTAAATAGAATGTTATAATTTTAATATTAATTTACATAACAATTTAAAAAAAAAATACAATGTGATGAGTGTATAAATAAAATTTAATAAAGTTATAAAAATTTTAATAACATTTATATATATTTTATATATAAAAATTTTAAAAAAATTTAATATTTTACCTACGAGCTTTTGTTAAAAGTAAACAGAAATAAAAATAATGATTTACTTATTGACAATGTTTTTTACATCAGAGAAAATGATAGAAATAAAAAATCAACAATTTTCTGAAGCGGAAATAATTTTTTTTTTTTATCTACTTGATCTAATAATCTTTAGGTCAATTTCCAAATAATTATACGCGCACATCAAATTTTTTTTTATCATGAAAAATAAAGTTTTCATTTCCAGAGATGATTTTTAAATCATAAATATTTTTTTTTTTTTTTAAATAAAAAAATGATTTTAATATATGCAAAATAAGAAAAAATTTTATATACATATGAAAGAAAGAAAACAGTATTTTTTTATTATTATTAATAATAAAGAGAAATAATCTTTTGTTAAATATAAGTTTATTTTTTTAAAATTGAAATAAATTTTATTTATATACGTTAAAATAAAGAGGAAATAATAATCATTTTTATATAGAAGATATAAAGAAGCATTATAAATATATTATAACTGAAATTACTTGCCATTTTTTTGTGTGTTTTTTTTTTTGCAAAATTGTGAATCCCTTGTTTGAAAAAATAAAATTTATAAAATTGTCTTATAAAGTACATTCATCGACATGAATAAACGCGAACGATTAAGCTCTTTTGTAGTTTGTCATTTTAATTTATATGAATGTAAAGCAACATTGAATTAGCGACAATTATTCATCTACATTATTTGTCTCTCTTTGTTTCTTTTAGAAATAGATTTAACATTTGAATTTTGTACATAAAATTCATAATAAAAAAAAGAATTTAATATTTCTTAAATTACATTTATTTTAATAGTACATAAATGAGGCAATTTTAAGCAGTAATTTATTTATATTTTTATTCAAATGAATGTATACTTTTTTTATTCTTATTTCCGTTATTTAATTTAAGTAATGTCCACTTCATTTATTTATTTATTTAAAATTATTATTATTATTATTATTATTATTATTATTATTATTATTAATAAAAGAATTTAAAAAGCCATATAATTGATTCGGCCCAACCAAATTTTGGTTGCTCTGACTAAACATTTTTTTCAGTGTCTCCTATTGTTATTTTTATTATTATTATTATTATTATTATTATTATTATTATTATTATTATTATTATTGTTAATATTATTATAGTATTACGGCTTAAACAGAATTTTTTCAAAATTATTTTCCGGATCCCCTAAAAATTTTTAAAATTAATTTTCTTTTCTGAACATAAAAAATTAATAATTGTAACAAAATTAGGAGGAACAGAATGGTCGCCCTTTAGAAAAATAACATATTTATTCTTACATTTTTAATAATCGTACTTTTAATAAAGAAGTGTAATATATATTTTTCATATATGATAATGAGTAATAAATTTTTAAAAAATTGGAAAAGTGTAAAGTTTTGAAACTAGCATGATGTATGGGTTTTAATATCTAAATAAATAATATATATATATATATATATGTGTGTGTGTGTGTGTATTATAAACTTCAAACTTCCAAATGATGAAGTTTCTTCTCTATTATTATAAAATGAATGGCACTCAGTGCAAGCACATTACGAATTCCTTTAAAATTGCATAGAATCTATGCAAATTTTCTGTTGATATTATTCATAACCGCGAGTTTTATAAAAACAATGAGTTGTCTTGAAAAGACGTCTTTTAATTTGATTATAATATGAAATTAATAAGTGAAATCCATTAAATTCACTATGGTGTCACATTTTTCGGATATATATGTATCTATTGTATATAAAATTATACTTTTTACTGTCACAAATTACAATATATATGGGCGATTCAACGTGAAATTTATACTTATGACATTTCAAATTCGGATAAATATATTCTTTGTTCGTTCTTTGTAGCAAAAAGTGGTATAGGTACGTGCTTTTTAAAATTTTTTTATAAGTGCCCAAATTTTTAAGTTAGGAATTTTTAAAAATCTGGATTTTTTTTTTTTTTTTTTTAAAGTAAACCTAATTTCAATGACATCTAACTTTAAAAGTATTGAATTTATACATATCCAGAAAAAAGAATTGGTTTCTTTAAAATTTAAATCAAAGAAATCTTTTCTCTGGGTGTAGAAATTTTTGCCACAAAAAACAAAGTTTCAGTTTTTCATCGACTTTCGAAATATGTTAACGAAATTTTTTTTTTATATATATAAAAAATAACGATTTTTTATAAACAAATTAATTTTTTTTTAACTTCGGGCTCAATTTTTTTTACTTTTTTCTTATTTTTATATACCTGGTAATATTTAAGAATATTTTGCAAAAAGTTTTAGAGTGGTCCTGATCAACCTTAAATTGTTTAAATAATTTGTTTAAAAAAATTTTTTTCGTTTTTTTTTTTATTTTTTAAAATAAAATGTATTTTAGTTTGCTTTTCTATGATCATCAGGCCAATTCTAAAACTTTTTATAAAATATTTCTAGTATTTCCAGATATGTAAAAAAGTAAATAAAAACCGGGCTCAAAATTAAAAAAAAAATTAATTTGTTTATAAAAAACGTTATTTTTATATAAAAATTCAGAATTTTTTTTTATTAACATGTAAAAATGTTGCGTTTAATTACAGTTTAACTAATATCTATTTATTTATATATACATAAACCGGTCTCAACTTAAGATAAAAAGTAATTTCATACAATAAGTTCTTAAATAGAAAAAACTTTTTAATTTAAGATTACATATATGAGGCATTTCATATGAGAATACGGGGTCATGTCTCAGATTTTTCTCAAAATTCGGTAAATTGTAGTGATAGTGGTGCTAAATAAGTGTACAAATTTTGAATTTGAAATTTTTAATATTTTTCGAAATATTTACAATAACAAATTTGAGGAATATTTTTTTGCTTTACCTTATAACTTTTTTCCTATTAAAAATAGAGAAAAATGTTGTAAATGTTTTTTACGCGGAAGATCTTAAACTTTTAGAAAAAAATTATTTTTTTAAAAAAATATTAATTTTGAAACAATTTGTTTAAAAAATGAAATTTGTTTATAACTTTTAAACATGTTCTTCCTCATTTAGAAGCGCGAAAAAAATCATGAATATTGTTTAAGTCATAATAAATCGATGGTTAAATTTTTCAGATGGCATTATTTTTTGTTTTCGAAATATTAATTAATTAACTAACAAAAGTTAATAAAAAATGAAATATTTTACGAACAAATAAAATTAGAGTAATTTGAAAAACACCATTAGAATACTTATTAAAATACGCATCCAACGAGCCCTATATGAACTATTTCTAATAAACGGGTGTTAAATTAATAATAATTAATAAAATTTATTTAAATAATTAATAACATTTGAAGAAATGAAGATAAATCATCAATTTTTTTTTTTATTTGGAAGACCATCTAATTCGGTGTCAAAAAAAGAACATTAAGTATTACCAAGAATCAAAAATTAATTATAAAATGTTATTTAGAAAAAGTCTGAAAAATACCATGCCGAGTAGGTAGGCAGCCCCCTCCAACTTGTGTCGTAGGGTGCTGAAACCTCAATTTTCAATAATCATCTGTTAATAATTTAGATTTGTTAAAAATGTTATTTACACTGGTTTTATTTAACACAGAATTAGTTGATCATTCAAACAAAAAAAGAATTGACGGTTTATCTTCATTTCCTTAAATGTTATTAATTATTTAAATAATTTTTATTATTAATTATTAATTTAACATCCGTTTATCCAAAATAGTTCATATAGGGCTCGTTGGATGCGTATTTTGATAAGCATTCTAATGGTGTTTTTAAAATTACTCTAATTTTATTTGTTCGTAAAATATTTCATTTTTTATTAACTTTTGTTAGTTAATTAATTAATATCTCGAAAACAAAAAATAATGCCATCTCAAAAATTTAACCATCGATTTATTATGACTTAAACAATATTCATGATTTTTTTCACGCTTCTAAATGGGGGAGAACATGTTTAAAAGTTATAAACAATTTTTATTTTTTAAACAAATTGTTTAAAAATTAATATTTTTTTAAAAAAATAATTTTTTTCTAAAAGTTTAAGATCTTTTGCGTAAAAAATATTTTTAACATTTTTCTCTATTTTTAGTAGGGAAAAAGTTATAAGTAATGCAAAAAAATATTGCTCAAATTTGTTATTGTAAATATCTCGAAAAATATTAAAAATTTCAAATTCAAAATTTGTACACTTATTTAACCCCGGAATCATAAATTAGTTTACAATAAATACAATGTTACAATAAAATTTAAATAAATATATAATTTAAAAAAAATTTCTAAATGAAAAAGTTTCTAAATAGAATGTGAATTAATTTTGGGCAGAAATAAATAATAAAAAAAATTATTAAAAATGTTTATTAACTGTATTTTAATATTGTGATAAAAAATTTTATTTTTGTATTAAAATTTCTGGAGTTAATATTTATAATTATAACAATAATAATAATTATAAATTATATAATATAATATATTTAAAATTAATATAATATAATAATATAATTTATAATTATAATAATTTTTATAATATATTATAATATAAAATAATATAATTTTTTTTTTAAAATTTTGATTGAATATATGAATAAAACTTGTTTGAAAATTGAATCTAACAATGAAATATTGATTGAAAAATGATCGATTCATCTGATGTTATGTTTACAAAATTATTTTTCAATATTATTAAATTATAAAAAAGTGGTATTTCATGAAATTTTTATTTTCAAAAACTCAGTACTCACTGTGCTATCTTGTTTCTTCTTTTTTTTTGGGGGAAAAAAAAAGTGTGTTCAGGTTGCAAGTCTCTTTAGTTATGTCCTCGTTTGAAGGCTGTTACTGAATGTCTAGCTTTGAAAAATAAACAAGTCAGTTTGCTCAAACGACGTAAGTTTGAAATCGATAGTTATCCAACGGATACAATCTGATTTAATGTTAAAAATTGTCTTAATGCGAAAAAAAAGAACGTTAAGATAAATGAAAAAAAAGATAACCGCTCACGTATTGACAAACAGAATTCAAAATGTATCTTTTCAAAAGAAAGAACACATTTTTAATGAAAATATGAAAAAAAATTTTCTTTATAATCATTTGTATATATGTATATATAGATGTGGATATATTATGAAATTTCAGAGATGTTAATTTAACATTTGAAATGAGATCCCTAATTTATCAATAAGGTTAAACAAATAGTGTAATTAAACTCATTTCTATTTTTTTTTACAGATAAGATTGTAAAAAGGTGGAAAACAATTTTCTTAGGGAAATTAATATTCAATTTTAATTTATTAAATCCATTGTGTTACTGTTAAAAATAAAATGATTGTGATTTTCATTGGCTATGTGATATAAATGCAAATTTGGGTTGCATAAATATATTCCTCTCATTTAATCTGTCGGAATTTTTGTGATGTCGAATTAATAATTATGGAATTTTTATTTAGTAGAATTTTATAAAGTGAATTTTATAATAACCGAATTTTCATATAACGAAGAATTTCTATTTAACTCTTAATTGTGACCTTAATTGTAACTTAAAAATGTAAAGTTATGATGTATTATTCTTTAAAGAAAAAATTACCATAACAGGAGGACTTGCAAAAAAAGGTATTATTTTGAAGATATGAAAATTACTGACATAGAAATCTACCTTACCGACTGATGTAAACAGTTTTGAAAAACTTGGTAAAATTTCAAAAAAAAAATTCTTTACCATCAGTCGGAAAGGTAGATTTCTGTCGGTAATTTTATATATTTTCATTTTCAAAAAACTGCTTTGCCATCAGTCGGTAAGGTAGATTTCTGTGTCGGTATCTTTTTTATTTTCAGTTTTCAAAATATTTTACCCTAATGTAAAATAACCCTAATGATCACGTAGCGCTCGCAAATGAAATTCGATTTTGCAAACGCGCATTACAAAGAAAAATATTTATTTATTATAATATTGATAAAAAATATTTAAAAACTACACATTCAATTAATTTGAGTTCGAAAAAAATGCTTGGGTCTATTGGACCCATGGTGCCAGTTAATGGTTAATTTATTTCTGCTTTAATATAGAAGATATATATTAGAACTTTTATAAAGCAGATTTTCTAATATAGAATTTTCAAATAATAAAATTTTCAACACACGAAAAAAGTATAGAACTTTTACTGCAAAATCGGTATAAAAATTAACTGCAACCAATTTTCGAATATTCGCTTAACAATATTTTCATTAATTGAATTCACATTTTACAAAATTTCTATTTAAAAAAATTCTTATATATTTATTAAAACTTTTATTAAACAAAATTTTATTTATTCGAAGTATTTTTTATTTGACAGAATTTTCATTTAACAGTTATATTATTTTTGCAGAATTATCATTCAACAGAATTTGAAGTGATTCGAAGTTTTGAATGTCAAAATTTTTAATTCACCGAATCTTCATTTGTCCGAATTTTATTAGCATTAAATTATTATTTCATCGAATTTTTATTAAAACTTCGAATTTTCATTTGTCCGAAATTGGCAAATGGTCGACAAACAATTGACGGAACTATTTCGGCGCCAATTTAAAAATTAACCAATCAGAAATTATCCAGACCATTGTGATTGGTTAATTTTAAAATTCGCTCCGAAATCTTTCTGTCGATTGTTTGTTTGCATAAAAGTTAATTAAATAATTAATTAAATTTATTATTAATAAAAATAATTAATTAAATTGGAATTTAATTGAATAGAAATTTTTCAATATGAAAATTATGTTCATTATAAAAACCACTTTATAAAATTTTACATTTAAATAGAAATTCGATAATTTCTAATTCGTCACCACTAAAATTAAGACAAGTCTTATATGGGAAATATTTATGCATTCCACAAAATTTTAGTAAAATATAAAAAAAGATAAATAATATTTTAGAATTTAAAAAAATGAAATTATATTTCTTTTATAAAAAAAAACTTTTTCTTTTTAATACTTAACGACTGCAAGAGGAGAATGCAACCCGTCATTCATGTAAGAAATATGTTTTTATGGTTGCATAAATTTTGGGAGAGAGCACTCGAATATATTTGAATTTGTAATAAAAATAATTGTCATTATTTAAAATTATTACAAATTTCTTTAGATTATATAGATATGACCTTTTCATTTATTATTAATTAAGTTTGTTGTTCTTATTTATTTATTTGTATGAGTGCTATTTCTTTATTTAATAAAACAATTTGATAATTAAAAAAAAATGATTATAATTTAACGTAAAATTTTGACTCGACATAATTTTTTCTAAATAGTGTATAACTAGATCTTCCAAAATCAATTGACATTAATTTTTATTATATATTTTTAAATTTGCGTTAAAAACACAATTAGATAACAATTTTTAATTTGAGGTTATGTTACTGTTACCATTCTCTTTAAATTAATTAAAATAAAATATTGTCATATATTTAATGATGTAGTTGAATTAACAACATCTCTGTGTGGAATAGTCAATGAATGCAAATTCTGTACGAACTAACGACTCAATCCTTTGCCTCGCCATGAAAGTCAATCGAATTGAAAACAAAAGTTTGTGTATACATATATATATAGTTTTTGTAAAAGAAGTTTATATCCTTGAAACTATTGTGCGCATTCTAAGGATCACGCATAAGTGTCTTTTGTGGAATTGCATTAAAACTTTTAGAGTGTTATAGTTTAATGAGTTTATATATTCTATACACTATATACGGTTAATATAGGTATAGTTTTAAAGTGACTTCTCGTATATGGATCTCATGAAGAAAGCAGCTAACTTACTCTAATAAAGGACCTTCCTCATTGAAAGGTTACATATACTTTTGAATGTGGAAGTTTTCAGACTTAAAAAAAAATAAAATTTTCTTTCTTAATTCTCTAATATTTATTATAAAATTTAATTTTCTTAGAAGAAGGAAGAAGACTTTTTCTTACCTTTACCTAATGATAATCATAAATCACAAAATATTGTGACAAAGATTCGTTAGTCTAGTGGTTAGCGTTCTCGACTCGTGTTACGTAGTTTGAGAGTTCGATCCCCAGCAGTGTAAGATTTTTTTTCGTAATAAAAATTAATTTCAGTAAACGTTGGTATATAAGTATTAAATTAAATAAAAAGAAAAAAATTAATAAGAATAATAAAAATATTAAAATCAATATTATACAAGAATTAAAAATGCAAGCGAGAGCAGAAAAATAATTTGGTAGTTAACAAATTTTTTTTTTTACTAAATAAATTTTTTGATAGCTTAAGGCCATCCGGGAGAAAATAATGGTTTTGTAGATTTCTTCTCATTTGAAAAAAGTAGAATATTTTAGGTTGTAATTTTTTGGAAATAATAGAGGAAGGTACCCTGCCAAGGGCTCTTCTCGGAATTTTGCATACCCGAGGCGAAATTTAAGCCCTAATTTACAAGGAGTAAAGTAGAGTTAAACAGACCCTCTTTAGCTTCCTCAACTAGTCGCAAATTTCCCTTTCTTCCACGTTTGGATTTAAAGTAGGGTCTAAAAATTGATTAAAATATTGAAAATTTTGAAATTGCTCTAATTCTATTAATTTTTTGAAAACGCTTCAAAATATGTTAATTCCAGTTTTTAAAGGGTAATTAAAGAAATATTGTGTGAAGAAAAAATTCATTTTGCTTTAATCAAAATAATTAAAAGAGTTTTTTTTTTTGCATTTTTTTGTACTTTTTTAATCGAACTAGACCCTCTTTAGCTTCCTCAACCAGTCGCAAATTTACCTTTCTTCCACGTTTGGATTCAAAGGAGGGCCTACGGGAGTCTACAAGATCGTAAAGAGGGCCTATTTAGGTTCTAAGGGAAGCTAAAGAGGATTCAAATTTCGCCTCGGGATAATCTTGATAAATAATTATTGAAAAAAATGTTTAAACATTGGCAAAAAGGGGTTTCGTAAATTTCTTCTCATCTTTAAAGGATAAAGTATTTCGAGTTGGAATTTGGAGGAATAATAGAGGAAGGGTCACTGAGTGGGGCTCTTCTCCATTTTTGCAATAATATTGTGAGGAAATTATTTTATTAAAGATTTAAAGTGGAGTTATTTGGGATAAGTTAGTTCAGGAGCGGCCACTAGCTAGAATTGGCGCCACCTTCTGGGCCACTGACACATAGATTCAATGTCTGTCCCCACTTCTGTCAAAAATCCAACTTTTATAACACGAAGTAAGAATAAGGAGTCTTCACTTTGAAGGAAAAATGTCCCCAACTATGGTACAAGCATTCCGGAAAATTAGAATAGTCGGAGGTGGCGTTCGTAACGGGAAAAACCTTAAACGATTGATTTCCCTAATGAAAGTCGTCTGCTATTTTTGAAAAGTATATTATAAAATCACATAATTTCATATTTTTGAAAAATTAAGTAATTGAATAAATAGTAAATGTTAAATATGAAATATTATTTGTATTTAAAAAGTCATTTAGAAATTAATTAATTTTATTAATTTTAATGAAGTTCTTTAAAAATTCACTAACTTTAAACTTCTTTTTAATACACATTCTTTAACAATCAATTATTGTTTTTACAGTACGACGAAAGTTCGAAAGGTAGTTTAATAATACCTTTCCAATAGTATATTATTTTTTTTGGACAAACTATATAATTTTCCTACAGGTGAATTTAAGTAACGTCACACCTCGAAAATGTGTTTTTTTAAATTCAGTAAAATTGCACGAAGGAAAAAAATATCCAAAAATATGTTTTTCTTACTTAAAAAACACCTATTAATAAAAAAAAATGTTTCGTACAATTGGCAATTTCACTGTAAACTGGTGTGATTTATGACAATTTGAAGAGTTTTTAAAATGTTTTAAATTATTGAATTTTATTTAAATATGATTAAAAATATTTTTATTACATTTACTTTTATAAAGAATTTTAATAATTTTGAAAATAATTGAATTTCGGAAAAGTCATATATTCGAAAGATTCTTAGATTGAATTAATTCAATTTTAATAGATTTTTAATGGAAACTTTTTTACAATTAAATAGATACAGATTACTGTAAAAACAAAAAAACAATAGTTGATTGTTAAAGAATGTGTATTAAAAAAAAGTTTAAAGTTAGTAAATTTTTAAAGAACTTCATTAAAATTAATAAAATTAATTAATTTGTAAATGACTTTTTAAATACAAATATTATTTTATATTTAACATTTACTATTTATTCAATTACTTATTTTTTCAAAAATATGAAATTATGTGATTTTATAATATACTTTTCAAAAATAGCAGACGACTTTCATTAGGGAAATCAATAGTTTAAGGTTTTTCCCGTTACGAACGCCACCTCCGTCTATTCTAATTTTCCGGAATGCTTGTACCATAGTTGGGGACATTTTTCCTCTAATCGACGCATGGAGTGAAGACTCCTTATTCTTACTTCGTGTTTTATAACCACGATTTTCAATAATTTTCTACAAAATTACTTGTAAAAATGGAGATGATTCTTAATCAGCTCGCCCTCATCTAATTAATCCGACAAATCCGAACAAGATATTTCAAGTTATTTACGAGTAATATCTCGCGCGGGAAAACACTTTTAGGTTAGGGATTTTTCCCGGATGGCCTTAACCAAATCCATTTTTTAGAAAATTATTTTTTTATTAAAAATTTATCTTTAAATGAAGCTTTACAATCTGGTAAAATATTACATAAATTACTAAACTTCTGACCCTTCAAAAAAATAATAAAATTTTTGTTTCGTTGCAGAAACAGCACATGTCCATGATTTCTAGTTGAGCATCAAAGATGCGCAGTAGGTGAGGAATAATATATTTACTTGGGATCTTCTCCACGTGTTTTAGACGTTGTTAAATAGTTTATATATTAGACAGTTTAAATTATAAATGAAATGGATTCAAGCGATGCAAAAAAGTGATAATAGTGACGATTATAAAGCAGAAACAAAAAAAATTTGCGATCCTTCGTCACATAAAAGAAATGTAATTAAAAATTCAAAATTGAGGCCCACACAAATTGGATTGGCAAAAATATACCGGCACTGATGAAGATTGCGAGTAAGTAATTATTTATTTATTTTCATTTAAAAAAATGATTAATATTTATATTTTGAAATAAAAATATTCAGTTAGATATAAGTTACGATATTCTTGATAGTTTGAGGTTATGTGACATTGACTAAGAAAATTAATTTACAATTTAAATTTTTTTTATTATTTATAAAATCCTAAAAAAAGTTACACGGTGCTTAAGAAGTAATAACAGGTATGAAAAAAATGGGTGTAAATATTTCAATGTGGATTATATATTTGTCATTATTTATAGGTTAGAAATTCGTTTGAATAAAAATAATAAAATTTCTTTATCTTAAGCAAGAAGACTAGAACCAGGAGGTGAAACTTCCACGCATTACCGCAGTGAGTAGTGGCATGGTAAGCGAGCACACGGTGGGCGTGTCGTTTAAGTTCGTGCACTGCTAATAGAACGAATTTACGAATTCTGCGCATACTATCCATGTAGGTTTTGAAGGGGAAATTTCGTAGCAAGCAGCTGCAAATGTTTGCGTCTGCTTGGTTAGGTAAATTATATAATAATAAAATGCTTGGTCTGTCCTTCTGTCCTAACTTGAAGTTGGCCTTTTGTCTGATTTCACGTGTTTTTTTGAATAGTAATCTTATGACGTGTCAAATTTTGACAATTCTTTTTCTTATTTTTGCCAAAGTTGTATAATTGTGTTTCCAAATTTCGGAATAAGTTTCTTTAAAATTCCAAATTCGAAAATTCAATTCACGAAGCTGAAGTACACAACGTTTACCAACGAAATTCTTTTTAAAGTTGTATATTGATTCAAAAATTGTACAAAAAATGTATGATGAGAAAAAAGATGCGCCAGGAAATTTCGTATAAGATAGTAATTTGAAAAACATTTATTTTTAAAAATTAATTTTTAAGGTACCAGGGGCCAACGAATACCTATTAAATATTAATTATAAAAACACAGGCCTCGAATCAACTTAAAGACACAAAAAAGTCGTTTTAGTCGATTTATATTCCAAAAAAAAGTGGATTTGTTTTTTATTTTAACAAAAATATTTTACAGATTTTTAAATAAAATTTTTTTTTTTTTTTAATAATAATCCTTTTCGAAGGGTTAAAATTGAAATTTTTAGAAATAATTAAATTTCAAAGATATTGTTAATTTTCAAACAATTATTAAATTTTCCAGAACTGAAAATAATTTATCAAACAATTTTTGGAAAACATTTTTTAAATTTAATTGAATTTTCAAAGATTTAAAATTGAGATTTTTGAAATTAATTGAAACTTTAAGTGTTTTGTAATTAAAATTTTAGATGATTTCACTAAAAATTTATTAGAAAATGCGGACAAAATACAATAATTTGAAAAATGGTTTCAGATAGTTGAATTTTCAAAGAATATTATTAAAATAGTTAAAAATAATTGAATTTCCTTAGAGTTATAATTGAAATTATTAAATTTCAAAAAAAAAAAAAATTTCGATGTAAAATTTTAGAAATAATTAAATTTTAGATGCTTTTAAATTCAAATTATTGAAAATTCAATTAATTTTGAATTCCAATTTTTGAGAATAATGAAATTATATTTGATTTTAAATTGAAAATTTTTGGGAAATAATTGAATTTTAATTGAAATTTTGGATAATAATTTAATTGAAGTTCATTTTTGATTGAAAATTTGGATAATTAATTTTGAATAGAAATTTTAGAAAATAATTGAACTTTATTTCATTTTAAATTGAAAACTTGGTAAATAATTAAATTTTAATTGAAATTTTGGATAATAATTTAATTTAAGTTCATTTTTAATTGAAAATTTGGTTAATTAATTTTGAATAGAAATTTTAGAAAATAATTGAATTTTATTTCATTTTAAATTGAAAACTTGGTAAATAATTAAATTTTAAATTGAAAATTTTGGATAATTATTGGATTTTTAATTGATTTTGAATTAAAATTTTGGGTAATAATTGAATTTTAGTTTATTTTGAATTGAAATTTTTAAAAAATAATTAAATTTTATTGTGATATTTTTTTTAAAAATTATAAACAATTGTTAAATTTCATAAAAATTTTAATTGAAAAATAATTTTGATATAATTGAATTTGTGATGTATTTCATTAAAATTATTAAAAATAATTAATGTAGTGAAGAATCATTTTAGTTTAAAATTTGTTAAATAATTTAATTGAAGAAGATATGATGAAGATCTACATTTTATACTAGAAAAATGTATTTTATTTACATTTTTTTCAAATGTTAAAAAAAATGTCGCATTTTATTAAAAGAAGTCGATAAAAGTCTTATTTTTGAAAAAAGTCAGAAAAAGTCGTATAATCCGAGGCTTGTAAACATATAATTTTCATTATTATCATTTAATATGTAATAATATTCTAATAAATTAAATTATTATTGATAATATTAATCTTTAATTTCTTTATAACAAACAATTAAACACTCAATTTGGCGCGCTTGCGCGCGTTTAATTTTGCTAGTTACATATAATTAATTAAATATAATCGCATCAAAAAATTTATGGGTAAACCATTTGCCATAACCGCATAAACAGAAACTTAAAAACAGCGTCTGCTACATTTCAAATATCAGTGTCAAGAAAGTATGCGCAGAACACTGAAATTCGTCTGAATAGCAAAGCACGAACGATAAGCCACGCCTTCTAGTGGCTTGTTTGTCACGCCGCATCTTTACAACGGAGTTTCCCCTCCTGGTTCTAGTCTTCTTGATCTTAAGATATCGTACATAAAAAGTGAAATATTATCTTGTAAATTTCAAGTAAGTTAGAAGATTAAAAATTATCTTATTTTGAAGAAAGTCTAGTGTTAATTTATTGTCATAAACATAAACTCAAAACGTAGAATATTTTAATAAATAAAAACCTGACTTTTGAACTATAACCTAAGTTTTGAAGTTATGTTATGACAATAAATTAATGGGACTTTTTTTTAAAACAGACTAATTTTAATCTTTACAATTTACATGAAATGTGAAAATTAAAATTTCATATGAAATTTTATATGATTTTTATTCCAACGAATTTCTAACCTTTAAATAATTACCTATTGTAATACATTCCTTGCGTTCTTCATTTTATTTTATGCAGAAACAGCCCAAATCCAAAAGTTAATTTAATTTAATCATAGTGAATTTTTAATAGAATATAAAATGCAAAAAGCAGAATTGAATAAAATTCTCTTAATTTAAAAAAAAACAGTTTTTATTGATACCTGAACAGTTTTGATTTTTGAACTTGTGCTGTTTCTCCGTAAACCACTTTTCATTATTTTGTTATGAGCCAAAAGTTCTGAACGTTCAAATGAAGAAAATATTTTTTTCAATCTATAAATTATTAAAAATTATAATGTCAATGTAAAATAAAACAGTAAATTAAACAAATATTAAATTAATAACTTCTTTTTAGATATTTAAAAAAAATATTTTGTAATAAAATTACTTAAAGAAGTACTTAAAGAAGTTGCAAAAAAAATTTTGTTCATTTGAACGTTCAAAACTTTTGGCTCATATTTTGTTGCACGAACAAAAAATTTGGTAGACCGAACAAAACGATTCAACAAAAAAATTTGATTGCATCAACTAAACAGTTAAGTTGCTACTATGTCGAATAAAGAATTTAGTTGGAACCATACCAAATTTTTGTTAATGATATCAAACATTTCTCTAAGTATGGTAAAAATAGCAAATATATGCAATTTAAATATTTCTTTGATTTAATTTGATCAAATAAAGTAAACTACATTCGCGAACTATTACTTAAATATATATAGTAGCATTTTTTTTTTTAAATTTCTTTGATCTTTTTTTATCTAACAGCAAAGGAACAACAAAGGGCAATCGCTCTCTTTCAGTCGAAATTATATCGATCTGCCCCATTGTCGAACACAATTACGAGTGACCGAGCAATCCTTTCGGCACACACTGACCTCGTATTATACAATGTAGTATATATCTGTATACATATCACCCCCAAGGGATAGACGTAATTCACCTGATGTCGATGCGTTTGATCATATCATTCGAAATTAACTTGATTCGCGAACGCTACAAGATAATATCCAATGTATTTATCCTTAACCATATTTTCGCATAAACTATGTATACATATATATATTTATACATTGTTCTTTTTTTATTAAACCACACACGTCGTTTATTTAGTTATCTAGATGAAAAAATAATATCTCTTCTCATACTATAGTATAATCTATATTTAATATATCTTCAAATTTAAAAATCGGACAAGTGCGAGTTACACTCGCATTAAAACCGAGGCTTCCGTACCCTTAAACATAAAATTTAAGGAGGTTAAAGTGTAAAGGCAGGTGGAAAAATTCCAATTTTGCTTAATTTTTCCTGTAATGTGCGCATAAAAACACATAGATAGACACATAGTCACATATATAACGAAAATTATCAGTTTTTCCTTGAAAACGCTATGATTATCAACTCCAATCATGCTCACTATATTTTTCTTGTAATCTACACGTAAAAATACCTAAAAATATATAAATTTGAAGCACTTTAGATAAAATTTTCTTCGTTTTTTGAAAAAAATTCATGATTTTTATAGAAAATTATCAGTTTTTCCTTGAAAACGCTATATGATAATCAACTCCAATGGTTCTCGCTATATTTTTTTTGTAATCTACACGTAAAAATACATAAAAATGTTTAAATTTGAATCCCTTAAGATAAAAATTTTCTTCTTTTTTATTCGAAAAATCCATGATTTTTTCTAAAAATATGAGTTTTCCTTAAAAACTATATATGATCATCAACTCCAATCGTGCTCGCTATATTTTTTCTGTAATCTATACGCAAAAATACGTATGTATATACCAAATATTAACTGTCTTGGTCAAATAGTGTGTGCGCTAAGAGGATTAAACGCTTTTTTCCCAGGTAGAAAAATTAACATTACTAACGTTATTAATATTACTAACGTTACTAATGTTACTAACGTTAGTACCTATAAAAAAATTAAGAAAATGTTTCTAAATTGTATTTTTGCAGAAACTTGTCGAAAATCGACCACCAGGAATTTTCATTTCTATTATCACTTCCACTTTTTTATTTTCATTGCCGTTTCCACTTCCACTTTTTCTAATTCTCATTCCTATTTTCACTTCCACTTTTTATAATTTCCATGCCCATTTTCACATACACTTTTTTATTTACATTACCACTTCCACTTTTTCTAATTCTCATTCGCACTTCCATTGTGGGAAAGTGAAAGTGAAATGTGAATGTGAAATGTGAAAGTGGGAATGAGAATTAGAAAAAGTGGTAGTGGCAATGAATATAAAAAACTGGAAGTGGAAATAGGAATGTGAATGAAAATTAGAAAAAGTGGAAGTGTCAATCAATATAAAAAAGTGGAAGTGAAAGTGGGAATGAGAATTAGAAAAAGTGGTAGTGGCAATGAATATAAAAAACTGGAAGTGGAAATAGGAATGGGAATGAAAATTAGAAAAAGTGGAAGTGAAGTGGGAATGAGAATTAGAAAGAGTAGAAGTGAGAATGGAAGTGCGAATGAGAATTAGAAAAAGTTTAAGTGGAAGTGAAAGTGGTAATGGGAAAGTAGTGTCAAAGTTTCTGTGAAAATATATTTTAGAAACTCTTAATTTTTTTATAGGTACTAACTTTAGTAACATTACTAACTTTAGTAACATTAGTAACGTTAGTAACGTTAATTTTTTCACCTGGGTTTCAAAATTTTTTATTTTTCCTTGACAACGCTATGTAAATCGATCCGCTCTCTAAATCTGAATTAGTAAAAATCTTTACTAATTTAAATTAGTGACACACTTTTTGCTTTAGAATTAGTTAAATTTTTCTAATTGTTAGTAAAAGTTACTAATAATTAGTAAAATCTTACTGATTTAGAAGCAAAAAATAAGTCACTAATTCAAATTAGTAAAAATTTTTACTAATTCAGATTTAGAGAGCGAATCATGTTCGCTATATTTTTCCTGTAATTTTTACGTAAAAATACGTAAGAGTATTAAATTTGAGATCTCTATGTGAAAAAATGTGGCCACCAGAGGGGGGGTACATAGTCATTTTTAGGGATTTTTCGTAAAAATTCATGGTTTTTCCTTGACAACGCTATGATAATCAATTCCTATGAGATTCGTTATATTTTTCCTGTAATCTACACGTCAAAATACATATGTGTACCAAATTTCAGCCTTCAAGATAAATTCGTGTGGCCACTAGGGGGGGGGGGGTACATGTCTTGCTTCACTAGTCTCATTAATAGGGTTCCCCCTTCGGGTACGGAACCCTGAAAATCAACAAAAATTTTTCATTTATATATAAGGTATTTCATCACAAATCAGACACCATTTTGTATTTTTATCTCCGATTTTTTTGAAACTTATTTTCTTTTACTACTAATTGAGACTAGCTTTCATGATTTTTTTTCTATTTTTTTTTTAGGAAGCCGTTTACTGGAAGTGAAAAATAATTTACTATATTTTTTTGGTAATTTAATATTAAAATTTTATTTTTAATAACTGTCTTGTTTTTTTCAAATATTTTTGGAATTTCTGAAAACTATTGAAAATTTTGAATTTTTTTAAAAATACCTCCTTTTTTTTTTTAATACTACTGTCGACCGGGGTTATTATGGTACAAACTAGTTTTAAATTAGTAAAATATTCATTTCGAAATATTAAAATTTAACACTTAGATGTAATTGTAGAGTGTCAATTTAACAACAAAGTAACTGTAATTTTATTAGTAAATTCGGTTTTAGAAATCAGAAAAAAATTTATAAAGATCGATGGGCTAACTTTTTATTAAGTATTTTAGAAGAAAAGTGTCTAAAACTGAAAATCCAGCATTTGCAGGGGCTACTAAGACATAAGGTGGTTTAAAGAAAATGTTTTGACGTGACAACGTCTTACTCCGAGGTCTAGGGAGGTAGTCAGAAAAATTGACCAGAACTCGAAAACTATAAGTCATATTTTCAAGATTTTTTTTTTTTATTACTTTCGATCTAATCTCGATGCCAAACTTATTTTTGTCAAATTAGGAAATGAAATTTTTTATAGTTTTCTATGTTACCGACCGGTTAATGATTTAACATGTTAGTATATACAGCGCCACTGCTGATAATATCAACTGTACCTATATACGTATAATAGTCAAAATAAACATGGCTACCAAAGCTGTCACTTTGTTTTGATTTCGTATCGTTATGGTTAAGTCCACAATAAACTAATTTTTCTATCGATGCAAAATTTAATTTTTTTTTGCACTTTTTTTATCTTTTTCTAACTCACATGTTATCATGGCAACACGTGCGTTAGAAAAGGACAAGAAAGTGTAGGCATATCTGGCCACGAATGAACCTAATGAAACGTAAAGCTAGGATTAAGAAAAAGTTGTTTATTGTAGACTCAACCTATTCGAGGAAAAAAAAATGTGGAGCGATCCGCGATCGCGTAGTGTGGTGTTAGCCTGTGTACATAGTATAGACACAGTATTGCCAATTGCTGAAATTTTGCACCGGAATAATACCAAAACATAACCTCAATCATGGATGTATTCTGTTCAAGAATTGTTATAATTAACTGGTTTACAACAATTCTTGAACAGAGGAAATCCATAATTGAGGTTATGTTTTGATATTATTCTAGTGGAAAATTTCAGCAATATTGGCAATAATGTGGCATTTCGTATTGAATATTTTTAAATTTAATTGTTTCAGTGTGTTTATGTACAAAATTAAATACTAAATAATAATCTTATAAAATAAAAATATATTTTAATTAATTAGAAAAGACGTTGTCACGATCAAAATTCTCCATCAGTGTAATAAATACAGACCACCGCTTCAATTTTTAACGTTCCTTTTGCAGTGAATAAATCTTCTTGTAACAATTTTTTTGGAACTTGACATACATTATTCAATTAAATTTTAACATCAGTGCGTTTACAATTGATAAGTAAAATTTACATTTCACGATCGATAACCATCTGTTTCTGCAAATTTGACATTTGTTATACATTAGCATTAGCAAAGTTAAAGCAATTTGCACAAAAGATTCTGACTTTTCTCCAACTTATGACACTTACAATTTCTACAATAAAAGCAATTATAGCCAATATGTATCCAATGATCATTAAGTAACAGAGTATTAACAGCAATTTTTCCTTTTCGATTGCATCTGGTGGTACAACTTTGTCGAATCTTTTCCAGCCTGGGTCAATAAAATTTTTGAGTAAGCCACGATTTGATGCTCTTAAAATTATTTCGTTAAAACGATCAATATAGGGAGAACCGCCTCTTGCTGGCCAAGTCAGTAAAATATACATCAAAGGCTCCTTCAGTATTTTGAAATTCAATTCTTGACCATGAGCAATAAAATTATTTACCCTTAACTCAGCATTAGCCAAAATACACGATACGTTTTTGTTCTTAACCAAATACATTAAGCAATTAAAAGGGAGTCCTTTAACAGGTATCTTTACAGATTTTGATGCTAGTTTCCGGATATAAGAGTGAGGACTAGTTGACAATGAGTTATTTGTCCAAGCAGTCAACATTGGTATCAATGACGACTTTGCAAGCTCTTGAAGACTCGAAATTTGCGGTTCTACTCGGAAAGTGATATCCAAAATCACTGAGACAATGTAACCAGAGTAGACAATGCAACTCAACATCAATATACCAAAAAGTATTTTTTCTGCCATTAACTTAGGTTCTTTGACAATAGAAATGCCTAGGAGAATTCGAGTAATATTGAATATTTGCCAAGTGCTTCTGTCAAATTTTAACAAGAAAGCTGCAATTCTTAGAGCAGCAGTAGCAACGGCTGTTGCAATTATCATCAACAAAAATTCCTGAGATATCACCAAAACTCTGTTTTCTTTTCTTATATTTGGAATCACTGCTCTTGTGGTTAGTATTGATATGATACGAATTTTTGGCGCAATATTACGGTTGCTTATAGTCGAGGGATTTAACATCATTTCTGTTCTGGTTTTGGTTAAAGTTAGTTTAGTTATTATGCCTGCCTTGTTTTCAACAAGTGTAATAGATCAATGCATCGATTTTTCAAATAAGCCTATGAATTTTTTGGCATTCTTATAAAATTGGTCGCCTACTGTGTTTTTAATGGTACTGAAGAGAAATTTAATTTGATGTCCGTGTAGATTTAATAATTTGTTTGGAAACCATTTTGTCTGAGGTTTTACTTTACGAGCTTTATACGTTTTGGAAAATGGATTTAATTTATGCATAATGTGCAGTTCATCTGTCTGCCATGTCAATGAAGTTCCCTTCTCAGGCAAGTGCTGTAGCACAGTAATGTCTAGGGCATCAAATTGCCAAAGTTATAAACATTACCTGGTGTAGCTTCGATTTTTCTTTTAAATATTTTATTAATCCTTGAGTATAGTTGCTGTAGGCTGTCACTGTTAGTATTACCATCCAAACAATTGTAAGACCCAAACAGAAGGTTGGAAGCTTCATTTTAATTTTTAATTTGGATAATTATTGAATGTAATTTTTGTTTTTAATTACAGCTCAATAACTGTCACTGCTCTTACACTTTTGTAAACATTTAACTTTGTTGAAGGTAGAATTAGTTGTGCTTTCCCTGCTGGAAGTAAAGGGATAGAAACCTGATTACTTTTTATTTGAGATAGAAAGTGATAGAAAAATTGTATAACTCTTAATCTCCGTTCTTTAATCTTCTATCGCTTTTTATCTCCATTTTAATCAACAAAGTGTTTTTCGCCTTCAATAACCATTTCTCTATCTCTTTCAATATCCACTATATACCCTCTTATCGGTTTCTATCTCCATTTTAGTCAACAAAGTGTTTTTTGCTTTTAATATTCTTTTCTCTATCTCTTTCAATATCCACTCTATACCCTTCTATCGCATTCTATCTACTCCACACAATTTTTCGAATGATATATTTAATTTGACATGGAATATCTCATGTATAGAAAAAAAGATGTTTATCTAAAAAAGTGAAATAATTTTTTGTCATAACTTTTCCAATTGGCTTTTTTCTAGTGTTTATTGTTCATAAAATACACATATTTTAAAAGGATTAGAATTCGTGAAATCAGCACGGAAAATAAAATGACTGCTTTTTTTTAAAAAAAAAAAATCGAAACATCAAAAAATTTTTTTATTTGGGCATAGAAATATCTCTACCAAACGAAAAAGAACATTTTTTTCACAAAAGTTATTGGCAATAAATGAATATTGTTGTCACTTTTTTTAAACAAAAGTTTATTTTTCCTTTTAACTACTGATTTCAATTCAAGAAGGCCTGGTGATATACAAAGCGGATAAAATAAACTTCTGCCTAATATAGAAAAATGTTTAAAAAAGTTTGTTTTTTAATAATTATTCTTCCTGAGAGGAAAACTTTTTAGGTCGTTCAAAATAAAAGTTTTTGAATTCGTTATTAAATGTTTGAATGTGTATCAGTATATGTGGATTCTCTTTTTTTTGTGTATACTATATTTTAATCAAATTTGATGGACTCATTTGTGACATAAAAATTTCAAATTTGACACAAGAATTTTAGAAAATACCCACAGTATTTTTTTTTATTGTCTTAATATTGTTTAAAAGAAAAATTTTCAATTTAAAATGTTTGCAAAGTTGTAAACTAAAGTTTTTATATAAAGATATTTTATGGGAGACCAGAGGTGTTATGGAAGACATTTCACTATTTGTTGATAAAATTTGACATTTTCACATTAAGTAAAAGTATATATTTCTCTCCTAAGTTACCGACTGTTGATAATGTACAAATCTACATTATCATCAGTTGGCAAAGAAGAAAACAAAACATACTAGCTATCGACTTGAAATGTGCATTATCGTCAGTAGTAAATAAAAAACAAAAATTCACGTTCTATCGACAGGTGATAAAGTAGAAATCTACATTGTCATCAACTTTTAAATAGTAAAACAAAATTCACGAGTTATCGACTGATAATAATGTAGAAATTTACTTTACCATCACTCGGAAAAGAAAAATGTAATAATTTAACGACTGCTGATAATGTAGGAATTTATATTATTATCATTGGTAAAGAAAAAAGTCATGATTTACCGACTATTAATAATGTAGGTGTGTAGTAATTTACTTTACCATCAAATTATATATTTTTACTACTTGGTTTAAAGAATTATTTATTTGATTCAATTATAACATTTATTTGATTGAATTTATTTTTTTTTAAATTGTTATATTTATATGCTAAAAAAAAGTTTTTAATTTTTTTTGTTAATAAAATATTTAGGTATAGTAAATATTTATTTTATTCAATATTACTGATTTAATAGATAATAGATAAGTAAATGATTTAATTAAAAAATTAATGATAATAAATTAATAAAATAATTTTAATTAATTAAAATTTTTAAAATAGTTTATTTGGATCAAATAAAAATTATTTTTATCCAATGAATTTTTTTTTAGTGCATTCTGTGTGTAAATATGATTTTGTATAAAATATCGTTAAAAACTATACTATATAAATGAAATAAAATAAAAATTTTACTAAAAAAATTAGTAAAAATTCTTACTAATTAAATTGATAGTAAACGATTTTTCACTAATTCTGATTCACAGAGTGAAGTGAGAATATCTTCTCTTCTTGTATACATATTTGAAATTGGCCACCTTCTTATCTCATTTCCATCTTATCTTTTGTACATGTATTACATTGTTTTCTCAGAAGTTGCTGGATAGCTTCTCTTGAATGATATTCCTTCTTGTATACCTGCATTCTTACTCATATATCATTGTCATGAAAATTTTCAATTTTTCCCTTTTTCTTTTTATGCACAGCTAACTGAGAAAATTTAATTATTCTTCAAAAAAAGTTCTTTTCTTCTCTTCAAGAAATTTCATTTATTTTTTGATTCATGCATTCATTATAATATAACTATAAATAGTTTTTGTTGTCATTTTGTTAATTTTGTCTGAAAATTATTATTTTCTTATTTGTTATAAAAAAAAAATTAATGAAATAATAACTTTTTCACATAAATTAAGAATGTAACTTAAAATCAGTTATAGATTTGATTAGTTTAAAATGTGTCCTGCTCTCTAAATCTGAATTAGTAAAAATGTTTACTAATTTGAATTAGTGACTCACTTTTTGCTTCTGAATTAGTTTAATTTTACTAATTGTTAGTAAAAGTTACTAATAATTAGTAAAATTTTACTAATTCAGAAGCAAAAAGTGAGTCACTAATTCAAATTAGTAAACATTTTTACTAATTCAGATTTAGAGAGTGAAGTTCTGAACGTTCAAATGAACGAATTTGTTTACTATTTTTTTGTAACTTCAAATTTTATTCTAAAATATTTTTCTTTCTATATCCAAAAAAGTAAATTAATAATTTATTAAATATTAAAAGTTTCTTTTTTTATTTGATAACTATTTAATAATTTTCATTGCTTTAGTAATTTTTGAATAATATGGAATTAATAATAATAGAAAAAAAAAATATTTCGTTCATTTGCACGTTCAGAATTTCAGGCACATTAATTTATTATTAAATGAATAGAGATAGTAAAAATTTCCAACGGTTCGACTTGGATATTAATTCATAAATTATTTTTAATTATAAACTTACATTACATTTTTTTTTAGTATTATTATATTGTTTAATGTTGACAAGATAATTTTAATTTACATTAAACAAGAACAATTGATAAGAGTTCTGCAAAGTTGCTTATGAATGCGATAAAAAAAACTTCATTTTATTTATTTTAAAAAATAATATTAGAAAAAAAAATAATGTAGAATGCGAACTTTATAAGTTGTCTTTTTTAAAAGTCATTAATTCCTTAATAAAATTTGAATAACCATAACTTTTTTCTAGAATATATCAGAATTTATATAAAAATTTTCAATATAAAATTATCCAAAAAAAAAGATATTTTAATTTTTGAAACATCAATAACTTTGTAATAATTTATAGTAAAATTTTGCAAATAAATCGATTTTTTATGATGGACTGAAAAAAATTTACTGGATTCAAATAATAATCGGTTATTTGACTATTATCAAATAAATATTTACTTGAACCAAATAATTTTTATTTTGAATTAAATAAACTATATTTGAACTTATGTTATTAATATATAAAAAAAAATTTAACTTTATAAAAATCGATTATTTAAACAAATCTGAAAAATTAAAACTAATACCCTAATTTTCTATTGCGGCGAGTTTGTATCAGTTTTGGTGACCAAAATTATATACGTGTATTTTGAAGATACTTTGCCCGACGAAATTGGAGCCAATGAAAATCTTAAAAATGTTTCAATTGCGGCGCGGAAAAAATTATTTTTTTTATGAACGCGCCGTAATTGGTACACTTACCTATCCTTTCTTAAAAAAGACAGTGCATGAAATTCAGAGTACATGAAAATGTATCGAAATATCTCGATGGTCGAAAAAATCGAATGTAAGAAAAAATTAACTTTGCTGTCCAGAGCATCTAAATCAATATTCTTTTTATAAAAATCACCTTAAATTATTGTTCCACATATATATTTTGCATAACTTACTTAATTGCAATAAATATACACGTGCAAAGTATTTATTTGTTGTAAATATTTGCAGCTGGCATTAATCAGACACGAACATAACCTACATTTAGTTCATATCACTTCATTGGCCCAAGACAAAATAGCGCGCGCTTTTTTAAAATAATGAAATTTATTAAATTATAATAAAATAATTGTAATAAATTGAATTATTATGAAAATAATATTACCTTGAATAAAAAAGTTGTTTTTAGTTTAAAAAAAAAATTATTCAACAATTATTATTATTTTTAGACAAATTTTTATTTGCATTTTGTTAACAATATTATTAAATATTTAATAAAATAATTGTAATAAATTATGAAACATAAATTGAAAATTAAATTGAATGGACAAAGAATAGAAGCAATAGAGACGGCCAAAGGCCGTCGGAGGCGCTAGTTATAAAAAGTCGATGGATTGGAAAATCAAAAAATAAAAAAAATATAAAATCAATTTTTTTTTTTAATTTCATGCAATGGATATATATATATATATAAATGTATTTGAAAGAATAGTTCTTGAGAATTTATACCAAGTCGTCAACTGCAGGCAAACTTAAATATTTGAACATTAAATTTGAAGATCCACGTCTTGATTTAAGAAAACCTGAGATTAAAGTAATATTCTTCATCTTTTTTTTTTCCATTTTTATCTCTTTAATTTCAACTCCCTTCAACAGTGGATTGTATCTTACTATATCTACCTGCCACAGAGAAAAGGGATTCACATTATATGTTGCAATTTTCCTTCACCAATTCCAGTAAGGTTCAGAAACTTTGAGTAGCGCTCGTATTCTCTCGTATTCCTCCTTCTCTCTACTTTTGTGACGCAGATCTAGAAATTCAGTGCTGAACCGTTTATCTTCATGGTCATGGTGCTTAAAGGGGCGCGATTGAATTAAAAAAGAAGAAGAAGAAAAAAAAAAGAATAATTGAATTAATTTCCCATTTTTGACAAAAATCACTGAATTTTAAATTTTATTCAATTTAATTTAAATTCGTTGACATAGAAATTAAAAATTTAATTTATAATTTTGTAATTTATGAAAATTTGTTAATTTTGTTAATTTTTTTAAATTAAAATTTTTTTTTCAATTGACATATAAATTAGTAAATTTTTATAATTTTTTAATTTACATAAATTAGTTAACATTTCTAATTTTTTAATTACATTAATTAGTTAACTATTATAACTTTTTAATTTACCTAAATTAATTAATTTTCCTAATTACTTAATTAAAATTTCATAATTTTTTTTGTGAATTGGTGAATTAATTCTTAGAAAGTTAATTTGTAACTGAATGATAAATTTATTAATTTCATATTCTTAATTAAATTAAAGTTTTAAAATTAAAAAAAAATTAAGATAGTATTTTTCATTTTATTATAATGTAAATATATAAATTTACTAAATTTCGTATTTCGGTACTAATTGATGAATTTCTTTATTTTTCTTTTTTTAGCCGTGAACTATTTATTTGACACTGAATTAATCTTGATACAAAAAAGTGGTAAAACATAAAAAAAAAATTTAATATTTAAATGTTGTGTCTTATGCTAATTAATTAATTAAATGTTATCTTTTTTTATCATTTTCATTTTAAATTTCAATTTTGAAATATAATTTTAATTAATAATAATATTTATGCGCAAATATGGAAAAAAACATTACAAGAAACTGGTTGTGCGACCTTGTTGTAAATGTTTAAATTACACTTAGTGAAAATTATGAAAACTAAAGAAACTTATATTATCATTTTTTTTTTTTTTTAATGACTCATATAAATAAATTTTCCTCACTGAAAACAAATTTTA
This sequence comes from Leptopilina boulardi, assembly GCF_019393585.1. NCBI lineage: Eukaryota > Metazoa > Arthropoda > Insecta > Hymenoptera > Figitidae > Leptopilina > Leptopilina boulardi. Next base: position 1,208,718 of record NW_026137813.1, read on the forward strand.
TTTTGAGGTCGAATAATAAAGTTCTCGATAATATTATATTGTAACTTAAAATATACAAATAATGAGTATTTTTATAGGCTCTATGTAAAAAGAAAAAAAAATTAATTTTGGTTAAAACATATACTGAAAAAAAGATTTTGTATTTGCAATAAAATCGTTTTGTTAGGCAATTTTGGTTTTTGTAACGAAACAAAGTCGTAGAGTTATCTTAACCAAACATTTGGTTAGGCCAACAAAATTATTTGGTTGAACATTTTTTAATTCCAACTAAAATTTGGTTAACACAAGAAAATAGTTTGGTCTAAGAAACCAAATGATCGTTTATTGTCCTACTCTCTAAATCTGAATTAGTAAAAATGTTTACTAATTTAAATTAGTGGTTTACTTTTTGCTTTTGAATTAGTAAAATTTTACTAATTATTAGTATCTTTTACTAACAATTAGTACACTGAAAAAAATTTTTCCGAAATCTTCAACTACCTTTGGGTATAGTTAAGTGAAAAGAAGTTAAAACAATTACTTTCTTAGTTAGTTTAACAATGTTTGTGTAGTTAATTTCATTATTTCTTAAAAAGTTAAAAATTAGTAGTACAATTAACTTAAAAATGTAGTTAGAATTTAAAACTAACTACAAAATCTTATTATTAATAAGTTTGAGAAGCCAAAATTTTAAATAAAAGATGGTGAAATTTTTTTGGCCTATTGGCTTTTTAATAATTATCAATATATATAAAATTTCACATGACGCGTTTCGACACGATTTCGTGTCCTCATCAGATATAAATCTGTAAAAATGGATCATATAATATTATTTTAACTAATTGTATGTATACGACGTTAGTATAAATAATGAATATAAATTCAATTAACATACCATGCGAAAATTAATTATAAATTTGTTTCTTGAAGATTTTTCTGACATGTTATCTTTCGTAGAAAGAATTTCAATAACTGTTTTGACATGACGACAATTTCATAAATATATTAGTTAGTAAATAAAGTTTTTAAATGTTTTTGTATAAAAAATGATGTAGTCTGTAAAGAAATTAAGAATCATCTATCATTTATGATAATTTAAGGTTAATAACATTAAAGTATTTTGTTTTTATCTTATTACCTTGTTTTCATCATATAAATAGTTAAAAGATTTTAAAGAAATATTTAAATAATAACATTTTATAATATTTTTAATTTAATATAAAATTTTTTTTGAAACATTTAATTAATAAATAAGTTAATAAAATATATACTTGAACACATGATTATTTTCATCACGTGTTCAAAAGTGAGGTTATAAATTCTGTCAATTTAAAGGTGACTTCATAAGGAAGAGATATAAAAGGCCAAAGTTGATATATGAAAGGATTCTAAGGTTGTATTGTGAAAAGAAATATTTAAGAATATTGATATTTAAAAGTGATCGTTAATAAGTTGTAAATAAATGACGCTAAGTTTTTCAACATCAGTTTTTAAATTGATTGAATTTCTTTCATTTAAAATGTAAAACATTTCCAATATTAGGCGTTTTCTTAAGTTTTTTTCGCAGTGTAAAATTTTAACATCTTTTGCTGAAAAATTAAAATGATGTTTTTCTTCTGTTGCATGTTTGCATAAGGCTGTTGATGTAGATTTAATAGCTTCTTGGTATTTGTGTTCAGATACTCTAGTTTTCAAATGTCTTGAGGTGTGTCCTATATAGTATGATTCACAATCTTTGCATTTGATTTTGTAAACTAGATTAATTTTTTCGAAATTTGGAAATTGATCTTTAGGTAATTTTAATAAGTTATTTTCAAATTTATTAATTGATTTGAAAACAACCTTAACATCAAATTTTTTAAAAATTCTGATAAAAGTGTGTGAAAGTTTATTTATATAAGGTAGAGATACTACTCTAGAGAAGTCTAAGTTATTTTGTGATGTATTCGTATTTTGAGTCAAATTGGTTTTTTCATAGCTTTCGATTCTTTTGTTAATATATTTATTCAAGAAATTGGTAGGATATCCATTTTCTATCAATGCGTTAAAGACAATATTTATGTTTTCAAGATGGTATTTAGGATGAGAAAGTTTAATAGCTCTATCTATTAGAGAATAAAGAATACCAATTTTTGTGTTAATGTTGTGATTATCTGTAATAAAAAATAATGTTGTAATTTATTTCATCAAAAATTTGTTTTTCGTAATATTGCATCATCACAACATTAACACAAAAATTGGTATTCTTTATTCTCTAATAGATAGAGCTATTAAACTTTCTCATCCTAAATACCATCTTGAAAACATAAATATTGTCTTTAACGCATTGATAGAAAATGGATATCCTACCAATTTCTTGAATAAATATATTAACAAAAGAATCGAAAGCTATGAAAAAACCAATTTGACTCAAAATACGAATACATCACAAAATAACTTAGACTTCTCTAGAGTAGTATCTCTACCTTATATAAATAAACTTTCACACACTTTTATCAGAATTTTTAAAAAATTTGATGTTAAGGTTGTTTTCAAATCAATTAATAAATTTGAAAATAACTTATTAAAATTACCTAAAGATCAATTTCCAAATTTCGAAAAAATTAATCTAGTTTACAAAATCAAATGCAAAGATTGTGAATCATACTATATAGGACACACCTCAAGACATTTGAAAACTAGAGTATCTGAACACAAATACCAAGAAGCTATTAAATCTACATCAACAGCCTTATGCAAACATGCAACAGAAGAAAAACATCATTTTAATTTTTCAGCAAAAGATGTTAAAATTTTACACTGCGAAAAAAACTTAAGAAAACGCCTAATATTGGAAATGTTTTACATTTTAAATGAAAGAAATTCAATCAATTTAAAAACTGATGTTGAAAAACTTAGCGTCATTTATTTACAACTTATTAACGATCACTTTTAAATATCAATATTCTTAAATATTTCTTTTCACAATACAACCTTAGAATCCTTTCATATATCAACTTTGGCCTTTTATATCTCTTCCTTATGAAGTCACCTTTAAATTGACAGAATTTATAACCTCACTTTTGAACACGTGATGAAAATAATCATGTGTTCAAGTATATATTTTATTAACTTATTTATTAATTAAATGTTTCAAAAAAAATTTTATATTAAATTAAAAATATTATAAAATGTTATTATTTAAATATTTCTTTAAAATCTTTTAACTATTTATATGATGAAAACAAGGTAATAAGATAAAAACAAAATACTTTAATGTTATTAACCTTAAATTATCATAAATGATAGATGATTCTTAATTTCTTTACAGACTACATCATTTTTTATACAAAAACATTTAAAAACTTTATTTACTAACTAATATATTTATGAAATTGTCGTCATGTCAAAACAGTTATTGAAATTCTTTCTACGAAAGATAACATGTCAGAAAAATCTTCAAGAAACAAATTTATAATTAATTTTCGCATGGTATGTTAATTGAATTTATATTCATTATTTATACTAACGTCGTATACATACAATTAGTTAAAATAATATTATATGATCCATTTTTACAGATTTATATCTGATGAGGACACGAAATCGTGTCGAAACGCGTCATGTGAAATTTTATATATATTGATAATTATTAAAAAGCCAATAGGCCAAAAAAATTTCACCATCTTTTATTTAAAATCTTATTATATCAACTACATTCTTAGTTATTTTAACTACTTTTTAGTAGTTAATACAAATTTTAAAATTGAGTTGAGGACCTATTGTACTATACGGGGTAGTTAAAAAGTAGTCAAATCTACTACTTATTTTTTTGAGTGTAAAATTTAACTAATTCTAAAGCAAAAAGTAAGTCACTAATTTAAATTAGTAAACATTTTTACTAATTCAGATTTAGAGAGTAACCAAAATTTTGTTACAACAGCCAAATAATTTAATTCGCTCTCAACTAGTGCCTTAAGGCCATGTGGGCAAAGCATGTTTTTTTGTGGTTTGAAACTTTCTCTGAAATAAAAAATGATTTCGGGTTAAAATTTTAAAGAAAATGATTTAGGATGGTGCAAGGCATATGGCTGTTCTACTCATTTACTATAATTTGACGCAAAAATAATAAAAATAAAGCAATAAATAGTAAAATAATGTATTTTATCATAGTTCATTCAGCGACCACTCGCTCGAATTGGCGCTGTTTACTGGAGCACTGTCGAACTCAAGCAACGTCTGTGTATGCGCCGCCATCTTTGTTTTCATTTTCGTTTAAAAATGCCACTTTTTGAACTTCATTTTTTAATAATTTAACGCAAAATTATGTTTTTTCAGGAGAACAGCGATGTGCATTGTACCAAAATCTATCAATTCTAAAAATTTTACGCCAAAATATTTTTTCATTTTAGAGAAAGTTTGGTTTTCGCAAAACACATTTTCCCATACTAGGTCACGTGGTAGTTTCCCACATGCCGTTAAGAGAACAATTAGTTTAAATTTCTTTCAAAGTTGGATAGTCCAGTGGTCAAAGCTCCTGACTCGCAGTTTAAAAACAGAGGTTCGATCCCAGGAGGAGATAAGATTTTTTAAAGTCCACAAATATTTCAATTGGATAAATATAGAAATTAAACATTAAGGCTAGGTCCAAGTCGTGTCAGCTGTTCCATTGAAACTTCAAAGGAACAGCTGACTCGACTTGGACCTGGCCTTAAATTGATAATAAATAAATAAAAAAGATAAAATGAAAAGAAATAAGGTAGAATCAAAATTTTAATTTTCCAAAAAAAAAACTATTTGTTTGGTATGTTTTTACAAAAAAGCACATTTTGTACTTGAATAAATATGTTTCCTAGTTTATTTATATTTGAAACGTTTATAATATAATAGATTTTTTTTTCTTTAAACTTCTTGTTTAAAAAAATAGTGTGTGTCTTTAAATTCTTTATAATTACAAAAAAGTTTTGCATGTCTTAAAATTGATATTCCTACATATATATATATATATATATTTTAAACAATAGTTTTTTGAAATGATAATTGTCAAATATTGCATTATTCGACACGTATAATATTATTTTTCATATTTTTCTATGTGTTGTGAAAAAATTACTTATCAATATTAAATAGAATAAATTATCATTTATTTTTCTTTTGAACATTTTTCCTTCTTCAACTAAATAAAAAAAACGAATGCCCATTACACTTTAAAAAAAATAATAATAACCTCAAAGTATATAAAATACAAAAAAGTTTTGTTAAAAAAAAAAACTACAGAAAAAAGAATTTAAAATTATAATTATTTTTTATTTGCGAACAACTGACAAAAAAGAAAAAATTTTTTTAAAAATATATCATAGAAAAGATATATTATTATAAAGGCTGATAAACAATATTTCCTAAGTTTTTAATTTGTTTTTTTATTTTAAAAATATCATATTAATGGATTCAAAAAAATCTTTAATTATTTTCATTATTAAAACACGAGATATATTTTAATTTCGAATTTTTATATAAATTTTTATAAAAAAAAAATAATTAAACAGAATTTCTAATTGATAGAATTTTCATGTTTCTGAAATTGAAAATGTCCGAACAAACAATCGACAGAAAGATTTGGGCGTGATTTTTAAACTCAATCAATCAAAATTTTAGGGATAATTTTTGATTGGTTGATTTTAAAAAACGCGACGAAATCTTTCTGTCTATTGTTTTTTTTTTTTTTTGGCGATTTGCAATTTCGGACAAATGAAAATTCGAACAAATAAAAATTCTGTGCAGTGAATTTTTGGTTAATTATAAATACACTGTAAAAAAAAAGGAGTTGAATTTCAACTCCCCAGTAGATGCTATAAAAGTCCCACCCATTGGGGAGTTAAAGCAAAGGGAGTTCAGATTAGGGAGTACAACTTCAACTCCTTATACGAGTTCGAGAATATGATCCTCCATTATAAAATAACTCAAAAGGGAGTTGATACTGAACTCCCTTCCTCTTTTGGTTAACTCCTTTTTCGAGTTGATTTTTAACTCGAAAAATCGAACGCCCAACTCCTAGTGCTTTAAATCTGAATTATTAAAAATGTTTACTAATTTAAATTAGTGACTCACTTTTTGCTTTAGAATTAGTTAAATTTTACTAATTGTTAGTGAAAGTTACTAATAATTAGTAAAATTTTACTAATTGAGAAGCAAATTAGTAAAATTAGTAAATTAGTAAATATTTTTACTAATTCAGATTTAGAGAGTACGAAAATAAAGACCTTTTAGAGACAAAAAATTTTAGGTTATGTTTGTGATTTTTGAATTGAAAATACATTAACTGTGAATACAAACCACTGATATTTATGTTTTTATTATACATCCAAAATATTCAATATTAATTTTACATAATTCAAATTGAACGTAAAATCAAACTAAAACTATCCCTAACGTAACCCAAAATTTGTTTGCCTTTACGGTCTCTTTTCTCTTGGTGCGTCACCTGGATCTAAAGAAAATTTTCTTTTTTTTCAATTTAAAATAGATAAAAATTTCCATTGTTTATAACTTTAACCAAATTATTTTTTCAATATTTTCAAAAAACTTCCCAACCAAAAATTTCAGTATTATACCAGAGTTAACTACTGGCGCAGTACTGGTTCAGTATTGGCTGCCGAGGCTCGGCAGTCTGTACTGAACCAGTACTGGTATTTTCATTGTATCAGTACTGGTGCAGTACCACCTTCCCAGTACTGGCAAACCAGTACTGAGCCGATATTGAGCCAGTACTGGCTCAAATAGATTTTCTTTTTGATTAATACTAGTTTACAAAAAGTTCTAGAGTGAACCTGATGAATCATTTTGTTTATAAAAATTTTTTCACTTTGATTTTATTTTTGAAAATTAAAAGGTATTTTATTTTGCTTTTTTGTGGGTAAAATTATTTAAACAAAAAATTTCCTGAGACTAATTCCAAAACATTTTGCAAGTTTTTTTTTATTGTTTTCAGATATGCAATAAACCAAAAAAATTTTTAAACGATCAAACTAAAAATAATTAAAATTTTTTATAAAAAAATCAATAATTTTTTAAATAAAAATTTAAAAAAATTTTCATGACAACACTTGTTAAAAATTAAAAAACAATTTTTTTTTGTTAAAAAAAATTTTCAAAAATATATTTTGATGCAAATAATTAAAGTGAATAATAAAATAATTAAATAGCTAATTGTATAATTATATACATTATAATTATTTTATAAACATTTTTATTTTTACTGAACTGTTTTTATATATTATAAAAACTTTTGGTTTTATAATAAATATATTTTTATATTTATTTTTTGATTTTTTTAAATAATAATTTGCAATATGGGTAAGTCCACGTCAGAAATATCAGAATTTGCAAGTGGTTCTTCGATTTTAATGATACTTGGTAAAATTATAGCTTTATATAAGAGCAATGTGTAAGTAAAAGGAATTTTTAAAATATCTAAAATTGTAGGAGTTATATCACTTTTAATTTTGATACTGCATTTTTTTCTTTCCTTTATATCTCGGACAATTTTCAACCGATTTTGATAAATCAAAAACGATTTTTTTCAGAAAATTACGTATTTTCAGAAAATTTTAAAATAAAAATAAAATTTTCTTATTTAAATAGAAAAAAGTAAAAAACAAAATTTCTTTTAGATTTTTTTCAATTTCGACCTTTTTTTTTAATTTTTAATTTTTTAATAATATTCCTTTTTATTTTATCTTTAATTTAAAAAAAATTCACCCTGGAGACTTTTTTAGATCTCGTGATATCGTCCTTTAAGTATTATAAGTCTTCATCAATTTGAAAACCGCAGGACTTGCTTCTATCATTACTTTCATTTGTTTGTTGAAATTTTTTATGGTTATGAATAACTATTTGTTTTAGAATCCTCTAAAAAAAAGCGCTAAAAACGTCAGCTACAATTTCAGGTTGCATTGTTAAGGTTTCATTACAATTTTTTTTAAATTATAAATAATACAAAAAATAAAAACTTTGCTTCAAATCTATTAATAAAATATTGATTTGCTTGAATTTTCACTTGTTTTAGTCAAGTAATTTAAAAATAAAAACATTATTACGCGAAAGTTTCTAGTTTGTAACAATAATATTATAAAACAAATGAAAGTAGAAACACAAATCTGGATCCTAGTTTTCTTGAGATGTGGATATTTAAAGAACGATATCACGAGATCTAAAAAAGTCTCCAGGATGAATTTTTTTAAAATTAAAGATAAAATAAAAAGGAATATTATTAAAAAATTAAAAATTAAAAAAAAAAGGTCGAAATTGAAAAGAATCTAAAAGAAATTTTGTTTTTTACTTTTTTCTATTTAAATAAGAAAATTTTATTTTTATTTTAAAATTTTCTGAAAATACGTAATTTTCTAAAAAAAATCGTTTTTGATTCATCAAAATCGGTTGAAAATTGACCGAGATATAAAGGAAAGAAAAAAATGCAGTATCAAAATTAAAAGTGATATAACTCCTACAATTTTAGATATTTTAAAAATTCCTTTTACTTACACATTGCTCTTATATAAAGCTATAATTTTACCAAGTATCATTAAAATCCCAGGTGCGAATTAGGGTCGGCAGCCAGAGTTGGTAGGTCGGGCCATGGACGGCACATCTACGGCTGCCAAGACGTCGGCAGCCAAAGTTGTCCCGACTTTGGTTACTACTTTCACCCAAAGTTGGGCCGACTGTGGCTACCAAGGTTTAAAATCCAGAATTTCCAATGGTCGGGCCGACTCTGGCCAAAGTCGGGCCGACGGTCGGTTAAACTGCGGCAGCCGGAGTTCAAAAATTAGAATTTCCAAGGGTTGGGCCGACTCTGGCCAAAGTCGGGCCGCAGTTGGGCCGACCATCATATTCGTAAAGTAAATTTCTTTACATTCATGGCCAAAATAAAAAATTTTTGTGACATTTTATTTAACTAAAATGGATTAACTAAAAAATTACAATGATTATCTGATTTATTTTTCATCATGAATTACAAACTGGATTTTTCTGAAGTTGGAGCTTATGAAATCATTTTTGTCCTTAGACTTTCATGTAAGCGTGGCGTAATGGATAGCGTGTTAGACTTCGGTGCGTTAGGTTGAGGGTTCGATCCTTGCGAGCGATAAATATTTTTAAAATGTATGTATGTATGTATAAGATTGTCTTAAGTGTTAATGTGTAAGGAATAAATAAATGATGAATTTCAAACTATACCCAATATATGTTAATTATATAATTAATAATTTTTACATTTTTTCCAAAGGTCGGCCTAACTTTGGCAGCCATAGTTGGCCCGACTCTTTTAGCCATTGGTCGGTCCAACCATTTCTACCAAAGGTGGGCCAACAATGGTTACCAATGTGAAGCCGACCTTCATTGTTTGCCGACATGATCGGCAAAACTTTGGCGTCCATGGATGGTCCGTCTTTGGTACCAATGGTCGGTCCAACTTTCTCAGCCATTGGTCGGCGGATGTTATCAATTCGCTAGTTCGGCCGACCATCGGCTGCCAAAGTCGGACCGAACATTCACATGGTTGGCCCGACCGACAATTCGCACCTGGGATCGAAGAACCACTTGCAGATTCTAATATTTTTGACGTGGACTTACCCATATATATATTATACTTAATAAAAAATAAAAACTCTTGGTTTTTTCGATTTTATATATAATAAAATATTAATTAGTTAGTTAAATAATTTAATTAATATTTAATTTGTGTTGGGTTACTAAAAATTTCACACACTTTTTCCTATAAAAAAAAGAATTACCTGGAGCGGAGATTTCAGTACTGCAGTGAAACTTACTCTCTAAATCTGAATCAGCAGAAATTTTACTGATTCAATCAGTACTTTTAATTTTAACTGAAGTTTCAGTTATTTTTTAAAATTTACTAATATAATTAGTGAATATGCAAGCAATAGAAAATAACTTATGTATATAACATAACCTTTAAAATTAATTATTAAATCAGTAGATTTTGTGGCCGCCGTCATATATTTATATTACTGATTCAATCAGTAATTGATATTTTACTAATTGAATCAGTAAATTTCTACTAATTGTCAGTTGTTCAATTCTCGCTATGGCAATTAGTAGATTTCTACTGTTAATCAGTAAAATATGACTGATTCAGATTTAGAGAGTATCTCTGTTACAGTTAAAGCTTTCTTTTCGTATACAATAAATTACAAAACTACCAGTACTCAGCCAGTACTGAATCAGTAGTGGTTACCAGTACTGGTGCCAACTCTGGCAGACAGTACTGCGCCAGTACTGCGCCATTAGTAAATTTTTTATTGGGATTATTTTAAATCACAGTTGGAGTAAAAAAAATCGCATTTAATGTTAATTTTAGATCTGAAAATTCTATGAGGCTGAAGTCCGCAACGTTTTCAAAAAACGTTGAAACGTTTCAAAAACGTTTTCACGAAAAATTAAAATAGAATTATTTTTTCATGTCAATTTATCTTTAATTTTGATTTGCAAAAACTTTCAAGAAATTATTAATACTTTTATAAAAACCTGATACACCCGAATAACTTTAATTTTAACCAAAATTAATGGATATTGTCTAATTATTTTTTCTTTTTCGTTTATAAAAACGTTGCGTACTTCAAGCATCATAAATTCTAAACTTATTGTTAGAAAAATTTCCTAAAAAATCTAAAATTATTTAAAATTATAAAATCGTTAAATATTTTTATAAAATTATGATAATTATTTTTCTTATTAGTGTGGATTTTTTTTTTCTGCAAAATACCGTTAAAACTTTCATTGTATTTTAGTCATAAACATTATAATAATATGAAAAAAAAGGAAATTTATGATCTTCTAAAAATTCCAACATATGAACATCTTCACTTTTCTTCATAGTACCTATAATAATAATTTACATTCTAAAATTTATAAATGCGTTTTTCCAACATTGTTCTTCAATTTTTTTTTTCTACACAATATTCTACTTTTTCTTTTTTTTTTTCTTGTTCAGGTAGGTCAGGCATAATGGTTATATATTTAGGAAGGTATTGGATGCAGTTCAAAATGTATTTGTTACCATGGCAACGGTGTATAGAGAAGAGAGGCCTCAATGCCCACACACACATATATATATATATAGAGGCACCTATATATACACTAAAGTTATGGGATGTGTTTAAAATGCCGGCCCTGGAACTAAGCTCTGATTGGCGAATATTTTGTTCAGTCGAGTGGCGTGACTTGGGGCAGCTGTGTATATTCGACGAAATACTATAACCCCCCGAACACTTCTTCAAAACTGTAACCCATGTGCTGTAGTTGCTAGTTTAGCATCGGGGCCGTTGAGGTCATATATTCGCTAATCTTTTGGTCATCACTTTTTCATTTTTAATTCTACAACAATAATCCTGCCCAAGATTATTTGAATATTAACAAGTAAGTTTCATTTTATTTGGTTTTTTTTAAATATCAAAACTGTTTTAGTTAGAAAATTTGGAAAAAAAATTATACATTTTCATTTGACTTATTATCTTTAAAATCAAAGGACTTGTATTATGTAAGGACCGAAATGAGCCGGTGAATTTCTTTTTTTTTTTTAATAGATTTTAGAAAAAGAAATTGAATTTTCAAAGAACTTAATAAATTTATTTATACAATTTGTTTTATACAGTTTAATTATAAAATTCAAAATTAGTGCTTATTTTTTGTCCACGTGAATTTTAATAGACAAATTTGTGTATTTTAACTATATAACAAAATTTTATTACAGTGAATATATATAATTTTTTTTTAGGATATAATAATTTATGGTTAAATATATATATATATGTATTATTTAGGATTTTCCTTTTTTTATAATAATAATTAAACAGTATTAAAAGTTGAAGATCCCTCAGGAGCGTAGGAACGAAATTTTTTTTTTTTTTAGGGTCCGAACAACTGTCTCCGGTTTTTTACATAATAATAATAGTAATAATAATAATTATAATAATAAAAAAAAAATAATAGTAATAATAATAATAATAGTTAAATATTACTATTAATTGAAAGTTGTAGTTAAAAAAAAAGGATTGCAAAAAATTGTATAACTAAAATTTAATTAATTAATTTAATTTTCATAATTAAAAATTCCCGATTGGAAAAATAATTCTACAATATAATTTAAAATTGAGAAATATTTACATTTTATCCATACAATAATATTATACATTTAAATAAATATTATCACTATTTCATTTTGTCAGAGACACATTTCTTTGCTATATCTGTATTATTTGTGCGTGTGTAATAGGCGACTCGTCTAGTTTTCGTATATATATACTTTAAAGCCTTCCTTTTATTTTTTTTAAAGATAAAAAAAAAAATACAATTCACAAATACATATTTCCGAGAAATCTAATCTTAGACAATAGTTTCTTTAGGAAAAAAATTTTTTTTTTTTTTATTTCTATATACTTGTAAAATGGAAACTTTTATTTTTTTCCTATTTATAAAATTTTTTTTTTTTATTAAAAATGGGTACATTTTAATAAAAAAAAATTTTGTTGAAAAAGGTATAATTTTAGTTGAAAGTGTAACAATTTTTTTTTTTTTATTAAACAAGTTACTATAACAATTTTTCTTTTTTTTTTAATTGCGAAATTTTCTTTAGTCAAATTTACTATAGTTCAAGAACCCTATCAACTTTCTATATATTTCAAGGTCAACATATTGTCAGCCATTAACTTACAAGTCACGTGTTAGTAGAGGAGTAGACTTTGTATATAGAGAAGCACAAAAATTTGTCTATATGGAATGACATAAAATTTTCTTTGAATTAACTATGAAAAAAAAAATTTTTTTTTTATATATATATATAGGGAAAAATAAAATACGTATATATAATGCATAAAATTTTTTTTTAAATTTAAACAAAAGTTAATACAATTTTTAGTCATTCAATTGTTAAATGTAATTAAAAATATAAGGCAAATATTAATATAATATGAAAAGTTGAAAAAGAAAATAATTAACAGTTGAAATAATGAAAAATAATTGTGATTTTGTAATATAAATTTCATATATCATTGTAGAAGTAAAGGTATTTTATTAAAATATATGTATTTCGAAAATGTTTTGAAAAACAAATTCTTTAATTGGATCATATATAATAAAGCAAAAATCGAGAATAACAGAAATGTGCTTTTATTGAAATATTTTATTGTATATTTTATAACAAATATTTTATTTATATATATATTTTTTCAACAAAGAACGAAATATATATATATGTATATAGTTGATTCCTCGTTAAATGTATACCTATGATATTTTAAATTCGGAAAAATATTTTTTTTTCATTCTGAAAAAAAGGGGGCGCATGAATATCCCATAACAATCATTATAGCTTGAATTTTCATTTGTATATGAATTTCATTTTAGACGAATTTTCATTTTTCAAATTAGCATTTGAGTTAATTTCTTTGTAAACGAAATTTTATTTAACATAATTTTTATGTATCGAATTTTTATTTAACATAATTTTTATTTTACCAAATTTTTTTATCCAACTTTAAATTTAAAAAAGAATTATATAATTTAAACCAATTTTAATTTATCAAAAATTCTCATTCAACAGAATTTTAAGTGATTTGAATTATTTAATGTCAGAATTTTTAAGTTATCGAATCTTCATGTGTCCGAATTTTTATTTGTACGAATTTTTTAATTGATAGAATTAGATTTTTAAAAATTCATAACTCGAAAATTTGGACAGTTATTCAAAAATAAAAAAATATGTATATCACATTTTTTCTTCAAAAAACGAAAAAAAAATATATTTATCTGAATTTAAAATGTCATAGGTACATTTCACGTGGAATCACCCTATATGGGGCATTCCATGTGAAATTTTCATTTAAAAATTCAAAAGTTTAAAAAATTTCTTTTTTAATTTTTGTTTTAAAAAAAATGATAAATAATTAAATTTTTGAATATTATATAATAATAAGTCTGCTAGAAAACATTTTTTTAAAATAATTTGCAAATAAATCCAAAGTAAAAATCTCAATTAGATTATTTACAATAGAAGGCACCGCAAAAAATTACAATTTTACTTTCTGACTTTGGCACCCTCTGGTAACAATTAATAATTTAAAAATATAACAAAAATTGTTTCTTTCAATTAGTTAAATTTAAAAAATTGTAACTTTCATAATTTTTATTTTCAAATTTTATTTTATTATTTATTTTTCGTAAAGATTATAAAAAAAAAAAATGTTTCAGTTAGAAGAAAATATTGATTGAAAATTTGACGTGGAATGCCCCGTATATATTATTTATTATATTAATATTATTTATTATACATATCTTAATATATATATATATATATATATATATATATATATTATATTCGCAATAAGTAATGTGAATATTCTAATTAAAAGTTACGAGTTCAGTGTTCTTTCATTTTCATTATAATTACTCTTGAATAATAATAGAATTGGACTCCAAGAACTGGCAATTATCTCCAGGTTCTATCAAAATTATCTAATTGCCAATGAAATTACAATAATGTCACCACATGCAAGTACTGCACTATAGAAATTTCATTTGTTGAAGATAAAAATCCTTTATATTTGCCAAAGGAACCATATGTAATTTTTATTAATTATAATTATAATTAGAAACTTTTTATGAAGGTAAAATTATCACTAAACCTAACCTCAAATTTCTTTGAGCATCACGTATTTGAAAATCCAATGGCAAAATACGATATTTTAAATTTAAGAATATATCATCTTGGCTCCTTATTAAATATTTTTTTTCTTAGACAGTTGGAACATATAATATTCTTAAAATAAAATTAATATAGTCTTAAAAGTAGAATAATATTCTTAAAAGAAGAGTAATATTTTGTAATTAATATCACAGTTTTCCTAAAAGTCTCAAATTGAGACCAAAAATTGCATCAAATCTTTGCAACGTTTTGATGCACATAAGTTATATCAAAAAGAGATCGTTTTGTGTATCATTTTTAGAAATGATACACGAAACGGTCTCATTTTTTGATGCAAAAAATTTAATCAATTTATATCAATCATGGCCGAATTGAATCGACTCAAAATTGAACGAATTTTTTTCAGATATTTTGGTAATAGTACAATTGCGGAGACCATTTCACTATTTAATTTGAAAATGAAAATAACAGAAAATCAAAGACAATGTGCAATTCGATAATTAAAAAGTGACAGCTTCTAAACATAACCTAAAATGCATGAGAAAAAATTTGTCGATAAAATCAATATAGCCGAGCTTTTTAGAAGGTAGATGGCAGTTTTGCTTTTTATAAAAACGATTCAGAAAAAATTTAAAGAAAGAAAATAGATGAGTGCTGCCATCTACCTTCTAAAAAGCTAGGCTATATTGTTTTTATCGACAAATTTTTTCGCATGCATTTTAGGTTATGATTGATATAAATTGATTAAATTTTTTGCATCAAAAAATGAGACCGTTTCGTGTATCATTTCTAAAAATGATACACAAAACGATCTCTTTTTGATATAACTTATGTGCATCAAAACGTTGCAATAGAAAAAGATACAACCAAGTTTACTGTGATATTTTAGGCCCATTTTTCAGTATTATATGAAGAGTAATATTCTCTTCATCTAAAAAAAAATATTCTGAAATTTAAAATACATATACTTGGGATCAATTTTAGAATATTTTATATTAAAATTTAGTATGTGTAATATTCTTAAAATGAGAATATATTCTAATTTTAAGAATATTACATAGGGGAGACCGGGGCTGTTTGGCGCATTTGAGTTTATTCAAAAGTGTCAAGTTACATTAATTTTTCTCTTTATTCTGCTTAAAGTAGTTGATGAACTGTAAGTTTGTACAAAATTTCATTAATATTCATTAATTATTGGCACTCCAAAGTAATTTTTAAACCTCTTCATTTTTGTGTGATATCTCTTTAAAAAATTAATTTTAGAAGAGCTCAAATATTAAGTTTTGAGCTCTATACATTTGTTATTAAGAAACAAAAAAAATTTTTTGATTTGTATTAAACGAAGCTGAAGTACGCAACGTTTATATAAACGATTTTTAAAGAAATAATTTTTTAAAATGAAAAATTCTATAATTTTTTGCCTAAAAAATATTTTTTTATAATTTGTTGATTAATGAAAACTACAAGAAATATTTTTTAAGCAAAAAATTATAGAATTTTTCATTTTAAAAAATTATTTCTTTAAAAATCGTTTATATAAACGTTGCGTACTTCAGCTTCGTTATATTAAGGCCATCCGGGAGAAAATAATGGTTTTGTAGATTTCTTCTCATTTAAAAAAAGTAGAATATTTTAGGTTGGAATTTTTTGGAAATAAATGAGGAAGGTACCCTGCCAAGGGCTCTTCTCGGAATTTTGCATAATCTTGATAAATAATTATTGAAAAAAATGTTTAAACATTGGCAAAAAGGGGTTTCGTAAATTTCTTCTCATCTTTAAAGGATAAAGTATTTCGAGTTGGCATTTGGAGGAATAATAGAGGAAGGGTCACTGAGTGGGTCTCTTCTCCATTTTTGCAATAATATTGTGAGGAAATTATTTTATTAAAGATTTAAAGTGGAGTAATTTGGGGTAAGTTAGTTCAGCAGCGGCCACTAGCTAGAATTGGCACCACATAGATTCAATGTCTGTCCCCACTTCTGTCAAAAAACCAACTTTTATAACCACGATTTTCAATACTCTTTTACAAAATTACTTGTAAAAATGGAGATGATTCTTAATCAGCTCGCCCTCATCTAATTAATCCGACAAATCCGAACAAGATATTTCAAGTTATTTACGAGTAATATCTCGCAAGGGAAAACACTTTTAGGTTAGGGATTTTTCCCGGATGGCCTTAACAGTTTTTATAAAAAATTAATAAATATTTCAAAAGTACATTCGGGGTTAGGTGACGTGGTTATCAGAAAATTTCGTTAAATATTAATAAAATGAAGTTGATTATATGAAATTTACACATTAATAAGCACCAATAACAATCATATTCAAAAAATTTAACCGAATAATGGTTTTTAAATATTCATAGCGTTATTATAAAAAAAAAATATTTTTTGGTAATTTTACGATTTCCTTTAAATCAAATTTCATTTAATTTAAATGAAATTTTCTAATTTTTAAATTTAAAATAATTTTATTGTAAAATTACAGTACAATATTTATTTTGTTAAGTCTTATATTATTTAAACTTTAAATCATATAATTTAATTTTAATTTCACTCATGCGCCACTCAACCCCGGGCCGGGGTTGCTTGGCGCGCTTTGCACAGCTTCAAATAAAGTGGTATAAAAAGAAAAGTATTAAATATATTTCAACTTTCTTTTTTTTTTTTTTAATTAAATCTGATATGTTACAACAAGTTTTCTATACATTAACTTTTTCAAAAAAGCAAAAATGAGTGAGTTACACAACAAAGAGTAAAAAGTGCGCCAAGTAACCCCGGTCTCCCCTACTAAATTTAAATATAAAATATTCTAAAATAGATTCCAAGTATATATTCTAAATTTTAGAATATGTTTTTCAGTAATGAGAGAAGAGTATAATTATTCTTAAAAGAAGAAGAATTTATTTAAAAGAAAAGTAATAGTCTTAAATGTTGAATAATATTCTTAATAAAAGAGTAATATTTAAAAAAAAATAGTAGTCTTAAGTGTTAAATAATATTTTTAAAAGAAGAGTCTAATATTATTTAAAAATAAATAATTTAGGCCAATTTTTCAGTTTAATATAAAGAGTAACGTTCTTAAGGGAGAGAGAGAGAGAGAATACTTTTAAAAGAAGAAGAATATTCTTTAAAAAAAAGAAAATTTTTGAAGTTATAAAGTTTCTTATTTTAAACATTCTGACGTTTAACAATAAAATCCATGTATTAAATTCTTAAAAATAGGAGGTGATAAAAATAGCGAATAAAGAAAAGAATAGAGAAGAAAAATATATTATAAAAATAGAATATTAAACTCGATTAAATAAATTAAATTCGCATATTATTTTTAATTTTTCAAACGACATTGATGTTAAACTTCTGGAATAAATTTTCTTCGTGTATACTTAATTTGCTTAAAGTTCTTTGAGCAAGAAAAGAGTATGTTGCAAGAAAAAATAAAAAAAAAAAAAAAATAAGTTTCCAACAGAAGCATCTACTTTCACATAGTTATCAGTTTTGAACGTACAAAAGTTTGCAACTTAAAGCCCAAATACTCAACTTAGTTTAGCGAGCTATTTTGTATTAAGTTTGGTAATTAATTGGAATAATTCTAAATTTTGTTAAGCACCTATCCTTTTTTTTCGACTCAATATATATAGTATTAAAAAAAATTCAGTATGCGATTAAGGCATTTGTCGAGTGACAGTCCGTTCAAAAAGTTCATGAATTTTATGTTATTAAAATTTTGTTTCAAAAAAAAATTATTTAGTATAAGAAATAGAAATTTAGAAAAATTTACGATTTTTTAAATCTTGGGACTTTTTTTAAAAAGTGATTGACACACCCAGCGAAAAGATTTCTTTGATTTAAAGAAACCAATTTCTTTGACTTGTTTACTTTCATTAAAAATAAAATTTTCTTTGAAACAAAAAAAGCTTCCTATATAGTTTCAAATAAAATTTCTTTGATTTAAAGAAACTTTTGCGTTAAATCAAAAATATTTTAATTTATTATAATAAAATATAAAAAAAAAATAACGAGCTTTTTTGAACTGATTCACAAAAAAAGAAAAATTCTACTAATTACATATTATACCATATAAATGTAAAGTGTGGCAACAAATATTGAATCCGTTCACGCAAATGTTTGCTTATTCGAGTGTACATTGGTGAAAATATTGACATTTTTCTGAATAAAGAGCGATTGATGTTACACATTTTTTTTACAATTAAATTGCTTCATTTATTTGGATGCAACTATATTTTGTCGAATGTTATTTCACTGCAAAATGTTTCCAAAATAATTGAAAGATTTGTCTTTCACAGAAAAAAAAAGCAGACGCACACAATGTTTAAATGAAAATTCTTGTTTTCAAAGTAGATTAACAGAAATTATAAATAATGATGATTTATAATATGAAAATGTGAAAAATTAACTTATATTAAAATTTAGAAAATAAACATAATATATAGAAACGCAGAGAAATACAACATTTGTTTTTTATATTTTTTTCTCTTCACTTGAGTAAACATTAATTAATTTTTTTTTAAATTAAGGATTTATAGTTGAATATTAAGTGAAAATATTTTTTCATGGAATAACTAAAACTTTTATAATGGAATAGATAAAAATTTATTAATAAAGCAGTGAAAATTGATCGAGAGATTTTTATTAAAATTTGTTTGACTTGACAATTTTTTTTCGAAATTTTTGTGAAAAATAAGAAAATACATATATTTTTTTATTTTTTTATTGGATAAAAATTAGGGAAATTATGATTTATTTAAATTTAACGCTATAGCGTTTATTCTAAACTATTAACAGATAAAAAATGATATTATATATGAAACTTGTTCAATTTTTCTTCTATATTTTAAATATGTAGTAAAAAAATAACAGCGAAATCATCTAAAAAATTGAAATTAAATATAAAAAGTCTAAAAAAGTTTTGAGAAAATTCACTTTTTAGACTGAATTTCAATTTTTGGAATGATTGCGTTGTTGTTTAATTTTTTACAAAATATTTAAAATATAGAAGAAAAATTTCAAACAAATTTCATATATAATATTATTTTTTATCAGTTAGTGAGGACAAAAAAAAACTCATTTCAAAAGAATTCGGCTTCTGATGGCGTTAAATTTAAATTAATCATAATTTCTATAATTTTTATCTAATCAAAAAATCAAAAAATACGTATTTTCTTATTTTTTATAGAAATTTTGAAAAAAAATTCTCAAGTAAAAAAAAAAATTTGAATGATAATTTCACGTGGAATGCCCCATACAATATAATCTTCTTTGATACCAAATAACAGATTCTTTCTTATAAAAAAATAGTTTTATTTTGAGACGAAAAAAAATTTATACACAGAAAATTAAAAGGCATTAAAATAAGCTGCAACGCTTATTATTTTAATCCAATTTTGCTTATTTTAATCCATTTTGGTATTAAAATAAGCAAAATTGAATTAAAATAATAAGCGTTGTAGCTTATTTTAATACCTTTTAATTTTCTGTGTAGACATACAAACATAAAAAAAAGACAAAATTTTTTTTTTTTTTGAAATTTTATGTGATTTTAAACCTCAGCGCCGAAAATTATTTTTCACAGGACCAACAATGTCAAATTATTTTTTTTTTTAAAGATTTTCGTTCCAAATAATTCCTTGAGAAATACTTTTTAAGGTATTATGTGAACCCAGCAAAACTTTTTTAAAAATGATTTGATATTTTTGGTCCTGTGAAAAATAATTTTCGACGCTGAACGTCGACGCCAACTTGATGGAGATGATTTTAATACAATATAAAAAATCAAGCAATGTTTTTACAATATTTTTTTTAACCAACCCAGGTGAAACGATTCTACGGAAACAACTCCACGGAAATTCCACACGAAATTCCGTAAAAATTATATATGGAATTCCGCAAAATTTTTGAAAGAAGTTCTTTTGTAATTTTGCGAATTTTTTATAAGAATTACACACATAATCTCTAAATAGAATTGCACAAAATTATTGTTGGAATTGCACAAAATTTTTGTTAGAATTTCACAACTGTACACTGAAAAAAATTTAGCTGAAATCCTCAACTACCTTTAGTTAACTGACTTGAAAGTAGTAAAAGTAACTACTTTTTTGGTTATTTTAACTATGTGCGTGTAGTCAATTTAACTATTTTTTATGGAGTTAAGAATTAGTAGTTAATTGTACTTAACAAAAGTAGTTAAATCAACTTCAAAAATTAAAACAATTACAAAAT
This sequence comes from Leptopilina boulardi, assembly GCF_019393585.1. NCBI lineage: Eukaryota > Metazoa > Arthropoda > Insecta > Hymenoptera > Figitidae > Leptopilina > Leptopilina boulardi. The sequence goes on from NW_026137813.1 coordinate 1,229,634, forward strand.
CTCCTTGACCCAACTAAATTCTTAGTTCTTTTAACTACTTTTTAATAGTCCATACAACTTTTTAAATTCAGTTAAGGATTTATTTAAAATTTTGTGCAATTCTGTATGGAATTCTCCCAAAAAAATTCGCAAAATTACGAAAGGAATACTTTGAAAATTTTGTGAAATTCCGTATAGAATTTTTGCGGAATTCCGTATGGAATTTCCGTAGAATCGTTTCACCTGGGAAACGCAGTTTTAAATTTAAATAATTTGTTAAATTAACACGTTCACTTATGGAAAAACAATTTTTTAAAACAAACTTCAACTTCAAATAGCATTATTTTTTTTGAGAATGATTTTTTCTAATACGGTTTTCATTTTTTTTCCTTCTTTTTGAAAGAAGGTTTTCTTTTAAAATCTGCAAGATGGAACGAGACAAACTTCCTCGTAGTCCAATTTTCATTCAAACTTGGAAAAATGTTAAAGTTTCAGGACAGTTCATTAGTTGAGTTTTTATTATGTTCAAGGTAGACGTAAAAAAAAAGAAAGCGAGACGCGTCTTTCGTCGTCTGTAGTTTCAGAGGACGATGTGATTCTTATTTCTTTTCTTCTTTTTGTTTGTATAGGAGAAGAAAATTCTTCTTATTCTCTGATTCTTGACTTATAAGAAACCGCATTTCTATAGTGTATCCAATATATATGCGAATATATGTATATACAATATACATATATATATAGTTATATAGTTATATTAAGAGTATCGAGATTCTGATTGGTTGCTTTATTAACCGGCAAACTGTGCTTATATGCGTGAGTGGAGATTGATATATCAGCTGATGTACTAAATTCCCCCACGTGCTTAAAATGGAACTTTGAGCTTTATCCTTACTTTCGTGAGTGCCAAAAAAATACTGATATGTAGGTGATTAAATTTAAAATGTCATTTTCGTCGACTACAATAATGTTGCAATTTGACGGGACGAATGAATATTGTCTAAAAATCAATTGTTCGAATTTTCATTCGATATAATTTTCATTGAGTCGAATTTTATTTATTCGAATTATTATTTTGTAGAATTTTTACACTGAGAAAATTATATTCTAGATTTAAGAATTTCTTCTTAAATAGCGCCAAGAATATTCCCCACTTAAAGTAATTGGGAAATATTCTTACAATAATAGTAATATATTCTTGGCGCTTATTTAAAAAGAAATTCTTAAATCTAGAATATAATTTTTTCAGACATTTAAGGGTATGTGAGAACCTCCCACGAGACCTAGTATGGGAAAATGTGTTTTGGTAGTACTTATACGTTTCACTCTAAAATGAGAAAAGATTTTTGTCTAAAATTTTGAGGGATGATAGATTAGGGTTCAAGAAATCTCGCTGTTCTCCGAAAAATACATAATTTTGCGTTAAATTAGTAAAAAATGAAGTTTAAAAAGCTGCATTTTTAAACGAAAATGAAAACAAAGATGGCGGCGCATACACAGACGTTCCTTGAGTGTGTCAGTGCTCCAGTAAACAGCGCCAATTCGAGCGAGAATGAACTATGATATAATACATTATTTTACTATTTATTGCTTTTTTTAATTATTTTTGCGTTAAGTTATGTTAAATGAGAAGAACAGCGAGATTCCTTGTACCAAACAAAATCATTTTTGCTTCCTCGTGGAGGAAGCTATGTAGTCCTTTCGTTTATAAACTTTTTAAAAATGGTGAAAACAAATTTTCCTCTATATAGAAACATGTTATATGAGATCCTGATCAATTGTCCGGATGTATGTATGTGTGTGTATGTGTGTGTGGATCGTTTTTGTGAACACGATATCTTTAACAGGTTTTAATGGATTTGGATAAAATTTGGTAGGCTTATTTAACACATTAATCTCTCAAAAATGACGAGAGGATTTTTAAAAATACCCCAAAAAAAAAATTTTATCGTCTTTTTTCCAAAAATTTTTTTTTAATTGAAAAAATTTTTAAATCGAAAAATTTAAGGTAATATATAATATAATCGTCTTCTTTATGTCAAGATGAATCGATTGATATATATAAAGTATAGATTTGATTGAAAATTAAAGAATTAAAGAAAGTTAAAAAATCAAAAATTCTCATTTTAGCTAAAAAATGATGTGTTTATTTAAATTCATGTTTATATATGAAATAATTTTATTCCCTGCATTGAAACGAATTGGTTGGTATATATAAAGTATAGATTTGATTTAAAATTTATACTCAATGTGAACAAATGACAAGTGCGAAGCTAATTTTCTCCAATACAATGCTTTTAAGCGCAATTGAAAGATAAAAGCAACGGTTGATGTACCAGGATTTATTCACATTGAGATGGACGAAGTGTATATATTCTTTTTATTAAAAATCACCCTGCAAATAGTTAAAAATTTGAACTTTTTTTTTTTGTTGTTAATACATATTTTTTAACTGGAAAAAAATAATTCTATACAGTACATATGACAACTCACGAAAAGAAACTTTTTATTAAATTTATCATTTTGTTTCATTATTATTGATATCTTAGAATAATAATGAAGCCAATTATTATTGTTCTTTGTTCTTACAAAAAGGTCATGAAGATACATTTTATCTGTAATTGAACTTTGGTTACATGAATATTTTGATAAATATTTTTAAAAAATTATTTAAAGAAAAAATTTTTTTTTTTTTTTTAAAGTAGATTTTAAAATTTTTTTTCTGTGTCGTTTAGAAATCTGTTTAATTTTACTATTCTTGTTTTATAATTTCATTGTAATTGGTATTTTTTTAATTATCAATTTTTTAGTTCCATGAGTGATTTCTCATGTAGCGTACAATTTCTTCTCCCTTATGTTTTTTAAAGAAATAAGTTGCATATGTTGTAATAAATCTTGACGTGAAAAATTAATTTCTGTGTTTACAAACAAAAATCAATAGCCACTTTTATTCATAACATTATGGTGAAGCCTTTTAATAAAATTGAATTATTTCATAAAAATCAAAACAAAACTATGTTATACTTTAGCAAAAGTAATAATTAACATCCCCAAGTAGATTCATTATGACAGAAACTTATTTCATATAATTGTTTTTTTTTTTTTGTTTTTATACTTTTAAAGCGCCAATTTTACATAGGGAATCACAAAATTGTTATGGTAAAGCCTTCACATATTTAACAATAAATTCAATAATTATTATTATTTTCTGTTAAATAAAGTGTAGTTGTATATTAATTTAGCAAGTATAAATGCCGTGAATACGAAACAGATTGAAAATCGTTGATATATTGTTTAAAAAATCAGTATTAGTTCTGCGTAATGGTGAAGATGATTTTAAAATTTTCGAATTAAAATTTGACAGATTTTATTTTTATATGAATTTTTACAAAACAAAATTTTTAACTACCGAATTTTCGTTTGACAGAATTTTTATTTTACAATACTTTCCTTTACATAACTTTTTTATATAAAAGAATTTTAATTTAAGCAAATTTTCATGTAACAAAATTCTTATTCAATCGAATTTTTAAATGACAGAAATTCTAATTCACCGAATTTTAATTTGACCAAATTTTTATTTGTACGAATTTTTAATTGATAGAATTTTTAAGTTGACAAATTTTCATTTGTCTGAAATTACAAATGGTCAAACAAACAATCGACAGAAGGATTTCGGCGTTATTTTAAAAAATTGACCAATCACGATTTCTTGATAATTTCTAATTGGTCAATTAAAAATTTGGTGAATTAGAATTTTTGTAATTTAAAAATTCGTATCACATAAAATTCTACTCATTAAAATTCGCTCAAATCAAAATTCTTCGAAATAAAAAGTCATACAAAGAAAATAATTGTAAAATAAAAATTATGCCAAACAAAAATTCGGTAACTAAAAATTTTGTTTTGTAAAAATTCGTAATAAAAAAAAAAAATCTGTTAAATTTTAATTCAAAAATTGTAAAGTCATCTAAAAACAATAATTTTTTTTTCTTGACATTACATATTTAGGATCTCAAAATGTTTTACGCTATCAAAATTTAAAAAATATTTACATATATTTTTTTGACGAGTTTAAAATTCTTATTTTTTGGAAAAAATGAAAATTTTTTTTTTAATCCATTTACGATTGATTAGGTATTCAAAATCATAAAGGGTGTACTTCCGAAGTAGGGGTACCTCCGATCTTAATGAAACTTGGTATACTAACGTATTTTGGTGCGCTGATTACGAAAATGATAGTGAAAATTGGCGCAAATTTGATTATAATGGTAAAAACCATAAAATAATGGTTTTTTACGATTATCTCGTAAAAAAACAAAAAATTTCGAAAAAAGTTTTAGACAAAAGTTGTAGATCTCAAAAAAACACACATTTTATGTTTTATGCATTTTTTACCAAAAGTCATTATTTTTCGAGAAAAATCCAAAAAACGAAAAACACCATGATAATGAAAACATATACAGCAGTCATGGTTAGACATATTATTTGACTCGTATATAGTATCATATTCACCATTAGTCAGGATCTAACGAATTCCGCAAAATACTTTCGGCCATATCCACCCCCTCTCGCCAAGGTTTTTTTTAAAAAGAAAAGCGAGCAGTACCTTACCCGGCCGAAGGCCGTGTTTACTATTTTGCGTTTACCGCTGCTGTGGACTCCACCCCACAATTTCCGCAAATTACTTTCGGACCATTTTTCTCGAAAAATAATGACTTTTGGTAAAAAATGCATAAAACATAAAATGTGTGTTTTTTTGAGATCTACAACTTTTGTCTAAAACTTTTTTCGAAATTTTTTGTTCTTTACGAGATAATCGTAAAAAACCATTATTTTATTGTGTTTTTTATGGTTTTTACCATAATAATCAAATTTGCGCCAATTTTCACAATAATTTTCGTAATCAGCACACCAAATTACGTTAGTATACCAAGTTTTATTAAAATCGGAGGTACCCCTACTTCGGAAGTATATCCAAAAAGTCTAAAAAAATTGCCAATGAAAAATATTAAAAATTGTAGACGAAGTTCAAATTTGAATTTTTCTCAAATTTTAAGTTTCGAAATCTCCCAAGTAGCACGTAAGCTATCAGCAACCTTGCGGCGCAATATTGACAACCTTGCACGGCAAACTTGCCGCAAGCTTTCTCCAAGCTTCGAATATCCCACCTGACCCAAGCTTGCATGGTAAGCTTACCGAAAGATTGCACAATAAGATTATCGCAAGATTGCTTGGTAAGTTTGCACGGTAAGCTTGTAGCAAGGTTGGTGAAAGATTGACAAATAACTTTGCTTTAAACTTAAAAATTTTTTTTTTTTTTAAATGTTTCGTCTAATTTATATAATAAAACATTATTTAAAAAAATTTTAGCTTACCATGCAAGCTTGGGTCAGGTGGGATATTTGAAGTTTGCGGCAAGTTTGCCGTTTAACGTTGGCAATATTGCGCGGCAAGCTTACCGCAAGGTTGCTGCAAGGTTACGTGCTATCTGGGTCTTTTTTCCTTTTACCAAAAAAAAGTTAAATAGAAACAATATTACTTAGAGACATCAAAAAATTTGAAAATTTTTGAAAAATTTTGAAAAACTGTTTGTTGGCTTTTATTTTGTATTCAGAGAAGGTTTTATTAAAATTGCTTAGATCATAAAATTCTTGTGGTCATTATCATTGAAATTGATCTAATAATTAAAAATCCTTGAAAAAAAGGGAAGATATATATATGCAAGGTACATATATCTAAGCAAAGGTTTAAATGGTTAGAAGCAAGCACAGAAAAAACTTGGACTCATTTTTGTTGCAACTCATTTTCTTTTGGGTATCGAAATGAGTATGGGACAAACTTCATGTTATTCAAAATGATATTGGCTGGAATTTCAGATTTCTAAGTTGGCATCATAAGCAGAGTAATTTTGTATTTCAATTATTGTTTCTAATATTTCAACAACACCAGAAAGATTATTTTGACCAGTACGAATATTTAGAAGTTTTTAAATAAAAATTATTTATTATTATTTACGTAGATAATAATTAATTTCATAAGTTTTTAAATTTACCGCTATTATTTAAGTTGGCAGTACCGTTCCTGTTGTCAAAACACATGTTTTCATTTTTCTAACCTAAAAACATATTTCCTTTATTATTTTATTACGCGATTACAAGCAATTTTTAATCAAATATATTAAGTCTAGCGTGTTATTTACTTCTTTGTAATTATTATATTTCATGTTTTTGTGCAAAATTATTCGTTATTTCACAATATTTTTCCATTTTTCTTTTTCTCAAAATGAAACTTGCCTGTTTCATTTTGATACTTTTACCTTAGAACTCGAAATGAGACAACCAGTTTCATTTTTGTTGCGAATCAAATTGAGTATAGAATCTATACTCAATTTGAATTCAGGTTTTTTCTGTGAGGTCAATAATTTTAAAAACATTTGAATGAATTTAGAAAAATTAGAAGATAAGATAAAATTATTAATTACTTAGTAAAAATTAATCAGTTATAGATTTTAAATAACGATCTTATCTCTTCTAGACCTTAGACCTTATGAAGAAAAAATAGTTATTGGTCAATTGAAATTAGCAATTATGTGAATTCTATTAATTTGTATATGCGATAAAATAGATATAAAAAAATAATCTATAATAAATTGAAACATGTGATAGATTTTATGATATAAAATATAAATAAATTACATTATCTATTTGTTTATAAAAAAATATATATAAAGTGCTTAGAAGACACTTTGGCTATATTGACACTTTCACCTCTCTGCGTAAGTGTTTCTATTAAATTATTAAGTAGAGGCATTATCTTTATTTTGATCTCTTTAAATTTTAATAATCGCACGATGTTATGTATATATTTTTTATTGCATCGTAATTGTGTCCTAAAAAACATACAAAGTGGTCAAAAAAAGGAAATTTTTTAACAATTTTAGAGTTATATATAATTTAGAAAAAATTAAAATTTTAACTATTTTCCATCGGCAATTTTTTTTTACACCCTTTTTTTTAAGGATGTTCAACCCATTAACATAACCTCAAACTAAAAAGTAGTTTTTAACAGAACTAAAAATTTATTTAAAATTTATTACACTCAAATTCGACAGATCTATAATTGTACAATTTTGGAAAAAAATTAATTTGAGTTAAAATTTGTTGTTAAATAATAATTAATAAACATTTTGTATTTTTCCTTAAAAGTTAGTGAACAATTCTAATTTTTATCCAATTCTTACAAACAATAGCTCATTTTGTTCTTTGATAGATTTTCTATACAATTCTGTTTGTTGAATTTTATTAAAAATATTTCGTTCAAAAGTTATTAATAAACAAAAAAATTTCTATTTTTTATATTTTTTAAACAAACCATTAAACAAAATACAAAATGTTTATTAATTATTATTTAACAACAAATAACACAAAATAATTTTTTTTCAAAATTGTACAATTGGATCTGTCGAATTTGGATGTAATAAATTTGAAATAGGGTCAGTTGGGGTAAATGGGAACAAGAGGTTTTGTAGCTTAATTTACAGTTTTAAAATTAAGTTCAACGTCAATATTTTAACTTCAGATCACCTGCAAGAGGTTTTGAGTATTGCCAAGCTTTTATCTTGACAATATTGGCAGCAAGATAATTCGAATTATCGCTCAATGCATAAAAACTTGAAAATCAAAGTCAAACTGTTTCAGTATTTTGTCTCGCATTTCAAAGAAAACAGACTTAAAAATCATACAAAATTTTTTTCTTATTCCTTATGACTCCTATAACAGAAATTCATTTGAATTTTTGATTTTTATCAATTTGGTTAATAATGACAAGCTGTCCCCATTTACCCTGAGTTTTCAAATTTTTGGGGTAAATGGGGACAGCTTGTCATTATTAACCAAATTAACAAAAATCAAAAATTCAAGTGAATTTCTGTTATGGAAGTCATAAAGAATAAGAAAAAAATTTGGTATGATTTACATCATAGTTCATTCAGCGGCCACTTGCTCGAATTGGCGCTGTTTACTGGAGTACTAACATACTCAAGCAACGTCTGTGTATGCGCCGCCATCTTTGTTTTCATTTTCGTTTAAAAATGTCACTTTTTAAACTTTATTTTTTAATAATTTTACTCAAAATTAAGTATTTTTCGGAAAACAGCGAGATTCCTTGTACCCTAATCTATCATCCCTCAAAATTTTAGACAAAAATCTTTTCTCATTTTAGAGTGAAACGTATACTACCAAAACACATTTTCCCATACTATGTCACGTGGGAGGTTTCCACATAACCTTAATACAGAAATATACTTAAGGAAACTTTTTTCTCGCAGTTTTCCTAAAAGTATCAAATTGAGACCAAAAATTGCATCAAATCTTTGCAACGTTTTGATGCACATAAGTTATATCAATCATGGGCGAATTGAATCGACTCAAAATTAAACGAATTTTTTTCAGATATTTTGGTAATAGAACAATTGCGGAGACCATTTCACTATTTAATTTGAAAATGAAAATAACAGAAAATCAAAGACAATGTGCAATTCGATAATTAAAAAGTGACAGCTTATAAACATAACCTAAAATGCATGAGAAAAAATTTGTCGATAAAAACAATATAGCCGAGCTTTTTAGAAGGTAGATGGCAGTTTTGCTTTTTATAAAAACGATTCAGAAAAAATTTAAAGAAAGAAAATAGATGAGTGCTGCCATCTACCTTCTAAAAAGCTCGGCTATATTGATTTTATCGACAAATTTTTTCTCATGCATTTTAGGTTATGTTTATAAGCTGTCACTTTTTAATTATCGAATTGCACATTGTCTTTGATTTTCTGTTATTTTCATTTTCAAATTAAATAGTGAAATGGTCTCCGCAATTGCACTATTACCAAAATATCTGAAAAAAATTCGTTTAATTTTGAGTCGATTCAATTCGGCCATGATTGATATAAATTGATTCAATTTTTTGCATCAAAAAATGAGACCGTTTCGTGTATCATTTCTGAAAATGATACACAAAACGATCTCTTTTTGATATAAGTTATGTGCATCAAAACGTTGCAAAGATTTGATGCAATTTTTGGTCTCAATTTGATACTTTTAGGAAAACTGTGTATGTGACGCTATACGCGACAAATTGTACCTAAGCTCCCAAAATTTTTAGATTACACAGCCACACAAAAAAAAAGAAAAGTTCTGATCTGGGGGTCTGACTATATATTTTCTATGTCTTTTGGGTCGCTGAATCCGAATCCGAGGCCCATTCAACCCCATCACATCAGGTTTTTGAAAAAACCTCAAAAATCCAAAATGGCGGACACTTTTTTGGAAAATTTGTCGGATTCGCTTGAAACTCGCTACTCGGGGGTTTTTAGGTTCGCTGATTACGAATTTGAAGTCAGTTTTCAAAAATTCAAAATGGCGGATCCAATGTGGCGGACATTTTTTTGAAAAATTTGCCGGATTTGCTTGAAACTCGCTACTCGGGGGTTTTTGGGGTCTCTGATTACGAATTTGAAGTCAGTTTTCAAAAATTCAAAATGGCGGATCCAATATGGCAGGATTTTTTGTCAACTTTATTAGATTCGCTTGAAACTCGTTACATGTGGGTTTTTGAAGTCGCTGATTACGAATTTGAAGTCCAATTTACAAAATTTAAAATGGCGAATCCAATAAAGATGTTCTTTTGAGAAATCAAAAACTTGAGTGTTTTAATTCACCCGTATTTACTTTGTATCTTGCGTGTGCCTGCGTCCAGGGCACCTCCACGTGGTGACGGTGGGCAACGGAGTTTGTCTCCTATCCGGCGAAGTCCCTGGATTAATGGCTTTGATGCCGTCATGGCAGACGCACGTAGGAAACGTATTACGATGCAGGGACTCGGAACCCCAGTATCGGCGGTTGAGTGAGAAAGCAGGCGCGTTTAATAGCACAAATTGTAGGTTTTTTTAGATTATGTCCGAATCCTGATATGATAAATTTAAACTGACTTCAAATTCGTAATCAGCGACCCTAAAACCCCCGAGTAGCGAGTTTCAAGCAAATCCGGCAAATTTTTCAAAAAAATGTCCGCTATATTGGATCCGCCATTTTGAATTTTTAAAAACTGACTTCAAATTCGTAATCAGCGACCCTAAAAACCCCCGAGTAGCGAGTTTCAAGCAAATCCGGCAAATTTTTCAAAAAAATGTCCGCTATATTGGATCCGCCATTTTGAATTTTTGAAAACTGACTTCAAATTCGTAATCAGCGACCCTAAAAACCCCCGAGTAGCGAGTTTCAAGCGAATCCGACAAATTTTCCAAAAAAGTGTCAGCCATTTTGGTTTTTTGAGGTTTTTTCAAAAACCTGATGTGATGGGGTTGAATGGGCCTCGGATTCGGATTCAGCGACCTAAAGACATAGAAAATATATAGACAGACCCCCAGATCAGAACTTTTTTTTTTTGTGTGGTTGTGTTATATTTAGTGTTAGTTTTACCTCAATAAAAAGTTCTATTTTAATTAGATAAAATCAAAAATAGATTTTATTGAATATTTTAGTTCTAATAAAGACTTAAATATCAATAGTTTGTATAAATAGTTGACCATCTTTATATATTTTCACTTCAAAAATCAAAAATATAACCTAAAAATTTTGGGAACTTAGGTACCTTTTGTCGTGGAGCGACACATATGGATTTTCGAAAATTTGTATTTAAAAAAAAAATATATAAATTCTAGAAAGGTCAAAAAATTAAGATTTTCTTTTTTTTTTTGATCACCTTTGTTTTTAGAACTCAAATGATGCATTAAAAAAATATAACATTGTGCGATAATTAAAATTTAAAGAGGGGTTTAAAATAAAGTTGGTGCCTCCCCTTAAATAAAATCTAATGAAGCAATATACTTGGACCTTTTATATATATATATATATATATATATATATATATACATGAACTGACCTTATATGATTTGCATCGAGACCTTTGATCTATAAGAAATTTACTTCATTTATAATATAGTTATTGGTTTTCCTGCAGTTGAACGAACAAAATTCTTTTCCAAAGTTCGATGATAAAAATTCTTCAATAAAACAAACTCAATTTTTATTTAAAAACAAAAAAAAACTGAATATAAAACGAATAGAATAAAAAGAAAATTGAAAATTAAGGGGGAAAAAAAGCTTTGTACAAAAGAAGAAAATGATAACGAACGATATATATATATACAATGCATTTTATGAGGACTCTTCTTTATTTTCCCCCCTTTATTTCTGAGACTTTCTTGTTCTCCACCAGATGGTGTCAATGAATTTATAAATGCTCATGCTATTCGAATATTCTCTTCAGTTCGCCATTTGTGAATAGTTGTTTCTATTTTCCAAGTGTGTTCTTCGATAATCGAGTTTATCGAGTGATATCAGGTGAATTTTGTTTTCAAAGTTATTTGTTTTGTTTTGTTTTTTTTTTTTTCATTTTGCTTTTTTTCAATATTCTTGTTTCTAATTTAACGCTACATTTTTATTTTATTGAAAAGAAAAATATATTTCATCGAAGAAATTAAAAAACTATTTTTTTTTCAAAATAGTTAAATTGTTTAGAATTAAAAAAAATAATTTTCATGTGAGGGTGTTGACAATATTTTTCATTTGACATTCATTATTGAGAACTAATATGAATGAATTTAATATTTATTTATTTTTTTTTTTTTTTAAAGGGACAAATAATTGCTACTGATTTTATTAAACGGAGGAAAATATAATATACCCAGAGAAATGTTTTATTTGAATCAAATATAATATATTTGAGTTAAATAAACTTATATTTTATTTTAATTAAATCAAATAAATATTTATTTTCAACAAATAAATAATTAATGACAACAAATAAATATTTATGTGATTATATAGATAAACAAAAGTTTTTTTGTTACAAAGTTAATTCAAATAAAAATTTTTTAATTAAATTAAAATTTATATTAAATTATAACTAAAATTAGGTTATTCACAGTGTGATGATAATTATTTTATATTATACTTTTAATAATAATAATAATAATAATTGCAATTTTAAATATAGCTTAAAATAAGTTTTCTAGAGCAATGAGGTAAATTTATTGATAAAATGTTAACAGTACTGAACAGTTAATAATTTTTTCTAATATAATTAATTACACTGAAAAAAAATTTATTTGATTCAAAATAATCGGTTACTTAACTATTATTAAATAAATATTTATTTGTATCAAATATTTATTATTTAAATCAATTAAATTGTATTTTTTTCAAATACAGAAATTATTGGTTAAAATATAGTTTGATTGATTTAAATAAAAATTATTTGGTTTAAATAAATATTTAGTTGATAATAGTCAAGAATCTGATTATTTGAATTAAATACATTTTTTTTTTCAGTGTATCGATGAAATATTATTGTGAATATAGATACTTGTTATCAGAGGGTTGTAATATATATAGTTTAAATGATAAATATATTATTTGAATTGTACTGTTTACCTAAAGGAAAATTTTATAATGATTTCTATACCGTAAGGTCCATTTCGAACCGCAAAACTAGGGTTTTTCTTAATCATTTTTTCTTCATTTTTTGAAATTCTTAAAATAAAATTTTTTTTATTGCAAATTGACTAAAAATAGCTATTTAAATATATTTTTTTATTTATACTTTTTAAAATATTTTTTTCAGATGAATTTAAAAAAATGCCATTGTATACAATTCTATTTTTTGAGATGAACCTAACTGTATTCATTATCACCTCCATGAAGTTGGCTTCGACGCTCAGCGCCGAAAATTGTTTTTCGTGGAATCAAAAATTTGAAATTACTTTTTTTTTAATTTTTCAATCCAAATAATACCTTGAAAAATACTTCTTAAGACATTGTGTGAACCCTAAACCTTTTTAAAAAATGTTTTGATATTTTTGGTCCCATAAAAATAATTTTCGACGCTGAGCGTCGACGCCAACTTCATGGAGGTTCATTATCAAAAATTATTCGCATCAACTTTCTTTTGACAATTTTTAATTATGTCATTTAGACAAATGTATTAACTTTTTTGATTTATTTTTCTTTTTTGAACTTAATTTATAATTATTTATTATTTTTTATCATTTATTATTAATTATTAATTATTAATTTTTAATTATTATTATTAATTATTATTATTAATTATTAATTATTAATTATTTATTATTATTTATTATTTGTAATTATTATTATTATTTATTATTATTTGCTACCTATTATTACTTATTATTACTTATTATTTATATATTATTTTATTTATCTTAACAAAATTTTAATTATTCAAAAATATATATAAAAAATATTTTATATACAATTTAAAAATGATACCGCAATTAAAATAGATTAAAATTTTCTATTTGAAATATAAAATAAAGATTAAAATGAATAGATATTTTTATCTTGAGAATTTCGATTATTATTAATTCGACAATATTGATAAAAACTTATTTCACGTTTTTCATAATAGATTTATAATTCGAATGAGACTATTAAAAAAAAATACACGTGTCGCATTCATATATATTTCATTGAGTTGGCGAAAAATTTTTATCGAAATAAGAAATATAATTTTTTTTTTTTTTTTTTTTTTGAATATCAGCAAAATTATTTTTATGCATTTTTTTTTTATAATATGTAACTTTTATCAAAGTTGTGATTTAATTTTTTTTTTTTTATTTATTTAAAATTTTATCCTCACACGTGATGTGTATACATATATACATAATTTTTTTTTCCCTCTCTTCTTTGATAATCCAATAAAAATTCACAGAGAAAAGATATATTACATCGGATGTTTTCTGTGACGTAGTTTTGTATAACAGTCTTAAATCAGTTAAACGACACGAATGAAATTCTCTTCAGTTAGATCCTCCAAGTCTCTTCATTTTGCTTTTGTATATATATATATATATATATATATATATATATTTTATGTAACAACTTCACACCTTATAATATTTTATGCGGGTGAATTTGAATACATATTATAAAACATAACTTTTATCTCTTTTCATATACAAATTTTAGTTAGTTATATATATTTTTTTTAATGTTAATTTTTATTATTTTAAATTTATATTTATTTAAATATTCATTTTGTTTTATTATTAATTAAATATTATTTTATTTATTTATCTATTATTACAAAATAAAAATATTTGTAATTTTTCCATCTAGTAATAATTATTGTGAAATAATTTTTTCAGGATTATATTATATTTTATTCATTATATTTATATTTTCATTATATTTTAGAAAAAGTTTTTAGAAAATTTTACTTTGGATTTTGTTTTATTTTTATGTTATTTTTTTTTTAGTTTTTCTTTAGGAGAAATAAATTTCGTTACCTATGTATTTTTTTTTAGAATGTAGATTAGAAAAAAAAAAATTTTTGTATATTTAAATAAGAGCAAATTTTTTCTTGTCTCTATTTACTAATGGGAGAAATTATGATTTTTTCTTTTTAGACATGCCCCCGACCACGACAAACTCGACTATCGGGGAGACGATAAAATCGGTATCAGATCCATCATCCAATGGTGATCTTAAAGAAAAAAGTGACGTCAAACCTGGACTTTATGATAACATAGAACTTCAAAAACCATCGAAATTGGGACCTTTTGAATTTGAAAATGAATTATTATGGAATTACATTATTTTCTTTGTTGTTTGGCACAGTATAGCAATTTATGCAGCCCTCACATTCCCTTATTTCACTCACAAATTAACAGCACTATGGAGTAAGTATTTTTTTTTTTTTTTGATAAATAATTAATAAGTTTTATATATTTTTAATAAATTTTTACATATAAAATTTTTTTTTATTTTAATATTTATTTTACTATTTCTCATGTATTTTGTTCTTTTTTTTATTATAACGTTTGAATAAGAAGAAAGAAAATAAATTTTTTTCAATTTCCATATTATCAAAAAAAAATAAAAAAATCAATTTTATGATTGGAACGCATAATTAATTTTTTTTTTTTTTCTTCAAGTGTTGGGAGTCTATACTTATACAAAAATTGGAGAAACGGCTGGTGCTCATCGTTTATATGCACATAGATGTTACAAAGCAAAAACACCTTTGAGAGCGTTGTTGCTCCTCTTTTATTATTCCAATGGCACGGTAAGTTAAATTCATTTTTTATTTATCTTCAAATTTGTGAAAGTGTTCATTTAATTCATTTTTATTCTCTTTTTTTTATTTCTTTTTTTTATTGTTTCCACTTAAAATAATTATGCAATAAATTTTAATGCATGAACAATTTTTTGCAAAAAAAAAAAAAAAATTTGCAAACACTTATTTTAATTAAAAATTTTAGAAAATATTGCAATTATAAAAATTCTTTAAAATTTAATTATGGTTTGAAATTTTTTTGTTCATTAAAACTAAAAAAAACTATACAAAAATTTTTAATTCAAATAATTTGCTTAAATCAGATTTCAAAAAAAAGATTTCAAAATGGAACATTAAGAATTTTTATAGAAATTTTTTCTACTAAATTAAAATCTTGAAAAAATTTGTCTTAGTTCTATTTTAAAAATATTCGAAATAAATTTTCTTGATGATATTTCTATCGAATAAAATAATAATATAAATATATAAATATTAATTTAATATCCAATAATAATAGTTAATTGAAATAAAATATTAATTAATTAATTAAATTTATTAAAAATAAAAAATTGACTTTTTCGACTTTTCTTGAAATTTAAATCGACTAAAACGTCTTATTTTACAATTTAAAGTCGATCCGAGGTCTGAAGAGAAATTTTCATGTAACAAAAATTAATTTTACAAAAATAAAAACTAAAAATTTTTTACTTTTTTTTTTTAATTGCAGTTTACAATTAGCAATTGGGTAAAACTTCATCGAATTCATCATAAATATGCTGAGACGGAAGCTGATCCAACAAATTCAAATCGTGGATTTTTCTTCGCACACATTGGTTGGTTGATGATGAAGAAACACCCGGAAATGATTAGACGTAAGCGTCAAGTCGATATTAGTGATATTAAAGCTGATCCCCTCGTACGATTTGGAGACAAGTAAGTTTCAATATCTTATCTTTTCTATATTTATTATATATATACAGTTTTATTTTCATTTATTTTTATTTTACTCCTTCATTTTATAAATTGATATGAATTTCTTTTCCATAAAAAATACATTTTTTCAATTTTTATAATTATTTTTGTTCTTAAAATAAATAAATTAATTTTAGTTTTTTTTAAAATTATATTTCTTAAATTATGAACATATTTAAAGAAACAAATTTTTAACAAATATAATTTTATCACTTTTATTTTACTTTAAATTTAAAAAAAATTTAAATTTGAATTAAATATCATTTTTAAAAATTTAAATTAATGAAAAGAATTTTATCTTTTTTTTTTATTAAAACTTAAATTTTATCAAAAATTGTAATAAAAAAAAAATAAAATTATATTAAAATAAAATTGAAATTAAATTTATTTAATTATTAATATTTTATCGAATTTAATTTAATTTGTAATAAATATTTAATTAATAACAAAATTTTTTTTATCTTTTTTTTTTTAGGTATTTCAGAGTTTGGAAATATTTGTTGTGCTTCATTCTTCCCACTGTTGTGCCAGTTTATTGTTGGAATGAAAGTTGGTACTATGCAATTTTGTCACAATGCTTTATTCGTTACGTTTTTCAACTAAATGTGACATTCAGTGCAAACAGCTTTGCCCACTTATGGGGTCATAAAAAACCCTACGACAAGTAAGTAACATGAATTTGCATTCCTTAATATTCAGCAAGTAATTTTACGTTAAGTCACATAATCAGCTAAAATAATGGTGCTCTTAAGGGTCTCAGGTTCCATTTAAAATTTAATAACAGCCAAAGTAATTGACCCTAAAGTTTATGCCGTTTAATCGTCCAATGCAGCACCACACACCTTTCGAGTCCTTATAACTATCAAATCGAACAGTTAATCCCCTTCCAATTAAGTGGAAAATATTTTTAAAAAAAATTTAATAGCTTTTGATATTGAAATGTAACAGTTTTTTTTGGTATTTAGTTCTTTTTTTCGGGACACATGAATATTCCTCACATTAGATCTATTGAATTTTTTGTGGTGTCTAAAAATTATTTATCGAATTTTTATACTAGCAAAATTTTATAAAGTAGATTTTATAATGAGCCGAATTTTTCATATCAAAAAACTTAATATTCAATTATTTTTTAAAAATCCTTTCTTTTGCATATGCAAATTAAAATTTTCTTATTCATAGGGAAAACAAAGTTTTTATTATTAAACATAATAAAAATATTCATATAATTCGTATTATAAAAAATTATTTAAATTTATTAATTCCTATTTAAGTAAATTCTGATTTAATAGAATTTATATTTAACTGAACACTTTTAGAACCATTTTTAGGTACCGAATTTTTATTTGACAAAATTTCTCTTTATTCAACTTTTTATTTTAAAAAAATTCTAATTTAGTTTAATTTTCATATTCAACAGAATTTTAAGTGATTTCAATTTTTAATTGTCAGGAATTCCAATTCTTCGAATCTTCATTTGTCCGAATTTTTATTTGCACGAATTGTTATTTAATACAATTTTTAAATCGATAAACCTTCATTTGTCCAAAATTGCAAATGACCGACTGAAAATTGGGACTCATGATTATGTTCTAAAAATCATTTGTTAGAATTTTAATTTTATGGAATTTCATTTGTTATAATTATTTTTGAGCCGAATTTTTATTTGTTCGAATTAGAATTTTGCAGAATTTTCATCAATTTTCAAATAATAATTCAAACAAATGAAAATTCATCTGAAAGCAAATTCTATGCAATGAAATTCTACCCAATAAAAATTCTGTGAAGTGGATTTTTGGTTATATAAAAATTCTGTAATATAGAAAATCGTTTTAATGAAAATTCTGCAAAATACTAATTCGAACAAATAAAAATTCGGCATCTAAAAATTGAGTAAAGTAAAAATTTGTTTTAAAAAAAAATTTATAACAGATGCTAATTGAAAAATGAAAATTTGTCTAAAAAATAATTAAATCGAATACAATTCTTTAAAATGAAAAATTATGATTTTTATGGGAATCATAAATTCTGTTAAATGAAAATTGTAATATTTGAAAATTCCATGTATTAGAAAATTTGCTTTACAAAAGTTTAGTTAAAATAGAAATTCTATTAAATTAGAATTTAGTGAAACAGAAATTTTAATGTGGGAAATATTTATGCGTCCCTTTTTTTCCAGTTCAATTTAGTAGTATAAACAGCAATTTATTTTTTTCAGTATTATTTGTAATAATTAAAAAATAAATATAGAAAAAAATTAAACAAAAACTTTTTTTTTTAATTTTTATTTATTTTTTTCATGAAAATCGTGGAAATTGTAAAATCGAAAATAAAACTATTAATATTCGTCCTTAGGAATTATTCCGAAAATTCAATCTGGATTTGCGCTGTATTGAGATTCAAATTGAATGAAAAATTTAAATTTACACGGAATGAATTGGATTGAAATCGTACACTGAAAATAGATTCCATGTTCATTAGTTTTCCAATGTTTCCATTTTCTTTCTGTCTTTTTTTTATCTGTGTATGTTATTAATTATTGAATTATTTCTTATAATGAGTCTTTTTATTTTGCATTTTTCCATTTATTAAGATGCATTATAACTTGGATAAAAATATAAAAGTAGAACACACACTTTTTATATTATTATTTATCTTTTTAATTCATATTTTTCACAATTTTAAGAATTACGATATTCTTAAAATAAGAAAGATCCATAAATTTCCATGAAAAGAAAAATCTTAAATTAATTTATGTGAATTATTTTTCTATTATAAGAAGAATTTTATTATTTTATTCAACTATATTTTTGAACGTAGAATAATGAATATTCAGTTTTAATAAAATTATCATAATCTTAATTTAAGTCTAAAATTTGATTATTCATTTGAAAACAGTATTTTTTCTATTAAAAGTAAAAACATAATTATGTTATAAGTTTTTTTTTTTTTAAATTTTGTCGAAAGCTGTCTTTAAAAAAATGTTGCATCTGAAAATAAGTCTTCATTTTTCTCCTTTAAAATAAAATATTAAATTTTTTGAAAATAATTGAATTTGTGAAGAATTTTATTAAAATTATTGAAAATAATTAATTCAGAGGAGAATTTTAATTTAAAAATTGTTAAATGATTGAAATAAAAAAAATCTGAAGAATGACGTATTTTGTAAAAAAGTATAAAAAAAGTCGAAAAAGTCGTATCTTATTTAAAATAAGTCGAAAAAAGTCTTATTTTCGAAAAAAAGTATAATCCGAGGCATCAGAATAAAATTTTTCTTTTAACAAATGAACTTTTCTTTATATCAGTCTTGAATGGTTAAAAATAAAAAAAAAAAATTTGTTAATTATGTTTCGCACGAGGGAATTTTTTACTTCACCAAAAAATTTCTCATCTTCATTTTACGTTTTAGAAAAGAAAATTCAATTGAATAAATCAAATTTAATTATGTCTGCAGGAACATTGCTCCAACGGAACACAAAGCAGTCTCCATTGTAACTATGGGCGAGGGGTGGCATAATTATCACCACACATTCCCTTGGGATTATAAGGTGAGAAAAAAAAGAAAGGCCCTTTCAAAAAGCTTTATATTTTTTTATTTCAAAAAGAAAAATATATCATTTTTATTTTTTTATACGTATTATTAATTTTTTTCTTAATTCTTTTTTTTTTTTTTTTTTTTCTTTGGAAGATAATAACAAAAAAATTCAATAATTAAAATTTTTTACTTATTATTCTTGAAAAATAAATTATTAACTAAAAAATAATTTTTAGGCGGCTGAACTTGGCGACTATGGAATGAATGTAACGACTGGTTTTATCGACCTTTGCGCTAAACTTGGATTGGCATACGATTTAAAGCAACCCTCTAAGGATTTAATCAAATCAGTTTGCAAGAACAAAGGAGATGGCACTCATCCTGTGTGGAAAGAGGTTCCCGAACCAATTGCATCTCACTAAAAAAAACAAAAAAAAAAAAAACTTTCCATAATGAAAAAAAAAAATCTCCATTTTTCCCTCCAGAACACACAAGTTCATTATTTTTTTTTTTTTCGCGGAAATTCAATTCTGCCGTTTGTTCGAGTTTCATTTACAGAAGTTTGCATCCTTAAGACAAGTTAGAATTTCTTTTGATTTTTTTTTATTTCCCTATCAATTTAGTTCTTTATCATTCAGATGCTAATATTTTTGTCAAGTGATTATAAAAAATTCGATTTTTGAAGTGGTAGAATAATAATTTTGTTTATTTTTTTTTCGTTTTTTTTTTGTTTACTATTTTTAATCAAATGCACGTGTATATTTTTTATTCTCAATGAGAATTTCATGAAATCTGTTTGGTCTGCCAAAGAATGATAAATATGAAAAAAGACTGGACATTTATGAAACATTTGAAAATGAAAAAGAAAGATAATAATAGAATTTCAATTAAAATAAATAATATTTAAAGATTTATTTTAATAATACGAGGCAGTTTTGTAAATCGCTAATTAAACAAATATCTATGACGAATGTATAGAAAATGTGATTATTCTTTTTTTTTAATGTAATAATAATAATAACAATAATAATGAAAGAACATCTACACACTTTCAAATTATAAGTATTTGTATGGTTTAATTGTTATTTTTTACCCTTTGCTTCTCCGTATTGCAATACTTGTAATATATAATTTTCAAACGGAGATTGTCCAAGAATTCCTCATTGTAATTTTTATCTCTAACACATAATATTTAAAATAAAAATGCAATGTTAATGGATTTTGAAATTTTTTTTTCTCATATGTATTCAACTCTTAATATTTTTAATAATTTTAATATTTAATATTATTTAACTCGTTGAAAAATGGTCTTAAATTTTTTACTTTTTATAATAGAGATGTACGAATCAGAAATTTCAGATATTGAATCGAATCTTTATTTTATAATTATAAATTCTTAACATAGGGTAAGTGTACTAATTACGGCGAGTGTACCAATTACGGCGCGTTCATAAAAAATAACTATTATTACTATTATATTTAATATAACTGTTGCCAAATGATTAAAAAAAATTATTTCAATCTTTTTTTGATACAAATACTTATAAAGATGCACATTTAACCCTTTAAGTCACACATTTTTCTTTTTACTAAATTGGCTTGAAAATTGTTACTTGGGGGTTTTCGGGGTCGCTGATTACGAATCTGACATTAGTTTTTAAAAATTTAAAATGGCGGATCCAATATGGCGGACTTGGAGTTAAAAATTAACTGAATTCGCTTGAAAATTGTTACTCCGGGGTTTTCGGGGTCGCTAAATACGAATCTGATGTCAGTTTTCAAAAATTCAAAATGGCGGATCCAATATGGCGGACATAAAAATTAAAAATTAACTGAATTCCCTTGAAAATCGATACTCGGGGGTTTTCGGGGTCGTTGATTACGAATCTGAAGTCAGTTTTTAAAAATTCAAAATGGCGGATCCAATATGGCGGACTTGGAGTTTAAAATTAACTGAATTCGCTTGAAAATTGTTACTCGGGGGTTTTCGGGGTCGCTGAATACGAATCTGATGTCAGTTTTCAAAAATTCAAAATGGCGGATCCAATATGGCGGACATGAAAACTAAAAATTGACTGAATTTTTTTGAAAATCTATACTCGGGGGTTTTTGGGGTCGCTGAATACGAATCTGATGTCAGTTTTCAAAAATTCAAAATGGCGGATCCAATATGGCGGACATGAAAACTAAAAATTGACTGAATTTTTTTGAAAATCGTTACTCGGGGGTTTTTGGGGTCGCTGAATACGAATCTGATGTCAGTTTTCAAAAATTCAAAATGGCGGATCCAATATGGCGTACTTGGAGTTTAAAATTAACTGAATTCGCTTGAAAATTGACACTCGGGGGTTTTCAGGGTTGCTGAATACGAATCTGATGTCAGTTTTTCAAAATTTAAAATGGCGGTTCTAATATGGCGGACTTGGAGTTGAAAATTGATTAGATTCGCTTGAAAATTGTTACTCGGGGGTTTTCGGGGACGCTGAATACGAATCTCATGTCAGTTGTCGAAAATAATAATTTCATTTTTTTTATCTATCCTGCTCTCAGCGTTACCCAGAACCAACGACGTGGACTTGGCAAGATTTTGGTTCCACCTTGTTTTTTTTATTTATTTATTTTTTTTAATTTTTATAAATAAAACAAATTACGATCGTCGCAAAAAAAAGTCAGTGAAACAAATGACGATCGTCAACAATCTTTATGATAGTAAAAAAAGGTATACATTGGATTCAGTTACAAAAACATAAATGCTAACAATTTTGTAAATAACAATACTGCTGAGTGTAAAAAACGTTTATTTTTACAGGTTACTAATCCAAGGGTTGTCAGGTACATGATTTAAAGATAAGCATCTATTATTCCTATTTAAACATTTAAAATTCTAAAATTCTATTTTTATTTTTTTATTCAGCGACCCTGAAAACCCCCAAGTAACGATTTTCAAGCGAATTCAGTCAATTTTCAACTTCATGTCCACCATATTGAATCCGCCATTTTGTATTTTTTAAAACTGA
Organism: Leptopilina boulardi; assembly: GCF_019393585.1. Classification (NCBI taxonomy): domain Eukaryota; kingdom Metazoa; phylum Arthropoda; class Insecta; order Hymenoptera; family Figitidae; genus Leptopilina; species Leptopilina boulardi. The sequence continues at coordinate 1,252,269 of NW_026137813.1, forward strand.
CATCAGATTCGTATTCAGCGACCCTGAAAAACCCCTGGTACCGATTTTCAAGCGAATTCAGTAAATTTTTAACTTCATGTCCGCCATATTGGATCCGCCATTTTGATTTTTTAAAAACTGACATCAGATTCGTAATCAGCGACCCCGAAAACCCCCGAGTAACGAGTTTTAAGCGAATGCGTTGACTTTTTATTTTTTCGTCCGCCATATTGGATCTGCCATTTTGAAATTTAAAAAACTGACATCGGATTCGTATTTAGCGACCCTGAAAACCCCCGAGTAACGATTTTCAAGCGAATTCAGTTAATTTTAAACTCCAAGTCCGCCATATTGGATCCGCCATTTTGAATTTTTAAAAACTGACATCAGATTCGTAATCAGCGACCCCGAAAACCCCCGAGTATCAATTTTCAAGAGAATTCAGTTAATTTTTAACTTTTATGTCCGCCATATTGGATCGGCCATTTTGAATTTTTAAAAACTAAAGTCAGATTCGTAATCAGCGACCCCGAAAACCCCCGAGTAACGATTTTCAAGCGAATTCATATGAAATATAATTGTAATATGTGTAATATGTATAATTGTATAATGTGACGCAAAGGGTTAAACAATTATTAATTTAATTATTTGAGATCAAATTTTTTTCCGCGCCGCAATTGAAACATTTTTAAGATTTCCATTGGCTTCAATTTCGGCGGGCAAAGTATCTTCAAAATACACGTAATTTTGGTCACCGAAATTGATACACCGAAACTGATACAAACTCGCCGCAATAGAAAATTACGGTATTAGTTTTAATTTCTCATATTTGTTTAAATAATCGATTTTTATAGGGTTAAAATTTTTTTTAATTTTTAATATTAAAATTGGTGAAGAAAACACGTTTTTCCAACAGACAAGAAAACCTGGCAACGCTCGTAACGAATCTGTTTTACCAACTAATGGTAAAACAGGGAAATGACAATATAAATAATTACAGACTTACAGAAATCTTCCTTACCGTCTGATTGTAAAATAAACATAAAAAATTATTTTCTTACACCAATCATCCTTACCAACTGATAATAAAAATATAGAAACTTACCGACTTACAGAAAACTTCCTTACCGACTGATGGTAAAACATCAAAAAGAAAATACAAAAAATTACCGACTTACTTTACTTTCTTTACCAGCGGATGGGAAAATGAAAGTATAAAAATTACCGACTTACAGAAAACTTTCTAACCGACTGATGGTACAAACCTTAAAATGAAAATATTCATATTCTTATCATCAGTCGGTAAAGAAGATTTCTGTAAGTCGGTAGTTTTTTGAATTTTAATTTTCATGGTTTACCATCAGTCGGTAGGGAAGTTTCCTGTGTGACGATAATTATTTATATCTCTATTTTCCGGGTTTTATAATTAGTCGGCAAATAAGATTCTTGTAAGTCGGTAATTTTTTATATTTTCATTTTATTTTTTTTGTCAGTAGTTAATACAAGTGTTACGAACGAGAAAAATTAATTATTTAATTTTTATAATTTTAAACAATTACTTAAAATTTTCTATTCGCCGGAGGAACCAAGTTGCCATTAAAAGTCAAAATGAACATTTAACTTAATAATGTTTATTTTTATGTGGGTTCGATTAATTATATCGCCGATAGAAGACGAAACTGCCAATTTAATCTTTAGATCGTAAATAATGTTTCTTAGCTTTGAGATGAAAATCCACACTATTTTTGACAGCACAAATAAAAAGGTCTATTTGATTGAATAGAACAATTGGAATTTTAGTTTACAAAAATTTATTAAAAATCAAAGTAAAAATTGCAAAAATTACACATTATATGCTTTCTTTTGTAAAGAATAATGTTTTTGGAACGATACAGTTTTTTATTACTTACGGCTAGATTTCTCTTACACACTACCGTCGAGAGAGCTTGTTGAGAAGGGAGAATTCTCGCGATCTCGTCACACAATCAACGGGCAAAACGAAAGAAAGGTGTTATGCGTATTTCCGCGTCTCGAAACGCGGTACCGGTACCCTATCAGACACAAGCGGCGCAGGTACAATCCGTACGGACTGGCCGGTTTTAAGAACAAAAAATTATTTAATAAATTATAAATAATTTATTAAATAATTTCTCACTGTACTGATCAACCGATTGGGACTCAGCCGGTTCAAGGTTCGATTTAATTTTACGTCCGCCCAAAGAAAATAGAATTTAAATTGGAGCCAGCTCGCAGACGGGCCTTATTCTTAAAATTAAAAATTGGCTCAACGACAATCTATCGTGATTCAGCAATTTTAATTTTAGAAATTTAAGCACTGCTGTTAATTTACCTGGCTCAACGAAAATCTATCGTGATTCAGCAGGTATATTATTGAGCTTTCTCCACAGTTTAAACTCTAAGTTCACTTTTTAAAGAAATAATGCAAAAATCAGTAACACGTACTAAGTGATTGACTGAAGACGAATAGGCAATGAGGCCCTATGAGCTTCTGCTTATAAAGAGCATCGCGAGATGCACTTAGTGGGATTAGTGAATCAGGGGTAGAAGGATTCTGGGGGTTTCAGGGGTATCGATAAGAAAACTTAGATCATCGTCCATCGATATTCTCAGAACCCATGATTCTTGTTATTCTTTTCTTTGTTGACACTATTGGAACTGCACATCTCCATATGTGTAAGTGTATATATGTGTTTTTAATAAAGTATAACTCGCAACCTTTGTTGAATTCCAGAGCGGTCATAGTTCTGCACAGATTATCGTTTTCATATTAAAAATGAAACTATTTTCCTTTTTTATATATGCATATACATTTTACGCATACACACGTACATTTACCTTAGTACACATACATATATGCACGACATACATGTCTCAAAAATTTTCTTCTCTTTTTTTTTTTTATATGCATTTTGTTTTTTTTACAAAATTGACCCTCTTAAAATAAAATCTTAATTGTTGCGAGTTTATATGTGCTTGGAAAATGTGACATGTTCCAATTTAAGCTATCAACAATTATTCTATCTTTATTTCCCTTTTTTTTTTAATTTGAAGGTATTATAAGGAAAAGAATAGGGGAAGGAAGGCAGTGTTTGCATCGCGCGATACTCCTCAAGCGCCTCACACATATGCGTTACGCAGGCTATGGGGAGTCCGTGTCTGTGTGTACCGCATCCACGCTACGAGACTCATTGCACCTGAACGCGTGAGAAAGAGAGAGAAAGATAGATAGAATTGACATATGCGATTCTTCTCCCTTCTTATAAAATAATACATTTTCGTAAATATAATAATTGCAATATAATAATCACATTATTGTTGGTTACTATAATATGCGTAGAAATGTGCAACCAAACAATGTATACACATATCTATGCATATCACTTTGGCATACTATGAACACACGTACACACGATAAAAATAATGCACACGCATACGTGCATATACAATGCATATTCTTTGAAATAATATTTGATAATGATGATTCTAATAAGTAGAAAAATAGTATTGGTAATATATCCAATTGTTTATAATAATAATTATGATTAATTATTAATATTAATTTTAGTAAATGTAATTAACAATGATAATAATACGATTTATCATTATTAATAAAAAAAATCATGAATTAACAATAATTTGCATATTGTTAATTAATTAATTACTGCAAATTACTAATAAAAATGAGTAAAGTATAATTGTTTTATTTATAATAATATTTTAGTATCTTTATATAAGGTAAGTACACTATATTATATTTTTCATGCATATATTTATAATATTCAAGCTTGAATATTGGTATTAGATAATTAATATAGTTTATAATATAGCATAATATAATATAGTATAAATCATAATATAGAATAATATAACATAAGATAGAATAAAATAATATATTATAATATAACAGTTTAACAAAGTTATATTATAATATCATAGTCATAGATACATTTTTAGAAGCAACGAGAATATAAGACTGTGTGTGTGGAGTATCACTCAACGCGCGCGATTATCGGGGATTCAAATTACATGCCTATATACATTGTGGCATCGACTTGGAGATTTTATTCTTAAATAATTTTCAATTATTCTTGAAATTATTTATTATCATTTTATTTATCTTTTATTTATAATTTCGTTACGATAGTTCGTAACAATCCACCGCGGATTTTTCCGTTTTCGTCCCCGAAAACTCATGGTCTCGACCACAGCATTCCTTATACTTTGTATATCGACATATAATCTAAATATTGTGTCTACTTGGTGACTCTTCTAAGCACTGCTACAGTATAGGACCCAGTATCAATGTCTTTGTGCTGATACAAATCAGTTCATTTCGTGAAGTGATCAAGTGCGCTTGTGAAATTTAAAATCTCTGGGATTATTTTATTTTGAACAATTTTAGTGGATATCGGAGGATTTTATTTTAAACAATTATTGTAAAAGTGCGAATAGTGCAAAAACTTTGGAAGACTATATTTTTTTTTTTATTATAACAATTAGTGTAAAAGTGCGGGTGGTGCAAAAACTTTAAAAAAAAACTATTTTTTTTTTTTAAAAAAAAACAATTAGTGTAAAAGTGCGGGTGGAGAGTAAAAAAAAATGGCTGGAAATGCGGAAAACAGCAGAGAATTTATGGAGAGGTTTAGTAAGTTTCAAGATTTTCTATTTTTTTATTTCTTTTTACTATTATTGAATTATTTATTGATTGTTTATAACAATCGATAAATATATCTCATTCTCGGTAAACAAATACACACATCCTTTTAAAAATAGATAATAATTATTATTATTATAAAAAATTTTTTTTTTTTTTTTTTTTTTTTTAACCTAATTTATTTATCTTAATAATTATTTAATAATTTTAATTTTGTTTATAATAAAAATTTTATTTATTTATTATTATTATTATTTTTTTTATAGATTTCAAATAAAATTAATAATTTTTGTTATTAATTTATAATAATAATTATTATTGATCATTAAATATTAATTAAACAATTTAAAAATATTTCAAAATGAAAATCGTTCATAATTTTGAATTTGCTTTCTAAATGCTATCAAATGTATATTCCATGCTCTTGGAGGGGTATGTATATAGTCGATGCGGCGCCGCATCTTACACTTGATGACAGCATATATAGATATACATGTATACACAGTTCCAGCGCGATGATCATAATATGAACCCAGACACATTATATTACAAAAAAATATTTTAAAATTAAAACTAAAATATATTATTATTACTATTATTATATTTGTTTAATTTTCTTTTTTTTTTTTTTTTTTTTTTTTTTTTTTATTAATTAAATTAATAACATACATTGTACATAATTTAAATATAATTAATATTTTTAATTATTAACAATCGATTATAATTAATATATATAATTTTTTTTTTTTTTTTTTAACTTTCTTTAAAATTTTAATTGTTTATAATTTATTAGCAATATAAAATTACTTAATCAAAATATTTTGTAAATGTAAAATTAAAATTGATTAGAATAAGTAATTATTTTCAACTTTATTATTGATGTTTTATATAAAAAATTCTTTGTTCGTAAAAATAAATTGACATTTAAAATTGCATTTTTTTTGTCTTGGTTCATATATTCAAAGTGCTATTAGGCATGGGTACCATCTATTTAGATGGGTGCGCGTACAGACAGCTCGGCGCCACAGCTCATGCCTTGTACACAGTATATATATATATATATATATATATATATATAGAGAGTATACATGCTTACGGTTTGAACATAGTGACCACAATATAGGATTTAAATGCACAGTGCATATACTGAGTTTTATGAATGAATTTCTCCTATATTTTTATTTAATAAACAACATGTATTAGTTAACTAATTAATTATTAATTAATTATTTATTTAATAGAAATTTCGTAAAAAAAAATTTAAGTTTACTAAGTTTTGTTTATTTAATAAATTTATTTAATGTTATAAATTTTTAGCAACAATTTTTTTTTATACATATAAAAAATTGTTTATTTAACAATTTTCAAAAATTTAATAATAAAATTTGGTACATATAATAAAATTTTGATAATTATTTAAATTTTAATAATACTTATATTATTATTATAAAATTTTATTTCTGTAACAATTTCTTTAATAATTATTATATTATTATTTATTTATTTATTTATATTTATTTATTTATCTTTTTTGTTTTTAATTAGTTAATTTTATAAAAATTTACCAAGAATTATAAATTATTTAATAAATATTTATTTTAATAAGAATTATGGGAATTTTTGTTAACTTAAAAAAAAAATTGTTTATTTAACAAATTTTTAATATTTAATACAAATCTCCAATAATAATTTAAAATTTAGCAAGAATAATTAAAGCATTTAATAAATATTCGGCTCAATAATAATTTTATAAATATTTAGAAAAATTATTTATTTAACAAATTTTTAATAATTATTACATTGTTTTTATTGTAATTTTTTTTTTTTTTTTTTTTTTTTTTTTTTTTTTTTAAATTGAAAATTTTTTTTTTTTTTGAAATCAATGACATTTTTTAATTAGGCTTATAGTTTACGAGATATTTAGGATTTTATCTGGCAGTACCTTTTTATATAAATTTTCGAATGTTTTGAATTTGGAGAAAAAAAATTTTCAATCTCGATTTACATGTTTTAGATCTCAAAATTTCGTGTCTCATTGTGGTAATCAAATTTCGGTATTGATACGAACTACAAGAAAATGAAGTTTAAAAATTTATTTTTATTTATTTATTCCATAATTTTGTTTATTTAACAATAAAAATTTACCAAAATTTATCTGATTTTAACGTATTTTTGTTTAGTTATCGAATTTTTACGAAATTCAATAATAATTTTTATTACTTTGAAGAAAAATTGTTAAAATTAAATTTAAAGTTGGTTCAATGTAGGATCTATGTCGGTCGGCCTATCTAATGACAAATGCTCAATCTGTCGCTTGACTATATCCCCTCTATGTAGGCTAAGTAATATAGGACCTCTATAGAAGATATATATATATGCGCTATGTAGGCCATAGTATGTAGAATCTATATAGGACTTAAATGTATTATTTACGTAGGTCAAATGTTCTACAATCTATATGGAGTTTTTATTTGATTTCTATATAGGCTTAACAGTATAGAATCTATATAGAAATTTTGAGGAAATCCGATATAGATGAATATAATATAATCTATGTAAGACTTGAAATCATTTCGAATTAGGAAGAATAATAATTGCATTATTATTGCAAAATTTTAATTATTTTATGCCCCCTTTTTTTTTTATTTATTTAACAATTTTTATAATTAACAGGTAATTTTTCTATAATTTACCAAAAATTATTAATTATTCTAAAATTGCGCTTTATTAATAAATTTAATAAATTTTGTTATAATTTTTATTATTTAACAGAAATTGTTTATTGAACAATAAAAATAGAATTTTATTAATTTTTATTAAATTTGAGATAATTTTTATAAATTACAATTATTTAATAAAACTTTTATTAAACTTTAGTAATAATTTTTATTTAAATTTTCATATAATTGCACTATTATCATCAATCAAATTTTTTTTTTTTTTTTTTTTAATATATGAATCGAAAAAACTTTATAACCTAGAGATTTTGTTAGTTTTTACAGCAAGAGCTGAAGGAGGGGTGGTTTCCGCTGTGTGTTCCCACACCGGTATTAGATACCGCTTTACGATTGAAGAGGGTAAGTACTGTGAATAAGAAAATAAGGTAAGAAAAAATATACATATATACACATACACATATACATTTGTACTTAATTACAGACGGATGGCATTGGTATAAGGCCAATGAATATGAAGGTGCAAGCGATGCTGATGATGAGCGCGGTGAGGAGGAAAGGATAACGGTCGGGTGCAATATTGCAGCCCGCGATCGCAGCCCCGGCTCATCACGCCCGCCCAGTCAGGAGCACATCTTGCCCCCCACATGTAAGTATTATATATATATATATATATATTAGAGAAATATTTTTAAATTCAATTGTATTTATTGATTTTTGTGGTTTATTCTGGATTTTTAGTGGAGGAACCGGTAGGTGAAGATTGGCCTGAAGAGAATGGCCTGGCAGGTGATGATCTGCCTATAACAGGTAGGATATTGTTAACGTAAAGCCCATACGTGTATAAATTTTAGACATGCATATTAATACTTTAGTTTTTATAGATCGAGCTGATGAAGATGTTACATCTCCGGATGTAAGTGACATTGAGTCACGAAATTGCGAAGAAGATTTAGAAGGTAACAAAACCTCTTTTTTTAGATGAAAAACATATACATAATTATGGGTTCCTATATATGCATATATATACATTTTTCTTTTTTTTTTTTTTTACAGATGAGGCAGAAGAAGAAGACGAATCGGAGAATGTTACGTCTCCAGATGTGAGTGACATAGAGTCACTAGGAGATGACATATTTGTCGAAGGTGAGTCATGAATATTATATATTAAATACACATTTGGGTTTATATTAACATTATTATTATTTTTTTTTTTACAGATGATGTTCAGGGAGCAAGGGCTTTGACTCCCCCCGATATGCCCGAGCTTGTTTGTTGGGCAGATAACGGTATGTTTTTTTATCATTACATGTATCCTTATATAAATTTTTGTATAACACTTGTACGTCTTTTCTGACATTCATACTTTTATTCATTCAATTTTTATATTACAGCTTATGGTTTTGCAGCCCAAGCTTTGGGTCGGAGTATAACTCCGCCCGATATGCCCGATCTCTTTTCGTGGGTGGATAATGGTAAGATATTTTTATCTTTATAAACTTTTTATATCACATTTGTGCGCCTTTTTCTAACATTCATACTTACATTTATTCAAATTTTTATTTTACAGGTGATGGTCATGCAGCTCGAGGCTTGGGCGGGAGTAGGACTCCTCCCGACCTTGTGTTAGAGGATAATGATGGTAAGAAATTTTTTTTTTTTATTTATTAGTATTTTTAACTATTTTTATTTATTAATCGCTTGTCATATATCGTTTATTAATTGGTTAGGTTGGGTACCATTCCTGCGCCGTCAAGAGCCCCTTCCTGAGCTCCTTCCTGAGCTCCGTAGTTTTGAGCAAGTGATTGGGGTCTTGTTGAAAGTAAAACTAAGGGGGGAGGATAATGAAAATGCAGACTACCGCATAATTTATCAGGAGGAATCTGACGCACCCCCTCCATGTTAGTAAATATATATATATACATACATACACACATATACATACACATACACATATACGTGCACATGTTCAAATGTTTAATATGTAATTCCCGTCTTCTTTCTTTTTCGTTTTAGATTGGTGTTTTGGGCCTACTAACCCCTCTGAAGAATTACTATGCGTAATTCTTCAAATGCGAATAATTGATTCGACGGGGGCCCGAGTCGAGTATCGCGTTATTTATGGCAGCGACGATTAATGTATATACACATTTTTGTACATATCATATTTTTATTTTATTTTATTTTATTAGCTTTATTTAATAGTTATAAGTTTATTATTGTTACCCCCTATTTTTTTTTATTTTTTTATCATTTTACTGTTATTATTTTTTTTTTTTATTTTATTTTTTTTTTTTTTTTAAATTGATAATTAATAAGTTTATTATTTGTTTATAGTTTACTATATATATATATATACATATATATATTATTATATTTATATATTTTTTTTTTTTTTTAAACACATATAGATAAGAATAGTTTGTATTTTTATATTTGTAAACTTTATATATATATATATACATATACCATCAACACACAAATATTCATTCGCACATATTCATTCATATATATTCATTCACATACATTTATTCATTCATATATATTCATTCACATACATTTATTCACTCATATTCTCATATAAAGAGAGGAAATATATATATATATATTTTAATAGCAAAAATGACGTTTGCTTTAAAGAACATTTTAATTACTTTTTATCTCCTTTTCCAGTAAAATTTCCCTGCTTTTGTTTCTTTTAACTGAAAATTTAAACTTAGGGTATGACTGTAGCAGCAATTAGAGTGAGTATAAGAATCATACATGTATATATAAAAAATAATTTTGTCTTTTACTTGTTTTAACCATAGTTATTTTTTTAGAATTTCATCGCATGTAGTCAACATTTCAAAATATCGTTGCACTGATCACAATTTTTACCACTCACATCTTTAGAACTGAGAGGCCATTTTCTTTATTAAACTACACTTGGCACACGGAGATTCTTTTATTGATGGAGAGAACTGGGACTCGTATATTTTATTTTGAATGGGGAAAACTGGAATTTGTTGTAGAGTTCAGCATCGTATTTGGATAATTTTTGGGACTATTTGTAGAAAAACAAACAAAAACTCGCTGCATTGTTGATGAATGTTGACAAGATGAAAATTATATGCACTGGTTCGTATAGTTAATATTCACTTAATTCATTATTGTTTTGCTTTTTCTTATTATTTTATTTTTGTAGGATTTCTTTTTGAAAAATTGGCTTCGGTTTCCTGTTTGATGATGGTTTGTATAGTTTTATAATATTGTTTTTGATTTTAATTAAAAGTTTCGTGAGAGTAATTATAAATTTTCTTTTAGCTACTGAAGATAATTTTTCAATGGTATGACTCTTTTGTTGAACGGGAATGAAATCTGGGTCTTTTGCTGGATCTGATGCAGGACACATTTAATTTTGGAAGGAGCAGCAGGATTCAGCATCGACTATTATTCAGACAGAGACGTCAAAAGCAACTCTGTCCTGGAGCATCACATGAGGCGCAGGTGGAGGAGGCGGTGGAAAATTGTTGTTTCTTCTACGTCTGCTAGATATCTTTCGATAGCATAGGTAGATATTGCGAGACAGGATCAGCATCAATAGCAATAGTATAACCTTGAATCCAATGGCGATGTAGTTTTTCACATCTAAAATGCCTCCTATTAGTGGAATTTCCATCCTTTCTTTGCCGTGGTGAAATATTCCAGATAGTTTTTATTGAATGGGGTTTTAGACCTCCTATTTTTACAGAAGAAATAAATGTTAGAATTGAATTTAAATGAAAACAGTGTTTGTATTTGAATTTCTCCAATACATACTGACATTAGGACTGATACTATTCACACTCGTTTGGTCGTACATGCGTATCTGACATCCCGAGTTCCTTTTCGTAATAGGTAATAGTTCGAAAATGCCCTCCAACGACTAACGCTTTCCTGAAGTGAGTTTCGAACAAGCTTTCTATAGTAGATTGTCGCCAGTCATTTTCATTGTAACGTTCTATGAAATTATGGTCTATATATTCGAAATCATCTTTTAAGTACCAAGGATAGGGTATGTTTATAATTTGATATTTTGACTCTTCTGCTTCTTTAAACAATGGTGGTAAATCAAAACATGAACACAAACAACTTGTAAATCTCCTATTTATAGGTATTTCATGAAAATCAGTTATTCCTATTTTGTTTAGTTTATTTTTCCTAGCTTTGTGGATAGGTGTCTTGAATGGGAGAGACAATGGGAAAGAGACGTGTAAGCATTGACCATCTGGTAGAAATTGTAAAGGCCTAAAACAACAATTCATGTTGTTTATTAGATAATATATCCAGGAAGAAAAACCCATATCTAAACCTATTTGAAGAGTGAGTGTATTACTGCTTAGAATAACATACACTACATAATTATACAAAAGGCTTTTTGGATCTATGATTTTAATAGATCTTAGAATAGCATAGAGATTGGGATATAGACAAATAAAACCAGATTTTAATCGAAATATTGTCCTTTGTCCAGAAAATACTTTTACTGTCAATGATTCGAGAATTTCATTGTCGGATTCATCATAAATGATCATTGTTTGACCAGCAACTCTAACATCACGAATATTTTGAGCAGTTTTTAGACAATCTAGCAATATGGCATTATATGCTAAATTAGCTAGTGTTCTTGGGATTTTCCATGATTTTTCGAAATCCTTTAATAATCTTTTGATAATTAATGGTGGATTTTTCCGACTAATTTCCGAAATAGGGACATCTTCTACATTGGGAAGCAAGACTTCTAAAAATTCACTCATTTTGAGTTATATATATATATATATATATATACCTAATAATTAAACGGGATGTTGAAGATAATATTCTACAGTTAGGTTTGAAACTAATCCTAATGTTATAGCAGTTTTAGTTCCAATTATTGCAGAATTAAATTGAAAAGATGATTCCGTATTAGGGTCTATAACTAGAAAGAAAATTTTATCACCGTTAACTTCTAATTCTACACTTCCAACTACTAAAAGAAATTCATTTCCTATCTTCTCTATAGAATGACTAATATTTTCATATTCCACGTTTAGAAGATTTACAGAAATAAAATTGTGTTTTGTTTTTAGAGATAGTAATACGTCTATTTCGTCTACAATTAAATCTGGGGACATCAGCGTTATATATTCTTCTCCATTTAACACTATTTCATCCTCAAAATTGGCAGGTGGCATTTTCAACGCTTAAGTACATATTGATTTTTTTTTTTTTTTTTTTTTTTTGTACTCCTTACACAGTTTGCTTCAATCTCTTCACAACCTGATAAAAGAGAAAGATTTTAATTAACAATATGCCATCATTAATTTATCTTTATGTTTTGAAAATCTCTCGTTATTTTCATCTTCTAGGATTACATTATTATTTTGAGTAAATCCTACTACGGTATAAGGACCTTCGGCTCTCTTATCGAATTTATTCGCTCGGATTTCTTTATACGCGAACACCTTGTCGCCAATTTTCGCTTTTAGAGGGCGGGCAGTCCTATCATGATATTCTTTAGACTTTAGTTTCGCTTGGACAAGATTTTTGGCAGCTATTCCCTGAATTTCGCTCATTCTAGTTATAAGTTCTTTTAAATAGGATCCATAAGTCTCAAGCTCTGGTCCTTGGGGAAATGAACTTGGAATTCTTGCTAGTTTTCCGAAAACCAACTCGTAAGGAGTGAAATTAGTTGCCTCGTGAACTGATGTATTATAATTAAACATCGCAAAAGGTAAAAGACGATCCCAATCGTCAAAATCCTCAGCATAATGTTTAATAAAATCTGTCAGCTCAATATGGCTTCTTTCTAATGCTCCATTGGTTTGAGGTCTGTAGCCAGAAGTGGTTATTTGTTTAACTCCAAAAATTCTTTCCAATTTTCTCATGAGTGAACTTATAAAACTTCCTCCTCGATCAGTAAGAACACATCTAGGCGCTCCAAACTGAGAGAATAAATGAGTAGCTACTGCATGAGCGATTGTGGTTGTTTTTATATCGGAAATAGGGACTGCTATACAATATTTACTGAAATTATCTTGCATAGTGAGAATATACCGATTCCCATTTGGAGTAGTAGGTAACTTTCCTACGGTATCTAGGGATACTTTGTCAAAAGGGCCTGCAGGAGTATCGGTTATTATCATTGGTTCACGAGTACGAGCTCTAACTAATTTATTTTGAAGGCAACTCTGACATCCTCGTATAAATTCTGTTATTTCATCTCGCATTCGAGGCCAAAGGTAGCGTTCTCTAATTCGTCTATATGTCTTCGTTATCCCCTTGTGACCTGCTAGTAGACTTTCGTGATATTCCGAAATAATTTTTGGCCTCAATTCTGGGGGTGGAACTTCAATTTTTCCGTGGCACAATATCATAATGATATCGCCACCGCGGAATATTTTTGTTAATAATTCTGTCATTTTACCTTGGGGAAGGGAACCTAACAAATCACCTGTATTTGCCATACGACATGTAGATCGAGTATCTCGGCTCAAAGCTAATTTAAGATTTTTCAAACCTAGAATTACATTTCGCCAGTCAATTTCGTCATAATGTCTTTGTTTAACAATTATTGAATAGGTACAATATCGTCCACTAGGGGTAATAAGTATCTGACCTATTTTTGGTCGTTTTTCCTGCAGTTCTTGAAGATCGATTCTCTCGGTTGCCACTAAAAGTTTTGAAATAGCATCAACTGGTTCACAATCTTCTGACATGAAATGAGCATAATTGTCTCTTTCATATGTTAATGGTTCTGACCATTTTTGAATTACGTTATTTTTAGTCAACACGTCTTTCGTTATTTTAAAGTCATTGTCGTCACAAGTATCAGAAAAAGATGGGGAATCATAATACGGAATACCTACACCTTTGGAAGATTTTTCTATGGGTGTACACTTTGTTCCCGACACATTATCATTAGTTTTTTCCTGTAGTCGGCGTGGCACAACACTAGATTTTTTTCCCATTTTTGAACCATTTGTTTTCATGTAGACAAATGGAGTAGATTGAGCATCAGGAATGACGGAAAATCCAGGTGTTTGAAATATTGATCCTTGCCATTGGGAATAATCCTTAGCGGGGGAATGCATGACATCTGGATCGTCCCTGAAACGTACTGTACTCTGTCTTCCTTCAATTTGTTTAGCAGGTAATGTAGGCGAAGGTCGCGGCGAATTTTCTATTTCAACATTTGAAACTTGGCGCTTGTTGTAATTGTCCAAAAATTTTCTTATCCTTTCTGTGAATGCATCATCTTCGACATCACTATTTTGGCATGGATCCAGGGCTTCTAGAGTATCAAGGAGTTCTTCGTCATTTTCACCTTCCGATACATGCGTTAATTCTGGACGAGTAAATTCTTTATCCATTCCTTCGTGGTCCCATGCTAATGTTAGGTTAGTTTGATCGAATCCTCTATTTTGCATTGACTTGTCAAATTGCTGAAATGATTTTTCTAACCCACTTTTTACTTTCCACACTTTGACGTCTGATTCTTCTTCTGTGCTTCCAATCGGTTGGGGAGCAATATTAATAATCACATTTTCAAGATCACAAATTTCTTCCTCTTTTTCTTCTTCGATTTCAAAATCGTCCATGATTTGTTCTTTATTGACACCTTCTTTTGCTAATTGATCGGCCATTTCATTACCAGTTAGGCCTTGATGGCTCGGTATATGTTCCCAGACAACGTTTAAGGGTTCTAAAGCCTTTGTTAATTTTTCAAAGGCAATGCGATTTTTAACAGGTTTATTTTCCTTAGTTTTCCATTGGTTTAGTTTCCATTTTGGGATCCAATCCGTAACACTTTGAATTAAGAATTTTGAGTCGGTGTTAATCCTCAGATTTTGGATTCCTGCTTCTTGAGCTTTTAAGGCGGCTACAGTTGCTGCTTCTATTTCAGCTGCATTGTTTGTTTGTCGACCCTTGGATCGCTGAGAAATATTTAAGGGATGATTATGACCAAACCAAATACCTATTCCAGCTCTTGGTTCTCCACTTCCGTTGAAACTACAGGCGCCATCTACATAAACGTCTGTATAAGTGTTTTTCGCTGGGGAGAACAGAGGAATAGTGGTTTGAATTTGATCCTCGGAACCTACTATTTTTGGACTCGCCTGTTTCTGTTTTGGGGTTATTTCTACACTAGGGAAACCGCTATGACTTTTTCTGAAAACTGGGGGATCAGAATCTTCATTTAATTCCTCATCTGTTGTTATTTCGCTAGAAGATGATGGTTTTTCACTAGAAACAGGGGTTTCTGGATTTGGAATTTCCCTTCCTCTAGTTAGCCTTTTTGCAATACAACTCTCGTTCGGATCGACGAGATTTTTAGTACCTCGAGGTAAGGTAAATGTTTGATCCTTTCGTTCATCTCTCTTGGTACTACCTTTAGGTCGACCCGGCGGATTTTTACCTGTGGAGAGGGGTTGCTTAGGAATCGTTGATTTTATGAGAGTTTTAGGGAGGGGTCTTCGCATTCTTACAACTTGTGATGGATCACTTAAGGTTCTTTTATAATTAGGATTCAAAATATTTGTTTTTGGCCTTTCCTTATACCTTGCAGAAGTAGAGGGCTTTTCACTATTTGAAGAATCCTTTTTCGCGCACTTTTCCTTATTATCCTTCTTGCTAGATTCGCTTCGCGTTATGGGTAAGGCTCGATATTGCACGGATTGTTTCTTATCTATTAACACGTTCATTGGAATCTGATCAGGATTAAGAGTTTCACTTTTTGCACTAAGGTTCGAGGATGTAGATTTATCTGTATCTGCGTCCGTCGTCACGTCGCTTTGATTGTCTTTTTCTTTTATGGGACTGTTTGATAATGCTTCTACAATTCTGTTAATTTTACCTGGCTTGTACTCGAATTTATACACGTAATCTTGAAGACGTAGCCTCCACCTGTGTAATCTCGCACCTGGATTTTCAATATAACTCATCCAGTGTATCGGTTCGAAATCGCAAGCTAGAATAAATTCTCGACCATATAGATAAGGTCGAAAATTTTCTACGGCATATAGGATCGCAAGGCATTCTTTTTCCGCTTTCGGATATTTTTGTTCATTTTTATTTATGACCTTTGAAAAATAAGCCACGGGTAAATCGATTCCGTCGCATTCTTGAGTTAAAATAGCACCTATTGCACGCTCAGATGCGTCGGTAGTTAACTTAAAAGTTTTCGTAAAATCAGGATATTGTAGAATAGGTTCTTTACAAAGATGGTTCCTGAGTTGACGAAAAGCTTTTTCCTGATCATCAGTCCATTTCCAAACAGTTTCTTTCTTTAAGAGGTCTGTTAATGGATTTGATATTTTTGCATAATCTTGTATAAATCGCCTATAATAACCGGTTAATCCAAGGAATCCTCGAAGTTCCTTGATAGTGGTAGGATGGGGAAAATTCCTTATCGCATTTATTTTATTAGGATTAGGTTTTACCCCTTCTGGACCGATTATATGACCGAGATATGCTACTTCCGTTTTTAGAAATTCGCATTTGTCAGGTTGTAATTTTAAGTTTGCTTCACGGAGGCGATTAAAAAGCCGTCTAGCTCTTCTATCATGTTCTTCTAAAGTGTCGGAATGAATAATGATATCATCTAAATATACGAGAGCTTCCGTATCAAGCATACTGTTTAAAACGTTATTTAATAATCGTTGGAATGTAGGAGGGGCATTCTTTATTCCCATGGGCATACGCTTATATTCGTAATGAGCGTTGCCGGTAGAAAAAGCTGTTTTAATCCTATCGTCAGGGTGTGTTTCTACTTGATGGAAACCCATGGCTAGATCAAAAACTGTAAAATACCGCGCAGTGCCCAATTTTTCGAGCAGGCTATTTATATGGGGTAACGGGAAAGAGTCACCTATAACTTGCTCGTTTAGTTTCCTATAGTCTACAACAACTCTCCATTTCTTTTGACCCGAAGCATCGAGTTTTTTGGGAACGATAAGAACTGGGGAATTGTATGGTGAAGTCGAAGGACCAATGATTCCACAGCTCAATTGTTTTAGGAGCTGCAGATCCATTTGTTCTCGAGCTTCATGAGGACACCTGTATTGTTTTCTAGTGATGACTTTGTCATCTCTTGTTGGAATTCTATGCTGAATTAAATGGGTACATGACAAAGGTTCCCCATTCAAGTAGAAAATGTCAGCATAGTCTTCTGCCCAACCGTAAACAACTTTTCTTTCTTCAGGGCTCAGATGTGAAACGTAAAGGGCATTTTTAACCTTTATAACTCTATCAGAATAACCATTAACATTTTGATCCTGAAGTTCCTCTAGTTCCGAATCTGTTAATTCTTCTCCAGGAAACTTGCAGAAATCAAAAGGTATTAATTCTTGTGGAGTTAGTTCAAGATCAATATCCTCTTCAGTGGTATTGATAGCCACTGCATGACATACACCATTGGTATTGGTAACCACTGCTTCACCAAGGTAAAGTCCTTCGGGTGTAGGTACTAGAGGTAAATAACCTTCTTTTAGGCCCTTGTTAGAAACGTCGATCGCGATTGGTTGTCTAGTCCTCGCTTTAATTCTGAGAATTCGAGCAAATGGTTTAATTTCAGGTTTCAAATTTTTTTTCGATTCTTGTGATTCTAAATCTACGAAGGGTATAGGAGTTATAGGATCCGAGATTGTAACTAACGCATTATGTCGAAACGATATTTGAGCTTGCTCTTGACGAAGAAAAGGTCTTCCTAAAATACCTGATGTGGATATCGGAAAATTATTTTTAACCACGTGGAATTCGACTGGATTTTTCTGAATTGTAAGTTCGATAGTTCCCAGAGTCTTAACGGAATGATTTGTTATTCCTGTAATTTCAGCGCTGTTTTTGACTGCAATTATTAGTTCCGGGTCCAGAGCATTCAGTTTAATCAAATTAGTATCTGATCCAGGATCAACTAAAAATTTGATTTTTGGATGTCTAAACTCGGGAGCAGTCAATTCGACTACTGGGGAGTCTTCGTTCCTAATTCCGACTCTAAGGATTTTACTGAATTCTCCGCGAAGTGTACCGTTTTCGAACGCTGGAGGATCGGACTCGCCACCGCGTCTGAGCGGCGAGTCTGTTGGGAGTTTAAATTAGTTTGAGGTCCTGGTGATAATGACCTTGGGGGTGTGTTGCCACCTCTATATGGTGACATCACCTGCGGTGTTTGAACAGGTGCTTGAAATTGCATCTGCTGCGGGTATTTCGCAGCCTGTGGATATTGATATGGAACAGACTGAGATTTTTGAGGCCACATTGATTTGTAAAACTGGGCCAATTGTTCAGGTGTGAGTTGAATCAGATTTGATTTGTTTGTTTCAGCATTTACTTTTTCTGACCGAGAATCCTGAATTAGTTCGCGGGTTCTTTTTTCGTTTCCAATCTCTAACTGTCGCGAATATGGACTTGGCGAACGTGGTCGGTCTATATTTCCTGTACGAGAAATGTGATAGGATGATGACCTAGATCTTTCTGAATACCGTTGTCTTTCTTCTGCGCGTAACGCGTGTTCAAAAGCTTCGGATAGGTTTCTCGGGTTTCGTGTGTCAACGAAAATTGACATTTCCTCAGGAAGACCCCTTATGAAGGCTTCAAGGGCACAGTCAATTATTGGCTTGATCATAATTTCACTAACAGATATATCATTATCTTCATCATCATCGTTAACGCGTCGATAACGTGCACCATACTTTTCTCCAAGGGCATGTTTCGCACCGCTAATTAACCCTTGTAATCTATCATTATAGTCACTGACTGTTTCCGTTTGTTTCATTCGCAAATTAATGATACTTTCAAAGTACCATTGGTATTTTTTTGTAGAGGCAAAACGTTTTTTTAAGTGAGTAATAAGGTCGTCGAGTCTATCAAAGGTTTTATCTCTAACACTTTCTCGAGCAGGTCCTTTTAATTTACCAAGAACTGCTTTTATAAAAGCCGATTCACTGTTTTCGCTTATGAATACAGCACCGTTTAGCACATCTTGTAAAAATTCATTTAACGAGGGATTTTTACCGTCAAAATGTGGAATATGATAAGTGCTTTGTTGTAATGTCATACACTCTAAAACGGACGCCATAGCTGCACTAGTATTTGGGTTAATAGTGGGAGCTGTAATATTCGCGGTAAGAGTCGTACCGCTATGATGGGCAGGAGGGTCTTCGTCAGCCATTTTGATTATGGTATTGTCTCTATTAAATATTATTTTATGGTATAAAGATTTTCTTAATTGATTCGCCAGGTTGTCGCAAAAATTAATTAGGTCTCAATGCACTAAATCCTGATGACCCTAAAATTCCGTTCTCATAAGGTCCTTGTAAAGGACTTTGAGATGATACTACGTAAAATGTCAGAGCCACATTCGAAAAGAACAAGTTTACTTCGCCTAAAATAAGATGATAAGCGTTACCAATCGGATAATAGTATGGGGGAAACCTTCTTTGATAACCGATTAAGGCATCTTCTGAAATAAAATTGTAATATATGTCGGATGAGATTTTTAATTTAACATTTCCTGATCTTAAACCGGAAGACAAAATTAGTACTTCTTCGGGTGGTACTAAAGAAATGGCTTCAGCCATCACGCATTCATTATTTAAACATGTAATGTGCTTATTATTTTTTTTTTTTTATTCGTAAATTATTATCATATGCAAAAAAAAAATTGGCAGTATCGTCTGTATTTCGCCACCGCGGATAATTTTTGTTTCGCTTTTATTGTTATCTTTTGTTACAATTTAAGATCCGATAATAATTGCTCTATTTCTTTTATATTATCCTTCAAACGCATGTCTCTATCAGTTTCATCACGAATTCTGTCAGTAAGGTTATCTACTATCTCATAGGCTATTTCCAACTGAGTTCTTAAGTAGAACGCATACTGTGCTATCCTAAGGTAATCGTCAAGAAAAGATTGAATCCTATTGTCTATTATTGTCAATTGTTCTTCAGAATTATTGAATGTTAAATTTTTCCAGAAAGGATTCATTCTATTATTTAAATGCCCTTTTTAATACTTAGAGATTTAAATTCGTCAATTAGATCTCTTATCACATTCTCTTGTTCTGTTAAATTTTCTCTTATTTCAATAGCCGAATCTACCAATGCTGTGTTCGAATCACTAAGAGCATGTAACCATGAAGATAAAAATTTAATTCGTCTTTCAATTTTTTCTAAATGACAATAGACGGATTTGCAATAAATAGCTAACTGTTGATTGTGATGTTCTAAGTTCTCTAATCGCTCGTTTATTTCTGACCATTGATCGCTAGATAGTCCGGAAGCTACCCTAGTTAGTCTAGGAAACATTTGCCCTTTTCGTATATTATTTTTAGGGCAATAATCCTAAAACTTGACCTGTTATATTTCCTATAACACCGGTAACTATAGGATGGTTGAAGGGTGTATCTTTTGATATTACCAGAAAAGTCACAGTTGTTCCGAAAGCAACTACATTCATTTGACCGATTATTCTATAGTGAGTATTATTAACTATGTGATCTTCTGGTTGTGTAAAATGAAGAAATTCTACTTGCAAATCTTCTTCCGAAATATAATTGTATGGTGTTCCTGGAAAAATCGATAATCTAACTCTATTTCCGGTTAAATGTGGCGATTGAAATATAATTCCGGTAGGACGACCAAATAAAACACGTATATCATCAAGTAAAGGCGCCATTAAGAATTCATTAATTTATTATATCGATATCATTATTTTCAAATTCAATTTGTCTGATTTCCTCTTGCTGAGATAAAATTCTTTGTTCTATAGCTTCTTCAATTGTTAGATCTATAATCGAAATGTCGATGTTTTCATTGTTGTTATTAACGAGTACCGGCTCTAGTATATTTCTAACAGTTGGTTTAACTTTTGCTACTGGTCTATTTACAATTTGTGAGTTTACTAAATTTTGGTAAAGAGATGGTTTTGTAACGAGCTTTAGTTTTCTCGATCCGCGTTTACCTCTTTTCGAATTCCTTGAAGAGGATGGTTGTTGATTTTTACCGTTTTTCGGCATTGAGGAAAAGTGGAAAACTTTATACAATTAAAGTTTTACAAAATAAATTCTAAAATAAGTAATATCTTACTTTAAGAAATTTATTTTGTTTTTATTTCTTTTAACATAGCAAGATGCTTAAAGCTGCAGCATAATCACTTGCGCTTTAAGCAGCAAAGTAATTATTTTTGCGCGTTTAAGCGATAATTATTTTAAAACAATTTACATTATTTTAATATAATTTTAGCACTCTTGCACATTAAAAGGGCACCAGGAAAGAAGAACAAAACCAATCTCTCAAAGGTATAAACCTCGAGCGGCAAGGTCGCAGGTAAATCAACTAAGATTTCCGCGTCTTCTTTTTGAGGTTTTTTTTTAGGATTTGGAATATTGGAGAAAGAAAACTAATTCTTGAAAATTAAGACTCCATCTTCAATATCTACTTTTTGCAGAAATTTTAAATAAAGAACCAATTTTACAGAAATGTTTGTTTTCTTTTTAATATGTGGTTTTTATTTTTAAACGTCAAAATATTCAATGCTGCAGAATACTTACTCGAGCTAAAGCATCAAAGTAAATATTTTTGCGCTTATGAACGATGATTATTTTAGAGCAATTATATTGCTCTAATATAATTTGACACTTTTGACAACTTTAAAAATTTCAGGAAAGAAGTACACAATCAAGCTCTCAAAGGAATAAACCTCGAGCGGCAAGATTACAGGTAAAAATCAATTAAGATTCTGTGACTTCTTTATAGGATTTGGAAAGAGAAGAAATTCAACAAATTTTCTTATTTATAATCTGCTCAGCTTTTTCAAGAACAAAATCAAATAATTTCGAAAATTCTTCAAAACTTTTTATTTCACGAATTTGAAGGTCATCGCGTTCAATTTTTGTTATACCGAATTCTTCTGAGAGAGTTTTCTCGTCGCGAAAATTTTTTTGTTTTTTACCACCACGTCTACCTTTTGAAGAATTCATTTTAATACATTTTTTTTTTGAAAGCTACTGATTTTCCGGAATAGGTAAACTAAGTTCACTCATAAACGATTTGCCTACAATACCGATAGCTTTTGAATTTAGTCCTGTGTCAACAATACAGAATTTAATTTCTTTCCATAGTATTGGAATTTTTACCGATCCTAATATACTTAATATTTCATTTTCCGTAAACTTTGTATAATTAATCTGAACGAATGATGCTAAATTTTTCCTTTCTATTAAATTGAAATTAACAGTAGGATCGTAAACAAAATCTCCAGAATTTTCCCTTAAACAATCTGAATTTATTGTTACTATGGTCGTATGGTTTAGATGACTAAAAGTTAGATTTGACCATTCTTCTATCATAAAGATTTATTTATTTTTATCAAAGTTCATTTTTAAGAAATAGTAGAATAGAAATAGTTGAAACAAGCGTGCAAACAATAAGCACTGCTAGTTTCTAAAATAGTAAAGAGGTCAGGCGTGCAAACAATAAGCACTGCCCTGAAATATTAGAGTAGAAATAGTTGAAACAAGCGTGCAAACAATAAGCACTGCTAGTTTCTAAAATAGTAAAGAGGTCAGGCGTGCAAACAATAAGCACTGCCCTGAAATATTAGAATAGAAATAGTTGAAACAAGCGTGCAAACAATAAGCACTGCTAGTTTCTAAAATAGTATAGAAGTCAGGCGTGCAAACAATAAGCACTGCCCTGAAATATTAGAGTAGAGATAGTTGAAACAAGCGTGCAAACAATAAGCACTGCTAGTTTCTAAAATAGTATAGAAGTCAGGCGTGCAAACAATAAGCACTGCCCTGAAATATTAGAGTAGAGATAGTTGAAACAAGCGTGCAAACAATAAGCACTGCTAGTTTCTAAAATAGTAAAGAGGTCAGGCGTGCAAACAATAAGCACTGCCTTGAAAATAGTTTAAATAAGGTAGAAAGAGTAGGCAGAGTTTTTAAAGAGAAAGCATTTATCTTTAATTAGAAATTTAAAAAAAAATAAAAAAAAAAAATTTTTTTTTTTTTTTTTTTTTTTTTTAATTTAATCCAAATTATTGAAAATAAAAATTCCACTGATTTTATTTTTAATTGAATCCCACCGCTGCCACCATCAACTTGTTACGAACGAGAAAAATTAATTATTTAATTTTTATAATTTTAAACAATTACTTAAAATTTTCTATTCGCCGGAGGAACCAAGTTGCCATTAAAAGTCAAAATGAACATTTAACTTAATAATGTTTATTTTTATGTGGGTTCGATTAATTATATCGCCGATAGAAGACGAAACTGCCAATTTAATCTTTAGATCGTAAATAATGTTTCTTAGCTTTGAGATGAAAATCCACACTATTTTTGACAGCACAAATAAAAAGGTCTATTTGATTGAATAGAACAATTGGAATTTTAGTTTACAAAAATTTATTAAAAATCAAAGTAAAAATTGCAAAAATTACACATTATATGCTTTCTTTTGTAAAGAATAATGTTTTTGGAACGATACAGTTTTTTATTACTTACGGCTAGATTTCTCTTACACACTACCGTCGAGAGAGCTTGTTGAGAAGGGAGAATTCTCGCGATCTCGTCACACAATCAACGGGCAAAACGAAAGAAAGGTGTTATGCGTATTTCCGCGTCTCGAAACGCGGTACCGGTACCCTATCAGACACAAGCGGCGCAGGTACAATCCGTACGGACTGGCCGGTTTTAAGAACAAAAAATTATTTAATAAATTATAAATAATTTATTAAATAATTTCTCACTGTACTGATCAACCGATTGGGACTCAGCCGGTTCAAGGTTCGATTTAATTTTACGTCCGCCCAAAGAAAATAGAATTTAAATTGGAGCCAGCTCGCAGACGGGCCTTATTCTTAAAATTAAAAATTGGCTCAACGACAATCTATCGTGATTCAGCAATTTTAATTTTAGAAATTTAAGCACTGCTGTTAATTTACCTGGCTCAACGAAAATCTATCGTGATTCAGCAGGTATATTATTGAGCTTTCTCCACAGTTTAAACTCTAAGTTCACTTTTTAAAGAAATAATGCAAAAATCAGTAACACGTACTAAGTGATTGACTGAAGACGAATAGGCAATGAGGCCCTATGAGCTTCTGCTTATAAAGAGCATCGCGAGATGCACTTAGTGGGATTAGTGAATCAGGGGTAGAAGGATTCTGGGGGTTTCAGGGGTATCGATAAGAAAACTTAGATCATCGTCCATCGATATTCTCAGAACCCATGATTCTTGTTATTCTTTTCTTTGTTGACACTATTGGAACTGCACATCTCCATATGTGTAAGTGTATATATGTGTTTTTAATAAAGTATAACTCGCAACCTTTGTTGAATTCCAGAGCGGTCATAGTTCTGCACAGATTATCGTTTTCATATTAAAAATGAAACTATTTTCCTTTTTTATATATGCATATACATTTTACGCATACACACGTACATTTACCTTAGTACACATACATATATGCACGACATACATGTCTCAAAAATTTTCTTCTCTTTTTTTTTTTTATATGCATTTTGTTTTTTTTACAAAATTGACCCTCTTAAAATAAAATCTTAATTGTTGCGAGTTTATATGTGCTTGGAAAATGTGACATGTTCCAATTTAAGCTATCAACAATTATTCTATCTTTATTTCCCTTTTTTTTTTAATTTGAAGGTATTATAAGGAAAAGAATAGGGGAAGGAAGGCAGTGTTTGCATCGCGCGATACTCCTCAAGCGCCTCACACATATGCGTTACGCAGGCTATGGGGAGTCCGTGTCTGTGTGTACCGCATCCACGCTACGAGACTCATTGCACCTGAACGCGTGAGAAAGAGAGAGAAAGATAGATAGAATTGACATATGCGATTCTTCTCCCTTCTTATAAAATAATACATTTTCGTAAATATAATAATTGCAATATAATAATCACATTATTGTTGGTTACTATAATATGCGTAGAAATGTGCAACCAAACAATGTATACACATATCTATGCATATCACTTTGGCATACTATGAACACACGTACACACGATAAAAATAATGCACACGCATACGTGCATATACAATGCATATTCTTTGAAATAATATTTGATAATGATGATTCTAATAAGTAGAAAAATAGTATTGGTAATATATCCAATTGTTTATAATAATAATTATGATTAATTATTAATATTAATTTTAGTAAATGTAATTAACAATGATAATAATACGATTTATCATTATTAATAAAAAAAATCATGAATTAACAATAATTTGCATATTGTTAATTAATTAATTACTGCAAATTACTAATAAAAATGAGTAAAGTATAATTGTTTTATTTATAATAATATTTTAGTATCTTTATATAAGGTAAGTACACTATATTATATTTTTCATGCATATATTTATAATATTCAAGCTTGAATATTGGTATTAGATAATTAATATAGTTTATAATATAGCATAATATAATATAGTATAAATCATAATATAGAATAATATAACATAAGATAGAATAAAATAATATATTATAATATAACAGTTTAACAAAGTTATATTATAATATCATAGTCATAGATACATTTTTAGAAGCAACGAGAATATAAGACTGTGTGTGTGGAGTATCACTCAACGCGCGCGATTATCGGGGATTCAAATTACATGCCTATATACATTGTGGCATCGACTTGGAGATTTTATTCTTAAATAATTTTCAATTATTCTTGAAATTATTTATTATCATTTTATTTATCTTTTATTTATAATTTCGTTACGATAGTTCGTAACAACAAGAAAAACATGATACTTTGCTTCCTTCATACATTTCAAGTATTTCGAAAATATTTAATATTTTTAAACTATAATTTAATCAAAATACGAACGTATTACAATCTCCAAACGAAATAAATACATTTTCCATTTAAAGAAATTTGTGCTTTAAAATGATCATTTATTTCTTTAATTCAAATAAAAATTTAGTAAAATCAAAGAAATTTTTCTTTGCTTCTACGAAAAAGAAGTTTTTAAGTCGAAATTTAATACAATAATACAATACAATAATAAAAACTGATTTTATTTTTTTAATAAATTTTATTATTAAATAGGTCATTAAAAATAGAAACTTAAATTTCAATATACTTAGGTTTCAAAATTTCATTTAAGCGAGATATTAAAAAAATTCGAATTTATCCCGTAGGTATGTTTGTTTGTGCACCACTTAATCGACATTTGGGATTTCCCCCACCCAACATGAACTACATAATTTTCATGTTTTACCATCAGTCGGTATGGAAGTTTCCTGTAAGACGTTAATTTCAATTTCTTTATTTTCCTGTTTTTATCATCAGTCGGCAAAGAAAATTCCTATAAGTCGGTAATTTTTTACAGTTTCATATTTGACCATCCGTCGGTAAGGAAGTTTTCTGTAACTCGGTAATTTTTTATTTTTGTATTTTACCATATGTTGATCAGGAAGATCCTTTGTCCATCGGCAAAGAAGATTTCTGTAGGTCGGTAATTCATTTCTGATCTTTAAGGCCAGGTCCAAGTGAGGCAGCGCCATCTACATTGATACTAAAATTTTGGAAAATTTTCAACAGCCTTTTCTTGAAAACAAGATGGTAAAATGCTTTTTCCAATTGCACATTGTCTTTGATTTTCTGTTATTTTCATTTTCAAATTAAATAGTGAAATGGTTTCCGCAATTGTACTATTACCAAAATATCTGAAAAAAATTCGTTTAATTTTGAGTCGATTCAATTCGGCCATGATTGATATAAATTGATTAAATTTTTTGCATCAAAAAATGAGACCGTTTCGTGTATCATTTCTAAAAATGATACACAAAACGATCTTTTTTCGATATAACTTATGTGCATCAAAACGTTGCAAAGATTTGATGCAATTCTTGGTCTCAATTTGATACTTTTAGGAAAACTGTGTAGTTATTCCAGTTGACGATATTATTAATTTAATTTGTTTAAAAAATTTTTTTAATTATTTTTAGCATTATTCTGAGAACAAATTTTTTTTTTATTTCTTATATTATTTTTTTTTTATTGTTAACAGAAGAAAATAATATTGGAAGGGAAATAAAATTGAAAACGTTAATTTATGATGTTTTTCCGTCAATTTATTTATTATTAATGCTAATCTTACAAAAAAAACATATAATACATATTACAGGCAGGCGATAATTTTCGTAAATATTTAATCGACTTAACTTAGATAATAATAATATAATAATAATAATAATTATTAATTTATATTTATATCCTAAAAATATATTTACGCAAAATAGAAAAAGAAAAGCGAACCGTTATTACATTTTTGTTTTGTTTTTTTTGTTGTAAAAATAAATACTCGTTTGGACGTCGAGGGACGGGAGTTAATTAATTCTTAATATAATTATATATGTAAAGTGTACAATATTACAAATCGCCGTTTCTTATTATTTATATAATAATAATAATAATAATAAAAGCAACATGATTTTTTAAGAAACAATATTTTTTTCTTTTTTTAAAAAAAAAAATCGATTATCTATATCAACTATTAAATTCACATTTATTTTGTTGAACTATACACATTAGTTTAAAAAAAAACACCAAGTTCAATAATGAACAGTCAATTTATTTTAGAATTCTTATTTTGAATTTTTTAAAGATTCAAAAATGTTGAAAATTTTTTTTTTTTTTATCTAAGTTTGGAAAATTTCGCTTTTAAAATTTCTATTTTCTACAATTTGTTGGAAAAGTGGGGGGAAGGGGGGTAGAAATAATTTACGGTTCTTAATTATATTTTTTTTTGTTTTTAAATATATGAACGATAAAAGTCGATACAAAATTGCGTTGTGTGAAGAAATTTTAGTTTTTTTTTCTGAAAATGAACTTTTTTTACGTGATAAAATAAAGAAAAATGAAAAAAGTGTGTGTGTGTGGTAAAATTATAATACATGAGAAATTTCTTTATCTCGACATAATATAAAATTATTTTTCCAGTATCTTTGGTTTTTTTTTTTTATCATTTCTGTAGAATATTGAATTCTGTTTTTTTTTTATCAATTCCTGTTTTTTTTTTTTTTTCTAAATCAGTCTGCAATTCAAAATTCTCGATAATTTTGAAAGAGCCTTTTAAAAATGGCAAATACCTTTTTTTTTTGTTTTTAATGTAAATAATTGAAATGCACGATTATTTCTTGAATTTCAATTGTCAATTTTATTTGTTCGAAATTCATAAAATAAAAAAATTTTTCATGAAATTAATTTTAATATTTACTCAAGTTTTTATTTTTCTATATTTAATCTGAATTTTCATATTTTGTCGAAAATTTCATATTTTAATTGAAATAAAATGGAAATTTTTAATGAATATTTGTCAGAATAAAAAATTCTGCTGTACACTATTTTTTTTTTTTCGTTAAATCTACTTTTTAGTTAAGTAAAATTAGTTAAAAGTTAGATTAGTTTAATTTTATTTTAATTTAAATTCGTTCATAATCGATTATATATTATTATTATTATTATTGATTAAAAATATAATTGTATTATTAATTATAATATTATTAATTACATTTTTAAAGAAATTGTATGAATTTCGGACTTAAGACTGTCAATTGAAATTTCAATGGAAATTTTTGTGCGCTTCGAGCAATTACAATTATTAATATTTTTTTATTATTATTGAGATTCGAGACGTGAAATGATGGACAACTTTTCATTTTTTTTTTTTTTTTTATATAAATGGCACTACGAAAGCGAAAGGTAACGGTGCGTGTTTCCACGAAATATCATGATATTCGATAATTATAATACAATGACACGATTCCTAAAATCGGAATGACATTTGCTTCCTCTCATCGCTATAGCAGATATTCTGTAATTATTACTATATTTTTTTTTAATTTAATATTTAATAGTTTAACATCGTTAACGTACGCTAAATTCATCTTCGACTTTTTTTTTTCTTTTTTTTTTTTTTTTTTAATTCCCTGGATTGTCTGACGTGACGTCGCGTCGTAATGAGCCATAACATTTACAATATAGTTCATTAAATACATTACATGGAACAAAGTGGGAAAACCTTCATCCAGGAACGATCCCGCTGATTCTCGAGCGAATAGTACTACACTCCATTTCAATAGTGAAAAATTGACTAAGCCCCCGCTTTTTTTTTTGTTTTAAAAGACGTTCAGTTCCTTTTTTTTTATTCTATTTCATCGTGCACAAAATGAAAAATTTCACATCCTTTTATGTATACATATATATTTATATATTACAATTTTATTGACGAAAACGCAAAGAGCATAAAATAAATTATTTTTACATATAATAATTAAATATTAAAAATTAAACTATTTTAAATTAAATATTAATTTAGAAAAAATTAAATTATTTTAAATTAGATATTAATTTAAAGAAAAAAATTACTTATTAATTTTATTAAATTTTAAATGAATTTGATCGTAGTCGATTTACATTTCAATCGATAATTAATTAGTTGAGATTGTTAATTGTCAAATATATTTTTTCAATAAAAAAAAATAATATAGATATTTTTATGTTCGTCAATTTTTATTTTTTGCCTGTTTGAAAATCGTCAATTTTCAGTTCAATTTCCGTCTTCTATATTCTTCAATTTACTTCCCTAGATATCTTGTGATGGTTTTTTATTATTTTTTTTTTTTTCATTTTATGTGTAATATTTTTTCATTTTGTGCATTCGTCTCTATTATAGTAAACTATCGCTTAACTTTTTTTTTTTCTTTTGTCGTACGTCGAAAAAGTATTTTTTTTTTAAATTACAAACGAGTTAAAAAAGAAGCATTTTTTTTTTTTTTTGACGACAGGTACCTTATATAAATTACACAGTAATAATAATAATTATACAAATGCCTAACTAACAAAGTGGAAAAATTCTTGAGAAAAATTCTAAAAATGTTTTTTCTTTGAAAAGTCCTTTAGTTTCGCTATATGTATATAGTCTTTTCATTCGAGAGATCTTGAGAAAATCTTAAGTCTTAGGAATAAAAAAAAAAAAAAAAAAAAACAAGAAACACAAAAAAAAACTCTTATTCAACTTTCTGACGAAATTAAAATTCGTGAGTTTGTTTGGTTTTCCTCTTTCTTTTTTTTGTGTTTTAATTCTCATCTCTTTATTGGAAATTAGAATAATTATTGAAATGTTTTTTTTTTTTTGGAAATTGATGCAAGCAGCTTTTAATAATAAAATTTCAGAAAAATGTGTTTTTTTTCTGTTGATATAAGCTGCTCTATTTTTTCAATAATCGTTGAACACTCTTCTCGTATTTTATTATATGAACCTGATGATGGTTAAAGATTCTATTTTCTACGTGAAAAATCGAGAAGCAACGAGGAAGGATAACGCGAGAACGGATTGACTGACATAGTGTATCTTCCCCGAGGAGAAGAAAAATATACCTGCTGAGCCGACGGCGGCGTTCGCGTGGCGACTTGATGGTTGCTCGGATGCCATTAGATCCTCCCTGGAGGGCTCAGGACATGGGAGATCCTCAGGTTTCAATTGGAAAAGTTCCTTCATGTAACCCACTTTTCCGTCTATGATCTCCATCTGCGAGACAAAAAAAATTACATTATGATATTTTTTTTCTCTTATAGAGTAAGTTCGGTTACTTTATGTTATTTATTCTTAAAATTAAAAGCAATCACTAGAGGGACGCATATGATTATGTTCTAAAAAATCATTAGTTAGAATTTTCATTTTTTAGAATTTCATTAATAATTATTATAGTTTTGAGACGAATTTTTATTTGTTCAAATTAATATTTTGCAGAATTCTCATCAAAACGATTTTCTATATTACAGAATTTTTCAATATAACCAAAAAATTCACTTCACAGAATTTTTATTAGCTCGAATTTTCATTTAACGTAATTGGCATTTAAAAGAATTTTTATTGAGTAGAATTTCATTGTATAGAATTTTCTTTCAGATGAATTTTCATTTGTTCGAATTATTATTTGATATAATTTCCATATATATAACCGATTTTTCATACTACAGAATTTTTAATTAACCGAAAAATCATTTAACAGAATTTCCAGTTGATAGAATTTTCATTTGTCCGAAATTGCAAATAGCCGAACAAACAATCAACAGAAAGATTTCGGCGCGAATTTTAAAATCAACGAATCAAAAATTATTCTAAAAATTGTGATTTGTTGATTTTAAAAATGGCGCCGAAATCTTTCTGTCGATTGTTTGTTTGGCCATTTGTAATTTCGGACAAATGAAAATTCTATCAATTGAGGGTGTGGATGCTATAAGGGGATATAAGTGAAAGTAAAAGTCCCCGCGTGTAGCGAGTCAGCGGCTGCCCAAGGGGACAACGTAAACCCTCAATTATAGAAATTCTGTTAACTGATTTTTCGGTTAAGTAAAAATTCTGTAGTATGGAAAATTGGTTATATATGGAAATTATATCAAATAATAATTCGAACAAATGAAAATTCATCTGAAAGAAAATTTTATGCAATAAAATAATAAAAATTCTTTCAAATGCCTATTATGTTTGTAATGATAGTTAGAAATCGGCCGGTAAATATTTGTACTAAATATTATCGCGCGTCGATAAACAAGTTACCGACCGCGGAGCACAAAGACGTAGTACCCGATTTCGCCGCGCGGGTCGCATCGCCAAAGCTCACTCGCGTGCGCCCAGCCCACCGATCGGCTATATAAGCTTGCGCTCTCGCTGAGGACCGTCACTCTCGTGCTACACGGAGTCCGGGTGGGTCTTACCCACTTGAGTAGAAGTTTTACTCTCGTTCGTCGGGTTTTACCGGTTGAACATTATATCGGTTTTTAATGTATATAGTGTAAAGTAAAGTAACAAATGTATAGTAAAGAATTGTAATGTAACGTATCAAGCTGTAAAGTAATGTATCAAAATGTATAGTAAAGTAACGTAACGAAATGTATTGTAACGTAAATTTGAATTCTCGGAAGTTTAAAGTAGATTTTCCGTTTTATTACCGTTTTTTTTAGATATACTTAGAGTTTTACTCTTTGTATAATTGGAACACGAGTTTTACTCGTGATTCACCAGTGTATCGCGAATTTTTAGGCAGTATAGTAACAGATTTACGGCTCATCGCTACGATTTGAAGCCGTTTTCGTTAATGCACGGCTCAAATAAGCGACGTTCCAGATTGATGCCGATTTTCGATATCGCGGCTCAACATATTTTAGATAGACGCCGACAAATAGTTACTCGAAACCGACTTTCGCGATTTACTTGTAATCTCCGTATAACTTTGATATTGTAAATACCGTTGTAAATAAATAATTTGTTATCAGTTTGTAATTAACCCGTTATTATTGTTATTTTTTTGTTGGAATCAAAACGAACCCTGGCTCGGCGAGCTAAAATATTGATTCTTACAATTACAAACGTTACATGTTAAATGAAAATTCGAACAAATAAAAATTAGGCTCAAAAATAATTATAGTGACTGGAAAATAAATATTGAAGTGCAAATTAGAATTAGTGAAAAATTTAAAATATTAGTAAAATTAAAAAATTAACATAATAATTCATTAACAAAATAATTATTTCACTCATTCTTTTTTTAAAAATTATTTTCCTATTTTTAATATAAAAATTAATTATTTCTGCAACTAAATACAAAAAGATGTAATTTCTGTATACAACTAGATATGCTTATGAATTGTTTATACAACTCCTGGACAATAAACGCGCAGAGTTAATAATTCTGCACTAATAAATACTTATCAAAGTGATTATCTATAAGGAAACAGAGAATTCTTGATTGTAATTAAGATATCTTCTCAAACGAAGTATCTTTAGTCCGTTTTGTATATATGTAGAATAACTGTTTTCTCTCTCTCTCTATATATATAGTTTAAAGTAGACTATTATTCAATGTTTAACAATTGTTACATTTCAAATATTGCGCACAATACAAAGTAAAGTATATATATATATTTCATTTTATATCGATGGGATGATATAATTAAAAGAGAAACTCGCGCAGTTAAGCATTCGAAACAATAAAGACCATTTTCTCTTCAAACATAATCGTAACACTGAAAAACAATTATTCGATTCAAATAATCGACTATTATTAAATAAATATTTGTTTCAAATAATAATAATTATTAATAATAATTATAAATAATAATAAATTATTATCATTATAATTCAAATAAAATAATAATGTTAAAAGGAGAAATTAAATTTTTCACATAAAAATTCGTTATAGGGGAGAGTCAGCATGGTTGGGCCAGTTTTTGACTTGTGCCCATAACTTCCGTTTTAGGGTAAATTTTAAATTCTCTTGTATGTGGTTGGAAAGATACACTAAAGTGGAATGTTTCTTCTGAACATCAGGAAATGATTGGGTCAAAAGTGTAAAAGTTACAGGCATTTAAAAAAAAAAAAATTTGTCGTGTAGGTTGGGCCAGGGCTTGATGGTTGGATCACTGTAGTAAATCAATATGAAATGAAGGAAATTGACCAAAAAGGACCCGAAAATGTCAGAAAAATACTAAAATTGAGCTGAAAATGATAAAATAAAATCTGAAATTAAAATAAAATTAGCCCCCTGAACCAAAATCCGATTATTCGCGAAATTGGTCTAAAAAGTTAAAAAATAGTACCAAATTTTATTAAAACCATTTTTTTTAAAAATGGAAATGGCATCTTTGACTCTTTTTTTTATATAAAAAATTGAATTTTCGATGTCTGGACGTATGATAATAATATTAGAAAATTGGTGGTAGGCCCAACCATGAGGAACGGCGTCGTCAACAAAAACACGTTAAACAAACATAATAACAATAACAATAACGCTAAATAATGCTTGAAACTTTTAAATTACATTGTAATGAACAATTTCTGTCATTTTATTTTGTTGTTTTCTCATTCCTTCTGTTATTTAATCGACTTATCTGTCACTGTGAAAAAGTTTTGGGTTGTCATTTTAGCACTTATTTTGGTTTTCTTGATAAATTAAATGTTTACTGCAATTGCATTTTACTGTAAGTAACGTGAAAAGTTAGTTGCCATCACTAACAAATATTTGCATAATAAAATAGAGGGCGCCAGTGTGCTAGAGCTATAAACACAGGGGTGTCCCAACCATGCTGACTCCCCCTATATTTTTAATATAAAATATTCTATGAAACGTTTCAGAAAATAGTGAGTAATTTCTTATTAATTTTGCTATTAATTAATTAATTAAATAATAATTATGAAATTTTTTTAATTGTTATACCTTCGTTGGTGACTTTTGAACTTCCTTTTCTTCATCTTCATAAGAGTCGTCATAGTTGGTTGCATCATCCAAGTAATCGTTAGTACCTCTATTTCCCTCCTTCAAATTGTCAAACATATATTCATCTGAAAAAAAATTAAAAAATGTTTTTTTTTAATTCTAATAAATATTTTTTTTTCTGTATAACCAAGTAGATATTTCTGATTTTATGTATTTTATGTCGATAAAATAAAAAAAAAAAAAAAAGAAAATAAGACGCATGTCTTATGTATAAGTATACGTTAATGGTAACTTAACCTTGAAACTGCTTTAGCGGTCTGTGGGATCGCTATCTAAAATTATTTCGCTTATTAATTTTTTTCAAATTATAATAGAAGCTTGAGCGTTTCAGTAGTTTCATATTTTATATAAAAATCTATTAGATGACAATTGCTTCAAAGTTTAGAATTCGTTAAATTTTGTAATATAAATAAAAATATCAAGTATAACGGTCTGTGGGACCGGTGTTAGTAGTAAGTGTAAGTTTATTCCCGCAGGTGATTTCTGCGCATGCGTATTATCATGCGCAAGCAATTTAGTCAATCCTCATAACCTGCATTTGTTGTTTTGGACGTTTTCGTGATGATGTAAACATGTAAATACTTTAATTATTTATAAATGAAATAATCAAATAACAAATAATATTTATTAAATTAATATTGACTTGTTCTCCTTATTGAAACATGTTTATTTAATTTTGATTATTCTAATTTTAATATAGTCAATTGAAAAATTTTAGGTTAATTCTATACAGAATAAGAGCAATAACAGTTCATTCTAAAAAAACCAAGTAAAATATTGAATAATTTGTTTAAATTATTTAAATCGTATTATTATTACTATTTCGTTTAAATGTTAACTCAATGCTGTGATTCATAATTTATACAGATTAATTAATATAATTAATTTATATGTCAAAGATTTTTTTAGCTAATAATTGATAAAACAGTATTGTAACATAAATAAAAATAAAAAAACTGCAACAAAATATTATAGAAATAGTCTTTTTATTGTAAAAAAATAAAAATAAATACGACAGTTGTCATTACATAATTTGAAATCACTAGAAAAACACAAAAAAAAGGAATAGCGGTTAAACTTGTAAATATCTCAAAACACGTTGTCTCCGATTTTGACAAAATCTATGTCAAAAGAAAGCTTAAATATTCTATTTTTTATTTCCGTAAAGTTTATAATGGACATTTTCGAGAATTTCCAGAAATTAATTAAAATTCTCAGACGTTTCGGAGGTTAAAAAGAATTGAAATTTGTATGAATGGAGAACCATCTTTAGCTATTTGCAATTAAAAATTTTTCAAATTTAAAAAAATTATTAAGATTAAAATTGAAGTTTTAAAATTTATTTATTTAAAAATTTCGTAAAAACAAATGCCGCTGTATTTGAACAGAGGTTCTCTATTCATGCAAATTTCAACCCTTTTTAACCTTTGAAACGTCTAAGAATTTTAATTAATTTCTCGAAATCCTCAAAAATGTCCATTATAAACTTTACGGAAATAAAAAATAGAATATTTAAGCTTTCTTTTGACACAGATTTTGTCAAAATCGGAGACAACGTGTTTTGAGATATTTATAAGTTTAACCTTCAAACTAAATTTTTTATGCTAATTAAACGTTTTTTTAAAAAAATTTTTTTACAATAATAAAGTTTAGAAATTTCTCTTTCGAAACCACTCATTGCAAAAGTAATTTGATTTAATTAAATGGGAGAAATAATTATTTAAAAAATGTCTTATATTGTCAATTGTTTACTAGGGGTATAATTTTAAAATAGAATGCCCCATATAATATTTAATATATAATAATATTATCATAAGAAGATAATAATATTATTATTGTTGATATATATATATATATATATATATATATATATATATATATATATATATATATATATATATATAGTGGAATGATATGAGAAGGAAATATATGCTTTACGTTGTTATAAAAAGTAATATAAATCTAAAATGAAGCAAGTTTCTTAAAGTAGAGAGTATATGTGTACATATATAATAGTAGCATCAAAACTTGTGCAGTTTACTATTCTTACCTGGATTGCGTGCAATTGCCAAAGCACTATTCCTCTCAGCATCCTTAACAGACTTAACAGACGCGTTCTTGCTCTCGAGGAAGCAAGTGAGTTCTTCCAAGTTTTCCCTTAGCTTGATGTTCCTCGTCTCATTCCTTAGACCCCAAATCCACTGGAGCTTACAGTCGCAAATCAGTTTGTTTCCTGAGACAGAAAAACTTCGTTAGAGGATATACTAATTACCAACTTGCGTTAATTCATCACATACATATAATCCTTTTGTCCTTTCGATACACATATACAAATAATTTCTACGTTTGTTTTTTTGACTCGTCGTATGTTAATTCAATTTCAACGCTTATTCTTCTTGCATTTCGAATAAAAATTATATTTTTTAAATTTTATAATGAAGCAATTTTTCATATATTATAGAATTTTTTTTCCATAGAAAGAAAAAATAAATGAAAATTCTTTTTTCAAGTTAGTAAATCGTATTTCTATTTAGTTTATTTTCAAATATTATTTTTCAAAAAATTAGAATATATAAAGTTAAAAAAAAATTTCATGTACACTTAGAAAAAAGAATTCTTAATTTTAATATAGATATCTGTTTGATCGATTTTTACTAATTTAACACAGTTTATAAGTTTTATTTTATTATACAAAAAATATCTACATCACTTTCATTTAAAAATACTATTTGTTTGAATGAAAATTATAATATGTTAATGATTTAAACTTAAAGGTTAGTTTAGAACAGGCGCATGTATTTCCACTGTAATTCCAGTAGAACGTCTGTAAGATGCCATATATTTATATGTTTTACAACTGTCTCACCCTACTCTTCTCTATTCTAGTTCCCCGCCCTGTATCGAAAAAAGCTACCATTCCCTGCAAAGTGTCACAATTCAGATGTTCCACTCATTATTTTATATTTTATTAACAGACGCTCCGCGATAAAAGGTACCTAAGCTCCCAAAATTTTTAGGTTATATTTTTGATTTTTGAATTGAAAATACATAAAGAGGGTCAACTTTTTTATACAAACTATTGATGTTTAATAAGTCTTTATTACATCTAAAATATTCAATAAAATATATTTTTGATTTTACTACTTAATTAAAATAGAAATTTTTATTGAGACAAAACTATCACAAAATATAACCTAAAAATTTTTGGAGCTTAGGTACCTTTTGTCGCGGAACGTCACTTATACTAATTCATATAGAAAAAAACTGAACTCATTTTTGCTGCACCTCATTATGAGATCTGCATTAAAATGAGTTAACAGACAACTTCACGTTACTCAAAATAAACCTGAATAGAAAAACTGTACAAAAAAATAGGTTATGTTCTGGATCATTCCATTATATTTCACCTATAGTCGTTGAAGCCTATTTTTAGAAAAATTTGATATTTCGTATTAATGACTTTGAATATCCGTACAATTCATTTTTGACAATTATTTTATGAAATTTTTTTTTATTTACGTTGAAATTTAGTTTTTAAGTTGAGTTGAACGGAAAATAGGTTAGTTTGACAGCTTTGTAAATTTTATAAAAAAGAACAGAAATAATTCAGTTAGTCTAATTTACCAATGTTAATTGATAATTGTGTAAAAAAAGCCAAAATACTACGTGAAAATTAATATTCAAACTTACCTGTAAAATGTCAAAATTTGTCACATTTTATTTATATTTTCCAAAAAAGTTTATAAATATTATAAAATTTATTACTACCTAACAATAAGTACTTTCCGCATGTACTTTCACATGATATGTTGGCTTTTTATTTTTATAATATAGAAATATGTGAAATTTTACCTTGAATATTGAACTTTTCAGGATTTTATCAGATTTTGAACACTTATATCTTCGCAGGCGATTAATGAAAAAATCCCATTTTGGTATTAAAATTTAAGTTAAGTTTTCTTTATTCATCTTATCAAAATTTGGTGATGGAGAACGAGCTATTTTTTATTTTTATTCACTTTAAAAAATTCACTGTAAAATACGAATTTGAAGGTTAAAAAACAAGTATTTTTATAAATAAAATTCATACAAATAAATCTATATTGAGAAAACTAACTTCAGTTTTATAAAATTACTTGTTTTTTAACGTTTAAATTCGTACTTTAAGGTGGATTTTTTAAAGTGAATAAAAATAAAAAGTAGCTCGTTCTCCATCACCAAATTTTGATAAGATGAATAAAGAAAACTTAACTTAAATTTTAATACCAAAATGGGATTTTTTCATTAATCGCCTGCGAAGATATAAGTGTTCAAAATCTGATAAAATCCTGAAAAGTTCAATATTCAAGGTAAAATTTCACATATTTCTATATTATAAAAATAAAAAGCCAACATATCATGTGAAAGTACACTGAAAGAAATTTCATAGGAAAAAATAACAAAATGCGTATTACATTTTAATATATTCTTTTAGAATTTAGGGAAAAGTGTACTTTTTATTAAAATTCAATATACTTTATATTAAAGTTCCAACTTAAAATCTTTTTTCAAATATTAATAATTATTGTAGAAAGAACGTAAAAAGATTACCAATATTTGAAAATATTATATTAAATTCTCATAGAGTTGTTGCATTATATGGAATGTAGCGTTCTAATATTTGTAAAACTTTATACGAAAAATTCAGAATGTCGGAAGAAAAGGGAAAAAAAGCGGAAACTGTCGGACGTTTCCGTTAATTCTCGGGAGGAAGAGGAGTGAGACTAGGAACAACACATTCACACTTACGATACAGGTTAATACACATACTAATGAACACGCACGTTCATTTCGCTTATACATAGACATTACACGATCGCAACGAAACCTACACTTACAATTCTATACGCATAACGATAAATTTCGCTGGGGGTCGGCATATATCGTTTTCTTATATACTAACTACTGAATATTTTTACCACTTGCGAGAAAGAAGTTTACTTACACGGAGAGAAAAATCTGCCTTTTATAGTATGAAATAGATTGCTGCTATTTTTCTTTAAACTTTTCATACTAATAGAGCAAAGATTTGAGAATTTTTAGCATGAAACTTGTCTATGCTAATAAAGTTTGTCATATAGCCTCTTATTACATACTTATTATACTTTTAATCCAACGGCGCCATGCGAAGATCGCACATAACATCATCCTACTATTTTTGCATAAGTTCTATGCTTTTTCGGGGATAGACTCTTGCAACTGGCGATTAGAGCAGTTCCAATTAAGTAAAGGTGGGCGTGGCCTAATCGCCAGTTGCAAGAGTCTATCCCCGAAAAAGCATAGAACTTATGCAAACATAGTAGGATGATGTTATGTGCGATCTTCGCATGGCGCCGTTGGATTAAAAGTATAATAAGTATGTAATAAGAGGCTATATGACAAACTTTATTAGCATAGACAAGTTTCATGCTAAAAAGACATACGATTGTACTATAATTACTCAAATTTCATGCCTATATAGCATAGAAAATTTCTGTGCATTAAATGTAAACCTTTCTATACTATAAAAGGCAGATTTTTCTCTCCGTGTATAATAACTTAATAATAAAAAATAGTTTACTAGTGCCAATGGTGTAATTTTATAGAGGTTACGCTGGGTTCATTTTTATTATTAATTGTTTATATAGATTTTTCTTTTTTTTCAGATTAAAAATTATGATTGTTATAAAAATTTTTATTGCAAATAAAAATTAAATAATTGTAAAGATGACATCAAAAAATAAAAATAATAATAAATTTAATAATTAATAATAAATTTATTATTATTAAATAACTTTAATAAAACATTTTTTATAAATTGAAAATAAATTTAAATTAAAAAGAATTTAAAACACTATAAACATTTGAAACACGTGTGTTGACAGTTGATAGGTACGTTCTGCTGGTTAACAACACTTTCGAAAATCGGATCAAGTCGTAGAAGTTCGAGTAGGACACGAAGCCGCAAACAGACAGAACTTCGGTTAAATTCGTAGTCTCTCGGGAAAATCCGTGACTTTTAATATAAAGTTTTACAAAATGTGAAATAAGTATACGGATATATGTTATTTTTCTTACTATTTTGTGAAATTATTTATTATAATATTTCGTATTCTGTGAATTCATAAAGAAAATACTAATTTTTAAAATAAATATACTAATTCTTATTTCTTAAAATAATAAAAACTCTTAAATTCATTATATATTTTCATAAAAACTGTAATAGTAATCAATATAGGTGCACTTTTTCCCTAAATTGTAACATTTATATTAAACTCTAATATGAGTTTAATACTTAGTAGTATGAATTTTCTTTCAGTGTACATGCGGAAAGTACTTATTGTTAGGTAGTAATAAATTTTATAATATTTATAAACTTTTTTGGAAAATATAAATAAAATGTGACAAATTTTGACATTTTACAGGTAAGTTTGAATATTAATTTTCACGTAGTATTTTGGCTTTTTTTACACAATTATCAATTAACATTGGTAAATTAGACTAACTGAATTATTTCTGTTCTTTTTTATAAAATTTACAAAGCTGTCAAACTAACCTATTTTCCGTTCAACTCAACTTAAAAACTAAATTTCAACGTAAATAAAAAAAAATTTCATAAAATAATTGTCAAAAATGAATTGTACGGATATTTAAAGTCATTAATACAAAATACCAAATTTTTCTAAAAATAGGCCGCAACGACTATAGGTGAAATAAAATGGAATGACCCTTCTACATTGTGATATTTTCATATTGGTAGTATTGCAGAATCTTGTAAATTATATAAAATTAATATTAAAGTAAATTATGCTTAGTTTTTTTCTGTAAACTTTGAATCAAACAAAATTTATATTTTATTTGATTGTAAAGCAAAGATATACCAAGTTTGAATTAAATATAATATATAGTTAATTTTGTAAAGTATAATCCAAGAATATTTTGAATATTTAAATTCTCTTTTTAACAGTTACGTTGAGAATATAGCGCGCATTATCTATAAAGAAAGTTCTGCTCGACATCTTATCTATTGAATAATTGAACTTTTGTTAAAACTGGAACAAAACCTCAGGGCAATTTTAATTAATTGTTTAATAATATAGTTTGCCCTAACAATCTTTCTTGAATGTCTGCGTGTTTACTTTCTTATTTCGAGACCAAGGGTCTTCATTATTTAATGAATCGCAGGTCTGATATGTTCCTTGCGTCATATATGTATACGTATATATATAACCACACGGGAGTCATGCAAACTGCCAAATTGCTTCTGATACACTTCTCTTTAAGGGTTTTTTTATGCATCAAGATATATATAAAAAAAAAAGAAAAAAAAATTGGAGAAGGGGTCAGAAATTTAAGACAAGAGGATATTCCGGGACGACAATTTTATAAATTATTCTGAAATTATTTTGCTTCACAATGTAGAACTCAATTTTTTTTTTGTTGATTTAACTGATAATATTTTTTGTGTTTCAACAGATCGATGCCTCGTGTCGATAAACTATTTATTCAAACCCCATTATAATAAAATTTCAGTTGAAATTTAATTTAAAAAAAAAAACAATTTTTTAAAAATAATGAATGAATTTTAGTCAGAAAGTATTCTCGTTGATAAAATTTCAGAATGCAGCCAACAACCCTTTTTCTGGCAAATGGGAAAAAACTTTTTAAAAATGGAAATTTTTTTCCAACCAGTTTGGAGTATTAAAAAAGCGATGATTTAGAAAATTATAAAGATTTATAGTCTGCTTTTTTTGGGGGCTCTGAATGTGAACAACTTTTAAAAACAATGGAACTTCCTGTGTGTTTAAATACTGTAAATGATAATTTTTTTGACGTGACAACGAGGTCTAGGGTGCCAGTCAGTCATATCGCCGGCCAAAACTCGAAAACTATAAGTCATATTTTCAAGACTTTTGGGTAATTTGATTATTTTCGATATAATCTCGATGCCAAACTTATTTTTGTCAAAGTTGGAAATAAATTTTTTTTATAGTTTTCTATGTTACCGACCGGTTAAAGATTTAACATGTTAGTATGCAGCGCCACTGCTGACAGTATCCACTATACCTATATATGTATAATAGTCAAAATAAACATGGCTGTCACTTTGTTTTCTTTTCGTATCATTATTCGATGAGGAAAAAAATGTGGAGCAAATCCATAATTGAGGTTATGTTTTGATATTATTCCGGTGCAAAATTTCAGCAATTGGCAATATTGTGGCATTACGTTTTGAATATTTTTAAATTTAATTGTTTAGAAATTACTGTCAGTTTATTCTAATTTTATGCACTGAAAAAAAATTTATTTGATTCAAATAATCGGTTACTTGATCATTCTCGAATAAATATTTATTTGTATCAAATAATTATTATTTGAGTCAATGTAATGGTATTTGTTTCAAATACAAAAATTATTGGTTCAAGTACAATTTATTTAATTCAAATAAAATAAAAAAACGTTGTCACGCGATCAAAATTCTGCGTCCGTGTAATAAATACAGATCCCCGCTTTAATTTTTTTTTGTTAAATTTAATTTTCTTGCGTCCTGAGATTGCAATGGATTATCAAACTAGAGTACAAATTCC
Organism: Leptopilina boulardi; assembly: GCF_019393585.1. NCBI lineage: Eukaryota > Metazoa > Arthropoda > Insecta > Hymenoptera > Figitidae > Leptopilina > Leptopilina boulardi. The sequence continues at coordinate 1,295,532 of NW_026137813.1, forward strand.
TGATTTGTAAAAAGTAGTTTCTTTTTTTTGGATATTATTTATTTATTTCACAACTTTTAATGACAAAAAGGATTTAAAAAAAAATTGAATGTTTCGTCTCAGTTATTTGAAAATAACTTAAAGATATTTAACTCAAAGATAATTTAATTAAATTCTGATCAAAAATAATTGATTTGCAATTAGTAACTAGTGAAATGATGTTTCAAAAATTCCAAAATATTAGAAAGAATTTTTTTCTAACTGAATTGTCATTTATTCGAATTTACATTTTAAATAATTTTTTAAAAATACGAATTTTTATTTTACAGAACTTTAATTTCGCCGAATAAAAATTTTGGCAAAAAAAGTTTGGCTGCGCTTTTGAAAATTAGCCAACTATAATTTCGTTGATAGAAGTTATCAACAAAATTGGTTGATTTAACGAGATTGGTTAATTTAAAAATTTCCCTTCTTTCTCTGTCCAGATATTTATTCAGAAATCATTTTAAACATGTAAAATAAAAATACAGCGTTTTAAAAATTCTCTCAAATGTAAAATTGAACAAATCAAAATTCGTATTGAAAAGAATTCTTCCAAATATTCTAAAAATAAATTCTAGTTAAAAAAATGTTTGTCAAAATCTAACAAATTAATTTTAAAGCTTATTTATGGATCCGAAAAATACGTGCTTCTTTATTTTGTACAAAGAAATACATATTTTATTGTGCGAAGATAATTCTCAATATATCCATCGGACTGTCTGCATGATTTGAGATAAATATGATCGATTTTTTTTTTTTTTTTTTTTGGTATAACAATTATAAATAATAATAATAATAATAATAATAACAACATATGAGGAAGAATTCCGAGAAAAAAAAAGTAGCACTTATTTCAAATCAATTTTCTCTCCTTGCGATATGAAGCATAACAAAGTCTTAAGAAACTCTCATCTTACGGATGATTTGTCGAACTTGTAGGAAACAAGCTTGCAATATTTTCTGTTCTATCTTTCGTTAAATTGCTTCTTTCTTTCCTCCTCGAATCACAGATATCGTTCAATCGTATTCTTTCTTTTGTTCTCATTTCTTTCCATCTCTCTCTCTCTCTCTCTTCATCGTTCCCTTTTCTTCTTCTTATTCTTTAAGGAAAAGAATATATATAAGTATTTGTTCCATCTGTGAGCTAGGAAAAAAAACTCGACAATGGAGAGATAAACGTTTCGTGAAAAAAAAACGAAAGTCTCATCTAAAGCAACGAATAATGTAAACGTAAAGTGAAGTTTCGTTGACGCCCTATAAAAGCTCAAGGTAATAAATTTCCTTTTATTTTACGCTTAGAGAGAACCATGTAATCCATTTGTTTTCGAGTATTTATTCACCTGTGAAAAAAGCTTGTTCGCTTTACATTGATCCATTGATGTTGACAAGGTTTCAATTCAATGTCTATATTTATTTGCAACGAAAATTTTATTCGTATATATAGATGAGAGAGAGAGAGAGACCTATTTTAGGCAAACGACATAAAATCTACGCGGATGTAGATTCATGAGCACTTTTTATTAAGCGAAAATAGAAATTGGAACGAATAAAACGAAAAAAGTTACATTTGTGCACTAAAACCAAAATGTAAGTTCTCACAAATGCACATATTTGAAATTCTAACGCTAGCTTTAGATTTATCTATACATATAATATTGATTTTTTTTTTAATATTTCAATATTTTTTTTTTAAATTTTTGTCGCAACGAACAAACGTTTTTAATACTGTATACAATTTTTTTCAATATTTTTTTACATTGATAAAAAATATTTGATTTTTGACAACAATATATTTGATTGATATTTGTACTAAACAACATTTTTTAGTGGGGAGGAAAAAAAAATATCTTTTCTTTTTTTCTTTTGCAGATAAATTGAAATAAAAAAAATTTAATTTGCAACGTAAAATTATTTTTTACTTCTAATGTAGGTAGGGTCAGTTGGGGTAAATGGGGACAAGAGGTTTTGGAGCTTAATTTACAGTTTTAAAATTAAGTTCAACGTCAATATTTTAACCTCAGATTACCTGCAAGAGGTTTTGAGTATTGCCAAGCTTTTATCTTGACAATTGGCAGCAAGATAAAAAAAGTTATCGCTCAATGCATAAAAACTTGAAAATCAAAGTCAAACAGTTTCAGTATTTTGTCTCGCATTTCAAAGAAAACAGACTTAAAAATCATAACAAATTTATTTTCTTATTCCTTATGACTCCCATAGCAGAAATTCACTTGAATTTTTAATTTTTATCAATTTGGTTAACAATGACAAGCTGTCCCCATTTACCCTGAGTTTTCAAATTTTTGGGGTAAATGGGGACAGCTTGTCATTATTAACCAAATTAACAAAAATCAAAAATTCAAGTGAACTTCTGTTATGGGAGTCATATGGAATAAGAAAAAAATTTGGTATGATTTTTAAGTCTGTTTTTTTTTCAAATGCGAGACAAAATACTGAAATAAAAAAAAAATAAAAAAATTTCAATTGGTTCAACTATTATATATCTACTACAAATTTTTTTTCAAGTTTGGTGGTTTAAATAAAAATGAATTGGCACTTAAAAATTCTTCTTGATTATGATTCTTTTTTTTTTTTTTTTTTTTTTTTTGCTTAGGGACTATTGGGAAAATCTGTATACAGATACCTTGGCTTCCGCATGCCAAGGTTATGTGGGGTTGGTAAAAAAAAAAAAAAAAAAAGGAGAACAATAAACAAAAATAAGCTGGCGAACTACTACCAGCCCCGACCCACTAAAACCCGTCAACCCTTCTTGGGAGCCCTTTGATCCACCCTCGGTACTGTCGTGAAGACTTTTGCCTTCGAGGGTTGATTATGATTCTTAGATGAATAACAAACATTTCTCAATAGTTTTTAAAATCAGTTTACGTGCACGATTTAAATAAAATTGAGTTTTTATATAAAAACAGTGTTTTATGGGGGAATCAGAATTTATTTAATCTAATAAATACTGTAATAAATGAAAAAATAATTATTTATTTTCAATTTTACATATAAATAATTATATTGCTGTAGTGTTTGTGTCCAATTTTAAAAAATTAAATTATAATGTTAAAAGAACGATTTTAAGAGTGACAAAATTTATTTAAGAGAGTCGAATGGTCTCTGAAATTTTTTGGCAAGAAGAGACCTTTAATTATCGCTCTATAAAAACGGCACTAAACGTGAAAATGATAAAAATTGATTTTAAAATACTTTCTTCTGGAAAGACGGACACTTTTTACAAAAGCTGCTAGAGATCCTTATCTTATATAAATTTCCTAAATCCGAAAGATTATACAAATCCATACAAAAACACGATTGCAAAACGAAAAGTAATATAATGACAGGTACATTACCTCCTGTCGCCGTCAGATGGCAGCAGCATGCAGGGCGCACAAAGTCGCAGCTGTTATTAGATTACTTTTCTACTTTTTGTTTTGCAACCATGTTTTTCTATGGATTCGTACAGTCTTTTGGATTTAGGAAATTTATAAGATGAGGATTTTGTTTGATTTTGTTAAAAGTGTTCGTGTTTCGAGAAAAAAGTATTTTAAAATCAATACTATTTCACGTTCAGAACGATAATTAAAGCTCTCTTCTTGCCAAAGAATTTCAGATACCGTTCGACACTCTTAATGCATAAATATAAAAACGAAACAAGAAAATAACTTCATTGTTAATAAAATATGAACCAAAATCTAAAACATCTATTATCTATACGCATAAAAGTATACATTAAATAAATTCTGGTTCCTCATAAAACACTATTTTTAAAATATTTAAAACTCAATTTGTTTTAAATTGGGCACGTAAGCTGATTTTAAAACCTATTGAGAAAAGTTTTTTATTCATCTTAGAATCATAATCAAAAAGAATTTTTAAGTGCCAATAATTCATTTTTATTTAAACCTCCTTCTGGCGTACCGTGATTTTTTTTAACAACAAAAATTATTAATTCAAATATTAGTATATTTAATTCAAATAAAAATTATTTGATTAAAGTGAATATTTTTTTTTGATAATAATCAAGTAATCGTTTATATTTGGAATTATATAAAATTTTTTTTTTATGAGAGTGTTATTGAGAGTGAAATTTTGTGAATATAATACATATGTAGTTTATAAAAAATATTTTCCATTTGAATGATCTATAAAAGTTTCCTAAGAGAAAATTGTCAATCAATGACATACGGTGCGAAAAATTTCAAATTCAGAAGTGAAGGTGAATTGTTTTTAAATTGAATGGATAAAAGGAAGAGGAACAATCTTCATTTTCAATATTGGATCTAGAATTACAATACCCAGCTGAATACTAATAAAAAAGAAAATATGTGAATAAATTTGCATACGCCGTTAAAATTAATTTTTCTTATATCTTAGGATAAGCAAAAATTAAAAAAAATTAAAAAACACGTATAAGCTGAGAGTTTATTTTGATAACAAAAATTTAATCTACAACAAATTTATTTTGTTTAACAAAAAATGTTCATTATAGACTAGTAAAACTTTTACTATCATAACAATAAAAATATGTAAACAAATTTAAATAATTAAAAATTTTAATTGAAACAATAAAACTTTGATGAAATTCAAAATTATTGCAGTTAAAAAAAATCAAAATGTTCATTGTATAAATTTGATTATAAAAAAATAATAAATTAAAAAAACAAATTTTGATTTAATTTAAGATTGTCATTATTGTTATAAGTTATAAGAAAATCTTGAGCTACTCGTACGGTATTACGACTGATTATTAAATACATCGTGCTGTAGCGGGTAGAAAATAAATGATAACAAGCTTTAAAGAAAAGTATATAAGAAAACGATTGGATCTCATAAAAAAAAGTACCGCACTTTCTTTATATTGAGCAGATGAACTATATGTTTTCTTTTCATTCGCGTCGTTTTCCTTCCACGTATATATATAGGTATAGGTATAGAAATAACTCTACAGTCGTAGGTCAAGTGACGAGCATAACCTCAAAATAAGATCTAGGTCCTAAGTCAGAAACGAACATAATTAACTATCATGATGATCATGATCATCTTGATCAACATGATTATAATTCATCTTTATCACCTCGATCATTATGATCAACATGATTAATATAATCATAATCATCTTTTTTTATTTATTTCATTATTTATTTATTATCAATTTAACATTGAATTTATATTCATCCAATTGAAATATTTGTGGACTTTGAAAAATCTCATCTCCGCCTGGGATCGAACCTGTTCTAAAACTGAAGGTCGGGAGTTCCGACCACTGGACTACCCATCCTTATGAGAGATTTAAACTAACTGTTCTCTTAAGCTATGAGCTGAGAACGAATCAAATTATTTGGTTGTCGAAACCAAATTTTAATTAGGACAACAAACGATCATTTGGTTTTTTTAGACCAAACTATTTTGTTGTGTTAACCAAATTATTTTGTTGTCGTAACCAAATTTTGGTTGGAATTTAAAAATTGTTTAACCAAATAATTTGGTTGGCCTAACCAAATGTTTGGTTGAGATGACTTTACGACTTTGTTTCAGCCAACCAAAATTTGGTTACAAGAACCAAAATTGCCTAATCAAACAATTTTGTTTGCAAACACTAAATTTTTTTTCTCAATCTATTGATTAAGATGATAATTTTGATTGTGTAGATCATAATGATCATGTTAATTAAGATGATTTTATTAATCAGGCTGATCATATTGATCAGGATGATTATAGTGATCAAGATAATTATATTAATCATGCAGATCATGAAGGTCATGTTGATCATAATGATCATGTTAATCATGATTCAATCCTCGAATATGTTGTTGAAAATTAAGTTTATAGATTCATTTTAAAATTTACAGGTTTATATTTATATTAAAAAATATATGAATTTCTCAATCGATATTATATTGTATATTATACTTTATAAATTATAAAATAAAATTTTAATTATATAAATGAACTTTGGGTGACGAAGCGTTTCTAGTATATTTTTTTTTCTGCGTATTTTCCACTCTAGTCATCGCGGGGTTTGTCAGAGGAATTTTTCCGATTATGCTTATCTTTATATATATATATATGAATTTATAGATTTCGTCTGAACTTTTGGCGGGCGCCTTCTAGGCCGCAGAGTGCTTTTTATTTTTCAAACTTATTTGCCCGCGCAAAGCTGACAGATACGCGAAATTTCAATGGCGACGTGATTGAAAAGAAACGAAAAATTCATTCAACGATAAAACGTCAAAATGGAAAATTATGAGAGAATAGTGGAAAAATCAAGTCGTAAATTTTACATATATATGCGGATTCCTTATATACCGTATCTAGGTATATAACTGAAAAATAGAAAAATCAAATCTATAATATAATATCTTCGCAAAGAATTGTCAATTTTATTGCTCGAGTCAGCTGAAAAGTATAATATATATGTAAAATATGTCAATCATTTTAACTATAGTGCTCAAAATAGTATAACAATATATTAAATAAACAATTTTTATTACTGGGCTCAATAAAATTCTCTTCTCATGATCCAATTTAGTTTCATTAGCATCGAAATTAATGAAAAATTATTTGAAATATATAAAAATATTTCATAAAATTGAAATAAAATAATAAAATAAATGCAAATAAAAATATTTTTAAAAATTGAAATGTTTAATTAATAATTTAATATATTTGCAAATTAAATAAAAAAAAATAAATTTCGAATAAATGAATAAAAATAATATAAAATATATGAGACAAAATATAAAAATGGAATTTAATTTAAAATAAAAGAGTTTATTTTTCAAAAGTCTGCTAAATTGAGACTTTTTATTCAACATATGGGAAGATAATTTATTTTTTTTTTTTTCATCAAAATATCAATTTCTACTCGGCTTCTCTTAAAAAAAAGTAAATAAAAATATAGCTAAGATAGAGACAAGCATACGAAGTTCGATTCAATGCTACGTGTACCTATTTACAGAAATAGCTTTTGAGAAAAACTGCAGCGTATTTTGTGCGAGATTCGAAAATTCCTGTCCTCTGCCTTCTCGTCTAATACAAAAATTACGGCTAAAGTTCAACTTAATACCTATAGTTTATATATATATAAAATTTTAAAAAAGTAAATAAATAAAACAACACGAAAAAAAAATTAGTTTCAATAATATTATAATCATTAAATATTATTTTACAAATAAATATTATAATTAATTAATTGTTTACTAAATATATTTGTTGAGAATTACTAAAGAATACTTCTTTTATTAGTTCATATTTCAAAGTTTGCGCTTCAAAAACTAACCTAAAATCGCATAATCGAAACGGTACTGACAACTTAAATAATGGCGCGCTAAATTTCAAAACTTATGAACTTAATTATTATTCAAATCATTAATAATTCATATTTTTTACTTAACCGAAATTACAAATGACAGAACAAATATTCAACAGAACATTTTTGGCGCGAATTTTAAAATTAACCAATCAGAAATAATCAACAAAAATTGTGATTACACTGGAGTCTCCCAAGAGAGGACTAAGTAGTGACGCGGCGCGGTAAGGAGTGAGGGGGGAAGAGATGGGCGGGATCAGAAAGAGGAACGTGAACTCAGGAGCGTTTGTTTTTAGTGTACCTTTCTCGCGCAGTGTTTTATGTATGTAATAGAATGTATTATGTTAAAAAAACACATCTCTGTGATACGATATACGGCCCTGGAGTATTTACAATTTTCGGCGTCAAGGACGAATTCCGTAGAGAGGTCTAAGACTCTTCCTGTCCTCTCTTCGGAGACTCTAGTGTAATTAATTTTTAAATTCCCGCCAAAAATTTTCTGTTAGATATTTGTTCGGTCACATGAAAAATCGGCGTTTTCAAAATTTCTATTAAATGACATTTTGTACAAATAAAACTTTTGACAAATGATATTTTTGTGAAATAATATTTCTGAAATTTATAAAAATTCGTTTCAGTCAAAATTCTGACTGAGTTCTCAAAAATTTATCGACATAATTTTCAAACATTTATCTAATAGTGGATTAAGTTTCATTCATTTTTTAATGTTAATTCTATTTCCGCTATAACCTCGACCGTGTAGAAAATAAAAACTGGTCCTATCTATTTTGCTTTATTATTAACTAGGTCCAAGTTTGGCATTCTAGCTTGGTCCTACAATGGTTTGTGATGCGATTTTAGCCTGGTCCTAACTTAGGTGCCTAGTTAAGACCAGTTTTAATAATAAATAATTAAAAAAATTAATTTTAACCACAATTAATATTAACTTTCTAGAAGGAATATCCTGTAAGTTTTAAATTAAACTCTGAGAGTTGAATTAAAATTTAAACCCTACGGGAATCGAACCCCAGACACAGGACCTAAGGGACCTAACGAACGCTTTAACGACCGCGGCTACCGAACCTAATTAGATATTTTTATTTGATTTGTCTATATAAATTGTCACTATAATTTTTTAATTCTATTTTACAAAAATACTTGAAATCATCCCGAACTTTCACTGTAAGTGAAATTACAAAATTTTATTTAAATAGAAATAGTTTTTAGGTTACACTGGCGTTGTTAATAATTGAAAGATTAAATTAATAAAATTATCCGCGGGCGCCAGATCAAATAATCACAAAAAAAATAATAATAAATCACAACGACTTGATTTCCTCGGCTACTCAAAAGAAATCGGTAGAGAGGGGGGATATATTAAAGGAGGCTGCAAGAATTGTCACAAAAAAAATTAATTTGAATTAATAGAAATAATTTAACAAAGTTATAAAATATAAATTTCACTTTAATTAAACATTTATTTTATTTATAACATGATTTTTTAAAATGGCTGATTAGAGTAAAAGATAAGCAAAACGAACGATATGAAAGACGCTTGTGCTCACTTGTCACGGAATTTCCAAGATTGATTAATTCTTTTTTTTTATAAATTAAATCATGACAATTAATAAAAATTTTATCAAGAGATTTTTGGGGAAATGGTAAAAACACATAAATGGGGAATTCATAGTTGTCACAAATACAAACTAATATTAATGAGAAATAGGGTCAAAATTACAATTTTCAAATAATAAAGAAAACATTTTTAAATAAGAAAGAAATCACAATTAAAACATGCAAAAATGAATTATAATTATCAATGAAAAGAAAAATTTAGAAAAAGGAAATCATTTACAAAATAAGTTAAAAGTAGAAAATAAGAAAATTTTTAATAATATATACATATATATATTTTTCCTTTGTTGAATTTTTCAAAAAGAAAACAATCTTACCAAAAGAAATTTCACAAATTGTAATGGCACAGCGAAAACACACAAAACAAATATTTTAAAAAATAAAACTTTTTCCAAGATGTTGGTTTTTCGGAGGTTGCCGACAAAAGAGGACGATATCTGGTATTTTGTTTTTAATGTTATTAATCGGTAACCATGCACCGGCATTCAATTGTCTTCTGCTATTTTTCGTGTGTTGATCCAGGGACGTGTTGTAAGGGTATTTTAGGGCTCTTTTAATATTCCTTAATAATAATATTTTATTATTTTATCCAGATGTTTCAAAATTAAATAGATAATCCAAAAAGTCTCTCCTCCATTATCTTCTAATAGTATTCTGTCAGGACTATGTCATAATAAAACACAACGGGAATGAATCCACAAAATATATAAAATGCTTGACAGGTTCGTATGACGATTCAAATGGGCCATAGGTACAGGAGCTTCGCGTTTAGAAGACGGAAGGCTAGTTGAATTCTACCCAGGTTATATAATTTGTAGAAAATAGATAAGTAGACAAACATCAATTTCGTCATAATATATAATTAATATAAAATATCCTCGGGCCATGGATTTTCAGGAATATGTACTAGGTTTTGATCTTCTGATTAGTCAATGGACAACACAATAAAAAAAAGGCGTCAAATTTTGAAATAATTTTATGAATCTTTAATGGATAATCATTAATTTTCCAACAGATAAAAGGCGTCTCAATCATCCTTGGATTAAAATTACAATTTCCCACGATGACTCGTTGAACAGGAATTGAATTGAACAATAAATTGTTTAAACAAATAAAAATTCAACAAAAATATTTTTGAAATATATTATTTGGCAATATATATAACAATTAAATAAATTAACAAATATAACTATGGAAAAATGTCTTTAAATATTTATTGCAAATTAATAAATAATTAAAACTATATAAATAATTATTAATTCATTAAATAAGTATTATCTGAGAATATTTTACAAATCCTAAATTTAATCACTTTTTTCATAAAAAATTTTCTAACACTTAACTAGATGTTCTAGCTAAGTCCAAGTTAGGACCAGTCTAGAATATATTAACAAGGGCTGCCAAGGTAGGACCAATGTTGGGCCAACTATCATTTTAGGCATACGTTGGTGATTTCTACACGGGTCCTTAATATTATTTTTTATTATTGAAATTTATATTTTTCCGTATTAATTAAAGGAAATTTAATATTAAACCAATAAATTATTTAGACATTAAATTTGCACTAAATGAATAAAAATCCTATATTTATTTTATATATGTGTTTCTCCGCGGTGTCTACATATATGGGTATAATATATTCCGTACTAAAATTATTGACTGTTTTGAAATTTCGATTAACATATAATTAAGTCGATTGAATTAGCGTTCGGCTAATTAAAATAATAATTAATTAACACTTAATTAGAATATAGGAGCGATAAATTGAGGTTAAATATCCTCGCATGTGGTTGATGAGTTTTTGTAAACACGATTTTTGTTTGTGATTAATAGATTCTCGATCGTAACTCTGTTCACTTTTATATATCTCTTTCTCTATATATATATATATTCGGGGAAATCCAATTGAAACCAATTAAAAGTAGATTATCGGTGATTGAACGTAAGGTTCTTAACTATCTCAACTTTTTCATCACGTGCTGACGCTGTCGATAGGTTTACCAGTCATTTGAAGCCACTGTGCGCTCTCCTGACATATAACGAATATTGGGGAGAGTTAAAAAAAAACCAATATCGACATTGAACGTCGAAAATCATACCCTTTCTCTCTCATTTTACCATGTTCTGTCCCGCGCTTCTCCATTTCTATATATACAGATATGTTATGTCAAAAACAAAAGGTAAAAATCAACTTTGCGGAATAATGTCATAAAATGATAACAGAAAGTACATTTTTATCTGATGTTGGTATACACTATTTTTTATGTTTAATGATTGAAAATAAAATAAAATTCGAATAGTCGACAATTTACATAGAAATTATTTGTATAACGTTATATACGAAGCAATGGACATTAGATAGTAAAAAATTATAGGTTATGTTTTGAAATTTCATTAAAGTGAAAATACACAAACAGGATGAATATTTATTGATATTTAAATCTTCATTAGATCCAGAAAAAGGATTTCTTTAATATAAAGAAACCAATTTTTTACTCAATATCAATATTTGTTTGAAACAAATAAATTTTCATTGCAACAAAGAAAAATTTGTCAAAAAAATTGATTTCTTTGAATTAAAGAAATTTTTTTTTCAGCGTACATATTCAATAAAAACTAATTTTAATTCTACATAAATAAAAAAAAACTTCTGATCAAATGAAACTATCGTAAACATAACCTATAATTCGTTTGACTCTAAGGTCCCTTTCTGCAGAAAGCGTCAAAATTTATTAAAATCAGTATTTAAAGGGGGAAAAAAAGCAATTGAAAAAATGTAACTCTAAAAGTGCGTCAAGTATTTTAGAAAAGATTGTTTAACCTGCGCGTCATTGCTCTCGCAACAGTATATATAGAAGATAAAACCCTAGAGAACGTCTGGAGTTCACTTCGTTCATACGGGAAAAGTTTTAGCAGCAAGAATGTTCTAGAATGCATGGAATTTTTCAATACGTATAAATTATTTTCATATAATACTCGCATGAAAGATTTAACGATATATAAATGAAAATTTTTGAATGGCAAAAAATAATTAAAAAAAAAACAATAATTCAACAGCACGCCCGATTTTATATAACATTTTTTTAACATTTCGCAATAATAGTCGAATTATATAATAAATAATTAATTACAAATTGAATAGGAGTTTCTACCCCTTGGGGAGTAAAGTTGTAATTTTTGTCTATTTTGTAGTATTATATAACAGAGTAGCGTAAGCTTTACATTTTGATATGCGACAAAAATGTGCCTCCTAGATGGCGCCACGTTCTATGTCATTTAAAATTGATTCAATATTTAATATGCAAAAAATGTTCCTAGATTTATTTTCTCTAAAAATAAATTTTTTAAATGTAAATTATAAAGATCCTTTGATATATATCCTACAGCATTACAGGTATCGTCTCATAAAGTATATAGATGTAAAAGAGTATGGGAAAATTTTACAAAGACACTTATGTCATACAAAGAAAAAAAAAGTTTTAAGGAGCTTCAGTGAAAACAAATCTCTTCAAAAGCCCGTCTATTCGACTTAAGAACTTAAAACTCAAATATTAAATTCTGATGAAATTTTAATTACCCTAAAAACCACCTTTAATATAGGGAAACGCTTTAACTTCCTTTCTATACTTTTTATATAAGCCGTTAAAGAGAGAAAAGTCTCGGAAATTTTTTTCAATAAAATATAAATATAACGCGTTTATTTTCTTTCTATTTATTATTCTTAATTTCCACTTCTAATTTTAACTGTTACTACCAATAAAATTGATAAATTACTAAAATCACTAAACTTTAACTAATTTATAATTCTTAAATTCAATGCAAAACAATTTGATATTTAAAATTTTTGTTTTACGTTAATTCAAAATCTCAAAAGGGACAAACTTTTGTATTGACGGTATACTTAATTGAAAACTATTTAAAATTAGGTTATAAATCTCCTAAATCCAAAAGATTTGTGTAAATCCATACAAAAACACGATTGCAAAACAAAAAGTAATATAATGACAGGTTCATTACGTCCTGTCGCCGTCAGATGGCAGAAGCATGCAAAGTCGCAGCTGTTATTAGATTACATTCTTACTTTTTGTTTTGCAATCCCATTTTTGTATGGATTCGCAAAATATTTTGGATTTAGAAAATTTATAAGCTATAAGGATCCTTGGTGTTTTGGCCGATTTTTCTAAAAAGTGTCCGTGTTTCAAGAAAAAAGTATTTTAAAATCAATGTTTATCATTTTTCACGTTCAGTGCCGTTTTTATAGGGCGATAATTAAATGCCAAAGAATTTCAGAGACTGTTCGACACCCTTAAGCGCAGGTAAAATAAAAAATTTATTAAATTTTTTTAATGTAATGGCAACTTAAACATAACCTAAAATTTTTTTTCACACAAGGTCCCATCACTCGTAGAGCTTTACATATGAACATAAATCCCATTTGAAAAATTGTCTAGTTCAATTTTTGACAAAACAAAATTGTGTTTTGAGTAGATTGCTTATCTTATTGGTCCTCTGATGATAAGAAAAGTGAAATTGGTGTTGAGGCAAGTTCATAGGACTGAGAAAGAGAGAAGGATTTGATGTGCGGCTTTTGCCCGTCAACGCAAAACCCAATACGCAGTAGTATTAAGGGCCAAAATGAGGAAAGTGGCAGGCAGCAAACAGGATGAAGGTGAAAGCAGGAAGGGGGTGTTGCCGGCAGAGAAGCAGACTACCACGCCCCTGTCCCTAAAATTTCATCCCCCCTTTGAATGATTAAAACCTAATATAGGGACACGCCTACCCCTAGGGTAGGCAACCCTGCGTACACACAGGTCGAAACCAAGTTGCAAAAGCTTCAACTATATATGTATATATAGATATACAACATTGGCTGTTGATGAAGGGAACCCCTCTCGAAAATCTACGCTGCTGAATTTTCACAGTCACTGGCTTCAATTTCGTTTCGTATAGCGGTCTCGTCACTCATACCATTGCTATATTATTGCCACCACCTTCACCCTTTTTGCCAAACCCCCTCTAGACGACTCTTGATTCCTCTCGTTCCTCTCTCTCAATTTCAACCATTTTCCACTGAGGGGGAAATTAACCACTGGTTTTGCAGTACTGTGCCAATTTATGGGACTTAATGTCAATCAGTGATGGCGCAATTTTGGTTACAGTAAGGCGCTGAAGCTTACTTTAACATGATGGGGACAAAAACGAATATTCCTCAAAAACAAAAAAAAAAATTGGTATTATTGATACTTTTAGTCTTACAATCAAAAATTGCAATTTACTATGGAATTAAGAAAAAAATAATTCCATTAACTTTCTTCACTTAAAACTCATTAGAGAGAACAATCGAATCATCTGGTATCAAAAACCTACTTCTTCAGACAGACTTTATAATTATTTTCCAGATCATCAGCAACTCAACAAAAAAAAAAAAAGAATATTGTATATAACTTAGTTGACAGAGCAATTTTATTGTTCAATAAAAAATTCCATTTTGACAACATGAAAAAAATCAAAAAAAATTCTAAAAAATAATAGCTACACGGAAAGAAAGTTTGTAGCAATATTTGATATTATGGTGTTACTTTTTAGTATATTTGGTTACAATTGCGGAACATTTTGGCATGATAACGATTTTCGATACTATTTTTAAGAATGATTGAGATTAAAATAAGAATATTTAATATAGTTGGAAAGAAAATTTGATGTAATATTTACGAAATCTGAAATCTTTTTATTGAAACACAAAAATGTCAAATTTTAATAAGCTCTTTATCAATTTTTCTAACCAAATATTTCAAATTTCGTAATTAGAATTGTATAAAATGATATAATTATTTCAGATTTTGATATATTTGATATGAAAATTGAAAAAGAAATATCAAAGTTAACGAGATTCGACGAAATTTGCCGAAGTTGAACGTTCGGAATTGCCCGATCCTCACCGAGTGGTAACGAAGACTGACGAAGCTCTTTAGACAAGCCCCTTTTTACTATTATCTTGATACAGACCTGAATTTCTTTTATATAATTAATTTCGAAGATTTTACAATAAATCAGTAAAAAAAATTGTTCTTCAAAAAATAATAAAATATTTAATTATTTCCCAATAAATAATGATTTTTATTTATATTTTTAAACATGTTTTGATATAATTTCACCTTTCTCATAAGCGGTGAAAAATATGTCTGGTTAGTATATAAGAATGGTCACATCAGTTTTTCACATGTGCGTAAATTTGTATATGAAGCGTTATTCTGCGAATGTTATACGTATTATCGTTAGTATAGGTTAGGAATAAAAATAAGCCAATCGATGTAAAACATTGCGGTGTATGTGTGTGTGTGCATTTAAAAGTTCATATCCTCGTCTATCCTCGAGATGAGAAAGAGATAAAACTTTGGCGTAGAATCTGTTGGTGTTTCTGTTGTCATCTGTCACGACTGAACCACTTCGAATTTTTAGTATAGTTTTAACAAATTTCGAAATAATCTTTCCAAATTTTCATATAAATTTACCAATTTACGAAATAATAATTTCAATTTCTGGAATATATTTACTAAAAAGACTATTGGTAAAAATATACCGATTTTCGTTATCAAACCCAAATGTTCCGCGTTTGAAAAAGAGAATACTAAAATTTCCTATCAGATTTATCAAATATTGCTACTAAATTTCTTTCCGTGTATCATTTAGACTTCATTGAAAAACATATTAAAAATTTTCTAACATTATCAAATATAATTAAAATAGTGCTAATACCCGTGTGGAAAAGTCGACTGGGTCCCCAATCTGGTCCAGACTGGGTTTCCCAATGTCCAAAGTCGGCAACCCAGACAACGCCCAAACTGGGCGCGTAACGCTGATCCCAAAGATTTCCCAAGGTTGGGAAATCCCAGCTGGGGCCAAGTTGGGTTGTCCCAAACTTTGCCCAAGTACAATGAAAAACAAAAATTTTTTTCAACTTTTCACAGTTGCGCTTTTTTGTATATTTGTTCAGCATATTATTTAAATAATAATTTAATTAACTTATTTTTTTTTATTTCTTCACTTTTCAAACTTTCGGAAGCCAAGTTGGGCCGAGATTGGCGCCCAGTCTCACTTTGGGTGGCTTTGGGAAGATTTCCACACGGGTATTTATAGTTAAATCCCCCAAGGACTCTTTATCATTTAATGAAAACTATTTTTTCAAGTTTAATAATATATTGCAATTTTAATATATGTAATTATTCAACAAAACATTTCTGGATAATAAATACATTTGATAAATTAATTAATTTTGTAATTAATTTTTTTATTTAAATTTCTCATGAAATTAAAGTCAATGAACTGTTTACTGTAATCTTTCATTATACATATATATGTATGTGAATTATTTTTCTCCATTAATTATTACAAACACATGTGTATATATATATATAATATTTCGTCACACATGTATTTCATTCATTTATCTACAATATAAACAATTGAAAATCCTGGTTTAACACATCATATAAATTTGCATACAAATATCGTGAAACATTTTATCAATCATAATCAACAAATCAGCTTCGTTGAATTTATAAATCTCACACCAATATTTCATTGTCCCATTTGTCGTCTCGAGAGTTTATATATGCAAGTTTTGTATATATATATATATGCTATAATTTTCACATGACAGACTCTTTTTTTTTACCCGCCGTCAACCGTTACTATATACGATAAGAGGAATGACTTTTAAAAGTGCGTCAAATTAACCCTCTTGACATTTTACAAGGTGGCAGAATGCGGCGTTAAATTCTCGATCCGTGTACAGCTCTTGTATACATATATAAAATTCATGCAAAAGTTAAATGTCATCGCCAAGTTGGGAGTAAAATTTTAGGAAAATGAAATTACGTTAAAGATCCGAGACAAGATACTAAAATAACATTAAATTTGAAATTCATAACAGACGAACGTATAACCTCAAAATTCAAAGATTAAATGACAAGGCATACAGGTTTAAGGGCAATATTTTCTTTGTATATAAATTTTGTAAATATGGAAATAAATTAAGAATTTAAATAAAAATTTAAACATATATGTAAGGTGAAGAAAAAAAACTAAATAAAAAATTTAAATAAAAATGTAATAATTAGCCCGGGAGTTGATACCCGGGAATTTCTCAGAAAAAATTCCCGCAAACTTGTTAACCCTTACGTGAAGCATTGTAGGTGTCTCTGAAACAAAAAACTTTTGTTTAAGGCGTAAAAAATTTTTGTAAGTATTTAAAAAGTTTCATTTAACACTAGGAAGTACCCAGAAGCATATTTAAAGTTTAGGTTATGAAATTTCAAATTCAGACAATTTTGTTGGTATTTTTGTATGTTATGTTTAATACTTCGAGAATGTTTTATAGTTAAAAAAAATTAATCAAAATGTTTTATTCTGTAATTTAGTAAATGTCTGTACATAAAAGTTTAATAAAAATTAAAAATCAACGATATTTTTGAAGATATTTTAGTTGTTTTTCAAGAATTAAAAATATAAATATAAATTGATAAATAAATAATCAGAAGAAAAAATTTTAATTATGATAAAAACTTTTTGTTTGAAATTACATGGAATAAATAATTAACTGATTTATATTTAATTTGACGGAGACAGTTGATAAAAATCAATTGACCTAGGAGCAAATATTTGAAGGTTAATTGTAGATATTTGATTTTGATTGAGTTTAGGTAATATGATAATTGCTTCTCGTAAACGATTGAGCTGTTTAACATAAACTTCCTTGAAAAAGTTTATGAAAACGACCTGAACACTAGGAAAGTATTTTGAAACTTCCTAGTGATCATTTATCACGTTTTAAGGTTAACTTGTTCCAGAAGTTGACGAAAAATTACCCTGAGTAATCATAGGTACCTGGAAACCTCTTGTAGCGATCGTCTTTCATATTTTAGGGTTTTCTTCCTCGAAGAAGTTATCGAAATTTAACTAACCTTTAGAGAAGTACCTGGAGAGATCCTAGTAATCGACTATTGATTTTTTTTCAGTTTAATACATTGGAAAATGTCGATTAATTACCTGGATCTCAGACTTGAATAGGTTCCTATAAGTAATTAACATGCAAAATATGATTAACCTAAACTTTAAATATGCTTCTGGGTACTTCCTAGTGTTAAATGAAACTTTTTAAATAATTACAAAAATTTTTTACGCCTTAAACAAAAGTTTTTTGTTTCAGAGACACCTACAATGCTTCACGTAAGGGTTAACAAGTTTGCGAGAATTTTTTCTGAGAAATTCCCGGGAATCAACTCCCGGGAAATTCCCGGGAACTTTTTCACGTGGGAGGGGAGACGGGGACTAAATGTTAAATTCTGGAGTTAACTGTTAAATCATATTTCTAACTTACTAAAACTTCTTTTTGAGAGGTTTTAAGAAGTAAATAAGTTAAAAAATGTAAAAAAAAATAAATTTAATAAATAGAATGTCCGTGTTTCAACTTCATTGATTATTTGAAATTTTCACGATTTTTTACGTGTAATTTGCTCGCACCTTTCGTGAAAGTTTTTAATGTGAACACGACCTTAGGTATTTTTCTTCAGTGCTCGTTACAAATACAATTTGCTGAACTTTATAAACTCGAAAGGCAACCAAATAACATATCAGAAATGTAAATAAAGTGAAGAAATGACATTTAAAATTTAGCCCCATCAATTTTTTAACATTTATAGCTCCACGGTGTGTTTTTGGCTTAAACAACAGCTACACAAAAATTTTACTAAAAATATTTGGAAAATAGTTTTAGATTTTCAAAAAAATCAACATCTTCTGTGGCATAAGCACTATTTGCCTAGCAACAAATGCATAAAATATAGTTGAATTGCCGTCAAGATTTGAAGGTGAATATGTTGGACTTTATAAATGTGAGTCTATTTTGTTTGTCGATTTCTAAGCCAAGTAATCGGAGTCATCAACGAGATCTGAGACAATAACTCTGGACAATCAATATATTACTGTTTACAATATTATAAAGAAATAATTTTAATTATTAAAGGTCCCACTTTAGAAATCTATTATAAATTGTTGGGATTTTTGTAATCGAACGCAGTACTGCATAATCATGACTAAAATAATCACAGGCCTGTAAAATTTAACTTTTTTCAGTTTCTAGAATGGCTGTTCTTGTTTCTTGTAGTTTTCTATGTGCTGAAAACGAATCTGACCTTCAAAATGCTCCATCACGTCAAGATTTTTAGTAAATGTAGCCTAAAAGGTCAAAAAATGGCCATTTTAGCCATTTTTGATAATTTTTTTTGGGATAGAATTTTTTTTTCAATTTTCGACGAAAAGGTCGCATAGTACAACTCTTTAGCTTTAAAACACATTTTTCAAAATAATTGTACGATTTTTTAAAAAAAAGTTATGACATTTTGAAATTAACAGTATCAGTTACGCCAATAGACGTTATACCCAACGATTCTTTAGACAGTTCTTGGGAAAAATATTTTCTAAAAAATCTTGTTTCTACCTTATTGGCTTGAAATTTGTTACTCGGGGATTTCTGGGCTCGCTGATTACGAATCTGAAGTCGGATTTAAAAAATTCAAAATGTCGGATCCAATATGGCAGAAAAAAATTAAAAATTTATTGTATTCATTCATTCCGAACGGTAAACAGTAACGAATTTTTGTCGTATTTGAAATAAAATGTATACTGATAAAATATAAAAAAATATCCGGTATATCAAAAAATTGCGGTCAAAAATTCAAAATTTAACTAATCTGTCTGAAAATGTGCGCACCGGTGTTTTTGGGGTCCCTGAATCAGACTTCAGCGGATAAAACCCCCCCCCCCCAGTAAACATTTTCATCCAGATCAGTTAAATTTTGAATCTTCTTTCTAGCCCTAAAACTCCCGAGTAACGAGTTTCAAGCAAATCCGATCATTTTTTGTAAAATTCGTCCGCCATATTGGAGCCGCCATTTTGAATTTTTAAAATCTGACTGCAGATTTGTATTTGTATTTTTTCTAAACTATCTTGTTGATAAATATATTGAGGATAATAGATAATTGATATAAGCATTCGATATGGAGTCTAACAAGGGAAAAAAATAATATTTTAAGAACAGGAAGATTATTGAAAAACTGCGACAAATCTCACAATTTGTCCAAGTGCTCTTGATGCTTTTTTAATTACATGATTAATATGACTGTTATAATTCAAAGCAGGGTCCATAATCAGTTCCAGATCACGCTGCTGATACACATTATTAAATAAATTTAGCTATCGGATCAAAAAAGGCTATACACAAGCCATTTGAATTACATTAGTTATGTGCCCTTCTTTGATACGGCAGCTCTTTAAATCCGGGATATAAACAACGGCCACACTTTACAAAAATATATAAACACGAAAATTTAATATTTTAAAAATATACAATTAAAATTTATTAATGCAAAATTATTACAAAAGTCAGGAAAATGGGGTTTAGAAAATTGGCATTTGGGTTTTTAGTTTTACGAATTTTTTTTGGTACTCTCTTTGCATGAACGCAGAAAGCAGGGTGAAAATTTTATATACAACAGGTAATCAGCTACTATTTGTATATATATATATATATGTAATCCACAATGTAAATACTCATACGGAGAATGCACAAATGGAGTTAATTTGTGTTTTTTATGCCTCGAAACATACATACAACTCCGCCCACATTTATCCGGGAGTCGAGCGACCAGCTCATTAGCTTAATGACGTCGATTACCGATCGACCGATGCCTATTGCAAGCAACAGCTATTGGACTGTGATACGGCCAAAAATCACAAACTCTTCATTCAGATAAATTCAGTGGCAAGTGCCTGAGCAGAGCCAACACTTATAATTTGCATTCATGGCATACAGACTGATGATCAGCCAATTCTCACAAATTCATTCTTTAAATTGGTGTATCAATTTTTTTTTAATTATTAATTACAGAGAACTGGAGAAACTCATAATAGATTTTGCTCATAACTGTGAGCAACTAGGGAATTTTTTTTTTTTTTTTAAACAAAGAGGTAACCTTACGATTTTTGTATGCAGATTTATTATTTCTATGGAACATTCCACGACAACACGGACAGAGCTCTATAAACAAAAATGGTTTTGATGGATTTAAACGTTCTAGGACTTAAAAGATTTCTACATTCGTGTACTTTAAGATGCCGATGGGCGTTTTTTAAAAAAATTTCATTTTTGATGCCAATAGAGCTGTCAAAAAGTCTAGAAATTTTAAAATACTTTTACGAATTAAAAGCTAAAAACAAGGTTTATAATTCTGAAACTCATTCTTTAACAGTTTTTAGGATCACTGATTATAAATTTAAGGTTTTTTTAAAAAATTCAAAATGGCGGATCCAATATGGCGGAAAAAAGATCAAAGAAGCTGAAAGAATGGTTTCTTTGCGGAAAACATATTATTCGATAGTTTTTAAGGTCGCTGATAAAGAATCTGATGATATTTTTTAAAATTTCAAAATGTCAGACAAAAATTTAAAAAAAGATTCAAAAATTTGTTTTTTTGCTTGAAATTTTCTATATGAATGTTTTTGAGGTCGCTCATGACGAATCTAAAGTTATTCTTTAGAAATTCAAAATGGCGGATTTGTTATGTTCAATTTGGAGGCGCTAAAAACTGCAAATTGTGTGTTAGAAACTTGATAAAGCTTTTTAAACTTGTAATGAATAATTTAGTGGCCCTGAAAAAGGGCCGATTGTATAGCACTTGAGTATTGCAATACTTTCAAAGTTTTATTTTGATCAACTATAAAGCCATGACTACTTTGAATATTTTTAACAGCAGGAATAACAATAATAAGAATGAATCCATAATTATAATAAATAAAAAAATTTTTAATTTCTTATAATTTATCAGCGACCTCAAAAACCTTCATAAAGAAAGTTTCCTGTAATAAAACGAATTTTTGAACTTTTCAAAAAAAAATTTGTCCGACATTTTGATTTTTTAAAGTATAATTTTAGATTCGTCATGAGCGACCTCAAAAACATTCGTATAGAAAATTTCAAGCAAAAAAACAAATTTTTGAATCTTTTTTTAAATTTTTGTCTGCCATTTTGGATCCGCCATTTTGAAATTTTAAAAAATAACATCAAATTCTTCATCAGCGACCTTAAAAACTATCGAATAATATGTTTTCCGCAAAGAAACCATTCTTTCTACTTCTTTGATCTTTTGTCCGCCATTTTGAATTTTTGAAAAAAAACTTTAGATTTATAATCAGTGACCCTAAAAACTGTTAAAGAATGAGTTTCAGAATTATAAACCTCGTTTTCAGCTTTTAATTCATAAAAGTATTTTAAAATTTCTAGACTTTTTGACTTTTTGACAGCTCTATTGGCATCAAAAATTAAATTTTTTTTAAAAATGCCCATCGGCATCTTAAAGTACACGAATGTAGAAATCTTTTAAGCCCTAGAACGTTGAAATCCATCAAAACAATTTTTGTTTAGAGCTCTGTCCGTGTTGGCTTGGAATGTGTCCCCTAGATATAAAAAAATTGCCAATGGAATAATTGCACTGATCGGCAAATTTTTGACTTTTTTTTGCCACAAGAGCAAATGTTGATGATTCTTATAGGATTTTTCCCGTAGATTACATTAAAAATTATCAAAATATAAAATTAATAAAAATGTGTAGAATTTGTTCGTTTGTTTTTAAAAAATAAAAATGAATCTAATTTATATAATTCTTCAGTTTTTAATTTAATTGAATTTTTAATTTTTATGCTTAATTTAATTTCAATTTACTTGAATTTCTACTTTGTTAAATCTCTAATTATAATTAAACTTTCATTTATAGCACAAATTATGTTTAGCAGCCAACTTTCATAATTTATATATATATATATATAAGCAATAAGTTAAACGCCAGAGTTAATAAAAAGAAATAATAATAAATATTGACAAAAAATTTTTAATGTATTTTAGTATAATAAAAAAGAGAATGAAAAGTTTCAAATATTTCAACTAATTAATTTAAAAGTTTTTTTTATAAATGAAAACGTTTCTGTGAACACGCTTTAAATATAGCTGATAATAATCTATGTCGATTAAATATGTAGGGAATATATTTTAAATTCATAAATATTTCAATTGTCTTTAATATAATATTTTACAATTCAAATTCACATATTAAATTTTATTTTTAAAAAAATTTGAATAAATATGAATACTTTTGAAGGAAATAAAATTAAAAGTTGTCACTTAAGAATTTTATTTTTTCAAACATATTTTTGGATTCAGAAACGGAAAATAGTTAAAAATTTTAATACCTTAATTCCGGTATTGTATAATAATAAATTACATCTGAATTTAATAAATATTAATGTTTTTCTTATCTTTATTTACAATATTTTCGTATTATTAAAAAAATAATTAGCTATTAGTATTAGTCCCTTTTTAACACATGAAATAAAAAAAAACTTTTAATTATAAGGATAATTAATTATACTTTTTTTGCATAATTTTTTCAACTCGTGTGCGGAAAAAAATACAGAATTTATTCATTTTTTTTAATGTGAAAGTTTTACTTCCCAATTCATATATAGATTTTAACTTCTCTAATTTTTTTTTACTGTTATAATAAAACAAATTATTTGATTTAAATAATCTATTACTTGTATATTATAAAATTAATATTTTCATAAACCAAATATTTTTTATTTAAATTAAATAAACTGTATTTGAAAAAAATACCATTTAATTAATTAAAAAAATAATTATTTAATATAAATAAATATTTATTTGATAATAGTCAAATAATCGATAATTAGTATTAAATAAATTTTTTTTAACAATAAAATTTTTCAAATTTTTCAAATTTAATTTTAAACTAACTTTAATTTTAACTAACTCTAACAATCGTTTATAAAAAGTTTACCTCTTTGAAAAATATTACACAAAAAACTAAATTATTTTATATAATCGAAAAATACAAATCGAACACAAAAGATAATATTGTCATTTCTCTTATAAATGGTTGACCTAAAAAATTTACCTCTGTTAATTCAATATTTATTATATAAATTGATATAAAAAATTATGACAATTATTTATTTAATTCTCAAAATTCGAGGTGAATATTAAATGAATTTAAATCATAACAGTTTATTGAAATAAAGGTACTTTATAAAACTGATGTTTCATTTTTATATTTGAAACATTTTTACCAGTGATTTACAGACTTCTATATATATATATATATATAAACGTGTACTTCAATTACTCTATCTCTGCTTTTTTGACGTATAAATTCAACGTACATAAACAAAAAGTAATACTGACATGCTACAGATACAATAAATCAATTAATTATTGTTAAAGCTCTTTTTTATTATCTACAAAACAGTTGAAATAATCCGTATACTGATATGCAGAATTTAAATGAAAAACTTTTATAAAATAATTTCAGAATATTGTTTTAGTTTTAATTAATTATTATTTCGAGAATGGTAATTTTATAATATAATATAATATAATATAATATAATATAATATAATATAATATAATATAATATAATATAATATAATATAATATAATATAATATAAATTATAATTTATAATAAATTATTAAGAAATTAAATTACCTTAATTTTTAAACTCTACATAAGCAAAAAAACACGTGAGTAATTTTTCAAGTAATTATGCGCTACTTAGCTTTAAGGGACGTAATAAAAATTTAAAAAATAATTAATGTAACATTTTTTCTCTGTTGTGAGAAATAATTTCATACATCGTTTCTTATATATATATATATATATATATATATATATATATATATATATAGAGAATAAAATTTTTTTAAAAGAAGTCGGTCTGATGTGATAAGTTTGTACTCATGAAATTGTAATAAAGTATGAAAAGAAGAAATGTATAAACCAAAATATAAATAGCATTTGTTTCTCATTCACATTGGTGCAATACATGAAATCTATTTTCTGAGATAAATGCATTTTCGTGTTAAGATTTTCCATTTGTAGTAAATCCATTTTGACATAAGAGATTTTTTTTTCAATTTTAACTTTTATAAGAATTTCTATTATGAAACTATTTTTATATGTATTTCAAGATAGATTACACTTATTCTTTAAATGTATACAAAAATTTATTTTAAAGTCTTTTTTATTTCGTTCAATTTATTTAGTGATGTAATATTAAATTAAAATAATTATTTCAAGAAACTTATGCATTTATTAAAATTTATAACGATGGATATTAATCGCATCTACATGCTATTAAAAATTCGTGACTCGGCTTTCAAGATGAGTGGTCAATCGATGAGATAATAATAAATAATGATATTAAGGATTCACTTGAAAATATAAACTTTATCTATCAATAAAAATGAATTATCAAATTACACTAATTATTAATAATTAAATTATGGTGCGTGATTTGGAGGGATCTGTTGATATCAAAAGACAAAAATAAATTGTTAGGGTCAGTCCACTGACTTTCGTCTAATACCATAAAATGGGGTAAAGTCGGCGTTTGGGGGTAAAGTCGGCCGGCGCTTTAAATCATTTTAAAGTTTAACTATTACTTTTTTCCAGAAGAAATCCGAGTTTTATTAAAAATGTAGTTAGAATTAATGTAAATTAATAAATGAAATACAATATTTAAGTGTTTAAAGCGCCGGCCGACTTTACCCGCAAACGCCGACTTTACCCCATTTTACGGTAGTGGTTGCGACCAAATTTTAAAAAAATCTAGTTTTAATATTATGTGAAACTCGATGATTCCCGAGTTCATTAACCATAATATTATGGTAAAAATTTTATTCCCTTTAAAAATATTAAATATCAAAAGTAGGAGGTTCACAATGTGATTTTGTATCCTTAAATTTTTCAATTTTTTTAAAAACGCTATTATTAAGAAATTATTAAAAATTAGATGTTGGAACTCACCAAAAACATAAATCACTTTATTCTGCACAGAGGAACGAAAGAATTATTGCAAAAATTTATTATTTTTGGATGATATACGATTTTAAAAAAAATTTTATTTAAATATTCTCAAGATTTTTATTTACTTATAACTTTTTTGTCGGTGCTCCGAAAAAATTGAGGTTATGCACAAAGATTTTTTATAATATTCTTTAATTTCTATTAAAATCTTACGAAGGTGTTTTGCTTCGTTTTGGAGATATTAATTTTCAAAATTTTTTATTTAAAAAGGTTAATTAAAAGACTTGAAGTTAACTGACCAATTTCAAATCGCTACATTTTAATATATTTTTATAAAAAATGGAGCAGTTTGAATTTGGTTAGTTAACTTCAAGTCTTTTAATTAACCTTTTTAAATAAAAAATTTTGAAAATTAATATCTCCGAAACGAAGCAAAACACCTTCGTAAGATTTTAATAGAAGGTAAAGAATATTATAAAAAATCTTTGTGCAAAACCTCAATTTTTTCGGAGCACCGACAAAAAAGTTATAAGTAAATAAAAATCTTGAGAATATTTAAATAAAATTTTTTTTAAAATCGTATATCATCCAAAAATAATAAATTTTTGCAATAATTCTTTCGTTCCTCTGTGCAGAATAAAGTGATTTATGTTTTTGGTGAGTTCCAACATCTAATTTTTAATAGTTTTTTAATAATAACGTTTTTAAAAAAATTGAAAAATTTAAGGTTACAAAATCACATTGTGAACCTCCTACTTTTGATATTTAATATTTTTAAAGGGAATAAAATTTTTACCATAATATTATGGTTAATGAACTCAGGGAATCATCGAGTTTCACATATATTAAAACTAGATTTTTTTAAAATTTGGTCGCAACCACTATTGGACGAAAGTCAGTGGACTGACCCGTTAGCATTTGGGAAATTTGTTCTAACTGCCCGAGGCGAAATTTAAGCCCTAATTTACAAGGAGTAAAGTAGAGTTAAACAGACCCTCTTTAGCTTCCTCAACCAGTCGCAAATTTACCTTTCTTCCACGTTTGGATTCAAAGAAGGGCCTACAGGAGTCTACAAGATCGTAAAGAGGGCCTATTTAGGTTCTAAGGGAAGCTAAAGAGGATTCAAATTTCGCCTCGGGTGTGCTAAGAGCAAGATTTGATGAATGTTCGTAACGCTTAATGACTCTGTAATCGCAACTCTATTGTATAATTAGTTCTTACTTTTGTTTTGGTAATAACTAATTTTGATTTTTAATATTTCTCTAGCAAAAGTTTTGAATTAAATTTTAATTAGTTTTAATAAGTATATTATTTTGAAACAATTCTGAATTTTTCTCGGAGCCAGTCATAGTTTCATTCTGAAGCGGAATTTTAATTCTGTTCTTTCTTACCGAAACTAACAAGTGGAGTGCGCCAATGTTTCCGCAGCTTTCGGTACAAAACTTCGAGAAATCGAATTTTTATAATTGACAATTTTTAATCCTTTTCAATTTTGAAGTATCATTTTGAATCAAAATTCTATTAACTTGGAAACGGATAGATTTGCATTTATTCGTAATGAAATTGAGTTTTTGTATGAAACAAATTGATTCGGAATGATCCGAAAAGTTGAGTTACATAATTGGCACGGAAACAAATTTCCGAATGAAGCGCACAAAATCCTCACAAAAATTCATTTAACAAAACAGAAAAAAAACACGTCACATGTGAGTAAAAAAAATTAATTTGCATAATATATAAATGGGTTAAAAAAAATGGGACGAAAATACGCTTAAAATTTAATGTCAGTTCGTTGGGCAAAACGAGATCGAGAAATTATTAGCAATCGTGGGAATTTAAAGATGTGCATTCCGAATAAAATTTATTTCCATTGGCAATTCGCGGGTGAGAGCGTAACGCAGCGCACGCGGTCTGATAAATGTTTGTCGAAGAGAGGGGCGGATTAGGTTTCGAGCCGAAATTGCATTTCCGCGTCAGATTCGCGAACGAGCGAGACGCAAGGGCTGTTGGAAAAGAGGTAGGGGAAAAGTGTCTGTATACATATATATATATATAGTCTTCTTTCAAAGAAGAGTCTTACAGCTTTACGGGGTCGAGGTCTTACCAAAACCAAGTTTATACCTAACCCGCACGTAGCTACATTGCGCACGTCAACTTCATCTCTAATACGTTATTCACCTCCCCAAAAACTCACTGTCGGTGGGTCTCTCTCTCTCTCTTTCTTTTCCTTCCTAAAAGCCAAACTCACTAACCCGCTGAATCTGCTTGTTTTATTTCTTTTCCACGGGACTGATGCGTTCAGCATTTTGAGCCTAGCGACAGACACAAACTATCTTTATCAAAACAAACAAGCTTTCTTATTCACCCGATTTTATGCATTTTTTAAAGCGAGTCTCCCATAAAATGTTTCCGAGTCACTGCGCCACTTGCTTTTTTCAAAATTAAGGAATTCTTTTATTTTTATGACATACGCGTCCGCAATACAAATAAAATGAAAAAAAAAAAAACAGTTGTGTCACTTTGCATATTATATACGGGTGATTCTCTAGAAAAGTGTCTGAAATTCTGAACGTTCAAATGAATGAAATAAGTGTATTTGCGAATAAAAGAATTGTTAATAATTAATATAATAGTAATTCTATCAAAATATTTTATTCTCGATCATTGGCAATTGTGAAAGATGTTTTTGCAAATACATGGTTCATATGCGTGAACTACAACTACAAAGAAGAGGGCTCACAACATTTTTTACACAGATGAGATATCGTGGCACAAAAAATCTTTCTATACTATTTGATACCATCCGAAGATTGATTCACAAAAATAATACTATTTAAAGGGAAATCATTCCTATCAGTATTATTTAGTTAGACAGTTACAAAAGTTAAGAGTATTATTTAACAGTTAAAAATTTAAGAATTTAGTAATCAACGCAATTAAAAAATATACATTAGATTCAGTTTCATCATTCACCAGGTTGTAATGATTGTTATTAGAATATTTTTATAGCTCGTCGTGCCAGGGTTCGTTTTTAATAAATTTAACATTACAAATTACAGATTTAACGTATTTATTAACAAAACAAGAAATTTACTATTTACAAATAACGTAATAATTATGAACGCGATTAACAAATGAAATAAACAATGTACGACGGCGTAGTTTCTCGAAAACTACCGATTAGTCCGCGCCAGAGAACGTCGCATCTCTAAGCCAAACTATTTTCGGACTTTACGTGTGGTAATGACCACCAAAAAAGAGATAACGATTTTAATGGCGGTAAAACCGCTTTCAAAAATGACTTCTTTAATTATGGTTAAAAACCATTCAGAAATACGTTATGCGGTTAAACCGCCTTTGAAGTTTTACTAGCGATATAAACGCTTTCCAAAAGTATGCTAATCAATGGTGAAACCATTGTGTCAAAAATCTAATCTGCGGTGAAAACCGCATTTAAAAGATGCTATATGGTAAAGACCACTTTCTTTTACCGGTGAGACCGCTATCGCAATGAAGAAAGAAGTGAAGAACTCGGGCCGCGCGCTCTGCTTTTAAGCGCGTTCCACACTTAAACTTTTCGGGCGTCCGACACGACACACGTGCCCCCTCTTCTCCATCTACCAAATGCATTCCCCTCCTGACGTAGGAGAAGTTAGTATTGAAGAGGGGGCACGTTTCACGTGTCGGGCGTCCGAAAAGTTTAAGTGTGGAACGCGCTTTACGCCGGAGCCAGTGATCCGTGATTGGCTGGCGCGTTGGGCTTGCGCGCTCGCTCGCCTTCCCCACTACCGAGAGTCTCGGGACTCACGTGGTCGCGAACGTGTACTACATGGCGTATTCGATCCGTCGGCAATGTAAATTATCGACTTTAGATAATTTACACGATATTCGATCGATAATTTTTAAACTTTCATTACAAGGTGAAAGATCTCGTCAAAACAAATCTATAAACACGACAGCAAAGAAACTAAAAGGAATCAAGCTGAACATTATCAGAGGATAATAAAACCGAAAAAATTGATGCAACATAGGAGTGACAGAAAATCTTCAAGGCAAAGAATAATTAAATTCAATAACAAAGAATTATTTGATTAAATTCATCTTTCACATATTAACAATTATTGAAAATACAATATTTAAATTAATTTAATAAATAATATTAAAAATAAGAAATTACTTATTCATTCATTCAATATTATCTCTTCCCTAATTAGTTTTATTTAGCTATAAGTAAAATTGAGGGTTAGATTAGGGGAATATTATAAATACAAATTAGGACATAATACTTCAAAATAATTCACGATATTTCAAATAATTCAGGATAATTCCAAGTAATTTAAAGTTATTTTTAGGTAATTCATAATAATTCACAATACTTCAGATAATTCAAAATAATTCATAGTAATTCGAGATAATTCTAAGTAATTCATTACAATTCATAATACTTCAGATAAAGGATAATTTATATACTTCACGTTAATTCAAGATAATTCAAAGTAATTCAAAGTATTTCAAAATAATTCAGGATAATTAATAGTAATTCGAGATAATTCAAAGTAATTCAAGATAATTCACGTTACTTCAGATAATTCAGGATAATTCATATACTTCAAGTTAATTCGAAATAATTTATAGTAATTCGAGATAATTCTAAGTAATTCATTACAATTCACGATACTGCAGATAAAGGATAATTTATGTACATCAAGTTAATTTAAGATAATTCAAAATAATTCCAAGTACCTAATTCAAAATATTTCAAAGTAATTTAAAGTAATTCACAGTAATTCATGATAATTCATATTAATTCGAGATAATTCAAAGAAATTCGAGATAAATCAAAGTAATTGTAAGTAATTCATGATAATTCACGATATTTCAGATAATTCAGGATAATTCATATATAGTTTAAGTTAATTCACGATAATTTAAAGTAATTCAAAGAAATTTAAAATAATTTAAAGTAATTAATAATAAACCTTTGTATTTGTATGAGACATTTATTTTTAGAGAGGATGTTACCTCAAGAGAGCAGTGAGGTGTCCTAACTTGTTTTTAGAGCACATCCATACAGAACTGAATAATATAAAAGTTTATTTATGGTAACTGCAATTAATCTGTGGAACTTTCTTTTTCGCTTCATTACTTCTATAGAAAATCCAAAAACTTTTAAAAGCTTATAGTGCATAAACAATTGTTTTCATTGGATGAGTACACTGAAAGAAAATTCATACTACTAAGTATTAAACTCATATTAGAGTTTAATATAAATGTTACAATTTAGGGAAAAAGTGCACCTATACTGATTACTATTACAGTTTTTATGAAAATATATAATGAATTTAAGAGTAACTATTATTTTAAGAAATAAGAATTAGTATATTTATTTTAAAAATTAGTATTTTCTTTATGAATTCACAGAATACGAAATATTATAATAAATAATTTCACAAAATAGTAAGAAAAATAACATATATCCGTATACTTATTTCACATTTTGTAAAACTTTATATTAAAAGTCACGGATTTTCCCGAGAGACTACGAATTTAACCGAAGTTCTGTCTGTTTGCGGCTTCGTGTCCTACTCGAACTTCTACGACTTGATCCGATTTTCGAAAGTGTTGTTAACCAGCAGAACGTACCTAATTTATTTTCAATTTATAAAAAATGTTTTATTAAAGTTATTTAATAATAATAAATTTATTATTAATTATTAAATTTATTATTATTTTTATGAATTTTTATTTTTTGATGTCATCTTTACAATTATTTAATTTTTATTTGCAATAAAAATTTTTATAACAATCATAATTTTTAATCTGAAAAAAAAGAAAAATCTATATAAACAATTAATAATAAAAATGAACCCAGCGTAACCTCTATAAAATTACACCATTGGCACTAGTAAACTATTTTTTATTATTAAGTTATTATAAGTAAACTTCTTTCTCGCAAGTGGTAAAAATATTCAGTAGTTAGTATATAAGAAAACGATATATGCCGACCCCCAGCGAAATTTATCGTTATGCGTATAGAATTGTAAGTGTAGGTTTCGTTGCGATCGTGTAATGTCTATATGTATAAGCGAAATGAACGTGCGTGTTCATTAGTATGTGTATTAACCTGTATCGTAAGTGTGAATGTGTTGTTCCTAGTCTCACTCCTCTTCCTCCCGAGAATTAACGGAAACGTCCGACAGTTTCCGCTTTTTTTCCCTTTTCTTCCGACATTCTGAATTTTTCGTATAAAGTTTTACAAATATTAGAACGCTACATTCCATATAATGCAACAACTCTATGAGAATTTAATATAATATTTTCAAATATTGGTAATCTTTTTACGTTCTTTCTACAATAATTATTAATATTTGAAAAAAGATTTTAAGTTGGAACTT
This sequence comes from Leptopilina boulardi, assembly GCF_019393585.1. Taxonomy (NCBI): domain Eukaryota; kingdom Metazoa; phylum Arthropoda; class Insecta; order Hymenoptera; family Figitidae; genus Leptopilina; species Leptopilina boulardi. The sequence goes on from NW_026137813.1 coordinate 1,327,831, forward strand.
TAATATAAAGTATATTGAATTTTAATAAAAAGTACACTTTTCCCTAAATTCTAAAAGAATATATTAAAATGTAATACGCATTTTGTTATTTTTTCCTATGAAATTTCTTTCAGTGTAGAATTTCTTTTTTATTTTTATTTAGAGTTCAATGTACTTGAAAAAAAATGAAAAAAAAAAACTTTTTGTCACTCCTATTGTTGTTTTACGGTAATTAAAAATTGAAAAAAATACTCTTTGACAAGCAACTTTTATATAGTTTTCAATTGTTTTTGATTTTAACTATTGAAAACAAGTTTTTATTTCTAATAAGTTTGTTGTTACAATAAAAAAAAATTTACGGATTTTTAAGTTTCAAAAAAAGGTCAAATTCAAATACAAAACGTTGTAAACTTCACCGACGTAAAAAAATAGATTCCATTTGAATAAATTTTGTAAAAAAGTTGACATCAAATTTTATGAAAATAAATTTTTTACATTATATAGAATAGTTTTCTTAAAAAGTTTATTAACATTCCTTTAAATATGAAAATTAATAAAATAATTTAGATTGCATGATAAAAATATATTTTAACTTTCTATATCTATACCCAATGTTATTCTTTTCTTAAAAAATGTATATTATTTTAAAAAAAAGTTGTTAATATACTCACATCAGACACACTTTAGGTAAACAATCAAATGGATTTTTCACTCACCTAGAACAGACAAAAAATTATATAAATTAAAATATTAATCAATTATTTTCTTCAAAAATATATATTTACGTTTAAAGAGAACATTTTTTGATTAAAGTAAAATATTTTATAAATTAAAATCCTTTTTTTTAAATAAAAAAGTTTGTTAAAAAATAAATTAATTGAATAACACATTTTTTTTTTGAATCAAAGAAATATTTATTTTAAATATTAAACAAATTGATCAAAAATAAATATTTTTTTTTGTGCTTCTGTCAAAAAATTGTTTCCTTTAGAGAAGAATAATTTCAATATTAGAAAAAAATTTAAATCCAAGAGAAGAATTTCAATCAAAGATGAATGATTAAAAAACTTGAAGTTAACTAACCAAATTCAAACTGCTCAATTTTTTATAAATATTAAAATGTAGCGATTTGAAATTGGTAAGTTAACTTCAAGTCTTTTAATTAACCTTTTTAAATAAAAAATTTTGAAAATTAATATCTCCAAAACGAAGCAAAACACCTTCGTAAGATTTTAATAGAAGGTAAAGAATATTATAAAAAATCTTTGTGCAAAACCTCAATTTTTTCGGAGCACCGACAAAAAAGTTATAAGTAAATAAAAATCTTGAGAATATTTAAATAAAATTTTTTTTAAAATCGTATATCATCCAAAAATAATAAATTTTTGCAATAATTCTTTCGTTCCTCTGTGCAGAATAAAGTGATTTATGTTTTTGGTGAGTTCCAACATCTAATTTTTAATAGTTTTTTAATAATAGCGTTTTTAAAAAAATTGAAAAATTTAAGGTTACAAAATCACATTGTGAACCTCCTACTTTTGATATATTTAATATTTTTAAAGGGAATAAAATTTTTACCATAATATTATGGTTAATGAACTCAGGGAATCATCGAGTTTCACATATATTAAAACTAGATTTTTTTAAAATTTGTTCGCAACCACTATTAGACGAAAGTCAGTGGACTAACCCATATATAGCAATCATAAATATATTGTCACCGTGTAAATATAATATCAATAAATTAAAAGATTGAATGCGTAGTCAATTTATTTGGAATTTGCTTACACAATTTTTTTTAAATAAAATAAAAATTATTTTGCTAAAATGAAATTGTTATAGATATATATATATATATATAAATGGAGTTGCATCAGAGTGCGCGCGAGTAAATAGAGTTCACGACGTGATGTGCTTTCGATGACAACAGTGGTGACCGTTAGAATTATGCGTCATTTTCGCTTATTCTACTGCTTCCCACCCTCAAAAACCACAATCCTATCGTGAAATCAATCCTTGATTGGTGAATTCAACGGAAATCGAATGGCAAAATCTATTATATTCCGGACATACACGGCATTACTTTTGTTGTTATGAAAAAAAAAAAAAAAAAAAAAAATATTGTAACCCCTTGATGAAAGATTATTAAATACCGCAAAATTTGATGGTTTCTCTAATGAACGAGTGACTATATAAATCACTATTTGTAACAAATATTCTACAAGAAGTTTATAAAAGTGGTTAATTACAAAGAAAAAGTTTATTTAAAAAAAAACTATTTTTAAAAAAAACTTAAATCCCTCTTTAAGGCCATGTGGGAAAACAAAATTTTGTAGTATTCTCAAACTTTCTCTTAAATGAAAAATGATTTGGGGTTTAATTTTTTTTTGAAATGGTAGAAGACGGTACAAGAAAAATGGCTCTTCTACTCATTTTCTATAATTTAATGCAAAAATGATAAAAAGCACGAAGCTGAAGTACGCAACGTTTATATAAACAATTTTTAAAGAAATAATGTTTTAAAATAAAAAATTCTATAATTTTTTGCCTAAAAATTATTTTTTTATAATTTGTTGATTAATAAAAACTACAAGAAATATTTTTTAGACAAAAAATTATAGAATTTTTTATTTTAAAAAATTATTTCTTTAAAAATCGTTTATATAAACGTTGCGTACTTCAGCTTCGTTAAAAAGCAGGAAATAGAAAAATGTGGTCTTTCCTAGTTCGTTCAACTGCCACTAGCTAGCATTGGCGCTACTTCCTTTTGCACTGACACACTCACGTGACGTCTGTCTGTGCGCCCCTCCCCCCTATTTCTTGTCATTTTCGTTTAAAAATTTTACTTTTTAAACTTATTTTCTAAAAATAATTTAACGTAAAATTATGTTTTTTCAAGAGAACAACGATGTGTAAATTTTCTTCTTTATCATACCTGAAAATTTTAACTCAAAATTCTATTTTCATTTTAGAGAAAGTTTGGTTTTCGCAAAATACATTTTCCCATACTCTAGATCACGTGGGAATTTACCACATGACCTTAATTATTAAGTGAGAATTAATTTTCAATAGCAGTTATTAATATTCTAAGAAAATAATTTTTATTTGAGTTGTGGAAGAGTTGATATTTGAATCAATATTGAATGGTATTTATTTTAAATACAGAAATTATTGATTCAAATACTGTTTATTTAATGCAAATAAAAATTATTTACTTTTGAGAGGTGTGAAAAAAATAATTAAAAAAAATTTTTTTTTATCAAAACAAATAAGAAATTCATCATGAAACTCTTGAATCAAACGATTCCAGTTTCAAACACACAATATTTATTAAACACGTTCGCTACGTCTGACTAAAGCATTACCTCTTTCACTTATCTTTCCCACAGGGGAATACCCGATGTATATATACACATGAATCTCCACAAGCTGACCAATCTTTAATTCAGTGTTTTACACTATAGGTAGTACGCAGGTTGACGATATTTTTATTTACAACAAAAAAAAAAAAAAAATACAAAAAAAATAAATAACAATCAAATAAAATTTGTTCCACTGTTTTCATAAAAACATTCATAATTTTCTTTCATATTTTTTCATTGTTGTTTTTTATTTAAAGCAAACGAAATTTTTGAAAATATTTTATAACAAAACAAATCATATATTATTATTATTATTTTAAAAACTATTGTTCTATTTTAATGTTAATTATATCATTCTAGTATAAAAAATATAAATAATTTTTTTAAAAATCACGAAAAGTGATAAAGGAAATATATGCGCCAAATTATTTATTTATTCTATCTATATATAGAATAAAAATTGTTTCGTTAAAAACGAATGGGAAATTTTATTTGAATGATTCTTTTTTTTTTTTTTTTTTTTTTAACCCACTGTCAAATTGTACTGCAATTACCAGATTGATGCTTTTGTATCAAAAGTTTCAACTGACAGTATATTTCACAGACCTTTTTCTGAAGTACCGATGGCCCTTTATAGTTATATAACAAAAGCTAGAAAAATCAATGCGTTCACTGTCACAATCGAATACAAATTCTTTTACCAGAATAAAAGAATTTTTTATAGAATAAAAGAAATTATTTTTAAAAAAATTTAGCATAGTTTAATTACATTTATTCATTTTTATATACATATACTGAAAAAAAATTTATTTGATTCAATCGGTTACTTGACTACTATCAAATAAATATTTACAATTTATATTAAATAATTATTATTTGAGATGGTATTTGTTTCAAATACAGAAATAATTAGTTAAAAAATACAGTTTATTTAATTTAAATTTAAATTATTTGGTTCAAGTAAATATTTATTTGACATTTACTCAAGTAATCGATTATTTGAATTAAATCAATTTTTTCAGTTTTCTTATTTTTCATAGGTATTTCGAAAAAAAAATTTTCGGGCAAAAAAAAATTTCGAATGAAAATTTCCCGTCGAATGCCTCATATTATCATATATAATAAATATTTTTATTCGTTTTTTTTCATTTTAAAAAAAATTTATCCTGTTCAAATAAATATTTATTCGATATATTATAATCAAAATAAACGTTAATACTTTTGCTAAAAATTTATACGATCGAGGATTTTAAAAATTTCAAACACACCCGAAAAGAAAAAAATTTACTAAAATGAAAAAAAAAATTAAATAATTTAAAATTTTTTCCCTTCGCGAATTAAAAATTTGAGCACTCCCGTAGTTAATCAAATGTAAAAATATTAAATTAAATTAAAAACGATAAAGAAAATAATGGGTCAAATTTTACTTTTATGAAATTATATAAAATCTACACTAACGTTCATCACGTCTAAACAGGTCAATACACGAATTGCAACTGATTAAATATTGTTCTTAGGATTTTTATTACCTACGTAAGGCTTAATTTAGCATTTGTGCTTCAATGTGTATATATATTAGGCTCTGAGTTAATTAACGAAATTAAATAATATAATTTTTAGGTTACGAATCTTGTTCAATTGACAACTGTATTAGTGCCAATCATCTAACGCAAAAGGCGTTTAATTTAAAAATTATAGGTATAGGTGTAAATTTTACAAGTTTCATGTCAAGTCAATGTATAAAATATATATTCTTCTTAATTATAAGCTTTTCGATCACATCACGTTGATCATCTTCAGTAACACTAAAATATTAAACAATTTAGATTCAGAATCAAATTGGTATAAAAGAAATTTTTTAGAAATATTTTATATCATGAAAAATTCTAATTCTATTAATATTAAAACAGATACGAAATTTTTGAATAGATCATATAAGAACTTCATTATTAATACTAGAATACAGGGATGGGTAAATGTCGCAAACTCAAGGTTTGCTACGTATGATACCTAAAATGTGTAGTATACGTAACAAATTGTTGCAAACGTCGCAAACCATATTATAAATATAACCTCACTTTTTGGATGTCAACTCGAACTCGCCTCATCATCATAAAAGCCTAAGCAGAATATCTTCGGGAAAGACGTTTGCGAACGTGAAACATGAGTTAGAAAAGGACAGAGATATATTCGTATCCTTTTCTATCTCATGCATCTTGTTCGCGAACGACTTTCGCGAATCTATTGTGCGTTGGCCTTATCAGATAAATTATAATAATGTCTCAGGCAACTCAGGTAAATAGATCTACTGGTAAATATAAAGAGATGAAATATTCTTTAAATAATAATTTATTGCACTTCAGTTTAATAATTTTTATTAAGTTATAAGTGTTTTTATATGTCTTTACTCTTTACTTTGAATTTCTATAATCCTACAAAAAAATCTCGTCAATGCTTCTGAAAAATTAAATATAGATCTTTTTGATTTTTAGAAACAATCAAATCAATCAAACAAAAATTCAAAGACTAAACACATAGCGGAACCAACTAGATTGAGGTTATATTTGCTTCTGACCATTACGAGTGCCTACGTCATGAAATGTAACAACCCAGGCGCGAAAAACCAATGCTGACGATGGATTGAGGCTTGATTGTAGATTGAACGCCCAGCGTGGGTAACCCAGACTGAAATCAGCCTTTATACCACTGTCGATCAAAATTGGTTCAAGATTGGTTACCAATGCTCGTCTCATGTTGGATTCAAGACTAGTTGAATCCTCATGAGCAAAGCCTAGGAGTCCAGTCTAGATTCAATCTTGAATCAACTTTCGACTTAATATTCGCAGCTTCATTCAATATTAATTATTATCTTGTATAAAATACAATTGTATTGAGTAATTATTTATATACGTTCAATACAAATTAAATAACATATTTTTTACAATTTTTGTTAAATACAATTTAATATATTTTATAATTATTAATTAATATTATTTAAATTAATATATTGCTATTTATTTCAATGAAAGTATTCTTTGTTTTTTTATAAATAAATATTTTATAAATATTATATTTGTAAATACAATAAAAATCATAATAATTATATTCAACACATTTTTGAAAATAATTTCTTTTAATAAATTTTGTTTTTTTAAGATTATATTATAATAATTTATCATCTTTATTATGTATTATTATATATTATAATATACCTATAATATTGTAATAATTAAAGAATTATTATTTAATACATTATGAAGATAACACAGGGTGTCTAACGGTCAGGGAAGTCAGGGAAAAGTCAGGGAATTTTGTTGGTCAGGGAAATGTCAGGGAATTTCAAAAAATTTCATTCAAAGTCAGGGAAATTTCTGTAAATTTCTATAAAAATTAAAATTTTTTGTGAATTTATAAATTTTTTAATCTAAAAAAACTTGAATGGTTTTTATTACCATTTGTTACTACCATTAGAAATTAATTTATTGTTAAATATGTCAATAACCATATTTTTGTCCAAAAAAAGCAGAAATAAAGTTATTAAAAAGTCAGGGAAAAATAAAAAAATGTCAGGGAGGAGTCAGGGAAAAGTCAGGGAATTTTTTTCTCAATCCTTGTTAGACACCCTGTAATAAATCTTTAATATAACTTAAAAAACATAATATTTAGTATAATTGTATTTTCAAAAATACAAATAATTGAAAATACAACAGTTGAAATATTTTCAAATTTATATTATGCTTTTATTTTTTATTTTTATTGTATTTATAAATATATAAGTTATTAATTTAATAAAAATAAAAGTTTATATATTCATTTTAAAGTTTTTTTATTACATTAATAAAAAAAAATTTTAATATAATTTATTTAAATTAATAGCAATATATAAATTAAAATAACTTTATAATAATATTAAAAATATATAAGTAATTTAACGATAAGAAGATTTTAAATTTAGCTTAAAGGCGCGGCAAAAATATCACCGGTATTAACAGAATGTCGCCAAGTAGCCAGCGTGGCCCCGTGGTTAGCGTAGTAGGTTTCCGAGCGTGAGCGTTAGGTCGTGGGTTCGGTGCCCAGTGCGAGCGAGATTTTTCAAATTAGATTAGGTGTTATTTCGACAGGTGTTGTTAATTAATCTTAAGTGGATAATACAAAAATAGTAAAAAACTGCGGATTAAATTAATTAAATAATAGTACATTTTTTTTTTGAAATTACTAATAATAATTAAAGGAAATAAGTTGCATTGACTCTTATAAGATTCCAATACAACTTATCTCCTTATTATTAATAAATTAAAATCATATTTTTAATGAATACTAATGTTGTTTTAATATTATCTATAAATATAATAATACAAAATATTAATAGGATTATTATTATTACTATTATTATTAAGAATTATTGAACGCGAGAATAGTAAGTAACAGTGGGAGCAGTCTTGAGCGAGCCTGAATCAGCATTCGGCAAGATTGATTGAGTCTTGGTCACCAATGCTGAATCAAGGGTGGAGCTTCAGGTCGGAATCGGTGTTACATTCTAGCTTGGATGAGTCTTATTCCCGCTGACTGACCAAGGCTCAGTCAATATTGGCCAATGCTCAACGAGTCTTTAAAAGGCCTGAACCCAGCGTCCCTTCGCGCCTGGGAAACGTTGTGTAGCAAACTGGACAAGTTGTATACACATGTAACATACGTAGCAAACTTAGGTAACATACATGAAGTATGATACTTACCCATCTCTGCTAGAATACATTAACTTATAACATAGAAATAAAAACAAACCAACGAACTGTGATCTGTACTTTAAGTCTACGTAGACTATGTATAACACTTTAGCTCCCCCACCATAATCAATGTGTTTATAAACTCCTTTAGTGACGTCTGCTGTTTGTACGCTTGACACTTTTATTATTTTTCTCTCTAATTTTTATATAAAATAATGATTTGTAAATTTATGATTTATACATGAATGAAAATATGAAGTTACCTTCGACCCAGTAAAAAAAAAAGAATTGGGAGTAAGCGATAAGAATTGGTGGTAACTTAAGCTGAATTCGGTTTGGCGAAGAAACCGAATTGGAACGTTACGGTGAATTATTTTTTTCTTACCGTGAATTCTTTTTTCTTAAACATTTGAATTGACGTTTGTTTATTCGAGGTTGCATTATAAATGAATAAAATAAATGCTTCGAAGTCTAAAAAAGCCGATTTGGAATAAGAAATATATAATTTAAAAAAAATAAATGAAAGTGAAGTGTGACAGATTCACCGACGATTTTATCAAGTGAGTAGTGTTCATATGATAAATTTACCATATGAGTAGTACTCACAAAATTATATATTTCTTATTCCAAATCGGCTTTTTTAGACTTCGAAACATTTATTCTTATTCATTTATAATGCAAACTCGAATAAACAAAAGTCAATTCAAATGTTTAAAAGAAAAGAATTATCGATAATAAAATAATAATTCACCGCAACGTTCCAATTCGGTTTTTTCGCCAAATCGCATTCAGCTTAAGTTACTACCAATTCTTTTCGCTTACTCCTAATTCTTTTTTTTTTTTACTGGGGAGCCGTTAGCATCGACGTAGAAAGTTTAAATAAGAACTACTCCAAGTATAGAAAATCTAACCTTAATGTCACCATCGTGCAATATTTTCCATATCTTTTGTAAGTTTGTAATGCAATATTACAAAAATAATTTTTAAATTCACAAAAATAACAACTAATCGATTGTTTAATATTTTAGTGTTACTAAAGATGATCAACGTGATGTGATCGAAAAGCTTATAATTAAGAAGAATATATATTTTATACATTGACTTGACATGAAATTTATAAAATTTACACCTATACCTATGATATACTCAGCCACAAGTCGAAACGAAAACTAACATCTAATTATACAATTAATTTAAAAATTGTTAAAATAAAGTAAATATGTAATGCAACAAAAATGAGTCCAGTTTTTTTCTATTAACTCAAAAAAAAAAGTTTTAGCTGGTGTATTTATTGAAAATAATCAATTATCCTAAAGGACAAAGCATTTTATTTTTTTTTTTTGTTTTCGAGTAAGTACTGTTGAAAAATTTTCTGAAATTTTAGTTTTAATGTAGATGGCGCCACCTTACAAGGACCTGTTCTTAAATTTAATCAAATATTCGATGTACGTTCGAGTCTTTCACTAACGATAAGAATAAAATCTGTGTCTTCTTTTGTTTATATATATATATGAGAGAAAGGGAGAGAGCCATACAAAACTCTAACAATTCTCAACCACAAAGGGATTCCCTCATCGAACTTGAATATATATATATACAGTCTCATAACAATTCTACGATCTCCTAGTTCCACGATGTGTCTCTGATCTGCATTCCCGGGTTTATCTTTCACAGTATATATGTACTATATAGAAGACACAACGCTATTGGTTGGACCAGGTCGAGTCATTTGAGCTTTAGGTATATAAGGACGCGCGCGGTATATAGTTCAAGGGAACAGTATATAAGCCACTTTCTCAACGTCCTCCCACAATCCCAGGGTTCTCTTTGGGGTTCATTGATGGGGTTCACGACGAGAGATCCCACTCAGAAGTCAAATGTCCCTCGTTTCTATATGAGGGCTTCAAAATGCCAACCGACGACGTGGCCAATTGATACCGCAAGGAAAATGCTTTTCTCCAAGTTTCTTTTTCTTTTTTTTTTCTCTCTCTCTTTACTCTCCTTCGTTAAATTTTATTAAGATCTTCCTTTTTCTGTCAAATATAATGGGATCAAAAGTTCCATCAAAAAACCATTTTTCCATTGCAATTTTTATAGTCTTCTTCTCTTTCTTGTGATTACTTCTACCGCAAAAATAAAATTCAAAGCCACTTGTTCAATTTGTCTCTTTCTTTTTTATAAAACCTCGTTTTTTTTTTTTTTTGGTTAAAATGATAATAATAGAAAATTATTATTATTAAAAATTATAAATTTTCAAAGTGTAATCGAAAAAAAATTTTTTTTTTTAGTTTCTAAAATTTTCTTAATTAAAAATTTTGTTTTTGTATGTTTTAATTAACTATAATAATCTCGATATTATTTCATTCCATCCAAAGTCCTGCTGTGTTTTTGATAACAAACAAAAAGGAGTAAAAGATGAAAAGGTAGAAAATTAACACCTATCTTATTGGTTGACAATAGGGCTGCTATTCTCATTGGCTTATTGTCTCTTCTAAATTTAAATTTGCATTTCATTCTTTGAACAAAATTTATTTATTTGTTATTTGATTTCTTTTTTGTTCTTGATTTAATATAATTGATTTATTTTTTTGGTTCTTAATTTAAAAAAAAAATCAATTTTTTCACAAATTTATTTTATAATAGAAAATAAAATTTTGAGGTCTTTAATGGTGAGAAATTTAATCTATTAACGGCAAAATGTACAAAATTTTTACACGAACTTTGAGGACATTTTTCAATTTTAAACTCTGCGATAAAAATTTCGCAATAGACATTTCTTATGTCTTAAGAACCGCTCTATCGAATGGCATTCTAAAAAAACCGAATATTTTTAAATAAACAATTTAAATGCACTTAAAAAAACGATTATTTTTACATTTTTTTTCAGTTTTTGTAATTTTTTCAAAGCTTTTCCCAGCAGAATACTCCTAAATGTTAAAAATATGGCGTCAATATGGCGGACACAAAATGGCGTCCAAAGTGAATATTCTTAAACAACTTCATAACCAAGTGGACGAAATTTTTGAAATGTGTTAAATTCGTTAGAAACTTGTTACTCGGGTGTCTAAATTTTAAAAATCTGGCTTTCTATTTAAAATTAACGACCATTAAAACCCCAGAGTAAAAAGTTTTAGACAAATTAGAAGATTTAAATTATTAATTACGCCATATTGGTTTCGACATTTTGAATTTTTGAAAATCAAGTGATGTGGATGTAAAAAGTATGTAACAATAAATATTAAAAATTGAGTAGTTTAAAATTTTTCAATTCCTCCTATCGTTTACAATTGTAATAGAAAAAATCATGTTTAAAAATGTAGAAAGCAATGAAGCGGATATAAATGAAAAAAATGAAATAAAAACCCTAAGTCTAAAATACACATAACAAAGTAGAGATTCATAATATTTTTCGTATGATTTATGCACTAGGGGAAAATAAAGAATGAGAGGGTCAATTTTTTGTAAGCATATGGTTTAAATGTACACCATACAACCTATATATATGTATATATATATATAAATCGTAAGACGTTATATTGGTGCATGGAAGTCCCAAGTGCATGACGGCCATCTTCAAGAAATGTCTGTTGGATTTTAGTATACTCGAAGATCAATAACAGTAAAGTACACACACCTTTTGTGTGGCTCAGTGTAAATAAAACTCGACTGAAACCTTTGTGTTTTGATGGACTAAAAGTATATGCTATATATAATATTATAGCTTTTTAATATTGCCCTAAAAAAAAAACTTTATTGGAAACTGCCAGTTCTTTAGGGCAAATAAATATACACATAAAAACGAAAATTTTACTCAGATGCTTCTAAAATTAAATAAATAGCTTTGAAATTAACACTAATTTTAATATAAACTACTATACTTGGAAAAAAATAAAAATACAAAACTTAGAAATTCTTAAGTTTAAAACATTAAAAAAAATTGGATATGCAATTTTGAATTTTGAAAAACTAATATCTGATTCGATTCTGAAAACCCTCAAGTAATAAGTTTCAAAGAATTTCAAATAATTTTTAAAAATTTCCGCCATATTGGATCCGCCATTTTGAATTTTAAAAAATAACTAACTAAACTATAAGTCCTGAGTGAGTGTAGAGATACAAATAATTATTAAAATAAAAAAAGATTTTGTTTTTCAATCGAAGAAAATGTATAGCGCGTTTTATTAAATTCACGAAGTAAGTAAACATTTCTTTAATTATAGAAAAGCGAAAAAAGAGAAATAATCTCTTATTCTGATGCAATGAATCTAGAGACATTTGATTAATACGTAAATTATTTTAATGTCATTTTAAATAAAGAAAATTCTATTTCCATTTTCCTTGTGTAAATCAATTCAATTATCGACATTCATTTGTCGAGTGTCTAATGAATCTTTTATTTCATTTAGTGCAGATAATGAGATTGTTTTTGATTAAAAATATACAGAAATTCTATTTCAGTTATAAACGTATTTTTCGAAACTAATTTTAAAATTATACTAAAAGAAATAATTAAATAGTAACTGATATTAAAATATTGAGATTTATAATTTAGTTATTTCAATTATATAAATTAAAAATCTAGATAGTGCGGAATCTTATTTTAGAATATAAATTAAATTTGTTTTTGAATTTAAAATATTCTTAAATTATAAAAATATTAAAAATATTTTTTTTTTAAGAAATTGAATTTTCTTTAAAATAAATTTTTTTTTTTTTGAAAAAGAGAAAAATTTTCTTTATAAAAAATTAATTATTAGAATAATTACGCATATTTTTATAGTGTAATAATTTTGTACGTTAATCATGAGGCTATTTTCTTAAAAAATAAAAAAGGTCTTAAAAGTAAGAATATTGTATAATTTTTTAAGTATCAAACAACAAAAGTTACTTCTAATTTCATACAAAAAAGGAAAAAAATACATATTAACATTATACAAATATGTATTAAACCCTCTAATTACTATATAATTTTATTAAAATATTGTAATTTTTAATTAATAAAATATATAATAGACATACGCCATTTTATAGGTATTATTTTAAACAATAAATGTAAGGTTATGTTGCCTAATTGCAAAGCTTACAGTTTATACTATGTTGTATTCCAAAGAATGCAGAAAAAGAAACTTTTTTTTACAAACAATTCAGTAAAATTAAAAAAAAAACCAGTGCAGAAAAGTATACTTTTCTACATAGCGTTCAGTAAAGTTCTAAAAACAGTGCACAAAAGTATACTTTTCTGTTAAGTATGTAGCAAAGTTAACGGAACAGTGCAGAAAAATATTTTTTTTCATATACTATGTAGAAAATATGAAAAACAGTACAGAAAATTATAAAAGTAATTCAGAAAATTTTACTTCTCTGTATAGTATGCTAAAAAGTTAAATAATAATACAGAAAAATATAATTTTCTGCATAGTATGTAGTAAAGTTATCAGAACAGTCTACTTTTTTGTATAGTATACAGGAAGGTTAACAGAAGAATACAAGAAAGAGAGAAAATAGTATAGAAAAGTATACTTTTCTGCAGTGTATGCAGAAAAGTTATCCGAATAGTGTAGAAAACTTTATTTTTCTGTATTGTATACAGGACATTGTAAACAGTACAGAAAATTATAAGAAGAGTGCAGAAAAGTATACTTTTCTGTACAGTATAAAGCAAAGTTAACAGAAGAGTAAAAAAAGTATACTTTTCTGCATAGTGTGTAGTAAAAGGGAAATATAAGAATATTGCAAAAGAGTATACAGTTATCAGAACAGTGCAGAAAAGTATACTTTTCTGTATAGTATGCAGAAAAGTTGAAAAGCAGTACAGAAATTTATAAAAGAACAGTGCAGAAAAGTATACTTTTCTGCAAAGTGTGTAGTAAAGTTATTATAACAGTGCAGATACATATACTTTTTGTAAACTGTACAGCAATGTTAAGAGTAGGGTGCAGAAAAGTATACTTTTCTGTATAATATTATGCAAAGTTAACAGAAGAGTGAAAAACAGTATACTTTTCTGTATAGTATAAAGCAAAGTTAACAGAAGAGTGAAAAAAAGTATACTTTTCTGCATAGTGTGTAGTAAAAGGGAAATATAAGAATATTGCAAAAGAGTATACAGTTATCAGAACAGTGCAGAAAAGTATAATTTTCTGTATAGTATGCAGAAAAGTTGAAAAGCAGTACAGAAATTTATAAAAGAACAGTGCAGAAAAGTATACTTTTCTGCATAGTGTGTAGTAAAGTTATTAAAACAGTGCAGATACATATATACTTTTTGTAAACTGTACAGCAATGTTAAGAGTAGGGTGCAGAAAAGTACACTTTTTTGCACACTAAACAGCAAAGTTATAGAAAAAGTATAAAAAATTTAATATTTCCTTATAGTATACAGCAAAGTAAAAACAGTGCGGAAAAATATACTTTTCCGCTTAGTATACAGTAAAAGTAAAAAAAAATAGTGCAGAAAAGTATACTTTTCTGCATAATGTGCAGTAAAGTTATAAAAAGAAGTGCAGAAAAGCAAACTTTTCTGCATAGTAAACAGCAAAGTTGAAGAATACAGGAATTCAACAAAGCAATTACACAAAAATATCGTTATCGTGTTTTTTTTCAACACAGATACGTTATCGCTTATTGAATTAAAATATAGTTTGATCCAATAACTCCTGTACATTCAACAAAAGCACCATACTACTTCTTGTGTAAACCAAAATAAGAAATATTTCACAAACACTATAATTGCGTAACCAAACAAAAATGCAGCTTATTCTAAAATAAAACAAAAGAAACTAATTTCTCCTAGATTCTATAGCGACAATTTCAAGTTTTCGCGACACAATGAAAAGAAGGTAACATATATTTATAAATATATATATACATTTCTCAAATCTATATATGTGACAGTCCCCGAGAGAAGGGACCTTAGCTCACCAAAACGAATTTCACAGGGCAAGCGTTTGAAGAAGAAGCAGAAACGCGGAACTCGAAGAGTGGGGCGGAACTTCTGAAAAGTCCCCCCACCACACTAACACAACGTTGTGTTTCTGTATACGTGAGCTTCGTGTATCTTCGGGTCTCACGTACGCGAAGCTCACGTACGCGAGAGTATAGTTGTGTAAGTAAAGTAGTGGGGCTGATTTCTTGAGTGCCACAATCCGCCTCGAAATGCGCTTGACATACCCATCTTCAAAATGTTATTGTGTCAAAAGCAATTATCCTAATCAGTTTTTGACTTTTGCATGTGAAAAAGCAATTCAAAATCTATCATTTACCATATAAAACTCAATATTGACCTCTGGTGAGCTAAGGTCCCTTCTCTCGGGGACTGTCACATATACTGGAGAAATAAGCCACATTTCGCTCACGAAAACGAAGAGAAAACAGGAAAATATTTCAAGGGAAAGAAAGGAGTGTGGAAGTCGATAAAGTTCGGACGTCAGACGAAGCTTTTGGATTAGAGAAAGCTCGTTTGAAAAGGGACGTATATAGTCGAGTGATTGCTCTAGAGCAATAACTATGGCAAAAGTAAGCCAGTCAACCCTTCCGGAAGTGTGACAGTACGGGGATGTCTTGGAACTTTCGTCGGTTTCTCTCTCTCTCTCTCTCTCTCTCTTTCTTATAACGTTTTATACCCTATATATGAAAGTCGTTTCTTACGCTTCTTCCGCATTTTTCGTATATCTGGCGCGCGGCCTTTCTTTCTATATGTATATTCGTGTTGAAACGTTCCGTAATTCACGGCGAATGCCGTGGCAATGGTAATTTGCTGTTTTGCAAATGGATTCCGGGAAATCTCTTGTCGACAGCGCGCGTTGCGTTATACTATTCTCGCCACAGAGAGCAGAACAACGTGAGACGAAGAGAGAAATACATTTCGATCGATATTTTTTACATTCTTACCCTCGTGCATATATATCTATATAGCTTCGAGTGGCATGCCATTCGTCGCACTGGTTATATGCAAATTACGCTAAAATATAGTGTTTCACCTACGGCTAACCACAAGTGCGTATGTAACAAGCTCTAATACAAAAAAAAGCAGCAGCAGCACAACGTGTCACTAATACCTTTCAGTAATGCAACAAATTACAATTAGAGGTGCGCGCGCGACGTGTGTATGGCATTCTTTGTCGAAACATTGCATTACTGGGTTGAAATGTGAAAAAAAATTTTTTTAACATTGTAGCGGATTGAGATGTTATTTTTTTAGTTTTTAGATTTTCAAAGGAAATAATATAATTTAGTTTTTCTAAAACGCTTTCACTTTTATTACTTTTTGGCGGTATTAACCGATTTTTCATATACTACAGAATTTTTATTAGCAAAAAGTTTTGAATGTTCAAATGAACAAAAATTTTTTTTTTCCAACTTCTTTAAGTACGAATTTTATGACAAAATATTGTTTTAAAAATCTAAAAAGAAATTATATAATTTAATAATTAATTGTTTAATTTATTGTTTTATTTTACATTGACATCATAATTTTTTAATAATTTATAGATAGAAATAAATATTTCGTTCATTTGAACGTTCAAAATTTTTGGCTCGTGAATTTTTACTTAACCGAAAAATCATTTAACAGAATTTCTAATTGATAGAATTTTCATTTGTCCGTTTAAATTGAAATTTTATCTTTATAAATGTGAAACGATTTTTATTACATTTTGACGTGTGTTATTATGTATTCCATATTCTAACTAATTTAGGTACGATTGGAAAAATTTTTTTTTTTTCACCTCGATCACTTCATTTAAAATTCCCCACATGGGGCATTTCAAGTAAAATTTTCATTCGAAATTTTTTTTTTAAATTTTTCTTCAATATTTTAAATATGTTCTAAAAAATAGTAACTACAACGAAAGAATTTAAAACATTAAATTTAATTCTATAAGTTACTTTTCTCAAAAACTAAATAATCGATTTTCGATTTTTTTTTAGTTCAGTCTCTGATAAATAAGGAACTTTTTCCCATCTATGCGAAAGTTTAACATAATTTTCTCCTTTTTCATCAAAGTAAAAATATATTTAAATTGCTATGCTTTTGAAAATTACATACAAAAAAAAAACAGGAATAACGATTTAATTTCCATGTAAAGAGGAAAACCGCGATATCTAAATATAAATCTTCAAATAGATTAAAAAAATTATTTTTATAAAATTTTGTACGCTTTTAAAATTTTTCGTTTCTTTCCTTTTTATAAAAAATAAAAAAATCTTTACTCAGGATACTTTTGCTTTGAATGAAAAAAAAATTCTTTTTTTTTTTTAATGAAAGCAATGCTAGTTATACGATAAACGCGCTGTCAAAGAATATTTTTTATTACATTAAAAAAAGCATTCTTCGAATTAAGAATATTTTTTTTTTTTTGAACCCATGTAAATTAAATGTAAAACTAATTTTTTACACTTTTATAATATATGTTTTTTTTCTCATAAAAAAATATATTTTTGTGAATCAAAGAAAATTTTAAATCAAAGAAAAATTAAATAATATCTTATTTAATGTAGTTAAATAAAAATAAAAAGAGAAATAATTTTGATGAATAAAAAAAAAATTTTTGTTTTGGACTTTGTTTCAAAATTAATTCACAATTTTTATTTATTTAAAGTTTTCTGACATAAAATAGAAATTCAGAGACAAATGTAAATTGAACTCTATGAAATTATTAGTAAATCAAGTTTATAATTTATTTATAATTTATTTAGCACAATATGAGAAAAATATATTCCTTAAAATATATTTTATTAATAATTTTTTTTTTTATTAAATAAAATTACCGTCAAATTTTAAATCAAAAGTTTATAAAATTTTAAATTTTGTCTACAAAACTTCAAAACTTTTTTGTTTCGCGCGAATCAACTATTACATTAGCATAAAATGAAAATTAAAAAAGTTCTTCTCAAATTTCAACTAATTTATACATTTTTAAAAAAATAGTAAAATAAAAAAAAAAACATTTTATACACACAACACTATTTTTCATTCCTTTAATTTTTTTTTTTTAGAATTTTTTTCATTAAGATAGTTTAGACAAGTGGAGAAAATTACAGCTCTCAGTATAATTAAATTAAAAAAAAAAAAGATTAAAGTTTTTACCGCATCCATAGTAAATCTTTCTCGACATTAATTGAAGAAAAGAGCAAATTTACTGATTATTAAATCGTATATTGAATGTTAAATAAAAAAATAAATATTTCATTAAAAAATCATGATAGATTTTTTATTAAAATTTTTAATTTGCAAAAGTTTCAATTTATTGCAAATACAATTAATATATAAACTCAATGGAATGCATATTTATTTAGAAAACATTTTACTGAAAAAAAATTCTACAATTGTTTTAATTCTTTTTTTTAGGTGTATATATATATATTATAAACTAATAGAATGTAATAAAATTCAGTTTAATTATTTAACAATTGAGTACTGAAAAATCCAATTATAATTAAATCTCAAAAGCATTCTATATAGAGTAAAATTAAATTTCTTTCAATCAACCGTGACATGAAGCTTTTAATGAAAAAAAAATTTGTATTTAAATAGAGAAAAAAAACTCCTATATCCTGCGTATAAAGTTTCGTATATTTAAAAAAAAAAAAAAAAAAAAAAATAAAATAAAAATAAGTGCAAAATAGTATTATGCAAAAGTATTATGTAAAATAGAAAAAGCTTATCGTTATTGATGCACAGACAGTTGCTCGTAATGTAAAAAAATTTACATACTTTGACCGCAGTATATTTTGTAATCCCAATCATATTAGAATCAGAAACAAAAAAGGGGGCGAATCCCTCATTCAACAAAATAAAGGGCTTTAGATTTTCTTATTGCCCTATTCTTTATTACCCCAACCACCCCTTTCCCATTGCGAAAAAAAAATAAGATTTTACAATCGTACTATTTTTTCATTCTCATTTCTCTCTCCTTCCTTCTTCGCTCATCTCTCACTCTTATTTTCTTTATCACTCTCAGTTTATAAATAAATGGTTCTTTTAAAATTTCATATATAGAGGAGCTGGAGGGGGGTTAGTTGTAATAAATTTTAAAATCATAAAAAACAATAATTTCTACAATAAATTAGAATAAAACAAACATTAAAAAAAATTCCCCATTTTTTAACAAAATTATTAATTTTATAATAATAATCTCTCCTAGGTTAGTTACTATTGACGTGGAATGACCCGAATATCTACCTATATTAGTATTAAAATGAACATAACCTTAAATTCACTTAACCAAGAAATGAACATAACCTCAAAATTTTTGGTAAAATTTTAATATTTACAATAGCCCAAACTTAAATAGTTTGAAATATTTTTCTAAAAAGTTTAAAATTTTTAGTAATGTTAGAACATAAAAATTACGATCTTTTTACCAGAATAGCCCCGATTGACGGTAAAGTAAAAAAAAAAAACAATTTTTTAAATATAAATTTAAAAAAAAAATTTTAACACTATAATTTTATTAATTTATAGAAAAAAAAATATTATGTTGAAATTTTTATACTAATTCAGATTCAAAAAGTAAATTAAAAGAAGAGGAATTTCAATATTTTCTACATAATTTTATGTTAAATTATAATGTTTTAATTATGATTTTCATGGTTACTTTCATATCGAATTAGTAATATAATTTCAAGCAATTAAATTTTCATTTGTAAACTAAATTAATAAATTAATTTCACCCTAATTATATGTATATTGTATGGTAAATTAATTATACAAACATCAATTTAAAAAGAAACATGTGAATGAGTTTATCCTAATTAATTTCATAAAATATTCTCGAATTACACAAAAATTTCATGATTTTAATTTATTCTGTTTATATGAGAATTTTGCTTTACCTATCCAAGCATAAGGGAAAATAACTTTTAAATTAAACATATTAAATCGTGTGGAAGTTATTAGAGGGTAGGAGTATATTTATAAACTATGTACCTAATTGACAAAATTAAAAGGGCATTTTGATCTAAGTTTTTCTTTTTTTATGCAAATAATTTTTTTTTTCTAATATAATAGAAAATAAGAAAATTCGTAAATGTTTTTTTAAAAATATTTTTCCCCCAACTCTGAATTTTTTAAATTTCTATTTAAGAAAAAAATAACAAATAAAATGAAATTCTTATATATATATGTTAAAATGTTATTCGCTAAGGTATTTCCCAATAGTTCCTAAGCAAAAAAAAAAAAAAAAAAAAATACTGTATTTAATTATAAATTAAAAATTCACCTCACCTTTTAATAATAAATATTTTCAATTCATTTCAATATTTCATAATTTAGTGAAAAAATTAAAATTTATGATACGATTTTTATAAAGTCGTATTATACTATATCATTTATATTAAATTTATCGCACATTTCATGCATAATTAGAATAATTATTAATCTATTAATACCATATTTCATTCCAAATTTTTGAAGACTTAATAAATTACTAATTGACATTACAAATTGACAATGTATTAAATAATTAAAGAAAATGTGAAAAAAATTAATCACGAAATATAAATCTCCAATAAAAATCTTGTTAATAATAATTATATGAGATAAAAGTTTCTTTAATTTGCAAATACGATGAAAATTTGATATAATAATATAATAATGAAAATATGAAAAAAGAATTTTTAATGCTTCTCTCTGACCAATTATTAAAATATTTAATTAAATTCCTCATCTCACATTAAATTATATATAAATTAATAAACTTCTAAAAGAATATTTCAAATTTTTTTAATAATTTACATTTTTATTTTATTTTCATGAAATGTTAATTAATATTGTTTAATGCTGCTTTTCAATAAATAAAATGTTTTAAATATTTATTTATATATCTAGATACAAATCTCCGCAGTTCGTGATATTAATTTAATATCTTCCATTCAATTGGTTAAATTTAAAACAATTATAATTTGAATTAAATTAAACTGTTTTTGAAAGACAAATAAAAAAATGTTTAACTATATTGAAGATTTTAAATTAAAACATTACAAACCCTTTCTTTAGAGAAAAAAAACATTTTTTTTTGTTTTTTTAAAAAGTGCCTGAATTTTCAAAATTATTGTTTTTTCAATGCAGCTAAGAAAAGAAAAGTTTATTTATTTGCAGCTAATAATTAGCCAATATTCAAAAAATAGCTATTTAAAAGAAAATTTTATTTTTATTATTATTTTATTTTTAATAATTTAATAAAAATAATAAAATAATCATCACAGTATATAGTAAAACCATTTATGTTCCAAAAGAAAGTTTGCCTCGCATCCTAAAAAAAAGAAGAGGCAACGGGTAGAAATATTTCAACGAAAAAAAAATTTTTAGTTCACTTATATATATATAAATCTATTGGCATCTTAACTGCGAGAAAGAGTGATAATCGCCCTCTCTATATGGGATTAAGCGAACTAAATTTTCGGCGCACGTATTTTCGCTCAACGCGGGAACATTTGAAAAATTTGAATTTATTAGACATTTTATTTTTATTGCCAATAAATATAAAATAGGCAGGGTTAGTCAACTGACTTTCGTCTAATAGTGGTTGCGACCAAATTTTAAAAAAATCTAGTTTTAAAATAAGTGAAACTCGATGATTCCCTGAGTTCATTAACCATAATATTATGGTAAAAATTTTATTCCCTTTAAAAATATTAAATATCAAAAGTAGGAGGTTCACAATGTGATTTTGTAACCTTAAATTTTTCAATTTTTTTAAAAACGCTATTATTAAAAAACTATTAAAAATTAGATGTTGGAACTCACCAAAAACATAAATCACTTTATTCTGCACAGAGGAACGAAAGAATTATTGCAAAAATTTATTATTTTTGGATGATATACGATTTTAAAAAAAATTTTATTTAAATATTCTCAAGATTTTTATTTACTTATAACTTTTTTGTCGGTGCTCCGAAAAAATTAAGGTTTTGCACAAAGATTTTTTATAATATTCTTTACCTTCTATTAAAATCTTACGAAGGTGTTTTGCTTCGTTTCGGAGATATTAATTTTCAAAATTTTTTTATTTAAAAAGGTTAATTAAAAGACTTGAAGTTAACTAACCAGTTAAGGGTTAAAATTCTATACAATGTAAAAAGGAAAGACTAAAAGAGTACCGATTTTAGGTATCAAAATAGAACCAAATGATAATATTTAGTAGGGGAGACCGAGAAGGAAAGTAACAAAGCTTATAACTTTTAAACAAATTATCGGATAGACATGGTTCAAACATATTTTTAGTCGGCACTGTTCCCCCTTCCTCCTCCATAGTGTGTCCGAGCCTGACAGGAAAGGTTAGGTCTGATTCCGGTGTGACGTGCAGAAATAACGTCAAAAGTAAGTTTTCGTTCAAATTTTCAAAGTCTCGTATTTCTTTAATTTTATTGTTTTTCAAAATGTGCCTTTCGTTATTTTGTAGCCTTATTATCTGTCTTTAAGTTGTGCTTAAACAAACAATTTAACATTTGTGTAGTTTTAACTTTTTTGTTGACATACAAGAAAAAAGCGACCGAGGAGGAAAGTAACACGCTACTTTTCTCCTGTTGTCGATATTGTCCATGTTTTAACTAATGATTGAAGCAAATCGTATTTAATTTTACGAATAACAGAGATTTATTTAAGAAAAACCTGTGATCTAGGTAAGCATAAAATATCTTTAAGAAAAAAAATGAGCTAAATTCATAAAATGTTCGAAATATGTGCTAAATATGTCCCAAATATGTGCCAAATAAGTATAAAGTGTACTTAAACTTTTATGTGTTCCTAATAAAAATATTTCTAATTAATAATAGTCATTAGTCTAAAGAATTTTACATAATTTTATACTGTTACTTTCCTCCTCGGGAGTGAGGAGGAAAGTAACAGATGAAGAGCTTGCGTAAAAGTTATACTGTGAACTGTCAATTTATTATAAATGTTTAATTCAAATTTTATTTAAAAGGTGAATGTCCAAGCTTTCATTTAATATATTGGACAAATTTATCCGACAAATATTTTTAATGCTAGCATAAAAAAACTGATTTTTGTTACTTTCCTCCTCGGTCTCCCCTACCTGAAGTCGGTATTAAATTAATACATTTTGGTTTACAATGTAATAATTCATATAAAAAAATAGCATTAGGTCTGAAAAAAAATTAATACAAATAACATATTTAATTATTATTATTTAATTATTATTATATATAATAATATATTTAATAATAATTTTTATAATCTCTGGACAAATATAAATTATACATGCCCTTAATACAAAAATGGGTAATTTTTTTTTTTAAAAGAAAAATCAGCGAAGCTGAAACTTGACTTTTCGTTGTGTAGTGTTGCTGATAGGTTTTAAGTGAATATCAACATTTTACATATATATATATATAGAAATTTTGTACCCTTCTTGAATCGATCGAACTTCCACTCTCTTTACTCGGAAAGTTTGTAGAGATGATTCATTGCATCGTTACACGCTCAGTCGAGCTTGCCAGGATGATCCATTAACAGCACTTTATTAAATTGACAAATATATGAAATATCAGACGTTTATTTAATTATTTCCTAACGCGTGAGTACTAGCAATATGAACAAAGCAATGCTTTAGGTTCTAACTTATACGAAAATTATGATATACACACATCCTTCTGATGTATAATACCGGGACGGTGTAGATTGTAACTAAAAATTAATTGGCTTTTGGTCTCCGGAGCACACGTTATATTGAAAATATGGGTTTTGCACACGCTTAAAAAAATAATTTATTTTTCATATACATATTCAAAAATTTACTCGACAACATGAACATTTAGTTTTTGTCATTTTATATATATATATATATATATATATATATATATATATATTAACAATTTAATAATTTAATTATAAATTAAATTTACATGCAAATTATAATAATTATAATGATTAAGGAGGTTATAGGGATTGACTGAATAAATCAAAACAGAAACCATTATTTTATGATTTGACTTTCTCGGTACTGTGAAACGTCTGGCAACACCACATTACGTCAGTCGAGTTGCAAATGGTTGCTTTATGACTTGTTTACTTTAATAAAACAATTATCCCTCTATTTAATTAACTTTAATTTCATTTTAAAAATGTATAATCAATTTTATTTATTAACTTTTATTTTCTTTTTAAATATAACGTATTTTATACGTGCTATCAGAATCAACATTTTAAAATTTAGCGCGCAAAATTAACGTATAATATGCATGATCAAGTGTGCAACGTTGCCAGACGTTCTGACAGCTGTTCAATTTAACGTATAAAACGTGAAATATTGTTACAAATTAATTTATTGCAACTCTCACAAGAACCTAATGACCCTTTTTTAAACGGATATTTAATCATTATATATCTGTTTTGTATAAAAAAAGTTTCATCAATTTCTTGATATCAGGTAATTTGTGGTGAACAAATATGTATGAGAAAGTACTCAATTCCCATTAGACTCAATGTTAAATGTTAAAAAACAAAAACACTCATAACTTTTTTCACAAGTACCTAGAGGTCTCAAAAATTTAACAACATTTTTTTGAAACCTTTATCTAGTAGTGGACCAAGTTTCATT
Organism: Leptopilina boulardi; assembly: GCF_019393585.1. Taxonomy (NCBI): domain Eukaryota; kingdom Metazoa; phylum Arthropoda; class Insecta; order Hymenoptera; family Figitidae; genus Leptopilina; species Leptopilina boulardi. Next base: position 1,352,455 of record NW_026137813.1, read on the forward strand.
AAATTGGTAATATCAGATCTATTATCCCTATAGCCTCCTTAATATTATAAAAGATAAAAATTCTATAAATTTTAAAAGTGACATTCAGAATATTAGTAAAATTTATATCAAGATTTTATAAAACAGTTTTAATCAAACAATTTTCAAATTCAACAAAATTTCAATGTCATTCAAAATGTCAAAAAAATTCACGAACGGAACTTTATTCTCTGATTAACATATCAACTCTATTTATGATTAATATCTATGACTATCTCTAGCCAACTTCATTCATATTGACTCTATCACAAATGACAGTTATATCTTTTTCTTAAGGGTATGTGGGCAAAGGAAAAAAAAAAATTATCCATACAATTGTGATTAGGCTATTTGCAATTTCGGACAAATGAAAATTTTATCAATTATAGAAATTCTGTTACAATGATTTTTCGGTTAAGTAAAAATTCTGTAGTATGAAAAATCGATTATATGAAAATTATATCAAATAATAATTCGAACAAATGAAAATTCATCTGAAAGAAAATTCTATGCAATGAAAGTGAATTTTCGGTTATATAAAAATTCTGTAATATAGAAAATCATTTTGATGAAAATTCTATAAAATGCTAATTCGAACAAATAAAAATTCGGCTCAAAACTAATTATGACAAATGAAATTCCATAAAATGAAAATTCTAACTAATGATTATTAGAACATAATCTTGCGTCCGCCTTAAACCTGCTAATAAACTTGTCAATAAATATATGCTAGCCATGACAGTTATACTTTGATACCAATGAAATTTTACACAAATATATAATTTTACAAATACATCATGGTTAAACAAATATAGAGAGATAAAATATTAAACTGAAAAAAATATTTCCCTTCAAATGCAAACAAATAAAATAAAATGAATTTCTCACTAAATTTTCCAATGTATGGAAAATCAGAATATTGCAAATATTAAAAGAGAATTATATTTTATAATTTTTTTTTAATTTATGTAAAATATCGTATTTTAGTATTTTAATTAAAACCACATCAATTATTATTGAAAACTTATAAATACCAGTATTATTCAGTTATAATTGGTGCTTTATATATAAATATCTCGAGTTTTTGTTTTAAAAATAGAAAAAAAACAAAATTTGAGCTTGTAATTATTCATAATACATGTTTCTCTTATCATTATCATTCACTTAGTTTAATTAAATTAATAAATTTAATTAGATTTTTTGGGGATTCACCACCCTGAAGCCTCCTCTTTTTTTTTTTTTTTTTTTTTTTTTTTTTAAAAACCACTTTAAAGTTGGCATAGTGTAGAAGAGCGCAATTAAAAAGATTGGCAGATTTATAACATCCAAGAGGATTTTATGTCTCTCGCGATGAATTTCATTTTAATATCTTCAGACGAGGATAATAATCTTAATGAGAGAATGTCAACCGCTTCAAATCTGTATAGAATGAATATTCATCGTAACGAGAAGTCTTTATGATCTTTCTGGTTTATCGCCGTTTTAAAACGTATTATTATTTTAAACTTTTGAGAATATCACGTTCTGAAAAAAAGGAGATGAGTACATTTCCCAATTATCTTTATTACTGCGTATTTAAATAGTAAATTTCTATATAATCTCTATTTGTGTCTCTCATTCGTCATATATATACATATGGAACATTTTGCACTTGACGTAATTTATCATCTTATGATTAATTTTTTGGATTGAGATAATTTTTTTTTTTATAAAACAGTTTTTCTAAAGGTACCAATTTGGCTAACAACGTTTTGATACCCGTAAGTGGAATCATCTTGATCTTCATTATCACTGTGCTTAAGTAGCAATATAACACACTGAGAAAACTGTTTGGTATCATCTACTGAAGTTTGGTTCTCCAAACCAAATTTTTTATTTGATATATGTGCAACTAATCCGTTTGGTTCGGGCTACTAAATTTTTTCGTTGAATCATTTTGTTCGGTCTACCAAATTTTTTGTTTTGCACAATCAAAATTTTGCCAGGTTTTAGCAATACTTTAAAAATCTGATTTTTAAAGATGAAAAAATGAGAAAAATAAATTTTTTCTTTCTTAATCTTTTTCCTATTGTTTTGCAATGATTTTCAGAAAAAAATGAGAAAAATAAGAATTAAGTTAGAAAAAATTGACTTTATTTTATCCCCATATTTTTGCAATACTTTGGCAAGATTTTAGCAATATTATATGATATTAAAAAAAAGTATGGGAAAGGCTCATAAGCAATGGTTTGTGAGCTTTTTGCAATTCTTTAAAGTATGGGATAAAACTTAAAAACAATGGCGAAAATCTTCTCCCATCTTTTGCCAGCTTTTGATAGCTTTTTCCCATAGTTATAATATGAAAAAAATTTGTACAATTTATATATCGAAATTTAATTTAAATAAGGTTCCCAGGGTTTTTTTTTTAAATACGGCACTGAAACATTTTCAAATTTAGTGTCGCCATTCCCTAATATGGCGGAAGATGGAACTAATTATATTCCTCTTTATCAAAATTTCGTCAATTTGGCGGATTGACTGTATTCTCTTGCTTTTGAAGCTAGTATATAAGCGTGCACATTTCACAAAGTACATATTTATCAAAAACCAACCCTTTATAATAATAATAATAACAAGAGTAATATATGATAATATGAAAGTAATGATTCTGCGTTAACAAAGGACCTAAAGGAAATTGGATATAGTGGTGAAAACAGAGGAAAGTATCTTCACTCTTTACCCTCTTTGATATATATATATATATATATATGAATCTTGGTAATGGTGCAAATATTGAATTTGTTAACTTATTTACTTACAGCAGACCAAATGGATCTCATAATATAAAACGGCATGAAATAGGAAGTGATTCGAGAAACGATTTATCACGAATCGTGACTGTCAGTTTTCAGGAAACATATTTCCTCCCTTTATTTTTATTTCTATTTCTATATATATATATATATATATATATATATATATAAATTCGAGATTCTTATTCCCTTTTGTTTTCGTTTTTTTCCGCCTCCTCACCTTTAGAACATAAGCTACCTTAAAATTCTGATCCGTGGACAGAAATGAAACGAGGGAAGAATATATTATTTTGCCTTCTTTTTAAATTTAATTTCTTTTTTGGTTAATGTTTCGGAATTTTAACTTTTCACTAGATTTATGTAAGAGTAGTATTAGTCAGAGCCTAACCAGTTTTCCTAATTTAAAAAAAAATGCAAAAAAATAAGTTTTTAAAATTATTATTTTTGTGAAAAATATTATTGACAATTAAAGTGAATCATTTTATAAAAGTGCTTTAATAATTTTTTTATTATAGGAATTTGACAAGAATTCCCGAGAAAAACCATTTAAATAAGGTTTAAACTAGTACTCTTTGTATAATATAGTATAGTGAAATTTATATTCTACGAATTTGTCTCTACTATTGACTTATTTGTCAATAATTAATGAATATTAATTTTCAATTAATTTATGAGAAAGTTCATTCAAATATGAACAATTTGAAAAGAATTTATTTTAGCATTTTTGTAAATAAATTATTTAATAGAATTATAAACTATTATTAGATATAAAAATTTAAAAATGTAGTTATTTTGCCATCATAAACAGAAGGTAGTACAGTCTTGATATACAAGAATGAGTGTTATAGATAAAATATTTCTAAGTAAACGTAGCTGTGTGGTCAGTGTACATGGCTCGCGACCCAAGTGTCCTGAGATCGATTCCCCATGCGTGCGAGATTTTTCAAAATTATTTTCAAGTGTTTTATATACTTTATATGTAATAATCTTAAATAAAAATGAAAATAGAAAAATAAACAGAAATTGATGAGGCCATGATAAATTTTTCCGTAAGTATAGTTTTGGTCGGTACCAGCGTAACATGCTTCAATTTCTGCACGGGTTAAAAGTTAATCAACGATTAAAGCCAATTTAATCGCTCATTATTGGTCGGTTTAGGATTTAATCGCTGATTAACTTTTAACCGGAGTTGATGAAACTAATCCTAATTAATGCAAAATTAGCACCTACTTATGAATAATAATTAATTACTTATGCTTAATTAATAATTAAATAATAAAGAATTAAATGAATACGAAAATAATTGATTTATATTTAATTCATAGTTTCATTATTTAGTTATATTTTAATTTTTCATCTCACTATTTTTTTAATTCCATACTCTTTTCAAATTTGCCCTAAATTTTATTTCCTTCAATATTATTGACAGATTTATTCTTGCACTTTTTGTTTCTCCCCAGTAGTGATGATATTGGAATTAATTCGTATTTCTTACAGAATTTTCCATTTTTAAAAAATACTTAAAATATTAAGCAAAATTTTCATCTGAAAAAAAGGTCTAAGAAGTATACTGAAACTTTAGATTTTACATGAATGCCCGATAAAATTTATGCGAAACTTAGTTCAATCTATAGTAAAGTTATAACGATTTCGTGAAACTTGAAAAATTTCTTCTTTCAAAGTTCATTATTTTATATAATATGAAAATTTAATTTTTATTTTAGTCAATTTTTTTTTTATTTCAAAACTTAAAAATTTTAAAGATAACTTCTTTAATTCCACTAATTTTGCACAATATTTTAATGTCTGATACTGAGCCAAAAAAAGATTTTTTTGTCATTAATAATAATAATTAGTGGAAGAAAAATGAGAATTAATGATTTTCAAACATTTATATCATATTGATTAAAATAATAAATATTCGGTTCAATTAAATATTTATTTGGTATTTATATAGTGTTCAGTTAAAAGTGACCGGATATTTAAAAATAATTCATTTTCTCATTGCACTAAATGAATATTTTATACTCTTAGAATAACTTTTTATATGCGTTAAAGAATTTGCATTTTGTATTAAATTACATTTTTTTCGACTAATTTTTAGAATTTCGAATTATCAAAAGATCGAATTTTCAAAAGTTTCGAATTACAAAAAAATTGAATTTTTAGAATTTTGAATTATGAAAAGTTCGAATTTCTAGATTTTCGAATTATTAAAAGTTCAAATTATTAAAAAATCTTTTGGTAATTTGTACTTTTAGAATTTTGATCCTTTGATAATTTAAACTTTTAGAACTTGTATCTTTTGGTAATTTAATTCTCTTAAAAATTTCATCTTTTTGATAATTCGAACATTTGGAAATTTGATAAATTAAAAATTCCAACTTTTAAAATCCGATCATTTGCTAATTCGAACTTTTCAAAGTTGTATCTGTTAGAAATTCAAGTTTTGTAAAAATTTGATTTTTTTGATAATTCAAACATTTGGAAATTTGATCAATTAGATATTTGAATTTTTAAAATTTGAATTTCTCGATTTTCAAATTATTAAAAGTTTGAATTGTTAGAAAATCGTTGAATAATTCGTACTTTTAGAATTTCAATTATTTGATAATTCGAACTTTAAGAAACTGTAGGGTCAGTCGGGGTAAATCCGAACGCTAATTATTTCAGCTTAATTAAAATTTTTAAAAATAAGTTCGATATGAGAATTTTTACCTCAGATCCTCTTGAAGAGATTCTAAGTATTATCCCATTTTTTGTTTGTTAATTAGCAACAGCATAAACAAAGATAACAAGTATTGCAAAAAAGATTGAAAATCAAAGATGACACTCTTTCAGTATTTTGTCTCGTATTTGAAGAAAAAGAAGCTAAAAATTCATTTTATTATTTATAATTGTTTGTTATGAATACTAGAACAGAAACTATATTTGATTTTTGCCTTCTGTAAAATTTTATTAATAATATCAGACCGTTTGTATTTACCCAAGAAAATTGGAAAACTGGGGTAAATCCGAACGGTATTTTTAATAATTTTTTTTCACATCAAAGCCACACAAAATTGTTTTTATTTGATTACACTATTATTTTAACATTATAAAAGTACATAGAAAAAAGTTTTTCTTTCTATACGTATCCTCGTTAGTAATTAATAAGCAGAAACTTAATCTCTGTTCTCTCGAAGGAGTGTTTCAATTTTTTTACCAAATGGTTTGTTGAAAAAAGTTTTTCAGGATCTTAATAAAATTTGGTATTCTACGGTTTTTGGGGTCGCTAATTACCATTTTGAATTTAAAAAATTTGACTTTTATTTTTGTATTCACATTCAATCACTCCAAAATACTTTCTGTACCAAGTTTTGCAAAAATCCGTTATGATTTGATAAAGTTATTGAGGGTTTTAATTGTGTAATGCATTTTAATTTTTAACCTGTTTGATTTTTGTATTTATATATGATGCATTATTACATAATAGGTTTATTATCGTATTTTTTTGAGTTTTTATATAAGTTTAACAATTGCAATACTTTAAATTTATTTTCCCTAAGCTTTTTTCTGAAATACAGTGGCGTTCGTATTTACCCCGGTATTTTAGGAAAGTTGCAAAGTATCGAGGTAAATACGAACGCTAAGTTTCCTGCGATTGTAATTTATCAAAAATTTTTTCTACCCCATAAAATTGTTCTATGGAAGTAAAGTAACAACTTCATGCACCAGAATACCGGAAGTATTGTCTTTTAAAAGAAAAAACTTATGTTATTGTTGAAACTTACTAAAAGCGTTCGGATTTACCCCAGTTGACCCTATCTTTTGGTAATACCACAGTAATAAGAGCATGTGTATATTTTTCTCATGTTGCTATTACTGTGGTCTATCCAGTCAACCTAATCTCTAAATCAACACTTTTAGCGCTGCAGTAATTGGTGCACACGATGCACAATAATTCATGCAAACCTGCAGTAATATCAGTTTATATGCCATTTTTAAAAAAGTTAATATTTTTAATAATATGTTTGTTTTTCATTCAAGTTTATTTGATCATTCTTATTATGTTGGTTAATGAAAACTTTGTTTTCCATATGAATATGAAAATTTTAATTTGTATAGGCAAAATTATGAAATCATTTTTTCATTTACACTTCTATTATTTTATCATTAAACTCATTCTTGGGTTGTACATCACAGTATAATTGGGACATCCCGTGTAGAAATTGCCCTCAATAGCCGTATTATTATCACGGCTTCTGTAAGGTCCCTATAAGGTTGCGTTATTAATATATTTTTCCATTTTGCCTTAAAAGGGCCCTATAATTTCCTTATCAGGTTGCCTTAATTGTTAGTCAGGCAAGAAAATGAGGTCCCTTTTTACGTTACTGATCGGGTCCTAGAATGTGCCCTAAAATCTATAAATTTGGAAAAAATCACTGATTCAACCAGTGAATTGAAAATTACCGATTCAAATTTAGAGATAAGAGGGTTTATATTATCGTGTAATTCACGCTGTCCCCAGAAGATGGCTTTGAATCAACTGCCAACAGTTTCAAAGATTTTCTTGTTTTTACCGTCAGTAAAACTTTAATTGGTTTTTAAAATTTTAAATATGAATAACAAAAGAAAACGTGATATTGAACGAATTCGAAAAAGAAAACAAAGAGCGATTGCACAGTCTTTAAAAGAATTAAAATCATCGAGCAGTGATTGTGAGGAAGACGAAAATTATTCAACTGACGATTCTCTAAGTAAGTGTATTTATATTATTTGAATTAAATTATTTAAATTTAAGTATTTGATTATTTATAATATTTAACTATTGTATTGTTAAATTACTTCGTAATCTATATGGTCTTTTTAAAACCTTTGTATCAAGGACCAAATTTTGAAATTTTATTTTTAATTATTTGAGGTTATGTATTAGTAGAAAATATTTTGACGGGCAATATTTTGCTAAATTAAATGTAATTTGTAAATACCGTGGGCTTTTTTTCCAAACAGTAATGTATTTGTTTGAACATTTATTTAAAGTAGAATTTTTTTGTTTTCAGAAAGTGTTGAAGATTTTGCAAATAAACAATTTGACGATGAAACTTTGGTTTTAGAAAATAAAAAAGAAATTGACGAAAAAAATGAAAATGAAAGTCTAAATGGAATTTGTTATCCGGAAGATGATTCTGATGAAAATACGAATGATTATGATAATAATGAAAGAGGTTATTTTTTTATTACTATATGAGTCATTCTTCCATTTGTGTTGTAATAAATCTTTTTTTAGATTTTACTTTGTTTTTCCTCAAAATTTAGAATGCACATTTCAAAAAAATTTTAAAATTAATTAAAATTCATAGACACTTTGGAGGTTGAAATAGATGTAATTTTATTTTATTAATTCTGAATATATTTCAAATACGCATTTTACAAAAAATAACAATTTTAATTGAATTAATATTGAAAATTTAATTTTTCTTAAAGAACATCCCAATTGATAGGTCGTATCGACAATTAGTGATGATTTGATTAAAATCAAAGATAACATGTATTGACATATTTAGAAGTTTATTTTTCTAATTAAATTTTTAGGCCAATTAAATCATTTTTTAAAAATTGTATTTTACTATCATAAAGTTTATAATTTAGTTAATTTAATTGAATTTTATGATGCTAAAGAAACATTTTTTTTTTGAATTACAGAAACTGAAGGAGAGTCAACAGAGACAGATAGCGATACCGACGACGATTATAATTCAGAAACAGATGAAAGAATTGATTATGAGGATAACGATTTATTGATTTTAGATGATGCTGAACCAGAGATGAAAGAAATACAAGAATGGGCTATCGAAACACAAATCACTCATAGTCATTTAGACACATTATTAAAAATATTGAGGCGACGGTTGCTTCCAAATCTACCAAAATCGTCCAAGACATTTCTTGGAACTTCAAGTTCAAAATATAATATCGTTCAAATGGAAGATGCCGATGGATCGGTGGGTGAATTTGTATATTTTGGGATCGAAGTGCATCTAAAAGAATGTGTCAATGTAATTGCACATAAAAATAAAGTGTTGGAGTTACAAATTTCTTGTGATGGTTTGCGTTTAGTTAATTCTGGCTATCAGGAACTATGGCCTATTAGCTGTAAAATTCATTGTGATCTCGATATCTACGAACCATTTGCTGTTGCAGTTTATTTCGGTAAAACAAAACCAAAATTGGTAGAAAAATATACCGACCAATTAATTGTTGAGATAAATAACCTTTTACGGAGTGGAATCAATATAGAAGGTCAACAGTTTGATGTTAAAATCAAATGCTTCATTTGTGATACACCGGCTCGGGCATTTTTGAAGGGCACCATCGGACATACAGGATTAAATGCTTGTGAAAGATGCGAAGTGGAAGGATTCAAAGTAGACAATACAACTGTTTATCCATCTGTTAATTCTGACGAGAGAACTGATCAATCGTTTAGAAACAGAACTCAAGCTGGTCATCACAACAAGGAAACACCTTTACTCAATATATTTCCATTTATCAATATCGTCTGCTGCTTTATTTTAGATTTTATGCACCTATGCTGTTTAGGTGTGATGAAAAGATTGCTTGAAGCGTTGATTTTAAAGGGTCGTAATAGATTAAGCCGATTGAACAGACAAGAATTATCAAGACGAATGAAATTCTTAAAATTACAAATACCTTGCGAGTTTCAAAGAAAAACTCGCTCAACAAATTGTGTTCCGAAATGGAAGGCTACGGAATTCCGTTTATTTTTACTATATTGTGGACCAATAGTTTTAAAAAAAATTCTTAGCAAACAACTTTATAAGCACTTCCTTCTGTTTCACGCCGCTTGTCGCATATTGTGCTGTGAAAAATTTTGTCACAAATACCTGAGTAAAGCAAAAGAGTACCTAAGAGCCTTCTTTGTAGCAATGGAAGGATATTATGGAATTAAGTCTCAGGTTTTAAATTCGCATCATTTAATTCATATTGCTGACGATGTAAAAAATATGGGATGCTGTATTAGTAAATTAACTGCTTTTCCTTATGAAAATTTTTTAGGAAAATTAAAAAAATATATAAAGACACCTAACAGACCGTTGGCACAGCTATGTAGAAGATTGAATGAAAAAAAGTTTGTTTCGCGCAAAAAGGCGTTAATTATTCCTCCTTTGATTGAAATTGTAAACAAAAATAAAAACCAAATAACATCTGTTAAATTCAAACAATGCACAATTACATGCCAATCTCCTAATAACACTGTGTTAATGAACGACGGCAATATTCTTGAGGTAAAAGCAATTACTAAAAATAATCAAAATCAGTTCATTATAAAAGGAAAAACTTTAAAAAAGAAAAATCCCATTTTCGATTATCCATTTGATTCGACTTACTTAAAAATGTGGCAGCTAGATTCTAAATGCACTTATAAACAAGAAACGTATAATTTAGAAAATGTAGAATGCAAATTAGTTAAATTATGTATTAATTTTAAGGAGAAAGATCCGCTAGAACAATATGTTATGCCACTTTTACATCAATAGTATAAAAATTGTAAATTACAAATTACTACAGTTAAAGCTAACGTACGATTAAAACGTACATTAATAAAATTTCCTATTTTATCGAAAGAAATTGATGAATTGTTTAATGTCGTTTAAATGATATAAAGTGCTCTTCGAATTACATGTTCGTCTCCATTATTATTATTTTATTGAATAAACGAAATACTAAGTGGTTCATTTATTCTTTCTGTCCGTGTATAGAAAAAATCAGCCTTTTTTTAATATAGTATTCGTGTTTTCACGTTTTAACTAATGAAATTCAAATTTACCTACAGAGAGTTCCGTGCTCATGCGCAATAGTTCATTAAATACTTGAATGACTGCGAACATTCTAGATAAATCCAGTGACATCGTAGCATGGTTTGCATTAGTCAAAAAGAAAATTTCTCTTTTTAGAAAGAAATCAGTATATATCGACGAGAAGTATTTATCAATACGAAGTAAATTAATTCGGTAAATATATTATTTTGTCATATAATATTTCGTAAGGATTTTCGAAATGAAAAGTGCCGTGTTCTTTTGAGGTTATGTTAATAATCTCTTTTTAAAATTATGAAAATTGTGCCGTTCATGTTTAAAAATAAACAAATTGTATAAATAATACTTTATGAAGCTAAAGCGAAACATATTATAAAAATTATAACATATTGCATAAGATTTTTGGTGAATTAAAAATTGCTATCGTGGCTCTGCACGTGTGTGCACGTGGCAGAATAATTCAACCGTGAAAACACGTGTATGGACATTTTTTACTCACCAAAAATATAAATTTATTGATATTCAATAATTGTTATTGAAAATAAATATGTTTAGAAAGAAGTGTTTAATTTTTAAAATGTGTATGGCGGAATTTTATGTTATAATTTTCATTTTATTTCGCTTAGTGAGTTTTGAATTATGGCATCAGCTGTAAATTCAGTGTCAGAAGACCAGGAAATTTATTGTTTCCAATTAGTGGAATTTGTTGGAACTCATGGTTCAAAATCTAAAAAGAAGCGTTCTTTGGATATAATCCCTTCAAGTTGGATGTCATTTGACACTAAAGAAGGCAAACTTGTTGCAAAATTTATGCCCCCGCCTTACGATTCTGAGAACATCGAACTTTTATATTCTCTTGTGGAAACTGAAGGAATTGCACCAGAAAGTTGGCCGACATATTCAGTGAAAATTAGAGGTCATGCAAGTGAGTTACATTTTTTATTAATATTAAACTTGTATGATTTTGTTAACCTTTTGAAATACAATTGAGTAGACATCTTAATTCAAAACAAATATTATACAATTCACATAATTTATACACATTCAGTTATTTTGCAATTACTTATTTGTTATTATCTAAATGGGATTAAAATTGATCTAAATTTGATTAGAATGAAAATAAAAATAAGGATTTTTTAGAAACTTACAGTGAAGCTATAAAACGATTAAAAGTCTTAGAAAATGAGGATTATGCTTTCACGGAAAATGAGGGTCAGGAAATTCGGGCAAAAAGCATTGAAAGTAAATATCGACGAAATAAGCTAACATTAAGTCAACAAACTACTAAAGCCATGAAGGTGTCAAGTATTGAATCAGAAGATGAAAAACTCGAAGAGAGTACTGACGAACAAACAACTAACAGTAGTTCAGACGATTCTTCCATTCTTGAGTGTAACAAGAAAGATAGTTTTAAAAAACCTGCTATTAAATCAAAAACGACAGCAGCCATTTCATCATCAAGCAAGAAAAACAGCAAGCCAATTATAAAATCATCTCAGATTTTAGGTAATCTTAATTTTCCATTAAGTTTTAAAATATATCATATAATTTCTAAAAATTTTTAATCATTCTTAGGCAAAAAAGTTTCAATTAGCAAAGCCAACTTAAATACTGATTCGAATTCAGCTCCTAAAGCGTTTGTGCAAAGTAAAGATATTAATAAAAATAATATAATAACTAAACAAGATGATCAATCTTTGGTAAAAACTAAAAAAAATCTGAAAGTAAAAAGGGTAATAGTCGCAATGATCGTAAAAAAGGTAATTTTATTTTTTACTTTATATTTAATAAATTTAATTTCTTTTTAAGAGTTATATATTAACAAAAACTCTAAACATTTTTAGATACGGTGCTGATTATATCGACTTTAAAAGGAATGGCTGTTGATCTTCAAGAAATGAAAAGTAATCTAGAATTGATTCTTCAACATTTTCGTGCAAACGATCACTTTGTAGAACAGAATTTTATTTCGAAGTACAACTTAAAAGTCCCATTTAATACTTTAGAAAATTTCAACAACTTTGACTCACTTTTGAGTTCTGATAAAAAGGAAATGAAAAGAGATTTCGTAAGTTTTGTTTAAAAATTCAAAAAAATATTTTCTTTTAAAAAAATTAAAATTTTCTTAACCTATTTACAGATTTCTTCATTAAACGTTTTATTAGATCGTCAACTAAATTTGGTGAAAAGTTGTACAAACGTTTGTCGAAAATATTTATCAAGGGATGTGATCACTAAGTTTACAACAACACGGAAAAAAGAAGGGAAATCTTTAATAAAAGAAACGACTTTCTACAATTGCGCCATGAGTAAGTATATTGCAAATGTAAAATATCATTTAAAAGTACATGATCTAATATATTACAACAATAAAAAAGTAATTTAAAATTATTTTTCACTATCGGATTTATTAAATTACAAATTTACAGCTGTGATGACTCAAACGCATAAGGATATTGTCACTGGGAGAGCTGTTACGGAACAAGATTTTAATGGTGCAATTGCAAAAGTTTTAAATAATGCGAAAGATTGGGACGGCGAGCGACAAAAACGGGCATTACTAAAGTCAACATCGAAAAATAGAAAAGAAGAGCAGTTAAAAGATGATTCACATCATTCAAATTCATCAAACGAGTTTGATGATTCAGCTGACTACACTGATGAAAATGCCGAGTAAAGCAGACTGAAATGCAGAAGAGGATTTACGTAATTAATAAAGAACATTATTACATAACATTAAGGTATATATTAATATAGTACTTAAAAAAATATATGTTACCTGCCATATGAATGTTAGGTTTATAAAAAGTTACAAAAAAGATTTGTTTTTTTAAATCAAATTTTAAAAAATACTTTTTTAAAACGTTAAATAATATAATTCTTTAAGAGTTATAATACTTTAAGATTTTGCCCACACGGCACGGATATCCTGAGGATATCCAAACCGCCGCAAACAAATAGATATCCTTAGGATATCCCAGGAATATTCTTAAATATCCGGTGTTATGAGGGTGTCATATAGCTTTACGGCTTTGTAAATAATCTAACCTACAAGTATTAAAAAGATATGTTAAGACTTAGAAAAGTTTATATAACATTTTTGTTATAAAATTCAAACAAGACTTTCATAAAGCTTTAAATAATATTATATTATAATTTAAGGAAGTGTTTATGATGGCTTCACGGCTTTATAAATCGTTTAACCTACAAGTATTAAAAAGAAATTTTAATTTCTAGAAAAAAATTCTATGAAAATATGTTATAAAGTTAAAAAAAAATATGCTCCATGACTGTAAAATATGTTATGTAATAATTTAGAAAAAATGTTCTTATTTTATGTAAATAATATAAATCAAAGTCTGTTAAATTTCTAATCATTCTTTTTATTTCCAAACCTAAATTTTATTTTTTACTGCAGTATTAAAATATTAAAGGGCCCTAATACGGTCCCATCTAGGGTATAAATAGGATTTCCTGACCAGAAACCTTAATAGGGAACGGACGACTTGCAGCGGGACAAAAAGTATAGGGTCCGCATTAGTTTTCCTAACACGATCCCTAGTAATGATAAGGCTACCTTATCCGAACCTTACGATGGCCGGATTTAAATTTCTACACGGGATTTACGCTAGTTCAAGTAAATATTTATTTTGATAACAGTCAAGTAATCGATTATTTATATCAAATAAATTTTTTTTTAAACACATCAATTATACGAAAAAAAATTTAAAAAAAAATTGAGGTATAAAATAAATTTTTCCTATAATATATTCATCCCGTATAAGTTACCATAAAATTTGTGATCTCTGCGCGCACAAAACGAAACGAAGCCGCAGTATTGTAGACTTCCGGGGGAAATAGGAGAGAGAGAGAAGAAAAAAAGAAAAAGGTAAAGAAGCTCGCGAGAGATTCGCGAGGCGTGCAGAATACGAAAGCCTCTAGGTAATAATTCCATGATTATTTCATAAGGAGGGCTTTGAATATGTATAGGTGGAAATTTATAGCCGGTAAGGGAAGCGTAATTGTAGAGTGCAAAGTGTATATAGAGAGTGAGAGAGAACTCTGACAAACTTGGCGTTTTCAAGGACCTGAACCGTGTGTGGCATCCCGACACAGCAATAAGGGCGGCACAACGGAGCATATAATGAAACCAAAACAGCCCTTGGGTCGACGAGCACGAGCTGGGCGCAACCTTTAATTATATATTTCATGACCCCCCTCTGATGGAAACACTGAGGTCAATCGTTGTATATATATATATATCTAACAAATGAGAACGTTACAATTTTTCTAAGATTCTTTCCAAAGGCAGCTGCAAACAAAAAAAAAAAAAAAAAAATTAAAAAGCAACAGAATTCTATATACCTATATATTGTCCGCCTTCAGGAAATGGACTCCGATTCCCTTTCGGAGGAACGTTTATGAGATCTTATCGAAGAGAATTTCCGGCCAGATTGTAAACTCAATGTAATGCTGATGAAGCAATCGTAACTCTCTTCTGTGCTTTCAGCACACATACACATATATATATATATATACACTGGACGCCATTTCCATCCGCAAAACTATCCTATCTATAACGTATATAATGTGTATACTAACTTGCTCACTATATATATTTCAGTTAAATTACCAATCCATTAACAGTGATGATGTACTTGCCAAGTGCTCAAGGGATTACGGTTACTCTCTATTTGCCAGCTTTACTAAAATAAGAATAAACTATCACTATTTGCATTTTTTTTTCCTTTTTAGAAAAAAATTAACCACGTGACACGATTTTCGTTTATTCTGAAAATTATTTTATAGTATTATACGTCATGCAATATGAATAATTTTATTTTATATACAAATAAAAATAATTAAAATGAGAATAGAATTTAATTGTAATTACTGTAATATCGAATCTGGATTCTCATCCATTAACTCGGCATGAATAAATTTAGGAATCATAGATTTAAACAAATACAATACAATTTGGAAAAATATATAATTGAAGAATAACCACCAACTATATACAGGGTGTACCATTTTAATCTATCAAGCGAAATAACATTTAATCAGTTCATTTTACAAAAAAAAGGTTTTAGACAAAAGTTATTGTGCTCACAGGGGGACATCCAGTGGTAAACTTGAATTTGACCTAAATGACCTAATTTAGGTAATTTCAAGGTCAACTCATTTTTTTAAAATGGAACCACCTACTTTTTATGCAGGAAATTCCACGTCGAAATCGTTGATGCACTTTTTTTCGACAGATCGACCTATTTAGGACAAATAGGTCATTTAATAATTATTGTATTTGGGGAAATAACTTTAAACTAATTAATTTTACAAAAACATGTTTCAGGCAACAGTTGTTGTGCTCAGAGGGGGACAACCAATGGTAAACTTGAATTTGTCCTAAATGACCTAATTTAGGTCATTTCAAGGTCAACTAATTTTTTTTAAATGGAACCACCTATTTTTTATGCCGGAAATCGATAAAGCAGGAAATTCTACGTCGAAATCGTTGATGCACTTTTTTTCGATAGATCGACCTATTTAGGACAAATAGGTCATTTAATAATTATTGTATTTGGGGAAATAACTTTAAACTAATTAATTTTACAAAAACATGTTTCAGGCAAAAGTTGTGGGGAAATATTCAGGGGAATATTCAGTGATGACCTTAAATTTGTCCTAAATGACCTGAATTAGGTCATTTCAATTTCAACTCATTTTTTTTAATGGAACCATCTACTTTTCATGTTACAAATCGGAAGAGCAGTAAATTCCACGTTGAAATCGTCCAAGTACTTTTTTCGACAGGTCGACCTATTCAGGTCAAATAGGTCATAATCAATTTCACCTACAAGGCCTTGGTTAGATATCTAGTCTATGTCAAATAATTTTTCATGAAGAAAGATCAAGTTTTTATGCAAGAAATCGTCAGGGCAAGAATTTTTATGTCAAAAACACTAGACCCAACCAAGGCCTTTTAGGTGAAATTGATTATGACCTATTTGACCTGGATAAGTCGACCCGTAGAAAAAAGTACTTAGACGATTTCAACTTGGAATTTCCTGCTCTTCCGATTTGTAACATGAAAAGTTCCATTAAAAAAATGAGTTGAAATTGAAATGACCTAATTCAGGTCATTTAGGACAAATTTAAGGTCATCACTGAATATTCCTCTTTAAGCACAACAACTTTTGCCTGAAACATGTTTTTGTAAAATTAATTAGTTTAAAGTTATTTTCCCAAATACAATAATAATTAAATGACCTATTTGTCCTAAATAGGTCCATCTATCGAAAAAAAGTGCATCAACGATTTCGACGTGGAATTTCCTGCTTTATTGACTTCCGGCATAAAAAGTAGGTAGTTCCATTTAAAAAAGATGAGTTGACCTTGAAATGACCTAAATTAGGTCATTTAGGTCAAATTCAAGTTTACCATTGGATGTCCCCCTCTGAGCACAATAACTTTTGTCTAAAACATTTTTTTGTCATAATTATTTTTGAGACCAATTTTTATTTGTTTGAATTAGTATTTTGCAGAATTTTCATCAAACCGATTTTCTATATTACAGAATTTTTATATAACCAAAAATTCACGCATGGGGAATCGAACCCAGGACGCTTGGGATGCGAACCGTTTACTCTGACCACGCAGCCAGTTTGACTTACAGACCTTTTGTTTGTAACAATTCTTCGTGAACATCAAAACTGTACTACTATACTTTTAAAAAAATCAAAAAATAATTTTAGTAGTTTAAACTTTTTGAAAAACGTTTAAGAAATTAAATTATGAAAAAAAAAAGTTTTGACATTTTACCGGTAAATATTTCCGATTTTCCGGAATTTTGTTTTTTCTGATAATTTTGTGAAGAACAAGTAAAATTATCTCCTTTTAATTCGCGAAATCGTATTTAACAAAAATGAACCTCAATTGCCAATATACCGAGAATGTAGTTTAATTTCCTTAAAGAAACTTTTTGGAAATTTTAATTTTTTGTTTCCAAATATTTATCTTGAAAATCCATACAACTTATTATTTAAAAAAGCAAAAATGTATTTCAAAATTTTTTGATTAAAAAATGAAAAAATTTAATTTTAAGAGAATCACAATTATAATTTTAACCTTTTAAAATTGGCAATGTTTTGAGGTTATAATTTTTTAATAAATGTCAATGAATTAATGTTAAACATTAATTTAAAAAACTATTTTTGAAATAAATTTATTGAGCTAAACTACCCTGAAGATGTTGACCTGAATTGATTCAGACAATATTGTCACATCCTAATGTAATATTTTTGTTATTTAACATAAATCTCCCCGAAGATTTTGATCTGAATTTGCCTGAATACCCAGTGGACAATTTGTAATATCCCAGTGCTTCATTTTTGTTAAATACGATTTCGCTATAATTTTCGCTATAAAATGTTGTTGCAATTTTTTTTCCAAAACAAATTTCAAAATTATATAATAAATTAAAAATTTTTTCCGACATACTCACAGAATTTCATTGGTAATAAAGAATGCAAAAACAACTCACCTGAAACAGAAAGAAATATATTTTATTTAAAAATTGTTTTTTTCAATATTTTTCATAATTTAGGAATTTATAACAACAATTAATTACAAGTTTTCAGAAATTTCATACATATACAGGTAAAAACGTATTTAAATTTCTTAAAATTCATGAAAAAATAAACACGACAGACAGTAACAATATTTTCGCCTGAATTTATGTAATGAATGAAAATAAATTTATTATTACCTATATATATATAAAATATATATGTGCCATTCCTGGAGTTTTTTAACAAAGCTGAAGTACGCAACGTTTATGATAAACGATTTTTAAAGAAATAATTTTTTAAAATGAAAAATTCTATAATTTTTTGCCTAAAAGATATTTTTTTATAATTTATTGATTAATAAAAATTTCTAGAAATATTTTTTAGGCAAAAAATTATAGAATTTTTCATTTTAAAAAATTATTTCTTTAAAAATCGTTTATCATAAACGTTGCGTACTTCAGCTACGTGTTTTTTAGCACTTTTCAAAGTAAGCTTTCCAAATTAAATGAAATATTTTTTTATAATATTTATTAATATAAAGGTCCAAAATAATCACTTTTTAAGTAAAAACAATTGTTTATTTAAAAAATACAACAATAAATAATGAAAAAAATTCACTTTTTTCCTGCAACTCCAAATAAATTGGTTTAAAGATCAAAATTTTCTTTATTTTTCAAGCTTCAATACCGCACAAGAAAAATAATGTATAACAAAATAGTTAACTCACAATTTATTAAACAATGTTTGTTTACTTTTTTGTATTTTATTTACTGTGAAATGTCTGCTAAAGCTGCGCGCGACGTTCGGAAGTTGTCGTTCTCGCTATTGAGCAGAAGCTCATTACACTAACGTAGTAGAAAGCATGTTGTGCGAAATGTGAGGTTATGTTGTCATTAAACGAAACGTAAACATTTCTGGTTATCATTTGTGAGTTAACTATTTTGTTATACATCATTTTTCTTGTGCGGTATTAAAGCTTGAAAAATAAAGAAAATTTTGATCTTTAAACCAATTTATTTGGAGTTGCAGGAAAAAAGTGAATTTTTTTCATTATTTATTGTTGTATTTTTTAAATAAACAATTGTTTTTACTTAAAAAGTGATTATTTTGGACCTTTATATTAATAAATATTATAGAAAAAATGTTTCATTTAATTTGGAAAGCTTACTCCGAAAAGTGCATATATATACAATTCTAAAAAAAAAAATTTCTTAGATCAGACAGAAATCGAATAGAAAATTTTTAAATTAAGGATATGTGAGTATGTGACAAACTTTAAATGTCCCACCTGACCCAAGCTTTCATGGTAACCTTACCGAAAGATTGCAGTGTAAGGTTACTGCAAGAGTGCACAATAAGATTATCGCAAAATTGCTCAGTAAGCTTGCATGGAAAGCTTGTAGCAAGGTTAGTGCAATGTTACCAAATAACTTTGCTTTGAACATAAAAAAAATTTTTTTTAATGTTTTTAAAATTTTAATTTAAAAAAAATTTTTAGGTTTAAAGCAAGGTTATTTGGCAACCTTGCAACAACCTTGCTACAAGCTTACCGAGCAAGCTTACTGAGCAATCTTGCAGCAACCTTACACTGCAATCTTTCAGTATGCTTAGCATGCAACCTTAAATAAGGTAAGAAATTTGAAGCTTGACGCAAGGTTGCTGCAAGCTTACTGGGACGTGACCTGGTATGAAAAAATATGTTTTGAAAGTATATATCTTACTCTAAAATGAGAAAAGATTTTTGTCTAAAATTTTGCTTCTTTGTCAAGTATTAAAAAAATCATTCCAGTCAAAGTTATGGTTGGGCAGATTTTTTAAAAATTAGTCTAAATTATATAAAAATTTCACTTTTTTAGGATAAATTTTTCACGACTTTTGTAAAATACCCTTCTATTTCGAAACAATATGTCTTTATTAACCATTCTAAATAACTATATAGATATCTAGGTAAAAAGTTCATTATTTGAAATTGATCATTCAGAAAAGTTCAATATCAATTCGCAATTCTTTTCTTTTATACTTATAGATTCGATATTTTGCCAATGTCTACCCTTAGGCAAAAATATATTTATATAGATGAACGGAAAAACCTTTGGCCATGTGCCCATCAGGCTATATAATCTCGGAAAATGAAAGCAGTGATACGTTAAAATAATATTTATCCTTTCGCTTCAATCTACACACACACATATATATATATATATATATATATCTATTTAACTTGAAGCGCACTAAAGGAAAAGTGTTTCATCTCCGTTGTCCCCCTACCCCCACCGTCACCTTTGCAATGTTTTCGTCCATAGAGAAACGAAAAAGCCACAAATATTGAAGGCATTATCCGAAAAAACCACACGAACGAAAGATTTTATCGTTGAAACGTGATGGATGGATCCGATGGGAATCAAAGCCAGATTCATTGAGAAGAAATTGGTGAGTGGAGTTTACTTAACTTTCATCGAGAGAAATATATATATATATATATATATATATATATTTATTTCACTATACATATATACCTGCAGTTCCTATTCTCTCGTAAAGTTTTTCTTTTTTCCCTCTTCTTTTTTGAAATCGTGCTCTGAAGATCGAGTTCGCAAGCGTGTGCTAGCCAATGAATGGGGTAAAATCCAGTTTTCGTGTATATGAGGTGTATGTATATATGTATTGAGTCAGGTTAAAACTATATGAAGAAAAGATGCAAAAATCTTCGGCACCATGAGAGCGAGTTGTTGGCACGTGCCTTCATGTGAAACGGTATTTCATATTTTTCAAAGGTCTATGTATATATACACACATACAACGTATATAACTTAACTCTCCTCCTTTTGCCTGCATTCGCTTATCCCTTCACAATTTATCTCGCGAAAGAGAACCAGGTGTGGAAGTAAAATACAATAAGAAGAAAAAGAGAGAGAGAGAGAAAGAGAGAGTATGTGTATATTGTCTGGAAATTGATGCCTGGAAAGTGGGTCTTTTCCAGGGTGTCGCTTCCAATACTGATTTTTTTTCCTTGTTTCTTTCCTATTTTTCATTCTTTTTTATTTCTTTTTTTTTTCTTTTTTTTTCTTTTGTTAGACGAGAAAAGCAGTATTTACATTAATGTATGTAAAATTAAACATTGGTTAGACGTGTACATGAACAAGGAATGCAAAACAAATTCTCTCTATAGTATATAGTATATATACATTTTCGACAAGAATTTATTAATAGTTTTGTGTGGATAAGATTGATTTGACACTTTTGATTACCATGTAAAGAGTTTCATTACGCCTGCGAGAAACAATTTATATTTGCTCGTCGAGGATAACGAGTTACTTGATTATTAACTAATAAATATTTATTTGATATAAATGGATATTATAAAAAGATTTCGCCGCTGTCTCCATATGCGGATTATTCCAAGTCAAGTGTAATCAAACTAAGATCTATGTTTTTGACATGGTAAGTACAAAATAATTCTTAGGTTGGTTACTCTTGACATGGAATGACCCATATATATATACATATATTAGTATTTTAGTTGTGATTTTAACCTCAAACCAAGCGGCGAATTGACGTGAAATGACCGATATATTTACCTACATTAGAATTAAAAAGAACATAACCTCAAAATTCAAGGTCCTAGGTCTCCAGGATTCAAGGTCATAGATCTAACATAATCTCATAATTCAAGGGCAAAAGTCAAGGAACCGTTGGGTTTGAGGCTGTGTCCGACAAATATAATTTTAAATTCTCCTATAACCAAAAAACGAATATAACCTCAAAATTTAGATAGAATTTTAATCATTTTTATACTTGCAAGCCTTCAAAAAAAAATTAATCATTAAAGTGGAAAATAATGAGGGTTGAAGTTTTGATTTTTTAGGTAAAACTCAAATAACGATTTTCAACCAACTCTAATTATTTCTAATAAAATTTGACCTCAAATTTGGATTCAGCAACCCCAAAATCCTCCAAAGAAAAATTTTCAAGTAAATCTTGTCAATGAAAAATATTTTGTCCGCCATATTGTGTTTGCCATTTTGATTTTTTTAAATCTGACCTCATATTTGGATTCAGCGACCCCAGGAACAATTTTCAAGTAAATCTGGTAAATTTTTAAATTGTTTGGCCGCCATTTTGAATTTTTTAAATCTGCCATCAAATTCGCATTCAGTGACCCCAAAAAACCATAATATACCCATTGATACTCAAATTGATTTATGTTTAGTATTTTTTTTTCTAAGGTAGCCACTTATGGCTAAAGTGTATGTTAGCGTAACTAAAAGTGTTAATTTCAAAATCTCATAACTTTTTTTTAAAACATCATAAAATAATTTTAAACAATGGCTTTTAAAGCTGAATAGTAGTACTATAAGACCCTTTTGGCGTAAATTAAAAAAAAAAATTTCTGCTTAAAAAAAAATTATTAAAAGTGGCTAAAATAGGGACGCATGATTATGTTTTAAAAATCATTAGTTAGAATTTTCATTTTATGGAATTTCATTTGTCATACCTAATTATTTTTGAGACGAATTTTTATTTGTTCGAATTAGTATTTTGCAGAATTTTCATCAAAACGATTTTCTATATTACAGAATTTTTATATAATCGAAAATTCACTTCACAGAATTTTTATTTGTTCGAATTTTTATTTGTCAAAATTTTTATTTGCTCGAATTTTCATTTAAAATAATAGGCATTTTAAAGAATTTTAATTGGGTAGAATTTCATTGCATAGAATTTTCTTTCAGATGAATTTTCATTTGTTCGAATTATTATTTGATATAATTTCCATATAATCGATTTTTCACACTACAACATTTTTTCTCAACTGAAAAATCATTTAACAGAATTTCTAATTGATATAGAATTTTCATTTGTCTGAAATTGCAAATGGCCGAACAAATAATCGACAAAAAGATTTCGCCGCGATTTTTAAAATCAACCAATCACAATTTTATGAATGATTTTTGATTGGTTGATTTTCAAAATCGCGCCGAAATCTTTCTGTCGTTTGTTTGTTCGGCCATTTGCAATTTCGGGACAAATGAAAATTCTATCAATTAGAAATTCTGTTAAATGATTTTTCGGTTAGATAAAAATTCTTTAGTATGAAAAATCGGTTATATGGAAATTCTGTCAAATAATAATTCGAATAAATATAAATTCATCTGAAAGAAAATTCTAAACAATGAAATTCTATCTAATAAAAATTCTTTGAAATGCCGATTATGTTAAATGAAACACTGTAAAAAGAAGATCTTATTTTCAGATGAGTCTTAAAATCAGCGCTAATAGCTCTAATGGAAATTGTATTGCATAAATTCAGCAAAGCTGCCTTAAAAATGTTGCCTCTTATAATTATTATCTTATTTCGATTATATAAAAATTCTGTAATATAGAAAATCGTTTTGATGAAAATTCTTCAAAATACTAATTCGAACAAATAAAAAATTTGGTTCAAAAATAATTATAACAAATTCAATTCTATAAAATGAAAATTCTAATTAATGATTTTTAGAACATAATCATGCGTCATCCCCTGAAATAACCATTTTTTGATTCTTTAGACTTCATTTACTAAAAATCCTTACGTGATGGAGCATTTTGAAAGTCAGATTCGTTTTTAGCACAACAAAATCTGCAAGAAACACCTAGAACTATTTTAAATACTGGAAAAAGTTAAATTTCGCAAACTCGCGTTTTTACTGATAGGCAAAATCTGATATCACGTTCGCGGACAAATTTTATTTAAATATTGTTGATTAATAAAAAATAGCTAACCTATATAAATAATGAAAAATTAATTTCAGTTTTAGAATATTTCCCAATGTAAATATATAAAAATGTAACACTTTTAGAATAAACGATTTGAAAATTCAAGCACACGTGCTATCGAAATTTCGTGTATTTTCTCATCCGTATATTGTGGCAGCGCGCAATAATATTCGATGTGGAAAAAGCCGATCATCTTATTCAATGAAAAGGCACGCGCACACAGTTTAGATTTCGTGTCAGTTTATGCATACGTGAGAGTGAGCAGTATATGGGGTAAATCTTGAATTTTGGAATTCAGTACCATTTGAAACTTGCAATGGTTATACGTCTGACTATATATATATATACAAATATGGAATCCAATTTGACCGTTCCCATCCGTCTTTGCAAGGTATAGCTTGGGGCCTTTTGTTGAAGCAAACACAACCAAGTCCCAAGCACGCAAACTGTGCGCGTACGTGTAAACGTTTATTAATGCACATAAATCACATTGGTACTTGATGTAATGACCTCCCGCTGTTTTCGGGGGGGTCAAACGGAAACTGAGGGTTGCTTCTACAAACACGTTCGTGTCTATCTTTTGCCATTTGCCATTTGCTCGTCCCATTAACTTTATTCATCCCTTCTCCATTTAACTTTTTACCTTTAGTTAACTTCTCTCTTTCTCTTTCTTTCTTATATTTATAATCCATTGTATACCTATTCGTGAGACTAAATTTCAACCTCCTGCTGTCTGATTTTTGTTGTCGTAACTCGTGTTTGACTACAGACGACCCTCTTTTATTCTATTTTGTCAAAAATTCGTTACAGATTTTGCTTTTAAGGAGATCTTTTTTTTTTTTTTTTCATTTTTTTCTGTTTTCGATAAGTTTTCAATGTTTTAATTAGTGGATTTTTTTTTATTATAATTTTCTTAATTACTTGGTACAAAAAAAAAATTATGTCTATTAGACAAAAAAATTACAAATTTATTTTTGCTATTCGTTTTTTGGGAAAAAAAAATTTTTTTTTTTCTAAAATTCATAACGTAAATGCCCCAGACCTCGTTCACTGAATAAGTTATCGTCAGTTTAACTTAAAATTATAAAAAATATGTTTAAAAATAAATAAAAAATTATTATTATTATTATTATTATTATTATTATTATTATTATTATTTTAATAAATTGCTTTAAATTCTTAAATAATGTGACGATTAATCGAAAGTGATATTGAATAAATTTTTTTATTTCATTATTTAAGAAAAACAAATTTTTAAACTAAACGTTATATAATTAAAATTTCATCTACTTTCGTTACAGTAAATATTTGTCTGTATAGAAACTTTTTTTTACTCAGTATTACCTTCTAATAGGACCAGATTATTTAAATGTGATTGGAGAAAAAGAATTTTTCACTTTGATCACTTCACATAAATTTCCCCATATGGGTCATACTTGTTAAAACGTATCCAAGTATAAAATTACTAAAAATTTTCAATAAATATAACATTTTATAAAAGTATTTTGTTATTAGTTTTTAGTGGAATTTTACTTAATTAAAATTGTGCAATCTTTTCAAAATTATCAAACAATAAAAATCTCCTTAAAATTTCCACATTTTAAAAATAATTTCATTAAATATTGAGAGAAATTGTTTTAAATTTTAACGTTTAATATAATTAAAAATCAAATTTTACATAAAAAAAATCTATATCCATTCGGGTAAAAGTGATGATATATTCATCATATAACATTTTTTTTTTTTTTTTTTAATTTATCGTTACATCAGCGACAGATAAATTTCAAAATAGACCTCAACGACCCAATTACTTTTAACATTATTTTAACATGATTTCATGAAGATAAATGTTTAAATGTAAAAGCTGCTAAAATGAGAATGAGAATTTTTCAATCAAATAAATTTCAATTTAAAAAAAAATCTTTTTTTTCAATTTATTTGAACAAACAGGAAAATATTGTATAAATATGTAATATGTTTTTAAAAAATATGTGAAAAATAAATTTATGAGAAATAAAAAAAAAATTTTTACTTTTTTTTCACAAATTTTATATATTTGATTACGCAAATTTAAATAATATCTATATACATATATATATATTGGGCAATGATTTTATTTATATAATGAAATTATCCCTTTTGATTGAACGCATCGAATTCAATTAATTTTTCTCAATATAAACACGATATTATTTATATACAGTTGAGTAAATTGAAATGATAAAAAGAATATATATATTATTGAAAAAAGTAAATTTTTATAACCCTCTAGATATATAATTTCGCATACCTATTATTTCGAAATATAAGGGAAATTTAAAAAATTTATATATACTGTTAATTTATTAATTAAACTAAAATTTTCTGGATTATCTGAAATTTCTGCTCTTATTTATGAAAATTATGTATATTTTAAAATATAATTTCAATATGAAGAAATAATCAGATAATGTTAAATTTACATTTCAGATGGGAATTTAATTTTTAATTGTTAAAGGAAATAATTTTAATTTTAGAAATTATTATTAATTAAATTTTGTTAAATCAAAAATAATTAGTGTTTATAATTTAAAAGAACAAATTTTTAAGTATCTGAAATTATGTTAGTTTAACTGTTGAAAATTATTCTATACTTGTCGATAAAAATAAAATCAAGTAAAACAAATTTTTTCAAAATTTACAATTTAATCTAGAAATATTTGTTATCTCAAATAAATTCAAATTTTTTAAATATTATAAAAGAAATATATAGAAAATTTCAAATACATAAAGAATTTCTTAATAAATCCAAATTGTAAAATTAATAAATTCAAATATTCTCTTATTAAATAATAATAATGCAATTAAAATTCCATATATATAAAGAATCGCATTTACTCCATAAATAAATCAAATTTCTTTTTAAAATTTACATTTAGACGAAATTTTTTTTCTATGATGAAACTTATTAAGATCTCGCTTTATAATAACAGACCAGAAATGATTAGTGGCGTAATTAAAAAAAAAAAAAGTTTCAAATTTCCTGGCAACAAAGAATAAAAGCGTCAAGCAGAAATCTATATAATTTGAAAATCCTCATTCCTCATATATAGATATATATATTGAACCTTCTCAATTATCTGGCCGCATCTGCTTTTTTCCCAGTGAAAACCTCAATAAATGTCAGCGGCGTAAAAATATACGATCAAAAAAATTCTTTCGATTTTGCGCACAAAAAAATTGGGGGGGGGGATGTTGGAGAAATAAGATCAAATATCTCTTTTTCTTTTTCATAAAATATATTATATCATATGTTATTGTTATTATTATTATCATTATTATTATCATTATTATTATCATTATTATTATCATTATTATTATCATTATTATTATCATTATTATTATCATTATTATTATCATTATTATTATCATTATTATTATTATTATTATTAATATCTTTCTATATTATAAAAAGATTTCGCCGCTGTCTCCAGTATGGGTCATTCCATGTCAAGTGTACTCAACCCATGTTTTTGACAAGCTTAGGTTAGGTTAGCCTAACCTAACCTTGTCAAAAACATGGGTTGGGTACACTTGACATGGAATGACCCATATTAGTATTTTAGTTCTGATTTTAATCTCAAACCCAAAGGCGAGAATTGACGTGAAACGACCCATATATCTACTTATATTAGTATTAAAACGAACATAACCTCAAAATTCAAGGTCCTATAGGTCTCCATGATTTAAGGTCATGGAACAAACATAACCTTGAAATTCCAGGGCATACACTGTAAAAAAAATTTTGTGTCGATTTACACGCCGAATGTAAAATAACTTATTCAACAATGTTAATTTATTATGCTTTGTAAATTTATAACGTTAAACATTGTAAAATTACACAACCGTGTGAATTCACAACGTTCAGCAGTGTAAAATTAAAATGTTTAACGTTATAAATTTACAAAGCATAATAAATTAACATTGTTGAATAAGTTATTTTACATTCGGCGTGTAAATCGACACAAAATTTTTTTTACAGTGTAGGGTTCCAGGATTCAAGATCAGAGATCAAACATAACCTCAAAATTCTAGGGCATATAGGATTCCAGAATTCAAGGCATTAGTTCAAACATAACCTCAAAATTCAAGGACACAGGTCAAGGAACCGCTGGGTTTGAGGCTATATATCCGAGAAACATAACTTCAAATTCCCCTAACCAAGAAACGAACATAACCTCAAAATTTAGATAAAAGTTTAATAGTTTTAATATTTGCAAGCCTTTAAAAAAATTAATTATTAAAGTGGAAAATAATAGCGGTTGGCGCGCGATTATTATTATTATTATTATTATATTATTACATAATATTTTGCAAATTTTTTTTTGTTTTTTTTATTTTATAAAATTTGAAAACTGAATGTAACGATTACAGGAAGTGTGGAAGGCGCGCATAGTGTCAAACCGTGTGTGTGTGTGTAACATAAAAATTAATTTGAACTCTAGGGGGAACGCTACAAAATCACTCCTATAGTTGACATTTTTTTTTTATTTTTTAATAATATTAAAAAATTTTACGGATGCATTTTACGAACGCAGCCTGTTCTCTCTCGCTCATCGACAGAATTATATTGAAAGGAAAATACTTCCCACGAGTTTAGTATATATATATGTATATATATATATAAAAGGGACGAGAGCAATCGGCGCCGCGCCATGTGGCTCGCGTCGAGACGCATTGTGTTATCCTCCGACCCCGTAAAACAATAGGGATCGCCTTTTAATAAATGGAACGGATTACGTCATAGAGTGCCCTCTATATGTACACAAAACATATATGTATAGATGAATATCTGTGTGTATTTTATATAGAAAAAAAACAAACTATACTTAATTTTATCTGTATTCAAGAAATTTATTAAAAGACTTCTTATTTATTTTTTATTGTCATATACTATATAATTTATTCAAATTTTCTAAGGAAAATAATTTACTGTAAAAATTTCTTATTTTAATTTCATGTGACGCTTCACAAGAAAAGGGACCTTAAAGGCAAAAAAATTTTAGGTTATGTTTAGTGATAGTTTTTGCATTGCACTGTTCAACAATTCCAGAGTTATTTTACTTTGGAAAAAAGTAACCACCATTTCCACACTGCAAAAAAAAAAAAAAAAATTAGCACGTAAATTTACAAGCCGGAAAATCATAAGGCGACATAACCTAAAAGTTGTTTTTATTTTGTACATTTTTCACTTATTATGTCTCTTTCATATAAGTAAGTGTATACAAAATAAAAACAACTTTTAGGTTATGTTGCCTTCTGATTTTCCGGCTTGTGAATTTACGTGCAAACTTTTTTTTTGCTTTGTGGAAATGGTGGTCACTTTTTTCCAAAGTTCGACGTTATGTTAAATAATAACACTTTTTTCTATTTCGTCGAATTTTGATTTAATATTTTGGGATTATATTTCCAAGATGATTTAGAACAGGAAAATGTAAAAAATAAAATAAAAATCGATTTTTTTGACGGTATAAACTGTAATACTACCTTAAATATAATAAATTATATTAAGTTTTGTTGAAAAATTTACAAATCACCTACTGGTCAACCTTTATTTTCCATGACGCCATTTTAATGACGAGAGAAAATATATCGATATTATAATAAATCGAATGTTTCGATTCTGGGCATGCGCATTGAAAAATCTTATCGCGCGTAAACTTTTAAAAATAATTTGCAAATAATAAACGTTGGTTTGAGCGGGGTTATTATGGTGCAAACTTAGAGTTTACATAACATAGATAAAAAAAAAATTTTTCTAATAAAAATTGGAAAAAATCTTCAGAAGGATGTCCAGAACCTAATTAAGTATATTTAGTCGAGTATATTTAGAATTTTGATTAAGCATAGAATAAAAAAAAATGCGATTTTCGTACCATAATAGCTCTGGTTGACGTTATAAAAAATAATAAACAATAATAAATCATAAATTTCTTTCCATACTCACGAAATTTCATTCACATTGAAGAAAGTAAATGCAACTCACCTGAAACAGAGAAAAATATTTTATTTAAAAATTGTGTTTTCAAATTTTTTTTTTAACAATAACAACAATTATTTAACAATTTTAAATTTTTACTTTTACTTTTGCTTACTAGTTATTATGTTAAACCAAAAATAAACGTACAAGGCCTTTTTTATTATAAAATATTAATTAAAAAAAAAAAAAAAAAAAATGTATTAATTTTGAAAATTTTTTAAAACATCATTCCTAACATAAAAAAAAATCCAGTAATTGTAATAAAATTCCTATATCTATACCCGCAGACAAATTATATATATTTGTCTCAGAGCAAAATAAATATTTATTTGATTCAAATAAATTTTTATTTGATTTAAATAAAAACGTTTATTTACGCTAAATAAATGGGCTAGTAGGCTCTGAGACAAATATATATACTTTTATTTAACTCAAATATATTATAATAATTGTTTCAATAAACATTTCTCTGGATGTAATAATAATGTGTTTTGTAGAAAAAAAAATAGGCAACATCCAATAATGAAATTTGATTAATTCTTACCGAATTATTTGAAACAAAAATAAAAAAAAAAAGTGCGACATTCGAGGCCTTAAGTTTACTAATTTCACCAACGAGAGAAAATGTAACTCAAACTTTGTCCGCGGATTAGCCGAACAAAATCGAGAAACGCAAAACTTGAACGAGAGTGTTTTCGTTCTTTCCTCGTGAAGCCGATGTTCTATCTTTGAAAGACGAGGTCTGTTTAACTTTAAAACTGATCAATCAGAGTTGTTTGAAAGTTAGAGTTTGGGGTAACTTTTTGAAGCAAGTCTGGATTGGCAATTTCTTCATTTTTTTTTCTTTCATCACTGTCTTCCGGCTACAAGGCATTTTTTTTCTCTCTTTTTCTTTTATATATATATATATATATATATAACGATCACCAGTGACTTTGGCGGCCTCATTCAAATTCTCTGGTCACATATCGTAGAAACGATTGGCGAAACGGTATATATATATAATATATATGAAATGGTGAAGAACGACGAAGACAAAACGCATCGCTCCTATATATATATATATATATACCTTTAGGGAGTAAATCGAGTATATGGAGGAAGATCAGAGATCTAATCAAAATTCAAGTCACTCCAAGCATATCGATTTGATACTAGTGGCATCGATATTCTCGGGATAATCCTGGCGCAACGCGCGGGGTTGCCGCCCAATTTTTCTGCACTCGTGAATTTGAAGCCAAGAGAGAGAGAGAAAGAGAGAGAAAGAGAGCGCGTCAAACCGGAGGTAAAAAACGTGCCGGGAATAAATTAGGCTAGTGCGCGTTTAAAGAGATTACGTAGGTCAGATTCTAATCCAGAAAAACGGACAGATACCACCTGGCAGATGTTTTTATTATTTTCCTTTTTTTTTCATTCTGACGAGTTCAAATCTTCTAAACGTGATAACTTATAAGCAATATTATGCGGATAATTTATTCATATATGGAGAATATTTAGAATTAATTTTATTCAAAAAAAAATTATTTTCTTCTCATTTATTTTTTTATTTAGAAAAGTACATTAATAATTAAAATTACATCCTAAATATTTAACTTTTACAGTCAATTAGAAGAAAAAATTTTTTTTCGTAAACTCAAAATTTGAAATCATATAATAGCCCCGTAGTTACACTAAAAAAAATTTATTTGATTCAAATACTCGATTACTTGACTAAATTATCAAATAAATATTTACTTGAACCAAATAGTTTTTATTTATTGAATTAAGGAAGAACCCTCAATTTTGAAATTGACAAACAGTTTTTGATGAAAACTTGTCACACTGCGGTAGATATTGGTTTAAAAAAGATGTAGATAAATTTTTATAGGTCAAGGTTGACTGTGACAAAAGTTATAAATAATTTTATTAATATAACTTTTTACAGTTAAAATTAAATAACTGGTATTTAAGGAGGTTATAGGGATTGACTGAATAAATCAAAACAGAAACCATTATTTTAAGATTTGACTTTCTCGGTACTGTGAAATGTCTGGCAACACCACATTACGTCAGTCGAGTTGCAAATGGTTGCTTTATGACTTGTTTACTTTAATAAAACAATTATCCCTCTATTTAATTAACTTTAATTTAATTTTAAAAATGTATAATCAATTTTATTTATTAACTTTTATTTTCTTTTTAAATATAACGTATTTTATACGTGCTATCAGAATCAACATTTTAAAATTTAGCGCGCAAAATTAACGTATAATATGCATAATCAAGTGTGCAACGTTGCCAGACGTTCTGACAGCTGTTCAATTTAACGTATAAAACGTGAAATATTGTTACAAATTAATTTATTGCAACTCTCACAAGAACCTAATGACCCTTTTTTAAACGGATATTTAATCATTATATATCTGTTTTGTATTAAAAAAAGTTTCATCAATTTCTTAATATCAGGTAATTTGTGGTGAACAAATATGTATGAGAAAGTACTCAATTCCCATAAGACTCAATGTTAAATGTTAAAAAACAAAAACACTCATAACTTTTTTCACAAGTACCTAGAGGTCTCAAAAATTTAACAACATTTTTTTCAAACCTTTATCTAGTAGTGGACCAAGTTTCATTAAATTGGTAATATCAGATCTATTATCCCTATAACCTCCTTAAATAATTTCAAAAAAAAAAAAAATTATCAGACCTCACCTAGGAGACTTGGAATTAATTATTTTGTATAAAAAAACACACTGTAAAAAATTTAGGGAGTTAACAGCACTAGGAGTTGGGAGTTCGATTTTTCGAGTTAAAAATCAACTCGAAAAAGGAGTTAACCAATAGTGGAAGGGAGTTCAGGTTAGGGAGTTCAGTATCAACTCCCTTTTGAGTTATTTTATAATGGAGGATCATATTCTTCAACTCGTGTAAGGAGTTGAAGTTGAACTCCCTAATCTGAACTCCCTTTGCTTTAACTCCCCAATGGGTGAGACTTTTATAGCATCCCCTGGAGAGTTGAAATTCAACTCCTTTTTTTACAGTGCACCTTTTTTTTTATCAATCAGCAGTTACCAACTACAACGCTTGGCAACGTTGCTTCTTGAAGGTTAGGTTATAAAAAAAGCGCGAAATTGGAAATTTCTCAAGTAATATAAATTGTATCTTTACGCTAAAAACAGACACCAAACCAAACTTTTTTTTTATTAACAAAGTCTGTTAAAAACAAAATCACTCTGTCCACTGTTTTCATTTTTAAGGTTAGATTCTTCATTATTCCTAATTCCATAGACACCACGCGAAGATTTTTTCCCACCTCCTACAGCCTACAGCGGTTCTTATAAACTTTTTTCACCCTTCCAATAATAATAATAATTTTTTGATGTTTTCACAGAATTTTCTTCTAATAAATTTAAGTCCTACACGATAATCAAAACATTTGCAGACGACACGAAGCAAAACGAGGGAGAAACAAATACAATGTTGCCAAGCGTTGCGTTAATACTAATTGGTTCAAATTAAAACTTAAATGGTTGTTGTTTTGACTAACTAGACAGGGAGGGTTCTTCCTTAAATAAACTGTATCTGAAGCAATAATTTCTGTACATATTTGAAACAAATATCATTTAATTGACTCAAATAATAATTATTTAATACAAATAAATATATATTTATTTGATAATAGTCAAGTAATTGATTATTAAACTTTTGTGTAGTGCAACTGAGATACAAAATTTGTTTTTGTTCATAAAATAAATTGTTATAATAAATTTTACTGAAAATTATTATTATAAAAAAAGAAAGAAAAAAACTAATTTGCCCCCCTTTTTATTAAAATGAATCTTTATAATAATAATTATTATTATTTATAGACTAAAATATAATGTTACGCGGTATAAAAATATTATCTTCAAACATGCGAAAGTATACTTGAAATAAATATTATCATATCTTTGACAACTTTCAACTATAATAGTTAATTTCATTAGTTTAACTTCCGCTCGTCTTAATAATCCAATAAAAACTCAATTAAGAGCAAGGTTATTAAAATGCATAGTGTATTTAAATTTTTCTAATAAGTGTAAGAGAAAAGTAGAAGGGTGGGGGTGGGGGAGAGTGACTTTTTTTTCTCTTCTCTACTGTATTGCGATACTATCTCTCACCTGATTAAAGTTTTTAAAAACCTAAAGCATGCTAAGTTCACGTTGAAATAATCTGTTCTCTTTATATATATGTATATATATATAGTATATACAAATATAGCGTTTGTTCTCCATATTCCTTACAGTTGTTCCTGTATATGTATAGTATAACTAGATAAATATCTAGATTCTTAAACTAATAAAATGAAAACTTTTCAGCAAAATGGAATAAGTGCCATTTTCGAATTGTATTTACTATATATGGATGATTCTCTTCGTAGCGTACAATTTAGTTATTGCTATTATTAACATTTTTTTTTAGAATTTAACAAAAGTTAAATTGTAATTTTCAGGGTTAGTACTCAAGAACTCTCTAAATTTGAATCAGCGATAAGTATACCACTGGTACCAATCAGCGGATATACGCTGAAAAATCAGTGAAATTATTATATTATTTATACATTGTTTTTTTGTGTTATTTTATTATATAAAGCTCTTTTTGTGACGTCATAGACTATTTTGGACAGAGTTCCATCTTTTGGAAATGAGTGTTGATCTCTTGCTGAAAGTTATAGCTTATCTGATATTCCCTAGATTGCCTACTTATCTGCTTATCATGAGTGTATTTAATCAGAGACTTGTACGCTTTTTGGGTTGCCTATAGTTAAGGGGCCTTAAGTGTGTTTTCGGTTGCATACGGACAGGGAGTGTTAGTACTTTATTCATTGACTGATCTCTTATATTTATTGGTTCACTGTTTCTTGTTTAAAAATGCCTCAGGAGTGTAGATATTGTAAAAAGGACATCATTAATATGGCTGCATATTGTAAAAGGTGTGATAAATATTTTCATACAAACTCAACTTGCTACAGTCATAAAGTGTATAATACAAATAATGAACTTATTATCTGTAATGAACCTCCTGTTAAAATTAATCTCAAAGAAACTGTTCAAACTGGTCTGTCAAGTTCAAATTCACCTACTAATATGGAAATGGGGGAAGCTTGCAGAATGGAAACTCATGATATTTCAACCCCTCAGTTTGATCAATTAATGTCAGCTATTGTAACCTGTACTAATGCAGTAAAATCAATGCGTTCTGAACAAAGTGTTTTAAACTCTGAATTGGCTGACATTAAATCAAAGGTGGAGTGTCTTCCTAGTCTTCGGAAAATGATGAGTGAAAATACTGAGCAGTTGAATAACATTTCTCAACGCACTCATGATTTGGATATTAAAGTTTCCCAGATTTCAAAAGATAGTGTTGTTCTTCACGAGCAGATAAACTCCATTAGTGATGAACAAAGAAGGATGGACCAGCGCTTAACTAGAGCTGAAATTAGGCAGTGTGATAATTTGATGGTTGTTGCTGGTTTGCCGGAAATTGAAGGAGAAAATCTTAATCAGCTTGTCTGTGTGATAGCTTCTGTATTGAAGGTCAGCATTGATGCATCTGACATTGTATCAAGCAATAGAATCCAATCTAGTGGCTCTATTGCTTCCAGTTCGGTGGATTCCATGAAGAGACATAGAAGCATTTTAGTTTGTTTTTCTTCGAGTAGATTTAAAGTTGAATTTATTTCTTCTATGAAGTCTAAGAAATCTCTCTTCTCTTCGGAAATAAGTCCAAATTTGCAGAAATCACGAGTGTATATTAATGCATATCTCCCGTCTAATTTTTACTCTCTTCTTAAACAAACAAGAAGCAAAGCTAAGTTGTTCAATTATAAGTACGTGTGGCATAAGGAGGGAACTATATTCGTGAGACGACAGGATAAGGATGAAATAATCAGGATCAACTCTTTAAATGATCTGGAAATGTTAAAGGAATGACGGCCATTGTTATGTATGCAGCCATCTACATCTGTAAATGTACATGCGGCTGTTTCTGCTGATCCTGGTTGTATATCTTCCTCATTTTTAGAAATGTGTCATATTAATATTAATTCACTTAGGGCAAATATTGATCTTCTGCGTAGTCATCTTTCAATGCATACGTATGATGTGGTGGCATTAAGTGAAACATGGTTAACTGATAAAATTAGTAATGACATGGTTGATATTAATGACTTTAATTTAGTCAGAAGGGACAGATATGGTAAAAGGGGAGGAGGGGTTGCAATATATGTTAAGAGTCACCTTCATTTGAGAATTTTATTTTCATCCTCTGAACTTTTTGATAATAAACCAGAATTTATCATAGTTGAGATTTCTAGTCGTCATGTTAAGCCTTTACTTTTTGCTGTTGTTTACCGTAGACCTGGTGGAGAAAGTCTGGATGATTTTGAGTATCATTTTAAAAAATTTTTTAATCTGTATGATAATGTTGTAATATGTGGTGATTTTAACTATAATCTTAATGGGATATCAATTGAGTCAAATTATATCAGAGATTTTTTTGAGTCATTTAATTTATTTATTGTGCCTTACGATTCAACTCACCATACGACTAATTCTGAATCTTGGATTGATTTGTGTGTGGTAGATGATAAAGATAAATTGATTGCTGTATCTCAATCCCATGTACCTTTTGTAGCGGGACATGAGCTTATTTCAATATCTTATAAATGGACATTTAAACAAACAACATGTTCTGCTAAAACTTTTCGAAACATTTCTGGGATTGATGATACTTCTTTCTTGTCAACTCTTAATTCTGTAAACTGGTCCAATCTTTATCTTTCTCATTCTATTGATTTTAAGCAGTCTTTTATTTGTAATGCTATCATTAAGGCACTTGATGAACATGCTCCACTACGCACCTGTGTAATGCGACGGAATGTATGTCCTTGGATGAATGATGACATTCGAGATATGATACGGCAAAGAGATTCTGTTTTTAGAGCTTGGAAGAGAGTTGGTACTGATTCATTGCGAAATAAGTTTAAAACACTTAGAAATATTGTTAAATTTTCAATTAGAAAAGCGCGTGATGAGTACAATGCCGGTAGGCTGAGATTAATTACTGATTCGGGTAGACTTTGGAGTGAGCTTAGACGCATTGGCCTTGCAAAGAGAAAAATGGATGATTCTCCACTTAATTTTGATGTTAATTTAATTAATGATTACTTTATATCTGTTTGTGGAAATTCGTCTTTTAATATTAAGCCTTTGTTTCTTTCAAACTTTTTTTGTGATGATGAGTTTGATGACACTCTTTTTTTCTTTAAGGATATATGTCCATCTATGTTAATGAAAGCTCTAAGAAGTATTAAAACAGAGGCACAGGGATTTGATGGTTTATCCATAAGTGCTGTCATGAAAGCCATGCCGGTGTTGTTTCCTTACGTGCTTGATCTTTTTAATTTATCTTTGCAAACATCAACCTTTCCTGATGAATGGAAGAGAGTTCTTATCAAGCCGGTTTCTAAAGTAAGTGTGCCGCAACAGCCTGCGGATTACCGTCCGATAGCTTTACTTAGTTGCTTGTCAAAGGTCCTTGAAAAAATTGTTTATTTTCAGTTTATTGAGTTTATTGAATTTAATAATATCCTGAGTCCTTATCAGTCTGGCTATAGAAAGGGCTTTAGTACTCAAACTCTTTTAATAAAAGTAAATGATGATATATGTAAAGCAATTGATGAGCGAAAAGTAACTATAATTGTTTTCTTTGATTTTAGTAAAGCTTTTGATATGGTTCCTCATACCATTTTGCTAACGAAACTTAAATCTATTGGATTATCGTGCTCTGTTTTAAAATGGTTTGCTTCATATCTCTCAGGTAGGATGCAGGCTGTTGTTGGAGCTAAAGGAGAAATTTCTGAGTGGGCTGATATTGGAACTGGAGTTCCTCAGGGATCAGTGCTAGGACCACTTTTATTTTTATTATTCACAAATGAATTAAGTAGTGTCCTCAAATATTGTAAGCATATGTACTTTGTGGATGATTTGCAGATTTATATGCATTCTAGTCTAAAAGACTTAAAACATAATTTATCATTACTAAAGGAAGATGTTCAGTCTGTATTAAATTGGGCTGAGACCAATATTCTTAAAATAAATCTTAACAAGACCTATTCTATGATATTTGGATCTACTTGGTACATAAATAATGTCAATGAATGTAATTACCCCCCGATTGAGATTGATAACATTACTATTCCTTTTGTTGATTCTGTTAGAAACTTGGGTGTTATCTATAGACCAACTCTTTCTTGGGACAAGCAAGTTGGTAAAATTTGTAAAAACACTTATGCTAGTTTATCGCAATTTAAAGCAAATAGAAATGCCCTCACTACAGAAATAAAAATAAAGATTGTAACGTCCTTAATCTTTCCTCATTTCGATTACTGCTGTGCTGTCTACAATGATTTAACTGATGAATTAAATTATAAACTAGAAAAGCTACTCAATTCTTGTATTCGATTTATTTTCAACTTAAGTATGGATGTACATGTAACGCCATATCGTCGAAAACTTGGATGGCTGAGTGTTCGTAAAAGACGGCACTGGTTTATTGGATGTTTAACACATGTCATTTTAAATACTAAAAAACCTTTATATCTTTATGAAAAATTTACTTTCAGGGATGAAATTACTTCTCGAGCGTTGAGGTGTCCTAATATTCTCAGGGCTCCTCCTTGTAAAACTGAACAATATAAAAACTCTTTTATAATTACTGCGACATCTCTGTGGAACTCTCTTCCCAGCTCTATAATTTCAATTAAATGTACGTCGACTTTTAAAATCAAATTGCATAATTATTTGTTTGCGCGTGATGATTAGAAATTTTTTCAAATTTATATACATATTTTATAATTTGCTATTGCGATAAATTTATTCAAAGTATGTTGCGAATGATATTATCTTTTATTTATAATTGTTATTATTTTTGTTTTTCTTATTTTCTGTATATTTGATTGTTGTTCTCATGGTTTTCCTGGGACAAAATAAAGAAATTCTAAAAAATTCTAATTCTAATTCATCAGTGCATATAAGCTGATTACAATCAGTGGTATACTTATAGCTGAGAATCAGCGAGATTCCGCTGATTCAAATTTAGAGATAATGAAATATCCGTGGTGAACCAACAAAATATTCATAATTTTGTTCCCACTGAATAATACACGCGCTTTAATGAAAAAGGTTTCACCATGACGCACAACTAATACTGATTTTTTAAACAATATATCAACTATTTTTAATCTGTTTCGTGTATTCACGGCATTTGTATACTTGGCAAATTGATACAACTTCACTTTATTTAACAGAAAATATTAATAATTATTGAATTTATTGTCAAATATGTGAAGGCTTCACCATGACGACTTGGTTCTCTAATTTGCATTTAAAAAATAAATTATAATGTTTTGAATAAAAGTGACTATTGATTTTTGTTTGTAAACAGAGAAATTAATTTTTCACTTTGGATTCATTACAACATATATGCAACTTATTTCTTAAAAAACTTAACCACTTGAGCGTCATGGCGTTCTAATTGTCATCGTGAGTGCGGCAGTGACAAAAAAGTCAAAAATGCCTAATAAATGGCGTTCCTACCTAAATTTAATTTGTAAAATCTGTAGACGTATTTAAATAACCAAAACACCCCACTTGGAAAGATTCCCCGGAAAGTGCCCCCTGGAGGTTCTATCAGAATTCCGCCGGAACTTTCAACGTAATTCCGTCGGAATTCCATCGGAGTTCCAAAGAATTTCCGATGGGATTCCGACGGAATTCCGATAAATTTTTTTTCAAATTTTTTAGAGTCCTAATTCCGTCGGAATCGCATCGGAAATTCTTTGGGACTCCAATGGAATTCCGACGCAATTACGTTGGAAGTTCCGGCGGAATTCTGATAGAACCTCCAGGGGGCACTTTCCGGGGAATCTTTCCAAGTGGGACATCTTTCATATTTTTTTAGATCAAGGAAGACAAATTTTAAAGTCGACAATTTTGAATACTTTTTTGTGAAAGGCGTTGTAATATCAATTCGAATTTAAAATTCGAAAAAACCATTTGAATGTTTAAAAAAAAAATTTTTCATGACACATTTATCTTCCTTGACATTAAAAAATATTAAAGATATGTTTTGGTTATTTAAATATGTCTACAGATTTTACAAATTAAATTCAAGTAGGAACGCCATTTATACGCTTCTGTTACCATCACTCGTGACGCCAATTAGAATTCCATGAAGCTCAAGTGGTTAAGGGTTGAGGGATAAAAAATTTTACGCTTTGTGGAGAATCACCCATATATACCCGAGTCGACATTTGAATCCTCTTTTGCTCCTCCTAGAACCTGAATAAGCCCTATTTTTGATCTTTTAGACTTCCGTAAGCCCTCCTTTGAATCCAGTGATGGAGAAAAGGGAAAGGAAATTTGTGACAAAACTTGTTTAAAAATTAAAAAACGTGATTTTTAAGAAATAAAAAAAAAACGAATTTCAATGAGATCAAAATTTTTATACGGAGTTTCAAAAGGATTGAACCTATAATTGAAGATTTCGGCTAACTTTTGAAATTTTCAGTATACTCTTAAGGGGTCTACCCACTTTAGACGCTCTAAAATGAAGGCTATTTTCAAGAATTTTTCTGATTGGTTTATATTATAAATATTGACATATAAGTTGTTAGACTAAAGAAATACACTCCCGAAATACATGAAAAAATTTTTGTAAAAGTAAAAAATCTCTTAATATGCGCAATAGCTATTACCACACTGAATCTAAAACTTTTTGATTTTTTGGTTTCGGACAATCTATGTCAGAGATTTCATCAACAGCGTGGACCCATCTTTTTTGGGGGATTTTTTTTTCAACTACCATTAGCATGCATATAAAATTTACAAAAACAAATAACAAAAATTTTTTCATGTATTTCCGGAGTGTATTTCTTTAGTCTAACAACTTATATGTCAATTTTTATAAAATAAACCAATCAGAAAAATTCTTGAAAACAGCCTTCATTTTAGCGCGTCTAAAGTGGGTAGACCCCTTAACTTAATAAAATTGATTGCACTCAAAATCCTAAAGCGGCATTTTTGTTTTCAAATATATATATATATATATGTATATGACAATGTTTCGATTACACTATAATTTAACCTGTTTAAAGTAAAATTGCAGTTGTGCCTTTCAAAAATGTATAAATTTAAATGAAATCACGATTATTATTAACATCTTTAAATTTTTGCCACAGGAAGTGCATTGCACTTTTATTTTTATCCAAC
The DNA here is from genome assembly GCF_019393585.1 of Leptopilina boulardi. Classification (NCBI taxonomy): domain Eukaryota; kingdom Metazoa; phylum Arthropoda; class Insecta; order Hymenoptera; family Figitidae; genus Leptopilina; species Leptopilina boulardi. The sequence continues at coordinate 1,393,726 of NW_026137813.1, forward strand.
GACGTAATAGATATTATCATAAGAAGACGTTCAATTGCATTTTTTTAAAAAGTGGTATCTCTTAAGACCATGTGGGAAATATCCACGTGACCCCCATGCAAAAAACATGGTATCGTATTACCAAGTTTTCTCTAAAATGGTAAAGAATTTTTGTTTGAAATTTGTAAAATATGATAGAGAATAGCATTCAGAATGGCGCTGTTCTCGGTTTAAAGCACAATTTTGCGTTTAAGTATTAAAAATAAAAGTTTGGAAATTTCCATTTTTGAACGAAAGTTGAAGTCAAGGCGGGGGTACACACAGACGTCGCGTGAATGTATCAGTGGTCCAGGAACTAGCGCCAATTCGAGTTAGTGGCCGCTTAAAGAAATAACAAAAACCTATTAACTCCACTATTAATTACTTCTTTTAAATTATTTCGCATTCAATTATAGTAAATAAGTAGAACAGCTCAATTCCTTCAACCCTTTTTTATCATTCCTCAAAATTTCAACCCGAAATTTCTTCTCATTTCCGAGAATACTTGGAACTACCAAAAAGTGTCTTTGTCTCACATGGCCTTAATCGAACCTTCATATCTTTAATTTTAGTGATGGCACACTAATGGGATATGTGGAAATTTTTTTGATAAAATATGTCTGTTAGATATTTCCATAGGTATATAGATAAAGTGATATTTTACACGTCGCAAAAATAAAAACGTTAAGAATATAAACTTTTTTTTAAGAGTTTCAAATAAAATTTAAGCATTTTTTAACATAAAAAACTAATTGGCAAATAAATATTTTGTTCTATTACTGTACATAAATGTTACTTTGTATAGGTATATATATATAATTTAGCAAAAAAAAAGGATATTCTAAGTTTTAATTTAAAATAATTCAGATTTTTAAGTGTTCGATTTGAGTATCACAAAAGTTAAAAGTTTCGTGGATTTGCCCATATGTATAGTATAACTAGATAAATATCTAGATTCTAAAACAAACAAAATGAAAACTTTTCAGCAAAATGGAATAAGTGCCATTTTCGAATTACATTTACTTTATATATATATGTATCTAGCAAGCACAAACTCGATAATAATTGCACCAAAAAGGGTATATCACTGTATATATATATAGCTGTAATGCTCACTTGAAAATCAAGAAGAAGATGAGTAGACAACTCAAGAGATGAAGGGGGTTTGGTGAGAGTGAGTGAGTGAGTAAGAGAGAAAGTGAGCCTGAGGGATAGAGATAAGGAGCCTCTTAAAGAGAAAGAGAGCAAGAGAGAGAGAGAGAGAGAGAGAGAGAAGAGAGAAAGATAACTAGAGAAAGAGAGAGACAGAGAGAAACAAAGCATTTTGATAAAAAGGTTTGGAGGGAAATTCTCCGTTTCCCATCATGAGTGAAAAGCAGAAAGCAAAGTTAGGGCAATTAACTCACCCCATATCACTTTTGGATTTCCGTGGCACGATTTGCTATATTTACACAAGAATAACGTGTGCTTTATGGGATTATGTCAAAACATTATCGTGGCAACGATATGCGGAACGTTAAAGAGTAAACGAAAGAGGGAGAGGGTGCAAAAAAAAAATGAGAAAGAAGAGATAAAGGGGCTGTATATGTATATTGTTTTCGTCCAGACCAAAAATCTGCATCATTGCCCTTGGCTTTGCCGAATGCAAAATCAACGGACTATTGTTGTCAGGATTTTGCGTGTGTGTGTGTGTGCGAGAGAAAAGAAAAAAGGGAGAGGGGAAGAGAGAATATATATTCACGAATGCACACATTTTTGTTGCGCGTTGTGTTGAACGCAATCTATGTATGAGAGGGGTACTAAAGACTTGTTTTCGAGTCATCATCCAGTGTGTTTTTGGTCGATTATTCACTCGATTAACTCACTGAATTAAATACTAGTTTTGATGATTCGTTATTTTCTATATATATAGTTATTTCGGTTCGTTGTGTAATTTTATGGTTTGTGTTTGACAAAAAGAAATACATTTGTTTTTCACTAATTCGATAGAACTATATATATATATATATATATAAGGGATATTCCAAGGGAAATTTTCATTCAAATTTTTTTTTGCCCGAAACATTTTTTTTTTGAAACTGCAGGTTTGCATGAATTACTGCGCGCATCGTGTGCACCAATTACTGCAGCGCTAAAAGCGTTAATCTAGAGGTTACGTTGATAAATGTCATTTGGACTAATTTTTAAAGTCATTTTAAAACAGTTTTATGTTCTCAATTAGTAAATTTTACTAATTTAATAGAAATCGCAGTAATTAGGACATCAGGAGTAATTGATATATTTACCCTAGTTAAAATTTTTACTAATTCAAATTTAGAGAGCAAATAAAAATTTTTAACTTTAAGGCATTGTGCTTCAAAACATTTTTTTAGTTCAACAAAAATAATAATAAATACAAAATTAGAAATAGTTAAATCTGGCCAGCACCACAGAAAATTAAAAGGCATTAAAATAAGCTGCAACGCTTCTTATTTTAATCCAATTTTGCTTATTTTAATACCAAAATGGATTAAAATAAGCAAAATTAGATTAAAATAAGAAGCGTTGCAGCTTATTTTAATGCCTTTTAATTTTCTGTGGTACCCTATCGGACCCACATTTCAATAATGTACAGTTACAAAGAAGATGTTAAGAATTAAAAAACAATTCTCCATAAACGAGAAATCAATATTTATATTACTTGTTGAATTAACGTGAATTTGTTTGGGATATTTGTTCTCTATAAAATACACAAACGCTTTCAAAATTATATAGAAATAGAAAATATCTGAGAATGAGGATCGAAATCGAAATTCTATAGTTACATATATAGAGAAAATACATTAAATCGCGTAATTTCGTTTCAAGTTTCCCATCTGACTTTTTCACATTTGATTAAAATTCGATCCGTTGATAAACCTCGGGGCTTAAACTCTCTATAGTAAAATAGGGTTTTATCCGGAAATCATTTTCTGAGGTGAAGAAATCTCTCTCTGTCGCTTTCTTTTTTTCTTTTTTAAACATCCCTCAACTCTATTTTTCCCATTTCAATTCCCCCTCATATGTATATATCTAGAGAGCACATACAAAGCAAAAAAAAAAAAAAAGCAGCAGGTATACTTAATTGGCCAAGTGGCCTGAAAGTGTTTCACCTCTTGTGGGATTTTTTCACACACAGTTCTTAAGTGTGTAGCATATATACATATATGTGCTTAGAATGTCACACTATCAAAACTAGAATATTCAGTAGCCAAAATTTTTTTTTTTCTTTTTTTACTTTTTCTCCCGAACAAACTGACGGCAAAAAGAGACTTTTTCCGGCTCTGTCTCCACACGTATTTTCTTTCCTTTCTCTTTTTCGCTATTCCCCCCAGTTTCATTCTTTTGACTTTTCCCAATATATATATGAGAGATTCTTTTTCAATCGCCCCAGCCCAAAAAGTCAATGTTCTGGGATTGGCTTCATACTTTGGTAAATTGTTGTCCTATATGATAGTAATAAATCCCTAAAATATAAACTAATTAAAAAAATATTTGTAGAAAGTAGAGGGGGTTGAAGTTTTGACGTTAAGGGTAACATTGTCATTTTCAAATCCGTTTAACTATGACAAAAGTTAATGGATTTTAATTTATCTATAATGAATTTTATTGCATTTTTCACGTACTTTTCAAAAATGTATATGAAATTTAAAAAAAAAAATTTTTAACCCCTTTTTTGTCAAAATCAACCCTTATTTTTCGATTTTCCCCCCTTCGGGTATTTTTTTTTTTTTTTTTTTTATTTTCATTGGAAAGCTGAGGTTTTTTCCGATGAGCTATGTAAATATGAAAATGGGACAACAATAATTTTGTGAGTAACAGAATATTAAAGTAGGCGGTGCCGATAAGGGGTGTACCTGGAGATCATCTTTGAGGATTTAGATAGGCACCGCCTAATTTAATATTATGTTTCTCACAAAATTATTGTTGTCCCATTTTCATATTTACATAGCTCATGGGAAAAAACCTCAGCTTTCCAATGAATATAAAAAAAAAACAAAAAAAAATTCCCGAAGGGGTGAAAATCGAAAAATAAGGGTTGATTTTGAAAAAAAAGGGGTCAAAATTTTTTTTTTTAAATTTCATATACATTTTTGAAAAGTACGTGAAAAATGCAATAAAATTCATTATAGATAAATTAAAATCCATTAACTTTTGTCATAGTTAAACGGATTTGAAAATGACAATGTTACCCTTAACGTCAAAACTTCAACCCCCTCTACTTTCTACAAATATTTTTTTAATTAGTTTATATTTTAGGGATTTATTACTATCATATAGGACAACAATTTACCAAAGTATGAAGCCAATCCCAGAACATTGACTTTTTGGGCTGGGGCGATTGAAAAAGAATCTCTCATATATATATATATATATATATATATATACATATAAGACCGACATGACATTTCGACAAATGATTTACGTGTTGCGGATTAAATGCAAAATGTTTCTTTTTGAAAATAAACGAAATGTTTGTTTCAAAATTGTTAGAGAATATAATAATAGTAATAATAATTTTAAATGAATTTCTTTTTTATCAAATTTTATAAAATGAAATTTTTTATCAATTTTTTTAAAAAATTTTTTAAGGCCATCCGGGAAAAATTCCTAACCTAAAAGTGTTTTTCCGCGCGAGATATTACTCGTAAATAACTTGAAATATCTTGTTCGGATTTGTCGGATTAATTAGATGAGGGCGAGCTGATTAAGAATCATCTCCATTTTTACAAGTAATTTTGTAAAAGAGTATTGAAAATCGTGGTTATAAAAGTTAGATTTTTGACAGAAGTGGGGACAGACATTGAATCTATGTGGCGCCAATTCTAGCTAGTGGCCGCTGCTGAACTAACTTACCCCAAATTACTCCACTTTAAATCTTTAATAAAATAATTTCCTCACAATATTATTGCAAAAATGGAGAAGAGCCCCACTCAGTGACCCATCCTCTATTATTCCTCCAAATGCCAACTCGAAATACTTTATCCTTTAAAGATGAGAAGAAATTTACAAAATCCCTTTTTGCCAATGTTTAAACATTTTTTTCAATAATTATTTATCAAGATTATGCAAAATTCCGAGAAGAGCCCTTGACAGGGTACCTTCCTTTTTTATTTCCAAAAAATTCCAACCTAAAATATTCTATCTTTTTCAAATGAGAAGAAATCTACAAAACCATTATTTTCTCCCGGATGGCCTTAATTAAATTAAAATTTTAATTTAATAAAAATTAAAAATTAATTAACAATATATTTCCAATATGAAAGCATATTTTATATTAAGGTTATGTGGGAACCTCCCACGTGACCTAGTATGGGAAAATGTGTTTTGGTAGTATACGTTTCACTCTAAAATGAGAAAAAAGATTTTTGTCTAAAATTTTGAGGGATGATAGATTAGGGTACAAGGAATCTCGCTGTTCTTCGAAAAATACATAATTTTGAGTTAAATTATTAAAAAATGAAGTTTAAAAAGTCGCATTTTTAAACGAAAATGAAAACAAAGATGGCGGCGCATACACAGACGTTGCTTGAATGTCCAGTGCTCCAGTAAACAGCGCCAATTCAAGCTTTTGGCCGCTGAATGAACTATGATATAATACATTATTTTACTATTTATTGCTTTATTTTTATTATTTTTGCGTTAAGTTATGGTAAATGAGTAGAACAGCGAGATTCCTTGTACCAAACAAATTCATTTCTCCAAAATTTTAACCCAAAATCATTTTTTATTTCAGAGAAAATTTCAAACCACAAAAAAACGTTTTTTGCCCACATACCCTTAAGAGAAGTAATTCATTTATTTAAATATTATAAATATTTAAATAGAAGGAGAAAAATTAAATTAAAAATTCTTTTGTATAGCATTTGTGACATTTTACCATTAAATTTACGATATTTTTATGCGAAAGGGGAACAAAAAAAATATATAGAGAGCATTCATACATAAAAACTATTCTTATTTGTAATATAATGCTTACGTTTTACATGTTACAATGTATTTTCTTCTATATTTATTCGATGTAATACGTTTAGCTATGCAAGTTTTTCTCATAAAATCATGATCTTGAGATATAATAAAAAAAAAAAAGAAATAATTTTCCAATAAAAGTTTATTGTCCATCTTTTATTTTTTTAAATATTTAAACAACTAAATGTTTAGAAAACTAAAAAAATTGAAAATGTCAAATTTATTCTTTTTATATTTAATTATAATGTTTTGCTTAATACAAATTAATCTTTATACATTATTTTAAAATTATTATTAAGTTCAAAGAAATTTAAGACTCAACAAAGCAAAATAAGTGTTTAGTTATTATATTATTATTTATAAATTTAAATTCAAAATTTTTTATATTAATTTAATAATATTCCCGTGATAATTAGTAAATTAACGTACTTTAATTTAAAAATTGATTTTTACAAAAAAAAGACATTTTAACAAATGTAAAATTATTTCTACTGACAATTAATAGCAAAATAATTAATAAAAATTAATATCGATTACAAAACATTATAATTATACATAAAGTAATAAATTTAACACTTCCATTTTTTTTTAAATGTTTTCTAAACATTTTTTTATAATAATGCATTTTAAATAAGAGCGCCTTTTTCTACCAGTGAGAGAGTAGTAGTAGCGCAAGCGCAGTTGCGTTTTGGTAACTCGTTGGCATTTTTGTATCAAACATTTTATAAAGCAGGAGCGAAGCAAAAATAAATGTCGCCCGTGGCTTTAAATTTCTTTAAAATAAGTAATAAACCTGACATATTTTTACACTTTTATTTATTTATACATATATAATTTAAAAAACGATAAAGATAATCAAATAACAAATAATATTTATTAAGTTAATATTGACAAAGTTATTGACAATGTCACGTAAGAGTTAATAATTCGTAAGTTTATGATTAATTATTATTCAAATGAATGAAGAAAAATATTAGACACAAAATTTTTTCACAGAATGTTAATAATAAAATAAAACGTGTTCTTCTTATAAAAACATGTTTATTTAATTTTGATTATTTTAATTTTAATAGTTAATTTAAAAATTTTATCATAATTCTACATAAAATGAGAGCAATAACAGTTAATTCTAAAAAAAACCCAAGTAAAATATTGGATAATTTGTTTAAATTATTTAAATCGTATTATTATTATTATTATTATTACTGTTTCGTTTAAATATTAACTCAATGCTGTAATTCGTAATTTATACAAATTAATTCAAATTATTGATTTATATGTCAAAGATTTTTTAATTAAAAATTGAAAAATCAGTATTGTTACATAAATAAAAAAATAAATATTATAGAAATAGTCTTTTTAATTTAAAATGTATACGACAGTTGTCGTTACATAATATAAAATCACTGAAAAAACACAAAAAAACGGAATAGCGGTCTAACAGACCGCTAAAAACACTAAGCATGATTTTCTTCCACAGTGCAGTTTAAAGGTTAAAGAAGAAAAAAAATTTTTTACATTCAGGAATATTGTCAATTCAAAATTACGATTTTGTTAATTTGAAGGACAATTTTTTCTATTATTAAAAAAAAAATGTAATTGCACTTGAAAAATTTGTTTCCAGCTTTTGCCTGATACTCTCGCTAAATAAACAGGCAGCTTTTATATTAGCTTAGCTTTCAGAGCTTAATTAACGTTCAGTGAAGTCAATGGATATAAATCTCTCGATGCTCAAGGGATTCGCGACCGCTCCAGTACTTGTTTGCTGAACGTCTTAATGCGTTAAGTTGAGCTCCGCAGTTTTAAAACCAACATTCAACGACACGTTTACTCTATATAAAAGAAAAAAAAATCTACTCTCGAGATATTCTGCTTCCTATTTGCAGATTAAATTTTTTAATCTCACAAAAAAAATTGCGAAAAAAAAGTTTCATTTTAAGAGAGTCGGTTATCTCTCTTTTTCTCTCTCTCTCTCTCTCGCTCGCGGAAAAAAGACAAATTGTTTTAAACTAAAAGAACACTCTTGTTTAAAAGGCTATTTACGAACTACGTCAAATGACACGCTTTTTAGCTGCTTTTAAAATTATAAAAAAGTTATAGTGGAAATACTTTTACATCTTTATTTTCTATATTTCATATATATGAGCACATATGTATAAAGTTTTCACTTATGACAATAAAATTTTTTAACAAAACATTTTTTATTACAATTATATTATATTATATAATATAATATATATTATATTTTGTGTAAAATTTTGTATAAATAATGTTGCCGATTATAATTAAACGTGTCAATAAGTATTTTAATAGAAATAATTATTTTTTGGCCCCCTTTTTTTTTTACATAAAACAAAATTTTTAGCTATCGAATTTTTGTTTGTCAGAATTTTTATTTTATTGTCATTTAATTTACATGATTATTTTTAGGAAAATTTTTATTTAACTGAATTTTAATTTTAAAAAAATTCTCATTCAATCAAATTTTATGTAATTCTAATTTTTAAATGACAAAAATTCCAATTCACCGATTTTTAATTTTTGTCTAAATTTTTATTTGTTCGAATTTTTAATTATAAGACGCCCGCATGTTCATTTGTCCGAAATTACAAATGGCCGTACAAACATTCGACAGAAAGATTTCGGTGCAATTTTTTTAATTTGACCAATCACGATTTTTTCTTCGTAAATTCCAATTGGTCAATTTTAAAAATTACGCCGAAATCTTTCTGCCGATTATTTGTTTGGACATTTGTAATTACTAATTTCTGATAAATGATTATTCGGCGTCATAAAAATTCTATTAATTAAAAATTCGTATAAATAAAAATTCGTACAAATTAAAATTTGGTGAAATGGAATTTGTCATTTAAAAATTAGAATTACATAAAATTCAATTGAATGAGAATTCTGTTAAATTAAAATACGATTAAATTTAAATTCTCTTAAATAAACGATCATGTAAATTAAATGATTATAAAGTAAAAATTCTGCTAAACAAAAATTTGGTAGCTAAAAATTTTATTTCGTAAACATTCGTAGAAAAATAAAATCCTGTACAATTTTAATTATACAAAAATAGAAAATTCGTCTAAAAAAAAAATTCTTTAAAATGAAAATTCTAATTAATGATTTTTATGGAATAAAAAATCATTTAACAAAATTTCGAAAGGACGTTGACGTGAATATTTCTAATTTTAAACTGCCATATTTTTATTTTCTTTCAAGTGAAAGTTGGGTTTAACAATAAAAACGATTTTTGGAAAAAGTTATATTTTATGATTAGGAGATAATAAAATATATAAAACTTAATTTATTTCAATAGTAATGACGTAAAAATTTTGTTTTATTAAAAAAAAAATATTATAGGTTAGAAAATTTTAAACTGTAACTGTATAAAAAATTAATTTCATTACAAAGATAATTTAGGGACAGAATGGGTAGTTATTTCGTCTCTTGAAAAGAAACTGAAAAAATTTAATATAATTTGTGCATTTATTATAGAATGGTGGGTGTATACAAAAGAAAGACGAGGACGTCCTGCAACCAAAAGTCTCTTGGCATCCGCAAGAAAGGTTGAGCACGTACTGCAACCAAAATTCTCTTGAAACCCAAAAGAGATCGAGGATGTTCTTTAACCCATGCTACTTCAATGCCAGTTTCAAAAAGCAATTATAAATTTTTTTTAACTTTTAACATTTTATTATATGTTTCGCAATTTTTATACCAATTTAAATTTGAAAAATAAATTTCTCAATATTTAACCATTAACTGGCACCATGGGTCCAGTAGATCCGAGCATTTTTTCGAGCTCAAATTAAATGAATATTAAGCTTTTGAATATTTTTTATATTTTAATATTATAGTTTGACATATTCTTAGTTATTTTGAAAGTTTTTTAATACAACTAATTCGATACAAAAGAATAAATTAGCTTCAAACATTAATAATTATAAATTTTTAATTTTAACCTAAAAACTCACATTTTATTCTGCAAAATAAATTCCTTTTTTTGCAAGTTCTGCTGTTGTGGTAATTTTATTCTTTAAAGAATAATACATCATAACCTTAAATTTTTAAGTCATAATATTAAAATTTAAATAACTCATGAATTTTTCAAATAAAAACACGTAATTTTTCACAATTTTTTTTTAACTAACTTTAAATAAATGAATCCATGTAAAACTAATGAAATTTTAAAAAACACATCATAAGCTATCTCAGATTAAATTTTTGTGCAAAAATATTCAATACTGACTGTACAATACACGTTTGAATACGTCAGGTCCAGCAGACCCGTTGTGCAATTTACGTTCGAACGCGAAATTGTAACAGTTAAGAGTTAATTGTTAATATAAGTAATAAGTAATGAGCAATTCCATGGTAAGTGATCATAGAAATTTCTTTCGGGTTAGGGATTTAAATGAAACGTAGGGTATTTGTTCTTTAGAATGTAAGCAAACAAATTGTAAAGGTTTTTTTGAAAAATATTAATAAACATGGGAGATATACAACATTGAAATTTTTAAACTTTTTTTTTTTTAAATTGCATAACTTTTGATGGGTAAAATATATAAAGGTCCACTAGGTCTTAAATTCTTCGTAAATACACGGAGAGAACTGGATAGTGAGTAAGACTCTCGGTTCGTTTGTGGTAACTAAACAGTATTGTTAATTTTCGACGGACCAATATAAGAGTAGGCTTTACTAAACAGCCGTTTAGTAGCAGTAACATGTTCAGTGTACAGTAGTGCCAACCTTTAAATCAGTTAAAAATCTAAAATGGCTGCTTTTGTTTTGAACATAGCAAACATAACCTATAATGTGTTGATTATATTTCATGTTTCATTAAAAATAAATAATAATGCACACTGTTGATAAATTCCTAATGATTTCAATATAAATTTATTCAAATAAGATGAAAAAAAATTAAATAAAAACATAAACAAAGTGTACTGTTTGGAGAAAGAAGCGTCCGACATTTTGACATCTCAATAAAAAGTGGGGAAACACAAGCAGTAGCGTAGCATTCACTCAAAAAGAGAGTGAGGCCAAAAAGACTGTTGAGTATCGTGAACTAAACGGAACTCAACGCTGTTTAGTTACAACAACTGCTAGTAAAGTTGTCATGACAATATTTTAGGCTACTAAACAAGTTTTGTAGCCACAACCGTAACTCTTCTCTCCGTGTAGACACACTTTTTACTAAAAAAAATTGCTAAACAAAGTTACTGTAAGATTTTGTTGTTGTGAAACAAAAAAAATTTAATTTTGAGTTTTTGAAAAAACTCCATTTTTTTTTTTGGTTCATATTTTTTGTGGAGGTAGAGTACACTTACCTCTAAATGCCCTGTAATTTTTAAGATGGGATCTGCATAACTTTCCGAGAAATAAATAAAAATTTACAACGTACCGCGTATAATTCGTCTCATCGGCAGCAGCTAATTTAAATAGCAATTTAATTTCTTGATTGTCATTTGTTATTAAGATTACTTCACTATTTTTGTTATTTATTGTCATAGGTTAAATTTCAATGTTGTATATCTCCCATATGTTTATTAATATTTTTCAAAAAAACCTTTACAATTTGTTTGCTTACATTCTAAAGAACAAATACCCTATACGTTTCATTTAAATCCCAAACCCGAAAGAAATTTCCATGATCACTTACCATGGAATAGCTCTAATATAAAAGTTGAAAAAAATATCTTTTCTCTTTTAGTAAAAATTCGTTGAACGTTATTATCCCCATTCTGCCCCATGTTCTCCTATAGCTCTTTTTCACAATTTATTATTAACCAAACATAACCTCAAGAGCGTAAAAATTTTTATACTCTTATTTAAGAAAACAAAATTAACCGCATATAGAAAAATAGGAAAACAAAGTCAACAAAACATTTCGTTGCTAATACAAAATATTTCCCTCAATGCTGTTTTTGCTTCTCTCATTTTTCCCCGTGTATTATTATTATTATAAAAACTTTAAGTGTGTGGAGCGCGATATATATATATATATATATATATATATAAATAATGTTTTTCAAACCGAGGTTAAAGCAACTTTGTTGAAAAGAGGCGCGGGAGTTTATGCGAAAATAAAGTGCCGTTGTAAAACCGCGTATATAACGTATATTCGCACAGAGTTTCGTTTTGATTTGAGATTCTTTTTCGATTTATGTCGCTCTGTTTTCAGGGCAGCTTGAAATTCCACTCTATACATGTGGGAGTGTATATATATATATATATATATATATATATATATAAAATATACAGAGAAAATGGAGGTTATACATAGAATGGGTATATAGACTGGGGGCCACAGTATTACGTGTTTCTGTACATCTATCCTACGGCATGCAATGTCCTCATAAGGGTTTGTCGTGTATACGGGATTACCTATATGTGTGTATGTATATGCAGTCAACGATGGTGATATACTCTCCATATTTCGATATATGACCAAGTATAAGTGTATGGTAAACGTCATGAAATCCAGCCACTTCAGTCATATACAATTTCGTGTATATACTATAACAAGTAATTTATGTCTACTTTTCTCGACATTTTACTAGAAATAGTTTCCTCATAAAAATGCAATCTTATAAGTCGTAATGTTTCATATGGAAGACGCAATACCAAGAATTTTTTTTTTTTTTTTCAAAATTAAAATTGTAAATTTTGCGCTACTTGCTAAAGGTTATATTTATACTAAACAATAAAAAAAAAAGATGAGATAAAATCTTCCAACTTACGCGTCCATTTGGACATGTTTATTATTGCTCATCATTTTGAAATTATATATGGGTGATTTTCCAAGAAATTGGTTATTTTTGAGGTAGAATTTTGGTTTTTAGAAAAGTAACTGGAAAATTTGTTTTTAGCAATTTCTATCTATTGGCAGCAATAGGGGAGGATGGGGCAAGAATAGTTGGGTAAGACATTTTTGAATCTAGCGACCAAACCTGAATTTGTATCTGCAAACGACTAGTATTTTTGGAAAGCCTGGTTATTTGGCTATAATTTTGCTATACATTATTTTGCTGTAGACTACAATCCCTACGAGATACGAATGAAAAAGTAATGCTAAAAAATTAGTAAATTTTCGTTTTCTTTATTTTATTGGATTTAGACTATTCAATATTGATATATCAAGTATTAACAACATTGTTTTGAACATTTTCTAAATTTAAATTATTGCATTAAAACTCGTCTGAATTAGAATCTGAGGTTTAACCAATTTTCTTCAGATGATCACTAATTTCTTGGTCAATAAGCTTCGTTTTCCGTATATATAATTACGCACCATTATGTACAGTGGAAACCGCTTATAACGAGATTGAAGGGACCGTGAATTTTTGCTCGTAATAACCGATCTTCGTTATAACCGATCAATAACAAGTACATTACTCAAAATTCAAATTCGCCAGTCACTTTTCCACAGGAAATGTTATGTCTTTTTTTAAATCTTCCAAGCCAACCGTTTGAGCATTTAAAGTCAGTCATACCCAGATCTGTCGCAAATTTTTCTGCTTGATTTTGCAAAATTGGTCCACTAATCGGAATATTGCGATCTCGTTGTAATTTAAACCACTCAAATAGAGCTTCGTCAATGTTATTTTTTTCACACGTGCGCATTTTCTTAACGTTAAGATTGTTTCCTTCAAAAGCTTTTAGTACACTTTCCCGGTTTTTCCAAATAGTTGACACAGTAGACGAAGATAATTCATAATTTTTACATACAGAGGAATTTGTTGATCCTTTTTCTAATTCGCGAATAATGTCAACTTTGTCACTTATAGATAACGTTTTTCTTTTTTTCGGGGTTTCCATTTTAAAATATTCACTTTTGATTAGTTTTAAAGGTATACTAATATTCTGCCGAAAACAAACTCTATTTACTTCTCGACCTGAATGTGTACTGGACGAAGCTCATTATAAGCGATCACTTTTATATGTATTAAAACCAAATAAACATCGTATTTACGCTCGTTATAACCGATCTCTCGTTATAGCCAATCTCGTTACAAGCGATCTCAACTACATGTACTTTACATTAGAACCAAACAAATAATTATTTTCTGCTCGTAATAGCCGATCGCTCATTATAAGCGATCTCGTTATAAGCGGTTTCCACTGTATATCAACCTAAAAAGAACAATTAAACATTTTTTTTAAGTTTGCAGTCGCATTAGCAGGATTTTATCGAGCTGTAATAGCTCTAACTATCCTTGCCCCATCCTCCCCTAATTATTATTATTACTTTTCCAACATAAAGTAGGATTTGAGGCACCAAAAAATATAAATAAAATCTTAACCAAATACGAAAATCCTTAACCTAATACCTTAACCTATACATCTGGGCTTCCGTTTCCCGTTCCCTTTGCCTCAATAATTATTATAATAATTTTTATATAAAAAAAAGTATTTGTATATAAAAATAATTATTTATAATTAAAAAAACATAATCTTTATTTCTTTTTAAAAATATTTTTTCTAATTTTTAACCAAACCTATGATAACTAATGCAACGACGAAGACTAGGGAATTTATCTTACGTTATTTAGCAATAATTACTATTTATTATTGAAAAACTCATTAAATTTAATAGATTTTTATTAAAATTGATATTTTCTTTTTTTATTGATATTAAGTAATTTAATTTTCAATAGAGAAAAATTTTATTCCTAATTATGTATTTGTAAATTTTTGTCACTTATTTATGACAAGACATGTTGTCACAGAGAGAAATTAGATTCTCACTGTGTTACAATGTACTTTTTTTTGAACCCCTTCTTATACCCTCGCTGCCTTGTGTCGATAGCGAGAGAGTTAGCGTAGAACCATCCTTGCAGTATTGATTTGAACAATTTCTTGTGGATCGTTGGTAACCATAAGACATAGTTCAAATCTGCACCGCAGGATGGTTGTATGCTAATTCTCTCGCTATCGACACGAAGCAGTGAGAGTATAAGAACGAATACAAAAAAGTATCAACTCAGTGATAATCTGATTCCTCACTGTAACAACATGTCTTGTCATAAATAATTGACAAAACTTTTATTTATTTATTTCTTTATTTTAAAAAAATAATAGGTAAAGCGAATAAAAAAATATTTCTAAGATTTTTTTTCCAATTATGAACATCTTCCTAAAAATTCGGCATATTTTTAAACGGTTGCTTAGAATTGCCGTTCCCACTTGGAAAGATTCCCCGGAAAGTGCCCCCTGGAGGTTATATCAAAATTTCGCCGGAACTTCCAACGTAATTCCGTCGTAATTCCATCGGAGTTCCAAAGAATTTCCTATGAGATTCCGACGAAATTCCGATTAATTTTTTTCAAAATTTTTAGAGTCCTAATTCCGTCGGAACTCCGTTGGAATCCCATCGGAAGTTCTTTGGAACTCCGACGGAATTACGTTGGAAGTTCTGGCGGAATTCTGATAGAACCTCCAGGGGGCACATTCCGGGGAATCTTTCCAAGTGGGTTATTATGTTAAGATAATATTTTTTTTGAAAATTTACACATACATACTCGATGGTAATTTTGAATTATTTAAAAAAAAATTTCTATTCACAAAAGTTTGGATGAGCTTTTCTTGATTTTCTGTGATGAAAAAAGTTTTTGAATTACCGTCTTTGTAAACAATTTTTCAATAAAGGCAAAAGAAAATTTGTTTTTTTATTTTCATCATGACAACACGCGTGATTTAACTTGTCGTAATGAATCATTTTTAAATAGATTATAAAAAAATTAACTACATCTGAAAACTTTGAACTAATTTTAGCCAACGCATATAATCATTTATGCGTTCTTTACACGATAGAAATTGCACTGAATTATAGACAGCAATAACTAATCTTGTGTATATTAATAAGAATAACAAATGCAACAAAATTCGGATAATCTAAAGTTTACATCTGCGGTACGTTCTGGGGAAAATACTCTTTTATTATTTTATGTTGACAGTACTAACTTAAAATTACAATATTGAACATCCCACTTTCATCTCCAAAAATTATAGTAATATATTATTATGATTGTATACATTTAATAAGTATAAAAAATTGCACTAGTAATTTCAACTGATATACACATTGTAATAAAGCAATTTTTCATTATAATGCATAAAATAAAAAACCTAAAATTTATTCATACTAATCGCCATTTAAAATAATTTGCATGTTTTTGAAATGTCATTTCACATAATTTTAATATTTCGAAATAACGTTTAACAAAAGAAAATCTTTATTTTCTTTACCGACTATTTTAATCAAAAAATATAAAACACATAGATGGGAAACAACTGCTTAAAAACTAAGACGTGATATTTTAGGTAAAAAGAAATTTCTGTTTATTGGATCATATGTTATTTAAAAATTTGAAAATGGGAACTTATGTACAGTGACTATTATAAGAAATAGAGATTATGAAATTTATACATCGGCAAAACAAAATTTAGGACATTTAAATTTTCTGTGTTTTGTGAATTATGTCAAATAGCAAATAGTGTCAGTGAATTTTAGGTTATGTGAATTTTAGAAAAATAACAATTACAACAAATAAAGTTTAGAAAATTGTAATTTATGTAAAATAATATTTCGAAGCAATAAAAATTATACTAAATGGATATGTGATTAGATGAAAATTTTAGATATTTGAAATTCGAACATTTAAAACTTCTAACCAATGGTCATTTGTCAAAATAAAAATTATGTTAAAAGGTAATTTGATTATTTAAAAATTAGAATAAATGATTATTCGAAAAAATAATAATTATGTTAAACGTTATTTCGAAATATTAAAATTATATGAAATGACATTTCAAAAACATGCAAATTATATTAAATGGCGATTAGTATGAATAAATTTTAGGTTATGTAATCATTCGGAGAATTAATAATTGTGACAAATAACCATTCGAAAGAATGAAGTTTATGCTAAAGAAGTTTTCGGCAAAATAAATATTATGTCAATAGATAATTCTATTATTTAAAAATTAGAATAAATGATTATTCGAAAAAATAAAAATTATGTTAAATGGTATTTTGCAATATAAAAATTATGTGAAAAGACATTTCGATAATAAGAATTGAAACAAAATTTGCTTCAAAATTTTAGTTACCTAAATATATTTAAATTCACTCCGAAGTACCGTGCATAGGAAACCTAACATACAAGGCGATGACCAGTTTTCTTTCTAAGTAGGACTCGAAAATGTTAACAATCCTATTGGGCGCTAGTTATTTTATCTAACGAGGGACACACTAGAAATGAAGAAAGCTAGTTAGGACCCCATTAGGCTCACTTTTCTTTAACGGAAATACATGTTATTTTTTGTTCCATTAAATTTGAACCTATTTTTATACTTTATATATTAATAAATAAAATGTCAAGAGACAAGTAATTGCATAGTGGAATAAATAAATATTTGTATCTACCAAAGTACATAGATGCGGAGAGTTCGTGTTTGTAGTGTTATATATATGTATATATACAGATGCTGTAGATTGCTCGTAGATCATCCTGTAAGCGAAGTTACACGCGCGTAAACCTTGAGGGGATAACGATACTCAGCATGGATTTCTTGTGTAATAAAAGCTAGCATATAGAACGAATAGGTGGACGAGGGTAGCTCGTTAAGATGATCCAAGCGAATCTCGGACCTCTCTTTTCCCCTCCTTCTCCTCCTCTCATGCTTTCTACTGTACTTCAGAAGCATTCATACATATAGCTATATCTATATAGTATGCGAGTTCATGCAGTCCTTAACAACGATGCACGACTACACCATTTGTACATCCTCCACCCCATCGTATATTTTCTGTATATGTACATATTAGAAATTTACTGGTATGAGTGGTAATTCAACGGGGGGTCTTTAACAAGACGGCCTCTTTGCTTGCACGTGACCTTATGTTTCATTGTACAATTGAGAAAAAAAAAAAAAAAAAAATACGCGTGCCTATCAAGAGAGTTTTTAGATTCTAATGCGCCCTCTCTGGACACTCGCAATCCAGCTGATGTAGAATTTTTATTTTCTACACTTACATATTTTATTTCCGTCTTTTTTTTTCTTTTCTTTTTACTTTATACTCATTTTTTCCTTTCTTTCTTTCTCTCTTTTAATTGCCATTGCATAGTTCCTCATTTTTATTATTCTTTTTTTCTTCTTTAAAAAAAAGGTTTAAGACATTGTACTATGTAATTGCCTTGGTTCCTCGTAGTTTTATGCTTTGTAATTGACATTTTTTTTTATTTCTGAATGCATTTTATAATAATTTAAATTAGTATAAAAATTGTGTTATTTTTGTGAACAAGTATTTTCTTTTTTGTCAAAGACATAATTAATATTGACAAATTCTTCTTGATTAGAACTATGTTTCAATGTTTTATATATTTAAATTATATTAATGAATAAATAAAATGTATGTATTTATTGAACTAAGCTAATTAATAATAATAACTTAGTCGTTTTTTTAGTTTGTGCTTTCCCACTCTGACCCCATTCTCAAATAATTTATTTCCTATTTTTATTCAATTTATTAATAATAATTGAACATAATTTTCTAATTTAATAAATTATTTAAACAAAATTTTGACTTTGGTACTTATTAATTCAAATTATTACTGGTAAAAATGTTAAATTAAAATAAATGAAATTAATTAAGTGATTATATTTTAATTTATTGTCTAACCTTATCATATTTTTCACATCTTTGATACTGAGAAATTAAAACTTGTCTGCAGGTACGCGTCGTTAGCATAGTGGTTAGAGCGTTAATCTATAAGTCCGTAGGTCGTAGGTTATTCGATTCCCCTCGTGCGCAGTTTTCTTTATTTCATAGGTTTGCGTTATTTCTAGATTTTCATTTATAAGTTGTACCAAAACTTGAAAATCTAATACATACACTATTATTTAATTTTTAAATTATACAAATATTTTTTTTTACTTTTTTTACTATATACATTGTTTGTTAGTCGTCATCTTTAATACAATTTAATTTAAAAGGAAATTATATTTATTCATTTAATTTACTCTTTTGTTGTTAAATTATTTATATAATTATTAATTAACAATTATAAATAAAAATGGAATAACTCAATCTGGCCCCAGCTGGGATTTCCCAACCTTGGGAAATCTTTGGGATCAGCGTTACGCGCCCAGTTTGGGCGTTGTCTGGGTTGCCCACTTTGGACATATTGGGAAACCCAGTCTGGACCAGATTGGGGCCCAGTCGACTTTTCCACACGGGACCCAAAAAAAATTGAATATAAGAATAGTTGTATTAATATACTTTTTTCATTTTTAATAAAATAAAAACATTGAATGAACATAAATTGTTCAGTACCTATACATATATATGTATTAATTATATTATGTATTAACATAATAGAAAATTTCGAAATAAAAGAGCGTTAATTTTAAATGCTTTCAATCTCGACTGTAAAAATGTATTAAAACGTGTCTTTTGAAAAAAAAAATTGTGGTTTTAGTACGCCACTGGTGACATTTAAAAGGGTTTAAAAGTGGTAGCGAAAATTTCTTTTGTGACCGTTGTGGTTGAGTACACATTGTGCACATCTCAATTTCCATGGATAATAAAACTCGTTAGGAGCCTCTGTTTTCTACGTATGCGGTCGAGACGCGGGTCAAAATGAGACAATATGTTCACGCATTATACCATAAGTTTATGAATGAATGGCGAAAAAAAAAAAATTCTTATACTTTTTAAAATATTATTAACCATTTTTGGTATATTTAAAAAAAAAAAAAAATTAAGTATTTTTATTCAACATTATATACAAAATTTTACAAAATAAATATAAAAATCCCACTTTTCTATATCGATTTTTTCTTACTATTTTATTCGAATGTAAAAATGAATGTATGAGGTAAAATTTCTCACCCTATGAAAACATTTAGGTTAAAAATTTTTTCCCTTTTTAATATAATAATTACATTTTTTTCAAAGAATTCAATGTTAACTTTTTTTGCCTATTGAATAACTTGAGAAAATCCTTATATTTTTGAATAATAATTTGAAATATAGAATCGATATAATAAGATTTCACTGAAACATAAGTGTATACGGAGATTCAGTGTAGATATTTAGGATTAGCTGCATAAATAAATAGCTCACATATAGATTCAACATTGTAACGAATTGTATAGAAGCACTCAAGGTTCGTGAATTTTTCACGAAGCATGGGAAATTCGAATCTATGCCAAAATGTCTTTAATTCACAAATCGGATAACGCGCTTTTACTCTCTCTCTCTCTCTCTCTCACTCTCATTGTTCTAAAAACTCCCTTAATTGGTCACACGGAAAAAAACACATTTTCTGAAAAAAAGGGGGGAAAAAAAATCTTAAACTATTTTTTTTTAGTCTGTAATAGTTTTTCACCTTTCTCTATTATATACTGTAGTTTACAATTAATTAATGTCTCCGTTTTTCTTCAGAGTTTCTTTTTCTTTTATTACAGGGTATAGAACAATTTTTTATTATACCTGACTGGCCGTTGGTTCTTTTCTATATCTCTTTCTCTTTCAGTGTTATCTATCTTTTTCTCTTTTGATGGTCATTCGCACTTCACAAATTGCACACACATTTATTCTAGTGTTTTTAAGATTGACCGATTTTCCTCATCCCCGAAGACTATTTCTCCTTCTCGACCAAACCCAATTTGTCTTCCCATTCCCTGTGCAGAAATTTAACCGCACTTTTTCCTATTTAAAATATAAGTATAGTTAGGGCAATTTGAATAAATGTCAATAATCAAAAATTTCTCTGCTATTGATTCACTTATTATTCAATTATTTTATTAAAAAATTGAAAAAAAAAATTATTTTATGATTTTTTTTTTAATAAATTATTTAAAAGGAATATCAACTGTTATTAGATGTACAAATTTAAAAATACTGCATTCGTTTTGTTATGACAAGCAGAATGCATTATAGTCTTAATATTCAAGAAGTATTATAGGTAAAAGATCTGTAAATCAACATAGCTGAGTGTTCAAAGTATATGGCTCGCGTCCCAAGGGTTCTAAGTTCGATCCCCGATGCGTATGAGATTTTTAAAAATTATTCTTCAGTTTTATTATATAATCTATATATAATAATTTTAAATAGAATTAGAAATAAAAATTATCATTTGTGAAGCTGCACGAGAAAAGGGACCGAATCGCGACAAAACAGAATTATACAGGAAAGGCGTTTAAAGTCAAACGTTCTGATTGGCTGAGACGCGACAGCGAAAATTTCAAGAAAAATTGACACGGCACTTTACATCTTTTCGTTACTGACAATAATTATTCTTTTATTCTTATAATATATGTATAAAAATCGTCTGACCTATTTTTTAAAATGTATTTCAATGATTGAAATTTCAGAGAAATAATTTAAAATAATTAACGAAGCTCAATTACTTTTTTTTCCAATTTTTGAAATTTTAATTTCAAATAATATAAAATGTAATTAATGCTTCTATGAAATAATTTCATACTAATCTTTTAGTGAATAAAATATTAATTTAATATTTTTCAGTAGAAAAACAATTTTATTCTTTAAATTAAAATTGTTATTAAAACAATTACTTATTATATATATTTTTATATTTATATTTTTTATATATTATTATAGTTGTATTATTGATATTATTAATATTGATATTATTAACTTTTTTGGAGTCTTTACCCCCTCTTTTCTCAAAATCTTGACGTGCTAAGAAAATTTGGGTACCAGAATCGTGTTCAGAGGACGAAAATACTTTGTAAACCACTCCGATATCAAAAATAAAAAAAGTTAAATTTTTCAATTTTATATGTAATTTATTAACATTAAAGAGTTTAAAGAGTTAAACATTGACGGCGTAAGCTAAAAATGAATCACGCATATGAATATTTGTAGTTCTAAAATGTACTTAAACGTGTATACAAAGTGACATTAATGTGTCTGCAAATTAAAAAAAGAAATTTTTTTTCTTGAAAGTTAAAAATTTCGTGGATTTGCCCATATAGTTTTACATTTTAAGTGTACAAATTTTTTTTTTTATTTTTCTAATCTTTTTACAGAAATAAATATTTTAAAAATAAAATTTGAAGTTAAAAAAGTAGTCAAAAAAAAATTTTTTTCATTAATTTGAAAGTTCAGAACTTCTAATACATTAATATAATTATATTAATGTCATTATAATAATATAAATATAAATAATACGTAATTCTGATAATAAAAATTTTAATTTAAAAGGGAAAAATCCTTTAATTATTTTTTTTTATAAAAAAAAATATTTCTAACCTTTAACTGATGCGTTTGTATCATAAATTACGAAGCTGAAGTACGCAACGTTTATATAAACGATTTTTAAAGAAATAATTTTTTAAAATGAAAAATTCTATAATTTTTTGCCGAAAAAATATTTTTTTATAATTTGTTGATTAATGAAAACTACAAGAAATATTTTTTAAGCAAAAAATTATAGAATTTTTCATTTTAAAAAATTATTTCTTTAAAAATCGTTTATATAAACGTTGCGTACTTCAGCTTCGTTAAATTTTAGAGGAGAAAATGTATACCAGAAACACACACGATTTAAATAAATTTTCATACTTTTTTCTAAACATTTTTAAGCGATCGCGATTTAAAGAATTTCGAGCACTCCCGGAATAAAAAAGGAAATTCACTAAAAAGATAAAAAAAAGTTTAACACGTAGAGATTTTTTGCTTTTAAAATTAACAAATACTATATATTTAAAATCAAGTTGACCACGTCTATTCAGGTCAATACACGAATTGCAACTGATTGAATTATCTTTGGGATTTATGACCTTTGGATTAAGTCCGTATCCTTTGTACTTCGATGTAAACATATATACAGCACGGGATGCTAGTATAAATTCTATTTTCCAAATTGTTTCCACAAATTAAAAATATTTTGAAATTATAATTTTATATATTATTATTATTAAATTTATCAGGTATTATTTTTATTATTATATAATATTACTATTATTACTAGTATTATTTTACTTTAAAAGACACGTATATATGCGTAAAACTTGCTCTTTATGCGCAACCTAAAAAAAGTAATTCGGGGTCGCTGATTACGAATCTGACATTGGTTATTCAAAATTCAAAATGGCGGATCCAATATGGCGCATCAACATTACTAAAAATGGGCAAATTCGCCTGAACCTCATTATTCAAAGGTTTTTGGGGACGCTAATTATGACTTCAGTTTTTCAAAATTCACAATGGCGGACGACAAAATTAAAAATTGATCGGATTCGCTTGAAACTTGTTACTCGAGGTTTTTTTGGGGCCATTTTGAATTTTAAAAAACTGATGTAAGATTCGAAATATTAGCGACCCCGAAAACCTCAAAGTAACGAGTTTCAAGCGAATTCGACCATTTTTAATAATTTTGATCCGCTATTTTGAATTTTGAAAAACTGAAGTCATAATAAGCGTCCCCAAAAACCTTTGAATAATGAGGTTCAGTTAAATATGATGAATTTTAAAAAATCTGTTTGCCATATTGAATCTTCCCCGAAAACCTTACTCTCTAAATCTGAATTAGTAGTTTTCTACTAATGGAAAGAGTGCGTATTCATTTACCAATTGAATTAGTAACAGTTTTGTCTAATTTGTAGTAAAAAACTACTAATTGCTAGTAGAAAACTACTAATTCATGGAGTAAGTCGTATTTTTTACTATTTCAAATTAGTTTTTTACTACAAATTAATCAAAACTGTTACTAATTCAAATGGTAAACGAATACGCACTCTTTCATTAGTAGAAAAACTACTAATTCAGATTTAGAGAGTACACTGAAAAAAAAATTTATTTGATTCAAATACCGGTGTATTTGGTTATTATCAAATAAATATTTACTTAAATCAAATATTTCTTATTTGAATCAAATAAATGGTATTTTCTTCAAATACTGAAATATTTTATTCAAATATTATATATATTTGATTCAAATAAGAAATATTTTTGATTCAAGTAAATATTTATTTGATAATAACCAAATACATACCGGTAAACGGAAAAACTTTGTGCAAGAATCATTCCTAAATTTGTTCAGGAACTGAGGATATGAGAATAATTTAAGAAATCTTATTTATATTTTCTTTGAAAAATTCTAAACAGTATTTCTATAAGAATTGTAGAGAAATTCAAGACAACTTCCTAAACTCACTACAGAAAGTCTTGAACTTGTTTTAGAAAAAATTTTTATGTTTGCGAGAAAAAAAATTTACTCTGGGAGGACTCGATCCCACGTCCTCGAGAGTCCAAAAACTCCGCTTTACATCTCTCAGCTACCTTAGCAGCTTATGGTATTATGCATTGGAAACGTATTTGACACAACCAATTTCTGCCTAGTGCTTGGTTACTGTACACGTGTCTTCCAATGTCATAATAAAAATACAAGTATTTTCTTCAATGATTTTTGTATTTTTCTGTAAATTTTGCACAATTTTTCTCATATCCTCAGTTCCTGAACAAATTTAGGAATTAATCTTGAACAAAGTTTTTCCGTGTATTTGAATCAAATAAATTTTTTTTTTTCAGTGTAAGATACTAAGTTTCAAACAGTGGGAATCTTGTCGACAGTCAGGGGATTAAAGCAATAAGGACGAATTTTAAAGAAAATAATAAAAAGATTTTAACTGTTCTATAGTTATAATTTAAGAGAAAATAAAATTTTCCCTATATCGATGTTAAAAAGTCTTTAAACTGAATTTAATAAAGGATTTGATGTATTTATTAAATTTTTAAATATTTTTTTTATGTAGGTACATGATGTAAATATGTATATTTATAGTAAAACTGGGTAGATATTTGAGTTTATGTGAGGTATGTGTCTAGGTCAAGCGTCAACTTGGTGCTAGTCACGAAACAATCATTCTGTTGTTGTTTTGCAATTGGAGAATCAGAGCGAACGTCGAGTTTCCAGTATAGTTTGTCAACGATAGAGGAACGCCCAATTCGAATATGTACGTGAAGTACAATCAGTGTTTGTCTCTATATACATATAGTTTTCTACAAATAAATAAATAAATAAATATATATATATATATATATATATATATATATATATATATGTATATATATTCATTCATTGCAAAACCAACTGTTTTTATTTCTCACCGAAAACTGTTTTCGTTTGGGACACCAAAATTTGCGAAGTTTTTGAAACCCGTTGATCTGAATCGGTGCAAATCCTCTTTGAAAATACTGTTACAACTAGAATACTAGTGAAACCTTTGCATTCTTGTTCCTACAGGAGGGACAATGCAATCAGTTTCGTCGAACAAACTTTTGTATATATATATATATATATATATATGTATATGCATATATGCGTGAGATGGAACTTCATTTGCATAGAGGCAAAAACGACGTTTGTTCTCTGGTACATGATTGTAATTTATTGTTCTATGGTGAATTTTGTGAGAAATTTCTCTCTGAATAATTGTTTTTTGTTGACAATAAAGAATTTAACATTTTATTTAGATACAAGTCTGTTCATTTATTTTTTGGTATTACAAAAAGTAATTTTTCAAATACATTTTTTTATAATATAAATATATAAATTACTTTAGTAATATTTTTATGTTTGTAATTTGACCAGAAAACCTGGGCAAAATCCCAATTAGGGTGTTCATTATAGATTCAAAAGAGGGGCAATAGTCAGAGCCTTACTAGTTTTCCTATACGTATTTAACATTTATAAAATTAGTTTTTGTAAACAAATTTTTTTGACAATTAAATCGGATTATTTTATACAAGTATTTTAATAATTTTTTTTTTTTATTTTAAGGTTATAATTTATTTATATTTCGCGCTCCCACCTCCAATATTTTCCACTTTAATAATTAATTTTATAAAGGCTTGCAAGTATTAAAATTATTAAAATTTTATCTAAATTTTAAGGTTATGTTCGTTTCTTGATTAGGGGAATTTGAAGTTATGTTTGTCGGACATTGCCTCAAAGCCAAAAGTCCCTTGACCTATGTCCTTGAATTTTGAGGTTATGTTTGACCTATGACCTTGAATTTTGAGGTTATGTTTGAACTAAGACCATGAATCCTAGAAACCTATGAATCCAGGAGACCTAGGACTTTGAATTTTGAGGTTATATTCGTTTTAATACTAATACAGGTAGATATATTGGTCATTCCACCTCACTTCACCGCTAGGTTAGAGGTTAAAATCAGAACTAAAATACTAATTGAGCTATATATGGATCATTCAATGTCAAGAGTAACCAACCTAAGACCTATATTGTACCCACATAGCACCGAAGATTTAATAAATATTAAGATAAGATAATTTTTGTTTGGTTATATACTGTCAAAACAAAAAATCCAGTTTTAAATTATCTCGCCGTTTTCCGCAAACCAATAAAATCACTTGTAGCTTAAGGGCAAGATTTTTTTTCCAATCATAGTTGCTCGTATAGCTCGGTTGGTTAGGTATTGCGTTTGCGTTCGTCGAACCCGTGTTCGATCCCCGGTCCCCCAAATTTATTTTAAAAATTAATTTCGTTATTTAAAGTCTCTAAAAAATTGCTTAATCAAGTATGAGTCCCTAAATTTAAGAAATTATTATTTTTTTTCATTTGTGAATACTAAAATTTCTTAAATCAATTTATTCATTAAACTGATTCAAATTAAAGATATAATTTTTTTAATTATATTATTATTATTAATACAATTAATATTTTATGATTAGATAATTTTAAAAATCCAGCTATCTGGTCGAACATTTAACCAATATTTTTTTCAAGCTTCAATCAAGGTTCGAGCTGAACCTTTAACGAATATTTAATTTAAAGCTTCACTCAAGTTTCGAGCCGAACCTTTAACGAATATTTAATTTTAAGCTTCACTCAAGTTTCGAGCCGAACCTTTAACGAATATTTAATTTCAAGCTTCACTCAAGTTTCGCGCTAAACATTTGCTCAAGTGCGGACATTTAAATATTTACTATAGCTTTATTTAACATTTATTCTCAATACTGCGAACATTGAAAATAAATATTTAATAAATATTTAGTAAATCTTCGGTGCTATGTGGGTACTTACCATGTCAAAAACATAGGTCTTAGACTGGTTACTTTTGACGTTGAATTTTGAGGTTATGTTCGCTTTAACCTATGTTTTTAACATATGACCTTGATTTTAAAGGTTATGTTTGTTTTAACCTACATTTTTGACATTCTGAATCAGCATTTGCGGTTTTTTTTATATTTAAAAAATAGTCGAATACAAATAATAAATGAAACAATAAATTTCTATAAGAATTTTTAGCAACATAAAAGGAAATTGAAAATGTCATATATATACATAATCGCAATTTGGGTAATCAAAATAGAAATGTAGAACACATTTGAAAATAAAAGAATTGAGAATAGTGCTTTCAATAAAGCATGCACTATATATATATATATATATAGGAAACAATTGCATAACTTTCTCCGTTGACTTGTATGGCTACCAACCACGTGATTAACTTACTCCGAAGAGATTTATGTTTGGTGGTATTTTCAACTGACAGAATTCATCGCAAAATGAGTTAGGCGAACTAAAGTGAAATCAAATGGTATAGACTATGAAATATAGCAAAACTTTCTTTTATGTCCATGAGCGCAAGCCGATTTAATGTCGTATCGTTAATCGAAAAAAAATTTTGACGAGCTATATAAAGTCCTCCTATATTATACACATTGATATTATTGATTTTCAACTTTTTTTTTCTGACATGATGACTGTTTTCTGATAATAATAAAAAAAAAATAATAATAAATTTTTTCCGAGTTCAAAAAATTGTTTTTTTGAAATTTAATTTTCAAAACATAAAATCGAAAAAAAAAATTATTGGATTCTTTAGGCTGATTTCACAATAGCTAAAACGCATCGTTTTGAAAATGATTTTGTAGAACGAGATATGCGCGCGCATCCATTGCCAACTGTCAAGAAAAAAATTTATTTCAAAAATTTATATTTATTTCAAATTACAAAAAAAAAACATTTTTTCTGCGATATAAAATTTTTATTTTTTTTAAGAAAACAATTTTTTTTTTGATAATTTCAATAAAATTTACAAATTAAAATTGTAGAAATAGTGGAACACGTGAAATAATTTTTTTTTCGACAGTTGACACTGGATGGGTGCGCATTGTCTCTTCCTAAAAAAGAAAACGATGCGATTTTGTTGTGGAAGCACCTTAACGCCAATTTATGGTAATTTCACACCTTAATAAAATTTGTTAGTTCTGCAAATGTTAAATGTAGAAAATTGACGCATACACAAAAGCAATAAAGTACAATTTCCGTCTGTTATTTCATAACATAACCTCAACGCAACGCCAATTTAAATACCAACGTCAAATCCTACTACTACTACTACTACATAACCTCAAAAGCGCTTTATTTGTAAAAGTAGTTGCTTTTACTTTTATATATTTATCTAATTTAATAAAATTTTCATCGAGCACAATTTATCAAAACAAAAATTAAAATAAATTCTTATAAGTGATCGAAAAAAAAAAATAATATTAAAAGCGTAGAAGGTAAACAAAACTATAATAAAAAAAAAAGAATGAGAGAAGAAGAAAAAAAAGTTGTGATAAAATAAAAACACTCACCATTAAGATAGAAGTAACTGATGTTATTGTAGAGATTGGTGACAATTGGCTTGACATTATCGAATGTCATCGTCTTGAGAAGATTGTCCCTGAGATCAAGAAAGTTGACGCCAGGTGCTTGACTGAGAAAGTCTGGATCAAGTGCAGCGAGTTTATTTTCACTTAGTTTCAATACCTTTAAATTTCTCATACCGGCCAATGCTTTTTGTGATATATATTCAATCATATTTTGATCGAGTTGAAGTTCTTGTAATTCAGGCATTTCCATAAAGCTCTCCTCACCAATCATATGCACTAAATTATTACGTAAGTCAAGCTTTTGTAAACTACGTAAACCATTGAACATATCGCGTGTTATAACACTAATTTGATTGCCATTTAATTCCAATTCTTGAAGTGTATTTAAATATGAAAATGCTTGTGCATAAATTGTTGTTATATTATTTTTATTTATCATCAATTTTTTTAACGATGGCAAATTCACGAACGATAGTCTGTAAAAAAAAAAATGAAAAGATTAAAAATATTTATTAGTTTTTATGAAATATTATTCTAACCTTATTTTTTATATCTATTATTATTATTATTATTATTATTATTATTATTATATTAGGGTTTTATGGCCCTGGCCCAAAATCCTTAGTTTTGCTTTGGTGTCCGTTCGTCTGTCCATCGGACAGACATCGTCTGGCAACTCGTACGGTTGCCATGGTAATAGTTACCATAGCAACCGTTTCCATAACAACGGCTTCTATAGCAACCGTTGCCATGAAAACTATTACCATAGCAACCGTTTCCATGACAACCATTTCCATAGCAACCTCTTCAATAGCAACCGTTGACATGGCAACTGTTACCATAACAGCCGTTACCATAGCAACCACTTCCATAGCAACCGTTTCCATGACAACCGTTTCCATAGCAACGGCTTCTATAGCAACCGTTTCCATGACAACCGTCGCCATGACAATCGTTGCCATGAATAATAATAATTCCAGTTCGTTTGAACACCCTGTATGTTCTCAAATAAATAAATAAATAAATAATAATAATAATAGTTAAATAAATGTAGTTTTGTAAATATACAGAGAAAAATTTTTTTTTATTTAATAAAATAAATTATCGAGATGAAAATACTTATGTTTAATTATTACCAAAAAGAAAAATTTAATCTCAACAAGAAAGTAGATGTACTATTTTTTATTTCTTTATTTCGTGTATAATTTAATAGGGTAATTTATAATTCTAATATTTAAAACTATAAAGAAGAAGTAAAGAGGAAGAAGACTACAAAAACCACTTCCTTCATTTCCATCTTCCCTTACATTATAGTATAAAAAATGAGGGGGTAAAAAAAGTTTATTGGAGCAAAAAATATACATTTTTCTCTCTCTTTCTCTATATATACATAAAA
The DNA here is from genome assembly GCF_019393585.1 of Leptopilina boulardi. NCBI lineage: Eukaryota > Metazoa > Arthropoda > Insecta > Hymenoptera > Figitidae > Leptopilina > Leptopilina boulardi. Next base: position 1,423,806 of record NW_026137813.1, read on the forward strand.
GAATTTACACACAGAAAAAACCTGATCTCAAATTGAGTACAAAATTTATACTCGATTTGATACGCATCAAAAATGAAACTGGTTGTCTCATTTCGAGTTCTAAGGTAAAAGTATCAAAATGAAACAGGTAAGTTTCATTTTAAGAAGAAGAAAAATGGAAAAATATTGTGAAATAAAGAATAATTTTGCACAAATACATGAAATATAATAATTACAAAGAAGTAAATAACACGCTAGACTTAATATATTTGATTAAAAATTGGTTGTAATCGCGTAATAAAATAATAAAGGAAATATGTTTTTAGGTTAGAAAAATGAAAACATGTGTTTTGACAATAGGAACGGTACTACCAACTTAAATAATAGCGGTAAATTTAAAAACTTATGAAATTAATTATTATCTACGTAAATAATAATAAATAATTTTTATTTAAAAACTTCTTAATATTCGTACTGGTCAAAATAATCTTTCTGGTGTTGTTGAAATATTAGAAAAATTAATTGAAATACAAAATTACTCTGCTTATGATGACAACTTAGAAATCTGAAATTCCAGCCAGTATCATTTTGAATAACATAAAGTTTGTCCCATACTCATTTCGATACCCAAAAGAAAATGAGTTGCAACAAAAATGAATCCAAGTTTTTTCTGTGCATATATCTTGACGATATAAATAAAATTTTATAAATTATGGTAATTAAAGAAAAAAAAAAATAAATTATTAAATTTTTCACTAACTCACCTTCGAATTTCAGTGATTTGATTTTCGTCCAAATTGATGAATATTAAATTTTTCATATTATTAAAAGCATATTCGGCGAGACTTGTAATTGAATTTCTCATTAGACTTATTTCATTCATTGCCGTATAATTAGAGAATACATTTTCTTGTAATTTATGAATTTTTGCATATTCTATAATTAAAATATGAACGTGTTTAAGTTGTTTAAGTACTTGTGTTGGAATATAAGTTAAATTTCCATTTGGCAATCGAACTTTAAATGTTAATTTTTCAGTGAAAATTTGCGATTCAAAATGATTCCAAAGTGGATTGACTTCTTCAAATTTATCAAATATCAAACAATTTGTGTCAGTTACATTTTTTACACCAACACCATTGCAATAGCAGAAAAATGGTGCTTCAAGTTTTTGTAAATCACAAATATCAACTTCTTTAATTTCTTTCACTTCCTTTGAGAGTTTCTTGATATTTTTTAATTTTGTCTTCGCACCCTCACTTGTGGTTATTGCTAAAATTAGCAAACAGAGTTCAAGGACAAATGCTATCCGTATGACGTCCCACATGATTTTTCTGAAATAAAAAAATAAAAAATTCTTTTGTCAATAAATATATAATCATACCAGACAGTGTGTATTAGTTTTTTTTTTTTTTTATAAATCGTGCAATCTATTCTTATAATTTAATACAATATTTATCAAGAAAATTGAAATTATATATAAAGTGCTAAAAAAGTATGGAAACGATTACATATATCATCTAAATGAATAAATTTTTGAAAAAATATAATTTAACTTAAAAATAATAAATTAGTTTTTATATTTTTCAAATATATATTTTATAGAAATGCATAAATTAAAAAAAAATAAATGTAAATAAATTATATCGTTTCCATACTTTTTCAACACTTTGTACCTATTTCTGTTTTATTTATATATATAAAACAGAGACACGACTGAAAAATAATCAAATATTCATTAAATTATTTACAATTTATTTATAAAAATTCATTTCAACTATCAGACAAAAAAAAAAATGATTTTAATTATAAATATTTGAAAATGTAGACAACATATACAATCTGAATGAATATAAAATTTTGCTCATTTTTATTTTACATAAAGTTTTAAAAATTAAATGAATCTGAAAAAAATGTATGTAGGTATATATGTGTGTGTTATGTTTGCAATTATATTTATTTGAGAACAATGCGATTAAATTATTTTTCATTTGTTTAAATATAAATTATAAAGAATTTTAAAAGGTGAGAGTAGAAATAAGAATTCTTAGTGTAATTTCTAAATTATTTAAAAACTAATTATTTGGATCGAATATTTTTAATTTGCGTCTAAAAAATATATATTTGATTCAAATAACTTCAATTATTTGAATTACACTTATTTAAATGAAAGAAATTTTAATTGGATCAAGTAAATAATTAATTGAATCTAATAAATAATTTTCTTAAAAATAAAATTAAATAAGTTTTTCAAATAATTAATTTGTTTATTTCAATAAAATATTTTGTTATTTGATGTAATTAAAAATTATTTGACACAACAATCTTATTCTATTGATTCAAGTAAACTAAATTATTTAATATAGAAGTAATAAATGTTTTCAATGCTATAGTAAGATTATTTTTTTGTAAGAAATATCAAAATATTTCGATGAAATAAATATTTTATTTATACTTTATTATTTTATTTATATTAAAAATAAAAATTAAAAACTGTTCAAAAATAACAAAATGGCGGCTATTTTAATAGAAAAACTAAAATTACTCGAAAAGGCCACTTTTTTTTTGCTCAAAAATTTTTTTGTAGATTGTCTTTACCGCGAAAAATATTTTTTATAAAAATTTAACTTGTGCCCGATTCTTGTAGAAGAGAACAAAATTTTTTTTGTTATTTTTTAAGAAATTTTTTTTTCTCTTATACCAAAATCGGGCACAAGTTAAATTCTTCTAAAAAAAATTGGGGTTTTTGAGTAATTTAAATTAAAATTTTTTTTTATTAAAATGGCCGCCATTTTGTTATTTTTGAAATTTTTTTTAATCTTTCCAATGTATTTTAAAAGAAAAATGAAAGCTCTTTCGCATAAATGCAAAAAGAGAAAAAAAATTATAATAGAAACAGGTTTTTGTTGCTCGAGTCAAAAAACCTTCTAAACCAGTGTTGGTAGTTAAGCAACCAAACTATTTGTTTAAATCAACCAAAAAATTTCGTTGAGTGCTTTTTGTTGAACAAACCAACAGTTTTTTTTCCCTAAAATTAAAAATTTTATCCTACCTTATTTCTTTTCATTTTATCTTTTTTTATTTATTTTATTATTTATTTATCATCAATTTAACGTTTAATTTATATTTATCCAATTGAAATATTTGTGGATTTTGAAAGTTCTCATCTCCACTTGGGATCGAACCTCTGTTTTTAAACTGTGAGTCGGGAGCTCTGACCACTGGACTACCCATCCTTGTGAGAGATTTAAACTAATTGTTCTCTTAAGGTACGAGCTGAGAGCGAATTAAATTATTTGGTTGTCGTAACCAAATTTTGGTTAGATTTGGTTTTTTAGACCAAACTATTTTCTTGTGTTAACCAAATTTTATAATTTTTAAAAATATTAAATAATCATAATTTTCATATATTAAACACAAAACAACAACGTCTGAATAAAAACAAAGTGAAAAATTGACAGAAATGTGTTTCCAGTCAATTAATAGTTTGATTGACGCGCAAAAGCGCAAAGGAGAAGGAAAGATGAAGTATTATACGAGGGGGCGAGTAAAGTCAGTGTCGGATAAATTCAATGTCGAGGCTTCTTCCTGTCTAGTCAACTTCTCTCTGTGTAACAGTCCTCAGGTTGACTGCGTTGGTGGGCGCATGCTTCATTGGTCTAGAAAAAGCGTTATTGCAGAGAAAACGTTGTCTCATCGAGAGACCCGAGAAATAGCTAAAAAGAGAGGGAGAGAGAAAGAAAGAGAGAAAAGTATGTGTGCGCAAAAAAAAAAAAAAAACGAAGAAAAAAAATAAAAATAAACAAGCGTTATGGTAAAGAAGAAAAGAAGGGTGACGCAAACTCTCTTTTTCTGCGACAAAAAACGAAGACGAGTCATGTTGTACGAACCGCTCGCGAACCGAAAAGGGACACCGCGACGACACGACGACGTATATAATACCTTTGCAAGAGAAAAGGTGACCCTTTGAAAAATTATCCTCCCAAGTGGAAAGTTGCATAATGCCTCCTGTGTGTGTCGCCGTGTCTCTCTAGCTTCTATTTTTGAATGAACTTTCCGCACCTTCTCTCTAGAATATCTGCATATGTGTATATATATATATATATATATACACCGCGTATGTGCATCTTCCTCTAATATATATACATATAGACGCGAGGACCACACAAAGAGCTTTTTGTTTCTACCGAAAAAGAGAAGATTTCATATATGAGGCAAAATTCCTGAAATGTCCGAACAAAAAATTAAAAGTTCTCGAATTTAATCCATACTTTTCTAAAATGTTGTTATTGTTGGTGAAAGTCTAAAAATCAATTATTATTGAATTTAATAAAATAGTTTTTGAATTACAACGTTTTTAATTTTTGACTTTTGAAGAAAAAAATTTTTTTCAATGTACAATATTTATAAGTAGAATGCATAAAAGTTAACATATATATAATGATTTTTAAAGCTTTTTTGCCGAGCTACACGCTGTTAATAAATTTTTTTTTTTTAATTAACATTTGACCTTGAAATTCAAGGTCAAAATGTTAATTTACGTTTATCTCAAAATCGGATTTTTTAAAATTATTTTTAACTATCTCAATGAAAAGCTTGACTAATTTCCTACAAAACATGTAATTTTCAGAGTGGGATCTTTTAAAGTTTTTGAGATATTAATTAATTAATTAATGTTTATAACAAATGAAATATTCTACAAACGAATAAAGTTACCGTAATTCTGAAGTTAGTAATTGAAAGTTAACGTAATTCCGCATCCAACGAGCACTATATGAAGTATTTTGGATGAGCAGATTGTTAATAAACAATTAGTTAACATTGCAATTGTTTATTAACAATCTACTTATCCAAAATACTTCATATAGGGCTCGTTGGATGCGGAATTAGCTTAACTTTCAATTGGTTAGTTGAGATTTACGATAACTTTATTTGTTAGTAAAATATTTTATTTTTTACTAACAACAAGCATCCAAAAGCCCTATATGAGGTATTTTTGTTCAATTTTAGTTAAATAACAATAAAAAATGAAATATCTTACAAACAAATAAAGTTATCGTAAATCTAAACTAACCAATTGAAAGTTAAGCTAATTCCGCATCCAACGAGCCCTATATGAAGTATTTTGGATAAGTAGATTGTTAATAAACAATTGCAATGTTAACTAATTGTTTATTAACAATCTGCTCATCCAAAATACTTCATATAGTGCTCGTTGGATGCGGAATTACGTTAACTTTCAATTACTAACTTCAGAATTACGGTAACTTTATTCGTTTGTAGAATATTTCATTTGTTATAAACATTAATTAATTAATTAATATCTCAAAAACTTTAAAAGATCCCACTCTGAAAATTACATGTTTTGTAGGAAATTAGTCAAGCTTTCCATTGAGATAGTTAAAAATAATTTTAAAAAATCCGATTTTGAGATAAACGTAAATTAACATTTTGACCTTGAATTTCAAGGTCAAATGTTATTTAAAAAAAAAAATTTTTATTAACAGCGTGTAGCTTGGCAAAAAAGCTTTAAAAATCATTATATATATGTTAACTTTTATGCTTTCTACTTATAAATATTGTACATTGAAAAAAATTTTTTTTTTCAAAAGTCAAAAATTAAAAACGTTGTAATTCAAAAACTATTTTATTAAATTCAATAATAATTGATTTTTAGACTTTCACCAACAATAACAACATTTTAGAAAAGTATGGATTAAATTCGAGAACTTTTAATTTTTTGTTCGGACATTTCAGGAATTTTGCCTCATATATATATATACGCAAAAGGCGACCTGAAATATAAATATAAATTGCTTTTTGAACAAGAAAAAGGCGGGACAGATTTCGTGTATGTGTGAAAATTCTATGGATGATAGCCGTTTATATTTTCAAGGACAATATACTAATTGAGTTCATCTTCATTATATTAGAGAATACTACGAAAAGATTTTAATTCAAACACATTGCACGAAAAGAGTTCAGAGGTAAATGTGTAATATCATTTTTACTTTCACTTCGACTTCGGCGACTTTCACATTCACTTTTATTTTGATTTTGACGTGACAACGTCTTACTCTGAGGTCTAGGAGCCAGTCAGAAAAATTTAGCTTTCATATCCGCCGGCCAGAACTCGAAAACTATAAGTCATATTTTCAAGATTTTTGTGTTATTCAATTACTTTCGATCTAATCTCGATGCCAAACTTATTTTTGTCAAATTTGGAAATGAAATTTTTTATAATTTTCTATGTTACCGACCGGTTAAAGATTTAACATGTTAGTATACAGCGCCACTGTTGACAGTATCCACTATACCTGTATATATATGAATAATAGTCAAAATAAACATGGCTGCCGAAGCTGTCATTTTGTTTTGTTTTCGTATCGTTATTCGAGGAAAAAAATGTGGAGCGATCCGCGATGTAGTGTGGTGTTGGCCTATGTACATAGTATAGTCACAGTATTGCCAATTGCTGAAATTTTTCACCGGAATAATATCAAAACATAACCTCAATCATGGATGTATTCTCTTCAAGAATTTTTATAATTAACTGGTTCACTACAATTCTTGAACAGAGTTAATCCATAATTGAGGTTATGTTTTGATATTATTCCGGTGAAAAATTTCAGCAATTGGTAATAATGTGGCATTACGTTTTGAATAATTTTAAATTTAATTGTTTGGAAATTATTGTCAGTTTATTCTAATTTTATGCAATGAAAAAAAATTTATTTGATTCAAATAATAATCGGTTACTTGATCATTATGGAATAAATATTTATTTGTATCAAAATAATTATTATTTGAGACAATGAAATGGTATTTATTTCAAATACAAAAATTATTGGTTCAAGTACAATTTATTTAAATCAAATAAAAATTATTTGGTTCAAGTAAATATTTTTTTGATAATAGTCAAGCATGAAGATGAAGTACGCAACGTTTATATAAACGATTTTTAAAGAAATAATTTTTTAAATTGAAAAATTCTATAATTTTTTGACTAAAAAATATTTTTTTATAATTTATTGATTAATAAAAACTGCAAGAAATATTTTTTAGACAAAAAATTATAGAATTTTTCATTTTAAAAAATTATTTCTTTAAAAATCGTTTATCATAAACGTTGCGTACTTCAGCTTCGTCCGATTATTTGAATCAAATAAATTTTTTTCAGTGTTTTTATGTACAAAATAAATACTAAATAATAATCTTATAAAATATATATTTTAATTAATTAAAAAAGACGTTGTCACGATCAAAAAGTCTCCGTCTGTGTAATAAATACAAATCCCCGCTTTAATTTTTTTAATAAAAATTTTCATTGAAAACTAAAAAGTGTAAATGATGATAAAAGTGTGAGTAAAAGTTAAATTGTATGTGTAAGTCAAAATGAAAGTGATAGTCAAGGTGCAAGTGTAAGTCAAAGTGAAAGTGTAATTGATAGTCAAAATTTTTTTTTTATTTTTCCACAATTTTTTTTTTCTGGATTAGGTATATGCCACTAGTTGAACATTATTGCTTATATACACAGAAAAAACCTGATCTCAAATTGAGTACAAAATTTATACTCGATTTGATACGCATCAAAAATGAAACTGGTTGTCTCATTTCGAGTTCTAAGGTAAAAGTATCAAAATGAAACAGGTAAGTTTCATTTTGAGAAGAAGAAAAATGGAAAAATATTGTGAAATAAAGAATAATTTTGCACAAATACATGAAATATAATAATTACAAAGAAGTAAATAACACGCTAGACTTAATATATTTGATTAAAAATTGGTTGTAATCGCGTAATAAAATAATAAAGGAAATATGTTTTTAGGTTAGAAAAATGAAAACATGTGTTTTGACAATAGGAACGGTACTACCAACTTAAATAATAGCGGTAAATTTAAAAACTTATGAAATTAATTATTATCTACGTAAATAATAATAAATAATTTTTATTTAAAAACTTCTAAATATTCGTACTGGTCAAAATAATCTTTCTGGTGTTGTTGAAATATTAGAAAAATTAATTGAAATACAAAATTACTCTGCTTATGATGACAACTTAGAAATCTGAAATTCCAGCCAGTATCATTTTGAATAACATAAAGTTTGTCCCATACTCATTTCGATACCCAAAAGAAAATGAGTTGCAACAAAAATGAATCCAAGTTTTTTCTGTGTAAAAAAGAAGTAAAAATTACTAAAAATTTTCTACAAACTTATCGAATGATATAATTTCATTTAGAAGTTAAAATTTTTAATTGTGTTTTACATGTCATTATTGACATAGAATTTTATAAGATTTTTACTTTTTTGTTTTTTTTTATTTTAACTTTCTACCTTATTTCTTTCAAATTGAGTATATATACAATGACATACGACCTAATACATATCATGTGCAAAACACATTTTAAAATTCTATTCAAATAACGTATAAAAATTGCTTCATGTATCGAAGAAATTCATTCGAAAAATGGGCAAAGTAAATCTCCTGCCTTGCATGGTGAAACGATTTTGCCAAAATAAATTCAATCCGAGACAAGGGAAAATGGGCAGTTTCCCAAAATCTCTAGGTACACTCTATAAAGTACTCTCACATTATCTCCAGTCAAGCTTCAGTTTGTGAAAATATATATCCATACTTATGTACTTGGCCAGGCCATGAGTGTTAACTGACTGAGTACACACTTTTGTATAAATATATATATATACTAGGGGGCTATGCCCCCTGCGCGCTTCGCGCGCCAACCCCCATCCCCCCTCCTCTCTTCCCCTCCTTTTCCCCACCACCACCCTAAATTTAAAGGTTATGTTCGTTTCAAGACTCTGAATATAGCCGCAAGTCCCCCCTCTCCCTTCTCTTCTACCCCCCCTTCTCTTGACTTGCGGCTATATTCAGAGTCTTGGAACAGCGGCTTCGCGCGCCAACCCCCATCCCCCCTCCTCTCTTCCCCTCCTTTTCCCCTCCCCCCACCCTAAATTTAATGGTTAAGATCGTTTCAAGACTCTGAATATAGCCGCAAGTCCCCCCCCCTCTCCCTTCTCTTCTCCCCCCTCTTCTCTTGACTTGCGGCTATATTCAGAGTCTTGGAACAGCGGCGGCGGCGGCGTTGGCGGCGATATCTTTTTGTAATATAGGTAGATATATAGGCAAACATCTACATACATGTATATATGTAAAATATATGTATAAACATACCAAAAAGAGGAAATGTTGGAAAGACAGAACATATTTATGTACATATAAGCAAAAAGGGAGAGAATAGAAATTATATTTACACTTTTTGAAAGTCTTGCTTCTATATAATTACTACATTGAAAAATTTTAATTACTAGATGCAAATGTTTAAAAAATTTCTAGTTAATTTAACAGGAAAAAATTGTTGATACACTGAAAAAAAAGATTTTGTGTTTGCATTAAAATTGTTTGTTTAGGCAATTTTAGTTCTTGTAACCAAATTTTAGTTGGCTGAAACAAAGTCCTAGAGTTACCGCAACCAAACATTTGGTTAGGTCAACAAAACTATTTGGTTGAACATTTTTAAATTCCAACCAAAAGTTAAAATTAAAGGTATAACTAAACACTAAACATAACCTAAAATTTTTCTTTTTGACGTAAGGTCCTTTCTCTCATCACATATATATAGTTGAAAAAATCCATTTTTTTATGTAGGTTTCGGTGATATATATATGTATAGCCTGTAAAAATGTAGTATTTAGTCCCAGGTGACCACAGAAGGTTATAAATTGAAGATCTTTGAGGTTGGTAGAAAGAGGGAAGTATGTAACGACAGGGTGAAATTCCGACACCATCATGAAACCGCGCTGAATCTTCTGGATTCCTCTTTTTTTTGTATGTATGTGAGTATGTGTGTGTGTGTGTGTTTTTTTTTTAAGCCCATCCTGCCCTCACTGCCTTACTTCTATTACTCCACAGTTGCCGTAAAGTTTTAATGGCTCACAAATACACAAGACCGGAAGGACACGACAAACAAATGCAACCACACGTTCGTTTTGGTCAACATCAACCTATGTATATATGTAAAAAAAAGCGCAGACATATAGGTAAACGCTAGGTATCTAAACCGGACAAATAAATGAGTTTGCCTAGGTATTTCGGTGTACCCAGTTTTCCCTCTCTCTCTCTCTCTCTCTCTCTACATGCTTCAGATATCTACACCTTCAACAGGAAGTTACACCCTTGTTGCTTCATCCCTCTTTTCTTCCTTATATATGTATATATATATATATGTGGGACATTCTATTTCGAACTGTTTCATCTTTAACAGAAGATAGATAGTTAACAGATTTTTTTTAAAATTAATTTTATTATATATAAAACTGAAATTATTCATAAAATGTTATACACTATTTCGAAAGAGAATATAACTACTTTTTGATTGGATTTAACATTTTTTTTTAATTTCTCACAATTTCATAAAGAAATTTCGTTTTGAAATTGTGACTTGATAAATTTTTTTTAACAAAAAATTAATATTTTTATTGTCTGTCAATTTATCTTCGTAATTTCTATGTCAAGTAAGGATTCATATCTTATAAATTTTCTAAATCCGAAAAATTGTGCGAATCCACAGAAAAACGCAATTGCAAAACAAAAAATAGAAAATTAATATAGTGACAGTTTCATTACGTGATGCCGCCGTCAGATGGCAGAAGCATGTAGGCAGCACAAACTCGCAACTGTTATTATATATTACTTTTCTTTTCTTTATCCAAATTATTCTTAGCAAAACTATTTTATTTTTTTTTGTTTTAGAAAATTTTAATTCTCCTACAAGTTACCAATCGTTACTTTTTATTTTTTAAATTTATAATAATTTTTGAGTATATATATATGAAAATGATATTGAAATTTAAATGAATTAAAAAACAAAAAAGTTTTCAAGGATTATCTTGTATGGTATATATCTATATATATGTATGTAGAGAGAAGATATGCAGTGTCGCATAAAACTCTTAAAAGAATTTCATTTAAAAGTTTTTTGCTGGGCATCAAAAGACGCAAAGTCACGCTGTCTATGTACTGTCCACAATTCTTGAAACTTCATATATATACAGTCCTCTTGTTTTCTTCGATAAAAATCTAAAACAATACGAAACTACTTTAAACACAGAGAGGAAACGATCTACCGGAGATGGTTTGAAAGAAATTTCATCAGAAAGCAACTATTCGTGAGAGTCAAGAGAATATTCTCTTTCTCTCTCTCTATATATATATATACCTATATAGTATATCCATTCTGTGTATATATATATATATATATATATATAAATGTTACTTTTTTCTCCTTTAAAAATCGTTACACACAGTTTTCTCTTTCTTTTTCAATTAAAACAGATTTTTTGCAAAGCACTGTTATACCTATTATAAACTTTTTTTTGTATCTCTTTCATAACAAACAGTTGCACTTTTCGTTTATTTTTATTTCATTAATTTAAAAAAAAAATTGAAACAGTTTTTTGAAACTTATTATAATTCTAACACATAACCTCAAAATAAAAAAAACTCAAAACAGTTTTTAACAAGAGATAAAACTTAAAAAATTAAAATTACCATCTAATTGTAATTAAATAAAACTACACTGAGAAAAATCTTTAGTCAGAGCAATCAAAAATTTGGTTGGTCCAACAAAAAAACATTTTGTTGGTATTTAAGAAAACCAAATTATTTTGTTGTGTCAACCAAATTATTTTCTTGTCGTAACCAAATTTTGGTTGGAATTTAAAAATATTCAACCAATACCAATACAATTGAATACGTCAAAAATTATTAAAAGTAATTAATAATTAATAATTAAAAATTATAATTCTGTATTTATATGGTGATAAAACTAATTATTTACTAGTTTAATGTTATTTCAGGGAGGTTTGAACGAACTGCAAGCAAAGATTATATATATTTTTTAGATTTAGAATATTATTTTTTTATTGTGGTTAACAACTCCTGACTGCGTTGGTACCATAAAAATTTTAGATTTATAGTATACCGACAACAAAGGGTATTATGGTACGAAATTTGCAATTTTTTTTTGTTCTACATTTTACCAAAATTTTAAATTTTATAAAAAAAATTATTTAGTCGCATTGATTGAAAAAAATATTTTGTCTTCGCAACAAAATCCTTAAGGCAATTTTGGTTGTCGTAATTAAATTTTGATTGGCTGAAAAAAAGTTGTAGAGTTATTACAATCAAACATTTGGTTAGGCCAACAAAATTATTTGGTTAAACATTTTGTAATTCCAACTAAAAATTATTGGTTACGACAACAAAATAATTTGATTAACACAACAAAATATTTTGGTTTCAAAAACAAAATATAATCATTATTGTTGTCCTAACCAAAATTTGGTTACTACAACCAAATAATTTGATATTTTGAATATTAAAAATTTCAAGTATATAATCTAAATATTAATAAATAAAATTATTACTAAAAATTAAAAATTTGGATAAATTATTTTAAAAATGAATTTATCTAAATATTTAATTTTTAAATTTAGAATACAATGTTGATATAAAATTCGGCCATATTGGATTCGCCATTTTAAATTTTTGAAAAACGCATCAGATTCATAATCAGTGTACTTTCTTCTGTTATAGAATCGTCAATAAAGGAAAATTTGATTTTTTTTTTTTTTTTTGATATAGTACAAAATTTTTTCTCAAACGCGATTACAAATAATCTCAATAATTGTAGAATATTTTCCCCAGCTTAAAAGCAATGCGTGTACAAATAAATAAAATGAATTAATATGCATATTTTTGTATATAAGGAGTGCAAAATTCTAAATGCTATCGTCAAATGTTTTTTTTTTTTTTTTTTTTTATTAACATAAGAAAAACATAAACATTAACGACGAATAATGTGACTTTGCTGCAATGAATAAATGCAATAATTTATACGTCACGAAACACGAGGTGCGCAGTACAGAAAAGAGGTAGAATTTTTATTTTTTTAATCTCGTTATTAACACAATAATTCTTCTCATTTTTCCTTTATCATCATAATTCTATTTGTTTTTATGTTTTTCTATATATACTGAAAGCACAAATTGATAATCATGGCTCATTAATTACTTTATTATTTTTATAATATGTTATATAGTGAATTACTTTTGTATTACTTTTATTTATTTATTTTATAAAAATATCGAACCTACGGTTAAAAAACTGCTCTTTTTTTAAATAGAGGTAAATAAAAGCATTGTATAGAAATTATTTATTTATATGTAAAGAAAATTAGATTTTACTTTCCGTCAGGATAATAAAAATATTTATTATTGTTGATTTTATGATTTATTGTTATACTAATAGGAAAATATTATTATATTAATTATTATTCTCCTTTTTTCCCGTTAAAGGAAAATAAAATATAAAATCTCTTTCTAAAGAACTGTAGGTACTGAATTATCATATCCCTCTATATTATAAAAAGATTTCACCGCTGTCTCCAGTGTGGGTCATTCTATGTCAAGTGTATCCAACCCTTGTTTTTGACAAAGTTAGGTTAGGTTGGTTAATCTTGACATGGAATGACCCGTATATATACTTATATTAGTATTTTAGTTCTTATTTTAACGTTAAACCCACAGGCGAATTAACGTGGAACGACCTATATTAGTATTAAAACGAACATAACCTCAAAATTCAAGGTCCTAGGTCTCCACGATTCAAGGTCATGGACCAAACATAACCTTAAAATTCAAGGGCATAGGGTTTCAGGATTCAAGGTCAGAGATCAAACATAACCTCAAAATTCTAGGATATAGGTTTCCAAGGATTCAAGACCTTAGTTCAAACATAACCTCAAAATTCAAGGACACAAGTCAAGGAACCGTTGGGTTTTGAGGCTATATATCAGAGAAACATAACTTCAAATTCCCCTAACCAAGAAACGAACATAACCTCAAAATTTAGATAAAATTTTAATAATTTTAATACTTGCAAGCCTTTAAAAAATTAATTATTAAAGTGGAAAATAATGGAGGTTGGCTCGCGAAGGGCGCAGGGAAGCTTAGCCCACCTAGTATATATATGTATAATATGAGTGAATGACATTTTCCAATAATGATATATAATACGCCTCTCACTCTATCTCGATAATCGAAAGATATATTCATTGTTGACTTCCTAATACCCACTTTGCTTTAGGTAAACAATGATCGTTTAACTTTTGTGGCAATTTTTTTTTCAATATTGGAAATTCTTTTCTCAACGAGGATTAAATGATCCGACTTTTGAATTTATAATAAATATTTTCAAGAGATTTTCTTTTTAAATATATAGAATTAAAATTATGCTAAATAATATAAAATCAATAATATAGGGAAAAAAAGTAACATAATATATGTTATTTTTTAATTTTTGACTTGAAACTGATTTTTTTTGAGGTTATGTTCGCCGACTTTTTAGGTTTTTTAGTTTACTTCAATTCTTTAAATTCTCTTAAAAATAATTAAATTACCGTAATTTTTTCTGGTTATATAACGCCAGCTTAAACTCTCGAGAATTTAAAAACACTTATTTTTACAGCAGGAACGGTACTGCCAACTTAAATAATGGCGCTTAATTTCAAAACCTATGAATTTAATTACTATTTAAATAAATATAATAATTTATATTTTTTACTCTTAAAAATTATCAAATATTTGTACGGGTAAAGAAAATTTTTCTACAATTGTTAAAATATTAAGAAAAATAATTGTAATTTGGAACCAAACTGAAAATAATTTGTAACAGAATGAGTTTAAGTTTTTTTCATTATAACCGCAAAATTCAGTCAAGATAAAAGAGAAAACATAACTGTAAAATTTAGAAAACGTTAAAAGTCAATAGGCAAACATAACCTCAATAATTTTAATAAAATTAGCTAAAAATATTTTAATAATTTTATATATATATATACGTATATTTATGATAAATATTCTTGTTTATACTATTAAAATTGAAAAGCAGTTTGCAATATGTATATATAAACATATCGTTAGCCCCAAGTCGAATGCACGCAACTTTCAAAAACAGTAAACATAACCTGCTCCGTGATTTTCGTTTGCTGGTTTTTTTTAAAAATAAGTAAAAAAAACCATCAAGTTTAAATTAACTATAAATAATTTCTAATAAAAGTCAATTTTATTTATGAAATTGGAATTATTGTGTAAAGTAAACATATTAAATGTATGAATAGTGTAACTATCGCATACAATATATCCTGTCCCTTTAAATTTTTTTGTAATTATATTTATATTATATATTTAATTAAGCTTTTTTAAAGGTTTAAAAATTATATCCAATATTGAAAAATTTGAAATTTAA
Organism: Leptopilina boulardi; assembly: GCF_019393585.1. NCBI lineage: Eukaryota > Metazoa > Arthropoda > Insecta > Hymenoptera > Figitidae > Leptopilina > Leptopilina boulardi. The sequence goes on from NW_026137813.1 coordinate 1,439,116, forward strand.
GTAATTCTATTTATAAAAAATATTTACTACTTGAGATGATTAATATAATGCATAATATATAGCATAATATTTATTGGATTTCAGACATATTTATATACATATATTTCACTCATTGAGTAAATTAAATAGTATTTATTTATTTTGTGTTCGACTAGTTTATTTAATAGAAATAAAAATTATTCGATTCAAGTAAATATTTCTATAAATATCTATTATTTAAATTGAAAAAATTTTTTCAAGTGTGCAAAAAACTACAAACTACTTTTGATATCCATCTGCTCATTTTATAAAATAAATATTTTTGTTAGATTTCGTAAGTTAAAGATAGTGCAAAAAATATTTTTATAAATATAATAGATTATAAAAGTAGTAATTGACATTGTTTAAAGAATAAACTTCATCTTAAGAAATAATTTATTAGAAAAAGGAAAATATATTTCCTCTCATGAAAAAGTATTGTCCAAAGCCGGTCTCATTCACGTGTACAGGATAAACATAACCCTACACAAGACGTATATGCTTTCTTTGCTCGAGCGATCATTTTAATGCAATATATTGCATTGAACACTCATGAGATAACTTTTAAACTTAAATTTACTTGTCAAACCATCTAAAAGATCTATAGTAAATAAATGTCAGCCATTTTGATAAACTGGTGAAGTGGGGGAACGGAACAGTTGCATTCACTGAAACGGTAGTGCTGCCAAAAGAACTGATTAGTAATACGAACTATAACGAACTGAACGCCGTTTAGTTATAGCGACTGCAATTAAAGTTGTTCTGACCATATTTTTGCCTACTAAACGCGTTCAGTAGCCATCACTGTAACTCTTCTCTCCGTGGCATGATTTCCAAAACGGCTGTGGAAATTACGTACTTTTCAAAATGTCTCTTAAAAGTTGCGTGCATTCGACTTGGGGCTAACGATATATATAGTAGGATTGCTTTTATGTTTAAATGTATGTGACAAGTTCATAATTATAATTTTAGAAATGTACAAGAACACGTATAAAATTTACCTTGAAAATTCTGTGTTAAATGTCTCCAAGATGGAATTACTAAACAATCTGTAGAATCCGGTTGTCAAGTGCATGAATAAATCAGAGAGACTAATGCTTATTTTAGCGTAATTCACATAAATTTGTGAATACATTTGACAGACAGAATGTACACCAATATAAATGAAGCTTATGCTTTTCAAGTATATATATATGTACACTCTATTCAATTCCTTCTGACATTTGAATTTCTCTCTTCAAGAACATAATTAATGATTAGTGTCTGTTCTAATTACTGTACTCTCGTGCTTTTATGCTCCAACACCCCCACCCTCTTATTTTTTTACTCATATTTTTAAATACATATTTTCATTCTTTTAAATAAATTAATATTTTTATAAATAATATTAGTATTTAATTGATATTTTACATGTCCAAATATTTTATTTGCATCTAATATAGAAAGCATTAAATTAAATTTATTGCATATTTAATAATTTTTTTAAAAAGTCAAAATTATTCTATATTAGGTGTCTTTTAAAATTCAGATCAAAAATTAGTTTGTATATAATAAAAAATAGTTTATCATAGTAACGGTTGCTATGGTCTTACGGAAATTGTTGTTATGGAAACGTGACAACGTCTTTTTTAATTAATTAAAATATATAGGTATTTTATAAGATTATTATATAGTAATTATTTTGTACATAAACACACTAAAAAAAAATTTATTTGATCCAAATAATCGGTTGCTTGACTATTTGAAACAAATACCATTTCATTGACTTAAATAATAATTATTTGATACAAATAAATATTTATTCGAGAATGATCAAGTATCCGATTATTATTTGAATCAAATAAATTTTTTTCATTGCATAATATTAGAATAAACTGACAATAATTTCCAAACAATTAAATTTAAAAATATTCGAAACGTAATGCCACATTATTACCAATTGCTGAAATTTTGCACCGGAATAATATCAAAACATAACCTCAATTATGGATTTACTCTGTTCAAGAATTGTAGTGGACCAGTTAATTATAATAATTCTTGAACAGAATACATCCATGATTGAGGTTATGTTTTGATATTATTCCGGTGAAAAATTTCAGCAATTGGCAATACTGTGACTATACTATGTACACAGGCCAACACCACACTACATCGCGGATCGCTCCACATTTTTTTCCTCGAATAACGATACGAAAACAAAACAAAGTTACAGCTTCGGCAGCCATGTTTATTTTGACTATAGGTACAGTGGATACTGTCAGCAGTGGCGCTGTATACTAACATTTTAAATCTTTAACCAGTCGGTAACATAGAAAACTATAAAAAATTTCATTTCCAAATTTGACAAAAATAAGTTTGGCATCGAGATTAGATCAAAATTAATCGAATAACACAAGAATCTTGAAAATATGACTTAAGGCCTAAGCACAATAGAAACGTAACCGGAATTGTCATCGCAATCACAAACGGAAGAATTAGTAAGAGAAGAACAACAATATATGACTATCCTTCTCTAACTCATTCTTCCGTTTACGATTGCGATTACGGGTTACGGTCAAGTATCACTTTTTTCGAGAAATTAATTTTTTAACTCAGGACATTACACGTAAAATGCCTCATATATATATATTATATACCTATATTTAGGAGTTTCCGAAAAATACACTTGGTGCCATTCACGCTATACAGTTTCTTTTGAGGGTAGATGTGTATTCAAATATTTTGAAATGTCAGAAGAAAATCCATAAAAAGATATAGAAAAGATCGACTACTTCAAAGGGAGAAGAATTTTTCCAATATAGTTACACAACTTTATATATATATATATTGATAAAGTGAAACCATATATTTTGTACCTTTACTGCGAAATGGTCTGCAAAACCACGCTTCGATTATTTGCAGAAACTATTCTTTTTCACTTGTATCTATATACTGTTATATTTAATACTAAAAAAAAGAAACATTCGACATATATCCTAATATAATGTAGCATGCTTATTTCTATATTTTCACATATTCTATAAAATTTCGAAAAAATATAATTATATTTTTAATATTCTATTCCATTATTAAAATTATTATTATTTTATATATTCTGTTAAAAATTTCGTTGAGAAAAAAAGTTTTTTCTTACAATAATTAATTAAAAAAAAAAAAAAAAAAAAGTTGCGTATCGAATATCTATATATATGTAGAAAAGTTATATAAACGAAACATACTCATTTATTTCAACAATGTTGGTTATTATCAGTGTTTTGGTAAACTTTAATTAACTATGAGGTATAAATAAAATATTACGATCTATAAATTGGTAATTTTAAAGTTATTTAGCTGCAGGCTGAATGAGCGGAAATATCGCTTAAATGCAAACAAAGTAATGTTTAACGAATCCGAGGGATTTTATTTGAACGATTTCGTGATTTAACTGCGTAAATACATTCTCAAACTACATTCAATTTCAAATAAAAATGACATTTGAAAAAAAAAAATTTTTTTTTAGAATTTTTATATTTATATAAGTAATTTAAGAATTAATTTTTTAGAACATTCAAATATTACATCTATACGCATTGTTTTTTGTACAAAAATAAAATTCATTCTGAACATTACTCGAATTTTTTTTTGAATTAAAAATTAAATATAAGTAAGTATAAAATAGAATCATGAGGCCAGTTTATTTAACAAAAGAATTAACAAATTAAAATCTTATAAATGAAAAATATAATTTATGAAAATAATTTTTAAAAAAATTATTATTAGGTAACTCATAGTCAGATTTCTCGAAATAAAAAAAATAATTTTCAAATTAAATATAAAAATTGTTTTGTTTTTTTTTTAATTATAAAAGAAATAAGTGAAGCGATATTTGCAAAAAGTGTAAAGAGTCGAGTGGCTTTGTTTGAATTTAAACAAGTAATTTAAAAAGACTTTTGAACGCGAAACACCCGTTATTTGATGTTCGTGCTTGGAAGCTGCGCGGCTGGCTCACATTCTGATAAGATTCTAATTAAGGAGACTTATTGAAGATGGTCTATGACACGAAGATCGCATACCTCGAATTTTCCCTTTAGGGTAACTATGGCTACATATACTATGTACTTACTTACACTCTTGCTATCGCCCCTTTATTCTATCTTATAGTGCACGCGATGATATCAAATAGTTTCAGTGCAAAGTGAATTTACGATATAATTTCTTAAGTGCTTTAAAAGGATGACAAGTAAAGTAGATGACTCAGTAATCCTCATAATCTAGGTGAAGGCAAATTTAATATACAAACTTGCCCTAAATATTATCAACATCACGGAAATGCCCAAGTTTTATATAATATTTTACAAAAATAAAAAAAAAAAAAAAAAAAAAAAAATTCATTATAGCATCATTATATCATCAGTGAAAAAGTCATTAAAAACGAATATGAAATAAAAAAAAGCAAACAAACAAAAAATATAATTTGTTGTTGTTAAAGCTTAAAAAATTAGTTGAATTATTCAGACAATCTATATTAAGGGCTTCTGGGGGTCGCTGCGACTATATGAATCTGATGTTAATTTTCAAAAATTCAAAATGGCGGACGATTTTCTAAAACTTTATTAAATTTGCCTGAAACTTTTTACTCGAGGGCTTTTGGGGGTCGTCGATGATTACGAATTTGCAGTTGGTTATTGAAAATTCAAAATGGCGAGTCCAATATAGCAACAGTTATTTTTAAAAAAAAGGGTAATTTTATTATTTGAATGTTTTTAGATATATATACTTTTTAAAAAGTGACTTTATATTTGAAATCAGCAACCATAAAAACCTCCGAGTAAAAAAGTTTCAGGCAAATCTGAACAAATTTTCATTATTTTTGGTGCCATATTGAATCAGCCATTTTGAATTTTCAAAAACTAACATCAAATTCGTAATCAGCGACCCCAAAAGCCCTCGAGTAAAAAGTTTCAGGCAAATTTAAGAAAGTTTTAGAAAATCGTCCGACATTTTGAATCTTTGAAAATTAACGTCATTTATGAATAAATAGGTATTTACAGATATATAAGAGGCATTCTATTTCAATTCGTTCCAACTTCAAAAGACGATCGCTAGCAGAGCCTTTTTTAAGTTAATTTTTTTATATCAAAAGTAAATAATAATTAAAATGTTACACACTATTTCGAAAGAGACTTTAAAGACCTTTCAATTGGTCTTAACATTTTTTTTAATTTCTCACAATTTCATAAAGAAATCTCGATTTGAAATATAAACAAAACACCCCCCCTTCAATTTTATTTTAATATATAGGAAAATAAAGCTTAGTTTTTCTAGTTTCAAATTCCGTTTGGTTTATCATGAACGTTTATGAAAATTATTGGATAACAGTGATTCAAAATATGTGTTTTTGAAAACTTTGACACGAAATATGAAGTTGAATCCTAACCCATCCAACCTACGTCACACACGAATTTCATTGTTTTGAAAAAAAATCACAACCTATACAATAATTTATTTAAAATATTTATTTATACAATAATTATTTTTAAATAAATAATTTAAATAAATGTGTTTTAAGGGTCAATCCATTATATTTCGACTGAAGTCGTCGCTGACTAATTTTTAAAAATTATAATACTTTGCAGGAATGATTTTGAAGTTATCAAAATCACGAAATGAAAAGAATTTTAAATAAAATTATTATTATTTATTGCAAAATATGAATTTAAAGTTTATGAGGTGCTGAAAACTGTCAATTTTTTAGCCATTAGAAAATATGCAAAAATACGTAGAATTTACCATAAAAATAAAATTTTTTTTTGTAATTTACTAAGAATGAATAAATTTATCATTATCAATTGATATAATTATTTAAATATATGAAAAATAATATATAAAATATGATTTTCAAGTTCGCCTGTCAAATAACCTAAATTTGCAAATTTCATCTATTAAATGTGAGAAAGAGAAGTCATTAAATTGAAAAAAACCTTACCAAATATAAAGTACCTGTGACTAACTTTTAGTTTTTTTTAGCACTTTTTTCCTTTTTTCTTCATAAATGTGAAATAAAAAGCAATAAAAATTGGCACTTTGCTTAATTTCACTATTTTCAAATGTAAATAACTTTCTTGGAGAAAACTGAAAAATTACAAAACTTGGGCAATATCTAATTGATCACTAAATACACACACTGGAAAAAAATTCGCTTTGGTCCCGAAGATACTTTTTGAGATAATTAAGTTTAAACTTTTCACAATTTTTATCAGGTTAATGCATGTGATTTTTATAAAATTGAAGTTAGTTCAAAATGTTTAACCAATAAAACCTAACTTCGTCCTTAAAAAACTACATGTATTAACCTGATAAAAATTGTGAAAAGTTTAAACTTAATTATCTCAAAAAGTATCTTCGGGACCAAAGCGAATTTTTTTCCAGTGTGTGTAGTTAGTGATCAATTAGATATTGCCCAAGTTTTGTAATTTTTCAGTTTTCTCCAAGAAAGTTTATTTACATTTGAAAATAGTGAAAATTAGCAAAGTGCCAATTTTTATTGCTTTTTATTTCACATTTATGAAGAAAAAAGGAAAAAAGTGCTAAAAAAAACTAAAAGTTAGTCACAGGTACTTTATATTTGGTAAGGTTTTTTTCAATTTAATGACTTCTCTTTCTCACATTTAATAGATGAAATTTGCAAATTTAGGTTATTTGACAGGCGAACTTGAAAATCATATTTTATATATTATTTTTCATATATTTAAATAATTATATCAATTGATAATGATAAATTTATTCATTCTTAGTAAATTACAAAAAAAAATTTTATTTTTATGGTAAATTCTACGTATTTTTGCATATTTTCTAATGGCTAAAAAATTGACAGTTTTCAGCACCTCATAAACTTTAAATTCATATTTTGCAATAAATAATAATAATTTTATTTAAAATTCTTTTCATTTCGTGATCTTGATAACTTCAAAATCATTCCTGCAAAGTATTATAATTTTTAAAAATTAGTCAGCGACGACTTCAGTCGAAATATAATGGATTGACCCTTAAATATTTTTAATTTAATCTTCTAAGAGTTTTTATCTTTCATTAGCATAATTTTTATTATTTATAAGAGACAAATAAAAAGCAATATTAGTACGCAATATTGCGAATTCTACACCGTCATAATAATTGTTGCTATATGAGAAAAATTTTTCTAATTTTTTGTAATTCTGAGATTTTTAAGCAAGAGTCAAAGTATGATTTACTCTGAAAATTACAAAATAATTTTAATGAAATACAATAAAATTTACTTGTTTGTTTAAGAAACAAAGTTTTGAAAATATTTCTTAAATTTTTTATTTTAAATAATTTTTTTCTCCAAACGAATTCACTTAATTATGCCAGACATTTAATTAAGTTATTTGAAAATATTTAGGAGCTATTTTTTAGATGCTGAAATAAAAAATGTTTCGTTTAACTTACAAAAAAATTTCTGTTTTTTTCATAAAATAAAAGTATTTATTTAAAAGTTTCCTCCAACAATAATTGTGTTTAATATAGAAAAATTAATTTGATGAATAATTTGAGATTTAAAATTGAAAATCACTTAAAAGCACTTTATTAAAATAAATACGATATTATTTATCTCCTTATAGAAAATTTTTATTATTATAGATTGTGATTTTTTTTTCAAAACAATGAAATTCATGTGTGACGTAGGTTGGATGGGTTAGGATTTAACTTCATACTTCGTGTCAAAGTTATATACCTAATTATTTAAAATAAAAAATTTTTATTTTATTTTTAAAAAAGGGATTTTTTTTGTATATTTTTGCATCTTTTGACTTGCGAATTAAAAATCTAAAAAATACGATTAAAGTAACTTTCAAATATCATTCTAAATAGTTTAAATATTAAAAGAAAATGGAAAAAAAATTTTTTTTTTTTTTTTGAAAGTAAGAAAAAAAAGAGGTTTATTCATTTTTGTATCTTTTGACTTGCAAATTTAAAATTAAAAAAAAATACGATTATTCAAAAGTACTTATAAATATCATATAAATAGTTTAAATATTAAAGGAAAGTTGAAAAAAAAAATTCACTATATAAGAAGATAAAATTTGTCATATTTCTTTTACCATTATGGAAATATTTTACGTGATAAAAATACTCTTTTAAGTTTTCACTGAGACTAGTGTATATACGCATCTATAGCAATGTTAGAGAGATGGATTTTACGATTGTATAAGAAATGTGTATATTTTACTCGGAAATGAAAAAAATGAGGTATATATATATATATATAAGAAAGACTTTGCAAATATTAAAATAAGAAAAGAGAGTTGACATCAATTCTCTTAACTTCTCATCTCGAGAAAATCGACTTTGTATCCGTTATTTCATTCAACATTTCAAGAATGAAAAGTTCCTTGGATTGCGGATGACATTTAATTCCGCAGCTTCACTTTAAATGCTCACAATGCACTCTATATCTACGCATATAATGCAATAAATGAATGGGATGTTTTACAATTGAAACACTTGATTGAATATTAATTATATCTGATATACATTTTGGAAAAAAAAAAATTCTTAATTAAAATATAGTGAACGATTTTTTTTTTATTTAACACAGTTTGTAAATATATTTAAATATTCGTTTTTATTTAAACTTTAAACTGCTTTTCATAAAAATTTAAAAAAAAGTCTCTTTCATGTTCTAAGATTCGAGTGAAAATTTTTAGAAGGACTATACTTGTGGTCAGCAGAGGGCAATCAAGGATCAGTTATCCTTTGATATGCTAAAGAAGTTGTGGTTGAACTTAGCATTGTCAGACATACACTGATGCTTATACGAAAATCGATGAGAAAGTTAAAAACTTCAAATTTATATATATATATATATATATATATTATATGGAAAAAATATTTTTTTAAAAATTATGGTAATATAATAATTTTATAATTTTCCAAGTGGTAAATAAATATTCGCCAATATAAAATTTAAACTTATTATCAGCCACAAAAGTAAAACGAGAATCATGTAGTGTGCATAAAAAAGAAAAAAAAAATTTTTCTTTTAGTAAACCTAATAAAAAGCTATAAAGTGTAAAGTAGCAAGTATAATAGGAGATGTTAAGAGGTTGCGCTGGGGTGGCACTTAACGCGCAAAAGTAAGCCAGTAAGGCCAGTATAAGCTTCGCAAGTCGCAAAACGAAGGAACCAAAGTTATAGACGAGGAACCTTAATTAAGGTCGTTTCTAACTGAGACTTGCCCCCCCCTTCCTTTGCTTCGGTTTAACAAGCTAAGACGCTTTAAGCTCTAGATGCCATCTACGACCTATATACGTGTGTTTGTGTGTGTGTGTGTGTGACTTGACAGCAATTGTCGACGAGTTCATATATGTTACAGGGGAAAACGATAAAACGGGGGAAAAAAAAGTGTCACCCTAAATGGCTTTCATTTTTCGCGGCAACTATATAGTCACGTCTATATTTTCAGAGCCGTGACCTGCACCAAAGAATAAACCCGACAAGTTGATTTCGACCAAGACTCGTTCGCGTATACGCGCAGCTTATAAAGAAATAAGAAAACGATGGAAGAAAAAACTAGTCTCTCTCTCTCTCTTTTCTATATATATATATATATATATATATATATATACATACACACTTTACTCTATATATGCCCTTAGAGTGAAAGCTCTTGTCGTCTGGCTGCTTTACTTATTGCTTGACCTAGAAATAAAAAAAAAAAGGGAAAAAAAAAATTGAAATAGAAACTTGCTTCGAATTCGAATCCAATATTGGATGTCGCTTGCCAAAATGAAAGAACCACTGGCAACTTTCTACTCAAGAACCGCACCCCCGGAAGATTTTATAACGTGAATTTCATTTTGATAAACTTGTGCAAATTTTATTGGAAAATCTCTTTCCACATTTGAAAATGGATAACGAGGATACATTATATAGATTTTATTTTTCCTTAATAATAATAATAATAATAATAATTTATTATTTAAAATCCAATTATTATTATTATTTTTTGTTTATATTTTAGAAAAAAGGGTTCTTTTTTTAATCTACCTCTTTTGGAGGGGTAATTGAACCTTTAAACTGCTTTAGCGGTCTGTGCGGGACCGCTATCGAAAATTATTTTGCTTATTATACACAGTCCGACACAATTATTGACCCACAAAAAAATTTAACATTTTCGGAAACTACACTGAGAAAAATGTTTAGTATCATCTACCAAAGTTTGGTTCTCTCTACCAAATTTTTTATTTGATATATGTGCAACTAATCCGTTTGGTTCGGGCTACTAAATTTTTTCGTTGAATCATTTTGTTCGGTCTACCAAATTTTTTGTTTTGCACAACTAACTTATTGTTTTTAAGCAAACAAAAAATTTAGTTAAATGAAAATTTTTTTTTTGTTTTCTCAACCAACTTATTTTTTTGTTTCACCCTTTTCTCTTTATATAACCTACCTATGCCTACTTAAATTAATTTCTATCGCGGAAAAAACCTAACACTGCTGGGGCTCGAACCCTCAGACTACGCAACGCTAGTCGAGAACGCTGACCACTACTCTATGAATCCTACTAACAATTTGAGATTAAATCATTTTCACAATGTATAAAAGCTGGAAAAAAACTTTCGTTCTTGTAACAAGTTTTATTTATTTATTTTCACTACACAAACTTTTTTTTTTAAAAAATGTCTGAAAAACATAAAATCTTCAACACTGAAACTTCACGACGCGAACGACATATGGTTAATGTTGACATCCCGTGAATGGGAAGCGACGCCATATTTACGAGAAGAGCGCGTGCGCAATACAGCATGTCAGCTATTTAGTACTGGGAACCAAACTATTTAGTTCGTAAACATGAAAGCTTCAAATATATTTTTTGGTAGAGCCAACTAAACTTCCCGATTTATTGCCACTTTCTATTCTGTTGTGACAACCATATTTTAGTAACGCCAACTAAAAAAGCTCAACTAAATTATTTTCTTATTATTACGAAATTATTTTTCTCAGTGTAGGACTCAAAAAATCAAACTCTTAATAAAAAATAAATTTTTATGATATTTTTGAAAATTTAAAATAAAAAAAATAATATTACCAAATTATTATAAATAAACTGGATTTTACTATTTCTTAAACCCTTTTCAAAAAACTTGTACAAAGTAGAATTGATTGTATTAATTTTTGACGATTTTATAAAGCAAAAAATTAACGAAAAATTGCACACGTTTTATGGGAGTTTTACAGTAAATTTCATGGGCTTTAAGCGACCTCTAAATATTCTCTGCTTTTAACAAAAAAAAAAAAAAATCACTATACATAATAAAAAAGTTTAAATATTTCTGAGCTCACTGGAAAATGTAAAAGAGAAAATACAATAAAAATATGAAATCTGTGAATGTTAACAGAAAATATTTAAAAAAAAAAAATTTATAAAAAAAAATTTAATTTATCTTAAAAAATAAATATTAATTAATAATAATAATTATACGTTTAAAAATTATTTTAATTTCAAAAAATTAACATTATTAAATAATTGATTTGTATTGTCAATGAGTAACCAAAATTAATTTTTTTTTTTGTATTATTAACATTTTTTACTTTATATCGCTAACAAATAATATAATATTTTTTGTAAATTGTTTTGCCGAGGGATAAATTCATTATTATATACTATAATAATATTTTTTTAATTGAAAAAATTCAATACATAGTTGCTTGAAATTTTCATTTCAAAAATTATGAGATAATTTTGCATTGCAAATTCGCTACTTCATTAGCGATTCAACGATTTTTAAATATAATTTTCATTATTAAATAATATTAAATAATGAAACTGTTTTTTTTTCTTTTTTTTTTACGAAAAACAAAATTTACATTGTTTATTGAATAAGTACATTTCTATATATATATATTTTTTCTCGATAATAAATTCGAATAATATTTTATTAAAATTAATTCAATCTTCATGGCATTATTTAATTTTGTACATAATTTAAATTTTTTTTAAACTTTAAATTGAAACGAATTTTATTTTTTTTTTTTTATTATTATAAGAAATTTTTCAGAAAATTTCTTAGTAAAAATATTTTTACGGTCAACAATTAATAATAAGAATGTTCTTATATTAATATTTAAATTAGTATTTAAAAAATGTTAAATTACAGTAGTTTTTTCAATTTTATATGAATTTTAATGAAAATTAGGAAAAAATTCAAATTTGTTTTTTTTAAAGCCAATAACAATATCAAATATTAAACATTTTTGTTAAACGTTTGTTAAAAATGTTTTTCGATATTATATGATACCTATTAAAAATAATTTTATTTCTATTTTTTAAGCAAATTTATCAGACTTCAAATATAGTTTTAATTATATACATTTAATTTACTTTCATTTGGAATTTTTATATCAAACCAGATTTTTAAATTACAAAATCAAATGAAAATTTTTTCACATATTTTTAATTTAAAATACAAAAATTATTCACTGACAAAATTAAAAAAAAGACTTTCAACAAAAAATTAAAAAAATCCAATATATATATTATAGAAAAAAAAACAGTTAACCATTGTGAAATTTTAATTTTAAATAAAAATTTTATAATATAAATTTAATTGTCATATATTTTATCTTTACAAAATTAAAAAAAAATATATCTTACGTTTTTTTTATTATTTCGAATATTTCTCTCTACTCAAACTAAATAAATAAATAAATAAAAAAAAAATTAAATTAAATATGCATGAAATTTTTATTCCTTTTTTTTTTTTTTGAAAGACAATTTCAGCCGGAAGCTATTGCTCGCACACTTCTAATATAATTGACCAATGTTCGCGAACTATACGCAAAAATTTCTCTCCGCGAATGAAATATGATCTTCATTTTTATTCTGTACTGTTTTTTTTTCTTTTTTTTTGCAATATCTGGCTTAAAACATTTTCATAGCGCATTATTTTTGAACTCGTTCATCCTACACAGTAAAGCCCCCATCGTACTATTCTTCACAAAGATTTCTCGTGAGAGCGCTCGGCTATACTATATTTTAGTCAACATATTTTAAAGAGCTTTCTAAAATAAAAAAAAATAAAAAAAAAAAGAAGAAATAAGTGTCGGAAAAGTAAAGGCAAAAAAAAAAAGGCAAAGCTTTATCGCCAGAAAACCCTCGAAATTGCGCGACAGCGAATTAAATGGATGTAACACGCAAGAGACGGTAATAATTTGATATTCGCCTCTACCTTGACAGTCAGCAAGCCAATGAAAGGAAATCTCTGTCTTATATTAGAAACGAGCTGTTAATTGCACTCAAGATAATTACTTCTCACACTTTCTTCCTTTGGAGAGAGAGATAGATGAAGATGCTTCAATGATTTGAGTTCATTAACTAATAAACTAATTAATTAACCACTCGGTATCGATCGTTATATATATATACATACTATTTCAAATTGACTTTTCCTAAAATCGCACATTTTTTTAAAATTTATTTCAAAAATTCATTTATAAATTGATTCGAAAGTTATTAATTTACGTGTTTTTAAATAAGTAGTTAATAAATTAATAACAAATAATTTTGAATTAGAAACTTTTAGACAAATTCATTTTTTATCTGAGAATTATTTATTTAATAATTAATTTATTATTATTAATCAATTAAATTTATTGTATTTTATGCTAAAATATAATATTTTTGTAATCAACATTAATTTTTATTTATTATTTTGAAAATTAATTTTCAGTAGAAATAATTTTGCTATTTGTTAAAATGGAATTTTTTCTATAAAACTTTTAAATTAAATTACGTTAATTCACTAATTAATTATCGTGGGAATTTTTTTTTAAGAATTTTTTTTTTATGAAAAATTATTTAATTTAAATTTATAAATAATAATAGGTAATAAATAAATCCATACTTTCTTTGTTAATAATTTTAAAATGAATAAAAATTAATTTTTACTAAAAAAAAACATAATTGAATATATCTATATTAATAAAATTAGACTTTTGTCTGTACATTGCTTAGAACTTAAAAATTCATGTATAATTCTTCGTTTCAAATCATAAGGATTCTAAAAATAGCATTAAAAAAAATTCTGTCTGTCTGTCTGCACAATATTTTGTTTGCCAATCACGCATAAATGGCTTGACAGATTTAAGTGAAACTTGTCAGTCTTTTAGGTATTAGACTAACTTAAAATCTTAGTCATACCCCATTAAAAAATATTAACTTGAACGGAAGTTATGGCACTTTTTGTAAAAATCGAAATTTAAAAATTTTTTTTATTTTTTCGATTATTTTTACTAGACTTTTTTTTAGAAGTTTTTTGAGGTTAATTAATCGCATTTTTAGCTTAAAATTGAGAAAATAACTGATAGATACAAAATTGTGAAGAAAAATTCCAAAAATCAAATTTTTTAAATTTAATTTCTGTTATATTCTACTAAACCTTTTATAGCTATATGTTTTTGAGTCTAATTAATCAAATTTTAACTTTAGAATTAAAAAACATGACAAATATAAAGAAATGAAAAAATGTTTTTTTAGTAACAACCTTTTTATAATTATTGTTTTCGGGTTATAGATTTTTATTTTAATATTATAGTTTAAATAATATTAAAAGATTTTAAGTTGTAAAAAAAGTATAAGAAATTAAAATTTGAAAATTGGCTAAATACCAGTCTATTTGTATATATAGCTTAGAACATAAAACTTCTTAAGTAATGTTTCTTTTTAAGAAATAAAGAATCTAAAAATGAAAAAAGGTAATAGAATAATGATGCTGTTTGAAAAATTTGGTTCGAGAATTATCAAAACAAAGCTTAAACGAAATCAAATTAATCATGGTAATCTGTTAGAGATTCAAAACATTTGAAATCATTAATTACGAAGTTGATAAAGAAAAATAAAAGGTTAGTATATTTTTAGTATGTCAAGTTTTTAATAACAATCAACTTTTATCAATTTTTACTGTTCTTCTAAACATTTTCTTATAATAAAGCATTTTAAATAAGAGCGCCTTTTTCTAGCAATCAAAAAATCGTAATTGCGCAAGCGCAGTTGCGCTTGGTGACAGTACTTGGCATCTTTGGACAAGACTTGCAATTGGTTAAGTATTGTGTGCGGCTAATGAATAATAATTCTTTGGAAATAATATTTATGTTAAAAGTTATAACTCTAAATACCATGTTCCGATATTAAATTAAAATAAAATTTTGTAAATTAGTTAATATTTGTGATGGCCGACAATATATATACGTTTATAGTTTCGTAATAATATAAAACATATAACCTCACTTTTTTCATATCCACAATTTAATCTTTACACTGTAAAAAAGATACGGGTAATTAAAAGAATGCGTTTTTCATATAAAAATTTTACTACAATATGTGACATAATCTAATAAATTGTATCGAAAGAAATATAATTTGTGATGACACTTTTGATGTGTAAAAAGAAAGAGGTATATATCTCATCAGATAACAGTTAAAAATTGATCAAAAAGTTGAAAAATCAATAAAAAAAATCGAAATTTTTGAAAGTATTTGTTCTTTATCGTCATCAATTAAGAAGATACAACAAAAAATCCTTTATACAGTTGCAAAGATTTGTTTTTCAGCTTAAAAATTAAAAAAAAATTAAAACAGGGGTCAACGTCTTTTTTAATTAATTAAAATATATTTTATAAGATTATTATTTAATATTTATTTTGTACATGAACATACTGAAAAAATAATTTATTTGATTCAAATAATCGGTTGCCTAACTATTATTAAATAAATATTTACTTGAACCAAATAATTTTTATTCGAATTAAATAAATTGTATACTTGAATCAATAATTTTTGTATTTGTAACAAATACCATTTCATTGACTCAAATAATAATTATTTGATACAAATAAATATTTATTCGAGAATGATCAAGTAACCGATTATTTGAATCAAATAAATTTTTTTTCAGTGCATAAAATTAGAATAAACTGACAATAATTTCCAAACAATTAAATTTAAAAAAATTCAAAACGTAATGCCACAATATTACCAATTGTTGAAATTTTGCACCGGAATAATATCAAAACATAACCTCAATTATGGATTTGCTCCACATTTTTTTCCTCGAATAACGATACGAAAACAAAAGAAAGTGACAGCTTCGGCAGCCATGTTTATTTTGACTATTATACATATATACAGGTATAGTGGATACTGTCAGCAGTGGCGCTGTATACAAACATATTAAATCTTTAACCGGTCGGTAACATAGAAAACTATAAAAAATTTCATTTCCAAATTTGACAAAAATAAGTTTGGCATCGAGATTAGATCGAAAGTAATCGAATAACACAAAAATCTTGAAAATATGACTTATAGTTTTTTTTTTTACTATTTGGTTTAAAAAATATTAGGCTTGTTATTTTTAGTTGAAGAAAAGAAGAAAAAAAAAGGAAGGGGATTTTATATTTTAGTGCACGTCTATTGGAGAAAATTGAGCTGTTTTCAGACAGCAATGGATAAAAATTTCACGTGTGGCTATTCACAATGGTCGGTTATTCGTGTTTCTCACTTCACAAAGCTTTTTAATAATTCCCTGAGCATCCTTTTTGTATTTTGTGTTTCCCAATTTCTCTCTAGACGTTCCTTCTCGACACAAAATCGAAGGAGAAAAATGACAAGTCTGAGAAAGAAGGTGTGCGCATAATAAAAATTCAAACAAAAACCAATAACAGTAAATAATTTTTTTTATGAAAGGAAAATCGCAAATATGAAAAATAAAAGAAGTAAAATAAAATAATATTATTAAATAAATATATAATTAATGTTTAATACTAATTAATAAATACTAAATAAATAAATAAAAATGAAAAAATAAATAAATTGGAAAAAACAAGAAACAATTTCCCATGAAGAAGCAAAAATAAATGAAAAAGCAATTAAATAACAAAAAAATGAGATAAAAAAAAAGAAGAGATCCCAGCAAACACTGTTATATATCTGTTCTAGAACTGTTACAAATTTCTTGAGAACATGTTCTGTAACTGGTTAAGAACGTGTGAGTCACTGGTTACGCAAAACGTCGTACTCAGCAGGTATGTTCAGATATGTAACAAATCTAGAACGCGGTTACAAAGTCATTTGTAACAGTTCTAGAACTGTGTTGTAACAACTATGAAAAGAGGAATGTAACCAGTAAGGAACAGAGTTCTGTATTTGTTACGTAACTAAATTACGTAACAGGGATAAAAAAATATTATATATGTGTTACGTAAAAGTATCACAGTGTAGGAACAAAAATCTATATTTGTGACATAACATTGTTTCAGTATGAATATGTATCATAGTTCTTTAAATGAGAAGAACAGTATAATGTAACAACGATCAAGTGTTGTTATACATGTTGTCCCGAAATTTCCAAGACATTTGGGTATTTTGTAACGATCTTATTTTTGAGAAAAAGAAACTTAAATGAAAGATTGTTCAACAAAATCAAATTGCATATTTTAACATATTTTGCTATTCTGAACAAATTTTTAATTTTTTTGTCAAAAAGGCTATTATTACGCGATATCCAGACATCCCTAAAATTTTAGGACACCCTGTACTATTGTGGTGCATAATAAAGTTATTATTAAGTTATTTAATTTATATTTAACACATTCTTATGTCTTTAAAAAATTAAATGTAAATGTTTATATCGAGTTAATTTGCTTTGACATACTGCTTTTTTCTTACAAATGTATGCACAAATGCTTTATGCTTGTTAATATAATAGAATTTTATTACTATTGTTACTCACAAAGTTAATATTCAAATAACTATATATCAAATACACAAAACATGTCTTATTATGAAATTAATAATTTTTTTTATTACAAATTTACATCAGGGCGAAATATATATGTGACACGGACAGTTAAAAGGGACTTACGATCCGAAAAAAAGATTTCGAGAAAAACGACTTTGAAGTTTAGCAAGTTGGTTTTGATGCTTGTGAACGTTTTAATGAATTGAAACTTGTTACTCGGAGGTTTTGGGGGTCGCTGATGACGATTATGATGTTATTTTTTGAAAATTCAAAATGGCGGATTCAATATGGCGGATGACTTTTTTAAAAATTGATCAGATTCGCTTGAAATTCGTCACTCGGGGATTTTCGGGGTCGATGATTACGAATATGGTGTTAGTTTTTAAAAATTTAAAATGGCGGATCCAATATGGCTGAAGACTTTTTTAAAAATTGATCTGATTCGCTTGAAATTCGTTACTCGGGGGTTTTTGGGGTCAGTGATTACGAATATGATGTTAGTTTTTAAAAATTCAAAATGGCGGATCCAATATGGCGGATGACTTTTTTAAAAATTGATCGGATTTGCTTGAAAATCGTTACTCAGGGGTTTTTGGGGTCGCTGATTACAAATATGATGTTAGTTTTTAAAAATTTTAAATGGCGGATCCAATATGGAGGACAACATTTAAAATTTGTTCGAATTTGTGTAAAACTCAAAAATTTCGTTGGATCTGCCATTTTGAATTTTTAAAAACTAACATCGGATTCGTAATCAGCGACCCCAAAAACCCCCGAGTAACGAATTTCAAGCGAATCAGATCAATTTTTAAAAACGTCATCCGCCATATTGGATCCGCCATTTTGAACTTTTAAAAACTAACATCGTATTCGTAATCAGCGGGCCCAAAAACCCCCGAGTAACGAATTTCAAGCGAATCCGATCAATTTTTAAAAAAGCCATCCGCCATACTGAATCCGCCATTTTGAATTTTCAAAAACTAACAGCGGATTCGTAATCAGCGACCCCGAAAACCCCTGAGTAACGAGTTTCAAGCGAATTTGACAAATTTTAGAAAAGTTTGTCAAATTTGATTTTGTTGTACTTTTTTTTTGTCAAAGTACCTAACTTTGAAGTGAAATTGTTAAAAAAACTAATGCAGCTAGAAAGCTGCGGTTTAATGCGTTGGAAAGAGCGGCTTATTTACTATAAGAATCAATAAAAAAATGAAAATCGATTTTTTCGGACCGTAGGTCTCTTTTAACTGTCTGTGTCACATATATTTACAAGTATAAAATATGCATCACACATTCAACATCAAATTAATTATTTACGTGCAGAAGTGGAATAACAATGAAGCTATCATTTTGATTAATTTTGAGTCACTTTCTTTTAATGGCATTAACATGAATTATTTGGTTCGGAGAAAGTGTTTCAGAATTTTTAATGTAAATTAATAGAAAAAGAAAAAAGCTAAGATAAGCAACTACTATCTTGGATATAAAACCACATATACGGCACTGTCAAATTTAAACTGTTCAAATTTAACTTTATATTTAAGACAAAGGACAGCTACATAACATTGTTCCGACACAGTTCTAGAACTACGTTGGAACATCACTTGCAGATTATTTGTGACTAACGTGTTACAGAAATGTTACGTAACATTGTTACAGAATTGTTCCGAATTGTAGTAACAAATGTCTTCCAGAACTTAACAGCAACAGAATTTCAGAACAGCTACATAACATTGTTCTGGCACAGTTCTAGAACTACGTTAGAACGTCAGTTACAGGTCACTTGTGACTATTGTGTTATAGAACTGTGACGTAACATAGTTACAGAATTGTTCCATTTTGTAATAACAAATGTTTTCTAGAACTTAACTGCAACAAAATTTCAGAACAGATACATAACATTCTTCTAGCACAGTTCTAGAACTACCTTGGAACGTCAGTTACAGATCATTTGTGACTTTCGTGTTATAGACATGTTACATAACATTGTTATAGAACTGTGACGTTATCATAATATAGAACAGTTCTGTCACTCTTTTGTAACAACTGTTCTGTAAAACTGTGACATCACTGTTATAGAACATTTATAGAACGTGTTTGCTGGGGAGAGTGAATTTATCAATATATATGTAGTTTTTTTTGTCATGAGAAAAATGAACGTTTCTACTTTTTCCCATTGTTGTGAAAAGTGGTGAGATTATCATTAATAGTGTATATGTACATGGGGGAATGTAAATGTTGACAAAAGTGAAAAATCCCACATTTAGCAGTCAACGGAAACGACTGGATAATGGAAACGGCGCCTATATACACGTTAGTCGTCTCGAGACTCATTCTCCAGATTTCATCGATTTATGACATTGATGCTTCCACTTTTTTTCTCAATTGCAAACAATTACATCGATTTTTTCCCAGTCATATCACAATCATTTTTGTCGACTATTGTCATTTAATTGAATGTTCAGACAATAAACTATACATATATACGTATACATGCAATTGTTCCAAAAATATTTTCTTTCAAAATTGTTTTTTTCTAAAAATATTTTTAAAACTTCATTGATTTATTTATTTCTACTACTACTATTAGTTTTGTATCAAAATTTATCACTGAATAAAAAAAATTTGTAAATTTTTTAATTATAAAATAATAATTAAAAATAAGTTTTTAAAATATAACATAGAAAAATCAATTTACTTACTATAGCAATTAGAAAAAATTTTTCTTTGTTGAGTGGGACTCACCTGTAACAAAAAGAAAATTATTTTTTCATTAGTTCATAATATATAAATTTCTCACTTTTTTTTTTGAATATCAAATGAATTTCTTTTTTCATATAAGTCTTTAAACAAAATCTTATGATATTTTTTAAAAGAAAAATTTTATAGCTACTGAAGAAAATCTTATTCTAAATTCCTTTTGAAGAAAAATCTCTCCTCACGTTTTTCTTTTAAGAAAGTTTTTTTCAAATATTCTTTTTTTTTTTTATTCTATATATAAAAATCCTTTTTCCGTGATTTACTTCTTGACGAGATGAATAAACTTCAAAACGTGGGATTTGCATATAATTTTATTTATAAATAAAAAAAATTTACCACAATACTTTTATTTTGAGAATAAAAATATTGATTATTTGAAAAAATTAATTTCCATATTCTCAAATTTTATTATTATTTTTTTTTTAAGATATTAAAATGCGCGCCAACTCTCATTATTTTCCACTTTAATTGATTAATTTTTTAAAGGCTTGCAAGTATTATAATTTTATCTAAATTTTGAGGTTATGTTCGTTTCATGCTTAGGGGAATTTAAAGTTATGTTTGTCGGACATAGCCTCAAACCCCCAACGGTCCCTTGACCTATGTTCTTGAATTTTGAGGTTATATTTGAATCCTGGAAACCTATGTCCTAGAATTTTGAGGTTATGTTTGATCTCTGACCTTGAATCCTGGAACCCTATGCCCTTGAATTTTAAGGTTATGTCTAATCCATGACCTTAAATCCAGGAGACCTAGGACCTTGAATTTTGAGGTTATGTTCGTTTTAATACTAATGTAGGTCGTTCTACGTTAATTTGCCTGTGGGTTTGAGGTTAAAATCAGAACTAAAATATAATATGGGTCATTCCATGTCAAGAGTAACCAACCTAACCTAACCTTGTCAAAAACATGGGTTGGCTACACTTGAAGAACTCGAAGAATGTTTCCAAAAACTTGAAAAAAACATATTCGAACAATATTTTAGGAAAATAGTTGAATAGTTTTAAGAAAAAGTTAATTAATTACTTTAGCTAAATTATTAGGTCTTCCAGTTGACAACTATTAGTTGCCATAACTAACAGCATCCAGCTAACATCAGTTAGCAAAAATAGCTAATAAAATTGCTATTCATATAATAGCAATTAAAATTAGCAGTATCAGCTAACTTTTTTTCTCCCAGTAACTGGAATGTAATCTGTCATAAAAATTTCAATTAAAAAGGAAAAAATTATTTTTAACTTGGAAATCGTCGAATTGGAAACAAAAACCTCAACTGGAAAAATGTTTATTTTAAAAAAACTCGAAAAAAGAAGTTGATCCAAGTTTTTTTTCACACACCCGATCGTAGTACGTTCAATTCCCTAAATCATTTTTCTAGCTAAGAAACACTTTACCATAAAATTGTTCTCCTTTATAGTAAAAGAAGAAGAAGAAGAAGAGGGAGAAGAAGAAAAGAAGAAGTTGGCGAGTGTTGGAAAGGACCTGACCGAAAAGAAAAAAGAAAAATCGAGTATATGTATATATATATATATACACTAGTGTGAAGAACGTAGCTTTAGAACCGTTTTGATTTGTCGATTCCTTCGTCTACTTCCATTTCTTCTACTTCCTGGCGACGACCTCTTTTCTCTCGGTTCTCTTATTAATTCTTGAGGCACGCTCTTTCCCTTTCTTTTCCACCTTTTTACTCGAACCTCGCTTTAACTCACCTATAAAGTTCGTGCCTTGCCAAGTTCAAACTAATACTGACGTTTGTTAGCATAAGAGACATTTGAGGTAGGTAATGTCCTGACGCAAAAAAAAAGTAAAAAATA
This sequence comes from Leptopilina boulardi, assembly GCF_019393585.1. Lineage (NCBI taxonomy): Eukaryota > Metazoa > Arthropoda > Insecta > Hymenoptera > Figitidae > Leptopilina > Leptopilina boulardi. The sequence continues at coordinate 1,461,500 of NW_026137813.1, forward strand.
AATCACGTTTAAAGAAGAAAAAAAAATTGTGCTCCAACTTTTGTCATTCAATTAAGAGACAAAAAAAAGTGCGGATTTACTTCAACTATTAATTATGACATCGAATTTAATTTACCTTTCACCGGCAAAATAGAAGGGGGGAAAAAAAAGTTAAAATTTTTACCAACGCTATAATATAATAGATGAGTTTTATTAATTAAAATTTATTTTTTTAATTTATTTCTATTTTTTATAAACTAATAAACTAAATTCTTATATTTAAATATTTTTTTTTAATAATAAATATTATTTAAATTGTCGACGGTTATAATTTTACAATAAAATTAAAAAAAAAAAAAAAATGGAAAAACTAGAAAAATTTTTGAAACTTTAAAAAAAATTAGACAGATATAATGTTTAAAGTTTGTAACAAAAATTGGCAAGTTTATTTTGATTTAAAAGAAAAATTGAATCATTTTTCTTTATTTTTACAAAACTTCATGTGTATTTTGACCTGTAGTTGTTACAGTTTCGAGTTAGATGTTTCTATTTTTTTTTATATTTCTTTTGCAGTTTTTCAAAGTATTTTTTTTTTCAGTGAAATAGGGTACATATAACTGTCGACAATTTAAAAAAAAAATTTTCAGCAAAAAATTCTAGAAAAAAAAGTGTTTTTTGAAAATATTAGAAAGTTAAAAAATAATTTCTGTCTTATATGAAGAAAAAAAATTTATCCAAATTTGAATTGGAATTCCGGTATGGATTTACCAAATCAAAATTTCACGTGGATCATGATTTTAAATTTTTATATTATAAAAAAATGTAATATCTAAATAAATCTATAAAATAATAAATAAAAAAATTTATTTCTAACCTTAGCCTGCTAATGATGTATATCATATATTTCGGACGATAAGGTATTCTGGAAACACACTTGACTTAAAAAAAATTCAAACATTTTCGATACCACACGTTTCGAAGATTAAGAAATAAAATACTTTATCTAAAAATTCCATCAATTGCGATTTTAAGAATTTCATACACTCCCGGAAAAAAAAATTTTGCTAAAAAAAAGTTTAACACTCTAAATTGTATTCATTCGCGAATTAAAAGATTCTAGCACTCTCGAAGCTATTCACTTCCAATACGTGAAAATATCGAATAAAATACGATGAAAGAAATAAATGTGTTTTAACACGCGTCTAAACAGGTCAATGCACGAATTGCAACTGAGTGAATAATTATTATGTTTGAGATTTTCTGTCTACTTTGTTATGACCTTCGGCTTTAGGTATACCCTTTGTATTTCAATGTAAACATATTGTATACACAGCTTGGTATGTAAGAATAAAAATAAATTTCAAAAATCGCTTCCACAAATTTTCAAAATTTTGAAATTATGTTTTTTAAATTTAAATTTTTTTGCACATATATAAATAGAACAGCTGTTCCTTATTATATTTCATTGAAAGATTTTGAAATATTTCAATGGTAAAAAAAAATACATGAAATATTGGTGCAATTATGTAAATGTCTAAATATGAAGAAATATTACAGCAAAAGTTGTGCAAATATTACGCTAAAATTTTTGCTGATGAAAATATGTAAAAAAAAACAAATTACAGCAATATAAAAAAATTTCTAAAATTCATTTTTATTAATAAAAAATATTTTTTAGAAATTTTTATTATATTTCACGGTGGGTTTTAAGCGATTATTATGAAAAGTCAAAATTACCAAGATTTTTCTTTTGGAATGTTTTCTACAACAAAAAAGAAGATGTTTGCAACAAAAATGAAAATCATCCATCGGTCCCTTTTTGAGAAAATTGATTTTTTCTACAAAATCGCATAATTTCTCGCTTTTGAATAGTTTCATGCAAATAATGTTTAAAATTGCATATAATTATATATATATACTCTGTTCCAGGAGAGATCGATATTTTTCTGCGCATCTTGTTGTAAAAGTGTGTATTTTTTAGTGAAAAAGGCGTTTTCTAGATTTTTTTCTGAAAAACATAGCCAAGGATATAAAAAGCATTGTAACATGTATTGCTTTTCCTAAAACTAAAATCAAGCAAACATATTTAAAATTTTTGTGACCTACGAGCCTGGTCTCCAAAAGGCAGTCGGAAGGGTCTTTTATGGTTTTATGGCTTTTCATTGCAAAATTAAAAATTGTTGGAATTTAAAAAAATAATTATATAAATATTATATTTGCAATGTACAGGTTAAAACAATTACAACGGTATAAATTTTTTTGCAAATACTATAAGATTAGAGTTTGTACATAATATGTAAATCATGACATTGTCTAACTTTTCCAAAAGCAAATTTTAATATTTAGACGTAAAAATTTATATCGTTGGAATCGTCAAAATCTGCAAATGGTAAATTTAATATTTAAAAAATTATTTTTTTGGATTTAAATATTTTTTATTTTGTACCATAATGGCATAAAATCTAAACGACCCTAAAATGGATAAAAAAAATTTAGTTTTCAATAAACATGTTTCTTCAAATTTAAAAGAAATTGAAAGAGAAAGCTTATTTGCTGAAACGTAAAATAATATACGCCTCCTTTTATAGTTTTCTGCGCGTAAAGGGCCCAAATTCGTCCTGAAAAATATCGATTTCTCCTGGAACAGAGTATATATATATATATATAATTATATGCAATTTTAAACATTATTTGCATGAAACTATTCAAAAGCGAGAAATCATGCGATTTTGTAGAAAAAATTAATTTTCTCAAAAAGGGACCGATGGATGATTTTCATTTTTGTTGCAAACATCTTCTTTTTTGTTGTAGAAAAGATCCCAAAAGAAAAATCTTGGTTATTTTAACTTTTGATAATAATCGCTTAAAACCCACCATGTATTTATTATTTAATAATATTTACTATTTCTTATTTTATGAGATATTCATTAATTTATTAAGTTTTTATTACATTAATATATTTATTATTTAATTTGTATTTAGTAATTAAATTTTGAAAAAGAAGAAAATTTTATTCCTTTAATTACATAGTAACAACAAAATTTCAATTTTTATTTCTGAAATCGCTTAAAGTGATTCATATAGGTTTTTTGCCTCTAAACACGAATCCGTAAGGGCGGAAAAAAATGAAAAATCCATTGATTTTATTTAAAACTTATTACTTAGGAGTTTTTGAAGTAACAAGTTACAAGTCCAATTAATTTTTAATTTTGTCATCCGCCAAATTGGATCCTTCATTTAAAATTTTAAAAATCTAATGCCAGATTCGTCATCAGCGACTTCAAAAACCCCTAAGTAACGTATTTCAAGCAAATCCGATCAATTAAAAATTTTTTTTCCGCCATATTGGATCCGCCATTTTGAAAATCTAATGCTATATTCGTAATCAGCGACACCAAAAAACCCCCAGTAACGAGTTTTAGGCGAATTAAAGCGATTTTCAGAAAAATCGTCCGCGATACTAAATCCGCCATTTTGAATTTTAAAAATCTGACTTCATATTTTTAATCAGCGACCCCAAAAACCTTGAACAAAGTTATGACTTTTTTTTATAAGTAATATAGTTTAATTAACAATAACAATTTTGTTAAAAGCATCAAAAATTTAAAAAAATTTAAAATTGTAACAGGTCTTCGTCGCTTGGGTCAAAAACCGTGTATTCCTGTGTTATGGACCCTGCTCTGAATTATAACAGTCATATTAATCATGTAATTAAAAAATCATCAAGAGCACTTGAACATATTGTGAAATTTGGCGCAGATTTTCATAATCTTCGGATTCTTAAAATATCATTTTTTTTACTTGTTAGACCCCATATCGAATGCCTATCAATTATCTATATTATCCTCAATATATTTATCAACAAGATAGTTTAGAAAAAATACAAAAAAAAATTTTTAAGATTTGTCGCAAGACAGCTAGATAATGTACCATTCAATTATTTTAGTCACGATTATGCAGAACTGCGTTCGATTACAAAAATCCCAACTATTTATAACAGATTTCTAAAGTTAGACCTTCAATTTCTTTATAATATTAAAAACAGTAATATTGATTGTCTAGAATTATTATCTCAGATCTCGTTGATGACTCCGCTTACTTGGCTTAGAAATCGACAAACAAATAGATTTACATTTAAAGTTCAACATTCTCGTACAAATCTTGACAGTAATTCACCTATATGTTACGCATTTGTCGTGAGGCAAATAGTGCTTATGCCACAGAAGGTCACCAAAAGCGATTCCACAAGTAAAAATAATATACCCTGAAATTGTTAGCATATATACATACCCAAGCAAAAATTTCTGTCTAACATATGCCAGTATTTGTTCAATACACGGAAAAAAGAGGTTTGGTAAATATAAGTAAACTGAGTTCGGTTGACTGTAGAGCAGTTGTTGAAACCAAATGAATAGTTATCTTAACCTAAGTGGTTCGGTTGTTAGAACTAAACTCGAATGGTTGTTTCAGTTCGGTTATTTTAACCGAAGTTAGGTTATAACAAACAAACACTTTCCAACAAAACGATTTATGTCATTCACAGAAAATTAAAAGGCATTAAAATAAGCTGCAACGCTTATTATTTTAATCCAATTTTGCTTATTTTAATCCATTTTGGTATTAAAATAAGCAAAATTGGATTAAAATAATAAGCGTTGCAGCTTATTTTAATACCTTATAATTTTCTGTGTTCCCACTACTTTAAAAGTGGGACTTAGAAAATTTTTATGGTACTCCTTAACTTGAAATCGGACTGTCACCATCTGGAAGCAATTTAGACTTTATCCTTAGCACGTCGGGGATCGCCTGACCGGTTGATGTTTGATTTTTAAGACATTTTTCTTGCAAGGATTTATTCCTGGAGTAACGGCACATTTTTTTAATTCGTTATTCAATACAAAAAAGCTTGTATTATTTGTGAATTAATTAATTAATTTAATTTCAATTAATTCATTTCTCTATTTTAAAGACTAATTGTTTAAAATATTAGTGAGAAGTGATAAAGTGAATAAATTAATTACGTTCGACTTCTTAGTGAATACAAATATATAGAAAAATTCAGAGGTGAACTCTTAATGTAGAGAAGAAATGTGCGTTATTTAAGACTTGTGTGAAGAGTGTATTGTTCCTTCTTTTAAAGTTATTAAAAAAATTTTGATAGTTGATTCTAATGTTAAAAAGTATGTCTAATTTGTAAAAAGTTGGAAAATCTCGGTTTTGACAAAAGTCTTGAAGCCTATGAAATGCCAGTTATTATTAAAAACATTCTTAGCAATGGTAAAAAATTTGTAAGTCTAAAATGTATATTGTAAGTAGCTACTTTTTTAAAAATGGAAAATAAAAATAATAGTATTAGAAATGTAGCGTTTTTATTTTTAATTACATTACTCCCCTTTAAAGAAAACATCCTTAATTTTTATTGGTTTATAACTTAACAGTTTGATTGCTTCAACCGAAAAGTCTGATTGAAACAACCGAAAAGTTTGATTGAAACAACCGAAGAGTTGGTTAAAATAACGAAAAAGTTTAGTTGAAACAACAGAAATGTTGGTTGTTGTAACCAAAAAGTTGGGTTGAAGTAACCGGAAAGTTCGGTTGAAATAACCTGAAAGTTCGGTTGCAATAACTAAATTTTTATCATAATGTCAACCGAATAGTTCGGTTGTTACAACCAACTTTTTTGTTATTTCAACTAAATTAAGGACAACTTAACTCGATTGGTCATCACAACTGCTGAGTTCGGTCAGGTCAATACCAAACGAAAAGTTCAGTAATTGCCAGTACTGACGCAACACTGCGCCGGTTGTAAATTTTTGCTTGGGTATTTTCAAGGACAACTAATTTTCCTCTATATATTTACAGCAAAATAAAAATTAAATATGTTTTTCCAAGAAATACAAATTTCACCGCGGGGCACAGTGAATAAATTAGTAATTTAAATGGCCAGTAAATTAAGACAATTAAAATGAAATAAAAGGAATTTTGAAGAAACGAACATCTTGAATATTTATAGAGCCATTATTTTTGTCTGAGAAAAGTCTCCTCTTGCGCTCTGCATATATATAGAGATAATAATATTCATCCTTTGCAAAGGCCGATCAAAGCTCTAGAGAGAGAGAGGAAAAAAAGGGGGGGTTAGCATGCCATGGATCGATCCTCAATATCTGGGTATTAAACATACATATGCATGTCGATAAGTTAGAAGCGGTAGTAGAGAAAAGATAGAGAGGAAAATATAGTGGATAGATAATTCCTAGGTACTTTCTTCCTATATACAATATTTTTTCTCTCTCTCTTTTTTTTCTGTAAAAGTCATAAAAAGAGGATTGGCAGTTTTTACAATACGAAATTTAGTTTCTCTCTCGACATATCGATACGTTGGACAGAGGGAGACATGGGGAGGGTGGGGGGGGGGGGGGTTGGAAAACATTTTGTACAATGCTCACTGAATGCGGGTGTATTTCTCGTTTGATTTAATTGGACGTGCTATTTAATTGAGCGATAACCCATGTTATATATGCTCGCCTTGCACGCGAACTCGTGTGTCGCGAGACAAAGGTTTCTCTCCTCTAAAGCTCCTGTCGATATGGTCTTCCATCTAACGACCTGCCTGCCTGCCTGACACTCCGGCGCAATGCTTTAGCGAAGCGTCAACGCCATACCATGGAAATAATCAACTCGTGTGCGCACTGCTGAGAGAATTTCAGTACCAGGAAACCGAAAAGCGTTGCGCTTAATTTTCAATTGACAGTCACAGATGATTGCTCAGTATTTTTGGCCTTTTGTTTCGGTGAAATAACTCACAAACTAAACTTGACAAATACATACATATAAACGACTAGTGTTCGCGTTCTTGTTATTTGTCAAAATGTTGTAATTAAACACACACACACACACAATAATATGGAAATGACGCGCGAATGAACACACACCGGTTGAAACAGCGGTAAACTACTAATTATTGCAACAATATATATATGAGTCAATCAATTATAATAATAAATTATTCTGGTTTCCTGTATATGAAAAATTAGTAGCATTCATCTATACATATATACAACTGTTGCACACTTGTTGGGATAAACAAATTCGGATAAAAATGTAATCTTCTTTTGAAAAAATCATTGTATTCTATGAATTAATTAAAGCGATTCATTACAACAATAATTTGGTAGGAGATTTCTGATTATATAAGATTGTTAAAAAAGCGAATGATTGCATAAACAATCATCAAGAAATTTAATTCCTAATAATCCAAAATCTAGATAAAGAATCAAAATTTTATCTATAGTACAAAATCCTAAGTCAAAAAAAGATTTCTAGAATTATGCATAATTTTTATTCCCTAGGTTTTTTTTATTCTTGGGAGAGGCGTGCGAAAGATTTTCTTTTTCAAATTCACAAATACTTTACAAAAACCATAATAAAGCAATTATTATAGAGATATGGCATTATCTCCCGAGTTTTGTTAAATTATTTTTTACATTAATATTCAATTAATATTTCTTTGTTATTTTAATTTTATTTTAGTTTGTTTATTTAATTATAAAGCTTTTATATATTCTTATATTTTATCATAAATATTCCCGGATTTTATTTAATTTGTTTTCAAAATCGTTACAATACTCGAGGATCTTAATCCTTAACTTGCTGCTTCTGTCCACAGATATGAAACTTTGAAAGGAAGGACACATCAAATTATATAGTACCTTGAAATACTAGTGGAAAATTTTCAAGTTGAATCCTGCAACAAATTCGTAATTAAGCTAATCTGTAAGGGATCCAACTACATACGTGTTACAAACGACTGTTTGACAAATGTTTTATTGTACTTCACTTCTATCTAGATCTCTTGTCTTTCATTCACGATTTCTACTTCTAGGGCGTTACTCTACCTTTTTTTTAATTTCTAAATCAGATTCGTCATTAAACCAAAATTACAACTTCCTTTCAAAATTTTTTACATTTCCTATATCGAGTTCCTAAGATTACGCAAAATAACTTTACGTGCCCTTCTACAATCCAGACACACAATTCCGGAGCAGTATATTAATTGAATAAATTGATTATTAATAACACACTTGGAAAGATTCCCCGGAAAGTGCCCCCTGGAGGTTCTATCAGAATTCCGTCGGAATTCCATAAGAGTTCCAAAGAATTTTCGATAGGATTCCGACGGAATTAGGACTCTAAAAATTTAAAAAAAAAATTAATCGGAATTCCGTCGGAATCCCATAGGAAATTCTTTGGAACTCCGATGGAATTACGTTGGAAATTCCGGCGGAATTCTGATAGAACCTCCAGGGGGCACTTTCCGGGGAATCTTTCCAAGTGGGAAATTAGTTCAATAAAAATTTTCAAAAATATAAAAACCATAAAAAAGACATTGTCGTTAATAAATTAAAAAAAAGAAATTCTACAAAAAAAATGTACAGTAGAAAGTTATATGTGCATCTATATATAAGATTAGGGTTGTCCAATTCATATCTCCTGCTGATGTTTATAGCCCTGCATATTTTTACTGGCAATATGTTGCAGGCGATCCACAAAAATTGACTTATGCGAATTTTACGATGCCGGTAGCGTTTCGCTGATTCTGTACGCGAGCTTTTTCATCGATGGGAATGAAGGAATATTTCGCTCCTTCTCTCTCTCACATACACATTTGCAACGTATATATTTTGAACTGCATTTATACCTCAGACCATCTCTTTACTATATATACCGAATATGGACTATCCCTATATTCCATTGAGAGATATGGAGATATTTTGGATAGGTGGCTCGCACTCGCGCGTTATGTATGTATATAACGATATAACTTGAGAGTCTATGGACGCATTACACTGATCGCGTTTACGTTCAGTTTCTGTCGAACAGTGGGTGATTTATCTGTCATGTTCACGTATCTTCAGGCCATGTCACTCGAGCTGTCCAGTTCGAATTGCGTAAATGCGGATCAAACGCATCAGTCGCACCAATATACATATTCTGTGCGTGCGTGTATATATATATACACACATTTACGATGAGCTTGGTGATATAAACATATATATATATATATATATAATACCCATATTGTATAGATGAGTGGGACATTTAAACACACGCATTCAGTGGGAAATATACATGCGGCTCCGTGTTTGGCGTTTCTGGCACGCGCGCTCACCTCATCTTCGATCTAGTAATTGCTATAGTTCCATTGACGATATAATTGCGTCATTGATTTCGTCCGTTTGACCACTGACACTTAATTACCCATGAGGATTATTCGACACTTTGGTTCTGACTCTATTGCTAATGGATTAGGTCTGATTAATAACTATTCACACCTTGTTTTCATCAACACATCGCGCAGCAGTATAAAAGGAAATTAAAAAGAAATGCATTATTTTTTTTTTGCTTTTTAATTATATACTTGCAATATTCCGCGTGAAAAAAAAGTGTTGCTTTCTCAAAACTCAATCGAAGCTGGATTAAGGCTAAAAAGACTGATCCGTCTTTTTTTTAAATACAAAATAAAAAATTTTAAATGAATAAAATCATAAAATAAGAAATAGTGGTTATAATAAAGTGTGGATAACTATTTAAATTTTTTAAGAAGATTGACTGATACTATACTAATATCTGTTGTAAGTTATTGTCAAGTTATTATTCAGCCAGCGTCGTAATGGAAAGTTAAAAAAAGTTACATAATTTAAATTAAAGTGATTTTCTATACAATGGTTAAATGTTATCTGTCCCTTTATGTTTATGAATTTATAATAAATTTTGAAAATAACAAAATAGACTAAATATTTTCATGTTTACACCTTTTTATCTACTTTATACATTTTTAAATGTCCTAATTTTTTTTTTTTTGAAATTAAGTAGTGTATTAAAATTAACGTTTTACTTAACCAGTTTCTTAATATTTGATAAAAATTTATTGTCTGCGCAACTGGGTTAATTCTTTTTATCTATGTAGACTCTATAAATTTAATTTTACAATTGTATCAATAAATTATTACACATAAAATCCATTTTATTTAAACAAGAAAAAAACATTTTAAATTAACTATGTATGCATATATAGTGACAACAACTCAAGTTGTGATATCAGTTGTAACTCTCATGGGAAAATATATATAATTCAACATATTATTTTGTGTGAGAATAATTAACGACACATTAATCAAATTATTGAACTTTACAGCGTTTCTTAAGCAATATAAGGTATGAAAATATTTTTTAAAATCTTTGTTTATTCACTCTTTCGTTCTTATATTTTGCCAAATTTAAAGTAAATTTTTAATTGATGCATTGCTTTTCAATACTTTTATCAATAGCGTGAAAATTGTTGATTAAAAAAAAAATACATTAATGTTTTATAAATTTAGTAGTTGATAATTTGGAATAAATATGAATTCAATAGTTTTAAAGAATGTTTTTCTGGATTTAATAGCATATTCTTTACAGTGTTATTTGGAGAACTATCAAAAAAATATAATTACCTTATTATTTAACTCGTTTAAAATTTTCCGAAAACATAGATTCTTCATACGTATATCTAAATTTAAATTTATATAAAAAGTTTTATTTATTGTTCAATAACAAAGTAATATATTTTTGCAGATATTACATTTTTCTGTCTTTTCTATTGAAAAAAATACAGTGGCAATTTTAACAAACTTTAATAGAATTTGAACATTTATAAAGTGGTAAATATAAACTCTATACTAATAAAACTCAACAATTAATAATGGAAGCAATTATAAATCCACTAGAAGCTGTAAAACTTATACCAATCTTCAATTACATTAATATACTTAGCGATTTTTTATACTTTGAACATTACCTTGAAGAAATCGATCAAAATAAACAGATACCAATTGTTAATGCACTTTATGAATATTTAGATGACCATCAGAATAATAAATTCAAGAAGGCTGAATTAATTAGAGCTTTATTACAAGGAAGTGATATGTATGGAGCAAACATCGGCGAACATGTTGATGTCACTTTTGTTAATGTGATGTTCGACTATATTATTAGTTCTCTTGTATTTGACAAGTATGGTAATATTTATGGGTTTTTGGCAGATGTATTTTGTAAAGTAGAAAATTTACAATTTGAAAAAGTATTAAATATAATAAGGATAAATCTTCAAAATGCATCTTTTGACAATGAATATGGCAGTAGTTCGACTCTCAGTGATTTATCAGTGGCAAGAATATACAACGACATAATATTACCTCTCTTTCCTCAACCAAATGATAGTCTTAATTTATTGTCTCTTGATTACATTTATGCACAAGCTGGTTCAATGTTTCTACGAGCAGGTAGAATAAATTCTAACAATTACATAAATTTTGAAAGCAATACTACATATCTGACTGAGGATAATTTATTTAACGAATACCTAGTAATAGGACATGTAATTGAAAGCTTCATATTAACTGATGAGAAAAATGTTGATATGTTAAAAGCTTTTGCTCTTCCAGCTCTTACGTATTCCATTTTCAATTACAAACATTTATTTGCCAATGATAATACGGCAAATTTAATATCCGATTCAACTTTCTGGCATTCGGCTTATGTTTATTTATTTCAATATACAACTGCATGTTTTGATGCTATTGAAGATAAGTTGAAAAATGACTACACATTAAAAATATATAGTGCACTTCTTAGATTTCAAAGTTGTTCTGCGTTTGCTAATGATATCATTGAGCATCATTGTCCTAAATTAGACATACAGGAAAGAATTTTTAAATTTCTTTTTTTTTCGTATTATCCTTTTCCCTTTCGATGTAAAATTGATGAATCTCTACTAAATCCAAAAGAGTATTTTAAAAATCAAATGAATAATATCACAGAATTATATGAAACATTCGAATTGCAATTAGTTCAAAATAATTTTCCCAAAGCTTTATTACAGATAATTGAACGTGAGAAAGTTATTGTAAAATTATTAGTTCCTAATAACTTAGTACTAAATCATAATATCCATGAATCAGAATATTTGTCTTATGATATTTTAGAATTTTTTTTCCCCCATAATCTAAGTGCAAATTACTACATTTTGAAACGAGAAAATTCTAATGTAATATTAATCAATACAAATGATAATTCACAATTATTTCCAATGCACATTAGACAATATTTGGAAAAATTATACACAACGGCGTATCATAAAATTTTAAAAACAGCTGACGAAAATAGTATCGTATTTTTTCACAACTTAGTAGAGCATAAAAAATCGAGATTTGAATCTCAGTTAAACATTTTAAACAACTGTGAAGAAGATAAAGGTCAACTGAATAATAATTGGTGGAAAGAATTTGATTTATCATTAGTGCCATATTATCCATGTTTAGCAAATTTATCTGAAACTAATAATAGAAATTATTGTGTATCAAATAATACTAATATCTATTACAAACATCTACTTGACATCACTTCAAAAGCAATAAACAATTATTCACAATCAATTCTGTCTTCATCAGGCACAAATATAAGATCATTAATTTTAAAATATGCAAGTTTTCAAACAGTAGCTGAAATTCTAACAGAAGAACGAGAATATAGACTTACATTAAAAAATCCACTAATTAAAAATAAAATATTTCAGGATATTTCTTTAAATATAAATGATCCTGCATTTCAATTAACATTTATAGCTAAAGACGACATAAATCTGTTTAAAAGAATAATCTATTCTTTAAGAGAAAAGACTGATTTTAATTTTACATTAGTTACTAGTAGTCTTTCGATGATAACAAAATTAAAATCCAATTCTTACAAAAGCATTGGTACTATTGGTGCAAATAGTTCTCGATTAATTTTCATAAACACTTTAAATAATCGAAGTGATACTGGATATGGTTATAAGTTTACTTTTTTATCTGAAAATATAAAAGAAATTGCACAATTAAGAACTGGCTATGAATTAAAAGATCAAAGATTATTTACCCAAGGATACAAGGAAAAAGAAAAGAAAATGTATATTGCATTAAGTAACATAACTTTTCAAATTGAACCTGATCATATTATGTATGAAATTAATAATCAATTTTGGAGGAGACCAACAAGATATATATTTTCCGGAATAACGATTCTAGCTGATGATTATAATGAGAATTGTTCGGATAATAAGTATTTTGAAATGTGGAAAAATTATAATATTTGCCGAAGACGACAGCGTTTTAATGCGAAATCTATCTATTTAGAATACGCTGTAAAATTTATTCAGAAAGATACAAGTTTTTCTGAAGAACAGATACGCCATATGCTTGAAAAATATACGTTTTCAGATAATACAACTCTAATGCGTTTTGTCAATGATTTGCTAAATGACAATTCTTTTAAAGAACCTATTTGGAGTAAAAACTATATAATAGAAAATCCAGCTCTCTTAAATGAATTAAGATTTAATTTACGTTTTGAGGAACATACTACTATATCAGAATATGATGCTGAATTTAGAATCAATTATCTTTACACAAAAGCAGAAAGATATCGAATTGAAGAAGAAACATCGATAAAAAATATAGTTAAAGAATACAATGAAAAGAAATCATATTTTTCGGTTTCATTTCATGATTACTATGCAATTCGAAATTATGCTACAACAGGATATAAAAGAATAACATGTGGTAGCCATGAAGCAAAACTTATGAAAATGGCTTTATATAAATTAGCAATAAGACAGTCCGACGACGATCCATATGAGGAAATTTATTTAAAATTATTTAGAATTGAGACTAAACCAATTACAATTCGTCGAATTATGTCAACTAAAATGAATATCACTCTTCAAAAATTTACACAAGCTTCTTCTAGTGTGGACTCGGTTACAAGATTTGCTGGTTATCCACAAACTGGATATATAAACATTCTTTATGAAATGATATTTAATGGATCATATCCAAGGATAAAAATAGAACAATTTTATAACAAAAAAGAAAAGAATGTAATTCTTTTACCAGGAAGTGAATTTTTCATTGAAGACAGTACAATGCTGCAACTTGGAGGATTGGGCAATGTTTTAAAACTGAAATTAATCTTTAAAGATAATTTTAATGATAAATATGTTTGGTATAGAAATATCATGAATGAAATTGCACATATCAAGTTCTAAACATTTCTCTAATGAATTTCAGAAAACAAGTGGGACAATTAACTAAAATATTAATAAATCTCCATCTTCTTGAATAAAGGAAACATAAGTTGGATAAGGATGTAAAGCAATTTTTTTTATTGTTTTTATTATTTGCGCAAAAAATCTTTTTTTAATAAAATTGAGCTTTGGAACTAAGAGACATATGTAGACACAAAAATAAATTCTAAGAGTATCCAATATGGAAAATTATTTTGTCATTAATTATGAAAATTAAAATATTAAATACTAATACAATATTTCTAACCATGTTTAACAAATTTTTTATCAAATATCTAAAATTGAACAATATTATTAAATTCTTTTTCTATTAGATATGGAATAAATAAAATGTTTATAGAGTTTATTTACTTATGGTATAATATTGATAATATTTTAATTATATCTATACCTTGAATCATATCAGAGAATTACACGTGTTTTCTCGTAAAATACAATATTTATTAAACATCAATTATATTAACTATTTATTAAGTTAAAATAATGTTTTCCTTTTCCAATTGTATCAACAAAATTATATACATAATAAATGGTTTGTCAGTGTAAAAAAATTTGTTTAACTATTTCCCAACTCACGTAATATATGTATACATCGATAGTACCTAATAATCTCATTACTGTAAGCTACAGCGTTTGATAAACAACATCAGGTATAAAAACATGATTCAGAATTCATTTCTATAAACACTTTATTTTATTGTCCTTTACTATTTAGCAGCGATAAATAAATTTTAAGTAAAACACAATTCAAAATTTAGTTTCAATCTTTCTGCATTTGTATTCTGATTTATAACAGATTGTATATATTTTTTACAGATATTTGAATTTCACTAGACAGTGTCATCTAAACTGAAACAAAAACAGTGACAAATGAGAAATTAAAATATCATTTTCTACTTTCCAAATTTGTAAAATATAAATTCTATACTAATAAAACTCAACAAGTAATAATGGAAGCAATTATAAATCCACTAGAAGCTGTAAAACTTATACCAATCTTCAATTACATTAATATGCTTAGTGATTTTTTATACTTTGAATATTACCTCAAAGAAATCGATCAAAATAAACAGATACCAATTGTTAATGCACTTTATGAATATTTAGATGACCATCAGAATAATAAATTCAAGAAGACTGAATTAATTAGAGTTTTATTACAAGGAAGCGATATGTATGGAGCAAACATCGACGAACATGTTGATGGCACTTTTGTTAATGTGATGTTCGACTATATTATTAGTTCTCTTCTATTTGACAAGTATGGTAATATTTATGGGTTTTTGGCTTATAGTTTTTGTAAAGTAGAAAATTTAAAAATTGAAGAAGTGTTAAATACAATAAGAATAAATCTGAAAAATGCATCTTTTGACAATGAATATGGCAATAGTTCGACTCTCAGTGATTTATCAGTGGCAAGAATATACAACGACATAATATTACCTCTCTTTCCTCAACCAAATGATAGTCTTAATTTATTGTCTCTTGATTATATTTATGCACAAGCTGGTTCAATGTTTCTACGAGCTGGTAGAATAAATTCTGAATATTATCCATATTTTATAAACTATGTTGCAACACAACCTGATGATAATAATTTATTCAAACAATATTTGGTAACCGGACATCTAATTGAAAAATTACTTCTTATTGATGAAAAAAATTTCGAAATACTAAAAGCATTTGCCCTTCCTGCTCTTTCGTACTATATTGTTAATTTTAAATATTTATTTGAGTATCAACAGATGGATAATGTAATTTTAGAATCAATTTTCTGGCAGACGGCTTATAAACATTTATTTCAATATACAACTAAAAGTTTTAATGACATTAATACTATGTTAAAGTATGATTACACATTAAAAATGCACGCAACACTTTCTAGTTTTCAAAGTAGGATTGTATTGGCTAAAACTTTCATGTCGCAACATTGTCGTAATTTAAATCTAAATGAAACAGATTCTGCGCTTCAATTGTATTTGAATTATCCTAAATCTTTTCTCTGTAAAACTGACAATGTTTTACCTGATCCAAATGAATATTTTAGAGATCAAATTTATAGCATTATTCAATTATACGAAACATATGATTTTCAATTAATACAAGAGGCCTTTTCAAAATATCTAATAGAAAATCTTCAAAAAACTATAGTTACTATAAACTTAGTAACTCTTCACAATGCACAAGAAGAATCTTTCGAATCTGAACATTTGTCGTATGATCTATTGCAATTTAATTTTCTCAATAGCAACAGTTCTGATTTTTATATTTTAAAGCGAGAAGATTATAATGCAAAATTAATTAAATTCGATGATGATACACAAGACACAAAAGATATTAAGTTACCTTTAAAAGCATTAATCAATTTTTCAACATTTATAATTTTAAAAACACCTGATGAAAACATTGATGTGTTTTTTAAAAATTTAATTAAATATAAAAAAACACGATTAGAGTTTATTTTAAAAAATTTAGAATACAATAAAGGAAACAGTGATTGGTGGAAAGAATTTGGTTTCTCATTAGTGCCATATTATCCTTGTTTATCAAATACATCAGAGATAAATGATGGGAATATGTGTAAATCAGGTAACATTGGACTTTTTTACAAATATCCACTTGACATAGCTTCGAAAGCAATAGACACACATTCGCGAACTTTACTATCTTCATTGGGAACAAATATTAAATCAGTATATTTAAAAAATGCCTCTAACGAAGCAGTAGATTCAATTATTAGTAAAGAACAAAAATTTAACTACTCAATAACAAATACATTAGATAGAAAAACATTATTTGAGGATATTTCTTTACACATAAAAGATCCTGAATTTCAGTTAAAATTTATAACTAAAGAAATGATCAGTAAACTTGAAAAAGTAATTAATTCCTTAAGAGAGAAGATTGATTTTAATTTTACGTCAGTTATTAGTTGTCTTACGAAGATAACAACTTTAAAATCCATATCTTTTAGAAACATCGGTTCAATTGGTAAAAATAAAAATCGTGCTATTTTCATCAATATTTTGGGTAATAAAAGTGACACTGGATATGGTTATAAGTTTATTTTTCTATCTAGAAATGTGAATGAAACTGCACAATTAAGAACTGGCTATGAATTAAAAGATGAAAGATTATTTTCCCAAGGGTACAGGGAAAAAGAAAAGAAAATGTATATTGCTTTGAATAATACAACTTTTCAGATTGAACCTGTTGATATTATGTATGAAATTAATTATCAACTTCGAAGGAGTCACACTAGACTTTTGTTTTTTGGAGTACCAATTCAAACTGATGATTATAATGAGAATTGTAAAGATAATAGATATTTTAAAGGATGGCAATATAATAAGATGCTTTGTCATAGGGAACGGCGTTTTAGAGAACAATCTGCATACAAAAAAGAAGCCGAAAAATTTATTCATAAAAATACCAATTTTCCCAAAGAATATATAAGCGATATGCTTGAAAAATTAATATTTCCAGATAATATAACTCTAACGCGTTTTGTCAACGATTGCTTAAAAGACAATTCTTTTAAGGCACCTATTTGGAGTGAAAACTTTACAATAGAAAATCCGGAAATATTAAATAAATTAAGATACAACTTACGTTTTGAGGAACATACTACTATATCAGAATATGATGCTGAATTTAGAATCAATTATCTTTATTCAAAGTTAGAAAGAAGTCAAATTGAAGAAGGAACATCGATAGAAAATATAATTAAAGATTACAATAAACAGAAAGCAAGTTTTTCAGTCTCATTTCATGATTACTATGCAATTCGAAATTACGCTACAACAGGATATAGAAGAATAACAGGAAACACTGATGAAGCAAAACTGATGAAAATTGCTTTATATAAATTAGCTATAAGACAGTCTGATGATCCAGTCGATGAGTTTGACTTAACATTATTTAGAGTCGAATCTAAATCGATTGCATTTCTTAGAAGCATATCTCGTAAAAGCAACATAACTTTGCAAAAATTTACACAAGTTTCTCCAAGTATGAAATCGGCTACAAAATTTTCTGGTCTTCCAGCAGTTGGAAATATAAACATTGTGTACGAAATGATATTTACTGAACCATATCTAAGGGCAAAAATATTACAATTTTATGAGAGTATAGAAAAGAATGTAATTCTTTTACCTGGAAGCGAATTTATAATCGATTATAGTAAATATGAGAATATTGAAGGTTTAGGCAGGGTTTTAAAAGTAAAGCTAATATTTCAACATACTCCTAATGATAAGTATGTATGGTATAAAAATATCATGTTTGAAATTACAAATAAACTTTTAAACTATGTATGATAAATTTAGAAATTTTTTTTGTAATAATTATTCTTTAAAATAGAAAATAGTTGTAAGCAAATAGGATTTTAATTTTGATGAAATTATAAATTGAAAAATGTAACTAAATTATTTTTCATATAATGTAAATTATATCTTCGTTGTGATAGATTTAATAAAAATTCATTTATGAAATGTAAAATGGATGAACCTAAAATAAATTGTGTTATAATATATGAAAATAAATTGATACAGAAATTAGTAATACAATAAAATTTAATTTGTTCATATAGAAAAAATCTATCCGCATGCATTAAATTTTCTATAAATCTATCAAAATGTCACTACTTTTACAGAACTAGATTTCTTATTTCTTTTTAAGTACAAATTAAATTATTATCACTTGGAGCGGATTTTATCGACGTTTGACTTGGAGTTAAATTTTAATGATTAATTTAACTTGCCTTCATCTAAATTTCTCTGATAGTTAGTAATTTCAGTGAGGAGCGAAAATAATTCAATTTTTTCAATAAATACAAGTAAATCAAGCAACACCTGCTCCAATAATATTGGCCCCCTCTATATTACATTAATTGATGTTAATTTGTATACTTTTTTATATGTATGATACAATATTTTCAATAACAAAATTTTTGTTATTTTTTCAAATCCCAAAGCCGAAATTTGACTTTTTATGATCCAAAATATGTCAGAATTTGTTTTTACTAAGTTTGTACTCTTCATTATAGTAATTTACACAGTTTAGACAAAAACAAATTTTTACAAACATGAAGAATAACATTTTTTTTATTAAAGAAGCAGTGATTTAGCGAAAAAATTAAAATAGCGACCTCTAAATAACTTTTAAACATTTTGTCAAAATTCTGAAATTTATTTTGGATTTTAAGAAGTCGATTTTAGGATATTAAAAAAATTACCAAAAATTCGTTGGTACAACGTATTAAATTATCAGTTTACTTTTTCAATTGTATCAATAAAACGATAGCCATATTAGAACAGTTTATTATGTAGATAAATAAAAATTATATTCAAACATTTCCAAAATAGATATATATTCAACAATTCTAAGGTTTAGATTGCAATATTAATTCTCATATTATATATATATATATACGCATTTTAACCGCTTTATTTAAAACACATTAACTACACAATAATCCAATTATTGAAAACGTGTAGAGTTTCATAATCTGTACCAGGTATGAATAAATATGTTTCAAAATTGCTTTATTATATGCATTGTTACTATATTGCATCTAACTATGTTTAATTATCTAATACTATAAATTTTAAGTGTTCTCAATGAGTTTATTTTAAATGTAATTACGCACACAGCCACCCAATAAAAATTGTTTGAATTAGAACAGAACTTTTATTTAAACGAATTTTCATTGAGGTAGAATTATTTACTTTAATTAGAATTTTTACTTAGTTGAAAAAATATTTAATTCCAATGCTTAAGAAAAATATATTTCGAATATAATGTGACCTCATATGTGAACATAAACTATTATTATAAAATTTAAATTTCTTTCCATACTTACGAAATTTAAATCGAATTGAAGAAAGCAAATACAACTCACCTGAAACAGAAACAAATTATTTATTTAAAAATTTTGTTTTAAAAATTTTGTTTTAAAAATTCATTACCAATAACAATTTATTAATTTCATAATGAAAAGGTCTTGTATGGTTTTTTGTTTTAAATAACATATTTATTTTCTCCCCTACTTGTTATTATGTAAAACCAAAATAACCTTTTCATTATAGAATTTATTAAAAAATGATTCTAAAGAATATTTAAATATATAGAAAGAGTATCATGATTCAATAACAAAATATATATTTTTACAGATATTTCAAATTGATTAATTGGCACACAATATAAGTCATAGACTAATAAATATAAATTCTATAATAATAAAATTAAGCTTTCAAGAATGGAAACACTGATAAATCCACTAGAAGCTGTACAACTTATACCAATCTTCAATTGCATAAACATACTTAGTGATTTTTTATACATTGAACATTACCTTCAAGAAATCGATCAAAATAAACAAATACCAATTGTTAATGCACTTTATCAATATTTGCAAGATTATCAAAATAATAAACTCAAGAAAGATGAATTAATAAGAAACTTGCTAAATGAAAATGATCTGTATGGAGCAAAAGAAGACGAAGAGTTTGATGTGACTTTTGTTAATGTAATGTTCGAATACATTATTAGTTCTCTTGTATTTGACAAATATGGTAATATTTATGGTTTTTTGGGAGAAATTTTTTGTGAAGCAGAAAATTTACAGTTTCCAGAAGTATTAAATATAATAAAGCTGCATCTTCAAAATGCATCTTTTGACAATGAATATGGCAGTAGTTCGACACTCAGTGATTTATCAATGGCAAGAATATACAATGACATAATATTACCTCTTTTTCCTGTACCAAAAGATGATATTAGTTTATTGTCTCTTGATTACATTTATGCACAAGCTGGTTCAATGTTTCTTCGAGCAGGTAGAATAAATTCTAACAATTACATAAATTTAGGAAGCAATTCTGCTTCTCTAACTAACGATAATTTATTTAACGAATACTTAATAATCGGACATGTAATTGAAAGTTTTCTGCTAACTGATAACAAAAATTTTAACATCTCAAAAGCTTTTGCTCTTCCAGCTCTTACGTATTATATTTTTAATTATAAATATTTATTTACCTATGAGAATATGGCAAATTTAATATCCGATTCAATTTTCTGGCAGGCTGCTTATGAACATTTATTTAAATATACAACTAATGCTTTCAATGAAATTGAAATTAAATTAAAAAATGACTACACATTACAAATGCATATGGCACTTTCTAGTTTTCAAAATAGTGCTACATTAGCAAAAAAAAATTTGAAAAAATATTGCCCACATTTAGATGCAGAAGAGATGAATTTTAGACTTCCTCTTTATATAAATTATCCTAAATCCTTCGAATGTATTATTGGTGAGAAGCTACCTAATCTACAAGAATATGCTGAGAATAAAATTAATAATATTCTTGAATTATATGAAAAATATAATTTACAATTAGTTCAAGAGGCCTTTTCGAAATCTCTAATACATCAAATTGAAAATAGTAAAGTTATTATAAAATTACTACTTCTTAACAATACAGTTGAAAATAATGATTTTGATAAATCAGAATTAATATCGTTTGATATTTTGGAA
Organism: Leptopilina boulardi; assembly: GCF_019393585.1. Classification (NCBI taxonomy): domain Eukaryota; kingdom Metazoa; phylum Arthropoda; class Insecta; order Hymenoptera; family Figitidae; genus Leptopilina; species Leptopilina boulardi. The sequence continues at coordinate 1,483,183 of NW_026137813.1, forward strand.
TTTTTTTTTCCTAATAACATAAGTTTTAATTATTATATTTTAAAATATGAAGATTACAGCGCGATGTTAATCAATTACATTGATAATGATCATTTTTTCACAAAAGATATTAGATTACAAATTGAAAAGTTATTCAATATGGCGATACCTAAAATTTTAAAAAGAGTTGACGAAAACATTACCGAATTTTTTGACAACTATGTATGGGATAAAAAATCCCGACTTGAAGGTTATTTAGTAATGTTAAGTAATAATCAAGGAAAATATAAGCACATAAAAAATGATTGGTGGAAAAACTTTGGTTTATCATTAGTGCCACATTATCATTGTTTATCAGATAAATTTGAAATGAATTACAAAGATATTTGTGCACCAAATAATATATCACTTTTTTACAAATATCCACTTGATATATATTCAAAAACAATAGACATTCATTCACGAACTTTTCTATCTTCATTGGGTACAAATATCATATCAATATTTCTGAAAAAAGCAGGTAATGAAGCAGTAGATTCAATTGTAATTGAAGAACAAAAATATAGATACTCAATGAAAAATGTGGTAAATAGAGATAAAATATTCCAGGATATTTCTTTACACTTAAAAGATCCGGCATTTCAGTTAACATTTGCAACAAAAGACATGATAAGAAAACTTGAACAAATAATTAATTCCTTAAGAAATAATATTGATTTCAGTTTTACGTTAGTTATTAGTAGTTTTTCGAAGATATTAACTTTAAAATCTCATTTTTACAAAAGCATAGGTTCAATTGGAGAACAAAATTCTCGTTTAATTTTCATAAATACTATAAATAATAAAAGTGAAATGGGTTATGGTTATAAATTTATTTTTTTATCTGACAATAAATGTGCAAAATTGAGAACTGACTATGAATTTAAAAATAAAATATTAATTAAACAAATTATAAAATTTGAAATGGAAATATATACGGTTTTAAATAACGTAACTTTTAAACCTAATTATATTGTGTATAAAAATGATAATAATCAATTTTGGAGAAAATCCACTAACGTTTTATTCACTGGTATATCAATTCAAGATGATGATTGTAATGAAAATTGTATGGATATTAGATATTTGGAAAATTTGGAAAATATTAATATTTGCCAAAGACGACGGAGGTTATTAAACAAATATAACTACGAAGAAGAAGCGATAAATTTCATTAAGAAAAATACAAAATTTTCAGAAGAACAGATACGGAATATGCTTCGAAAATACACATTTCCAGATAATGCAACTCTAACTCTATTTGTTAGAGATTGGCTAAAAACCAAATCTTTTCATGAACCCATTTGGAGTAAGGAATATATAATAAATGATTTTGATCTCTTGGAAAAATTAAGATACGACTTACGTTTTGAGGAGCATAATACTATATCAGAATATGAAGCTGAATTTAGAATTAATTCTCTTTACTCGAAAGCAGACAGACGTCAAATTGAAAATGAAGTATCGTTAGAAAGTATAGTTAAACAATACAATGAACAGAAAGCAAGTTTTGCAGTCACATTTCATGATTACTATGCAATTCGAAATTACGCTACAACAGGATATCAAAGAATAACAAAGGGTACCCATGAAGCAAAACTGATGAAAATGGCTTTATATAAATTAGCAATAAGACAATCTGACGATCCGGTTGACGAATTTGATTTAACATTATTTATAGTCGAATCTAAATCGGTTGCATTTCTTAGAACCACACCTCCTAAGAATTATATAACTTTGCAAAAATTTACAAAAGCTTCTCCTAGTATGAATTCTGCTATAAGATTTTCTGTCAATCCAGCAGTTGGATATATAAACATTGTTTATGAAATCATATTTTCTGGACCATATTTAAGAGTGAAAATAGAACAATTTTACAACCATAAAGAAGAGAATGTAATTTTATTGCCTGGAAGTAAATTTCGAATTGAATATCATGAATTTGAGGAAATTGAAGGTTTAGGCAAAGTTTTAAAAATAAAACTTAAATTTTTACATTTTTATGACAAGTGTGAATGGTATAAAAATATTATGAATATAATTTCACAAATCAACTTCTAAACAATATATAATGAATTTAAAATTTTTTTAAAATAACTTTTTTAACATTTAATTCAAATAAATATTTATTTTTATATAAAACAAAACGTTTAGTATAGTTTAATTAATTTTTCATACGATGAAAGAATTTGATTGAGCTAAAGAATCTTTTGGTTGTTTCAACTGAAAATTTGTTTAACTGCATACCAATACATTTATTTGGTGAATTTAAACAATTTTTTTCTGAGTGTATACTAATTTTAAATATCTAAAATTGAGTGAAATAAAATAAATAAAATTTTTATTAAATTTGTTTCCTTATGGTAAATTATTAACATTATTCATCTTAAAATAATACGAGCCTTCGCTTGAGACAAAAAAAACCAGAAAACGTCTAATTATAATAAGCTGATCAAATGGAAAAATACAAAATAATTTTTATTGTAATAAATTTTAATTTTTTCAATTGAATCAATAAAGAAATATGTCTAGTAAAATAGTTTATTTGTATATAAATACATAAGTATTTAAACATATTCAATATATTATTTAAACTTATATAATTAATTATTGTATATATTATATATATAAAAAATTTTATATTAAAATACTTCTTTATCCAAATAAAAATGTATAAATAAAATGTTTACTAACGTTAGTTTGTTTATGGTAAATTGTTAATAATAATGTCATTGTCTTAACCTTGAAACAGTTCATAGACCCACACGTACCTACGCGTGCAACAAAATAATGAAGTAATAAAATTATAAAAAAAAGGATTTTGAAATATTTATTTTAGTTCCTCACAGACATAACCGTACTTTTTACTGTTTACGAATTATTTTTTTTCATTCTTTTGTAAAATTCAATTTTGTCACCGGTAGAACATGAATAGTTCAAAATGATAATGATTTTATTTTAACGAAATTTAGATGATTACATTTTTCATTACATCTAGTAAAATTTAATTAAATTTCGTTACCATATTATGACTATCTCATTGATAAATGTGAGAGAGTACAAAATACGTTCCTACGTTATGCTGTTAGATTATTAGGTTTAAATTATGAATTTTTTGGCCATCAATGTAGTAATTTACTTAAATAATTAAATATACCACCTATTGAGTCTGTTTTTTGTATAATGATTTGCTTTTGTTATATAGAATCATTCATGGTTTAATAGTTTGTCCTCTTTTGTTATCAAAAATAAATTTTTCAGTAGCGTCAATGCATCAACGTAGTCGAACGTCTCTATTGTTTTATGTACCGATTAGTAGAACAAAATATGCTCATAATTCAATTATTAATAGAAATAGTCGTGAAGACAACACTATATCTAGCAGCATAGACTTCTTAGAAACATCAGAAATGGTTTTTAAATCTAAATTGCGTAGTCTAAATTAAAAGTTTTAATTTTGTATTTCTTTTTTCTTAAGGGCAGTTAGCTTCTTAACTCAATAAAATAAATTAAAAACGACAAATTATTTGTAATTAAGCATTAGAATCTGCATAAAAAGACAAATAATTTAACACTTTGTAAACTAATAAGTCATGCTTAATTTTCTAGAATTTAAAATTCATTAATTTTCCATTCGTCTTTATACACTCAGAAAAAAATTCGTTTGAAGCAACCAAATTTTGGTTAAATCAACAAAATAAATGCATTGATATACAGTTAACCAAACATTTGGTTGCATAAACCAAACGTTTATTTAGTTCAATCAAATTTTGTCTTTGTTCAAAAAATTTATTAAAATAAACCATACAGTTATTTAGATCAAATAAATATTTATTTGAATTAAACAAATTTTGTTTGAACTAACCAAAAAATTGGGTAAATATAAAAAACTGGTACATTTGGTTCAAACATATCTTTTTTCTAAGTGTATTTAAATTTTTTTTTGAATAATTTAAAACTGCTGTAAATTACAAAAATTTATGTTAATTATAACATTCTGATTCTATTATTTTTACTTTAATCATAAATTCTATCAATTGTATCAATAAAACGAGACACACAGCTTTATTTGTATATATATAATCAAAAATTCTATGTAAATATATTTTGCTTAGGTATAAATATAGACCAGTAAATCACATAAATTTAGATCATAAAATAGTAACCCTTGTGACAAATAAAAACTTCAATTTCTTTCAATGAAATAAAACAATCTAAAAAATAATTGAAATTGAAAGCAACAACGTTTTACAAACAATATCAGGTATAAAAACATGTTTCAAAATTTTTTTCTCAGGCAATTTTTTTGTTTCAACTATTTAATATTTTTTAACTTTATTTTCAATGATTATATTATACAAATATATTTTCTATAACTTTCTAATATAATTGCAATGTAAAAAATATAAATTGAGTGTGTCGTCGATATTCCTACCGGCATAATTTAAAAATGACTTTGCCGATTAAATTAAAACTTTACAACTTCATAGATACGTACTTAGCCTAAAATCATCACTTGACAGAATTAAAAAAAGTATTAAATATTAATAGAAATATTTGTACAATATAATAATATATTAAGACATTATTATTTAATAACTACGTATTTTATTCTGCAGGTAAAATTTGAATTAAGAAAAACTTCTGCATTAAAAAGAAATAAAAAAACTGAAATAGTTTCTTATTATTTTGTAAATAGTAAGTACAAATGTTAAACTAATAAACTTAAATTCTCAATAATGGATACATTCAAAAATCCACTCGAAACAGTACAGCTAATACCAATATCGTTCTGCATAAACATTCTAAGTGAATTTTTATTTATTGAACAATACCTAGTAGAATTCGATCAAAATAAACAAATACCAATCGTTAATGCACTTTATGAATATTTGCAAGATTATCAGAATGATACATTTAAAAAAATTGAATTAATAAGAAACTTGTTACATGGAAGTGATCTGTATGGTGAAAAAGAAGGCGAATACATTGACATCACGTTTGTTAATATGTTGTTCGACTACATTATTAGTTCTCTTGTATTTGACAAATATGGTAATATTTATGGTTTTTTGGCAGATACATTTTGTAAAGCAAAAAATTTAGAAATTAAAGAAGTATTAAATAGAATAAGAACAAATCTTCAAAATGCATCTTTTGACAATGAATATGGCAGTAGTTCGACTCTCAGTGATTTATCAGTAGCCAGAATATACAATGACATAATATTACCTCTTTTTCCTGTATCAAAAGATGATATTAGTTTATTGTCTCTTGATTACATTTATGCACAAGCTGGTTCAATGTTTCTACGAGCTGGTAGAATAAATTCTTACAATTACTTAACTATTCAAAGCAATTCTGCATATTTGACTGATGATAATTTGTTTAACGAATATTTAACAACAGGACATGCAATTGAAAAATTTATTCTCACTGATGAGAAAAATTTTAATATGTTAAAAGCTTTTGCTCTTCCAGCTCTTTCACATTTTATCATCAATTCAAAATATTTATTTATCTATGAGAATATGGCAAATATAATATCAGATGTATCTTTCTGGGAAGCGGCTTTTAAACAATTGTTTACATATACAAGCAATGCTTTTAATGACATAAATTCTATGATAAATAATGACAATACATTAAAAGTAAATATGGCATTCTCTAATTTAAATAAAATAAAAGTATTTTACCGATACTCAATTGCTGTATCTTCAAATCTATTGCATACAAATACAAGTTTATTTCTGTCTTCATTGGGTACAAATATTAAATCAGTAATCCTAAAAAAATTAAGCAGTGAAACAGTAAATGATATTATAACACAACAACAAAAACCTAATCTCTTAATAAAAAATTTACTAAATAGAAGTGAAATATTTGAAAATATTTGTTCACACATTACAGATCCTGGATTTTACTTGACATTTATCACTAAAGACAAGATAAGTGTGCTTGAACAAATAATTTTTTCTTTGAAAGAGAAAACGGATTTCAATTTTACAGTATTGATAAATAGTCTTTTACAAATAAAAAATTTGACATCAAACTCTTATAAAAGCATTGATTTAGTTGGTGAAAATAGAAGACAATTGCTTTTTATTCACACTTTAAATAATCGCAGTAATACTGGTTATGGTTATAAGTTTATTTTTGTATCTGATGATATTTCAAAAATTGCAGAATTAAGAACTCTCCATGAACTTAAAGAAAAGAAATTTCTCATACAAATTAGAAATTCGGAAAGAGAGGGAAATATGTTTATTGCATTAGATAACAAAACTTTTAGTTCTGATCATGCCATATATGAAATTAATAATCAACTTCGAAAGAGTGAAAAAAAACTTTCATTTTTCGGAATACCAATTCCAGCTGATGACTACAATGAAAATTGTAATTCTATTAGATATTTGGAACATTTAAAAAATTTTCAATATGTTAATTTTTGTGAAAGGCGTTGGCGTTTATTTAAAAAAAATAGCTACGAAGATCAAGCGATAGATTATATAGTAAAAACAACAAATTTTTCTACAGAACAGGCTAGCCATATGCTTAAGAAATACACATTTCCAAATAATGCAACTCTAGTGCGATTTATCGATGATTGGGTAAAATGTTCTTTCTTTTATGAACCCATTTGGAGTAGAGAATACATAATGGATGAACCTGATCTCTTGGACAAATTAAGATACGACTTACGTTTTGAGGAACATAATACTATATCTGAATATGAAGCTGAATTTAGAATCAATTCTCTTTACTCGAAAGCAGACAGACGTCAAATTGAAAATGAAGAATCGTTAGAAAATATAGTTAAACGATACAATGAACAAAAAGCAAGTTTTGCAGTCACATTTCATGATTATTATGCAATTCGAAATTACGCTACAACGGGATATAGAAGAATAACAGGGGGCAGTCATGAAGCAAAACTGATGAAAATGGCTTTATATAAATTAGCAATAAGACAGTCTGAGGAATCGGATGAGGATTTTGACAAGACATTATTTAGAGTAGAAACTAAATCAATTTCATTTCTTAAAACCATACCTCGTAGGAACAATATAACTTTGCAAAAATTTACACAAGCTTCTCCAACTATGGAATCAGCTTTGAAATTTGCCAGTTATCCACCAACTGGTTATATAAACATTTTTTATGAAATGATATTTAACGGATCATACCTAAGGGCGAAAATAATACAATTTTGTGAGAAAATCGAAGAAAATGTAATTCTTTTACCGGGAAGCGAATTTATAATGGAAGATCGAGTATTTGATTTCGTTGAAGGTTTAGGAAATGTTTTAAAAGTAAAACTAAGGTTTCAAAATATTTTTGATGACAAGTACATGTGGTATAAAAAAATCATGAATGAAATTACTGAAATTAACTTCTAAAACATTGTGTTGGTAGGACGGAAACGTTTACAACTTCAATAATTTAGTCAAACTGACTATCTGACCAATAAATTAAAAAAAAACATGATTGGGCTTCGTCCATAAATTACATCACACATTTTTAGCCCTTTTTTGACCCCTTCCCCCCCTTTGTCACATTGTAAGTAACATCCGAAGGAACTCCCTCCCTCTAAATTACGTCAAAATTCCTAGGCCCCCCTTGAATAAATTTTTTCCAGTGGCGTAAGAACCGGGGGGCAGGGATGGCAGTTGCCCCCCAGTCTTAAAAGTGAGGTGGCAAAGGTCATGATTTGCCCCTCCAAAATATTTGACTAAAACTTGGGTAAAAAGTGTTCAAATCCCTTCACGATAAAAAAACTTTGTATAAACTAGCGAAAATAATCTCTAGAATAGTTATAAGTATAGTTAATATCGCCTTAGCGATAATCCATTTTCGCTAGAATAGAGAAAATAAAATTTTCTATGAGATTTAACTATACTAAATATATATTATGAATAGAATATAAATACCTTATCTCTGAAACAGTATTTATTTTAACTATCATGGAGATATTCAATTTCCTTAAGAAAATGAAAATAGTGACTATTTTAGATATTGTTAAACGTTATAATTAATCTATTAAATAGATTTCCTTATTCTATAAATATTGTACTTTTGTTATGTCACTGTTCATAAATTTTTTAGCGTGTTCTAGAGGTTTATTTTTGTATTGGGGGGGAGGGACAAAGCTCCAGCTTTGCCCCCCCTTGAAACAAATTCGTTCCTACGCGTCTGATTTTTCCAAAATTAATCACTTTTCAACACGTAGACACCTATACTGCCCTACAACGGAAAAAGATACATAAGCCACAAATAGGTCGAACGGAGATATTTGAGAAAAACCATTTGCATCAAAAACTTCATTTAGAATTCATTTTTTATGAATAAAAATATCCCTAATGGGATAAATCGGATGTGCTCTTTCTATTTTTGCAAAAAAAATTAATTATTTAAACAATCCCTTTTAAAAAATGCACTTGCGTAGTTTTTTTAGTGCAAATGCAACGTAAAAAGAACACAAAGTCGCTTGTGGTGTTTTTCGTTGTAAAGTCATCGAGCGGATCAAAGATGTCCAGCGAAGAATATACATAAGGGACAAGAGAGTATGGGATTAGAGTATGGCACTTGTGTATAGTCTCCACTGGACATCTTTGCTCCGCTCGATTATTTTACAAGCTAAGAAATACACAAGCGCGCTTGCGAATATCGTTCTGTAAATGAAGCCGAGCTCGGCCGCTTTTGCAACGGAAAAAGATACATAAGCTACCTCGCGTATATTCTTCCATTGTATTTTGTGACGTATTTCATGCCTCCTACAGAATTTAGGCAACGCAAAGTACCTCATGTGTCTTTTTCCGTTGTATTTTCTCATTTTTCGCGAATTCCAATATTTTCAATCTTAATTTTTTATTATAAATAATTAAAATTTTGAATTTTAATTACGATAGTCAGATGCAGCTTTTTATTACGAATCCATTGATACCAAAAACTCATTTTTGACCAAAATGTCACTTATGTATCTTTTTCCGTTGTAGGGCAGTATAGGTAAGCCTTAATCTCCAGACCTACTCTCACCAAATATATGATTTCAGACCTGTATATAACCTTAATAACTATTTCTTTAATGTCAATCACATACGAATTTTGGCGGGATATTTCAAATTTTTAATGTTACATTTTGTATTAATTATACACGGAAAAACTTTGTTCAAGAATCATTGCTAAATTTGTTCAGGAACTGAGGATATGAGAAAAATTCTTCAAAATTTACAGAAAAATACAAAAATCATTGAAGAAAATACTTGTATTTTTATTATGACATTGGAAGACTTCTTGTTAATGCCGCAATCGGAATATCTCAGTCACTGGGCGTTGAAAGTTTCTTGAACTGTTTCAGAAGACACAGTACAGTAACCAAGCACTAGGCAGAAATTGGTTGTGTCAAATAATATGTTTCCAATGCATAATACCATAAGCTGCTAAGGTAGCTGAGAGATGTAAAGCGCAGTTTTTGGACTCTCGAGGACGTGGGATCGAGTCCTCACAGAGTAAATTTTTTTTCTCGCAAACGTAAAAATTTATTCTAAAACAAGTTCAAGACTTTCTGTAGTGAGTTTAGGAAGTTTTCTTGAATTTCTCTACAATTATTATAGAAAGAATGCTTAGAATTTTTCAAAGAAAATATAAATAAGATTTCTTAAATTATTCTCATATCCTCAGTTCCTGAACAAATTTAGGAATGATTCTTGTACAAAGTTTTTCCGTGTATATTTTATTAAGTATTATGAACTTTTCCGTATAGTGTAAGTGTGACATAACACAATAAAAGACCCCCTCCTCCCCCTTTGTCACAATTAGTCACATTTTCATAAACCTCCTCCTCCCTAAAAAATGTGACGTAATTTATGGACGAAGCCTTACGGAAGGTTAAAAACGAAAGGCATCTTATTAATTTAAATACATATTGTTAGTTGTTATCATTTAATAATTTTTTTACGATGCTAAAGTACGCAGGGTTTATAATAAACAATTTTAAAGAATGAAATTAAAAAAGAAAAAAAACACCCTTATACCAAGTTTTACAAAAATCACCAGAAATTCAAAAAACTATGCCCGCCATTTTGAATTTTTATATTTTGAAATGAAAATTTAATTTTTTTCAAATAAAATTACGAATTTGAGATCAATTTATCAAAATTTAAAATGCTCCATTCAAATAAAAAAAATTTTTTTTAAATTTATTTGCTTATGGTAAATTATTGATATTATTCATCTTATAATAAAACGAGCCTTCGATAGCTACAAAAACAGCAAGAGAACATCTAATTATAATAAGCTAATCAAATGGAAAAATACAAAATAATTTTTATTTCTTCAACTGTATAAATAAAGCAATATGCCTAGTAAAATAGTTTATCAGTAGATAAACACACAAATATTTCAACATATTCAATACAATATTTAAACTTAAATAACCAATTATTTTATGTATTATTTGGAAAAATTTTCTTATTAAAATGCTTCTTTATCGATATAAGAATAAATAAATAAAATTTTTACTAACGTACACACTAAAAAAGAAATCTTGATTTCAGCCCATTTTTGAGGCTGAATTTAAGGTGTAAACGCCCGAGTAGAAATTTGTAATGGCGCTAGCTCGCGGCGCGAGACTCCATAAGCGATAACATGGCATCTAGCGCTTCCATCCTAGCGCCATTACAAATTTCTACTCGGGCGGAGTCAGACCAATTAAAAAAGGACAGACATTATTTTACTATTTGTTGCTTTATTTTTATTATTTTTGCGTTAAGTTATGGTAAATGAGTAGAACAGCGACATTCCTTGTACCAAACAAAATCATTTCTCCAAAATTTTAACCCAACATCATTTTTTATTTAAGAGTAAGTTTAAAACCACAAAAAAATGTTCTTTGCTCACATACGCTTAACGATAAAATATTGGTAATATTTTCATTGTCTTAACTTTGAAACAGATCACTGTTAGAACATAAAACGTTTATAATAATGATTTTATTTTAACAAATTTTAGATGATTCAATTTTTTATTTAATTTAATAAAATCTAATAAAATGTAATTAAATTAAAAACGACAAATTACTCGTAATTAAGTATTAGAATCTGAATAAAAAAACCTATAGTGTTACATCTTGTAAACTACATAATAAGTCTTGCTTAATTTTCTAAGATTTAAAATTCAATCATTTTTATTTCGTCTTTAGATTTAAAAATTTGTTGTAACAATTTAAAACTGCTGTAAATTACAAAAATTTATATGTTAATTTTAACATAAATATTCAATTCTTTTTACTTTTATCATAAATTGTATCAATTGTATCAATAAAAATGATACACATAGCTTTATTTGCAGTTTTCTTTGTATACATAAACAAAAATTCTATCAAATATTTTCAGCTACGGTGTAAATATATACCAGTATATCACACAAATTTAGATCATAAAATAGTAACACTCGTGTCAAATAAGAATTTAAAAATCTTTTGATGAAATAAATCAAATTTAAAAAAAAATCTAAATTATTGAAAGCAACAACATTTTACAAACAATATCAGGTATAAAAACATGTTTCAAAATTTTTTTCCTTCATACAATTTTTTTTTTATAAACTATTTAAAAATTTTATACTTTATTTCCAATGATTATATCATACAAAAATATATTTTCTATAACTTTTTAAACATAAAAATATAATTGTAATGTAAAAAATAAAAACTTTGTCAGTTGTCGATATTCGTACAGGCATTATTTAAAAATGGCTCTGCGATTAAATTAAAACTTTACAGCTTTATTGATATGTACTTAGCTTCAAATCATCACTTGACAAAATTAAAAAAATATATTAAATATTAATGGAACTATTTGTACAAAATAAGACTATATTAAGACATTATTCAATAAATACATATTTTATTTTGCAGGTAAAATTTGAATTAAGAATATCTTTTGTATTAAAAAAAACACAAGAAATTGAAAAAAACGAAAATAGTTTCTTATTATTCAGTAATTAGTAAATACAAATGTTAAACTAATAAACCTCAACTCTCAATAATGGATTCATTTAAAAATCCACTTGAAACTGTACAGCTAATACCAATAGCTTTCTACGTAAATATTCTGAGTGATTTTTTAATCATTCAACAATATCTAGAAGAATTCGATCGAAATAAACAAATACCAATTATTAATGCACTTTATGAATATTTGCAAGACTATCAGAATGATACATTTAAAAAAATGCAATTAATAAGAAACTTGTTAAATGGAAGCGATATGTACGGAGAAAAAGAAGACGAATACGTTGACATAATTTTTGTTAATGTGTTGTTTGACTATATTATTAGTTCTCTTGTATTTGACAAATATGGTAATATTTATGGTTTTTTCGCTGATACTTTTTGTAAAGCAGAAAATTTAGAAATTGAAGAAGTATTAAATATCATAAGAATAAATCTTCAAAATGCATCTTTTGACAATGAATATGGCAATAGTTCGACACTAAGTGATTTATCAGTGGCAAGAATATACAACGACATAATATTACCTCTCTTTCCTGTATCAAAAGATAATGTTACTTTATTGTCACTTGATTATATTTATGCACAAGCTGGTTCAATGTTTCTACGAGCTGGTAGAATAAATTCTTACAATTACGTAAGTTTTGAAAGCAATTCTGCATATTTATCTGAGGATAATTTATTTAACGAATATTTAACAACAGGACATGCAATTGAAAAATTTATTCTCACTGATGAGACAAATTTTAATATGTTAAAAGCTTTTGCTCTTCCAGCTCTTTCATATTTTATCATCAATTCAAAATATTTATTTATCTATGAAAATATGGCAAATATAATATCAGATGCATCTTTCTGGGAAACGGCTTTTAAACAATTGTTTACATATACAACCAATGCTTTTGATTACATAAATTCTATGCTAAATAATGACAATATATTTAAAATAAATATGGGATTTACTGATTTAAATAAAATGAAAAAATTTTACAGGTACTCAATTCCTGTACCTTCAAATATATTGCGTACAAATACAAGTTCATTTCTGTCTTCATTTGGCACAAATATTAAATCAGTACTATTAAAAAGTGAAAGCTCTAAAACAGTAAATGAAATTGTACCACAACCAAATAGATCTAATCTCTCAATAATAAATTTACTAAATAGAAATGAAATATTTGAAAATATTTGTTCACACATTACAGATCCTGGATTTTACTTGACATTTATCACTAAAGACAAGATAAGTGTGCTTGAACAAATAATTTTTTCTTTGAAAGAGAAAACGGACTTCTATTTTACAGTATTGATAAATAGTCTTTTACAAATAAAAAATTTGACATCAAACTCTTATAAAAGCATTGATTTAGTTGGTGAAAATAGAAGACAATTGCTTTTTATTCACACTTTAAATAATCGCAGTAATACTGGTTATGGTTATAAGTTTATTTTTGTATCTGACGATATTTCAAAAATTGCAGAATTAAGAACTCTCCATGAATTTAAAGAAAAGAAATTTCTCATACAAATTACAAATTCGGAAAGAGACGGAAATAAGTTTATTGCATTAGATAACAAAACTTTTAGTCCTGATCATGCTATATACGAAATTAATAATCAACTCCGAAATCGTAGAACAAAACTTTTATTTTTTGGAATACCAATTCCAACTGACGATTATAATGAAAATTGTAGTTATATTAGATATTTAAAAAATCGGGGAAGTTTGCAAAATGTTAATTTTTGTCAGAGGCGTTGGCGTTTATTTAAAAAATATAACTACGAAGAAGAAGCGATAAATTACATAGTAAAAAATACAACTTTCTCTACAGAACAAGCTTATCATATGCTTAAGAAATTCACATTTCCAGATAATGCAACGTTAATGCGATTTATCAAAGATTGGCAAAAAGATAATTCTTTTCATGAACCCATTTGGAGTAAGGAATATATAATAGATGAACCTGATCTCTTGGACAAATTAAGATACGACTTACGTTTTGAGGAACATAATACTATATCAGAATACGAAGCTGAATTTAGAATCAATTCTCTTTATTCAAAAGCAAACAGACGTCAAATTGAAAATAACGTATGGTTAAAAAATATAATTAAACAATATAATGAACAGAAAGCAAGTTTTTCAGTTTCATTTCATGATTACTATGCAATTCGAAATTATGCTACGACAGGATATAGAAGAATAACAAGGGGCAGCCTTGAAGCAAAACTGATGAAAATGGCTTTATATAAATTAGCAATAAGACAGTCTGAGGAACCGGATGAGGATTTTGACATGACATTATTTAGAGTGGAAACTAAATCAAATTTATTTCTTAAAACCATAGTTCGTAGGAACAATATAATTTTGCAAAAATTTACACAAACTTCTCCAACTATGAAATCTGCTTTGCAATTTGCCAGTTATCCACCAACTGGTTATATAAATATTATTTATGAAATGATATTTAATGGGCCATTTTTAAGGGCGAAAATATTACAATTTTATGATAAAATCGAAGAGAATGTAATTCTTTTACCTGGAACCGAATTTATAATGGAAGATCGTGAATTTGTGGACATTGAAGGTTTAGGAAGGATTTTAAAAGTCAAACTAAAGCTTCAAAATATTTTTGATGCCAAGTTTATGTGGTATAAAAATATCATGAATGAAATTGCTAAAATCAACTTTTAAAACATTGTGTGATGAATTAATAAAGAAAAAGTTCTTCAAACTGTAGTAATCAAAAAAGTAAAAATGTTCTGGTAACAATTTTTTAATAAATACGAAATATAAAAAATAATTATAATGTTAAATGTATTAATAATGGTAAAATAATTTTTTTATAAAATAATAATAATAAAATATAGAAATGTAATATAATAAAAATATGATTGTATAATGTTGACAATTACAAAATATATAATGTTAAATTTTAATTTAAATATTCAAATATATAACATTGGAACTAAATATATTATCATTAAATTTTCGATTATCTGAAATTTGAATAATTTAATGAGAATAAATTCTTTATACGTATAGATATAGCAATAAAATATTTTTTGAAATAGTTTACTCATGATAAATTATTGATAATATTGTCATTTTATATGTTTACCTTGAAACCAATTCAGTCTTACTTTGAGGTAAAAGACCGTGAACAAAAATTACATTGTAACCTTATCTTATATGAATATATATGTATATATAAGCAACCAGAAACTCTTATGTTTAGATTACAATAGAAACTCTCATACAAAATAATATACATTTTAACTACTTTATTCATAAATTAATAATCAACCATACAATAATCTAATTTTTGGAAGCAGCAACATTTTATAATAATCCGAGCCTAAGGTATGAATTTTTTTACTTTAGATAAAATTATAATTTTTCATTTCTTTCCTTTAATGTTCTTCTTGC
This sequence comes from Leptopilina boulardi, assembly GCF_019393585.1. Classification (NCBI taxonomy): domain Eukaryota; kingdom Metazoa; phylum Arthropoda; class Insecta; order Hymenoptera; family Figitidae; genus Leptopilina; species Leptopilina boulardi. The sequence goes on from NW_026137813.1 coordinate 1,498,644, forward strand.
ATTTTACTCCTAATAGTAATTCATAATAATACTTAAACTGTACTGCATTTCAAATTAATTCATATTGATTAATCAAATTCCAAGATTCAAAAAATATTACGAAATAACATATTCATGGTTAAATTAAAATTAAATTTTTTACTAATTTCAAGTTAGAAAGAATAATATTAACTATGCAATACATACATCTTTTATTTTGCAGATAATATTTAAATATCACTACACGATATCGTTTTATACTGGTCAATATAAATTCTATAAAATAATAAAATTCACCTTTCAAGTATGGATACATTCAAGAATCCACTAGAAGCAGTACAGCTTATACCAATCTTTAATTACATAAACATACTTAGTGATTTTTTATTCCTTGAACAGTACCTAGCAGAATTTGATCAAAATAAGCAAATACCAATTGTTAATGCACTTTATGAATATTTGCAAGATTATCAGAATAATATACTCAAGAAAGATGAATTAATAAGAAACTTGTTAAGTGGAAGTGATATGTACGGAGCAAAAGAAGACGAATACGTTGACATAACATTTGTTAATGTGATGTTTGATTATATTATTAGTTCTATTGTATTTGCCAAGTATGGTAATGTTTATGGATTTTTAGGAACAATTTTTTGTAAAGCAGAAAATTTACAATTTGAAGAAGTATTAAATATAATAAGGCTACATCTTCAAAAAGCATCTTTTGACAATGAATATGGCAATAGTTCGACTCTCAGTGATTTATCAGTAGCAAGAATATACAACGACATAATATTACCTCTCTTTCCTGTAACAAAAAATAATCTTAGTTTATTGTCGCTTGATTATATTTATGCACAAGCTGGTTCAATGTTTCTTCGAGCAGCTAGAATTAATTCTAACAATTACATAAATTTTGAAAACAATTCTTTATATTTAACTGAGGATAATTTATTTGAGCAATACTTATTAATCGGACATTTAATTGAAAAATTCTTTCAAACTGATAAAAAGAATTACGAAATTTTAAAAGCTTTTGCACTTCCAGCTCTTATGTATCATATTTTCAATTTAAAATATTTCTTTGCCTATGAAAACATAGTAAATATAATTTCTGATTCAGTTTTTTGGCAAGAGGCTTATAAATCTTTATTTCAATATACAACTAAATCTTTTAATGACATAAATACTGTATTAAATAATAATAATTTTAATACATTGACAATAAATTCGGCAGTTTGTAGTTTATATAAAATTGAAATATTTGAAAGGTTTCTAAAAGAAGGTAATATACTTCATTTTCTATCCACATTAGGAACAACAATTCAATCAGTATGTTTAATAAATTTAATCAGTAAAACAGTAGATGAAATTGTAACAGAACAATCAAAATCTGATTTCTCAATAAAAAGTTCACTGAATAGAAATGAAATATTTGAAAATCTCTGTTCACACATAAACGATCCTGGATTTTACTTGACATTTATAACTAAAGACAAGATAAGTGTAATTGAAGAAATAATTAATTCTTTAAAAGAAAAGATAGATTTTAGTTTTACGTCAGTTATTAATAGTCTTTCAAAGATATCTATTTTAAAATCCAACTTTCACAAAAGCATTGGTTACGTTGGTGAAAATAATTCTCGATTTATTTTCATAAACACTTTAAATAATCAAAGTGATACTGGCTATGGTTATAAGTTTATTTTTCTATCCGATCATATGTTTGATACTGCACAATTAAGAAGTGGCCATGAATTTAAACAAAAGATATTTGTATTACAAATTAGAAATTCGGAAAATAAAACAAAAATTTACATTGCTTTAAATTATAAAACTTTTAGGACTGATTATCTTACATATGAAATTAATAACAAACTTTGGAAAAAAAACACAAGAGATTTATTTTATGGAATATCAGTTCAAGCTGATGATTATGATGAGAAGTGTAATGACATTAGGTATTTTGAAAATACGGAAAATGTTAATCGTTGCCGAAGACGAAGGAGGTTAGGTAATAAAGCACTTTATGAAGAAAAAGCTGTAAGTTATATTGAGGAAAATACTAATTTTACCCTTAATCAGGTACGCCATATGCTTGAAAAATATACATTTCCAGATTTGGATACTCTAGCTTTATTTATCAATGATTTGATAGAAAGCAAATCATTAAGAGAACCCATATGGAGTAGAAAATATATAATAGAGAATCCTGATCTTTTGAAAAAATTAAGATACGCCACACATTTTGAGGAACATACTACTATGTCAGAATATGATGGTGAATTTAGAATCAATTCTCTTTACACGAGAACATTAAGACGTCTAATTGAAGGTGAAGTTACGATAAAAAATATAATTCAAAAATACAATGAACAGAAAGCATGTTTTTCAGTCTCATTTCATGATTACTATGCAATTCGAAATTACGCTACAACAGGATATCAAAGAATAACAAGGGACACCAATGAAGCAAAACTGATGAAAATTGCATTATATAAATTAGCTATAAGACAATCTGAAGATCCAGATGAGGAATTTGATCTAACATTATTTAGAGTAGAATCTAAACCAACTAGAATGGAAAAAATAATATTTACTGAAGACTACATAACTTTTAAAAAATTTACACAAGCTTCTCCAAATATGGAATATGCTATGAAATTTGCTGGTTATCCAACAGCTGGTTATATAAACATTGTGTATGAAATGATATTTAGTGGACCATATCTAAGGACGAAAATAGAAAAATTTTATGAGAAAGTAGAAAATAGTGTAATTCTTTTACCTGGAAGTAAATTTCTCATTGAACATTGTAAATATGAAGACATTGAAGGTTTAGGCGTGGTTTTAAAATTGAAGTTAGTGTTTAATAATACCGCTAATGATAAGTATGTATGGTATTACAATATTATGAATGAAATTACACAAATCAGTTTCTAATTATAGTTAAGGGGGGAACACCAGTTGTAACTTTCGAAAAATCGAATTTTTTTTTTGTGCATTTTCTTAAAGTATACATATTTAGAAATGTGTCTGTAAATTTCAAAGTTGATCCGGTGAAAAATAAATGAGATATACAGAACACTGCAGCGGCGCGTCCCGTGGCTTCATACAAGGTGGCCAGCCATACCTGACCCTAACGACACATGGCCTTTTCCTATGATTTAGAAACGGCAACCACTGCGGAAGAGTTATTATATGGTCCAGGAATCGATGACTCTTTGTAACTTGGAAACAAAATTTCTCCTGAACAAAAAAAAGTAAGTTGAAACTTTGAATGCGTTTTTCTCAAAATGACATTTTCCAAGTCGGTGACCACGATTACTCGAATACCATTAAACCGATTTATTTAAAATTTAGTGTGCTTCATTTACACATATAAGTCTAGTTCGTGATCGAAGGATTTTTTTTTTTATGCAAAACTTTTTTTTATATAGCTGAAAATCGACCGTATTTTTTTAACGAAAATCATACTTTTGACTTTGACAGGTCGACAATTTGTCAAATTTTTTTTTTTTTTTTAAATCCTTCGATCACGAACTAGATAATCTTATAATAAATGTAAATCAATTTCATTTTTGTATTTCAGACGAAGTATACTTGCAGAATGCTGGTCACCGCAATTCGCCTTTTTTCTTAAGGCGCCACTTCAATGGCTCATATCTCCAAAAGTTTTTGTTAAAAAAATTTTTTTTTTCTTTTAAATTACAGCTTTTTACATGTACTTTTAACTAATAAATAGTATTCTTTAAAAAGATTCATTGTTCTTTTGGAAAATATTCTTGTAAAAAGCATTATTTTTTGAGTTACAACTGGTGTTCCCCCCTTAATGCATTCATAAAATTAGTTGTAAAAATTGTAAATCATATTATATCGGCTAAACTTTTAGACACGTAAAAACCAAAATGTATGAGTATAATTATCAAGAAAATATTAAAAGTAAAAGTACTGCTTTGTGTAAGCTCTCTACGGAGCGCACAAGCATTGCTTTGACTTCTCATCGAACAACGTCGAAATTTTACACACTGAAAAAAATTTAAAGAAAAGGAAAATTTTTAGAGATGTATTAATTAAAAGAAAATAATTTAATAAATTTTCAAAGTGAAGTTGGAAATTTAAGTAACATTTATTTAAATATAATCCCTAAATTTTCAAACAGAAAATATATATATGATAAACAAGTGATTTGTTACTTAGGATTCCATAAGAATTGTGTGAGTATATATGTATCTTACCGAATTTTAACCCTAAAAAAATCTGCTACCAATCGGAAAAATTCTGTACAATTATACTAGAATGACTTTCTAAAAAAACATTTCTTTGCAATTACGGAATAATGCGTTTGATTGACAAAATTCTCTCTGCAATGACGAATTCAAACGAAACGAAAAAAAGCAATGCGTTCATCGAAGTTTTCATGTTTTACTCTACAACGTCTAAATTTCGGTGACAGATTAGAAGTTGGATTGAAAATTACATTGATTTCCTAAGTAATAAACCCCTCGGGAATAAATAACAAAAAAAAATACAGCGACTATTCATATATTTTCCCATAAAAAATTTAATATTTCAGAAAAGCCCACGTTAATAATAAGCTCTGAGTGAATTCTATATGTTCGAAAATTCCACAAGGATCAATGACAAAAGTGGATTTAGGTGTATCGAAAAAGAAAATAGAGGGTTTTTTTTTTTTTTTTGCAGTAGCAGCAGATGTAGGGGAACAATTTTTAAAGTTAGGAACAGAGCAATAGACGTGTAAAGCTGATAGAAAAAAAGGAACAGTGGATACTCGCACGCTATATTCGACGCGTATAGTGAAAAGTGTACACGGACGCCTTTCTCGGGATTATGCCTAGACACGATCCACGATCCTATGTAGATCGTCGTGGAAAAGTATATGCAAATCCTCGTGGCAAACTGCTAGACATTTGCATAAGCTTATAGATAAGAGACGCGCGTTAACGGTACGCGTATTCCTTTGGTTTTCGTTTCTTCTTCCATACCATGTCATCTATACGCGAATAGATTGTCTTAACTTATTTAATAAAGACGAACAGACAGACAGATATAAATTTTTCTACAAAAAAAATAAAGGGTTAAATAAATCGATTTCTATTTTCTTTAAACGAGGACATCTTTTTTACCAGTTAGGTATACTTTTGCGATTTAACGTGAAAAATTAGATCGACAAAATTTCCCGTTCTGATCGTTTCCGAAAGCCGTATATGCCGGGAATGTATTTGCGATAAGGAGAGAGACCTCTCTCTCATCTCGACTAGATTCAAAACCCTTTTTCCATTGGATTTGTTTCTTCGCATGAAAAACCGATAAAAGTAACCTTCTCGCTTGCCCCCCTATCCCCTTTCTACGTTCAGTGCTTGCATGCGCGGCTTTTTATCTTCAATCAGAAAAGAGAAATTGCGCCAATGATCGAATCGCCAAACCACCAAGGACACCTTGAAAATTGCTCTTCACTTTTCTATAGATGAGATTATATTTTCTTGATTCGAGAAAATCCTTTCAAAAAAAAAAAAAAAAAACACACAAATCCACACAAAAGAAATCCGCGGATCAAAGAATCTTCCAGTCAATGAAATTTTTTTTTTTTTCCCCGTCAAACAAATAGTAATAATAATATATTGTAAGAATAAAATGTATTTAAATAAAAGCTGAGATTATATTCTTTTTTTTGTAATATCATTTTCTCAGTATATTTGCCGAGTAAATATAAAGTTTTTATCTCAATTTTAAAATAATATAAAAACCATTTTTTCTCTTTTGCAAATAATATATATATCCATATTCAGATATTTTAAAAAAGTAGATCTCTTCTAAAGAAATTATTATTTATGTTAATTTTTTTTTCGTTTTTTCTTACTTAAAAGATTATATCAAATTTTCAAGGTTTAATATTTTTCTCTGCATTTTAATTATTCCTTTAGCTGGAAAATATATTTCATTTTTATACTTTTTTAATTATTCTTATTCCGTTATTAATTTATATACATATTTTTTTTCTTTTAAATAATTTTTTTTTAATTAAAAAAATACTTTTATTCAGAAAATTTATTGTTTTCTAAACGGCAGTTAACCAGAAAATAATATTAAAAAAAAATTTATACGGTAATAAATTAATAACTTTTTAATTATAACAATAAAAATTTGTTTTTTGTAAGAGTTTCAACAAAATAGCCTATACTCGGGAGTTTTCGGGATAGCTAATTACGAATTCGATGTCAATTTTTCAATATTCAAAACAACGAATAATTAAAGAAAAATTTTATTCGACCTAATTTTTATTTTTACACAATTTTTATTTAACAGAAATTCTATTTAGCTGAATTTTTAAGTAAAGGAATTTCTATTTTATCAAAATTTCATATAAACGAACTTTCGGTTGTCCGAATTGCTATTTGATAAAACTTTTACATATCGGATCATACACCCGGTTCAAAAATTTCAGCGGGAATTTTAAAATCAACCAATCATAATTTTCTTCGTAATTTTTTCATTTGAGGATTTTAAAACTTCCCGCTGAAATATTTCGGCCAGGTGTATGATTGTATATATATGTGAAAGTTCTATAAAATGAAGATTCGGACAAGTGAAAGTTCGGTCAAATGAAGTTTCGGTGAAATAAAACTTTTAAAAATTCAGCTAAGTAGTATTTCTGTTAAATAAAAATTAAGCATTTGTCTGAATTTTTATTTGTACGAATTTTTAATTGATAGAATTTTTAAGACGACGAATTTTCATTTGTCCAAAATTACAAATGGCCAAACAAACAATCGACAGAAGGATTTCGGCGAAATTTTTAAAATTGACCAATTAGAAATTATCATGAAAATCGTGATTAATCAATTTGAAAAATTGCGCTGAAATCTTTCTGGCGATTGTTTGTTCGGTCATTTGTAATTTCGGACAATTGAAAATTCGACGTTTTAAAAATTATGTCAATTAAAAATTCGTACAAATAAAAATTTGGACAAATTAAAATTCGGTGAATTGGAATTTCTGACATTTAAAAATTCGAATCACATAAAATTCAATTGAATGAGAATTCTGTTAATTTAAAATTCGATTAAATTAAAATTCATTTAAATAAAAAGTCATTTAAATAAAAAGTCATGTAAAGAAAATGACTGTAAAATAAAAATTCTGACAAACAATAATTGGGTAGCTAAAAATTTTTTTAAGTAAAAATTTGGAGAATATTTATGTGTCCCTATTAATGACATATAATTTTTTTTCTGTCAGCAATATTTGTTGTTGTTTTTTTGCATGGGGTGAGTGAAACAGTGACGATAGAAGAACGTAGAGAAGGGAAACTTAAAGCTGAACCACCAGAGGGAGAAATTGCGACATTCCACTTAGATGGCATTACATTATATCTATAAACATTCAAAATTTAAACTTGAAACATTTAAATAAAAAAAAAATTGTTTTTGATTTTAAATGAATTTTAGCATTTTTAGCTTAATGTTTTAATATAAAATAATTATTAGAAGCATTTATTTCTATTTAGGAAAATTAAAAAAAAAAAAAAATATCAAAATTTGAAATTTAAGAAAGCCTCTGGGTTAAAAAAAAAGAAATGCATATTTTAATTTCTGAATAGGTGAAAAAATTATAACAAACAGTCGCGAATCTTCTAACAAGATGAAAAAGAAACCTTTTTTTTCTCATTTAAAGTCAAGACCAATTTTATTCTATTATCTTATCTTCTTAAAAAAAATAATACACCATTTTTATATAAAAGCCGCGCTCTGTTGCAAATTAAAGCCTCCGGGCGCAGTTTCAGGGACTTGAAATTTCCATTCTTTTCCTTCTTATCATTTCTTGGCACTAAGCCCAGTGCGCCAAGCGCGTTGGTTGGTATTACTTTTGTGTTTCTCTCATTTGTACCTGCCTTTTTATATATATATATATATATATATATATACCTGTTTTTCCTCTCCAGGATTCTTCGACTTCAATTTTCATCAGGACGAACAAAAAAAAAGAACTTCATGTCCTTCTGGCATTAATCTCACGCAGCTTCATTTTTTTATCTTTCAAAAATAACTGTAATTTATGGCTGGTGGGAAAAAAAAAATTGTTTTTAACTGGTACAGTTAGTATCGCAGTAATAGATAAAAGGAAGTCTCATTTTTATTTTTAGAAAAATTTTGCAATTTTTGTTTTTGTTTTTAAATATTTTTCTTATTCTTTCCAAATTTTTGCATTTCATAAAAGTAATACTCGCCTCTCTCTCTTGTTCTTTGATTAAATTTTCAATTTCCAAATTTCAGCGAATATAATTTAATCAGTGAAATATTTTGAGAGATATTAAATATTTGAAAGAATTTGAAAACGATAGTATCTTTGAGAATATAAAATTTTATTGCCTCATCTCTTTAACTAAAAACTTTCATATTGCCCTCTATAAAAAAAGATATTGGCCAAATGACTCAGTTTCGAGATTTTTCATTGCCAGCGTGTCTCTCTCATAAATCTATAAAGAAAACGAAGAATTTGTCACACATGCAAACAGCGAGAGAAATGAAATTTTCTTTTTTATGTTCAAGTCAAACAAAAAAAAAAAAATTTCTTTTATAACTAAATTTCAATGTAATAAATATATAAGGAAAATTTTCTTTTTTTTTTTTCTTCACCAATATATGAGTGAATAATAAATTCAACTACTTTTATAATAATGAAATTATAGAAAAAAAATTGAGTTTATTTAAAAAAATATTTCACGTTCTTGTGTGAATTGTACGTGTTGCAGCGTGTACAAAAAAAAACACCAAAAATACGTGACTAACAATTTTTTCACAAAAAAAAATGAAAAAGTTTTGTTAAAAATTGAGATTAAAATTAATATTTATTTTTTCTAACAAAACTTTTTTTATTTTATTACTTTTTTGGATAAACTTTTTAACCACGTACTTTGGGTGTTTATTATTAAAATTTTTATTTATTATTATTATTATTATTATTCGAAAATAATTTAAAATCGTTGAATTAAAAAAAATTAATATCAATCTTTTCTGTACATACAAAAAAAAAAATTTGTACCGATGTGACGTCACGATACAGTCGCTACCCAGATAGTACGTAAGCTTGCAGCAACCTTGCGGCAAGCTTGAAATGTCCCACCAAACCCAAGCTTGCATGGTAAGCTTACCGAAAGATTGCAGTGTAATGTTACTGCAAGATTGCACAATAAGATTATCGCAAGATTGCTCAGTAACCTTGCACGGTAAGCTTGTAGCAAGATTGGTTCAAGGTTGCCAAATAACCTTGCTTTGAACCTAAAAATTTTTTTTTAATTTTTCGTCTAATTTTTATAATAAAAAATTTAAATAATAAAATTATATAAATTAGACGAAAAATTTTTTTTTTAATTTTTTAGATTCAAAGCAAGGTTATTTAACAACCTTGCACCAACCTTGCTATAAGCTTACCGTGCAAGCTTACTGAGCAATTTTGCGATAATCTTATTGAGCAATCTTGCAGTAACCTTACACTGCAATCTTTCGGTAAGCTTACCATGCAAGCTTGGATCAGATGGGACATTTGAAGCTTGCCGCAAGCTTACGTACCTCCAAATTATTTTTCATAGAACCACAAATGTCAAATTATATTTTCTTAAGATTTTCGGTCCAAAGAATATGCCTAGAGAAATACTTTTCAAGGTATTATGTGGACCCAAGAACTTTTTTGAAATGATTTTATATTTTTGGTCCCGTGAAAAACAATTGAGCGTCGACGCCAACTTCATGGAGGTGCTTACGTGCTATCTGTGTTGTATTCGCGTCTTTCCAGACCGTTTTCGGTACTTAAAAATTATTTAAAACGTTTTTATTTAATTTAGCGCTTATTTTTCATTAAAAAATTATGAGAAAAAAAATTTGTTATGAAAAACAGACCCAATCTACCCATTAAAATTAAAAAAAAACTAACTTCCTATTACAACAAATTTAATGTGGGAAATATTCCTGCGCCCCCCCCCCCAAAAAAAAAAATTCAATATTTAAAAAAACGAGCACGTAACGGACTTTTTCATTATATTTCAAATTTTGTAATTATATATATCGTCAAAATCTAATTTCTTAATTTGAAAGATTAGAGAGTAGAAATTTTCTTAAAGGAACCCTTCGGATATTACGTCTTGACCGGTGTATATTTTGTACGCTAATTAAATTAATGAAAATAATTGATTGACTACAGTAGGGTTTCTTGATTAAAGGACATAGTATTTCCGACATTGGACGTCAAGTTTCAAGACAACCCTCTCGTCATCATCTTCGTCGTCGTTTGCAATTCTCTTGGCTCCTCTACGTATACTTGGACTTGAAGCAACAAGTTTCAAATATCAGTGTAGTACCCACTTCATCACATAGAGTAGAGTATAATAGTTCTCGAAAGTTTCCTTCTTTTAGCGACTTTAGAGAGAGAGAGAGAGAGAGAGGGGGGGGGGAGCGATGCACAATGGAGGGGACTACTTTCTTCAGACGTTCTTAAAATTATTCACTAATATATATATATATATATATATATATATATATATATATATTAGTGAATAATTTTCTTCTTTTCTATTTGCTCAAAAAAAGCTCGTCGTATATTCAACTCTTCGATATCGGCTTTTCTTCTCTTGCGATAATAATTAAAAATCAGAGAGAAAAGTTTCACCTCACTCAAGAGTCATCCAATAAAAATTTAAGCGAGAAATATCACTTAAAAATGAAGGTACAAAATTTATTTCTTAAGAAAAAAATTTCAAAAAATATCGTCAACCGAGGCGCATGATTTTTTTTAATAAAAATCAATAATTAGAATTTTCATTTTAAATCATTTTATAAAATAAAAATTTTTATTTACAAAATTTTTAGGTACTGAATTTTTATTTAACCCTTTCGCAGTGTAGCAGAAATAAAATTTCCGTGCCCCGTACGTGAGAAAAAAATTTTTTTTTTTTAAATTAATATTACCATATTATATGTTTTTAGGGTCGCTGATTACGAATTTGAAGTCAGTTTTTCAAAATTCAAAATGTCAGATCCAATATGGCGGACGAAAATTAAAAACTCATTGGATTTACTTGAAACTTGTTACTCGGGGGTTTCTTGGGTCACTGATTACGAATCCGATGTCACATTTCCAAAATTCAAAATGACGGATCCAATATGGCGACCAAAAAAAATTTGAAATTCACTAGATTTGCTTAAAACTTGTTACTCGGGGGTTTTCGGGGTCGCTAATTACAAATCTGATATCAGTTTTTCAAAATTCAAAATGGCGGACTCAATATGGCGACCAAAAAAAAAAATTAAAATTCACTAGATTTGCCTGAAACTTGTTACAGGCATTTTTAAATGTTGATTAATTAATTTTTGTTAAATTTTTAAATTTGTCATCCGACATATTTGATTCGCCATTTTAAATTTTGAAAAATCAATATCAAATTCGTAATCAGCGATCCCGAAAACCTCCTAGTAACAAATTTTAGACAAATCTAATAAATTTTTAATTTTTAATTTTTTTCGTAATCAGCGACCCCGAAAACCTAAGAATACCCATTGACAAGTTTATCGTATTGTGTCTACTTATTTTTTTTTTTTAGATGCTACTTTAGCGGTCATGCACACTGGTGGCACGACATTTTTATGCCTCTATAGAGGTCAATAACAGTGAAGGGGTTAACAGAATTTTTATTTTACAAAAATTATTTTTTACCAATTTTTTATATTTAAATTTAATTCTAATTTAACAAAATAATAATTTATTAGAAATCTCTTTAAATAGAATTTTAAGGGATTTAAAATTTTTTAAATACCATAGTATTTCCAGTTCACTTAAATCTTAATTTGTCCGAAAAAACAATCGACAGAAAGATTTCGGCGCGAATTTTGAAAAATTAACCAATAAAAAAATTATCAAGAAAAATGTAATTGTTTAATTTTAAAATTCACGTCGAAATTTTTCTGCCGTTTTTTTTTGTGACATTTTTGCAGTTTCGAACAATTGAAAATTGGTACTAAATGTAATTACTTAATTTTTTGTTAGAGAGCAGAAAACAAAATTCATAAAGTAGTGAAAAATTAGATGAGAAATTTTCAAAGTTTACAAAATTTTATTCGAATTTTCTAAAAGTTTTCTAGAGTTTTGCAAAATATTTCAAGTAAGTGTTATCAATTTAGTTGAAACTTGGATTGGATTGGATATTTTAAGAGAAAGGTGTGAAAAACCAAAATTACCATGGATAATTTTTGTTCATTTTTTGAAATTATGTTTAAAAATATTCTCGATGAAATATAAAAATTTTATGAATTTAAAAATTTCGTTCTCTTTTTAAAACTATTAAAAATTCAAACGGAATGAATAAAATGCAGAAGATGTAGTATTTCTAAATCAGAGACAAGACGTTATATATTCTTAAAATAGTGTTCGCAAATAATTTTTAATTGATTCATATTTCCTCGACTTTTTATTGAATTACGTTCTTTTCCCGGAAATTATTATAAATTTTTGATTGTTGCAACTAACGAAAACAAATGATTTTTAAAATATCGTCACAATTATAACTTTACAAAATAAAAAAAAAAATATAAATCTACAGAAAAATTTACGATGCTGAAATATGCAACGTTTATGATCAGCGATTAGAAATTAATTTTTATTTAACATGGATAATTATAAAATTGTTTACCTAAAAAAATATTTTTTTTATAATTTATTTATTCATAAAAATTATAAGAAATATTTTTCAGGCAAAAAAAATTATAGAATTTTTCATTCTAAACAATTATTTCATTAAAAATCGTTTATCATAAACGTTGCGTACTTCAGAATCGTGAAAATTTTTTAAAAATAACTTAATGCTTTGAAATAAATTTTTTTTTTAATTTTCCATGAAAAAAAAGAGTTTCTGAAAATATTAGAAAGTTAAAAAATAATTTCTGTATTATGTAAAGAAAAAAGAAATTACCCGAATTTTAATCGTAATTCCGGTGGATTTTCAATCGAAATTTTTTACGGAAATATTTTCACGTTGATCATGAATTTTGAATTATTATTATTATTATTCATGGAAAAATAAAAAATAAATATATTATAATTAATAAATTAATATATATAAATAAAGAAATAAAATAATAAACAAAAATGAAAAATATATCTCTAACCTTAGTCTGCAAATGATGTGTATCATATATTTGGGACGATTAGATCTGCTGTAGACACACTTTTACACACACGCGATTAAAATAATTTCAAACACATATTTTCAAAATACTTTTTCCAAAAATTTAAACGATCGCGATTTAAAAAATTTAGAACACTTCCGGAACAAAAAAAAGAGAATTTACTATAAAAAGACAAACAAAAAAAATTTAACTCATTTTTAAAATTTGTTTCGTTCACTAATTAAAAATTGCAAACACTCGCAAAGCTATTTTTACTGTAAATATATATGTGAAAATATATTTTTAAAAAACGATAAAAAAATACAAATGCGTTTCAACACAGAGAAAATACTTTAAAAATTCCAAAATTCACACTGACGTTGAGCACACCCGTCTAAACTGGTCAAAGCACGAATTGCAACTGATCGTATAATATCTTTGAAATTTTCACTATACACTGCTACGACCTTCGGCTTAGGGTAGCCTTTTGTATTTCAATGTAAACACCCAAATCGGGGTGCAGGTATAAAGATGATTTCAAAATTTAGTCGAAGCGACGTATTTATTTACAATATTATTTTAATATTATTATTAATATTATTATATATTATTTTTTGAATTAAAATAATATATTATTTACGACAAAATTAGAGGTTGATTTTTTTCTATTTTAATTCATGCACCGCGAATTGGTTAAAAAATTCTAAATCAAGTTTAATACAATTTTTCTTGTTTTTTAGGACAAAGAAAAAAAATTTTTTTTGTCCAGTTGTGATCATTTTACGGCAAAACTTCTGAAATTTTTTTTTTCAAATTATTCTAGTTTCTTTAAAAAATCAATATTTTTCAATTCTGTTTTTTAATTTCATTAAGTTTATTATTAATGTTCTTTCTTTGTCAAATTGAAAAAATTTTTAAATTAACAAAATCGGGGACATTTTTTTTTGAAAATTTAAAAAACTCGAATTTTCTCAAAAACATTATTTTTTATTTTCTTAAACATTTTTTGTGGTAACTATAGATAAAAAAAGGAACTTTTTCTATCGACTTTTGAGGCGTTTTAGCGGTAATCAAACTTATTGAAAAAAATTTTTTTTTATCAAGTAACTACAAAAAAATTTTTTAAAAAATAAAAAATGATGTTTTTGAGAAAATTCGAGTTTTTTTTAAATTTAAAAAAAAATGGCCGCGATTTTGTTAAGTTAAAAAAAATTTCAAATTGGCAAAGAAAGAGCATCAATAATACTATAATAAAAACCTCCATGAAGTTGACGTCGATGCTCGGCACCGAAAATTGTTTTTCACAGGATCAAAAATGTCAAATTATATATTTTTTAAAGATTTTCAGTCCAAATAATGCCATCAGAAATATTTTTCAAGGTATTATATGGATCGAAAACCTTTTTAAAAATTATTTGATATTTTTGATCCCGTGAAAAATAATTTTCAACGCTGAGCATGTACGCCAAATTTATAAATGTTACTGAAATCAAAATTCAAAAAAATTGAATTTTAAAAAAACTAGAAAAATTTTTTTTTTCGCAAAACAAAAAAAATACCGTGATTGTCCCATTTTCTGTCCAGCTAAGACCCAGTCTCCGTCTACTTTAATTTTAAAGATGACATTTCCGAATTTCGGATCTAAGATTCCGGATTCCACTTTTCACATTCCGAATTCCACATTCCGTATCCCACTTTCAAAATTCCGTATTTCAGATTCCGGATTCCATTTTCAAAATTCCGGATCCCACATTCCGGATTCCACTTTTCAGATTCCGGTTTCCACATACCGGATTCCATTTTAAAATTCTGTATTCCGGATCCTATATTTCACATTCCATATTCCGGATCGCACATTGAGGGTTCCATTTTCCACATTCCGGATTCCAATTTCAGAATGTGAAATGTGGAATCCGGAATGTGACAACTGAAATACGGAATTTTTACAGTGGGGTCCGGAATGTGGAATTCGAAATACGGAATATGGAATACGGAATGTGGGATCCGGAATCTGAAATACGGAATTTTAAAAAAGTAGGATCCGGAATGTGGAATACTGAATGTGGGATCCGGAAAAAGTTACATAATTGACCCCATGGACGGAAACTGGGAAAACGACGGTATGTGTCTTTTTATTTGTCCTGAAAAACAAGAAAAATTGTATTTTCAACCAATTCGACCTGTATGAATTGAAATAGAATCACCCTAAAATAAGTCGAAGCAAAACTAAACTCAGAACTAAACCGATAATAAATAAATTTGTTAAATATTAAGGAAGTTCTCCCCCTCCAACGTCAGTCAAATCAATGCCCATTTAAGTTTTCATTTGTATCACGTAGTACTATAGCTCAACGCTTGGCAACGTTGGATTATATTTCCCCCGTTCCGTTTCGTGTCGTCTGCTATTGTTTGATTTATTTTCGTTAAATAATAATAATAATAATTTATTATTTTAAAAATCTTAATTTTTTATAAGCAAATTCAAATTATTGTTCATTATTATGAATCTTTGAAGAATATACTATTATATGTATATACTACTTATATTACTTTCAAATTTCGCGCTTTTTCTATACCTAACCTACAAGACGCAACGTTGCCAAGCGTTGTGCTAAGTAATTTCTGATTGTCAAAATACTGTGTTTTTTTAGACAAAATAATTAATTGTGAGTCTCCTAAGCCAGGTCTGATCAATTTTATTAAAAGTAAGTGAACATTGGCTATTAAACTTTATGTATATAAAGTTCCAGTAATATCTTTTCGTCAGATTTTTCACAATTTGAGATTTCAGACCAAAAAATTCAATTTCCCATAAGAACCCGTGTTAAATGTGAAAAGAGAAAATTATTTATATCTTTTGTCAAAATCCACCTAGACCTCTAAAAATTTAACTACATCTTCTTTAAACCATTATCTATCAGTTTATCAAGTTTGATAATTAACTCTTCGTCATTTCTGTTTGCGAGAGAACTTCCTTAAAGTAAATTTTTTTATGAGCCAAAAGTTCTGAACGTTCAAATGAACGAAATATTTTTTTCAATCTATAAATTATTAAAAATTATAATAGCAATGTAAAATACAACGTTAAATCAATTAATTATTAAATTAATAACTTCTTTTTAGATATTTAAAACAATATTTTATATAATAAAATTTGTACTTAAAGAAGTTGTAAAAAAAAATTTCGTTCATTTGAACGTTCAAAACTTTTGGCTTATTTTTATTTTTCCATTTTAATAACGCATTATTTTGTTGAACATATTTTGAATTTTTCAATTCATTTCCCCTCCTTTTTTAACACCTTATATTTCTTTACATCTATTTTTTTTATCACTTATTTTCTTCTTTCATCTCCACTCGAAAAAGAAGAGAACGCTTAGGCAAGAGAAATTAGGCACTAGGGAATCTTAACGCTTGATAGTTTCCGGACAGCAAAGCTTCTCACGCGTCCCGTTGTCGTCGTTGTTGTCGTCCTGTGTGTACAAATTACACCCGCGTGAAGTGACATCACTTCCCATATTCTCGTGCAGTTCCACTATACGCTATATTTATACTTGTGACAAGTGGGTGGTAAAGCGTGGAGAATCATAAACCTATTTAATGCTTGGCTATAACGTGTAGCGTTTGAAACGATGCCCGTAATTGTCTTTAGTCTCCCTCTACTTTCGTGACTGTCTGCGCATATGCAATTAGACTATTATACACGTAAATGCCTTCGCTTACAATACTCTCATCCTTATTCTATATACATATATATATATATATATATATATATATATATATACAATATATTATCCTGCGATTTCTGGGCAGTAAATAATCGCGAAATTTCGACAAAACGTTGCATATTATGCTGATTATATTTCGTCGAGTGGGATAAGAATAGAAAACGCAGGTGGTTTTTTGAGGTATAATATTTATAATAAATTAATTTATCAGAAACTGACCTAATTTTAATTTCATTCATTGATTGATAAATACACAGATAATTATAAGGTATTAAAATAAGCTGCAACGCTTATTATCTTAATCCAATTTTGCTTATTTTAATACCAAAATGGATTAAAATAAAGCAAAATTGAATTAAAATAATAAGCGTTGCAGCTTATTTTAATGCCTTTTAATTATCTGTGTATTTCCCTATATTCGGCCTAGAATCTTCAATTATTATTATTACTAAAAATACAACATAAAGTAAATTTAAAAATATAAATACACTATTGGTGATGAAGAGCTTATCAGAGTATCTTTGATCCGTGATCTTGGAGTTGTCACATCACCGTGACTTATATTTAACAATAATAATTAAATAAATGGAATATTATATTTAAATAAATATATTTGTAAATAAATGATTGTTTATAAATAAACAAATATTTGTAAATAACCGCATCTATTCAAAGAATGACCTACAAAAATCATTCTATATAAAGGTAAACCTTTCCCATTCAAAACCAGTTACAAAAGATATAATATATGGGGCATTATATTTTAAAATTATACCCCTAGTAAACAATTATTGACAATATATGACATTTTTTAAATAATTATTTCTCCCATTTAATTAAATCAAATTACTTTTGCAATGAGTGGTTTCGAAAGAGAAATTTCTAAACTTTATTATTGTAAAAAAATTTTTTTAAAAAAACGTTTAATTAGCATAAAAAATTTAGTTTGAAGGTTAAACTTATAAATATCTCAAAACACGTTGTCTCCGATTTTGACAAAATCTGTGTCAAAAGAAAGCTTAAATATTCTATTTTTTATTTCCGTAAAGTTTATAATGGACATTTTCGAGAATTTCCAGAAATTAATTAAAATTCTCAGACGGACTTAAAGAACCATTTCTTTAAGAGCGGATTTTGTTTTTTAAATTTAATTTCCATTAACCTTACATTATTACATCACTTGACATTAGAGAAAAAAAATATTGTAAACAATAAATATATTGATCTTTAGCTATTTGCAATTAAAAATTTTTCAAATTTAAAAAAATTATTAAGATTAAAATTGAAGTTTTAAAATTTATTTATTTAAAAATTTCGTAAAAACAAATGCCGCTGTATTTGAACAGAGGTTCTCTATTCATGCAAATTTCAACCCTTTTTAACCTTTGAAACGTCTGAGAATTTTAATTAATTTCTCGAAATCCTCGAAAATGTCCATCATAAACTTTACGGAAATAAAAAATAGAATATTTAAGCTTTCTTTTGACACAGATTTTGTCAAAATCGGAGACAACGTGTTTTGAGATATTTATAAGTTTAACCTTTAAACTAAATTTTTTATGCTAATTAAACGTTTTTTTAAAAAATTTTTTTTACAATAATGAAGTTTAGAAATTTCTCTTTCGAAACCACTCATTGCAAATGTAATTTGATTTAATTAAATGGGAGAAATAATTATTTAAAAAATGTCTTATATTGTCAATTGTTTACTAGGGGTATAATTTTAAAATATAATGCCCCACATACAGTTCAGTTTTAAAAACATATACCAAATGAATAGTTGTCTTAACCTAAGTGGTTCGGTTGTTAGAACTAAACTCGAATGGTTGTTTCAGTTCGGTTATTTTAACCGAAGTTTGGTTATAACAAACAAACACTTTCCAACAAAACGAAAGTTGATTCTAATGTAGAAAAGTATGTCTAATTTGCAAAAAGTTGGGAAATCTCGGCTTTGACAAAAATCTTGAAGGCTATAAAATGCCAGTTATTATTAATAACATTCTTAACAATGGTAAAAAATTTGTAAGTCTAAGATGTATATTGTAAGTAGCTACGTTTTTAAAAATGGAAAATAAAAATAATAGTTTTGGAAATGTAGTATTTTTATTTTTAATTACACTACACCCCTTCAAAAAAAACATCCTTATTTTTTATTGGTTTATAACTGAACAATTTGATTGCTTCAACCGAAAAGTTTGATTGAAACAACCGAAGAGTTGGTTAAAATAACGAAAAAGTTTAGTTGAAACAACAGAAATGTTGGTTGTTGTAACAAAAAAGTTCGGTTGAAGTAACCAGAAAGTTCGGTTGAAATAACCTGAAAGTTCGGTTGCAATAACTAAATTTTTATCATAATGTCAACCGAATAGTTCGGTTGTTACAACCAACTTTTTTGTTATTTCAACTAAATTAAGGACACCTAACTCGATTGGTCATCACAACTGCTGAGTTCGGTCAGGTTAATACTAAACGAAAAGTTCAGTTGGGAAAACCGAACTTTTAGTTAGCTATATACCATACCATTTTTTGAGTGTATCTTTTTGAAAAAAGATTATACTTCTTACTTTTTATTATTATTCGAGAAACATAGTCATTTATGAATACGTCAAATTTTCCCAAGTTTCAATTTTATTAATCTATTTAAAGAAATTATCCCTAATTATCGGTAATAAAAATTTTACAAATTTTTTTTACTCAACAACTCATCAAAAATTCAGTTCCTGAAGCGAAATATAAAAAAGGGACTATACCAGAGTCAACTAATACATATAGATCCACAACAAGTCTTTGAGGTAAACAATAACAAGCTTCTAAAACAAGAATTATTTGATTGTTCTTTGACAAATTATTATTAACTATTGAAATTACGATATTTTCATCACCATAAATAAACTCAATAACATTGAGTGACTATTCACCGCAGTGAGAAGAGAAACATTGTCATGCGAAAGTAAGAAACTTTTCTCATCGATGAGTGAGTGAAATCAATGTTGCCAACTTAGAAGACGTGTTGGTAAGGTAGGTATTAAATAGTTTCTTAAGAAAAAATGCAATACCTACCTTACCAACACGTCTTCTAGGTTGGCAACCTTGATTTTACTTACTCATCGATGAGAAAAGTTTCTCACTTTCGCATGACAATGTTTCTCTTCTCATTGCGGTGTGTAGTCACTCATTAAGGAGTTTCTATCGTTCCACTGGGCTAGTCAAAACACTGTTCCTATTGTTAAAAGGCAAATTTTACACAACTCGTATAATCTCCGATAAATTTGTCAATACAACTGTAAATAATTTTTCATCGTATCTACAATATTTTTTCGTTTAACACATTTCAAAATTATTTTCAATACTCACGGTAATTTTTATTCCAAGTAAACAAAGATAATCCAACTCACCTGAAATAATCCAAAAAAAATACATTTTTTTATAAAATAAAATCATTGATACATTAAATAAATGAGAATAAAAAAATTAATTTAATATCAATTTACTTAATTATAATTAATATTATTTTATTTATTTTAATTTAACAATAATAAACCATAATGATTTACTATCTGATCTTGAGCAGCTCTATGAGTGGTCTTTAAAAAACAATCTATTTTTAAAGATAAAAAATGTAGTGTCATTTCATTTCATAGATGTACAAAATTTTCTGATTATAAATACACTATTGGTGATGAAGAGCTTATCAGAGTACTTTTGATCAGTGATGTTGGTGTGCTGTTTGATTGCAAACTTTCTTTTACTGATCACATTATGTATAAACTATTAATAAGGCCACCAGAGTCTTGGGATTCATCATTAGAAATTCCAAACGCTTCAAAAACAATGCAAAAATCAAAAGCCAAAATAAATAAGCAATTTTTAATCGGATGAAATTTCAGAAGAACTTGAAAAAAATAAACGAGCAAAGAATGATGTGTAATATTTATTAAAATTGTTTTTTAGGTTTAAAAGGTGCATGCCTCAGTTAAATTTATCGGTATATTATTTAATGATTTTACTAAGCATTTTTTTTTTACAGGTCTTAATTGTCAAAATGGGCCTGTGGGGCAAACCGGCCTATGTCTGTTTCCCTTGCAACAGAAATTCACGAAGATTACCTATCGGCTAGAAAACTTCGTGCACGCTTTCCTGATTCTTTGTCCACTTTACGGAGATTTACGAAGTTTTCCAAAGTTCACCGATAGACGTTTCTTCGTGAACGACAACAATTAGTTGAAAATATTTGTTTTATAAAAAAAAAGATGTTTCTTTAATTGAAATTTAATCCTATCTTATTATTTTCCTTATTGGAAAGATTGTTTATTGATTTTTTATATTTAGTGACGTTTTCCTTACAATTAATTCTCTAAACAAACAAACAAAAAAAAAACTGGCCGGTTTACCTCAGGGGTGAGGCAAACTGGACAGTTTGCAAATTTTTTTAAAATTGATGCAGCAGCTAAACAATACATTTTAAGGTACATGTGTCTCTAGGAAAAAGTTGCGCAATTAGATGACCTTTCCAACAAGCTATTATAAAAGGTTTTTCATTAGTTTTTTTTAGTTACTAGAGCCTTACAACTGTTAACATGGCCGATTTGCCCCAGTCTCCCCTACATAATAGGGGGGGAGTCAGCATGGTTGGGCCACCCCTGTGTTTATGGCTCTAGCACACTGGCGCCCTCTATTTTATTATGCAAATACTTGTTAGTGATGGCAACTAACTTTTCACGTCAGTTACAGTAAAATGCAATTGCAATAAATATTTAATTTTTCAAGAAAACCAAAATAAGTGCTAAAATGACAACCTAAAACTTTTTCACAGTGACAGATAAGTCGATTAAATAACAGAAGGAATGAGCAAACAACAAAATAAAATGACAGAAATTGTTCATTATAATGTAATTTAAAAGTTTCAAGCATTATTTAGCGTTATTGTTATTATGTTTGTTTAACGTGTTTTTGTTTACGACGCCGTTCGTCATGGTTGGGCCACCCACCAATTTTCTATTATTATCATACGTCCAGACATCGAAAATTCAATTTTTATAAAAAAAGAGTCAAAGATGCCATTTCCATTAAAAAAAATTGGTTTTAATAAAATTTGGTACTATTTTTTAATTTTTTAGACCAATGTCGCGAATAATCGGATTTTGGTTCAGGGGGCTAATTTTATTTTATCATTTTCAGCTTAATTTCAGTATTTTTCTGCCATTTGAAGGGTCCTTTTTGGTCAATTTCCTTCATTTCATATTGATTTACTACAGTGGTCCAACCATCAAGCCCTGGCCCAACCTACACGACAAAAATTTTTTTTTTTTAAATGCCTGTAACTTTTACACTTTTGACCCAATCATTTTCTGATGTTCAGAAGAAACATTCCACTTTAGTGTATTTTTTCAACCATATACGAGAGAATTTAAAATTTACCCTAAAACGGAAGTTATGGGCACAAGTCAAAAACTGGCCCAACCATGCTTACTCTCCCCTACTAATAATATTCTTATAATTGTTTTGTATTATTGAATTTTTATTTCTGATTATAAAATTTTTACTTATTTTTTACAACTGGAATAAATTTTTTCTTTTATTAATTTTAGAAACTCATTTTGATTCATTTTCGAGATAAAATAGCAATTTTTCATTAAAATTATTTAATTTTTGTTGATTTGTTTGAGATAAATTTTGACCTAATTTCTCATAGCCCAGATCGACTTAACTTGTAAACTGGCATTATGTTTCTATTTCAATGTGTGTATATATATATACAATATTGCACGTGTAAATAACAAATATACGTGAGATTATAGAGGAGAATTATGCCAAGATCTGCAACCCTTTGCCGACTGTGTGAGGGCTGTTTTGACTACGTAAGTTGCCTAGCTGTGAAAGTTTGCGAATTTACATAGAACACAGATTTTGCACGTATTGGATGCTATGAGCACGTATATACCTACGTATATATATATGTATCTCTTACATTGTATATATCGAAAAAAATATTATATATTTGGACTGTTGAAAAATTTGTATAGTAACTGTAAAAAAAATTAAATTTGTTCCCTTTTACTATTTTACAATAAGAGAATTAGAATTTTTATAATTTTTACAATTCTATACTTCAGTTTTGCCAATTTTTTTTTTTTCTAATCGTTAATGACAATAAAAATAATAACTCTACAGACAAAAATTATATTGACCAATGCTTCAATTTAGAAAAAATTTCACAGGGTCAAAAATTATTTGGATCAACTTAAAATTTGATTGATCCAAATAATTTTGTTGATAAAATTAATTTTTTTCAGTATTATGTATATATATATGTATATAAAAAAAAGATTCAACTTTAAGAAATGAATAAAATATTAAAAAGCATCTTTGTATTAATTTCTTTTCATGTTAATATATGCAAAATTCTAATTAAGAGCGGTATAAAACTGAGATGAAGATGGGGTAATAGAAATCGATCGCGAGGTCTGCAAAGTGCAAAAACTTTTAAAATACTTTCACAGATTACCCGCACAGCTCATGGGAAGAGAAAACTTAGTGGCACAAACTTTTCTCTCAGCTTACACAGACCCTCCTCTTTCAGAAATGGAAAGGATCAATGAGCTGGTTTGGTATTGCCTTGAACTCACGAATAAAAATGAAATGTGATACAGTTACTTTTTATATAAAATAGCAAAAATTACTTTACATATTATGTTTATCCTGAAACAAATTGAAGCAAATGTTTTTTCACTATATATATAAAAGCACAAAAGTAAACAAAGGTGAGAGTAAAGTTAAAATAAAAAAAAGAAAAATTTAGTTATATAGAAATTTTTATTTTTAACTTTATTTTATCAGAATTTTTAAATTAACTTTAAAAAAAAATTTTTTTCAGTTTTTTAATAAATTTTCCCTGAAAAATAATAAAATTTTTAATTTCATAATTCTAAAAAATCAAACATTAATTCGTTTTAATTATGTTTAATATCAAAATTTTTAAAAAAAATTTACATTACAATTTTTAAAAATCGATATTTATATATTTTTTTTAATAAAAAAAAAAAATTATTTTATAATTTTAATAATATGATTTGTCTCATAAATATAATAATGTTAAAATTAAAATCAAAATTTTAGAATTCTTTTAAAGGGACGAAAGAAATTTTATTCTGTTTAGTTTTTTTTAAATATTTTTTTGTTTTTAACCCATTCGCAGTGTAGCAGAAATAAAGCTTCCGTGCCCCGTATGTGAGAAATTTTTTTTTTTTTTTTAAATTAATATTACCATATTATATGTTTTTAGGGTCGCTGATTACGAATTTGAAGTCAGTTTTTCAAAATTTTCAAAATTCAAAATGTCAGATCCAATATGGCGGCCAAAAATTAAAAACTCATCGAATTTACTTGAAACTTGTTACTTGGGAGTTTTTTGGGTCGCTGATTACGAATCTGATGTCAGATTTCCAAAATTCAAAATGGCGGATCCAATATGGCGACCAAAAAAATTTTAAATTCACTAGATTTGCTTAAAACTTGTTAGTCGGGGGTTTTCGGGGTCGCTGATTACGAATCTGATATCAGTTTTTCAAAATTCAAAATGGCGGATCCAATATGGCGACTAAAAAAAATTTGTAATTCACTAGATTTGCTTAAAATTCGTTACTCGGGGGTTTTCGGGGTCGCTGATTACGAATCTGATATCAGTTTTTCAAAATTCAAAATGGCGGATCCAATATGGCGACCAAAAAATTTAAAATTTACTAGATTTGCTTAAAACTCGTTACTCGGGGGTTTTCGGGGTCGCTGATTACGAATCTGATATCAGTTTTTCAAAATTCAAAATGGCGGATCCAATATGGCGACCAAAAAATTTAAAATTTACTAGATTTGCTTAAAACTCGTTACTCGGGGGTTTTCGGGGTCGCTGATTACGAATCTGATATCAGTTTTTCAAAATTCAAAATGTCGGATCCAATATGTCGACCAAAAAAAATTTTTAATTCACTAGATTTGCCTGAAACTTGTTACAGTCATTTTTAAATGTTGATTAATTAATTTTTGTTAAATTTTGAAAAAGTGATATCAAATTCGTAATCAGCGACCTCGAAAACCTAAGAATACCCATTGACAAGTTTATCGTATTGTGTCTACTTAATTTTTTTTAGATGCTACTATAGCGGTCATACACACTGGTGGTACGACATTTTTATACCTCTATAGAGGTCAATAACAGTGAAGGGATTAATTTAAGAAAAATAAAAAGAAGAATAAATTAGTCAAAAAAATTTTTAAATATTATAATTGCAACAATAAGTTATATATTTTATATAGAAATGAGATTTTTAACTTTAGAAACGGAATTTTTGACTTGAAACATTTTTCAGATAGTTCAAAATTTGGAGTTAAAGTAAAGTTTACTGCAATGCTTTCTACGACAGGTATCGTATTTTCTCAATGTTAATAAGAGTTTTTCTCAATTTGTCAGTTCGAATATAAGCTGGAAATTCATTTTAGAATGCGCAATGAAAGAAAAATTTCCAATTTCTTACTTTTTTTCTTTTTTTTTTAATTCGTGCCTTCATTTTCCCTCTAATATTTTACTTTTTAACTATATTTATTTTTTTCAAAATGTTTTTCAAATTTTATTTATGCTTTTTTGAAAAAAATAAACAATATTTATATATTTTTTTTTTTTTAATTATATATATATATATTATATTTATTTATATATCTATATAATTAAAGAACCTGTATGTAAAAATTGTTATTAAATTTAATTTAACAAATTTTTAACTTTTTCATAAATATATTCCAATTTTTTTTTCTCTAATAAAAAAATAGGAAGTAATTTGTCGTTGATAGCTATTATCGATAATTTTCTGAAACTTCATCAATCTACGATATAAAATAAATTATATAGTGTAACGTAGGAAATGAGGTGAAAAAGGTGGTTACAATGTTACATGGTGTTTGTGTGTGTTATGTTAGGTATTTACGACATGAGAAGAACGTAAAATGATATGTACCTCGATCGTAAAACGGACAATTTTTTTTTTCTCTTCTTAAGCGTCGCGACGCGTCATTTCGCCTCCAGCTTTGACGACTTGTTACACAAAAGAAAAAGTTCGTCACGCTTTTGATTACTTGAGAAACAAATACCTTGACAAAAAAAAATCTAATTTTATTTTTTGAATTTATAATTAAAAAAAAAAAATGAATGTTTAACAACCGTGTATAAAAATTTGTAAATATACATGTAACGACATTTAAAAAAAAGCAGAAGAAGCAAAAAAAAATTATAGGTTATGTTTATGATAGTTTTTTTACCTTGATTAAAAGTTCCTTTTTAAATATTTATCAAATTTTATTATTATATTAATAATAATAATAATTTTCACTCTAAACTATAATAAACATAACCTGTAAATTTTTTTTCCATTTTAGGTTTCTTTCTTCGCAAAAAAAAATTTGTGCAAAACACATTAGTACAAAAAATACAAAAAAAAATTAACTAACAGTTTTTTTTTGTTATTCTTTTCATTTTGTCATAAAAAATAGAAAAAAAAAATTCCTTGTATAATTCATTTTCAACTCGACTTTTGTGGGAAAACTAAAAGAAAATTAAAAAAAAGAAAAAGAGAAATAAATTTTTATAGTGCGTTTTCTGCGGAGGCAAAAGTTGCATCCCTCATGAGTGAACCGCTATTGTTTCAGGAGATGAGAGTTACGGTGGCGAGAGTTTACTTGGCCTCGAGCTTGTTTTCATTCTCATTTCTGCCTTAAGAGAAGTAAGTCCCGGCAACGCGCGGACGTTACTGGATTTAATTTCGCCCATTTAATTCTCCCAGGACTCTCCAGGATGTTGTCATCAAGGAACTCTACCGGAAGGAAGATCTTGGTAATGTACAGTAACATAGCAGTTATAATGTAAAATTTACTGTGAATTCATGTTACAAAACTATATTCCAGAACGACTCGACGACATTTGCTATTTATATAATATGTATATATATATACATACCAGTGGATATTTAAGAATAATATTATATAAAAGTTCATTTATATTTTAATGTGTATATTAACCTTTATACAATTTACTTATTTTTATGAAAATCTGATTAATCACCGATTATCTACAATTTTCTGTTTTTCTTTTTCAAAAATCAAATTCTCATTAAGGAGTTTCTATTGTTCCACTGAATAAATCACTGATGATAAAAGCAGGAAAATAATGATATAAAAAATTACCGACATAGAAATCTACATTACCGACTGATGGTAAAACGGGAAAATAAAAATACAAAAAATTACCGACATAGAAATCTACATTACCGACTGATGGTAAAACAGGAATATGTTTATATAATAAATTAGCGGCATTCATTTTGCTGTTTTACCATCAGTAGGTAATGTAGATATCTATGTCGGTAATTTTTTATATCATCATTAACCTGCTTTTGACATCAGTCGATAATACAGATTTCTGTGCTTGTGTGATTTCAGAGGATTATATCGATGAAAATTAAATCATGTGTTTGATTGGGATAATATTGTCATACCTTGAACTACGAACTAAACTATAAAAAACGTTGTTTTTCAGAAATGTTACGTATGAACTAAATTACAGGTTGGAAAAGTCCTTGAATGCTTGTATTTGTTTTATTTATAATATCTCTAAGAAAACTAGCTCAATTGACGACTAGGACAAAATTTCCGCTCACGAATTACTTAAGTTTAGTTAGTTAATTTTTTGAAATACAAAATGGCGGATCCAATATGGCGACTATTTTTAAAAATCGTTCAAAATACTTTAAAACTTGTTACTCGGGGATTTTCGGGCTCGATAATTACGAATCCAGTGTTAGTTTTTCAAAATTCAATATGACGGATCTGATAAAAACAAAAAAAAATTTTTCCAAGTAATCCAATTCATTTGAAACACTCAGTGGTTTTCGGGATCACTAATTACAAATTTAATACTATATTTGTAATCATAACCCTGAAAACCTCCTAAATATTAGAAACAAATTTGATGAATTTAAAAAAAATCCGCCATTTTTAATTTTGAAAAACTGAAATTGGATTTTTGTAGTACAACCCCAGTTGACGGCTGTGCCAAAAAAAAATATTTTGTCACGATATGTTTTCACGATTCAATTTCTCTGGAGGGAAGTCAAAAAAAAAAAAAAAATTTGTTGCGCCTCAACTAAACAAGAAAAAAAAATTATATACTTTTTAATTGTATAAAAATTAATTTATTCGTGTGAAACAAAAAACCATCAAAGGCATTAAAACGTTTGCGTAAATTTTATTTTGAAAAAAAAATACTCTTTACATCACTACTACTGGAAAAAATAAAAAAAAAAAAAAAATTGTGGATAAAAAGAATCTTTTGAGATTCGTTTTTACGCTCTTTTTATATATAAAACGGTATTAGCAAAGTTGCTTGTGAAACATTACACGACTTGACGCTTACTCTTTTTCATATTATAATGTACAAAAGACCTCTGCAAATTGAAATTTGATTCTTTCTAAATAAATATCCAGCGCAAAGCAATTTTCTTTGAACTACACACGTACGATAAACAAAATTTGCCATGTGAAAAATCTCTCTAATTTTATTTTATTCTTCATTTTTTTTTTTAAATGTTACAAAGAAATTTTTCCAACATGCACATATATATAGATACATAGATACAAAAAGACAAGATAAAAATACAAAAAACATTTAAACTATCTGTTAAAAACTATCTGTTGAATTTGACTAAAAGTTTTTATCCTTTTTATTTAGTTATTGTTTTCGAATTTTTTTATCAAGCCATTTATGAGATGTGAATTTTTCAAAATTTCAGGTTTATATTTAAACATTTTCTTTTTTTTATTGTTGCTTTCTTTAAAGAAACATCAATTTCACAAGTTTTTTTAATTTTGTGTTTATAATTAAACATTTTGAAAATTTGATGAAAAAAAAATAATTAAAAAATAATTTAATATATTTTTTGCAATTTATTACAATTCATTAATCCCTTCGCAGTCTAGTAAAAAAATTGTTTGTGGGCCGAAAACGGTCAAAAAAAAAAACTTTCCAAAAAAATATCGTATCATCGTATTAAAAGATTTTGGAGTCGCTGAATACAAATTTGAGGATAGATTCAAAAAATTCAAAATAACGGATCCAATATGGCGGAAAAAATTTAAAATTGATTCGATTTTTTCAAAATTTGGTACTTGGGGGTTTTTTGGGTCGCTGAATCCAAATCTGACCTCAAATTTGGATTCAGCGACTCCAAAAACCCCCGAGTACCGAATTTTGAACGAATCGAATCAATTTTAAATTTTTCCGCCATATTGGGTCCGTCATTTTGAATTCTTAAATCTGACCTCAAATTCGGATTTAGTGGCCCCAAAAAATTTTAAAGGAACCATTTTCCATGCAAATCTGGTCAATTTAAACATTTTTTTGGACGCCATATTGGGTCCGACATTTTGAATTTCGTAAATTTGACTGTCAAGGAGTTAAAAAGTTATGAGCATTAAAATAAAATCTAAAACAGTTGAAATTTTCTAAAAATTCGTATCTTGTTAACGGCTTGATAAAAAAATTTGAAAAAAATCATGGAACACTTTTTCGTAAAGTATAAAAAAAAAAATTTTTTTAGCCAAATCAAAAGTGTCAAAGTCAGCGATATGTTGGAAAGTAACCCTTTCCCCCTCCCCATTTGGATATATATATATATATATATATATATATATATATATATATATATATATATATATATATATATATATATAAGAGAAGAATCGAAAAGTTCAAATAGTCTCAGCACGTGTTCAAACATGGACCATGTTCTTAAAATATATAAGAATCGAAATGTAAAATAGAAGAAATGGAAATATAATAAAAGAAAGAGAGAACTAAAATAAAAAAGCAAAAGTTGAAAGTTGAAAGCTACTACAAACCTTTTAAGAGAAAACATTTTTATAGACATAAAGGAAAAGAATCTAAAAAAAACAAACTATTTCACACTGAATTTGAAGTATGAATATTAAAACACGTTTGAAAACTATTATATATTAAAAAAAAAAATTGAAATCAATACCAGATACATTTATTGATATAAAATGTAGAAATAAAACGAAAAAAAGAGAATATTATGAAAATAGATAGATAATATAAAATTTGACATTAATTTAATATCGAAATTAAATTCTCTTTGCAATAATTGTGAACGTCATATATATAATTATTTGCTCAAAATAAATATAATAATAGCGTTTTAATTTAAGGATATAAAAAAATAAAAAAAAAGAGCGTAGAGAGTAGACAGTATGCGAACACTTTTTTTTTTCCTTTTGTTTTTATGCTCTTTCAAATGGTAAAATTAAAATTTATGACCAACAAACCTCTCTGTGTTTTGAGATTTAAAATGGGTTCTTACTAATGTAAAAAGTCGCAAATATTTTATGAACTTTTTTACAAGATTAGTATACTGAAACGGTATATTTTTTAGACTCCCCTCCACTTCTAATTACAGTGGGTAATTAGGCATATATAATAAAGTTACAAAAGATTCTCGGCAAATATTAAGAGGAGAGAATATAAATTATATTGTTTTATGTACATAACTTCATTGGTTAATTAGAGGAATTTTTTTTTAAATATTTAAAGACAATTTTTATACTACATAAACAAAATTAATTTGATATTTCTTTACTATATTTATTAATATTTTTTATTTATTTAAACTATCGTAAACATAACCTAAAATTTTTTTTTCTTAGGTCCTTCTCTTCAAAGTATGTAAAATATATTATAATTTATTACAATTATATTCTATTATTATTTATATAAAAAATTATAGGTTATGTTTATGATAGTTTAAACTATAATAAACATAGCCTATATTATATAGGTTATGTTCATGATAGTTTTAACAATCATGAACATAACCTATAATACACAAATTATTTTATTTACCTATAATAAAAAATAATAATAATAATAAATAATATTTCATTTACGTATAGATAGTATGTAGGTTATGTTTATGGTATTTTAAACTATCATATACATAACCTATTATTTTTTTTTGACTTTCAGGTATTTCTCTTCAAAGTGCGTTACATTTATTTTTAATTTTATCAATTTTAAAATTACCTTTCCTTAAAAACTAAAAATTCCAAAGCAATTTCAATTTTTCTCACCAATTTAACAAATTTTCATTTTATTATTTTTAAAAAGAAAACTTTTCTGTTTTTATAAAAAAAAAAAAAAACTTTTAAAAGAAAAAAATAAATTCAACAGTGAAATTTAAATAAAAAGTATTATAAAAAGAAAAAAAAGTCCAATATTGTCGTAATAAGTTGACGCTTAGGTATACAAAAAAAAGTTTGTGCAAATTTCGAGATGGAATTTAATATGAAAATCAGCCAAAGTAAAACGAGATTTTATACTCGCGAATTTATATATTAAATTCCAGATATGCGCAGACTCCAGTACCAAGATATAATGCGAGAGTATATGAGTTTTCGTCTTTTTTTTTCATTCTTTTATTTTTCTTTTTTTTTGTCTTTTTTTTGGTGAGTACAGAATGAGCCTTTTCTCGTTTCTCTTGGTCTTCTCTTTTTATTTCACCCGCGCTAAAAGAAATAATCAAGTGCTCTGATGAAATCATTCTCTTTTGTATATACGAAAATTATTCTCATTCCTTCAAAACTCACAGTGTGCAAAAACTGTTTTTGTGTGTCATTAAAAAAAAAAAGAAGAAAAAATATTTTTAATTTCCAAATTTAAATATATTAATTAATTTTTAAAAAAAAAGTTAAATCTACTTTTTTTATATTTCAATTTTATAAAATTTCAATTTAATGTACAAAATATAAGTGATTAATCGATAATCATATAATTTTCCATTTCACATAAAAAATAAATATTTTTAATTTTAAAATATTAATGTATTAATTTATTAATGAATTTTTTTTGAAAAAACTACATAATATTTTTCATTTTTTAATTTATTTATAATTATATGATTAATATAAATTATAATAATATATAATTGAACAATAATTAAAATAAACAATTTATTAAATACATAAATAATTAAAAAAAAATAATTAAAATAATATTTTTGACGCTTCATAAGAGAAGGGATCTTACATAAAAAAATTGTAGGTTATGTTTGTGATTATTTTGTGATTATTTTGTGTTATGTTTTTTATTTTTTTAAACTTTTTATCAAAATCAAACTATCACTAAACATAACCTATAATTTTTTTTTACATAAGGTCCCTTCTCTCTTGGAGTGTCACATATAATTAATTATATTTTATTTATAGATTATCGATAATTTTATGATCTTTCATTTCTCATAACCTCACATTTTTTAATGCTTTTCAATAAAATTCACTCTGAATTTAATTTCTTTTAACTTTCAAGTAAAACATTTCAATATTATCCTTAAATACTTTCAATTAAATTAATTTTCATTTAGGTAAAAATTTAACCATTCTTGGGATTCGAACCCTCGAACTTTGCTACGCGAGTCGAGAAGGCTAACCACTGGGCTACGAGTAAGTAGTACAAGGCTACGATATAGTGATCCAATTTCAAATTACCCATTCTCATAAGGAAAAAACGTGCCAATAAAATAAATTTAGTTAGGGGAATCAAATTTTTTTTATGAATAAAAGATAAACAATTTCAATGATATTTTTCAGTAAAAAAATTAAAGCGGGGGTCTGTATTTATTAAACGGACGCAGAATTTTGATCGTGACAACGTCTTTTTTAATTAATTAAAATATATTTTATAAGATTATTATTTAGTATTTATTTTGTACATAAACACACTGAAAAAATAATTTATTTGATTCAAATAATCGGTTGCCTGACTATTATCAAATAAATATTTACTTGAACCAAATAATTTTTATTTGAATTAAATAAATTGTACTTGAACCAATAATTTTTGTATTTGAAACAAATACCATTTTATTGACTTAAATAATAATTATTTGATACAAATAAATATTTATTCGAGAATGATCAAGTAATCAATTATTTGAATCAAATAAATTTTTTTTCATTGCATAAAATTAGAATAAACTGACAATAATTTCTAAACAATTAAATTTAAAAATATTCAAAACTTAATGCCACATTATTAGGGGAATAGTGTCAGGAATAGACACAGTTTTGGTTTTTTGTTTATAAATATTTTGTTTAAATAAATTCAGTCAATTATGGTATATGGGTGGAAAGATCTACAAAAGAGGAACACTTTTGCTGTGAACCGTAAATTGATTGGTTCAAAATTAAAAAAGTTATAAACATTTAAAAAAAAAAATCTAGTCAGGGTTGGACTTTTCAGTCAGGGTTGGACACTTTTTGAAAATCGAAACGCATTATTGGTAAAAACGTAAAATAACATTTGTAATGTTTTTTATTCTTATTTTTTCATGTTTATCTTTACTTATTGTTTACAAATTGTAAAGCTTGATGGGTTTAAAAAAGGAATGAACTCAAATTACAAAAAATAACGCTTTATTGTTCCAAATAACTCAATGAAATGATGAACAAAATTTATACAATTTAAGTATTATTTTTCTTATATCTTTGGCACAATTTTGCACTGAAATATCAATAAAATAAAATTTATTTGTATATTTATTTATAAATTGTGTCAAATTCATAATTAATATGGGTGTCCAACCCTAACTGTATAAAGTGTCCAACCCTAACTAGAAGCATCATTTTCGAATTGTGCTAACCTAAACCAGACATGTGTCGCGATTAGATTTTTCACTTTTTTTCTTCTTAAATTATGTACCCCACAATACATTCAATAAGGTTACCTTGCCGAATTCTTGCTTTTTTTACACATTTTTTTAAGTTTATTCACAAGTCAAACAAAACTTTTTTTGTCTCTTCGATTGCATCGAAGTCACAGGAGACGCTACTTTTGATTCTCCAAAAATGTAATACCACAAAAAGTTAGGTTACACTACTAGAAGATTCGTCACGTACGCACACAGGTGGCGCTAGTGTTCTTAATTAAAAAAAGCCAAGTGTCCAACCCTGACACTATTCCCCTACCAATTGCTGAAATTTTGCACCGGAATAATATCAAAACATAACCTCAATTATGGATTTGCTCCACATTTTTTTCCTCGAATAATGATACGAAAACAAAACAAAGTGACAGCTTCGGCAGCCATGTTTATTTTGACTATTATACATATATATATAGGTATAGTGGATACTGTCAGCAATGGCGCTGTATACTAACATGTTAAATCGTTAACCGGTCGGTAACATAGAAAACTATAAAAAAAATTTCATTTCCAAATTTGACAAAAATAAGTTTGGCATCGAGATTAGATCGAAAGTATTCGAATAACACAAAAATCTTGAAAATATGACTTATAGTTTTCGAGTTCTGTCCGGCGATATGAACGCCAATTTTTTTGACTGGCTCCCTAGACCTTGGAGTAAAACGTTGTCACGTCAAAACCAGAAAATAAATTCTATAGTAGAGACATTTTTTTTTATTGTAACCCAATTTTTATTGGTTCAATGAGGCTGTTTCCATTCGAAAGAATATATAGATCTTCTTGTTTCCAAGAAATTAAATGTATATTAGTTTGGGTTCACCGCATTTATTTATATACATATATATATTTAAAATAGGAAACACAGTAGAACTCTCTCGAATTGAAGATTGCAACGCGAACTCTTGCGTATAATCGAAAAGAAAAAACGTGAATAGAATTCGCAATTTTATTTATATATATAAATAAAAAAAAAGATAAGAGACGAGACGAGTAGCTTGAAAGAAAAGAGAAAAGGGGGAGAAAGCAAAGAAGCGCCGAAACGGACATCGCGTGATAACTTTAAATTAATTAGCATTCACAACGGAAAGTTTGCGAGAAGAACGCGTTTCCGCTCGTATTCGACTATACACATAGAGCTCGATTCGGCTAGTTGGCTGAAAATTTCATGCAGATGGAGAGAGGGAAACAAACGACACTAATTAAGGATCGGATTTCGCGTACCTCTGCTTTATAGCGGGTTTAAGAGACTCGACGAGATTTTCTAAATGTGCGAGAAGAAATCCGGAAACAAGAACTTACAACCGGAATGACAATTTTTTTTTCCTTTAAAGAAAAAAAAGGTTTTTTGTTTTTACATTTTTACAGTTAAAATAAAATTCTTTTGTTATTTTTGAATGAAAAAAACAATTTTTTTAATCCTTAACTGGGATAATTCCGCGTTCGAACGTAAATAGCACAACGGGTCTGCTGGACCCGACGTATTCAAACGTGTATTGTACAGCCGGTATTGAATATTTTTGCACAAAAATTTAATCTGAGGTAGCTTATGATGTGTTTTTTAAAATTTCATTAGTTTTACAGGAATTAATTTATTTTAAGTTACTTAAAAAAAAATTGTGAAAAATAAAAACGAAAAATTTGCGTGTTTTTACTTAAACATTTATGAGTTATTTAAATTTTAATATTATGACTTAAAAATTTAAGGTTATGATATATTACTCTTTAAGGAAAAAATTACCACAACAGCAGGACTTGCGAAAAAGGTATTTATTTTGCAGAATAAAATGTGACTTTTTAGGTTAAAATTAAAAGTTTATAATTATTAACGTTTGACGCTAATTTATTCTTTTGTATCAAATTAGTAGTATCAAAAAACTTAGAAAATTAATAAGAATATGTCAAACTAATATAATAATAATAATAATTGTTTAGCAACTTTTTAAAAATTATTTCCAAAATACATATGTAGACTAAAATTTCCATAGAACTTAATTCAAATAAAAAAAATTTTTTTTACTTTATTTTAATCGAAATCCTATGAATTGAAATAATAATATTCATAATTATTTTATCAAAGTAATACAAATGTAAGTAATTAAAATTACAGGACTGCATTTGAGGTTAATTTAATTTTTTATAAATTTACATTTTTTTCTCTGTTATAATTAATATGAATATTATTAAATTATATTAAAAAATTTAATCTACTTTGGACTCGAAGTATTTTCAATATGCTTGAAAAGTAAAAATAAATATTTTTTTTTCATTCACTTGAGTTTATAATTTAATATGTAAAATTCATTTTAAAAATTATAAATTAATTAACCTATATCTTGATATCGAGTTAACTTTCTGTATTTCTATAAATGAATCTCAATTAAAATAAAGTAAGAAAAAAAAATACTAAAAAATCATAATTGGTTAAATTTATTAACTAAATTATCATTTATTAAAAAAAAATTTATTTGATTTAAATCAGTTGCTTTTGAATATTATCATTTAAATATTTATTTGTTTTAAATAATTATTATTTGAATCAATTAAGGGTATGTGGGCAAAGGACGTTTTTTTTGTGGTTTGAAACTTTCTCTGAAATAAAAAATGATTTTGGGTTAAAATTTTGGAGAAATGAATTTGTTTGGTACAAGGAATCTCGCTGTTCTACTCATTTACCATAACTTAACGCAAAAATAATAAAAATAAAGCAATAAATAGTAAAATAATGTATTTAATCATAGTTCATTCAGCAGCCACTCGCTCGAATTGGCGCTGTTTACTGGAGCACTGACACACTCAAGCAACGTCTGTGTATGCGCCGCCATCTTTGTTTTCATTTTCGTTTAAAAATGCGACTTTTTAAACTTCATTTTTTAATAATTTAACTCAAAATTATGTATTTTTCGAAGAACAGCGAGATTCCTTGTACCCTAATCTATCATCCCTCAAAATTTTAGACAAAAATCTTTTCTCAGTTTAGAGTGAAACGTATACTACCAAAACACATTTTTCCATACTAGGTCACGTGGGAGGTTCCCACATAACCTTAAATGATATTTGTTTCAGAAATAAAACAAACATTATTAAATCAAGTTTAATTTAAAATTTTGTATTCTATGACGCCGTTTTCGACGAAAATTTTATCTTCCGATAGATTAAAGACAGTAGATATATTCTGCGTCTGCGCAGAATGTTTGTATAAGCTTCTGCGCAGACGCAGAATATATCTACTGTCTTTAACCTCTCGGACGATTAAATTTAACCAACACGGTGAAAACAGGCATCTATATGTAAATTACAAGATTAATTTTTATTTAAAAAAATGTAAAAATTATTATTATTGAAATATTTTAATAAAATAATTTAAAAATTTCTATTTAAATTTAAAAATTTTCATTTTCATTTAACATTTTTTAAATATATTAAATAATAATTAAATGAATATACTACAGTGCGGTCTCGTAACTGCAACATTTGAAACTGCAACAGTTTCGTTACTGCAACACCCCACCTCGACCACCGGACTTGAAACTGAAACGTGACGTCGGCAGCTTTCAGTGCTGTATCTACAGCGGAAAATGAATATCAAGTATTCATAAATAAAAATGAAAAAAAACTCTAAAATTGTTTTATAATTAAAATTTAAAATAAAATTGATAAATAAAATAAATTATAAAATATATAAAGTAAATAAATATATAAATAATTATAAAAATATAATTAAAATTTAATTATGTAATTATTAAATGTTTCATATAAATATAAAAGTTTGGTGTCATTTTTAAAATATTAGTGATATATAATATGCAAATTGGATTTGATATTCATCTTCTGCGTAGTAATTAATAAATAATAATAATACATATATTTGAAAATATAAACACCTCTTAATAGATTTCAATACACACAAATGAAAAGTGTTTTCATTGAATGATGAAGCAGTTTCAGTGACTGTTTCAAATCGGAATAGTTTGGATGTCCGGTAAATTTTAGGAATTATTGAAAAAATTTTATGAAATATAACTTGTGCGCAAAAACTGACTCAAATTTTGGATAAAAAGTATAATTGCCATCAATAGTAAGTATTAATAAATAATTAAATATTAATTCAATGTAAAACTTTACTTAATTCACTATATAAAAAAACATATTAGTAATGAAAATATAAATAATATAGTTTCTTTGTAAACACTTTTTTTCCATTCAAATAAATCCTTTTTTAATTTAATTAAACTATTTTTCAATATATTATTAAAAATAAACAAAATAGTTTTATCAATATGTTAGTATACAAAAACAACAAAATTAAATTTTTTAAAGGATTTTTGTCATTTTTTCCCAAAAATTTTTTTAAAGAGAAATTCAAAGTGAAAGTATGAAAGTAGTCCGTTTTTCAAGGGTCTTAAATTTTCTCGCGTATAGTAGGTATGTACGTCCCTGAAATGGTAGGTAGTGGGATATGTTGCAGTATCAAGTCCGAAAGAGTGGGAAATTTCAGAGAATGTTGCAGTTACGAGACCGCACTGTAGATTGAAAATATTTTCGAGCTATAGGTAGGTATATATTGTTGAATTTCTCGCATGTAGATTATTATGTTAAGATACTTAACGCACGTCAGGGACGGTTTATGAACACGAAGTCTCAACTATATATATATATATATATATATATATATACATATATATAGCTTTTAGCTAGCTAAAAGATGTTTGTACTGACCTGTGTAGAGTTTATGAGTAGAAAAAAGTTTACTTTGAAAATTAGTCGACAATCTTGTATGGATTTTCATAAAGTCATAATATATACTCGTCTGTTGAAAGGATAATTTTCAACTTCTTTTCCTTTAAATTGGCATGTCTAGTGGCTCAATTTATTTTCCCCAAGGAACTTTAAATTTAATGAACGTAATGTAGTCTTGGCTGTGGTGGGACCAAAATTAGGTTTAAAAGTTTAATTTTACACTTTTTTTTTCTCTCGACAATATTTTTTTTCCTTTTTTACATTTTTCATACTATTCATTCAAATGTTGGTTTTGAATTTTGAAATAATTTTTTCTTTTTTCAACTCTATTATAATTTTACTTTTAATTAACTGATTTTTCAATATTGAACTCAATAAGAATTTAAATAAAATTAACTACATAAAGCTTATAAAAATGGGATTAAAAGTTTATACTAAATTTAAAAAAAAAAGTGTTCTTCAGTGAAATTCGCATCTTTTTCAAAAGTATAATGAAATTAAAAAATGAATATTCTCAAATTATTAAATTATTTCTAATTTTAATTTATACATTGGACTCGGAATCATTTACCAATAATCTTAAAAATATAGTATTCCAGTTTTGTAATGTATAATAAATTATCTATATAAAATTATAAATTTATTAAAACGATTTTCGTATCAATTTCTTGTATTTCTATAAATGAATTTTTTGATATATAAAGTATTTATAAAAAGAAATTCGCGAAAAAAACTAAAATGTCAATTATGTGACATGTACATTATCGGAACGATTTTAAAATTCTGTAATTTAAAATTTAAAGGATTTTTTAAAAAAAGGTTTTTAAGGAGGGAGACTTTCTATTATTTTTCATTGGCAAATTTGTTTATCTACTTTTTTTATGGTGCTGAACAATGTGTTTTTAAAATTTTTTTAAAATAATGCAAATTCTAAAATGGACAAAAATATTTTTTTTTTAAATTTTAATAATTTAGAATAATTTTAGATCCTCAATAACGGCAGACAAAAAAAATAGCATGAATCAATAACGTCAATTTTGAAAGGTTAAAATTCCTCTGGTCCATTCACTTAAATTATTTACAGTAAATATTAGATTGAAAATATAAATTTAGTGTTAAGTAGAAAATTTTAATTGTTAAGTAAAAAAAAAAACTGTTTTCGAATTATCAATATATTTTGGTAACAAGTCGTCATCTTTTGTAAAAACAGAGAGCACAGAGATGCTGAATTTAAATCTACTGCACAGGAAAAGAGAGAGAGAGAAAGTAAAGTACATATTCTCTAGATTAAACCCTGCAGAGAGGAGCTTTGCAAATTTTAACTGAAAGGTATGCTTGCATCTAGAATTTGTTCCATAATTAAGTGCACCTCATGGACACTTTAACGTCAAAAGTAAAATAATCTTTTCGGCATTAAAAAAAAAATAATAATAATAAAACAACACCAATTAAATTTTTTCCCCTGACGCTGAAAAAAAAAATTCACCCTCTATGCGCAATAATAATTCACTTCTATTTTCCCTTCTACATATACGATGATAATAATAATATTAATTACACGGAGAAAAAAAATTTAGTGTTTGCAACAAAATTGTTTGGTTAGGCAATTTTGGTTCTTGTAACGAAATTTTGGTTGGCTGAAACAAAGTCGTAGAGTTATCTCAACCAAACATTTAGATAGTTATCTGTTTGTTTGATCAACCAAACATTTTTGTTGACCTAATAAAAAAAATTTGGTTGAGCTAACTAAACATTTTTGTTAACCCTTTCAGTCACAGTGGTCAATATATTAACCACCTTTTGGTAAGGCTGAAAAAAATTTAAAAATCCATCATATTTGCTTGACAATCACTAACTAGGGGTTTTAAGGGTCGCAAATTACGAATATAATATCAGAATTGAAAAATTTTGAAAATTGAAAATGGTGGATCTAATATGGCGCATGAAAAAATTAAAAATTAATCGGACTCGCTAAAAAATTATTTCCTGGGAGTTTTTGAGCTCGTTGATTACGAATATTTACAAAATCGATGTTATATTTTCAAAATTTTTGCAAAATTTACGAATTTTGCGAAATTTAAAATAGCGGATCCAATATGGCGGACGACTTTTTAAAAAATCCATCTAATCAGCATGAAACTTGTTACTTGGGGGTTTTCGGGGTCGCTGATTACGAATCTGAAGTCGGTTTTTAAAAATTCAAAATGGCGGATCTAATATGGCGGACGACGAAATTAAAAATTCATCCAATTGGCATGAAACTTGTTACTCGGGGGTTTTCGGGGTCGCTGATTACAAATCTAAAGTCAGTTTTTAAAAATTCAAAATGGCGGATCCAATATGGCGAGTAACAAGTTTCATGCCGATTGGATGAATTTTTAATTTCGTCGTCCGCCATATTCGATCCGCCATTTTGAATTTTCAAAAACTGACATCAGATTCGTAATCAGCGACCCCGAAAACCCCCGAGTAACAAATTTCATGCCGATGGGATGAATTTTTTATTTCGTCGTCCGCCATATTTGATCCGCCATTTTGAATTTTTAAAAACTGACTTTAGATTCGTAATCAGCGACCCCGAAAACCACCGAGTAACAAGTTTCATGCCGATGGGATGAATTTTTAATTTTGTCGTCCGCCATATTGGATCCGCCATTTTGAATTTTTTAAAACTGACTTTAGATTCGTAATCAGCGACCCCGAAAACCCCCGAGTAACAAATTTCAGGAAAATTAGAATGATTTTAAAAAAATTATCCGCCATGTTGGATCCGCCATTTTGAATTTTTAATATTTTGCAAATCTGACTTCATATTCGTAATCAGCGACCCCAAAAACCATAAATACAATAGCATTTTGAATGTTTTAGTTATTATCTGAATTGCGTGACTGAAAGGGTTAAGCCAACAAAAAACACTCAACCAAATTTTTTTGATTGACTCAAACAAATAGTTTGGTTGCTTAAATACCAACAAAATTTTTTTGTTGACCCAACCAAATTTTAGTTGCTCTGACTAAACATTTTTCTCAGTGTATCTCATATTTTTTCTCCTATTTCTTAATTTCGAATAACTCTCTTTTTTTAAATTAAAATAGAAATTTAAAAAAAAAATACTTAATGAATCTTTTCCTTATAATATATTTATGAAATTTACTAAATGGACATGCTTTTAAAATGATTAGAAAAAAAAAATTCTGTTACATACAAATAGAATGCAATGGGGGTTGTGTGATACACACACGACAGAAAATCACCGAAGCAAGCCATGTGGTAATAAATCAGCTTGATCTTGTTAGGGATTGAATTTAAAGTCCCATTTGAAATTGTGCCAGAAGAACTCGAGGATACATTTGTAATCGAAAAATTATGCTAAAAAACCAAAAGCTTAAAAAAGAAGGGACAAATTTTACAACAATTCGTATTACCTCCGATAAACTCGTCAATTCAACTGGAAATAATTTTTTATCTTATATCTACGATATTTGTTCGTTTAACACATTTCAGTTAATAAATTTCAAAATTTTTCTCAATACTCACGGGAATTTTTTAATTTCAAGTAGACAAAAATTATCCAACTCACCTGAAACAAACAAACAAAATTTTTTTTATAGAATAAAATTATTGATCCATTAAATAAATGAGAGTAATAAAAATATTAATTTAAAATAAAATTTCATTAATTATAATTAATATTATTTTATTTATTTTGATTTAATAATAATAAACCATATTACTGTTTGATTTTGAGCAG
This sequence comes from Leptopilina boulardi, assembly GCF_019393585.1. Classification (NCBI taxonomy): domain Eukaryota; kingdom Metazoa; phylum Arthropoda; class Insecta; order Hymenoptera; family Figitidae; genus Leptopilina; species Leptopilina boulardi. The sequence goes on from NW_026137813.1 coordinate 1,540,828, forward strand.
CTCTATGAGTGGTCTTTAAAAAATAATCTATTTTTAAAGATAAAAAAAATGTAGTGTCATTTCATTTCATAGATGTAGAGAATTTTCTTATTATAAATACATTATTGGTGATGAAGAGCTTATCAGAGTACTTTTGATCAGTGATTTTGGTGTGCTGATTGATTGCAAATTTTCTTTTACTAATCACATTATATATATAAACTATTAATAAGGCCACCAGAGTCTTGGGCTTCATTACCAAAAATTCCAAACGCTTCAAAAACATTTAAGCCTTGAAATGCTTGTATTTCTCATTGGTTAGATCGATAATTGAATTTGCATCAATACTATGGCGACAGTATCAAGACAATCTTGATTTTAATTAAGTGGGTTCAAAACAGATTTTTGCGTTTTGTTGCCAGACAAACTGGTTTGCCTCTTGACTATATAATAATCATAACTACACTGAACTTAGATGTAAACTTAATATACCCCTAATGTCTCAAAGATTTTTGTTTGCAAATCTTCTTTTTTTTATTAAAAATCATCAATGGTTGTATTAACTGCTCGGATCTGTTGTTCTTATTTGATTTCTATGTACCACAAAAGTCACCTAGAAACCCACCATTATTTAATTTACCTTTCATTAAAGAGAATTATTTAAAAAATTCAGTGATCTACAGACTGAGTTGTGAGGGAAATCAGTTTCAACAATAATATTCATTTTTTTTTGGTAATTCGCTTACAATTTTCATTAAAGAATTGTCTGGCTTAATTTTCAACAACAATAATAACAATACAGCAATTTAATGTACATAATATATAACACAGCCCAACAAATTTTTGGCCTACTTCAGAATCAAGAAATGCTTTTCCGAAGCATTCTGACTTGCTGAATCCGAATCTGACTTCATAATTGACCCCCAACATGTCAGCTTTCGGAAGTAATCTAAACTAAAAACGCAAAACAGACGATTTTTGATCATATTTGAGGGCATGTAAAATCAAGAGATAATTTTTTTCGAAAAAGTCGTTACAGCATCTGGAACTACTATTCTTACCCTTTAAAATGCATTTTGAAACATTAAAAAAAAATTTCATATGGCTCTAAGTTTGAATTTTCTAAATTTGGTGAATGTTTCAATATTCGTGAATTGAGTAGTATTAGATAATGCTTTAAAAATTCAAATGACAAAAACTCAGAGCCGAATAAAGATTTAAAAAAATTTTTAAATGCATTTTAAAGGGTAAGAATAGTACTTTCAGATGATGCAACGATCTTTTTGAAAAAAAATTATCTCTTAATGTTACATGACCTTTAATATGGTCATAAAATATATTTTTCACACTTATAGGTTAGAATATCTTCGAAACCTGATGTGCTCGGTCAATTCTGAGGTCAAATTCGAATTCAGCAAGTTAAAATGCTTCCGAAATATAAAGTCTGATTCTTGTTTCTGAAGTAGAGTAAAATTTTGTAGGCATGTGTTATGGTATACTCTGTACAAATGGGCTTTGCTCGTATATTTTTCAATAAATAAATAAATAATAATAATAACAATTTTGACAAATTAAAAATTATTCAGTTTTTAATATTGCAGAGTCATAATTTTTAAATCAGGCATTGTACGTGTAATGTACTAAGTTAAAAAATTGATTTCTCGAAAAAAAGTGAAACTTGGGAAAATTGTTGTTCTATACCTGATAGTAAAATATCTCCAAAAAAATTTTTGACTTTTTTGAAATTTTTGGGAAGTTAGAGGGGAGGTCAATTTTATCAGTTTTACCTGACACCGCCTACTATTTGAATTTTTTACTGTCTATAAAAAAAAATTTGGCATGTATGTTTTTTTAAAAGGTTTTTTCATGCTCTTTCCAATGGTGAATTTCGTTTTTTAAAATTTTGAATTTTGACCTTGATTTTCTATAATTAAACATAAATTTGCTATTTTCACTAAAATCGATGCGTTTTTTTTTTAAATAAATAATCAGGTAGGACAACAATTTTCCTAAGTTTCACTTTTTTTCGAGAAATCTATTTTTTAACTTACAATTAGTACATTACACGTATAATGCCTTAAATTGGGCCACTGTAAACGTGAGTTACAGTATATATCACCGTCCGACACGATTTTTCACACATGAAAAAATCAATGATTTTCAGAAACTAGGACCAAAAAAAAGATACCCGTGTCTGGCCGTTTTGCTAGATCAGGTCATTTTTTGCTTTTAGGGGTAAAAACAACCCTTAAATGAAAGGTGATAGGAAATCTTGTACAAATTAATAATTTTTTATGAAACCTGGTATCTCGGGGTTTTTCAGGTCGCTGATTACGAATCTGATGTCAGATTTTGAAAATTCAAAATGTCGGATCCAATATGGCGGTCGAAATTTATAAAAATTCACCAATTCATTTGAAAGTTGTTACTTAGGGGTTTTTGGGGTCGCTGATTACGAATATGATGTCAGATTTTCAAAATTCAAAATGGCGGTCGAAATTTATAAAAGTTCATCGAATTTACTTGAAACTTGTTACTTTAAGGTTTTTGGGGTCGCTGATAACGAATATGATGTCAGATTTTGAAAATTCAAAATGGCGGATCCAATATGACGGTCGAAATTTATAAATATTAATTATTTTTTATAAAACTTGGTATCTAGGGGTTTTTGGGGTCGCTGAGTACGAATCTGAAGTCAGATTTTTAAAATTCAAAATAGATCTAATAATTTGGAAGATTAGAAAACAATATATAAAAAATAAAAATTTCCACATATATGTGTTTTTTGTATATTGGACACTTTTTTAATGACAAAATAGGCTTTGTAGTAAGTAAGAATATTTTTATTAGATAACAGTAATAAGCTCAAGTAAGAAAAATTTAAAGATGTGAAGTGATTGTTTAAAACTGCTGTGCAAAGTAAAAAAGTCTACAATTGTCATTTGTTTTATGTACTATTTTCCGTAACTATGCAACTGAAAACGAACATATAAATAACTGTCTAATCTTCCACATTATTAGATCTATTTTGAATTTTAAAAATCTGACTTCAGATTCGTACTCAGCGACCCCAAAAACCTCTAGATACGAAGTTTTATAAAAAATAATTAATATTTATAAATTTCGACCGCCATATTGGATCCGCCATTTTGAATTTTGAAAATCTGAAATCAGATTCGTAATCAGCGACCCGGAAAACCCTGAGATACCATGTTTCATAAAAAATTATTAATTTGTACAAGATTTCCTATCACCTTTCATTTAAGGGCTGTTTTTACCCCTAAAATCAAAAAATGACCTGATCTAGCAAAACGGCCAGACACGGGTATCTTTTTTTTGGTCCTAGTTTCTGAAAATCATTGATCTTTTCATGTGTGAAAAAAAAAGTTGAATTTTGTCGGACGGTGTATTGATTTTGATTACTAGTATTTGGCGCAACATTTAAATTCGAAAAAATTGTTTAAAAAAATTTGAAAAGTCTGTTTTCGCTGGCTCAGTTCAGAAATAACCGGTGCTTCTTTTTATTCCTAATTTTTTTTTTTTTTTTTGAACCATTTGAGATACAAAATATGGAAAAGAATAAAACACAATTTACATTATAAAACTGGTGATTTAAAATAAGAGGGAAACACATAAGGTGCAGTTTGCAAGTACATATTTCTTTTTATGTATAGCATCATGGTAGCAGTAACAGAAACTTATGAAATATGTATAGTTACGAAAGGAGTATAAGGAGTGCATTCAGCTATGTGTACACGTACGAGTACGCAAATGTGAGGCATTTCTAGCAGAAAACTTTGAAAATTTATGCTTGTTTCCCTTGAACTTGGGTCAAGGACCTACTCTGACTCTTTAAGTGTGCGCGCAACAAAACAGAAGGGATATATACATATATAGCAAAGAAGAACTGTATTTATATATGAGAGAGAAAATAGGAGGGGAGTAAAAAGACATGATTCATATTTTTTTTTCTCTTTTATATCTGTATATGTGGCCTTGATGTATTGGAAATAAAAACACACCCCAATTCAAAGCTCAAGTTACTCGCACCAAATTGTCACAAATGGATACACATTTCTCTTGCACTCAAAGAATATAAAAAAAAAAAAATGATAAACGCTAACGTTGTATCTCAATCGAATAAATGATATTTTTCTCCATATACATTAGAGGTAAAAAAATTTTTGAAGAAAATTCGAATTCTACAAATATAAAAATGGGGGAATATTTCATGAAATTAATTAACCTGCTAATTGTACCTCCGAATGCAAAAATAAACTAAATAAATTCAATTAAATAGATAACAATTTTGAAAAACATTTTTTCTAAATTGCTTGATATTATTTTTAATATTAAAAATAAATAATTTTTGCATATGTAACATAAACCCAATGGTTTTTCTATTGGTTCTTTACTATTAACCATTGATGAAACATAATGTAATTCATTTTATGTTTATAATAGTTTATTGTAATTTTGAAATTTTTTTTTTAGAAAAGGCACGAAAAAGGCAGATGGTTTTTTTCTCTTAAGTTTCAAGACGGTCCAAAAACAATTAACAAAGATGCTGTCGTATACGAAGTAAGATAAATCTATCTGTCGCGTCATTCCTTAGGGAGAGTGCAAATGAACAGACTTTTCTTACTTCTCTCCGTACACATTGTAAGTAGGATTTGAGTTAATTGTTTTCGGCCCATCTTGCAAAACTTACAGATATGGTAGAGAAAAATTATATTATATTATTATATTAATATATCCAAATTGCAATAAACTTATGTCAAATAAGAATTATGTTACATTATTTATATATATATATATATCAATGTCAAATAATGAAAATGATATCAAATGAGAATTATGTCAAAAATGAATTTCGGTCATTTTCAAGTATTATGTCAATTGAGATTTAGAGGGGAATATTCATGCTCCTCATAGAAGCAGTTAATGTAAATTGAAAGGCTTTTGGGAATAATAATAATAATTATTATTATGGTCCTCAATATGCTTGATACTATCGGACATGATATACAATTTTTTTTTGTTATATCGTTTAGAGCATCAATGTTTATGCGTTATTTGTATATAACAATAAAGAATGAAATATTTCGATTTACAATGAAAAAAAAAACGAAGGTGAAAATATGAAACAGTTCGCGAATATAATATTACTGAATTTATTGAAATTTTTTTTTGGAAAAATCCACATCAGTAATAAATGAAAGTATTGAAAAAAAATAAATTTTATTACAGTAATAATTTATTAGCAATGATAGAAAATTTTACCAGATAAATAATACTAATAAAATTTGTATATTAATATTTTTCAAGATTAAAAATTTTAATTTTAATATATTTTAGGGAGAAAAAAAATTTCACCTCTGGAACACGGGCAGATTTCACTGGAATGACAACAGTTTTTACCAAATGAAATTCTTTTCTCATTTTAAATTTATTGGAATTTATTAAAAATTGAATTCCATTGTATTGCATAATTAAATTTTGAATTTTAAAAATCTGCCTGCAGATTCGTAATCAGCGATCTCAAGAACACAGCTTCATTTATCGATATATAGTTGTTCTCAGTTCTGTCTAAATAATTTAAAACCAGAAAATTTTTTAACTTATTTGAATTCCCTAAAAATTTTAAGACTTGGCAAATTTTCTCATACCTACTCCAATTCAAGGTCAGTCAAGGTTATCTGCGAGACTCAAATCATCCATGATTCTATCAGCGGCAAAATAACTCAAATTAACAAGTTCACCAATTCTACAAGGACTCTCGTTTATTCCGGGCAACAATAAACCTTCAAAGATCTAAAATTGATCCCCACTATCACCAAGAAACAACATCCAGTATAACTGTATATTCAGTATATCTTCTTTACGCGGATGATGTTAAACTCTTACCTAATTTATCTTTTAAAGACCATATTAGTGAAATTGTTAACAGTGCTACTAAGACTTTAGGATTCTTAATTAGATTATGCAGGCAATTCAAAAACAGGTCAACCTTAATTGTAATCTTCCAAACATTAGTTCTAATAAAGTTTGATTATGCTAATATTATATGGTTCTCTGGGTTTCAAAAATATGTAGATGCAATTAATCAATGCCACAAGCAGTTTTTAAAATTTTTAGCTTAGAAAGAACACAAAGTTTATCCTCCTAGAGGAATTGATTTTAAAGTAATACAGAATTTATTGGGAGTTTGGTCAGTAGAGGATAGACAAAATTTTTTAAATATTCTATTCATTTTTAAGCTTTTAAAAGGTCTGATTGACTGTCCGCTAACTAGTCCCATTCAATGTTCCACAATATATAATATTCATATTATAAGAATTCTTAAATCTATAGCGAGTTGTGTTTTTTGTTACGCATCTAAATACTTTTCTCTTAAATGTTAAATTTCCGCCCTTTTGTCGCGCAACTAAACATCTTTCTTTTATATATAAAAGATCCCTGCGTTTTGTATCCTTCTACGTCTATATACTGTATTTCTAAAACATACAAATAGAAGCGAGAAATCTTTTATGACACTAGAAGAGCTCACACCTCCACGAAACAAAATGCTCTCTTTCTAATTTTCCCTATGTGCTAAAATTAGACGATGTAATAAATGCTCTCTTTCTAATTTCCCTATGTGACGAACCCCTGTGGTATCACCACATTAGAAGACCATAAACACTCTTCTACAGCTGCGAATAACCGTAATCGTACTCTTTCTATCTTGTATTAGAATGGTTCACACCCCCCCTTTTTTACGTTCAACTTAGAAAGAAGGACTCAACTTTGGCTTCCAAAATAAGGGTGAAAAATATATAGTACGACAATAAAATTTTATCTATTCTCTTACGAAAAATCAGTATAAAAGGACTACATTTTCACGGAGAGATCAGTTTTGAAATCATCTTCATACGTATAACATCAAGCTCATTTTTGGTACCAGTCGACGTCTTTTAGTTCAAGTGCATAATTTTCTTATACGAAAGTTAAAAACAAGTGTCAAAACCATCTACATTAAACGAGGATCTTTACTTCTCATTATATTGGGCAATTATTCATTCTTCCTTTATTTGGAAGAGACTCATTATTGGGAGTTTCATCACGTCTAATAGAACTCCGGACCTGCGGTTATACCTGGGCCCGTCAACCTTCCGGACGTCATAAACTCACGCTGGTACCAACTCTTTTCCTGTGACAAGAAAGGACCTTTTTCTTTCAACACACCTACTACTGAATTTTAAGGTAAGTGTTTTATATTCTCACTCCTAACTTTTCTAAACTTGTCGTATATTTGTAGTAACCCTTGCATTCCTTATTTCAGTTGAATGCTGAACTCTCTATTTCCTGGATTGGTTGGTTCGAGATTCCCTCTCTCTCATAAGAACGAATTGTTGTAACTAAAAATACTTGTCTAAATAAATTGTAACCTAATTATAAAATTAATCACTATTCTCTTTCTTTCCTGTACCCTTAGTTCAGAGCCTTCTGCTCTGTAAATGAAACAGGAATTCACTGAATCACCGAGCGGCCATAAATAAAATATTATTTCGTTAGTTATTTCTCTATTTGGGACGTAACAATACGTAATTATGCTCTTTTTTTATCTATCATCAGTTCTCAATAACCAGTCACCAGTATATCGAATACTGACTTCCATGTAGATTATTTAGGTTATAAAAAATCTTTAATGCTTCTCTCTATTTTTCCTGCATTCTATGGACTCTAATCTATACTCTTCAAAAAGAATTATGCATTTGTCATTTTTCTCCAGACTTCTACGATTTTTGATACAAAATTCGACAAAATCGTCCACTGTACCATACCTGACCGTAAGCTAAAATTAATTAACCAAAATAAATGAGAAAAAAATAATAGCATTAAATAATACTTTTCGCAGGAAAATACTTATGTATGTAAAGTCCGAAATATATAATTTGAATATTTAACTTTATTTTATAAGAATTTCAAGAATACAGATAGGGAAGGATGGGGTAAGAATAGTTAGATAAGAGTACGTTTTCGAATCTAACGACCAAACCTGAATTCGTATCTGCAAACGAGTAGTATTTTTGGAAAGCCTGGTTTATTTAGCTATAATTTTGCAATATATTATTTTGCTGTAAATTGCAATCCCAATGAGATACGAATGGAAAAGTAAAAAAAAATTTAACTACCCTTGCCGCAGGTAGCGGGCCAAGGATAGTTATAAGAATCCGAATGCTAAAAATGTCATAGAAAATCAATAAATTTTCGTTTTCTTTATTTTATTGGATTTAAACTATTCAATATTGATATATCAAGTATTAACAACATGGTTTGAACATTTTCTAAATATCAATTATTGCATTAAAATTCGTCAGAATTAGAATCTAAAGTTTAACCAATTTTCTTCAGATGATCACCAATTTCTTGGTCAATAAGCTTCGTTTTCCGTATATAATTACGCACTATTATTTATATCAACCTAAAAAGAACAATTAAACATTTTTTTAAAATTTGCAGTCGCATTAGCAGGAATTTATCGAGCCGTAATACCTATAGCTATCCTTGCCTCATGAGCCCATATTTCAGTTTTTTCTAAATTTTAAGAAACGGCGTGAATTAATTTGAAAATAAATACGATATTCGTGTTCAGCAGGAAATTCCATTCCGGAAAATACTTACGTAAATAAATATTCGAAAGCACTAATATAGAAAACAATATGATGAACACTACGTTGACATTTTAGCAAAACAGACATTTTACAAAAAATAAACTCCTGACTTCGCAAATGGTGGCAGATTGACTTCCAATTTTTACTATCATCTATTGGTGTTAAGACGCAAATATTAATTTGGAATCCTTACTATAATAAATATTCTCAAGAGGTTGATTATTTACAAAAGCGATTTCTTAAATTTTTATATTATAAGGAATATGGTGTATATCCTAATAGAGGTACAGATTACCTTGAACTATGTCAACGTTTTAATATTCTTACTATGGAGGAGCGAAGAATTATATCAGCGATGATGTTTTTGTTTAAAATAATAAATAATCTATATGATTCGCCATATTTATTAAGCCAAATACATTTTAAGGTATCTAGACAGTCAGCCAGGCATTACATGCCATTTTATTTGAAAGATCTTCCATCACCGACGATATTTAATGCGCCACTTTTTTTTGCTTGTTACCATATAAACCAAATGTATGCGAAGATCGAACCTGATCTAGATCTTTTTAATTCAGCCCAATCAAGGTTCCTTGAGTGCCTCAATAACTATGTTGTATCTTTACGTGCGGACCACTAATTTAATCGCTATATTGTTAAAATTAAATGCATTTTATTTTTTGTATTATTATTTTGTTACCCATTTATGGTCCAAAAATCTGGACTGCGGGGAATGTAACTAAATAAATAAATATACCATGAATGACGCGATTTTTAAGCAAGCCGTCTAAGCATAACAGCAACTAACTATCCTTGCCCCATCTAGCTTTACATTACGTCAGACAAAACAACTGAGAACTTTTATGAGCAGAACCGGCGTTATTTTGAATTAAAAAAAAATTTTATTTAATAAATCTGTTCATTGCTTTTTTTTTAACTAATAATCCTACATTATATGAGTGGTTATATAAAATGCTTGAATTGTTTGAAAATTTCAAGTACAATAGATGTTTTAATATATAAAATAGCAGTCAAATGGTTTATGTTATAAAAACATAAAATTTGTTGAAGCAGATATTTTCTAACAGTCATAAGCGTTTATACACATATATATATATTTTTTACCAAGGGGTTATATACGGTCAAGCAGAGTTCAGTAGACGTGAAAATAAATAATTTCGCACCAAGGATTAACTGGGAGAATTTTACGAGTTGCGAGAGAGAAAGAGAGAGAGAGAGAGAGAGAATAAGAGGGACCAAAAAAAAATCAAACAAAAGCGCCGACATGACGAGAATGCATCGCTCGCGCGTACGTTCTACAAACCCCATTCCATTCGCAGTTAACTCTCCTCGTCGCGGATATAATTCGACTAATTATTTGTCGACTCTACAGCAGCAGCGTATATATAGAGAGAGAGATAAAGAGGGTCGGGATGGTGAGTTTGTACAGTGAATGTGGTTGGTCGAAAAGTCGTCATCGCTCCTATAATAACCGTCAGACAACCACCCGATATTCAACTGTGTGTAATGTATCACGCAAACAGGAGTACCTATTCACTATATGTCTAAAATCTACATGTCGACATGACATAATGTCTAGATCTCGTATATACATATAATTCTCTATGTATGTATGTCATGTATGTAGTAGTGTCAATGCTTCCCGAATCATGTTAGTTTGCTTTTCCTTTCGCTTTGGTTCAGCCGCAGTAGCAGTTGAGAAAGATTGTTCATGACCGTAAAACCCTCTCGGTATTTGATTCATGCTTTCGTCTCTATTAGCAGGATCAAGGGATTTAAGTGGAGGGTAAACGATACCAATTCTACGCACACACATACTGGAGGTCCACCATTAACCGCTATATAATCACCCCTTCAACAGTCGCTTTCAAAAACCTCTTAGATTTTATATACAAATTTTTATATATATATATAAAATATAAAAAGCTCCAAATGATTAATAAAAAACATCGAAAGAGAAATCTCTCATTAAGCGAGAATTAATGTAGTTTTACGATCGACTTTTTCAAAATGGAGAATTTTAATAATAGGAGCGATCCATCGTCAGAACAAACTTTTAATCTCGCAGATTTCGTTTATACTTTGGATAACAATTAAAAAGCATAATATTCCTTTCTAATGAGTTTAAATGGACGCATCGGAACAAATTTCATTCAACAACATTTGATTTTTGTTCCAATGAATAGCATAACGATTTTCAATTTGTAAAACAATCTCTGTTATACATAGTGTTGCATGTCAACCCAATAATTGCTCGATATCGATTGCATATGCTTGAATATTGATACATTTTATCATTTTACATTTTTTTTATTTATTTATTTATTTATTTAGAACATAACGGGACATGCCCTTTCGTACAAAAGTACTCCTAAATTCTAATAGTTACGTAAGTAACAATACAAAATATAAAATATTAACTAAATCTAGGTAGGCGCTATAATGGCTAAAGTTCATTATAAGTTTATACAGTAAAGAATAACATAAATCAAATTACATTATTATCAAAAGAGAAGATTAATTTTCGATAAATAGAATCTGCTTTACCATTATATCAATTAAATTCAAAAATAATTGTTATTGTTCAATAATACTGATTTTATCTAAATCACAATGTCTACATTTAGTTCTGTATGTATTTCCTTAAATCACTTTCATAGATAGAAATAAAATAAGTTTATCTCAAGGAAGGGACACAACCTTGGGCACCAAGTGGGGAAATCACTATAGATTCTCCTTACAAGCATCTATTTGGACTGTAAGAGTGGATGTGCGATTTCTAGGGGGGATTTTAATTATGGTAGGGATTCCACGCCGGTAGACCATTGACACATTCATTTCTCCGTCTAATCGACGGGTCTCTAGTTCCTCCCTCACTCTCTTAATCTCCTCCCTCTGCATAACCGTCCTGTCATTCGACATCCAAAGATCTTCCAACTCCCTTGAACGTGTTGAGTCTCTTTTGACACTTACAAATTTTTTTAGAATTACTTGTGCCTTCTCTTCCGTCTTTATTTATTTTTTTTTATTTTATTATAATAATAAAATACCTCTTTTTCATCGATTTTTTAAAATAAAAAAGGAAGTTATTTGTGAAAAGTAAAATGGCAGAAGATACGAACAAAACCGAAAGCAGAAAAAGAATACATGATCAGATAGATTTAGATGATGAGCAAGCAAAAGGAGCTTCTCAAAAGTATTTTATAAAAATTTTCAATTTTAATGTCAAATTTTACATACTTCTTTCCTAATTTAATATTTTTATTAGTTTACAAATTTTAGTTTTATCAAATATTTAACTAATTTTATTGACAATTATTAAAATTATTAAAATGAAAAATCCTTGACCATCATAAAATACAAGAATAGATTGGAAAATGATTCTGTAAAATATCTTATGTGCTTGAATTCGTGGATGAGTTGTTCTCTAAAAAGACCAAATTAAAACTTCCCTTAAGGCTTAAATTGTTTTTCGAAAATAGTGTTTTATTTGTTGATTTTAATAAATATGAAGAGTTTTATTAATCCCTACATATTTTGTACGTAATATGTTAAATATTACTTCGTTGAATAAAGAAAAAATAATAAATTATTTAATTTATATGATTTTGTATTTATTTTAATGAGAAAAGAATATTTTAAAAATTATATATAATTTTTAAAAAATTACAATATTTAAATTATACTAATAGTGATTGTTTTTAAGAGAAATTTTGGACATTAGAAATTTCAATTGCTTAAAAAATTTAAATAGGTTAGATAATAATAATAGTAGTAATCACTCGAAATATTTTTAATTTCTTCAATAAAAACTATATATTTAATTACGATAGATAGAAAAAATATCATTTACAATAACTTAGGTTATTAACAGTTCTGTATAATGTTAAATATATTTTATATAGAAATACTACAGTTCTGTATAATTTTTAAATAAATAATGAGCGTATACTATGTGCTTGACGCATCAAAAATGCACTTTAAATATGAAATGTAGGCACAAAATATTTATTATATATACATAATATTTATGTATACTGTTTATTTTTGATGGGGTTACATTCTTCTGATGTCAATTTATTATTTGAATTGAATAAACAATTTAATAAACTATATTTTATTAAAGAATTTTATAAAAAATTTATAGTTTATATATATAATAAATTCATTGAAATTTTCACTGCATTTCTGTATATACATAGGTTAAGTTAAAACGGAATCAAGCAAATCTCGATCGATTTACTTAACGGGAAGCTTGTCTCTATGACACGAACCAATCAATATATTGAATAAAATTAAACAATCACCTTTCTTGAGATCGTTAATTTCTCGATTGTTTTGGTTGACATGCAACACTAGTTATACACGTAGTCACAAATTTTGATACAATTTCTTTAAATTTAAATGAAAATAGCTCAGCAGTAAGGAAAATATTTTTAAGAAAATTTAATTTAATAATTACATAAATAATAATCTTATTAATTGAATTTAAAAATATTAATTATTATATAATTAATAATAAAATATTGAAATTTTTTTTTCTAATTGCCTGAAATGTCATAAACATTAGGCAGACTGTCTAAAAAATTGATTTTGAGAAAAAAAAATTCATATCAAAATCTGTTTAATTTTCAAGAAATTGCTTAAATATTTTGAGGGATGCAAAAAATCTGAAGTAGACTTTTCGTCGCTTGAATTCTGACATGAATATTTATCAAGTGTGCAAAGTTTTCGAAGAAAAATATTTTTATCGCGAATGTGTTGTGAATAACAACACCTAACATCCGATATTATGGATATCACATTTCCTGACAATATATATATATATATATATATATATATATATATATATATATATATCTGATGTAAAGTGGCAATATCATAATAACTAAAGGTAGTTTATTATTAAATAATTTTTATATTTTAATTCATCTGTACCAAACTTAATGGAGAATATTTTTAATTAATTAATAATATAATAATTAAATGTAATATAATACCTATATAATTTATTTCAAATTTACCTATTTTGCTCTGTTTAAATTGGGGCTTTGTCAGTTAACTGACAGTATTCTTTATATAGTTGTATAATTTCGTGAAATTGATATTCTACAAATGTTTCTCTGCTAAATTTATTGACTTATTTAAAATTATTCAATTAATTTATTAACAATTAAAAAAAATTAAAATAAATTTAAATAAAATTTATTCTTGAATCCTGTGAACTGTATTTGTACCTCCATGGAAGTTGGCGTCGATGCTCGGCGCTAAAAATTAATTTCCACAGAACCAAAAATGTGAAATTATTTTTTGAGATTTTCGGCCTAAAAAAATGCCTAGAGAAATACTTTTCAAGGTATTAATACAGACCCAAAACCTTTTTAAAAATAATTTAATATTATTGGTCCCGTGGAAAAAAAAAATTATCAACGCTGAGCGTGGACGCCAATTTCATGGAGGTGATAATTATAATATGTAAAAATCTAAATTAGAAATAAAAAATTGTGTCTTTTATTTAGAATAAAAATAATTTTACATCAAAAATAGGTCAAAATTAAAAAGAAAAATTAACAATTTCTACACGGGATATTAATATTGCAAAATATTATTTTATTATTAATATTACATTATGTCCCGACGATATTTCTTAAATTTTTAATGTCATTTAAATACTATTATCCATTAATTGACATATATTTTTTTCAATTATTTAAATTAATCATTGTATATTACAGTTTTTCATTTTAAATTCCTTTAAATTAGAAAGAAATAAAAAATTGAATAGTTTAATTATAATTTTATAGAATAGACGCCAAAAAAAAGTGTCTGCCACTTAGTTACAGATAAAATTAAAATAGTTGACGTTAAACATTTTTCTGCTATAAATGTTATCTTTTTGAAAAATTTAGTGATTTCTTTTCGGTAATAAATAAATGAAAAATATACTCTAAATCTAGTATATGGATATATTAATAAATTTACAATAATTTCTATATTTTCCAAGCAATTTTCACAATTTTAAAATATATTCATTAAATTTTTTAACACACACACACACACATATATATAAAATTTTCACGTTTTTTAAAAAGAGGTTTAATGATGTATTTTTCTTTTTCCTTCTGCTTCTCCCCCCCTCACTCTCTCTGCTATATTTGTTTACTTTAGAGCGTTTTAATTTTCCAGTTTCTGTCGTGTCATAGAATTTTAAACAAGTTTAACAATTTTTGTATTTTACAGCTGGAAAACACCTTAAATGCATAAAGCTGTTGATGCAGATCATAAACTGGGAGTTAATTAAGGAGCGTGTCTCGTAAAGATAACACCATAACAACATCGTCTAGTATAATATTGTTATTTGATATATTAGCAAGCATATATAAATGTATATATATATATTTCTAAATAAATGAAAACATATATAAATATATTATGTGTAAAATTTTCTGTTATATATATGAATATTGATTTGATTCGCAAGCAAGAGAAGGCAACTTCTCGTTTAGTACCTATCTTTTGTTAACAATCTCCTAAGTTTCTGTCATATTAGAATCTTCAAGTCGACTTATAGTTTACGCGCAGCTTTGTACATATATATAATTCAAACAACTTTTGTCTTAACTTGACGAAAGAGAGAGAGAGAGAGAGAGAGAGAGAGAGAGAGAGAGAGAAGCACCTCAATTGTCTCACAGAAGAAAATCTGAAATTTACGCTACTGACCCTGTAAAATAATTTTGATGGACATATATGGAAAATTTCACGTGAAGTAATCAAATATGAGAAAAAATGGCTTTTTTATTTTAATTATTTTTTTCTCTTAAATATCAAAATAAAATTTTTTTATCAATATCAGTTTCGAGAGCCTTTTTGATGCTCTTTTGATTGGTAATATACTGTCACGTCACCGTAACTTTTACATTCATAATTATAAGAATTCTTTTTTTTAATCAATACTGAGTTGTATGTCTCTGTGACAAACACCCGTGTTTTTGTTACGCATCTAAAATACCTTCCACTTAAATGTAAAACTCCCACCCCTTTATCGCGTGGCTAAACATATTTTCTTTTATATATAAAGACCCCTGCGTTTTGTATCCTTCTACGTTCATATATTGTATTTCCAAAAATTTATAATTGGAAGCGAGCAACTTAGTATTTCCTTAAAAGAGCATAAACGAATGTCCCTTTCCTACAGATGTGATTTGACACGAAGGCGCTATCTTTCTAATATACTCATATACTACCCCTGTAGTGTTTCTCGCTTACACCTGCGATTTCATCACAGAGGTGTACTCTTTCTAAATTATGTATTTTAATCAGACAAACCCTCTTTGTGGGTAATAAAAAAGAAAGAGATAGAACTAGTGTCACAAAATAATGGAATTATATAGTTTCCCTTATGAAAATTTGATATAAAAGGACTAAATTTTTACGGAGGGTTCAGTTCAGAACTTTTCATCATGCACGTTACTTCTACTTTATATTTGGTACCAGTTCACATACGAAATCTAGTACAAGCATTGTTACTCTGCTCGATTTCATACTCAAGTTCGACTTAGAAGAATCTCTGTGTCAAGTGTTAAAAGTTTCTACGTCAAGAAGAGCTGATTCAATCAACTGAACTACGGACCTGTGGTCATCACCAAGGCCCGTCAACCTTCCTGTGAGCTCTCAAACTATATCTGGTACCAGAAGTTTCTATCATAATTAGAACACAGCAGTGGTCCTTTTTCATACATCTTACATCTAAATTTTCAAGGTAAGTTGTAATACTTTTTATCTAAATCCTTCCTAATTCCTTATAAAAATTGGTAATAACCTTTACATTCCTTGTTGCAGTGAAATGCTGACTTCCCCTTACTTCAAGAATGGTTGCTTCAGGATACTCTCTCTCAAAGATCAATTTTATAAATCTAAATGTTTGTCTAAATAAATTTTGTAACCTTGTCATTAAAAATCACTATTCTCTTTCTTTCCTGTACCCTTAGCTCAGAGCCTTCTGCTCTGTAAATGAAACAGGAATTCACTGAATCACCGAGCGGCCATAAATAAAATAAAATATTATTTCGTTAGTTATTTCTCTATTTGAGACGTAACAATACCTACATTTTTGAAAAAAAAATTTTTTGATACAAAAATGAAACTCAAAAATAAATTTGACTTTTTCAGGGTGAAAGGTACAATTTTTTTTTAATTTTATGTATAGGTATATATAGGGCACTTTTTTTAATAAAGTACAAAATTTATAAATTCAGTTATTATTATCTTTCACAGTTTTTACGTAATATATATATATATATATATATATATATATATATATATATATATATATATACATATATATGCACAAAGAATAATTGATTCTCATTTTGTATCTGTCTCATTTACCAAGATACTTTTATATTTTATAACGTTTATATAATACTGATGATGAGGCGTATATATATACACATTGAAAAGCCAGTGGCAGAGATTGATCGTATTTATTCAATAAAATTCAGCTTCAAAAAGCCGGAAAGACCTTTGTACTTTTATCGTATTTTATGAAAATTTATTGAGTCAAAAATTTATTTCAATTTGTTTTCAATCAATGCTTAATGGAAAATTTATGTGTGTATATATGTATATATGAATGCTTAACAATTAATAATCATGAATTTTTAATATGAAACAAGCATAATCCAGGGTCATTGTTTTTTTTTCAAACAAATATAAGAATATTTGATAAAAAATTGAAAATTTTTTTTCATATAATAATAATAAGTGAATTTTTATTTGGCCAAATTTAAACGGTTTAAATTCAATCAAATTAACAAAATTTTCGTTTAGCCAAGAACAATCGTCTTAGCCGAATACTGTTCTAATATATAAATATAGCCTCATTTTTACATATCAAAAATTGTTATTTAACCAAATTGACCTAAACTTTCATTCAGCCGAATTTTTGATTGAATAAATTTCAATTTAATTGGATTTTCGTTTGCGGACGAATTAGTCATTTAGCGAAATTTTCATTTAACCTAATTTTTAATTGACTGAATTTTTATTTCATCAATTTTTTATTTAACTTAATTTTTCATATTACTGAATTTTCTTTTTATTATTGTAATTAAAAAGTATTATAATCTAACTAGAAATTCAGTGATATATAAATATAAATTTGATAAAAAAAATTTATTTGGTTCAAATAATTCGTTACTTGACTGTTATCAAATAAATATTTACTGTAACTAACTATAATTTTTCTTTAAAGTAAATAAACTGAATTTTAATCAATAATTTTTTTTAAACTTCTGACTCTTTCCATTACGGCTGAATAATGACGGACAATAACTTAAAACAGCTGATCGTATCAGTTAATATCCTAAAAAAATTTAAATATAGTTATCCACACTTTATTATAACCACTATTTCTTATTTTATGATTTTATTCGTCATTTAAATAAACAAAAAATTTTTATATATTTGTTTATTTAATATATCATGCAACAAATTCAATTTGAAATTTGGCGCTCCAAAATCTTACAGTGATGCTGCTCTCTACTGGCCGAGTTTGACCGTGATGATCCCTATTCGAACAAATAAAATTTGACTCAATGAAAATTATATCTAATGAAATTTTATTAAATGAAAATTCTAACATTTGATTTTTAGAACTTATTTGTGCGTCCCGTTTTGTGATATCTAGAATTTTATATCTCAAAATGGAATTTCTTTATAAAATTGTGAGAAATTAAAAAAAAAAAAGACAAATTGTAAGGTAATTAAATTCTCTTTTGAAATAGTGTAATAACATTTTATAAATACTTTTTTATAGAATAGAATAAAATTCACTTAAAAAACACTCTGTTCACAATAGTCTTTTAAAGATGGAACTGTTTGAAATAGAATGCCACATATGCAAGAAAAATATTTTACAGAAAAAAAATGAATAAAACTTTTAACGCACTTGTAAGATTTGACAATTTTTTTTTTTACCTAAATTTACGTTTTATAAGGCACAATGTATTCTTAAATTTTTTTTTTATTCCTCAATGTAAAAAATGTTTTGATTAAAACAAGTCACATTCTAATTGTGTATATATGTATGTATGTATGTGTAGGTTAACATGATCTTAAAATACAACCCTCTTGATAATAATAGTTAAAAGTTTTAAACGTATAGCAGGTCAGTGTCCGCTTATAATACGCGTTTTACATAAAGACAAATTCGATCAATATATTACTTATGAATGACTAAAGTCTTAAATTGCAATCGTATATATATATATATATATATATATATATATGAATAGATATATCTATAATCCACGAGTAAGCGAATAAATACTAAAAGAAGAAGTTAAATCGCTTTATGAGGACTTATACAATGACTCTTTTGATCGATAAAATTACACTAATACCATAGGGAGTTTTCTAACCACCCTACTCCCACCTTACCAACGGAACGTACACAGGAGGTTTGCAATCTTTTTTTTTTTTTTTTTTTCTCTCTGTTATGTTTACAGAACTTAGATGATATCAGAAAATTGTAGAGCATTTTTACCTTCATTAATTCCCGAAGAATAGTAAAAAAAAAATCCAATTCCCTTATGCCCTCTTTTCCCTCATTCATTTGAATAAAGAGTTGTTTTATAAATGTAGGCAAAACTTTTCCTTTGCGAAACAGGGAAAAATTTACAGTCTGTTTTGTGTATTAGTTGCGAGACGAAATGTTGTGTTTTCGATTTGAAAAATTAATTTTCATTTAAGATTTTTTTTTCAACGTCACTGAGTTAAAAAATTGATTTTAGATTTTAAAATTCACCACAAAATTTGGTTTAAAAAAAATAATAATTTTTGAATAGGTATTTTTGGGTTAAAAAATCAGTTTTTGATTTTACGATTGTTAAAAAAAAAAAAAATGATGTTACTAACTTCTTGGACGTGGATACAATTGCTAATTTCCGAGTTTTCACTTTGTTTAACTTTTCCCCTTCTCTGTATGTCACTTTGTCTTTCAGTGGACAAAAATATATATAAGGAAAACTGGACCCCGTGTGCCGCATGCACCGTGAAGTTGCTTACGTAAAGCTTCAACGTCCACTATATATATACATCCAAGGAATGTTTGTTAGCAGGTTGCCACTAAGTCGGTTAGATTGTTTCCCATTTGCAATTGTAATTCGCGAATTTCGGTAAACTGTAGTTAAAGGAGCAGCTTACCTAGTGCTCTCTCCCCCCCCCCTCTCTCTCTCTCTCTTTGTACAAAACTAAATGTCCGTCCTTGTGTTTGTTCCCGGGACAAAACAAGACGAATTTCCGGTTAATTGCGAGCTTTAGAAAGACGTCAACATCAAAATGTTAACGGTCAACCTCTCTATTCATTTCCTTCAATATTTTGCGAATATAAATATTTTATAAGAACTTTAAAAAATTAAATGAGAAAAAATTAAATTTGGAAAAAAAACAATATCTTGCTCTCTAAATTTGAATTAGCTAAAATTTCACTGTTTGAATCAGCGAATAAAGTTTTCACTGCAAATCAGCGGATACAGCTAATAAAATAGCGAAACATGAATCGGCGAACGTCGGTCATTTTCGTCGGAAGATAAATTTATTTTTAAAATGGAGTATTCCGCTGATTGAAATAGTTGTTAGTCGCTGATTCGCAGCTGCATACTTATAGCTTTTTCAATCAGCGACTATTCGCTGCCAATCAGCGGATTTTAGCTGATTCAAATTTAGAGAGTGAGGTGAAAATATAAAAGCACCCCAGGATTGAACTAATCATGTTAAAAACATGTACACGAAAATCAAGGTCATATGTCAAAAATTTAGATTAAAACGAACATAACCTCAAAATTCAAGGCCCTAAGTCTTCAGGATTCAAGGTCATAAATCAAACATAACCTCAAAATTTTATTTCCTTTGATGTAGCACAACTTTACACAGTTAGTGATTACGCGATAGTAGACACCTTAATTCCGAATTTTCTCAGAAGATGCACTACGGATTATTAGAGAAAACTTAGATTTGTTGAACACAAAAGTGGTGATGCTTTGAATACATAGCGATACACGTCTCCTTACTCCTACTTCGTTTGTTCAAGGCTATGTTCGACGAACATAACCTTAAATATCCTTAACCAAGAAATGAACATAACCTCAGAATTAAGGTAAAATTTAAATAATTTTACTATTTGCAAACCTTTAAAAAATTAATCCTTAAAGTGGAGAAAGCGGAGGGGGGCATATATACAAAGTAATTAACATAAAAGTGCAACAAGGGAGAAAAAAATGTTAATATAAATATTAACTGCAAAGTTTCTTGTACTAATTCTCCCGGGCAATGTGAGTTTAACAAAAACACAGAGAGCAATTTTCTTCTCCCACTATATTATATAGTGTAGAAAGAAATGAAGGTAATTTGTAAATTCGCAAGTTAAATTTCATTCCGAGGTATCAAGAAGTGCGCGGGGAATTTTTCTCTTTCGCTCTATATTATATATATATATACATACAGAAAAACAAGTGACAATTATAGTGATTATGTGATAAAACATATAATCGAATTGGCTTACAAATTGTCTTTTTCAAATTAATCTCATATATATATATATATATATATATATGATACCAATTTTACGTTAACTGACTTTTCCTTTCTCTCTTTCTCTCTCTCTCTCTTTCTCTTTTCCAAGGGGTAAAAGTTAATCACGTTCTTTGCTCCTTTTCATTTCTTTTTCTCTCCTTTTCCCATTCTCTATTGGCTTACGTCAACTCTCTGTTAAGTTTTTTTGCCACGAGCTTTTCCCCCCTATTCACTTGTTATTATTATTATTATTATTGTTTTTGTTGTTGATGGGCAACTTTTGGAAAAAAATTCCTGTTACATCACTGGATGATGAAAGAAAAAAAAAAGAATCTACTTGAAATGATCATCACGACTAAAAAAAAAAAAACCCCCCGCTTTCGAAAAAACAAATACGAGGCTTAAAACTTCTGTGTTTTCTCTTGAAGTTTTCGAAACGAAAGATTGAACACCAATTTTTTTTTTTCTTTATACAAAAGCATTGGCTTTTATTTTGAATAAAAAAAAATTTTCCAAGTTCAATCGAAAAGTTTCTATTTCTCGAATTCGATCAGCGATCCCAAAAACCCCGGAGTAACGCTAGTTTTTTTTCATGCAATTTTTAAATTTTTCGTCGCCATATGGAATTTATTTTTTTATAGAAAGTAAAAATTCATAATATTCGTTACAGCTTAAATCGAAGAAAAAAATTTTTACTTTATTTTATGAATAAAAACAAATTTTGTACCATAATAGGCCAGGTTGAGTTTGTATAAACTGAAAAAAAAATTTATTTGATTCAAATATCGGTGTATTTAGTTATTATCAAATAAATATTTACTTTGAATCAAATATTTCTTATTTAAATCAAATATTTCAGTATTTGAAGCAAATACCATTTATTTGATTCAAATAAGAAATATTTGATTGAAGTAAATATTTATTTGATAATAACTAAATACACCGATATTTGAATCAAATAAATTTTTTTTCAGGTGTATTAATTATGAACTATAATAAATTTTTTAAATTTCTTTCCATATACTCACAATAAATTTCATTCAAATTGAAGGAAGCAAATGTAACTCACCTGAAACAGAGAGAAATATTTTTTATAACAATTGTGATTTTAAAAATGTTTTACAATAACAATTTATAATATAATAAATTTATTAAATAATAGTAATAATAATAATAATAATAATAATAATAGTAATAATAATAATAATAATTATTATTATTATTATTATTATTATTATTATTATAATTATTATTATTATTTTAGACACCTTTTATGTTTTTAAATAAATTTAATTTTTCAAAATTTGGCGGCAGTTCCATTATTAGAATATAGTCACGTGATGCGAAGGTAGCGCTATTAGCGTCCACTATCAATAATACTAAACGTCGTACAAGCGTCAAATGGTTTCTACTTCGTCGAATATTTTTCAATCAACAAGTGAATTCGGCTTATTTAAATAATAAATATGTGTTTTTTTTTTTTATAAGGAAATTATAAATTCGTTTTAGTTAATTAAAAGTTCCTTATTTTATTTATAGATAAAATAAAAATTAGTTTTATTTTCTCAATTAGTACTATTTACACGTAAATTTTTTTTTTTTTTAATAAATAATTATAGTTTATTACAATTTAGGCAAATCATGTAAATTTTTTTGAATTATTATTACCAATTTTAAGTAAGTGTACCAATAATTTACAAATTTACATGATTTCCCTAAATTGTAATAAATTATACTAAATATTTATAAAAAATTTTTTCCCTGCAACCATAAGAATTAGTAGAATTTTACTAATTTAAATTTAATTAAGCTGACGGATCAAAGAAGGGCACATAATTAATGTAATTTAAATGGGTTATGTGCCCTTTTTTGATCCGGCAGCTCAATTAAATATACCAATCTTAAAAATTCTAAACAAAAAATCGAAATTTAGAAAAGGAAATTCATTATATTCTTTAGAATTTATAAACAAATCTCAAGTATAATTAAAATCTTATCAGAAACTAACATTCAATAAAAAAAAAAAGAGAGAAGCGTGGGGGAAGACTATACTAATAAAATAATTATTTTCAGAAGAGCTTCTCATTATATTTAGAAACCTGTGTATACACAATGGACCGTACAAGATACAGTCAATATTATCGAAGAATAAGAATAGAAAAAAGAAAATAAGAAGATCAAAATTCATACAGCTCAATTTGTTAGATTTGAAGATAACATCATCGTATAATATTTATAAGCGAGGTTGCTAATTTGCGCACGGGTTAAGATAAAAGCCTAATTAATTATGTTGAGCAGTACCTTGTTCTATAATCTATAAGGGATCTTTTAGACAATGCGTATAGTAACTGCAACTCGTAATTAAACAAGAATTGAAGAGGTAAATATATGTGAGGGTTTATTCCAGTGAACATGCAGAATACAGTTGTGATTCTTGTACATATGTAGAAATTAAGAGTATGCGAGTAGAGAACACTTTTGCTATATAAACATATAAAGCGAAACGGCTCTTTCAAAGATGACCGAATCTCTTCTATTTCATATATATATATATATAAATTAGGCGAGGGCCCTCAGGCCCTTGTTTAATTTTCCAAGCCCCTTATTTCAGCAACATGTCATGTACATGCCAGTATCATTCAGATTAAGCATATACACGTATATATATATATATATATACAACCTCCACAAGGGGTGTTTTACTTGGACTTTTGATGTACCGCAAATTGCAAGATTGCATAGAAATTGCTTTAGAATTTGCCCGAGATTATCATGGATGTTGCATGAAAATTGCGCCGAGAAAAATTTATTACTCGGATTGCATAAGTAAGTGACCCCTCGATATTCTGCGATAATAGATACTCTCTCACACATATTTTAAAAATCCATAATTTTTCCACCAGATTCGTGCATCCATATAATAATGGAATAATTTATATATTATATTAGATATTGATAGATATTTATTTGCTGCTAGATCATATGAGATCATTATTTACATATGAGCCGAATAAATAACACAAAAAATGAAAATAATTATATCATCGCATATGTATATAAGTAGTCCACTCATGGCTACAATCGCACCTAATTTTACAGAAAATAAAAAACTAAAGAGGACCCCCCCAAATTAGGATAAAAAAAAGTCTAAAAAGAAAAAGAAACAAAAAAATAAGTTTCAATTCTTTAATAATCCTAAATACCACGAAAACTTTCAACATTATGAATAATAAAAATAGTTAATGAAATATGGCATATGCATATTAAATATTTTACAGAATTGCGGAAGTTGGGAGTAAAGCAGTTTGAATCTAATAAATAATTGTACGATGAAGATTTGCTAGGGCATTTTAGATTATTATAAATATTATATTAAACGCTTCAAGCTTACTGATATATACGAAATTTTAATGATTCAACTATGTTTTGGAATATTTACATTAATATATTATAAGTATACATATGTATATAATTCTCTAGATCTTTCTGAAAATTTTCAAATATTCATAACTTGCATATATATATTTTCACGTGCATTGTTTTATTTTATAAATAAATAATTTAAATAAATTTTCAAGAGAGAAGATAGATTGCCAGCCAATGCCTTTACATTTGTCTTCGTTTAAAATTCATCTCCATTATTAATATTATACAAATAAAACCCCACACTATCACCTGATAAATGACCATGTAGCTTATCTTCCTACTTTCATTAAACATCATTTAATGTTTAAAATACACATTCTATAATGTAAATAAATGGTAAAACAATAAATAACATTAAACACAGATTTACAAAAAAAAGAAAAAAAAATTGTAATTTTTATCAAATCCCTACCAGAAATTAAATAAGCTCTACAAATTAATTTACTTACAATGTTACAATTTATGTTTAGCCGAATTTTTATTTCTTCAAATTATTATATTATAGAAAAATTCCATTTAACCAAATCCATTAAAAAGTAGTAGGTATAATCAGCCCGGTAGATGGTAAAAATACTAATTGTAAGTAAAAAATATTTTTAAAAAATTAAAGCGGGGGTCTGTATTTATTACACGGACGGAGAATTTTGATCGTGACAGCGTCTTTTTTAATTAATTAAAATATATTTTAAAAGTATCAGTTTAAAGGTTAAATAAATTGTACTTGAATCAATAATTTTTTTATTTTCACTATTAAATTTATTTTTTTTTTTGTTAATTATATTGCTTCTTAATAAAAAAATATTAATTTACTTAATGTACTTAAGTATGTTAAAATAATTATAATAATAATAATTATAATATTAATAATTTTCATATATTTATATCATTATTGTTATTATTTTTTTATAAAATATATATAATCTATTATTATTATTATTATCAATTTACTATTTATTAATTAATTATGTAATATATTATTTATTTTTGTTATTATCATTGAATTGTTATTAATTAATTATCTATGATATATACATATATATTTTTTGAAAACTTTAGCGAAATTTTTTTGTACTTTTTTATGAGGGAAACTTGAATTGAGAAAAAAGTACATAAAAAATTCTAATAATTTTTTTGAAAAATATAGATTCATAGATATTTAATAATAATTTATTGAAAATAATGATAATAATAATAATAATAATAGATTATGAATATTTTATTTAAAAAATAATGACAATAATGATATAAATATAATAAAATTATTATTATTATTATATACTTAAGAATATTAAGGAAATTAGTATTTTTTTATTAGGAAGCAATAAAATTAACAAAAAAAAAAAAAAAAAATTCAATAGTGAAAACATTTTTATATTGCTTTATTAAAGTTTTCTTATTATTAAGCATTTTATATAAGCGCGCTTTCACTGAGAAAAAGAATTATTTGTTTCAAATATAAAGATCAGTTTAAAAGTTTTTATTTAACCCAACACAGTTTTTATGTTTAATTTTAATATATAGAAAATATTTTCTACTTTGGCTTAAAATTATTATTTGTTTAAATAATTATGTTTGATTCAAACATATTTTCTGTTTGGATTAAACTGAAAATATGTTTAAAATTTTTATGTTTGATTTAAACATAAAAATTTATTATGAATAAATTGAAATCAACCATAATTTATGTTTAAATTAAATATATTTTCACATTGAATCAACCAGAGAATATATTAAATTTAAACATAAATATGTTTGACTGTATAACAAAGCTATTTTAAGTGTGGGTTAAACATATTATGTTTGAATCAAACATATCGTTTTCTCAGTGTTTTTCGACCTATAAGAGAGTTGTCGTAGCGCAAGCGCAATAGCGTTTAGTTAGGGTCATTGGAAACTCTGATCGCGGATCGCTCCACATTATTTTCCTCGAATAACGATATACGAAAACAAAACAAAGTGATAGCTTCGGCAGCCATGTTTATTTTGACTATTATACATATATACAGGTATAGTGGATACTGTCAGCAGTGGCGCTGTATACTAACATGTTAAATCTTTAACCGGTCGGTAACATAGAAAACTATAAAAAATTTCTTTGTCAAATTTGACAAAAATAAGTTTGGCATCGAGGTTAGATCGAAAGTAATTGAATAACACAAAAATCATGAAAATATGACTTATAGTTTTCGAGTTCTGGTCGGCGATATGAACGCCAATTTTTCTGACTGGCTCCCTAGACCTCGGAGTAAGACGTTGTCACGTCAAAAAAAATAACTTTTAATTTTTATCGAATTAAAAAAGTACGTGTTTCTTTTTATATTCTACAGTGAACAATTTGATTTATCAAATAAAACAATTTGTAATCTCAAAAAAAAAATCGATGTATTGTCATAAAAAGAAAGTCATAGTTTAAATTTTAGTGCGATAGGAACTTGTTCTTTATACATAACTGTATTATAAAATGCTTTTGTTTGCCAAATGTATAGCAACACTTTTTTCGCTGATTCTTCTGAAAACAATTACTTTGTAGATATATATATATATATTGTGAGCAAAAGATATCCAAAATGTTTCGATTCAGTTCGATTGAACAATTCCATTAGGCAATTTTCATCTTTGCACGATGCTTTATATTTATTGAGGTTTGCTTCCAAAATGTTATTTCTATGATATAATTTGAAAATATACACTTTGGCTTTGTTTTTCAAGTATTAATAAAATAGAAAAGAAATTTCAAAAAAAAAAAATTTACTGTTAATAGAAACTCAAATGAAAAGTTGTTAGAACTTCTTAAATAAAATAATTAAATAAAAAATTATATTATTATCTGAAAGCTCTAAATAATTAAATACTTAAGTAAAATAAATAAATAAAAATTCTTTAACCCCTTCACTGTTATTGACCTCTATAGAGGCAAAAAAATGTCGTGCCACCAGTGTGCATGACCGCTATAGAGGCATCTCAAAAAAAATAAGTAGACACAAAATATGATAAATTATCAATAGTTTACTTCATTATTTTAATAATCGTTTACTTCATTATTTTAACAATACAATAAACTTGTCAATGAGTATTCTTAGATTTTCGGTTTTTTTTTAATATCAATTTAAAAAAAAAATTTTTTTTCCCACATACGGGGCACTGAAGCTTTATTTTTGCTACACTGCGAAGGGGTTAAGGCAGACGTCCATCTCAGAATTCAAAAATTAGACACATCACTTTACAATTTTTTTCATCACTCTAAATTAAAAAAAAAAAAACTTTTTGCATTATAAATATACTATTTTAACTAAAAGGAACAATTTTTATTTTGTTTTTAAATTGTTATTTATTGTTTCCAGACGGTGCCAAAGTCAGAAGTGTTTTGGCACCTTCTCGAAAAAATAAATAATAATTTAAAAACAAAATTATTCCTTCTAGTTAAAATATTATATTTTTAAATGTACAAATTTTTTTTTTAATTTAGAATAAAAATAAATGAGAAAAAAAATACTAATAAAATGCCAATTTTTCATGTCTAGAAATAAAGTTTTATTATCGAAGCGCTTAGATCTCACACACTGGGTTCACAATTATAATTCCGATATTGATACTCTCTTACTGGATTATATATCTTGTTAACGGAATCACTGTTGATAACTAAATTGATTACCGGATCTTTTATCGCATATTAATTATTTAATTAAAATATGCAATTCATTTATAAATATTTATTCATTCATAAATATACATTTATTTATAAATAAATTTATTTAAAAATACGGTTACAGTTACGTAACATGTAATAAATATAATTTTAATATAAATTTATATTAAGAAAAAGTAAAGAAGGTAAAAATTAATCATTGTCACGCGCGACGACTGGAATCTAGCGAGACACTCGGTAGTAGTCGTAGTAGTAGTAGTAGTATAGTTTGACGTTGGTATTTATACTAGCTTTGCACCTTGTATATCCAGACACTCGGTAGTGGGGAAAATTCGTTAGCGCGCAGGCGCAGCGGCGACAGCCAATCGTAGGTCCCTAGCAAGGATATAAAAGCCGAGCGCACGGTCCCGATTCTTCACTTCTACCGGTCTCACCGTAGTCGTCCTTTTAAAGCGGTTTTTATCGTACTTAATTGTCACGTCCCGAGCCAAGATATAATTTATAAATAATTATTAAGAGGCAAGTAACTGATTAATGCAGCTTGGTAATTTCTGATTTATTTTTATTGTAGGATCAAATTCATGTTACTTTGTTACATATTTTCTTTCAGTGTTGAAATTATTTCTCTCAAATGGTAAAAAGAGGAAAATCCTATCAATTTGATAGGAATAATTCAGTGCTCATTTATAACTGAAAAAGTTTGCTGCAACATAAGAGGAATCCTCTTTTAATGAGAACCTTTTTTTCCGTGTATACTGTACATATATATATATAGTATTAAAATTTGAATAAATTTGAAATATTACATTTCGTAATATTCGCAAATTAGTATTACTATTAGTAGAGAATGTAATCATTTTGACAATATATATATATATATATATATATATTGAGCAAAAAATTTCAAATGATATGAAAACGACTATTTTATTTTCCTTTTATATTCCTGCAAATATATATATATATATATATATATATATATATATATATATATCTGTATAAAGTTTCCGGCCTTGCAAACAGGAGCATTTGCCCTCTCTGTAGAGAGATTAACTTTATTGCACTCTGAACTAATTCTAACTCTCGATTAAATGCCCAGTGCTGAATTTGAACTTCCGAATTTCAATAAGTCCACCCCACGGCAAAACGTGCTCGAGTTAATTTACAATACGAGTTCACAAGTCAGAATTAGCGCTTTTCGAATTTGACACACAATCCCACACATATATACATATATTTATTTATATATATATATATATATAACTATATGCTAGTATATACTAAAAGAATAAAGCAATCCCAATTGACCATTTGACTCATTTATAAACATGGCTTGCGACATTGCAGTAAAACCTCTAAATAAACGAGAAAATACCCACTGGAAAATGTATTTAACTTGATTTGAAAAAAAACAGCAACGAGTTGAACATAAATAATTTCATTCTTTTTAAATAGAAACAAATTTTTTTTTTTTTAATCAAAAAGTGGAAAAAATTACTATTTTCGACTCGAAAATTTTGTCTTATATATTTTTTTTATAAATAGATTTTTCATCATTATACACTGAAATTATTTGTATCAAATTATTATTTTTTATTGAAACCCATTAATATTTACTAGACACAAATATTTTATTTATTTATCTAATAAATAGTAATTTGGATAAAACTTAAATTTCTTGAAACAAAGAAATAGTGCTTTAAATCAATTATGAAAATTATTTCATTGAATAATTTATGTTTTTCTATTCAAATAAATATATTTATTAAAGATATTATATATTTTTAATGTCATTTAATTATATAATATTAATAATTACTAATTATATATAATTTATATAGACTGGATTGTTTTTGTGTCCTACATTAACTCTATAAAAATTAAATTAAAATTCGAATCCTACGGGGATCGAACCCCCGACGCACTATCTAATCAAAGTTTTAACATAATATAGCGTTTTAACGACCACGGCTATCGAAACTACTCGAGTGCTTTTATTCGATACTTTTTTTCAAATTTTTTTTTTATCCCACACTTGACTAATTTATTTTACTTTTTTAACCTTCTTGTAATCGTTAATTTTGATTATTAACAATTTTTATTTAATTTGAAATTTTTATTTTTAAACATTTCAATTTTTCAAAATTTTTATTAGTTTTCAAAAATATTGTATTAGCATTGAAAACATTCATCACTAGACCATTAACAATTTTCCCACTTGGAAAAGGGCGAAAACAATTACTTTTTTACCCTCGAAAATTTGTTTCACAAATTTTTTATTTTTCATATAAAATAGAGAAAATTTAATATTATTTTCTCAATTGATAATTTTTTTTCAACTTGTATTTTATTTATAAAAAAAAATAAAATTGATTAAAAATTTATTTCAAATTTTACTGTTTTTAATATTTTAATAAAAAAAATTTTTCATACAGTTGAACAAGATTAAAAAAAATTTCTCTTGTACATAAGATTTATTTTTTACATTCAACTGATTTTTTTGTTCTTTGCAGTACATTCAAAATGGTAAAAATTTTGACATTTTTTATTATCCTTTCATAAAAGTTAGATATTGTATGACGAATATGTATATACATGTATAGTGCATACAGTTTTTGCTGGAACCAAACTTTTAATTAATGCAGAGGTAACACATATATACACGCTGTATATTCTCACATTGTTTGTTATCACATTAATTGTTGCAAACATTTTATTTTTTAATTTTTAGCTTTCGTAAATAACGGTTTTCTCTTCATTTGTTTTAATGATGAACTGGGGACATTTTACGTTATGTTATATGGTAGGTAATTTTTCCAATTTTATTTATTATTCAATTGAAAAAATAATTAAAAATAATTCAGTTTATATAAATTATATAATTAGTAATTATTAATATTATATAATTAAAAGAAAAACAATAATATCATTAATTATAAAATAAATAAAATACTTTCATAGAAAATTTTCTTTTAGTTTCAAATTTCTTTGTGTTAAGAAAAATTCCTTTCAACCGACGAAATTGTCTTTTGTTTTTTTTTTTTTTTTTTTGTCACAAGAAACAATTCCTTGGTCGTTTATATACAATAGGATTTTTTTTTTCATTGAAAGAAATTTTTACTTTTTGTTTCCAAAACGTTTTGTCGTATAATTAAAAAAATTGTTCTCTTTGATTCAAAGAAATTATTTTCTCAATTAAATTTTGTTGTAAAATTTATATAAGAAATTTTCGATTTATATAAAATTAATTTTTTTTTGTCACATTTTTTTCGAAATCGCGACAATAGATGGAAAATTCTATTAATATTGGATCGCAATACAAATATAAGGTGGAAATTAACTCTTTTTTTTTAGCACACTGCAATTGAGGTGAATAATGTTGTAAATAACCGTTGATCCGCTGGTGGCTAAAGGGGATTTAAACTATTACGTAACTTTGAAAAGCAAGCAACTTACAACTAACAGATACCCCTCCATTCTGAAAGTTGGTAAATTATATTCTATAAAGGAAGTTTAGAGGACTTGCTTAAAGGAGATACTTACAAGATTAATAGATAATTAATTACTATAAACAAGATCATGTCCACATTGTCAACTCAGATTGAAGTTTCAATATGATTTTGCATCTCAACATCAAAGTCTTTGCAACATAATATTTCATTCCAAAGAAGAGATATTAACAATTTATTACAAAAAGAGAATACACACACACACACACACAAACAATAAACCCCAAGAGAAAAAATAAGGATTCTATTATATTATATTTTCTTATACTACTAAAGCCAGAGAAAATTATTGATTGGCCAATATTATACCACTAATGGTCTCATAGGAAAAACATTATATTTATATATACGTAGCTATATTTGCATTCAACATTCAAATATACCTAATGGATCTTTTCTTTATAAATAGCAAAACTTTGACGTACATTTAATGTTATATATTTTGTTAATAAATTATCATAAATTTTATATTCGTCAATATCAACTAAAATTAGCTCTGTGAATACTGAAACTATATGAATAATAAATAATAATAATAAATACAAATCATCTACCGACAAATTTATTAAGAGATTTATTCTTCGAATTAAAATCTGATTTTTGTGCCAATCAAATCTTTATATATCACACGTTATTTATAATAATTAAATTTTTATTATCTATAATGTGGAACTTGATTTAATAAAAATTTGTGACTTATTTTGAAAGTGATTTTATATATATATTAAGAATTAAATGAATTATCGAATAGTTGAATTATCAAAAGTTCGAATTACAAAAAAGTTAAATTGAGGGGCTGGATGCTATAAGGTGATACGCGTGGATTCAGCTGAATAAGCGTTGTCCAGTAGGTCGATTTTCAAAAGTTTTTTAAATATACAATTTAAATTATTGTTTCTTGTAGAGAATAAAATTCTACATCTTTTTTTTTCAATAAAATTTTTTTTTCCTTTTCAAAATAATGAGAGAAAAAACTGCATTTTTAGAAATCAAAAAATTTTTATGTTTTTTAATTTCAACTCGTGATATTTTGGTTAGTTTTTGGTATTTTTTGATAAAAGAAAAAAGAAATTAAAGCTTAGAATGTTCGAAAACTAAAAGAAGCATAGAAAAAAATACAGTGAGCACAATTGCCCAATCAAAAATTTACTACTGTCGCAGTACTGACAAGTAATGGCGCAGTACTGGCACCCAGTATTGGCGCCAGAGTTGATGTAACTTTGGGATGATAACATTTTACCAGTATTGGCTACCAGAGTTGGCACCAGTACTGGTAACCATTGCTGGTTCACTACTGGCCGAGTACTGGCAGTTTTGTAATTTCTTGTATACGAAAAGAAAGCTTTAACTGTAACAGAGATAAGTTTTTTTTTAGGAAAAAGTGTGTGAAATTTTCAGTAACCCAACACAAATTAAATATTAATTAAATTAGTCAACTAACTAATTAATATTTTATTATATATAAAATCGAAAACACCAAGAATTTTTATTCTTTATTATAATATATATTGCAAATTATTATTTTTAAAAATCAAAAAATAAATATAAAAATATGTTTATTAGAAAAACCAAAGTTCTGAGAAAAAAAAGTATACGTAATTTTTTGTAGGTTTATAAATTTTCGGGTAAAAATTTTTTAATTTAAGGTTTTTTCAAAAGTATAATATCTATTTTTAATCACATATATATATATATATATATTTGCATCAAAATGAATTTTTGAAAAACCCCCTCCTTGTTTGATTTTTAACAAGTGTTGTCAAGAAAATTTTTTTAAAATTTTTATTTAAAGAAATAAAAATTTTTTATAAACAAATTTGTTTATTTTTAGTTTGATCGTTTAAATTTTTTTTTTTGATGGTTTATTGCATTTTTGAAATCAATAAAAAAAACTTGCCAAATGTTTTGGAATATTAGTCTCAGGAAACTTTTTGTTTAAATAATTTTACCTACAAAAAAGCAAAAAAAATACCTTTAATTTTGAAAAATAAAATCAAGGTGAAAAAATTTTTATAAACAAAATATTTAAACAAAAAGATTCATTAGGTTTACTGTAAAACTTTTTGTAAACTAGTATTAATCAAAAAGAAAATCTATTTGAGCCAGTACTGGCTCAATATTGGCTCAGTACTGGTTTGCCAGTACTAAAAGAGGGTGGTACTGCAACAGTACTGATACAATGAAAAAACCAGTACTGGTTCAGTACAGACTGCCCAGTCTCGGCAGCCAATACTGAATCAGTACTGCGCGCCAATAGTGAACTCTGGTATAATACTGAAATTTTTGGTTGAGTGGAGTTGATTACCATAGCAATTTCAAGGAAAAACTGATAATTTTCGATCTATCTGTCTATCTATGTGTTTTTATGTTCACATTACAGGAAAAATTAACCAAAATTGGAATATTTCCATCGGCGTTCACACTTTAACCCCTTTTAAATTTTAGGTTTAAGGGTACGGAATCATCGATTTTAATGCGAGTTTAACTCGCACTTGTCCGATTTTTTACATTGTTTTGGTTAAAAAAAATTTTTTTTTATGTTTCTTTTAGTTTTGGAACATTCTAAGCTTTAATTTCTTTTTTGTTTTATCAAAAAATACCAAAAATATCACGAGTTGAAATTAAACAAGTAGAGTGTCCGTTATGTTCATTTCATGAACATTTTGCTTCCTCATTATATGATGCAAAAAATTTGCTTCCACATGGAGGAAGCATTAACACTGAAATTAATATACATAAAAAATTGTGTTGGTTTAAATTCAAGTTTAAACATAAAATAATTGTATTCCTTGCATTACAATAAATCGATTGGTATGTATGATTGATATATATATATATATATTTAAATTATTATTATTATTATTATTTAAATTGAAAGATTTTTTCTTTATTTCTTTTTATTAGTTCTTCATTAATTCTTTTAATTTAAATCAAATATAAACTTTATGTATAGCAATCGATTCGTTTTAATGCAAGGAATACAATTATTTTATATTTGAACATGAATTTAAATAAACAAAAAATTTCTTTGTTAAAATGTAAATTTTTTATTTTTTAACTTTCATTAATTGTTTTAATTTAACGCAAATGTATACTTCATATATATACCAGTCGATTTGTTTCAATTTAAATAAAAACACAATTTTTTAGCTAAGACGTAAATTTTTTATTTCTTAAATTTCATTAATTTTTTTAATTTTATTCAAATGTATACTTTCTATATACTAATTGATTTGTTTCAATGCAAGGAATAAAAGTATTTCATATATAAACTTGAATTTAAATAAACACAAAATTTTTTAGCTAAAATGTAAATTTTTAATTTTTTAACTTTCATTTATTCCTTAAATTTAGATCAAATCTATACTTTATATATATCAATCGATTTGTCCTGACGTATGGAAGACGATTTTACCTTAAATTTTTCGATTTAAAAATTTTTTTAATTAAAAAAAAATTTTTGGAAAAAAGACGATAAAATTTTTTTTTTTTTTGGGGTATTTTGCAAAATCCTCTCGTCATTTTTGAAAGATTAATGTGTTAAATAAGCCTACTAAATTTTATCCAAATCCATTAAAACCTGTTAAAGAGATCGTGTTCACAAAAACGATCCACACACACACACACACATATACATACATCCGGACAATTGATCAGGATCTCATATAACATGTTTCTATATAGAGGAAAATTTGTTTTCACCATTTTTAAAAATTTTATAAACAAAAGGACTACATAGCTTCCTCCACAAGGAAGCAAAAACATTAAAATTTTTTGCAGTTTTTTCTCATTATTTTGAAAGGGAAAAAAAAAAATTTTTTATTAAAGAAAAAAGATGTAGAATTTTATTCTCTACAAAGAACAATCATTTAAAATGTAAATTAAAAAACTTTTGAAAATCGACCTACTGGACAACACTTATATTCGGCAGAATCCATGCGTATCACCTTATAGCATTCACCCCTCAATTATAATTTGATTATAATTAATTATAATTTATTAATATAATTAAAGGTTAAAATGACAATAGGAGTCAAGTATCAATAAAAAGATTTTCTTTTTTAATAAGGTTTATTTTCTTATTTATTTTTATTATTTATTCCCTGATTTTCTTTTTTATTGAATTTTTAAATCAGTCTTTAGTAAATATTAAAATCATAAAATAGTCTCAAATTTAATTTATCAACTTCTTCCCAGTCTAGTACAAAAATCGTTTGTGGCACCAAAATGGTCAGATTTAAAAAATTCAAAATGGCGGACCCAATATGGCGGAAAAAATTTAAAATTGATTCGATTTGTTCAAAATTCGGTATTCGGGGTTTTTTCGGGTCACTGAATTCAAATTTGAGGTCAAATTGGAAAAATTCAAAATGGCGAATCTAATATGACTACTCAATATGGCACAAAATTTTTAAATTGATTCGATTCGTTCAAAATTTGGTACTCGGGTTTTATCGATTTAATTTTTTATATACCACACGTTATTGATAATGAATAAATCAATACCAATTAACCCCTTCGCTGTGTAGCAGAAATAAAGCTTCCGTGCCCCGTATGTGGTAAAAAAAATTTTTTTAAAAAAAACTTGATGTTACCATACCTAAGAATACCCATTGACAAGTTTTTTCGTATTGTGTCTACTTATTTTTTTCTAGATGCTACTATAGCGGTCATACACACTGGTGGCACGATATTTTTATGCCTCTATAGAGGTCAATAACAGTGAAGGGGTTAAATAAAATTGATTTGATTTAATTTAAATTCAAGAGTGATTTTATAAGAATTAAATGAAGAAAAAAAAAAAAAAAAAAAAATGGTGAATAACTTTGCGGTCAGTATTTTCAAGTATTGATCGTACTTTGGAAATGGAAATTTTGCAAGCTAGAATCCGATAACCGATTTGGTTTCCTTTGCGGTGAAACATGCTGCTTGATCACACGTCAGGTGTCGATATGTACACTTCAATCCTACTACATGTGAGCGTTGTACTTTTCAAACTGCGCCCCCACCGACAGGAACTCTCCTGATGAAGCTCAAAACTTTCCTTATATATGGAAAGCTTGGGAGAGTGCCTTATCCGAAACTCTAACCGGACAGACGGGCATATCCCGATATCACACAAGTAAGACAGTAGACATATATATAACATATATACTCTCGCCCTCGGAACTTGTTTTCGTGTATATCTATTTAATTCCACCGCACAGGAGTTTACGAACCAGAAAAAAAAACTAAAAGGTCCTATATATATATATATATAAACCTTTAACCTCATTTTGCTCGGTTAAACTAAAAACTTTCATTATTTAGAATTTCAACTGTACCGCATCGCTGCTATTTGGAATAACTTTTCTTTTTTTTTTTTAGGTAATACTGAATTTACAATTCGAAACTTTTTTTTGTGTGTAAAGGCCACTATCAATTGACTGTTTACAATTAGTGTGAATTCGAAAAAATTTTATCTGACTGAAACTGATTTTTACTATTGAGAATTTTTTTTTTTTTTTTATCTGTTTCAATAAGACTCACTTGTGGGTGATTCTTCACGTAGCGTACAATTTTATGTTTTTCAAGAAATATAGTTGTAATGAATCCAAAGTGAAAAATTAATTTCTGTATTCTTAACAAAAACCAACAGCCACTTTTATTCATAACATTATAATTTTTTTCTTAACCCTCGGAGCATTTGACATTTGTTTTCACTTTCTACTACATAAAGTTTTCTTTTTTTGCCATATTGAATCAGCCACTTTGAAATTTAAAAAAAAACTGATATCGGATTCGTAATTAGCGACCCCAAAAACCCTCGGGTGACGATTTTTAAAACGATTTTGATTAATTTTGGAAAATTCTGCCGCCATAATGGATTCGCCATTTTGAATTTTGAAAAACTGACATACCCAGTGGGAACAGCACGATTGGCTGAATATTGGTCCAATATTGGGAGCACTTATGGCAATCTTGGTCCATTATTTTAGCCAATATTGGACCAAGTCTCCAATATTCAAAAATACAAAAAATCAGACTTCAGCCAAAATTAAAAAATTAATTATTAAAACTGAAATAAATAAAATTTTTAGTTAGGTATATTTAAATATTATATTTTATTATATAGGTATAATAACATTATTATTTCCGTTCGGATCAAGGGTTATATATAAAATCATCCGCAATAAACGGAGAAAAAGAAAAAAATATTTTCTAACGTCTTGCTAGGAATTTACAATTATCAGCTAAATAAAAGAGATATTGTAAAGATTCTGTACGTATCGCGGATACTTATACCCTAACCGATTGATGTTGTTTATGAGAGAAAAAAACACTGCCACCTGGCGGATAGTTGGAAAATTAAAGTAGCGCGAAATTCAAATTGCGTGAAGGAAAAACTGTAAATATAAACATTTACTTGAATATGTATTTACTTAAGAATGCATACTATTGCATTAAATAAAACTTAATTAATGTTATAATGGTCACAAATAATTTTTTTAATTTTAATTCTTTTTACTTACAGTTTTTCCTTCACGCAATTTGAATTTACCGCTACATTAATTTTTCAACTATCCGCCAGACGGCAGTGTTT
Source organism: Leptopilina boulardi (assembly GCF_019393585.1). Taxonomy (NCBI): domain Eukaryota; kingdom Metazoa; phylum Arthropoda; class Insecta; order Hymenoptera; family Figitidae; genus Leptopilina; species Leptopilina boulardi. The sequence goes on from NW_026137813.1 coordinate 1,579,222, forward strand.
TACTCTCTCATAAACAACATCAATCGGTTAGGGTATAAGTATCCGCGTATTCAGTCTTGACAATTTCCCACTGGGTAGGATTCGTAATCAGTGACCTCAAAACCTCAGAGTAAAAAGTTTCAAGTGAAAACTGACATTAAATTCGTAATCAACGACCTCAAAAACTATACTATACCAATAGGCAATTGTTACTGTGTTTATTCCAGTGCCACTTTAAAATAGAGCGCAGGTAATAAAAATTATATTTTTTGCATATTTTTATAGCCTTAATATGCCTACTGTTTTTAGAAAAGTATGGCGGTGCGACCGCAAAAGGAACCTTGATAATATTGACTTGTTAGCTGAAATTTTCAAAAATCCATATTCAATTCAAATTTAAAAGTACTTGGTAAATTCAAATAAACTATTATTTTGGAAAAAAAAACCCATCCTTATTGACTCTCCTCCTTTTTTAAATATTTTTAATGAGACATTCTAAAGTATGAGGACTTTGTCAAAAATTATTTAAGAGTATTGGAAAATATTATTTAAGTTAATAGAATGAATACTTTAGAAATGGTAGAACTTTAAAAACTGCTTAGAGGTCTCGGCTTCTTGTTTAATAAAAATAGGTGTGTTCTCCGAGGGTTAAATGCAAATTAGAGAGCCAAATCGTCATGGTGAAGCTTATCTTTAGTACCATTTATAAAATTATTATTTTTAGTAAAATGCAGTAATTAATTTATTTGCTATTGTCATTTTCTTACTGTTCAAGTTAGTAGAATTAAATACTATATATGGTACCGATTAAAAAAAAATTTCAAATCATTTTTTTTTATGTTAATTCTTGTCCTTCGTTTTGTATGTCAGCCTTTTTCATTAAAACGTGTATGTTATTCAATGGGGAAAAAATTATTAATTTTTTTTTCCGCCCCACCACAGATATTTCATTCTTGAGCATTAACCTTGAAGATTATAATTTTTTTTTGTTAAATTGTATTAAAAAATTATTAATAATAGCAATAATTAAATTGTACGCTACACGCAGAGAATCACCCTATACAACAAAAATTCGAAAAAAAAATAATTTTAACTGTTCGCAAATGTCAGTTGTTAGTAGGTATATAGTATAAGATTTCAAGAATTTAAAACGTTGTCTGACTAAAACTATTTTTTACTACTGATATATCTTATAAGAATTTATTATAAGTCTGACTAAAGCTGTCTTTTAATACTACGATGATAATGCAAAGACTATAATTTAATTTTTATTTGCTACTAAAACTATACACTGAGAAACAAAAATTCTTCGTTTAAGAGGATTTCTTTCATATTTATTAATCCATTAACCCATTTAAAGCCCATAACCACAGACAAGCAGATATTAAAAAAAAAACTATTAGAATCCTAGAATGAGGCATAATAATAATAATTTTTGACGTTAAAAATTAAAAGAAATTGTTATAAACAAATAACAAAGGAACCATGAATTACATAAATTTTTCTATAAGGTTACATTGTTGTAAAACCGGAACTGTCCGCAGTTTCAACGCATTTCTGACAATTTTTACTCCTAAAATAGTAAAAATTATTTCTGAAATAGTAAATTTTAATATTTCTGAAGTTAAAATTGCCACACTGAGAAAAATATGCTACTATTGAATCAACAGCATTCCTGCCAAAGATATAAAAATTATTGATTCAAAAGCATATGCTATAAAATTTGTAAAATATTTTATAGATTCTATAGCATATCCTTTTGAATCAATAATTTTTATACCTTTGGCAGAAATGCTATTGATTCAATAGAATATTTTTCTCAATGCAGAAATGCACAGAAACTGCTTACCAGTTCAGGTTTTACTTTTAAGGTAGTAAAAGTTACTTTATTCATTTTTCTTCGTGTAGAATCCCAATATGTAGTAATTTTTTCGACATTTGCTTACAATGTTAAAGAGGTCAACGTTTATGATCTCAACGATTAGTAGTCATAATTTTTATTTAACACAGAAAATTATAAACTTGTTTTGTTGATTTGTTGTAATTTTGATTTATAAATTAATTTGTTGATTAATAAAAACCACAAGAAATATATTTTTTAGGCAAAACATTATTGAATTTTTCATTCTAAAAAATTATTTCTTTAAAAATCATTTATCATAAACATTGCCGTATACTTCAGCATAGACTATTCTGAAATAGGCCTCAAGTATATATTCTAAATTTCAGAATATTTTTTTCAGTGTGAATTTCGTCTAAACTTCCATCCTCTAAATTAAATGTATATCTATAAAACTATAAAAGAAAATATCAAAAATTGTCTTACGCAACAGAATGTACAAATGACACATATTTTCCACAAAAAAAAAAAAAAAAACTAGAGCACCCAGTTATATAACTGTCGTGTTTACTGTGTTTCACGCCTATAAAAGAAAATGTGACGAAAGCTATTTTGATTTTATCATTCGACAAAATCTTTGCAAAAGCTTCAAAATCTAATACTATCGAGAGTTGGTTGGGACATTTCGAAGCATTTTGTGAAGCTTTACTGGCGTGACAACGGCAAATGGAGATGATATCTTAACGAGAGTAGAGTAGAGAGAAACGGAGTGCAGTATACCTATAGATAAAGAGAGAATTATATATATATATATATATATATAAAGAAAAAGAGAGAAAGAGAGAGAGCAAATAAAAGTGGGCGAAATGAACGATGAAAGAGAATAAGGAGTGTATATGTATATAGTTGGAAAGTAAGCAAATGACGAAAAGAGGGTCAGAAAAAATGTCATGAGCTCGAGGCACGGAACATGTCTGCATTGCGTGCAGACATTTTTAATTGCTAGACGGAATTGCAAATGTTCGCGCCGGTGCCGTCACGTTTTTCATAAAGATATTCCGCGTAACCTCGCGAGCCTAGAGCGTGTTTATGGTTGCGCACACACTACTCTCTCTCGCTCTCTCTTTCTTTCTCACTACAAGAACCGCATGAGTAATCGAAGTTGAACCTGCGGCGACCGCATAAGTATGCGCGACAGGTGTCTTTTAAAACCCCTCTGCCACAATTTACTTCCTGGTGCTTCCCTCCCTCCCCCCCCCTTTTTTTCCCTCTTCAATGTTATGTATATATGTATAGGAGGTCCGAAAATTCGAAAGCACGTAGTAACCTTTATACACTAATTACATATTCATTTTCTGTCCTTTATATACTTGGTGAATACAATATATATATATATATATATATATATATATATGCATAACCTTTTTCAACCTCTATAAGATTAATTGACTTCGTTTTGCAATCTGTGCGTTCTTTTTTCTTGTACCCACGACAAGATTAGCGGGAAACGATATGACACGTTATTAGAGTCGCGGAAATGTATTTTCTCCATACCCGCATATTTATTTTATCCGATACAATATTAAAAAAAAAAAGAAAAAAATTAACCAATAATAATTATATTAAATTTTAAAATTTTATATATGGGTCAGTCCACTGACTTTCGTCTAATAGTGGTTGCGACCAAATTTTAAAAAAATCTAGTTTTAATATATGTGAAACTCGATGATTCCCTGAGTTCATTAACCATAATATTATGGTAAAAATTTTATTCCCTTTAAAAATATTAAATATATCAAAAGTAGGAGGTTCACAATGTGATTTTGTAACCTTAAATTTTTCAATTTTTTTAAAAACGCTAAAAAAAACTATTAAAAATTAGATGTTGGAACTCATCAAAAACATAAATCACTTTATTCTGCACAGAGGAACGAAAGAATTATTGCAAAAATTTATTATTTTTGGATGATATACGATTTTTAAAAAAATTTTATATAAATATTCTCAAGATTTTTATTTACACTAAAACGTCAATCGAGAACACGTCAATCGAAAACAGAGCAAGGGAACACTTGAGGGGAAGTGGGGAAGCGGGTAGAATTTAGGTTATGACTGACGCCAAAGTCGTACTTGTGATTTTTAAATTTAAGGTGGATTCAGTGCCCCACTAGTGAAAATCCCCTAGATAAAATTCACATTGTTGCGCAAGGCACTTCATACGGCCCTGAGTGTTTTTATTTTCGAGCGATAAAAATCGCGTCAATCGAGAACAGCACTGCACATTCGTCTGTTCTCGATTGACGTTTTAGTGTACTTATAACTTTTTGTCTGTGCTCCGAAAAAATTGAGGTTTTGCACAAAGATTTTTTATAATATTCTTTACCTTCTATTAAAATCTTACGAAGGTGTTTTGCTTCGTTTTGGAGATATTAATTTTCAAAATTTTTTATTTAAAAAGGTTAATTAAAGGACTTGAAGTTAACTAAGTAAATTCAAACTGCTCCATTTTTTATAAAAATATATTAAAATGTAGCGATTTGAATTTACTTAGTTAACTTCAAGTCCTTTAATTAACCTTTTTAAATAAAAAATTTTGAAAATTAATATCTCCAAAACGAGGCAAAACACCTTCGTAAGATTTTAATAGAAGGTAAAGAATATTATAAAAAATCTTTGTGCAAAACCTCAATTTTTTCGGGGCACCGACAAAAAAGTTAAAAGTAAACAAAAATCTTGAGAATATTTAAATAAAATTTTTTTTAAAATCGTATATCATCCAAAAATAATAAATTTTTGCAACAATTCTTTCGTTCCTCTGTGCATAATAAAGTGATTTATGTTTTTCGTGAGTTCCAACATCTAATTTTTAATAGTTTTTTAATAATAGCGTTTTTAAAAAAATTGAAAAATTTAAGGTTACAAAATCACATTGTGAACCTCCTACTTTTGATATTTAATATTTTTAAAGGGAATAAAATTTTTACCATAATATTATGGTTAATGAACTCAGGGAATCATCGAGTTTCACATATATTAAAACTAGATTTTTTTAAATTTGGTCGCAACCACTATTAGACGAAAGTCAGTGGACTGACCCATATATATATAAACTGAAAAAAAGATTTTGCGTATTTGCAACAAAATTGTTTGGTTAGGCAATTTTGGTTCTTGTAACGAAATTTTGGTTGACTGAAACAAAGTCGTAGAGTTATTTCAATGAAACATTTAGTTACGCCAACAAAATTATTTGGTTCAACATTTTTAAATTTTAACCAAAATTTGGTTACGACGGCCAAATAATTTAATTCGCTTTCAGCTCGTACCTTAAGAGAACAATTATAGTTTAATCCTCTTACAAAGATGAGTAGTCCAGTGGTCAAAGCTCCCGACTCGCAGTTTACAAACAGAGGTTCGATCCCAGGCGGAAATGAGATTTTTTAAAGTTCACAATTATTTCAATTGGATAAATATAAATTAAACATTAAATTGATAATAAATAAATAGTCTCTTCACTCAGAAAAAAGATATGTTTGAACCAAATGCGTACCAGTTTTTTATATTTACCCAATTTTTTGGTTAGTTCAAACAAAATTTGTTTAATTCAAAGAAAATATTTATTTGATCTAAATAACTGTTTGGTTTATTTTAATAAATTTTTTTGAACAAAGAAAAAATGCATTTATTTTGTTGATTTAACCAAAATTTGGTTGCTTCAAACGAATTTTTTTCTGAGTGTTATATATATGTACATGTAATATTAAAAATACATCACTGTATATATTTTATATATAATATATTATAATTTATATTATATTCTAAACTATGTATTATACATGTATATATATAACATCTGAAAATTTTAATATGAACAATATCAAGTGTGTAAAACAGTATCATATTCAGCTTTTGATCGTTCATTCGTAAACTGGCGATTGGACGGTCAGTTTGTGTAACTTCCATACAATAAAGTTCATCCAGTTCGTCGAAGTTAAATTACACTAAATGGCGAGTGCGTTATCGCACTTCTAATGTAATGCAAGCCCAGACTTGCATGTGCTTGTATTAAAGCCGCTGTAATAATCATGCACAAAGAGCTATTCACTAAACTAATATTATTACACTTTCAACAGTTGCACTTTATACAAAATGAACGCAAACTTTTTCAAAAGAAATTACAATTTTTTTTTCCAATTATATCTTATGTATACATATAGAATATATATAAATTCTAGTTTCACTTTAGTAAATATATTATAATATATATATAGAGAGACATGAAGGTTCTAAAACAATAAATTATGTTTCTCCATTTGTTGAAATTAAATACTATATATATATATATATATATTGTATATTTGAGGTTCGAAACTTTGTTGAATATTGTTGAATCGATAATATGTAAATGTCTTTTCCATGGTTAATATCGCAGTGCTTTAATTTTCAATTGGAAATTATAATTAATTATAGGAATTTAATAATTAATACAAAATAAATCATGAATTTTAAATTGCTTATCATTAATATTAAATTAATGATTTAACTCTTAAATTAAAAATATATATGAGGCAAAATTTTTAAAGTGAAACAATTAAAAAAAAAATTTCTTAGATCGGGTTGCAATTTGCATAATATTTATAACTATGGGTAAGTACTTCACCTATAAATTATTATTAATTTTTATCAAAAACTATAGGTTAGGTTGGTCCTAGGTCTCCAGGATTCAAGGTCATGGAGCAAACATAACCTCAAAATTCAAAGTCCTAGGACTTTGAATTCAAGGTCCCCAGAATTCAAGGTCATGGATCAAACATTACCTTAAAATTCAAGGGCATAGAGTTTCAGGATTCAAGGTCAGAGATCAAACATAACCTCAAAATTCTAGGGCATAGGTTTCCAGGATCCAATTTTCCGGGGTAAATACGAACGGTCTGATATTATTAATAAAATTTTACAGAAGGCAAAAATCAAAAATAGTTTTTGTTCTAGTATTCATAACAAACAATTATACATAATAAAATGAATTTTTAGCTTCTTTTTCTTTAAATAAGAGACAAAATACTGAAAGAGTGTCATCTTTGATTTTCAATATTTTTTGCAATACTCGTTATATTTGTTTATGCTGTTGCTAATTAACAAACGAAAAATGGGATAATACTTAGAATCTCTTGAAGAGAATCTGAGGTAAAAATTCTCCTGTCTAACTTATTTTTTAAAATTTTAATTAAGCTGAAATAATTAGCGTTCGGATTTACCCCGGCTGACCCTATTTGAAAAGTATAAGAAATATTTTTTAGGCAAAAAATTATAGAATTTTTCATTTTAAAAAATTATTTCTTTAAAAATCGTTTATCATTAAACGTTGCGTACTTCAGCTTTGTAAATAATCATACAAAATAGAGTCAGTAACTCATCAGGACAAAATTTCAATTTCTGTACGAGGAGTGTTAAAAAAATCCATATAAAAATTATTCCAAGAATATTTCTGATATAATGTGTGTTCACAACTATTTAGTACTCCTGTCAAAAACAGTCAGAAGCAACTGTAACAGATGAGAGAAAGAGAAAGAGAGAGAAAGAAAATCAAGATTCAAAAGAAAATTGCGAATTATGAGTTTTGAGACGATGAAGAATGTGCGAGAAAAAGAATGGAAATAAAGCTTGACGGGTAAAGCAATTGGAGAAAGCTCCCTATTTTCTCTCTCTCACTCACTCTTTCTCTCTCTATCTCTCTTTTCGCACCTGTATACCCATTGCACGCGTTTACAGGAGAGACCCTTGCGAATACCACTTTTCCGCTTGCGAATAAAGAAGTAAAAGACTACAAGCAGAAACATGTATATAATTCTCTCATGAATTAGTTATGTTTCAACGTTAAAAGTAACTTCTTACAACCTTTTTGTTATACTCGACTAAAACATTGTTCTCAATGTGGTTTTACATGTTAAATTTAGATTCACGATTTGAAATTCCCATATATATATATATAGAGAGAGAGAAAGTGAGCGTTAAAAAGTGTGAATTTTCTGCACGCTATAAGAATTCATTTCACTTCATAAAGAAAAGGAACAATAATTTTACACAAAAAAGAAAAAAAAAACAAAAACAATCAGTCATACTAAAAAAAAATACGAGTTTTTTCATTTAAGTAAATTTTCTTTGTATCAAGAGGAATTTGTTCTTTAAATGAAAAAATTCTAATATATTGAAGAAATATTTCTTTGATTCAAAAATAAAAATTTTCTTGAAACAAAAAAAAAATTTCTTTGAAACAAAAAAAAAATATTTTTGAACAAAAAAATAAAAAATACATTCTTTGGATCAAAGACAAATTGACTTAAAAATCGAAGAAATAAGTCAAACAACTTGATTTCTTTAAATTAAGAAAAATTTATTTTCTACATATTATAAAGATAATTCCAATTAAATTTATTGTATTAATAATCTTCATTAATAGAGGACAAAAAAAATTCTAGCATATTATTATCTTTTAAACAAAATATAAGACAATTTTGTTTTGAACGTAAATTAAAGAATTCTCGAAGAATTATAAGTTAAAAAAATTTATTTTTTTTTTGTTGGCATAACAAAAATGTTTAGTTAGCTCAACCAAATTTTTTTTGTTAGGTCAACAAAAATGTTTGAATGATCAAACCGGACTAAACATCTTTGTGAGAGATTTAAATTAATTGTTCTCTTAAGGTACGAGCTGAGAGCGAATTAAATATTATTTGGTTGTCGTAACCAAATGTTTGGTTGAGATAACTCTACGACTTTGTTTCAACTAACCAAATTTTCTTTACAAGAACCAAAATTGCCTAACCAAACAATTTTGTTGCAAATACGCAAAATCTTTTTTTTCAGTGATATATTCTAACCCCCTTTAACGACCTTCAATAATTTATCAAAATTATGAACATTTATAATAGTAAATATAATTAATTATTATTCTGATTAGTTATTATTATTAATTAAATATATTTTTTTATTATATTATTAATTAGTTTATTAATTATAAATGGAATATTAATTATTATAAATAATTCAAATAATATTATTTATCCCACATTAATTATTTCATATATTAATAATATAAAAACAAAAATAATGACATAAAATTTTATGAAAGCAAAAACAATGGACAAAAGTTTACACCAAATACCAGTGATGTCTGATAAAAGAAGATAGTGGAAAACCTAGATATAACAATGGAACGGATTGAAATGCAGTACAAATTATTCGTTGAAAAACTTGAATGCTGAAAAGGTTTCGTATCTAGGTATACGAAAAAGCCAGGAGTGGAATATGTACTGGCGTGAGATGAAAAGCCATAATCAGAAGTTAGGAAAAAAAAGAAATAGAAAAAAAAAATTCAAAAAGTATCTACTTAATACATAAGAGCAGACTGTGAAGGGCTTTTGTGCGCATTGGTTAGTCTCTCTCTCTCTCTCTCTCACTTGCAAAAAAAAGGTTCATTCAGGTCATCCACGAAACGAATAGGGAACGCCATCTCGAACAATATGGACTTGTAAAAAAAAAAAAGAACTCACAGTTAAACCAGACGATCTTTGCATTTATACATTTTGCGTTACACTGTTGGTGTATATAAAAATTTTTAAAACCTAATGGTTATACCGAGAAATTTAATGAATTCGTTATTTTTCCGCAAAGCAAATATAATATTATTATTTTTTTTTTTTTTTTGCAGCGCGAAATTTATTCAGAAAATGCTTTTTTTTATATATCGAAAATTTTAAGCGAATTTTATATAGAAATTTCATAATTTATATTAATTTATTTTTATAAATTATAAAAATTCAGTTTAATTTAATAAAGATAAATAATATTATTATAATATTATTATAAATATTATTATTAATAGGTATTATTCTTATAAATATTATAAATATTATCTTAATATTATTTTATCAGCTGTTATACGTTTTTTATTTTCCAGTCAATGATACCAACATGATGCGTTAACTAAATATGTCGAACATAACCCCATTTTTCAGAATTAGGTTGGTATCACTGACTGGCATATATGAAAAACGTCGCGCGCAACCATAACAGCAATTTAAAATAACAATTCTAATTCAGTAATTAATTTAAAATAACAACAAAAAAATAACAAAAATATCAATGTGATAAAAAAAACTAGTGGAATGTCACATTATTATTAGTATTATTATTATTATTAATATTATTATTATAATGTTAATAAAAATTTTCTTTTCTATCTAATTTGATTTTATGTATATATAATGCAAAGAAAATTTTGATTTATTTAAATCCACATATTATTATTATTATTATTATTATTATTATTATTATTATTATTATTATTATTATTATTATTATTATTATTATTATTATTATTATTATTATCTTCCTATATTACAAAAAGATATCGCCGCCTCCGCCGCCGCTGTTTCAAGAATTCTTGACCTAGGAGGGGGGAGTCCCCCCTCCTCCGCCAAAATTTTAAGGTTATGTTCGTTTCAAGGCTCTGAATATAGCCGCGAGTCCCCCCTCCCTCCTCTCATTTCCCCTCCCCGCCAGAAATGACCTAAATTTTAAGGTTATGTTCGTTTCAAGACTCTGAATATAGCCGCAAGTCCCCTCCACTCCCCCGCCAGAAATGACCTAAATTTTGAGGTTATGTTCGTTTCAAGGCTCTGAATAAAGCAGTAAATCCTTCCCCCTTCCCTCATCTCTCTCTCTGTATTTCCCGCCAAAAATGACATAAATTTTAAGGTTATGTAAATTTCAAGACTTTCAATATAGCCGCAAGTGGAGGTGGAGTTCTCGCCAAAAATGACTTAAATTTAAAGGTTATAAATAATTTCTTAATGTTGATTTTAATTTATTTAATTATTTATTTATTATTAATTTAATTAATTTATTAATTAAAATTTAATACCGAATTTTAATTTTAATAATATTTATTCAGATTTCAATGAATTTGTAATAATAATTCTTTGAAATAGGTGGTTCATTTGGAAAAATAAGATCAATGGAAAATTAAAAAAAAAAATGATTAAACCAGGGGGGCGTAGCCCCTCTAGTTATTATATAAGAAATTTTTTACTCACACATGTGTTCTCTTTGGAGAAAAAGAAGATGTAAACAATGTAAACTCACCTGAAACAAAAATAATAAATTACATTAATATATTTTTAATAAATATTTCGGTACTTAAGCATAATAAATAGAATTTGGATTTGCTCGGAAATAAAGAATAATTAATAATACTAATAAATAAAAACAAATTGTTACAATAATTTAAAGGAATTAAAAATTCTTGTATTATTATTTTTATTATTATTATTATTATTATTATCACTAATTTTAATTAAAATATTAATAATTTTATTAAAAAATAAAAAATAAATAAATTAAATAAATCTTGTAAAAAAAATTGTATAATATAAATATAAGAAAAAAAAGAAGAGTGAAAAAGATACAAAATATTTAAGGGAGTTTATTGCTCCTTGTAATCGATATTTGCATAATGGTTGAGCAACATTTTCCTTCGCGACTTCAAGAAAGAACATCAAACGTGGTTTACTTCATGAGATGTACAATATTATGATACACGACAAGAGTACAAGTAAAATATTGTTGTTTGCTTTAATCAAGCTTCTGTAAAAACAACAATTATGCTAATTCAAACATGCAAATATATAATATATATATATATAATAGTTTAATTTAAGGATAATTTATACCACCGCATAGTCAAAGGGGATCTGTATTCTCATATAATTTCAAATATAAACGCTCATTTTCCAAACCGCAATTAAATTCAATTAATTGCATCAAATTAGTTAAACCGATGTTTATATTTATATAAACCAAATACTTTCTCTCTCTCTCTCTCTCTCTCTCTCTCTCTCTCTCTCTCTCTCTCTCTCTCTCTCTCTCTCTCTCTCTCTCTCTCATTGAATAAAACCAAAACCATTCGCTTGGCGTTTATTAAAAGCACTAATTTGTATACATATATAATATATATAATTTAAAATGAATTTTAATTTAGACAGTGTTTGCCCCGTTACTAAAAAATAGTAACGTGTTATCGTTACCGTTATACTTTTTCTAAAATGATAATTCGTTACTGTTACTTCTTTCGCATAAAAGTAACTCGTTACCTTTACTTTTTCGACAATGACGGTGTTACTTTTCGACGTTACTGTAAAATAGTAACGTCGTTACTAAAAAAAAAAGGAACGTCGTCCTTTTTCCAAAATTCTTATAACAGTTGTGATAAGTGACATCACATGTAAATTACGAAGTAAAGATAAAAGTAACCTTTTAAATATAATACTTTTTTCAAAATAGTAACGCATCTCCGTTACCGTTATCTAAAATAAGTAACAACGTTACTTATTTTAAATAAGGCAACGGTAACGACGTTGAAAGTAACGCATTACTTCTAAACCCTGAATTTAGATAATTATTTTCTAATGAAGTTTAATTTCTTACTAAATTTTTAGTAAGAAATGACTTAAAAATTAGTAGAAATTTTCACTAGTTTATATTAGTGATCGAATAATTTTGCACAAATGCGTAAAATATAATAATTCCCAAACGTAAATAACATGCTAGACTTGTTCATATTGATTGAAAACTGCTTTGTAAACGCGTACTCTCTAAATCTGAATTAGTAAAAATTTTTACTAAAATAAATTAGTGACTCACTTTTTGCTTTAGAATTAGTTAAATTTTATTAATTTTTAGTAAAAGTTAATAATAATTAGTAAAATTTTACTAATTGAGAAGCAAAAAGTAAATCACTAATTCAAATTAGTAAACTTTTTTACTAATTTAGATTTAGAGAATAATAAAGTATAATATGTTTTTAGGTTAGAAAAATGTAAACATGTGATTCTAACAGCAGAAACAGTACTGCCAACTTAAGTAATGGCGGTAAATTTCAAAACTGATGAAAATTACAATTTAAATAAATATTTTTTTTTTCTTAATAATAATAATTCATATTTTTTACTAAAAAAAAATACTAAATATTCGTTCTGGTACAGAAAATCTTTTTGGTATTGTTGATAAATTAGGAAAAAAATAATTGTAATTCTAATTAATTCTGCAAATAATGCAAATCTCTAATTTTTAGGAAGTTCGAAAAAAACGAAAATATAAAAATATATTTCAAATAAAATATTTTCGAATATAATCATTTTTTAAATTGAATAATTAAATTCCTAAAATATAGAAAATATTATGTTTATTAGAAGCTAATTACTATAATTTTCAATCTAAAAATGAAAAAGAATTTTTAAATATATATATATACCACGATTATTTTACATTCTGAAGATTTTTATTCCGCTGAAGTGGCAATAATTTTTATTGAGTAAAAAGAGTCTGTCTTTTATGGAGCAATGAAAGTTGAAGCATATAAAACTAGTCTAGATGCAGGCAATCGTCTGCCACTCATAATACACTAGTTGGTGAAAAATTAATCCAAGCGATTAAATGAAATTGCTTTGGTATTGAATCTATAACTAGTGGCGCCGCGACGACGACGACAACGACGCAATGTCATCGTCTTCATTCACCGCCTCGACGATTATATAATACTTTCAATTTCAATATTTTTCAAAATGATGTCTTTATAATAATGGAAATTTTCAATTTATTGAAAACGGACAATTTGCAAATTGAAAATAGAAAAAAAATGTAAAATAAGTAGATGTTTAAAAATTGCTTTCGCCTGATGTCATAATTATATATTTTAAATATTTGACGCTCTACGAGTAAAGGGACCTTAAAGACAAAAAAAATTTTAGGTTATGTTTAGTGATAGTTTTACTTTCATTAAAAGTTCAATTTTAATAATGTAAAATAAAAATCAGTTTTTATTGAATATTTTCAATCTAATCAAGATTTCAACATCAGTTAACGCAAACATAACCTAAAATTTGTTGCCTCTAAGATGGAGGTATTTGTTTCTCGTGGAGCGTCACATATATTAATTTCACTTATTAAAAATTATTATTTTGAAATTAATTATTATATTTAACAAACAAACACTATTTAACATGAAAAAAATGATCAATAGAAAAAGAATGAAATTGGCCATCGAAATTAATAAAAAAAAAAATAATAAATTACTGTTAGAAATGTAACCATTAGATAAATTGATACAAAAACTGGCCATTGAAAAAAAAACAAGAAGCCATCGAAACTGTGCGATAAATTAATTTGAAAAGAAAGATAAACTGAAAGAAATGAAAAAAAACCTTTTTCTTTCTTTCACGGAAACTTTTTTTAATCAAAAAACCTCTATATAATAATAACAAAATTTTATCTAATTCTTTTGGAACCATGAATTTTTATATTACTTATTTTTTAAATTTGTTAAAATAATTTTCGAATTAAAGTGAATTATAATTTACCATAATTCTTATTCAACAGAGAATTTTAAGTGATGCGAATTTTTAAATGTCAAAATTTTCTATAATTCATCGAATCCTTGATTGTTCGATTTTTTATTTGCATAAATTTTTATTTCATATAATTTTTAAAAACGATGAATCTTTATTTTTTTCGAAATTGCAAATTGACGAATATTTCGTCGCGATTTTTAAAATTGATCATTCAGAAAGTATCAAGAAAATCGTAATTGGTAAATTTTAAAAACAGCGTCAAAATCTTTTTGTCAATTATTATTATTATTATTTTTTTTTTTTGACCATTTGCAATTTCAGATTTTTAAATTCGGCGTTTCAAGAATTCTATCAAATAACAATTTGGTCAAATAAAAATATGGACGAATTAAGATTTGGTGTTTTGAAACTTCCAGCATTTAAAAATTCAGAGCACTAAAAATTCTAATAATTAAAAATTCTCTTAAATTAAGGAACATCTATATAAAATAAAAATTCTGCTAAATAAAAATTATCTGAAAATTCTATAATGTAAAAAATTGTTTTAAAATTAATTTTGTCAAATGCTAATTCGAAAAATGAAAATTTGTGAAAAAAATAATTACATGTAGGGTCAGTTAGGGTAAATGGGGACAAGAGGTTTTGGAGCTTAATTTACAGTTTTAAAATTAAGTTCAACATCAATATTTTAACCTCAGATCACCTGAAAGAGGTTTTGAGTATTGCCAAGTTTTTATCTTGACAATTGGCAGCAAGATAAAAAAAGTTATCGCTCAATGTATAAAAACTTGAAAATCAAAGTCAAACTGTTTCAGTATTTTGTCTCGCATTTGAAAAAAACAGCTACTTAAAAATCATATCAAATTTTTTTCTTATTCCTTATGATTCCCATAATAGAAATCCACTTGAATTTTTGATTTTTGTCAATTTGGTTAATAATAACAAACTGTTTCCATTTACCCTGAGTTTTCAATTTTTTTGGGTAAATGGGGACAGCTTGTCATTATTAACCAAATTAACAAAAATCAAAAATTCAAGTGGATTTCTATTATGGGAATCATAAGGAATAAGAAAAAAAATTTGATATGATTTTTAAGTAGCTGTTTTTTTCAAATGCGAGACAAAATACTGAAATAAAAAAAAAAAAAAGAAATAAAATAATTTCAATTGGTTCAACTGTTATATATCTACTACAAATTTTTTTTCAAGTTTTTTCATCCCTTAATACAGAAATATACTTAAGGAAACTTTTTTCTTAAACCTTTCTTAGAAACTATGCTGTCCCCATTTACCTCAAATTTTATGAAATTTTCTAAATTTTGGGGTAAATGGGGATAGTCAGTTTCATGCGTTTAAAGCTTATCTAAATTTTTTTCTGCTGCATAAAATTAATCCTGGGAACGTAAATAACAACTTAAAAAAATAAACCCGCAAATATTACCTTTTTTAAATGAAGAAACTTACGTAAATTGTGAAAAATAGCGATTTTGTCCCCATTTACCCCAATTGACCGTAATAGAGTTGTTTAATACTGAAAATTATAGCTGGGGTGAGATTCTGTAACTTGACTTCACCTTCACTTCACTTTCACTCAATTTTCAGTTCAATTTCAAACGATGTTCACTTCAACTTCACTCCATTTTAAGTCGATTTTCACATCACGTTCACTCCATTTTCAATCGATTTTCACTTTACTTTCACTCCATTTATACTCGATTTTTACCTTTCTGTCACTTCACTTTTACTCGATTTTCACTTCACTTTCTCTTTACTTTCACTTGATTTTCACTACACTTTCACTTCACTTCTCTTTTACTTTCGCTCGAATTTCACTTTACTTTCATTCTCACTTGACTTTCATTTTACTTTTACATTTTTTAAATTTACGTAAATGGAGTGAACAATTAAGTGAAAGTAAAGTGGAAGTGAAGTAAACATCGTGTGAAAATGAAGTAAAAGTGGAGTGAACCTCGAGTGAAAGTAAAGTGGAAGTGAAGTGAACATCGCGTAAAAGTAAAGTGAAAATGAAGTAAAGGTGAAGTCAACATCGCGTAAATAAGTAAAGTGAAAATGAAGTAAAGGTGTAGTGAACATCGTATGAAAGTGAAGTGAAAATAAAGTGAAAGTGGAGTGAAAGTAAAATGGAAGTAAAGTGAATTGAACGTGAAGTAAAATTGAAGTGAAGTGAACATAGTTTGAAAGTAAAGTAAATGTGAAGTGAAAATGGAGTGTAAGTGAATTGAAGTGAAGTGAACATCCTATGAAAGTGAAGTGAACATAGTGTGTAAAGTAAACGTGAAGTGAAAATTGAGTGTAAGTGAAGTAAAGGTGAAGTGAACATCGTATGAAAGTGAAGTTAAAATAAAGAGGAGTAAAAATGAAGTGAAAATGAAGTGAAGTGAAGTGAAGTGAAGTGAAGTGAAGTGAAGTGAAGTGAAGTGAAGTGAAGTGAAGTGAAGTCAAGTCAAGTTACAGAATCGCACCCCTGAATTTATTCAATATTTTTGAAATTTCTAACAACCATCTCCCCTACGAAAATAGTCCTGTTTGACGATACGTAATTTCATTAACAATATAAAGATACAAAAAAGGGGATGACACGAATTAAAAACATTAAACGGGATTTCATGATTAAATTGACGATGACAGGTATTACATCCCCATTAAGATTAACATCATTATGTCCAGTTAATTAAGGTTCAATGTAAATATATATATATATATATATATATATACACGTGGGAGTGTGTCCATTTTACAACCCCCTTGTTTCGATAACATTTCAAGCGAGTCTCCCTTTCAGTTTCTCTTTTATACCATCCATCTGACGGTGTCACAAGTTAGGCGCGTGCACAAGATTCGACGGATAGATACGGGCCTCCACTTTGAGGTGGACCTCGTACTTGTCACAGAGTTGGTACTTGTATAATGTATTCCGTACAAGTACGTGCTTGCTTGCCATCACCCCCTTCTCTCACAACCGTTTTACCTTCTCCTCTTCTTCTCTCTTCGTTCTATTTACACTAAAACCAAAACTGTTTTATACCCCTATAAACTTTCTATGGCCGAGTTGCAGCTAACGCTTGTAATATCAGAGGAATCTCTCTTCAAGGAAGTTATACTTTTTTTTTTTTCTTTTCTTTATTATACACCTTTCTCTTAAGGGGTTTCCTTAATAAAACTTATCTACGTTTTTACAATATTTTTACATTATATCTCCTTATATTTTAGATTGCTTCAAAAAAAAAAAAAAAAATGAAAGGAGAAATTTGAGAATAAAAATGTTAAAAAAAAAATTATGTACCGAAAAAAATTATATTCTCAATTTTGAACGGAATATACAAAATTTATTTTTTATTTTCTTTTAAGAATGAAATCTTCTATATATATACATATATGAAATATAAAAAGAAGAGTATTTTTCGAGACATTTAAAGAGGATATAAACTAAAAAGAAAACTTATGTTTCCTTTTATAACTGAAACTATTCCTTTATATTATTGTATAATTACTTTTCTGTATTTTATGACTTAAGCCTCAATAAAATTTTATTTTTATACTAAATTTTTCTTGTTTTAAACAAATTTTAAAAATAAATAATTTACGACAGACGTCCGTTTGCGAACGCTAAAAATAGGCATATCTTTACTATTTTTTTTCTCACTTATTGTTTTTATTCTAAATTGAAAAAAACTTTCTGTATTTAAAAATATAATATTTTAACTAAAAGAAATAATTTTTGTTTTGTTTTTAAATTATTATTTATTTGTTAGCAGAGGGAATCAATGTAAAATTTGTATTTTCTTGCAACTTCATTTGAATTTATTCAATTTTTCTAAAATATTATTAGAAATAATTTTTGTGTTGATCGAGGAGAATACAGCACAAAAAAAATTTTTTTTTTTTTTAATTTTTTATATTTCTCCATTTTGATAATTATTGTATATAATTTAATTATTTAACTTTGAAAGAAATATATTTTTATTAAATTCAATTAAACAATATTACTGTGTATAACTGAGAGTCTATTTAAATTGAGAATATATTTTTTTGTGGTATAATGAGGTATACGTAATGACATTAATGGCATGATTGAATTTTGAGGTAATTAACTGAAACATATATTATCAACAATTTCCAGTTTCGCAAGGTTAATTAAGGTGATGTGATTGTTGTGATTCCGTACATGGAAATTTCGACATAGGATTTCTCGCAAAATACCAGATTGATTAAGCTAAAATTTTGTAAAGAACTCAAAAATATAGTATATAAGACATTGATGTTATATGCGTCCAGAATAATAATATTTTGTTAAAAAATTGGAAATTAAAAAAAAAGAAATTCAATTACGATTTTAGTATAATTTCCGTAAATACACTCAGAAAAAAGATATGTTTGAACCAAATGTACCATTTTTTTTATATTCACCCAATTTTTTGGTTAGTTCAAACAAAATTTGTTTAATTCAAATAAATATTTATTTGATCTAAATAACTGTTTGGTTTATTTTAATAAATTTTTTGAACAAAGAAAAAATTTGATTGAGCTAAATAAATGTTTGGTTTATGCAACCAAATGTTCGCTTAACTGTATATCAATGCATTTATTTTGTTGATTTAACCGTTTGCTTCAAACGAATTTTTTTCTGAGTGTATGCTATTTTCTAAAAATAAATTTTTTGCCAAAATATTAATATAGGTACTCTGAAATATGAGATATATGAATATTTCAGAATTTTACTTAATTTTTATTTTTGAATGCTCACAAGGCTACTGCTTTCACATTAGCTTAAACGGGCCGATGCGCGCGCATCCATTGCCAACTGACGACAAAAAATTTATTTTATGTATTTTTTTCAATTTTTTGATAAACGTGAAATAAATATTTTTTTCTAATACTTGCACCAAAAGTACATTATTTCTTACCTATATAGCGGGTAGAAAGTGAGTCTTTTCCGGCGACCAGGAAGGGAATGTTACTTTTCCGCCCTGTGGCGTCATAACAGAAAGGAAAAGTAACTTTCCCTTTTAATAACAATTGTATTTCTCACTATTATCTAATAATAAATTACGATTAAAAAAAAATTAATATTCATGCATTTTTTAATAAATTTATGAGCATTCAAAAATAAAAATAGCACTAAAATTCGCAAATTTTGAACTCGTAAACATTTTGATACAAAAAAAAAAAAAAAAATTGAAAAAAATCATAAAACACATTTTTTTTTGTAATTTGAGACAAAAAAAAAGTGCATATATAATGTCTGCGGCGTTGAAAAGTCATTGAGCTTAATATAGCAACAAGGCTTGATTGACATCTCACAAGACATCTTCACATTAGACTTGCATTCACCGCAAACGCTTGCCAGTAAATATAGAGCTGATGAATATTCATAAAGACTGTCTCCGCTGTATAAAATCATGTCCCAACTGCTCACACATATATATATATATATGTGTATATCTAACCGCAAGCACGTGGCAATTTAACCGTCACAAAGAAACTTTACTAACTGTATAAAAATGATGTCAGCTTTTAAAAATTTATAATACAAGAGAGAGCTTATAACGTCAAGAAATAGAAACCGTGTAAAAATGAAGTATAAAAAGGAAAAATTTTCAAGATCATATAAATCACTCACCGCATAAACATTTGCGACCATCTGTAAGTCGTTGTTTCTACTAAAGTTTGACCTTCAAACAGTTCTTTTGCACGCGTTAATGTTCTTTTTTTTATTTTTTTTTCTTTACTTTCAACGCTTCTCATCACTTTGGAAGTCAAGCGTTCGATATACACATATACATATATATAAAAACGTTTGAAAAAACGTGAGATCCACTTGAATAAATGCTATATATATATGGCACGATAAATTGCAAATATATTTTTTTTAATTTAAACAAATAAAAAATGCTAGTTTAATGTAAATTATTTGTAGTGGAATATTTAAAAAAAAAATTAGTACTAAAATAATTTGATATAATTATTATTTATAAAAAAAAAATAAATCTCTGACCTTAACCTCCAACGGATCATATTATTAAGGCCTTATAATATTTCGTCTACGAAGATCTGCAGGAAACACACGCGATTTAAGAAATTTCAAACACTCCCGAAATGACGAAAAATAAAATACTTTTCGCAAAAAATTTAGGTGATCGCGATTTAAAAAATTTCGTACACTCCCGACAATAAAAAATAAAAATTCACTAAAATGACAAAAAAAAAAAGTTTAATACTTTTATATTTTTTAGTTTTGCAAATTAAAAATTCGAGCAGTCCCTGAGGATAATCACGTATTATGTGAAAACATCAAATTAAAATAAAGACAATAAGGAAAATAATGTTAGAATAAAATTTTGCTTTTTAAAATTATAAAATTTACACTCACATTGAGCACACGTCTTAACAGGTCAATACACGAATTGCAACTAATTAAATTGTCTTTGGGATTTTTATTACCTGCGTTGGGCTTAAGGTAGCTTTTGTGCTTCAATGTAAACATACGGCTCAGGGTTAGATAAAAGATTCCAACGACTTTAGAAATTTTTTTCTAAAATTTTAAAAGTTGTAAAATTAATTATTATTCAAATAAATAATAATTATTAATATTTTTTATTTAAAAATTACTAAATATTTTGTACTTTTAAAAAAAATTATTCTCAAATATTAGAAAACATAAAGCGGGGGTCTGTATTTAATACACAAAAATCAATGTAACTTTTTCAAATATTAATATTTCTTAAGGTTATGTGGAAACCTTCCACGTGACCTAGTATGGGAAAATGTGTTTTGGTAGTATACGTTTTACTCTAAAATGAGAAAAGATTTTTGTCTAAAATTTTGAGGAATGATAGATTAGGGTACAAAGAATCTCGCTGTTCTCCGAAAAATACATAATTTTGAGTAAAATTATTAAAAAATGAAGTTTAAAAACTGGCATTTTTAAACAGCGACAATTCGAGCAAGTGGCTGCTGAATGAACTATGATATAATACATTATTTTACTATTTATTGCTTTATTTTTATTATTTTTGCGTTAAGTTATGGTAAATGAGTAGAACAGCGAGTTTCCTTGTACCAAACAAAATCATTTCTCCATTAACCTAAAATCATTTTTTATTTCAGAGTAACTTTCAAACCACAAAAAAACTTCCTTTGCCCACATACCCTTAGTGGAGTTAGGTTTCTTTCTTTAGAGAGGATCAAAGTCTCAAGAAAAAAATTACAAATAATAAAAATTTTTTTCAACATAAAAAAATAGTTAAAACTTAATGCAAATTACAAAAAGACGTTTTAAAAAATCAGTTAGCTCCCATGTAAGGAGTAATTGACAAAAAAATTTATGAAACATAGGGACTGAAAGTTTTTGAACCACAGAATAGAAATTTTGTCCCAAAAATTAAAAATGGCCTATCCAAGATGGAGCCCAAATGTAAAAAAAATTAAAGCGGGGGTCTGTATTTATTACACGGACGGTGAATTTTCATCGTGACAACGTCTTTTTTAATTAATTAAAATATATTTTATAAGATTATTATTTAGTATTTATTTTGTACATCAGAGAGGAATTGAGAGTAAGCACGTAATGCAAATCGCGCTTTTCTATTAAAGTCTGCCCCCTCGCGGTCAAAATATCGAAGCTTAGGTGGTTAGCTATATATATTCCTTAAATCGGTGAGGCTACACACATACGCATAATGTAATGGCTAAGCCGAATGACGTTCGGAATTGATCGGGCGGGCTCGTGTATCTTTGCGTGAATTAGAGAAACAAACTGAAAACGAACCGTGCGGGCCTCATCCAATGTTTTGACTTTTTTTCAGATAAAGTATATGAGCCGGTTTTTCAAACAATTCACTAACCGACAATATTTTTAAGCTTAAATTTAGAAATTTTAATTTAAATTAGTAATTAAAATACAATTTTAATTTATTATTTAAATTTCATTTTAAATTTTTATAAAATTTAGAATTCTAAAAATGTTCTCTCTTCGAATGCATAGTTGAATAAGTACGAAATTCGTTTTCAATAAATCTTATCATAATTATTTTATAATAAGTAAAAAAAATTTCGGTATAAACCGAAGGGGTGATTTCACGTAAGATTTCAGTCGACCCTTTAATTTCAGCCAAATATAATTTTTCCGTGTTCTGTAGTGAAAAAAAGATACTTTCTTTATGCAAATTTTCGAGTTATAAATTTTCAAAATTTCAGTTTTGTAAATGTAGACAAAAAACTGGATTTTTTCAATTTTTGCCAAGAGAAGAAAAGTTCCAGTTTATCTTTTATTTTTCAATAATGTTAACGAAATTTTTTTTTCATTTTTTATTAAAAAAAAAAAAAATTTTATAAACAAATTAAGTTTTTTTAAATTGGAATATGATTTAAAAAAAAAAATTTTTAAACATGCCTGAAAATACTAAGAAATAGTGGAAATAACTAAGATTATAGGTTTAAATAAACATTTAAACACTGCGCGCAGCATTGTGCACATTTCTGAAAAGTAAAAAAAATTGTTAAATTGTTAAAAAAATTTCTTTCATTTTTCATAGTGAAATAAAATTTCAGGTTTCAAAAAAAAATTTTTCAAATAATTTTTAATAATTTATCAATATTTTTTACTATTCAAAAATGTGCACAATGCTGCACGTGGTGTTTTTTTTAAATACATAAAAATATAAAACTTATTGGCCGACTCTAAATTTTTTCACTAAATCTTCTTTTTATTTCCAGGTATGTTTTAAAAAAATCACATACAAATTAAAAAAAAACTTAATTTGTTTATAAAAAATTGTTACTTTTTTTAAAAAAAAAATTTTTTTTGATAACACTATTGAAAAGTAAAAAAACTGACATAATTTTTATAAATATTATCTTTATTTATTTAATTTAGTTAAACATAAATAATAATGTGAAACTAAACACCATAGAATATTCTATACAAATTAATAATGTATTAAATTGTGGGTAATTTTAATAGGTATTGACAACAATGTTTACAATTTAAATTTTAAGAATATTCTCATTTTATTTAAAATTAAATCATTTTTTACTTGGACAAGCCCAAAGAAAAAATAATTAATTAATTTACAAAAACAATTTCTCTGATTTAAAAACCTATAAAATATTTTTTAAAATTGATTATTTTATTTATTTATTTTAAGTTAAAACATTTAATCTCTTGACAAAATGTTTTTAAATTGAATATTTTAAAAAATGTAAGCTACTTATAATGTGTAAGCATTTACAAATCGAAAATTTAAAAGTATAATATAAAAAAAAATTATATTTTTTTATAAACTATTAAATAGACATAAAAAATTGATTCAATTTTAAATAAAATGAGAACATTCTGAAGAATTAAATTTTAAACATTGTTGTCAGTATTAGGTAAAATTTTTAAATTCTAAAATTTTATTATAATATTACAAAAAATATTTTTCAAAAATTTTAACGGCAAAATAATAAAAAGAATTTAATTTTTCTTTTAATATGACTTTGACAAAAGCACATTATTTCACATTACTAATCTATGATTTAAATGAATTAAATAAATAAAGATAATATTGTAATATCGAAATTTTTTTTACTTATTATAAAATAATTATGATAAGATTTATTGAAAACGAATTTCGTACTTATTCAACTATGCATTCGAAGAGAGAACATTTTTAGAATTCTAAATTTTATAAAAATTTAAAATGAAATTTAAATAATAAATTAAAATTGTATTTTAATTACTAATTTAAATTAAAATTTCTAAATTTAAGCTTAAAAATATTGTCGATTAGTGAATTGTTTCAAAAACCGGCTCATATACTTTATCTGAAAAAAAGTCAAAACATTGGATGAGGCCCGCACGGTTCGTTTTCAGTTTGTTTCTCTAATTCACGCAAAGATACACGAGCCCGCCCGATCAATTCCGAACGTCATTCGGCTTAGCCATTACATTATGCGTATGTGTGTAGCCTCACCGATTTAAGGAATATATATAGCTAACCACCTAAGCTTCGATATTTTGACCGCGAGGGGGCAGACTTTAATAGAAAAGCGCGATTTGCATTACGTGCTTACTCTCAATTCCTCTCTGTGTACATAAACACACTGAAAAAAAATTTATTTGATTCAAATAATCGGTTGCTTGACTATTATCAAATAAATATTTACTTGAATCAAATAATAATTATTTGATACAAATAAATATTTATTCCATAATGATAAAGTAACCGATTATTTGAATCAAATAGATTTTTTTCATTGCATAAAATTAGAATAAACAGACAATAATTTCCAAACAATTAAATTTAAAATTATTTAAAACGTAATGCCACATTATTACCAATTGCTGAAATTTTGCACCGGAATAATATCAAAACATAACCTCAATTATGGATTTACTCTGTTCAAGAATTGTGGTGGACCAGTTAATTATAACCATTTATTATTCAACACAATACATCCATGATTGAGGTTATGTTTTGATATTATTCCGGTGCAAAATTTCAGCAATTGGCAATACTGTAACTATACTATGTACACAGGCCAACACCAGATACACTATACGATCGCGGATCGCTCCACATTTTTTTCCTCGAATAACGATACGAAAACTAAACAAAATGACAGCTTTGGCAGCCATGTTTATTTTGACTATTATACATATATACAGGTATAGTGGATACTGTCAGCAGTGGCGCTGTATACTAATATGTTAAATCATTAACCGGTCGGTAACATAGAAAACTATAAAAAATTTCATTTCCAAAGGACCCCGCACCAAATACATGGGAAAAATACTCTCGGTTAAATTTCTTGTAACTTTGCAATTTTGTAGTTTTTGACCTCCTGAACAAAAAATTTTAATGACAAAATCCAAAAAAATTGACAGATTTTTTGTAAAATGAGTTTAAAGTGGAAAATTCAAAGTGAGCCCAGATGTAAACACTTAAAAATGAGTTGAACCCAAATAATTCAATTAACTAGTTTGAAACTTATTATACAGGGGTTTTTGGGGTCACTGATTGCCAATCCAGTGTTAGTTTTTAAAAATACAAAATGGTGAATCCAATATGACAGACGACTTTCTTAAAAATACATCGAATTCACATAAAACTCATTATTCAGGAGTTTCTTGTGGTCACTGATGGCGAATCCAGTGTTAGTTTTTAAAAATTCAAAATGGTGGATCCAATATGGCGGGCGACTTTTTAAAAAACACTTCCTACTCACAAAAAAATCAATTTCTCTATTCGTAGAATTGAAAGAATATATTGAACCAAAAAGTAATAGTTTGTTTTAACCCAGCTATGAGAAAATGAAGATTTGACATCGAATTCTTAGTCAAGGCGATTCCAGAATGGGTGCAAAAGAGAAGTCCAAGTACAAATCCCATGAGTACAAGAGATAGATAGTCTCTTTGTCTCTTTTGCTCTCATGGAATATGCAGTTGGACTTGGATTTGTACTTTCCTTTTGCACCAATTCTGGAATCGCCTTCATCGACCCAAAACACCTCCAAGTTACATGTTTCAAGTTAATTTTTTTTTTTTTTTAAATCGTCTGCCATATTGGATCCGACATTTTGAATTTTTAAAAACTAACACTGGATTCGCAATCAGTCACCCCAAAAACCCCTGAGTAATGAGTTTTATGTGAATTCGATGTATTTTTAAGAAAGTCGTCTGTCATATTGGATTCGCCATTTTGAATTTTTAAAAACTAACACTGGATTGGTAATCAGTGACCCCAAAAACCCCGGTAAAATATGAGTTACAGTTTTCGAGTTCTGGCCGGCGATATGAACGCCAATTTTTCTGACTGACTCCGCATAGTCCTCGGAGTAAGACGTTGTCACGTTAAAACTCAAAATAAGTTGCAACAAAAATGAGTTTAAATTTTTTCTGCGAGTGAAATTTTAAAATTAATTTCACTAAGGGTTATTTCGTACAGAATAATAATATTATGATTATTAATATTCCGTTCTTTTAAAAAGATTAAATCCTATATTAAGAAGAATTCATTTAAATAATTCTCTCTAAAAAAAAAAGGTGCATTATATAAATACCACTTTATATAGGAGGAATCTTATTATATTAAGATAATATAAGGATCGTTTTATATTTGAAAGAATTTAATTTTAATAAACAGGGCTCATTTCGATGAATTAGGCGTATTAGTGTTATTATTATTATTTTTGCATAAAAGGTGCGAATATATTTGAGCTATTGTGTAAAATAAAAAAGATAACTCCTCGTTACAAGAGGCAAGAATATAATATGAAGCGACGAGCTGTCATATAAAAACTCAACCGGGAGAAAAGGATGCATAATCCTGCTGGTCCATTGTGTATAATCTTTCGTGATGTCTAAACGAGTTGAGATCCCATCATATTCTTTTCAGCATAATAAAGTAGAGGCATTTTGCAAAGCCGCACGAGGGTGAAAAGAAAGATATATACATATATATATATATATATATATATTGAAAAAGTTGAAATTGTTTCTGTAATGTCACTAACCGCGATAACACTACTCTTTCTATTTTGCTATAAGATGATGATTATTATTATTATCATCCTCAATTTTTACATTTACCTTCTTCAATTATAATTCATATATCAATAATGAGAAAATATTGGAAAATAATTAAATTTTCTTATTTTTTGAAACATATTTTTGACGCGCATTATTATCCCATAAAAATTGGGACGGAAAAAAAGTTCTAAAAATAAATTGTTAGAATTTTCATTTAATAAAATTTCATTAGATCTGTAATTTTCATTAAGCCGAATTCTGCACTGAGAAAAATGTTTAGTCAGAATAACCAAAATTTGGTTGGGCCAACAAACAATTTTCGTTGGTATTTAAGCAACCAAACTATTTGTTTGAATCAACCAAAAAATTTGGTTGAGTGTTTTTTGTTGGCTTACTTAATAAAAAAGTTTGGTTAGCTCAACGAAATTTTTTTGTTAGGTCAACAAAAAATGTTTGTTTGATCAAACCAAGAGTTTTTTTTTGTGAAATTAAAAATTTTATTCTACCTTATTTCTTTTCATTTTATCTTTTTTATTTATTTCATTATTTATTTATTATCAATTTAACGTTCAATTTATATTTATCCAATTGAAATATTTGTGGACTTTGAAAAATTTCATCTCCGCCTGGGATCGAACCTCTGTTTTTAAACTGCTAGTCGGGAGCTTTGACCACTGGACTACTCATCTTTGTGAGGGATTTAAACTAATTGTTCTAAGGTACGAGAGCGAATTAAATTATTTGGTTTTTTAGACCAAACTATTTTGTTGTGTTAACCAAATTATTTTGTTATAACCAAATTATTTTGTTGTAACCAAATTTTGGTTGGAAATTAAAAATGTTCAACCAAATAATTTTGGTGGCCTAACAAAATATTTGGTTGAGATAACTCTACAACTTTTTTTCAGCCAATCAAACTTTGGTTACAACACAGAAAAAACTTAGTCTCATTTTGATATGCAGCAAAAATGAGTCAATGCTAAACGACATAGACAGTGGCGCCACCAACCTGACTCATTTTTGCTGCATATCAAAATGAGTAGCATACGCTATCATTTTGAGTTCAGGTTTTTTCTGTGAAGAACCAAAGTTGCCTTATAACCAAACAAATTTGTTTCAAATACAAAATCTTTTTTTTCAGTTTATTTTGTCGAATTATTATTTTGTAAAATTTTACAAAAAATTCATTAAAATGGCTATTATGTTAATTCGAAAAATTAAAATTCGACTTAATAAAAATTATACCTAATTAAATTCTAATAAATGAAAATTCAGAATGAATATTTTAATTTTAAAAATTCTAAATAAAAAAATTAATTTAATATTACTCTGTAGCCTTTTATTATTAAGAGACTAAAAAAATATTTTCGACTTTCTTAAGAAAAATATTCTCCTATATTTTTTTTCTTCAATTTCAATTATAACCGATATCAGACGAGTCGACCTAATTTATCTAATATACATAATATAGGAGAATATTTTTATTTCTGCTTCTTATATTCTATAAATATTGAATGTCTATATTTTTCTCTAAAAATTCTATGAATGACATTTAAATGTCGTCTTTCACTTAGACGATAATCCCACCAAAGGCAAGGTTCTTTTATTAACAAGATTTGAGTTAATATAAAAGAAAAAAAAGTAGCTGCATTATATATGAGTTATTCCAAATCGAATCAGACATACTTTTTCATTTACTTGTCCGATTATTATTTTGAAGCTTTCTTTTCTTTTAATATATTAAAAGAAAATTTAATTGAATCAAGTTAATGCATTTACTTGAGGTATACTTTACTTGAAACAAAACGATATTTTCTTATTGGAAGAAATTTATTTTCTTGAGTCAAGTAATTTTGAGCATTGAGCAATGTTCTTGAAATAAGAAAATATGAGTTTTATACAAGTAAATATATCTTACTGTTTCAAGCGAAATGTTTTACTTGCGTCAAGAACAGAAAAAGAATTGAGATCCTTTTGCACAAGTAAAATTTTTTTTTAAAATTAAAAATTAAAACGAAGCTGAAGTTCGCAACGTTTATATAAACAATTTTTAAAGAAATAATTTTTTAAAATAAAAAATTCTATAATTTTTTACCTAAAAATTATTTTTTTATAATTTATTGATTAATAAAAACTGCAAGAAATATTTTTTAGACAAAAAATTATAGAATTTTTCATTTTAAAAAATTATTTCTTTAAAAATCGTTTATATAAACGTTACGTAGGTATGTCAAACTAATATATATTAAAATATAAAAAATATTCAAAAGCTACAAATTCAATTAATTTGATCTCGAAAAAATACACGGGTCTACTGGACCCATGGTGCCAGTTAAGGGTTAAAAGAGTAATGAGCATTCAAAAGTTAAAAAATCATTAAAATTCTTAAAAAATTTATATCTCGTAAACGACTTGCTAAAAAAAATCCTTAATGTTAGTTTGAATTAGTACTAAAGGAAAAAAAAGTTTCAAAAAAATCGGAGATGTAAATTCAAAATGGTGTCTGATTTGGCGTGGAATATCTCATATATTTATAAATAAAAAATATATATATATATCATAAAAAGAAAAGAAACTGTTTGCGCGACATGAAAAAGATGTTTGAAAAGTTTTAGCGTCTCGTGAAGACCAAACCGAATCGATTAATTCACTAAATCCTTTATCCGTCTCTTTGAGAATTGCAAACTCTGCAGAGTGTATATATACATTGAATGTAGTTTGAAAGGACGCACCACGAAGAATATATAAGTATATTATATAGCACGATCGTAAGAAAGGATTGGGCGTCGCGACGCCCACTGTCATGAGCGATTGATCACTCCCCATAAAACGACAAAAATTCTTTCCACATATATATATATATATATATATATATATATATATATATATATATATGAGAAGGGTGAGGTCGAGATTTTTCCTCGTATATATATGGTCACAAACATTTGCACACCAAGAATCACAAATAATAATGATTCACTTCATTTTTTTTTTTCTTCAACAGTCAACGAATATATTAATGTCATTAAGGAGAAATATAAATTTATATATATGACTCTCATAGTGTCAATGAATGCCTCGTTCCTTCGCGGTCTTTCACCCGCCAAACACAACATATATCTATACATTAATGTACATACTTATTTTGCTGACGTCACAATTAGATCATCTCGCGATCTAAAGACGCATGACTTCATGATCAGATTTCATTAAAATTCCTCTCATCTCTCGACTTTGTGCAGTATGCAAGTGCATCATATATTTTTTATTTAAATAAAAGAAAGGAAAATTAATTAAAAAAAAAAAAAAAATTTATATTCTATAATAATATAATATAATAATTTTAATAATAAAAATTTCAAGGGCTCTTTTTTTTACTAATAACAATCTCTCCAATATATATATATATATAAAAATAGTCAATTCAATTTTATTTTTAATTTTAATTTTAATGTCAAATTAAAATTCCCGCACTAATAATTCTCCATATGATAATACAGATGTCTACCTTATCATAAACATCTAACTTTATCAACAAAAATTTTTTTAACTAACCTTAAAAATTTTAATACTATATTATAGAAGTTCCACCAAATTTAATCCATAGCTGGCACCATGGGTCCAGTAGACCCGAATATTTTTTCGAGCACAAATTAATTGAATTTGAAGCTTTTTGAATATTTTTTATATTTTAATATATTAGTTTGACATATTGTTAATAATTTTGTAAGTTTTTTTGGTACAACTAATTCGATACAAAAGAATAAATTAGCTTTTCAAACATTAATAATTATAAATTTTTAATTTTAACCTAAAAACTCACATTTTATTCTGCAAAATAAATACCCTTTTTTGCAAGTACTGCTGTTGTGGTAATTTTTTCCTTAAAGAATAATACATCATAACCTTAAATTTTTAAGTGATAATATTAAAATTTAAATCACTCATGAATTTTTCATGTAAAAACACGCAATTTTTCGTTTTTATTTTTCACAATTTTTTTTAACTAATTTAAAATAAATTAATCCCTGTAATACTAATGACATTTTAAAAAACACATCATAAGCTACATCAGATTAAATTTTTGTGCAAAAATATTCAATACCAACTGTACAATACACGTTTAAATACGTCGGGTCCAGCAGACCCATTGTGCCATTTACGTTCCAATGTAGAATTGTGCAATAGTTAAGGGTTAAAATAAAAATAATTTCACAAAATAAATCAATGTAAAATTTAAAATTAAAATAGTCAATTAAAACCCATTAAATTTTCCAATTTTCATATAAGAAAAACGGAAAAAAAAATGTTGAAAACATTACATGCACAAAATCGACAAAGAATCGAGACAATCGAGACTCGATTCACATATATACATAGTCTTTATATAGCGAGTAACACGTTATAATTTTCTTTTTTGAAATAAATGAAACATTTATATTCGTATGAAAATGTTGGCATAAAATTTTTCACTGATGTTCCTAGGGGGAGACATTGTAAAATGTATTATGGATCTTTTATGCATTCACAGAATGCTATTTCGATAGTCTCGTTCTCTCATCTTTCACATTTTTCGATTGCATCCGAGTTGAATTTTCATGGCGAAAAGCAGGTCAAGAAAGGGAAAAATGAGTTTTTGATATAGTCATATGTGTCCCTTCTTATAGCCATGAGCGCGCCAAACCTTCATATACTATATCCCGAAAGGATATAGAAAAAAAAACTGCATCACATATCATACAATATATGACATTCAAAAAGTATTCTAGAGTATAATTTTATTTTTTCAAACTATCATTTTTTTTTCAAAGTAAAATTTTCGAACATTCAATATATATATATATTCAAAATACTAACATTTTTATGTGGAATTTTATGCATTTTTACATCTTGTGGAGAAATTAAAATGTGGATCTGATACTGACCAGAAATTATATTCAATTTTGAGGTTATGTTTGTGAAATTTAGCCTTGAACCCAGTGGCAAAATATTTTTATAATAGAGAAATATATAATAATTTTGAAAAATCTCGCAAGCATGGGGTATCGAAGCCAGGACCCTTTTGAGACGCGAGTCGTATACGCAGACCACACAGCCGCGTTGATAACAATATAATCATATTACATTTAAAATTTTTAAGTCTTATAGAAGTTTATAATCCGTTTCTCTTTATATAATTTATTCAATAAAAACTTCAATTTAATTTACTTTCAAAATTAAGGAGGCTATAGGGATAATAGATCTGATATTACCAATTTAATGAAACTTGGTCCACTACTATAGATAAAGGTTTCAAAAAAATGTTGTTAAATTTTTGAGACCTCTAGGTACTTGTGAAAAAAGTTATGAGTGTTTTTGTTTTTTAACATTTAACATTGAGTCTTATGGGAATTGAGTACTTTCTCATACATATTTGTTCACCACAAATTACCTGATATTAAGAAATTGATGAAACTTTTTTTAATACAAAACAGATATATAATGATTAAATATCCGTTTAAAAAAGGGTCATTAGGTTCTTGTGAGAGTTGCAATAAATTAATTTGTAACAATATTTCACGTTTTATACGTTAAATTGAACAGCTGTCAGAACGTCTGGCAACGTTGCACACTTGATTATGCATATTATACGTTAATTTTGCGCGCTAAATTTTAAAATGTTGATTCTGATAGCACGTATAAAATACGTTATATTTAAAAAGAAAATAAAAGTTAATAAATAAAATTGATTATACATTTTTAAAATGAAATTAAAGTTAATTAAATAGAGGGATAATTGTTTTATTAAAGTAAACAAGTCATAAAGCAACCACTTGCAACTCGACTGACGTAATGTGGTGTTGCCAGACGTTTCACAGTACCGAGAAAGTCAAATCATAAAATAATGGTTTCTGTTTTGATTTATTCAGTCAATCCCTATAACCTCCTTAAATAATAAAAATAGTAATTAATCTATAATAATATAAAAAATATAAAAATTTTAAGTAATTAGATTATGATAATTAAAAAAAAACATTTTGAAAATTATAAAATATATCTTAAATTCTTTTCGATACTTACCTACTGAATTTCATTTGTATTTTATGGAAGAAAGCAAAAGCAACTCACCTGAAACCGAAAGAAATAGATTTTATTAAAAAATTATTTTTCTCAATATTTTCCATAATTTAAAAATTTATAATAATAATTATAATAATTTTTAGAAATAAGTAACTATTTATTTTGATAATACTCAAATAATTTTATTTTCTGTGAATCGAATTAGGTACAGTATTTTTTTCATAAATTTTAATTCTACAATGTAAATTTGAGATATATCAATTTTAATGATTCTAAATCAACTATGAGGGTTAATTGAAATTCGTGAAAAAGCAAATAAACATCAAAATAAAAGGTATACATTTGTTTTTTGCTCTTTTGCTTTTATAAAAAAAAAAAAAGTTGCAAACTAGTCATTCTCTTCAGGCCATAAAATGAAAATAACAAACAGGAAAATGGATGATCCATATGATAAAAATTTTAAAGGAGAGAAACAATTTTTAAAATAATGGAAACTTCCAAAAAATACTAGTTCAACAATTTTCTTCAACTAAAAATTGAATATCAAATTTTTGATTTTATTGTAAACAACGAAAAAAAATATTATAAATTATAAAATTAACTAAATTAATTAACACTTGCGGAACTTATATATAATAACAAAACATAACCTCAATTATGGATTAACTCTGTTGAAGAATTCACGGAGAGAAATATAGATGGTAAGAACTTATGATCTTAAGACGGTAAAAAGTAGATGTTATCCGGTACTATCATTATGCTACTCGGTGCTATCAAAGATGTTACAGAAAAAATGCTTATGTTACTCACTACAATCAAGATGTTACTCCGTACAATCTTTATTGTAACTGATAGAATCTAGATAGCTGTCCGTATATATAAGATAAAATATGGTACCTGCTACTATCTAGATAGTGACCCGTACCACCTATTTCTCTCTGTGTTGTGGTGGATCAGTTAATTATAACAATTTTTGAACAGAATACATCCATGATTGAGGTTATGTTTTGATATTGTTCCGGTGCAAAATTTCAGCAATTGGCTTCGGCAGCCATGTTTATTTTGACTATTATACATATATACAGGTATAGTGGATACTGTCAGCAGTGGCGCTGTATACTAACATGTTAAATCTTTAACCGGTCGGTAACATAGAAAACAATAAAAAAATTCATTTCCAAATTTGACAAAAATAAGTTTGGCATCGAGATTAGATCGAAAGTAATCGAATAACACAAAAATCTTGAAAATATGACTTATAGTTTTCGAGTACTGGCCGGCGATATGAGCGCCAATTTTTCTGACTGGCTCCCTAGACCTCGGAATAAGACGTTGTTTGATTAAACAAAAGAAAAAAGTAGAGTAAAAGTTTTGAAGAATAAAAAAAAATAAATAGATGACACATGTTTATAATGGTTTTCAAGGACGTTCATCTGGAATTTGATGTCCATTTGACATGAAAATTTGGCAACTGTCAAAATTTGTCAAAAAACGTATATTTTGAATGAAAATAACAGTAGAGGAGTTTTCAAGGTTGAACATGAATTTGATGTCCAATTGCGACATCAAATTCGTGATCAGTGACCTCGAAAACCTCTAAAACAACATGACATTATTTTATAACCTAGCTCTACTCCCCAATTTTACTTGGGTATTTAAAGTATTCATATATTTTAGCGTAGTTTCAAATTGAAACAAGGATTTTCATTTTTTAATGTGGTTTGCAAATTTAGTAGCGTACACTATACTTATATATTAATCCCATGCTTTTTTTGTCTATAAATTATGAATAAAAAAAATCATCAACAAAAAATATGACAGAATTAAATTTTTAGTTTACGACAAAAATCAAAAAGGAAACTTTATATGTAAATTAGGCTCGAATCATTTATTCCAATAGGAACATATTATATATATATGAAAATAAATTTAAAGATTTTACCAAATAATTCAAGAATATATTCACGCGGTGTGTCCCATTTGGGGAGGTAATCCTTATACTCTCTGCGTAGAATTTTACTCGGTCCAGCGGCTTACAATATTCATAGTTCCAAGTTTCTAACTAAACTTTTGTGTATTTTCAGACATTATTATATCCCTATGGATATATATATATATATATATATATATATATATATATATAGTCAAGACATCAGAGATCATGATGCGGTGGTGGCCATTGCCAGTGAAAGTTAAATAATCCCCTGTTTGAAAATTCGGCATCTCTCTCTCTCCCTTATATACGTGGTCCTCGCAAGATTAGTATATGGGGCTTAAATTTTAGTTGGGAGAGAGAGGGAGGGATAGATTCTCGAAAAACATCAAAGGACCTTCACTGCTCGAGCGGGTTCATATAATTTGCTTTTCGCTTCGATGGATTTCAATAGTATCGGAAATCTAGGTCTCTTCTCCCCCCCCTTTCTCTCTCTCTCTCTCTCTCTCTCTCTCTCTCTCTCTCTCTCTCTCTCTCTCTCTCTCTCTCTCTCTCTCTCTCTCTCTCTCTCACTTTTCCCCCCTTAAAGCATCTCGTAGTAGATCCGCGCGGTAATGCCAGTCTACAAAGGCACAAAATTAGTTTCAGACGAAATTCGATTCTCTACGTCTGCGTCTAATACGTCAATGAAAAAAAGGTCGCAATGTCGTTGTCGTTCCGACCTGTCGATTCTTGCCACTTATATATATGTATATATAGTTCATTGAATGGCATTGACGACATTGAAATAGGAGAACTAATCGTGACTCCTCTCTTAACTCTTCACGTAAATCGTATTCCCTCTCTCACTCCAATCACAAATTAATTCCTGCTATCGACAAGATGTTTAAAAGACAAATAAAGAAAAAAAAAGAATTTTTCGCACGTTGATACTCGCCTTACACTGATGAGAGGAATTTTCTACCAAATTTTTATTCTACTCTGGTAACATAGGGTAAATGTCCCAACTACTGTAATGTATAACTCAAGATCGACTTTAATAAAAAAATAAAAGAAGTGTAAATGAAATAATGATTTAATTCTTTTTTTTAAATCACTATCACAGTAAACTTGGTTGTATCTTTTTCTATTGCAAGGTTTTGATGCACATAAGTTATATCAAAAAGAGATCGTTTTGTGTATCATTTTTAGAAATGATACACGAAACGGTCTCATTTTTTTATGCAAAAAATTTAATCAATTTATATCAATCATGGCCGAATTGAATCGACTCAAAATTAAACGAATTTTTTTCAGATATTTTGGTAATAGTACAATTGCGGGGACCATTTCACTATTTAATTTGAAAATGAAAATAACAGAAAATCAAAGACAATGTGCAATTCGATAATTAAAAAGTGACAGCTTATAAACATAACCTAAAATGCATGAGAAAAAATTTGTCGATAAAATCAATATAGCCGAGCTTTTTAGAAGGTAGATGGCAGCACTCATCTATTTTCTTTCTTTAAATTTTTTCTGAATCGTTTTTATAAAAAGCAAAACTGCCATCTACCTTCTAAAAAAACGGCTATATTGATTTTATCGACAAATTTTTTCTCATGCATTTTAGGTTATGTTTATAAGCTGTCACTTTTTAATTATCGAATTGCACATTGTCTTTGATTTTCTGTTATTTTCATTTTCAAATTAAATAGTGAAATGGTCCCCGCAATTGTACTATTACCAAAATATCTGAAAAAAATTCGTTTAATTTTGAGTCGATTCAATTCGGCCATGATTGATATAAATTGATTCAATTTTTTGCATCAAAAAATAAGACCGTTTCGTGTATCATTTCTAAAAATGATACACAAAACGATCTCTTTTTGATATAACTTATGTGCATCAAAACGTTGCAAAGATTTGATGCAATTTTTGGTCTCAATTTGATACTTTTAGGAAAACTGTGATTAGCATCTATTGGAATAGAAATGATACTTTAAACTTTAAAAAAATAATATCTCTCTATATTATAAAAAGATTTCGCCGCTGTCTCCAGTATGGGTCATTGCATGTCAAGTGTACCCAAACAACGTTTTTGATAAGGTTAGGTTAGGTTGGTTACTCTTGACATGGAATAACCCTTATATATATATATATATATATATATATATATATATATATATATATATAAAATATATATATACTAGAGGGGATACGCCCCCCTGCGCGCTTCGCGCGCCAACCTCCCTATTTTAATCATTTTTTTTAAATTTTCCATTGATCTTATTTTTCCAAATGAACCACTTATTTCAAAGAATTATTATTACAAATTCATTGAAATCTGAATAAATATTATTAAAATTAAAATTATTAAATTTTAATTAATAAATTAATTAAATTGAGTCGCCGGAAAGTAAAACCACACATAAAATTCTGACGGCCATGTTAATTCAATGGGAGTCAGAATTTTATGTGTGGTTTTACTTTCCGGCGACTCAATTAATAATAAATAAATAATTAAATAAATTAAAATCGACATTAAAAAATTATTTTTAAAAATAATTTCAATGAAATTGCCTAACAACCAATAAATTATTAAAAAGTCTTGAAACGAACATAACCTTTAAATTCAAGTCATTTTTGGCGGAAACTCCACCTTCACTTGCAGCTATATTGAAAGTCTTGAAATTTACATAACCTTAAAATTTATGTCATTTTTGGCGGGAAATACAGAGAGAGATGAGGGAAGGACTTACTGCTATATTAGGGTCTGAAAACAAACATAACCTCAAAATTTAGGTCAATTTTTGGCGGAGGAGGGGAAATAAGAGGAGGGAGGGGGGACTTGCGGCTATATTCAGAGCCTTGAAACGAACATAACCTCAAAATATAGGTCATTTCTGGCGGGGGAGGGGACTTGCGGCTATATTCAGAGTCTTGAAACGAACACAACCTCCAAATTTAGGTCATTTCTGGTGGGGGAGGGGAGGGGACTTGCGGCTATATTCAGAGTCTTGAAACGAACATAACCTCAAAATTTAGGCCATTTTGGCAGAGGAGGGGAAATGAGAGTAGGGAGGGGGGACTTGCGGCTAAATTCAGAGCCTTGAAACGAACATAACCTCAAAATTTAGGAGGGGGGACTCCCCCCTCCTAGGTCAAGAATTCTTGAAACAGCGGCGGAGGCGGCGGCGATATCTTTTTGTAATATAGAAAGATATTAGTATTTTAGTTCTGATTTTAACCTCAAACCCACAGGCGAATTGACGTGGAACGACCCATATATCTACCTATATTTGTATTAAAACGAACATAACCTCAAAATTTAGATAAAATTTTTAAACTAAAATTTGCGCAAACGACTATACTATTGTATTTGAGGTCGCTTATTTATTTATTTTGCAGAATAAAATGTGACTTTTTAGGTTAAAATTAAAAATTTATAATTATTAATGTTTGAAGCTAATTTATTATTTTGTATCGAATTAGATGTATCAAAAAAATAATAAATTAACTAATTAAAAATTTAACATATGATAAATATTATTTTAATTTTTTTGTATAGATTAGCTTACCGCATTATTTTGAAATGGATGTGAAATAAATATAAAATAAGGTATCATAACCTCAAAAATTGTACAGAGTATTATTTTTTTTTTTAATAATAAAATGGACGAATACATAAAAATATAAATGAAAAATTCTTGTTTGTCATTGTTTAAAATTTTTAAAATACTGTGTAATAATAATAATAATGCCGAACAAGACTTTTTAATTTATATTTTATGTATTCGTCCATTTTATGCGACAAAAAGTGAAAATAATATCTCTGTACCATTTTTGAGGTTATATGATACGTTTATTTTATATTTATTCTAAAAAACTCTTTTACATCGATTTTAAAATAATACTTTAAGCAAATCTGTATAAAAAACCAAAATAATTATTATCATGTGTTCAATTTTTATTAGTTATTTTATTATTTTTGTTTCTGTAGTTCTGATGTAGCCGCGTGTTCACAGCGAAAATGTATTTGAGAATGAAATAAAATGATTTTACGTTAAAAAAAAAAATAGGTTATGTTTAGTGATATTTTTAACTTGAGAATTTTTTTCAAATTTGACAAAATCAAAATTTAATTTTTACTGAATTTTTTTAATGTATAATGGAGAATAAAAATAAATTTTTTGTATTAAGAGTTGACTCTTTTTATTTTTACTGCAAAAATTACAAACATAACCTAAAATTTTTTTTCACGCAAAGTCCCTTCTCTCGTGGAGCAGCACATAATTATAAAATTTAACAAATAGTAAATTTTGAAACAATTGACACATGTTTTTTATTCTTAAAATTTTAAGCTATACCGCAAAACTGATGTTTTTATTGTTCCTCACCCAGAGAAAAGATTTCTTTGATTTAAAGAAACCAATTTCTTTGATTTGTTTTCTTTTATTCAAAATAAAATTTTCT
Source organism: Leptopilina boulardi (assembly GCF_019393585.1). Classification (NCBI taxonomy): domain Eukaryota; kingdom Metazoa; phylum Arthropoda; class Insecta; order Hymenoptera; family Figitidae; genus Leptopilina; species Leptopilina boulardi. Next base: position 1,618,428 of record NW_026137813.1, read on the forward strand.
TTGAAACAAAAAATGCTTCTTCATTTTAAAGAACATTTTTTTGATTCAAAGAAATTCTAATATTTATATAGGGTCAAAGAAACATTTATTTTAATTAAATAAAAAATTTCTTTGCAACGAATATAATTTTTTTTTTTGATGCAAAGATAATTTGTTTGAAACAAATAAATTTTCATTGTATCAAAGAAAAATTTGTTAAAGAAATTGATTTCTTTGAATCAAAGAAATCTTTTTTTCGAGTGCTTTAAAAAAAAGTACTAAATTAAAAAAATTATTCTAAATTATTTTTCATTAAAATTACACCAATTATATTTTTTTATAATCGCCTAATATTTTAGATATAAAAATCTAACAAATTCATTATATACAGAAGAATATATGACACTTGTTGTACCTTGAACGATAAACTTTTCTCCTATAAGAAGAGAAAAAAAAATGATTTTCAAACCATTGTGAATTGACAACCACTTGATGGATCACTTGAGATTTTCTCGAGAGCACATGAAAGCGTAGTATATATACCACCCTAGGATTACAATTTATCCAACTTTTTCCAAAGGAAATCATTTGCGATTCCCTTTCATCTGAAAGGATGTAAACATTCTTTGACTTATTCATCTCCTTGTGTCATCAATTTTCAAACTTTCGAAACTTAGTGACATATCGGGAAGAAGGAGGGGGGGAGAGGGGGGAAACTCCAGAGAATTCTTTTATAAAAATTGTCAGGTTTAACACGATGACCTCAATATTTTAATTACTCGTTTCTCATTAATAATCGTCATAATATATACACTGAAAACAAAATTTATTTGATTCAAATACTCGATTACTTGAGTACCTATCAGCAAATAAATATTTATTTGAACCAAATAATTTTTATTTGAATTAAATAAATTGTATTTGAACCAATAATTTCTGTATTTGAAACAAATATCATTTAATTGACTCAAATAATACCTAATAATTATTTGATACAAATAAATATTTATTTGGTAATAATAGTCAAGTAATCGGGTATTTGAACCAAATAAATTTTTTTTTCAGTGTATTGAGATATTCTGACAAAAAAAGATAAACAAAATTTAAAGTTATTTAATTGGCTTAATACTTTGGTAAATAGTAGTTTTCAATGCTAAAAAAGTTTTGAAAAAAATATTTTAATTTTTTTCAAAATTAACTCTTATTTTTCATTTTTAACACCTTTTCTACCTTTGAATTTTTTTTTTTTTTTTTTTTTTGGTTTTAATTGGAAAACTGATATTTTTTTCAATAAACTATGTAAATATAAAAATGAGACAAAAATTGATTTGAGAGGAAATGTAAAAGAAACACAATTTTTGTCCTAACTGTTTTTCATATATTTTTGCAAATTCATTGCTCCATTTTTATATTTACATTTTAGTTCGTTGCAGAAAAAATTGCAGTTTTTCAAAAAAAAATAACAAAAATTTATTTTTTTTCAAAGAATAATGCAATTCCGTGTAAAAATTGTCATATTTGGCCGAAAAATGGCTTAAAACGCCTCCCCCTAATATAGGCCAGACCTGGAAAGCGACAAATTGAGGCTTCATCTTGTAGTAGCCCAAATCGGGTAAGGCGTTTCATGCCAATTTTATTGACGCCAGGTTTGGCCTCGGTTTGGGCCATGACAAAATTTCTACACGGGATGTGGTCAAATATGAGAAATAAGGGTTAATTTTTAAAAAAATGAAGTTTAACATTTCTCTTTTTTTAAAGACTAAATTCATTTCAAATCAGGCAGACTGAAACGTCGATTACATAAAATTTACACTGAGAAAAATGTTTAGTCAGAGCAACCAAAATTTGGTTAAGCCAACAAAAAATTTTTGTTGGTATTTAAGCAACCAAACTATTTGTTTGAGTCAACCAAAAAATTTGGTTGAGTGTTTTTTGTTGGCATAACAAAAATGTTTGGTTAACTCAACCAAATTTTTTTTGTTAGGTGAACAAAAATTTTTGGTTGATCAAACAAACAGTTTTTTTGTAAAATTAAAAATTTTATTCTACCTTATTTCTTTTCTTTTTATCTTTTTTATTTATTTCTCTATTTATTTATTATCAATTTAACATTGAATTTATATTTATTCAATTGAAATATTTGTGGATCTCCTTGTGAGAGATTTAAACTAACTGTTCTCTTAAGCTATGAGCTGAGAGCGAATCAAATTATTTGGTTGTCGCAACCAAATTTTGTTTAAGAAAACAAACGATCATTTGGTTTTTTAGACCAAACTATTTTGTTGTCGTAACCAAATTTTGGTTTGGAATTTAAAAATGTTCAACCAAATAATTTGGTTAGCCTAAACAAATGTTTGATTGAGATAACTCTATGACTTTGTTTCAGCCAACCAAAATTTGGTTACAAGAACCAAAATTGCCTAACCAAACAATTTTGTTGCAAACACAAAATTTTTTTTCGCAGTGTAGGGAAAAAAAACTTTAAAGCGTTATAACTTTTAAAGTGATTTAGATGTCTCATTTTTTTTTTCTTTTTGCATTTGAAAGAGCTTTCATTTTTCTTTCAAAATCCGTTGGAAAAATTAAAAAATGTTCAAAAATAACAAAATGGGGACCATTTTAATAAAAAAATTTTAATTGAAATTACTCAAAAAACCCAACTTTTTTTTTGCTCAAAATTTTTTGTGGATAGTCTTCATCGTGAAAAATATTTTTTTATAAGAATTTAATTTGTGTCCGATTCTGGTAGAAAAGAAAAGTGGAGTTTTTGAGTAATTTCAATTAAAATTTGTTCATTAAAATGGCCACCATTTTGTTATTTTTGAACATTTTACTATTTATTAGTAACTTTTCCTAACAATTAGTAAAATTTAACTTATTCTAAAGCAAAAAGTGAGTCACTATAATTTAAATTAGTAAACATTTTTACTAATTCAGATTTAGAGAGAAAAATAATTAATTTTAAAAATATTAAATCTATATTAAAGCAGAGTTGATGAGCAGAGCTCATGAGCAGAAATAAATATTATTATGTATAAATAAATTCTGTGGAATATATTGTATATGTATATATATATATATATATAGTCATGTATAATTATTTTGAAAATTCAAGTTTGGAGATATTTCACTCATTTACATGACTCTCATTCACCTGGTTCCTACGACCATTATACAAGTGTATCTATACACAATTAAATTGCATAATAAGTTAAGTACTTACATAGACACTTGAAATTCTAGCTCCAGGGATTTCGAGTTTCACAACTACTTCTGAGATCGTGTTATTACAAGAGCGGGGAGAAGCTAGGCGAAAAGCAATTAAACCTACAATAATTGTTAGAGAATTCTATCCCATTCATTTCGCGAGAAAATGAAAGAAAAATAAAGCATATTGCAATAGGGTTATATATATATAACATACAAGGTATGAGGCATGTCTGATAAAACTATATAGGTATATATGTATTTACATATATACTCTAACCAAAATAGGGATTTATATCTTTGCAAATATCAAAGCTGCAGTAAAAGTAAAATGATGATACATCCGCGGTGCTCGTAAGTTAAAATGATTATTCAGTTTCAGATCTAACTTTTGGAAATTTCAAATCGCTAAATATACATTCTGAGTTTTGTGTTTGTGTATGTATGTGAGTGTGATAAACTGGTAATAGGTTATAAACACAATGCTTCCTATAGTTTCAGAACTTTGTCCAACTAAAAGCATGTAACTGCAGGTGAAACACTACTCAGCATGTTAGAAAACCTGTGCGACTATAATATGGTTTAAATTTGGTATATATATATTTACACAGGATAGTGAATGAGTCATAGGAAAGATAGATAATTCATATTATAAGTTTAGTTTGGGTCCGACGCTCGTTGTATATAGTCGTAAAGATAATACTTTACCAAATAAATTGACTTTCTTTTTATATGTGATAGTGAACATTTTTATAATAAAACACCTTTATTTTAATCATTCTTCCATCCTCCCAATTCCTAACATTTGTGGCGACCGTGACAGGACATTTTTTTGTGTTGAAAAGTTAGTGAATTGGTGAGATAGTTTGTTTGTCGGGAGTGATTAAAAATGGACGCTATCAAAAAGCAACGCCGAAATTTACGAACAGCTTTCACAAGGACGCACAATGCATTTGAAGCAGAAATGCAAGGAAACGGTTCCAAGGAAGACAAATTAGTCGCTTTTGAGATGTTGGAAGACCGGATGACGGAATTGAGTGCAGTTCATAGTGATTATAATAAGTTGCTGTTCGAGTCTGACGCGTCGGAAGACGCCATTGCAAAGGAACTTGAAGGTGACGACGGATATAGGAGGCTATATCTGAGAGCGAAAATGTCCGCTAAAAGGCTTGTTGAGATTAATATTGAACGAGCGCCAAGCACAACATCGGATCTAGTGGTACAAAATGTAAGAAAAACGCTCAAATTACCAACAATTGAATTGCCGAAATTTAGCGGCAATATAAAAGAATGGTTGCCATTTTGGAGCGTTTTTAAGAAGATTCACGAGGACCCAGCTCTGAGAAATGAAGACAAATTTCAATATTTGGTGCAAGCCACTGCACCAAATTCTAGAGCTCAAGATTTGGTAAACAGTTTCCCTCCAACGGCTGAAAATTATGAAAAGGTCATCACGAGTATGAAAAATCGTTTTGGAAGGGATGATGTGGTTGTCGAGTTCTACGTACGAGAATTGTTAGCACTGGTCTTACACAATGCTGTGAAGGGAAATCAAAGGGCAACGTTAGCAAGTGTTTTTGATAAACTTGAGGCATACATTCGGGCTCTTGATACACTAGGAGTTACGACTGATAAATGCGCAGCCATGCTGTATCCTTTGGTTGAGTCATCGTTGCCAGAGGAAGTTCTTCGAGCGTGGCAGAGAAGTAGTCAACGGGAGAGTGTCGATGCAAATCGTCAACAGGAAACCAAGGATCGATTAGCAAAATTATTGGAATTTTTACAAAGTGAAGTGGAAAATCAAGAAAGGATCGACATGGCGCTACGAGGTTTCGAGTTTCAAAACGAAGGTGAAAAAAACAAGAAAGTTAAAGGTAAGACAGAAATTGTCAAAGATATAGCTAGCGCAAGCGCTCTCCTTACTACAAAGGAAGCGAAAATTATAGAATGTATATTTTGTAAAAGTAGGCATGAAAGTCAACACTGTGAGACTGCGCGAAAGTTAAGTTTGCCTGAAAGAAAAGAGTGTGTTCAGAGTTCGAATGCTTGTTTTGTTTGTATGAAGAGAGGACACATGGCTAAGTTTTGTCAAAGTAAGATTAGATGTAGCTGGTGTGGTAGACGTCATGCTTTGTTGATGTGCACAGGGTTCTCCACAAAAAATGATGTTCCGTCTGATAAATCAGGAGAAAAGAAAAAAGTTTTAGAGAATAGTTTAGCCACTTTTAGTCATTCACCGGAAGTATGTATGCAAACATTAAAAGTAAAGGTTTTTTCAAATTCTCGGGAAAAAATTGTCAGAGCCATTATAGATACAGCTTCACAGCGATCATATATAAGAGTAGATATTGCTTATGAATTGGGTTATGATTCTTGTGGAGATGTTGAAATAGCTCATTCATTGTTTGGCGGTGTGAAATCCAGAATTAAAAAACATAGTAAGTTTATAATTAGATTAAAGAGTCTTGATGGATCTTACGCGTGCAATTTTTCCGTGTTAGGACAAGATACTATTTGTGATACAATTCCGTGTGTTAAAAAAGAATCGTGGTTAGAGTTATTGAAAAATAAAAATATTAATTTAACCGATATTGAAAATAATGAAAAAACGATAGATGTTCTTATTGGCGCGGATATAGCGGGAAAATTGTTAACGGGAAATAAACTTGATTTAGAAAATGGATTAGTTGCTTTTGAGACTTTACTCGGTTGGACAGTTATGGGTAAAGTGCCCAGGGTCCAAAATAAAGTTGACGTTCCTGTAGCTATACATACGACAATGTTTGCGCATGAGGCTGATCTGACGGAATTGTGGAAACTTGATATATTAGGTATTAACGATCCAAGTGAGAAAGTAAACAAAGCTGAGCGCGATAGAAATACAAAAACGTTTGTCAGAGAAACAGCAAAGATCACAAAGGAAGGTCGTTTTGAATTTAAGTTACCGTGGAGAGATGATCATTTGCCATTATCAGACAATTTAGATATTGCAAAACGTAGGTTAAAGGTCACTGTAGAAAAATTAAAAAAGCAAGGTTCTTTATCAGATTACGGAGAGGTACTAAAATCATGGCTAGTAGAAGGGATAATCGAAGAGGTAGAAGAAGGGAACTTAGATCAAGAATGTCATTATTTACCTCATCGACCGGTTTTTAAAGAAAATAGTACGACCAAGATTAGGCCAGTTTTCGATGCATCAGCGCATAAAAAAGGGTATCCATCTCTTAATCAGTGTTTAGAGACAGGGCCTAATATGATAGAACTTGTACCTGATTCAATAAATAGATTTCGTGAAGGAAAATTTGGAGTTATATCGGACATAAAGAGAGCTTTTTTGCAAATGGGGATTAATAGTGAAGACAGAGATTTTCTTCGATTTTTGTGGATAGAGAAGGACAGAGTAACTGTTTATAGACATTGCCGAGTTGTCTTCGGTTTGTCTTGCAGTCCTTTCCTTCTAGCAACGGCAATTGAATTGCTTTTAGAAAAAGCTTTATTAGAAGCTAATAAAAGTAATGAATTGTCGTGGTCGAAAAATTCTGTAAACAAATTAAAAAAATCGTTTTATGCCGATAACTGCGTAACAAGTGTCAATTCTACTGAGGAATTACACACATTTATTGATGAGGGTACTAAGATTTTAGCTAAGGGGGGGTTTGATTTAAGATTGTGGGAATACTCCGGAAATGTTACGGAAAAAGAGACTACTCTTGTTTTAGGTATTTTATGGAACAAGAAAAAAGATTCAATATCGATCAATCCGGAAATAATAAAAATAGAAATACCTCAAGTTATAACAAAAAGGATAATTTTATCAGTAACTCATGGTCTCTATGACCCTATCGGTTTTACGTGTCCGGTGACTTTGACACCAAAAACGTTGTTAGCACGACTTTGGGCGGATAAGGTAGAGTGGGATTCCGAAATTAATGAGAAATACAAAGTTGAATTTTGTCAATGGGCAAATGAGTTGTATTTATTAAAAGAAATAGAATTTCCGCGCGAAATACCTGATGGTCGTTTGACAATTCACGCATTTGGAGATGCAAGTGGCACTGCGTACGCCACAGTCGTTTTTGCCAGAGTGGAGTCAAAAAATAGGGTCAATGTCCTTTTGGTAAGTGCGAGATCGAGAATCGCTCCAAAGAAAACGACCATTCCGCGGTTAGAGCTGCTAGCTGCCTCAATAACAGCGAGGCTCGCAGACTCAGTAATTAAGTCGTTCACTAGAGAGGTAGAAAGTGTCACCTATTGGTCCGATTCCACGACGGTATTGACATGGTTAAAAAGGGAGGAAAATTGGGGTGTTTTTGTCCATAATAGAGTGCAAGAAATTAAGTCATTGAGTGAATTAAGAAATTGGAAATATGTACCGGGCAATAGCAATCCTGCCGATTTACCGTCGCGAGGATGTAATCCTTCCCAGTTACTCACGAGTAAATGGTGGTTGGGACCTGAGTGGTTGCGAGAACCAGAAAGATATTGGCCTTCTGCTGACGAAATAATAAATGAAAAAGAAGTAAAGAGCGAGATTAAAAAAACCGTTACCGTGCATATGTTAACTCACGAATCGTCAAGTATTAAAATAAATAATATTTTCTCTTCCTATAATAAAATCATCCGTTTTATTGCCTGGGTACGAAGATTTTTATCAAGTCGAAGATCGATTTTAGAAAATAAGAAAAAAGAACAAGAGTCGATTTCAAGAATTAGAAATACGAAACGGGATATTTATTTGTCAAAAGATGATCGCAAAAAATTATATTTATCAACGAATGAGTTAAGAATAGCAGAAAATAATTTGTTAAAACATTTACAGACTCTAATGTTCAAGGACACAAATAAAGATAAATTATCCTCTTTTAGAACCTATGTGAACGATGACGGTCTGTACGTGTTGAAAACAAAAATTTTCAATCGAAAAGATAGTGCTTTATTTCTAAGTCCAGTTTTGTTAGATAAACACGAGATTGTTGATTTGCTGGTAAGAGAAACTCATGAAAGATACGGTCATTCAGGGACACAAATTATCATGAATGTATTACGTGAAAAATTTTGGATTATCTCCTTGAGAAGGATAATAAGATCAGTTATCGCGAAGTGCGTCATTTGTCAGAAACAAAAAGCAAAACGTATGGAGTGTGAGTCTCCCCCACTTCCCGAAAACCGTGTAAGAGATGCGGCGATTTTCGAAGTTACGGGAGTCGATTTTGCGGGACCGATTTTTTCAAAGGGGGGAGGGAAATGCTGGATATGTGTTTTTACTTGCGCAGTATACCGAGCGGTACATTTTGAATTGACGTCATCATTGTCAGCTGAGGGGTTCGTAGAGTGTTTGCGCAGGTTCATCGCGAGACGAGGACGACCACAATATGTATATAGTGACAACGGGACAAATTTTGTAGGAACGGCAAATGCGTTAGAAGGTTTAGATTGGTCGAAAATTTTGAAAAGGACAGAAATTTGGCAAATTAAATGGCGTTTTAATCCGCCTTCAGCTCCTTGGTGGGGAGGTTGGTGGGAACGTCTTATTGGAATTTTAAAAACAATTTTGAGAAAAGTGTTAGGAAAAGCCTGTCTGTCCTTCGAGAATTTGATGACATCTCTCTGCGATGCAGAAATAATTATAAACTCTCGACCGCTGACATACGTGTCAGAAAATAGCGATGATTTAAAACCTTTGAGTCCTATGTTGTTTCTCCAAGAAATAAAAGAATCTGGAACGCCAGATTTAGATATGCTCGACGGGAAAAAATTAAACAAAAAATTAATTTACCGGAAAAAGATTTTTGACGATTTGAGAACACGTTTTAGACAAGAATATCTTAGTCAATTATTACTCAAAAATAGTAAAAAAGAAAAACGGAATATAAAAATCGATGACATTGTTCTGATAGGAAGCGATAATCAAAAACGTTTAGATTGGCCTCTTGCGCGGATTGTCGGTTTTATCGATGGGCGAGATGGAAAAATAAGAACATGTATCTTAAAAACAAAAAACGGGACAATCAAACGACCAATACAAAGGATTTATCCGCTTGAGATCCACCAAGACAATGCTGGAAAGGTAAAAGAATCATATGATAGAAATTTGTCTTATAATAGAAACAAAGATAGTAATAAACATTGTCAAACGACGAACACTGTAAAAGGTGTGAGAGAGACTGATTGTTTGGATAAGGAAAGAGAAATAACCACGAGAAGTGGTCGTATTGTTAAATTGCCAGACAGGTTAATGTATTAAAAAAGAATAAAAATTTTAATATGAATTTTTTTTAATTGACGATGTGCGAAAATCCTGTATGTGTGTAGTATTGAAGTTCTGTGTAGCGTTAAAATATAAATGTGGAGTGACTTTTTTTAAAAGTATTTTAATATTGTGCACCAGAATATATTCGCACAGAAAGAAAAATATAAAAGGGAGATGTTTGATAATCATTAATTGTTTTCTTTTCAATTACAAAAAGGGGGGAGAATGTTAGAAAACCTGTGCGACTATAATATGGTTTAAATTTGGTATATATATATTTACACAGGATAGTGAATGAGTCATAGGAAAGATAGATAATTCATATTATAAGTTTAGTTTGGGTCCGACGCTCGTTGTATATAGTCGTAAAGATAATACTTTACCAAATAAATTGACTTTCTTTTTATATGTGATAGTGAACATTTTTATAATAAAACACCTTTATTTTAATCATTCTTCCATCCTCCCAATTCCTAACACAGCAATATTCCTGAAATTATGGGATGAATGCGCTTTGTTATCTTAACTATTTCTCGCTTAACTTATATATATGTACTATATAGTTTAAGTGAAGATTCACATGAAATTTACCTCACGCTAAATGACACTATGAATTTTCCTATTTTACACACACACACACATACATTATAATATATCCCAATATATTATAAAAAAATATCTTGCCGCCGCCGGTTCCAGTAGTTATACTAACAATGTTAAAAACATAGGTTCAAAACGAACATAACCTCAAAAATCAGAGCCAAATATCAAAAACATAGGTTAAAGACAAACATAACCTTAAAACTCAAGGCCAAATGTCGAAAACATATGTTAAAACGAACATAACCTCCAAAAATCAATGCCATTTATCAAAAAATAAATTAAAAATAAACATAACCTTAAAACTCAAGGCTGAATAAAAAAATGCCAGTGTAATTTTACTTTTACTTAATTTACCATGCGTTGGATGCAGTAAAAAAACAGTCAGCAAGTTGTAAATTTACAAGCCGAAAGTTAAAAGGCTACATAACCTAAAAGTTGATTTTTATATTTTATAAATTTTTGATTTTTTATTTATTCTGTCTTTTTTAGTTAAATATGTGTTTTTTTTCTTTATGTAACATACCATTTTATCATATTACAAATACATAAATAAAATACTCAATTGCTAGTTATTAAGTAATATATAAAAAAAATTAGAAATTAATATAAAAAATAAAAAACAACTTTAAGATTATGTATGTAGTAAATTTACATTCGGAGTGTAATTTTACAGAGGTTATGTTAATTTATAAGATGAAGTAAATTTACTGCTCCCGATGCGTGGTCACTTTTTTTCAACGTCAGTCGCAGTAATTTTATACTATTCTTGAAAGCACTTTAGAATTACAAAGTCACATGTGTAGAATTACATTCAAATGTAAACAAACTCTCTGAGATTATTAAATTTACAAACTGGGACATTGTAATCCAAATGAGTAAAATTCATCGATGGAGTGTAATTCTAATCTAGCATTTTTTTATGTGTAGGTTAAGGATAAACATAACCTCAAAACTCAAGGTCAAATGGCAAAAACACAAGTTAAAAAAACATAACCTCTAAAATTAAGGCAAAATGTAAATAACAATAGTTAAAACGCACATAACCTTAAAAATTAAAGCCAAATATCAAAAACATAGATTAAAGATAAACATAACCTCAAAACTAAAGACCGAATGTCAAAAACATAGGTGAAAACGAACATAACCTCCAAATTCAACGTCAAATGTCAAAAACATAGGTTAAAATGAACATAACCTCAAAAATCAAGGTCACATACACAGTAAATTGTGAAGTATTATTTTAATACCAAAATAGATTGAAATAAGATGCAACGCTTTAATCTATAGAAGATGAAAATAATTCATTCAAAGATTAAACTTCTAAACTTTCGAAACTTGGACTTATAGAAACGTTTCTATTCATGAAATTCAAAAATAAATCATACTTTATTGTTCCAAGAGGTCGTATTTAGAACTAAAAAAAAACATTTTTAACAATTTTGAATTTATAAAATAAATATTTAAAAAAAAAAAACAAATATATTTAAAATCAAAAGAAAATTTAAAAGTAAAAAAATATTTGAAAATATGTCAATCGATGCGTTTTTAAATATTCTATAAGTTATTGTTGATATTTTAAAAGTTAAATAAACATTTTCAAATAAAAAATTCAAAAAAGTAATTTTTTTCAGTTTTTTGATTTTTAAATTTTCAATAACTCTGGATTATGCGGATAGAATAACCTTGAAATAATTTTAAAAAATCGAAAAAAAAATTTTGTTTATCAATACAATATACTTCTTTAATGAGAAAGTAAAAATAATCTTTTATAATATGAATTTAATTTACAACAATTTTTAATACCTCATAGTTACGAAGCTGAAGTACGCAACGTTTATATAAACGATTTTTAAAGAAATAATTTTTTAAAATAAAAAATTCTATCATTTTTTGCCTAAAAATTATTTTTTTATAATTTGCTGATTAATAAAAACTACAAGAAATATTTTTTAGGCAAAAAATTATAGAATTTTTAATTTTAAAAAATTATTTCTTTTAAAATCGTTTATATAAACGTTGCGTACTTCAGCTTTGTTCATAGTTTACTGTGATGTCAAAAACATAAGTTAAAAACAAACATTACCTTAAAATTCAATGTCATATGTTAAAAATATAGCTTAAAGACGAACATAACCTTAAAGTTCAAGGTTAGATTACGATTTTTTAAAAATTTACGTTTTTGCAAGGTTATTGTCTACCATTCCTGTTTTGATAATGGTTAAGTTAAAAAAATTACCTCATTTTTCATTTTAATTAAAATTTTAAACTATAATTTTACAAAAAATCGATTTCAAAATTAATAATTATATAACAATAGTCATAGATGCATGTAATTTGTATCAAAAAAATAAAGAAACAAAATTAAGATACTTTTACAATTTAGAAAAATATTTTTCAATAACACTAGAAGAATAATTATTTGTTTCAGACACGAAAAAAAAAATTGAATTTATACATGTATTTCAATAATTTAATATTTATCTAATTAAACTAAAAGCTAAGAGGGGCAGGACGAAGGAAAGGGAGACGAAAATAGAATTAAGTCAATCGGTGCGTAAAGTCGACAGTTTAACTCCCGGCTATATTATCCAAAATGGCTTCCCTCCCAAAATGGTGGCTCTTATATATATACATACATACACAGAGAGGAGTGTTAATTTTCCAAGAAGTAAATTTCCGTCGCAAAATTATATTTTTCCAATTATCAAAACCATCGTTCATCTATATTTATTTTTAAACCAGTACCCTGAATCCACTTGTGAAAAAACCTATTAAAAAAACTAGCTATTGATATTTTAAACGGTTGTGTTTAGATTTTGAAGCATCATAGACGTTCAATAAATTATAAACTTATCAGACATTGTGTGCATAGCTATATATTAAATGAATTATTGAATTCTCTGTCAAACTTTGATTGACGCTTTTATCCGATTCATGTTATAGATTGTCAATAATTCTCGATATTTATTAATTTATTTATAATATTATGCAAATTAAACCCACAAAAAAATTTTTTTGTAATTAACAAATTAATTAATTAACAAAATTAATTAATCCCTAAGGCTTAATCAGGGCTGTATTGATTTAAATCATAATTTAAATTAAAGGATCATTTAGATATTTAAATCAGGATTTAAATCAAAGAGTCGTTAAAATTTTTTAAACATTTAAAAAAAAAATTATTTTTAACATATTTTTTACATTTAATTTTATATATTTTAAAGTTCAAAATTAATTTTTTAAAATTTATATTGTCGAATATTTTAATAACTTTTTATCCGAAATTATTTACTTTTTATTAAAAAAAAAAATTTAATATGAAATTTTGAAATTGTCCTAATCAACTTAGGGAATATTCAAAATCGAATCAATTTATCTATTTGTAAATCTCTTACTATATAAAATATTACGAAATTAGTAATGTTTCATAATTAAAAAATATTTTTAAAAAATGTCTTTTGGTGCACTGAAAAAAAAATTTATTTGATTCAAATAATCGGTTACTTGATTATAGAAAATAATTTTTATTTGAGTCAATTAAATGATATTTGCTTTAAATACAGAAATTATTGGTTCAAATAAAAATTATTTGGTTCAAGTAAATATTTATTTGATAATAGTCATGTAACCGATTATTTAGATCAAATACATTTTTTTCATGGCAGTGGTTTTTTAATTTAAATATTAATTTAAAAATTAATTTATTATGAGAAAAGAATACGAAGCTGAAGTACGCAACGTTTATGATAAACGATTTTTACAGAAATAATTTTTTAAAATGAAAAATTCTATAATTTTTTGCCTAAAATTTTTTTTTATAATTTGTTGATTAATTAAAAATACAAAAAATATTTTTTACGCAAAAAATTATAGAATTTTTCATTTTAAAAAATTATTTTTTTAAAAATCGTTTATCATAAACGTTGCGTATTTCAGCTTCGTGAAAGGAATGGGGAAATTTAAATTTTTACCCAATTTGTATTATTTTTAATCCCCATTTTTTGTCCACTTTTTTTCATGTTTCTGAACAATCAATCGTATATGGATTTTGAATTTTTTCAAAAAATAAAATTTCTAAACTGGTTAAAGATAATTTTTTCTTTTAATTTTAGATAATAACAAAAAAAAATTGAATAATTTTAGATCCCTAATAATGCAAGAAAAAAAATTAACACCCCTAAACAACGTTAATTTCAAATTTAAAAATTTCACCGCTCTCTCCCCATTAATAAATAAAAATAATAATTTAATTTAAATAATAAATAAAATTTTTTCAAAAAATTAAAGAAATTCAATAAAAAAAAAAAAAAAAATGCAATTATTTTAATTGGAAATTGAAACATTTAGTGAAACTATTTTATTTTTTCTTTTATATAGAAAACGGTATTGAAAAAAAAATTTTTTGAGGGGGGAGGAAGCTGGGAATAGAAATAAACATTCGGGGTGTTAATACGAGGCAGTGAATGTCAATTTCAAGTTAATGGCAAACGTGCCTCTTTCCAATCTCGAAATGGTGTTCCTTTTCTAGTTTGACTTTTTTTTTTACGAGTCTGACACCTTTTCCAGGCAACACGCTGCTTTTTTGCACGGATACGAAAGTTCATCGTTGATGGCACACCGTGATAGGCAATCCATCTCGTTGGGGCCGCGTTCGCTGACTCATTCGACACGTTCATTTAAAGAACTGCAATTTACATTCAAAAGCACATGTGTGTGTATGTATGTATGGTACAATTTTTATTTTCTCCGTCATTCATCTTCATTCATTTATCAATTTCTTGTTCGCGTTTTACAACTTGAATGTACACCAATCATTTTATTGTTTTAACACAAAAATTTTTACACAATTATTAAAAATTCATTTTTTTTCATTATTTATTTGGAGGTGAAAAAATTTTTTTTTGTTCATATCATATCATATATATATATATAATAGAAAATGGTTTTTTGTTTCAATATTGCAGTCGAAATTTTAATTATTTTGTGAGCTGTTAAAATGATTTTTTACACAGGTGAAATACACGACGTTTATGGTGAACGATTGAAAAAAAAACAAAAAAATATTTTTCCATTTAGAAAATAATGTTTCTTTTAAATTGTTGATCGAGAAAATGTTGGAAAAAATTTTTTTTAGACAAAAATATAAAATAATTATCACAGAAAGATATATATATATATATGGGGCATTCTTTGTCAAAAAGACACCCCTTCTACCCAGAATAGATTTTATTAAAAAAAGCTAAATTACAACAAATTTTGTCTATTTTTTGATGCCCTATGGCACTTTTTAAATAATAAACATAGGGATACAAAAAATTATCGACACAGAAATCTACATTATCGGCCGATGGTAAAATCAGAAAAATGATGATATAGAAAATTACCCACGTAGAAAGCTACATTACCGACTGATGGTAAACAGGAGAATGAAAATATAAAAATTACCGACAATTGGTAATGTAGATTTCTATGTCGGTAATTTTTTATTTTATCATTTTTCAAAATGAAAAGTTTAATACTTCGAGGATCAGAGAGAATCAACAATATATATTCTAAGAATTTGGCGAGATACACAAAAAATAAAATTGTCTAAAAAAAGGCTAAATCTGCTGTAATTTAAGCTCATATAGAGCTTTTTTTAATTAAATCTATTCTAGGTAGAGTTCTTTGTCTTTTTGACAAAGAATGCCCTATATATATATATATAGGGGGCGCACCAACCTCCTATTTTTTATTGGTTTTGTAGATGTTTGACTAAATGTTTAGCCAATTTCTGAAATTTAAAACTATTATTAATATTTTATTATTTATTTCTTTAAATGTTATTTACGATTTTTATTAACAATAATTTTTATTATTTTCGATTTTTAAAACCTCATAATTTATGTCATTTTTGGCGGGAAATACGGAGATGAGGGAAGGGCGAACGACTTGCTAAACTATTCAGAGCCTTGAAACAAACATAACCTCAGAATTTAGGTCACTTTTGGCGGGAAATACGGAGAGAGGGGAGGACTTTCGGCCCTATTCAGTTTTGAAACGAACATAACCTCAAAAATGTCATTTTTGGCGGGAGACGGGGGACTTGCGGCTATATTGAAAGTCTTGTAATGAACATAACCTCAAAATTTATGTCATTTTTGGTGCGAAATACGTAGAGAGGGTAAAGGAGGAGGGAGGACTTGCGGCCCTATTCAGAGTCTTGAAACGAACATAACCTTAAAATTTAGGTCATTTTTTGCGAGGGAGTGGGGGGAGAAGAGAGGGACTTGCAGCTATATTCATTTCAAATATAAGAATTTTTTTTACGCTATACATTTAGTAATTTTCGAAGCAACACACTTTGATTTAAAAAAAATTTTCGTTTTCTCTTTTTTTTTTGTTTTACCGCTTTTTAATCACAAACATAATATGAAAAAAAATATATTTTAATTTGTAAAAATCAGTTTAAAATAACATTTCAATTATGTATTACTTTATCGTTTTTTACTTATGAAAAATACAAATTTATAAATAAAGCCAAAAATAAATACATTGAATTTTGTTCCTCTATACGATAAATGATTTGTGAATTACATTTTACATGTTGCATATAAAGTGAATTTTTTTTTTAAGCGAACAAAATACTCACAGTATAAAATAGAACCAATTATCAACAAAATTTCCCTTTGCTTGCGTGTGTATCGATGTTTTGAATTTCAGTAGTATATATATATATACTAGGGGGGCTCCGCCCCCCTGCGCGCTTCGCGCGCCAACCCCCTGTTTTAATCATTTTTTTTTTAAATTTTCCATTGATCTTATTTTTCCAAATGAACCCCCTATTTCAAAGAATTATTATTACAAATTCATTGAAATCTGAATAAATATTATTAAAATTAAAATTATTAAATTTTAATTAATAAATTAATTAAATTAATAACAAATAAATAATTAAATAAATTAAAATCGACATTAAGAAATTATTTTTAAAAATAATTTCAATGAAATTGCCTAAAACCCAATAAATTATTAAAAAGTCTTGAAACGAACATAACCTTTAAATTCAAGTCATTTTTGGCGGGAACTCCACCTCCAATTGCGGCTATATTAAAAGTCTTGAAATTTTCATAACCTCAAAATTTATGTCATTTTTGGCGGGAAATACGGAGACAGATGAAGTAAGGGGGAAGGACCTACTGCTTTATTCAGAGTCTTAAAACAAACATAATCTCAAAATTTAGGTCATTTTTGGCGGAGGAGGGGAAATGAGAGAAAGGAGGGGGGACTTGCAGCTATATTCAGAGCCTTGAAACGAACATAACCTCAAAATTTATGTCATTTCAAGCGGGGGAGGGGAGGGGACTTGCGACTATATTCAGAGACTTGAAGCGAACATAACCTCAAAATTTAGGACATTTTGGCAGAGGAGGGGAAATGAGAGAAAGGAGGGGGGACTTGCGGCTATATTCAGAGCCTTGAAACGAACATAACCTCAAAATTTAGGTCATTTCTGGCGGGGGAGAGGAGGGGACTTGCGGCTATATTCAGAGACTTGAAGCGAACATAACCTCAAAATTTAGGCTATTTTGGCAGAGGAGGGGAAATGAGAGAAAGGAGGGGGGACTTGCGGCTATATTCAGAGCCTTGAAACGAACATAACCTCAAAATTTAGGTCATTTCTGGCGGGGGAGAGGAGGGGACTTGCGGCTATATTCAGAGACTTGAAGCGAACATAACCTTAAAATTTAGGCCATTTTGGCGGAGGAGGGGAAATGAGAGGAAGGAGGGGAGACTTGCGGCTATATTCAGAGCCTCGAAACGAACATAACCTCAAAATTTAGGTCATTTCTGGCGGGGCAGGGGAAAGGAGGGGGGACTCCCCCCTCCTAGGTCAAAACTTGCTGAAACAGCGGCGGCGGCGGCGAAATCTTTTTATAATATAGAAAGATATATATATATATATATATGGTATTTGGTTATACAAACTCTACTCTAAATTGGGATCAACTGCAATTAAATTGATTGGTACAAAAAAAACCAATAGAGATATGGATAAATTGTAAAAGTAAAATTTGTCGGTGGGTTAGTTTTATATTAAACCAGTGAAGACATGAAGTCAAGCAGAAAATCGGGATGATATTCCCATGCTTCGATATTCTATATAATCTATATAGGAATTCCAGAGTCGTTTGGAAAATTCCACATGTCAACGATAGCAGAAAGTGATTTTAGAAGAATCTCGCTGCACTGATAAAAGTCCACGGGGTTTAAACTTTTTAATAACAATCGGGAGAAATTTTCCCTTTTTTCTTATATATAATTTTCAATATGGTTTAAAAATTACCAGAGAGAAAAAAATTAAATAAATATATTAATCAAATTATCTTTAATTTTAATTAAAATTAGAAGTCATCAAAGAAAGAGCTTCCTGGTGTATATATTTGCACTGAGAGAACAAAGTAGTTAAAGCAACTAATAAAATGGTTACGAATACCTTTTTCGTTGGTAAGCTATACTGCTGCTAATTCAATAGTCAGGGATACCATTTATAATAGTAAAAAGTTAAATAGTTGCCGTTATTATTTTATTAGTGAGGAGAATCTTATAATAAACATATTTTATTTATGATGCGAATAATAATAAATAAAATTTTATAAGTTAGGTTTATTGGTTTAATTGTCACTTACATTCAAAACCATCTACATAATCTTCGAACCCCTCTGAGATTAATAACTCCTGTAAATCCACGGCACTTTTTTAACACTCAATAAAACAATTTATATGTATAGAAATTATATAATTACAAAAAATGTATAATTACATAAACACAAATGTTCACGTTTTCTGACGACATTGCTTTACGAGCATGAGCGTGCTTTACAGTGTTGCCAACCGAATTGCTAACAATTGCCAACCGCGTTTATTAAAAAAAAAAAAAAATGGTAAACCCAACTACTCTGATAGTTAAACTTTTGCATTGGTGGTAACTGAAACTATTTTTGAAGATATGGATATTATTTCCTGTTTACTAATTCTAAATATGTAGTTGCGCTTGACATCGAAAATATTAAAATTCACTAAAAACATTACTGAATTTTACTAACTAAATAGACAGGAGAATAAATACCTCCTTTACTAATAAAAAAAAGTAGTAGCCCCAATTATTCATTTCTCTCAGTGTAGATGTGAGTCACGAATATTCAAGAACACCAGAAAAACGAAAATGCTGTTTTGTTGATGATTTGTCAAAATACTACTGGCAGACATTTTCCTATGGACTTCTCACATCAATTAATTCATCATCTGATAGTTCAGGGATCTGCGTTACCGACAGCCGCGTATCGATTATCGATTGCGAATATTGTATTGAATATTAATTAATCTAATTGACACCGAGGAGAGAGGTCATCATTTAAGGCCAGGTCCAAGTGAGGCAGCGCCATCTACATTAAAACTAAAATTTTGGAAAATTTTCAACAGCCTTTTCTTGAAAACAAGAAGGTAAAATGCTTTTTCCTTTATGGATAATAATTGATTATTGGCAAGATATACACCAGCTAAAACTTTTTTTGAGTTAAAATAATAAAAAAAATTTCATGTCAATAAATTAAATATGAGCACTTTTTTCACAAAAACTGTAACAGTACTTTCTCAGAAATTACAATCAAAAATGCAATTTCCATTTGGAAAATTAATAAACGCTAAAAAATACACGACCTAAGATTTACCAATCACGAAAATAACAAAAAAAAAGTTTTTTAACATAACATATTTTACTCATTATGACAGCCGTTTGGCAGGTTATATATGTCACCAGACGTTTCGCAGTTTTGCCGAAAGGAGGAGATTGGCGCTGTTGCTAACCACCTGAAATACATAATCTACCAAAGGGCTGTCACAATCAGTAAAGCAGTATCAATATGTTAAATATTTAAGAAAATTTTTTTTTCTTATTTTCGTGATTGGTAAATCTTAGGTCGTGTATTTTTTAGCGTTTATTAATTTTCCAAATGAAAATTGCATTATTGATTGTAATTTCTGAGAAAGTACTGTTACAGTTTTTGTGAAAAAAGTGCTCGTATTTAATTTATTGACATGAAATTTTTTTTATTATTTTAACTCAAAAAAAATTTTAGCTGGTGTATATCTTGCCAATAATCAATTATCCATAAAGGAAAAAGCATTTTACCTTCTTGTTTTCAAGAAAAGGCTGTTGAAAATTTTCCAAAATTTTAGTTTCAATGTAGATGGCGCTGCCTCACTTGGACCTGGCCTTAAAGGGGATGTGAGTTCCAAAATAATTATTATGAGTCGTTTTCTTCTGAGTCATTATTATAAAAATTCCAAGATAAAATAGAATTTGAATCTTGTCTTACAACTTTCTGCCAATATTTGACTTTTTCTAAATTTTGAAGTGAATATGAATAAATAGTGTAATTGTTATAAATTTGGTGTAATTAATGGTGTTTATCCTTATCACCTCCTTTTCGCAATCTAATGTTTGCTGTAAGGTAACAATAGAGTTCCTGAGCTGCTTTTTCCTATATGTAAAATTATAAACGTTTACTTTGTCAAGTTATTTAACTATTTTCTGGTTTAGTTATTTTTCATAACATTAGGTGTCTGTCAATATTAAAAAATTAAATAAGTATAGATAACGTGTTTTGAGTTAAAATAAAGTTAATCTCAAAATCTGACGTTATAATATATGTATATATAAAAATATATAATTAATGCAACTTTTAGAATATTATTCATTGGATGGTATTTCAAGACAACCATTTTCGATTTCATGTTCCAGTTTCTCATTGTGCATATATATATATATATAGAGAGAGAGAGAGAGAGAGCTTCGCGTATTCCTTTATCTTATAAATTCATTCCTATATATCCAAGGTAGAGCGTTAGTGATGAGAAATACGAGAATATTCTGCATAATGTCGCGCACTCTCAGTGAGTAGAGCTTGTCTATTGTCATTCTCCAAAGTAGCAAGTGCAAGTGATTCTGACGATTAGAACTTTGCTCTCATACTTCTCCTATATGTATGAAAGCTTTGCAGACCAATGGTACGTTTATTTAATTAAATCGCCATGACGAATAACAGGGGAGACGATAGATGGTCAAAACGAGATTCGAATTTTCGGCTTTAAAGCTATTCGAATTAACAACTTCTGTAATTTGAAAATTCACTCGATCGTGCTGTGAATTATATATAATATATATATATATATATATATAAGGAAATTGTGCTTCTCTCACTTAAACATTATATTGACAATTTACCTTCTAAATAAAAACAAACTTTCACACTAAATCTGTTTATAAAAAAATAACTTTTATACTAAATCCTAATTGTAAAAAGAACTAACGTTCACTCTAAATTTTTTTTATAAAACAAAAATAACAACGATTTTTTTTTAATCTTTTTAAATGTTATTATTAAAAAAAGTATTGTCATTTTTATTAAATATTATCCAATCAAAAAAAAAGCTTGCCCCTCATAAATTGATAAAATGTTTTCATAAAAGTTGCCTCGAATTTTCATGTTTCGATACAAAGTAATTTTATGAGGTTGCTGAACGCGCTTACAAAAAAAATACGCGACGCTTTTTTACATTTTAAAAAGTAACGCATACAATTTATTTCATATATTTATATATCGAGCATTATTTTATACTATAATATATATATATATATATATATACGTTTACATCAATTTGTCCAGAACTAACAAATTTGATTACATTTAAACGACTATTGTCACATTTTACATTAATTTTCTCATGAAAAAATAAAATTTTATTTTCCACCATTGGAAGTTATGCTCAGTACAGTTATAAAATAAATAATAATTTTTTAGATTTTTATTAAAAATTTCAAAATGCATTCTCTTTACCAAATATATTAGTATTTTAAAATTTAATTTCAATTTTTTTTTTTTTAATTTAAATAGAAGAATATTTTATTTCTATAGAATAAATTCATAGAATGTTTAATTTATTTGTTCATGAAACTTTATAAGATGAAAGCGTATTTTTTTGTTTTTTAACAAAATGAAAAACTCACACCTTTTAGATAAAACGGCTTTGAAAACTAAGAAAGTATATACTCTCAACTAAAAGTTTTTTAGTAAAGTTCTTTTCGTTTCCTGTTCTGCTTTACTTTTGTGTCTTTTGAAATCTTTTGAAAAGAAACAACTACAAACAATTAGGAAAATTGTTGTCTATTTAACTCTCAACTGTTGTTATTTTTCATTTCAAGCTATATGAAAAAAAGATTTCATTTAACATTTATTTTATAACTTTTTTTCAAATTTACAATATATAATTTATAATTAATTATCCAAAAAATCGTTTTCTAAATCAACAATTTCTATATAATGAAAATTAAGAAAAAAAAATTAAAAACACATTTTTGTTTTCTTGGTTATTAAAAAAAAAAAAAAAATGCTCTTAAAAATGTTGAATTCCCGAATAAAATTATTAGTAAATGTTTATCATTTAATGACGATACAAAAGCAAAATCCATTTAGGAAACAATTCATGTGCTTTCAGTATTGAATTAAAAATAGACATAGTATAGTCGTGGTTACTAATAAATTACGACGATTTTGATGCTGCCACCAGAGAGACAATATTTCAATCGCATTATTCAATTATTCAAAAAGTAATTTTGCATTTCAATTACTGTCAGAATCGAAATGTCAATTAATTATATACCCAAAGTTCATTTAATGAAATCAAAATTAGCAATCATTTAATAGTTGGTGCAATAAAAAAAATTATCATCATCATGAAAAATTAAGAAAACAAATTATCTCTTGAAATTTCTATAATAAAACAATAAATTTTTTTTTGTGAATTATTCTCTCTTATATCGATCAGTGGAAATTCAACTTTTATTATTTATAGTGAATTAATAGTTTAAATTTTTTTCAATTATTTCTATTTTAGATGAAATTAATATTTGAATTTTATTTAAATAAATAAAAAAATTAAAATTAAAAAAAAAAAACATTAAATCTATATTTTAATAGAAATTTTTGTTTGGAATGAAAAAATAAAACTAGTTCAGTTTTTTTAATGAATTTTTAAATAAAAAAAATTATTCTAGATGAAAGAAGAAAATTGAATTTCATTTAATCGATATGAGGCAATTTAAAATTTGTCCAAATACCGGGAACTAGAACAGAAGAATAAAATTTTGCAATTTAAAAAACAAATAGAAAAAAATTTTATTTGTCAATTTAAATTATCAAAATAAAATAGAAATTTATTATACGATTCTTTTTATCAATATATATATATATATATATATATATATATAGTCAATTTATTAATTCTTATTCAGGTTGAGAAGTCGTATAATTCTCTTTTTTTATCATGAAAGATCCGAAAAGCCTCTCACTGTTAGAGAGTATAATCGTTCGAGAGAAAATTACACCGTACGTTCTTGCGCTCGTAATTTACTTTAGCCGAAGAGAAGACGCGACGAAGCGTTATATATGAGTGTATATATATATATGTGTAATATGTATACATATATATACATAAAGGTACCCATACCTCTAAAATTTAATGGCAAAATTGAATGGCAGAAATATTCTGATCGCTGACTACCGGGTCTTTCTTAACTGATGTTACAAGTCATTCAAGAAAAAAATCGTCAAATATTTTCAGTCACGAAAACAAGGAATACTAATATAAAATATACTTTTTATGTACAATAATTTTAACTAGAAATTTTTTCCATGACAATATTATATTAAAAAGGTTAAATTTTTTTTTTATTTTTATATTTAAATAATGACAAATAAATGCAAATAAAAATTCATTAGTGGAAAAAAAACTATATAGAATTTAGGGTAATTTAATTCTGTGTAAAATAAAAAAAAAATATTTTTTTTTTATTAAATTTTACTGTCTACTATTAAGCCAAATAAAAAGGAATCAAGTTTGAATTTTTATTTAATTTCTCACAAGAAATAGGCAAAGTGCCCAACCGTTTAATTTTTTTCAATGCAAATAAATATTTATTGTTTTATAAAAATTAAGTTGTTTCTCTTTTCAAATAAAAATAAAACACAAAAAAGATCGTTTTTTATTTTTGGAACAAAGACCAGAAAGAATTTTTAACTATAGTCAGTTATTTTCCTTTTTTTGTTCAATTTCTAAATTACTTGAAAATTTTGAATCTTCAATATATTTGACAGGTTTAAATAAAAATACACATGAAATTTAAAAATAAAACCAATGTTTCAATCAATTTTTTTTTTTTTTTTTTTTTTTGAAATTAGAGAATTGTAGTTATCAGTTTTATTACAAATGTCATGTGTATTTTAAAATTGTCAAATATGTCAACGATTCAAGAACGATGTTTTTAAAAAAGAACCTTTTACATTTTTTCTATGTATATAATCCATCAAAGTTATTTTTATATTAAATTTTCAAAACAGCTAGGCAGAAAATATTTTGCCAAATATAATTATAAAAAAATTAATAAATTTTCCAAAATATATACTTATTGGAGATAATAAAAAATTAGAAAATAATCTTTTCATTATTTAAATTTCAATCAGAAATCTATTGGATTTTCTAAACGGAATTTCCCTGAAAACTTTCCACGTTGACATGTTTACAATATTTTTTTTTTTTTTTATTCGATTGGGTAAATAAATAAATTCTTTTGATTATTAATAAAAAGCTGTAAAGAAATAAATATTAATAGAATAATAAAAAAATATTAAGAAATTAAAGATTTTTTCGTTAATGTGTAACGATCTGATTCTTTTTGCTCTCGAATTTGTTCGCCGAATGGAGCCAAGCGTATTAAACAAGTGGGCTACATTTTGAGGTTATGTTCGTTTCTAGACTCTGAATATAGCCGCAAGTCCCCTCCCCTCCCCCACCAGAAATGACCTAAATTTGGAGGTTGTGTTCGTTTCAAGACTCTGAATATAGCCGCAAGTCCCCTCCCCCGCCAGAAATGACCTAAATTTGGAGATTATGTTCGTTTCAAGGCTCTGAATATAGCCGCAAGTCCCCCCTCCCTCCTCTCATTTCCCCTCCTCCACCAAAATGACCTAATTTTTGAGGTTATGTTTGTTTGAAGACTTTGAATAAAGCAGTAAGTTCTTCCCTCATCTCTCTCCGTATTTCCCGCCAAAAATGACATAAATTTTTAGGTTATGTAAATTTCAAGACTTTCAATATAGCCGCAAGTGGAGATGGAGTTCCCGCCAAAAATGACTTGAATTTAAAGGTTATGTTCGTTTCAAGACTTTTTAACCCTCCTTAGTACAACCTAAAAAAAATGACGCCGTAGCACAACCGTAGAGAGAATCCCCTCGCATGCAAAAGTAATGCGACGCTGCCAAATGTTTGAAATAATCGACTAAATTGTGGGTTATGATGCGGCTTTACAAATATATTCGAAATTTTTTGAAATAAACATTTAAATTTCAGTTGAAAATTAAGAAGTTTTAATAAATTTTTTAAATCAATTGCAATAAATAAAATTACTTATAATAAATATTTTAATTTTAAAATTAATATATCGAATAATGTGTAGCTTTTCACATTTTTTATAATAATTTTATTAAATATTTTTATTTATTTTAACCAATAATTAGATTAAATAATATAATTTTAATTTGGAAAATAAATAAATTTATTTGGAATTTTCAGAAAATATATTCAATTTTTGTAGGAAAAACTTGCAAATAAACATTAAATCCAAACAATTAAGTTATAATTTTAAAAGCGATTTATTTTTTGCTTGAAATAACATAAAAACATTTGTAACAATTTTATTTTATATAAATAGTAATACTTTTTAGCTTCAGTCCCTTTTAATACTAGCACTTAAAAATATCCAACAAACATAAATTTATATTTATTCACTAAATTCACATTAACTAAAATATACTTCTGACGTAATATTATTAAAAATCTAATTAAATCATTCTTATTACATGATTCATTTCAATTTTTAATAATAATGATATGAATAATCCAAAATAAAAACAACGAATGTGAGGTTATGTGAGGTTAAAATCATCTTTACAACAAGTTTAAAACAACTTTTACTTATATATTTCTTTCACACACGCACTGACCAAGTATTAATTAAATTAAAGTTTCTAAAAAAGCCATTATTGATTGTTTATGTATAATTACTTACGTTTACTTAATAATAAAAATAAATGATAATCAAGGGCAAATTCAAGAAGTAAACGCAAAAGATAATTTTTTTAAACACTCTCATATTTGAAATGCTCTTAATTATAACTTGTATTTGTTTTTTCTGTTAAAATTTGTTTAGAATAAATAAAAATGAAGTGTTAATATAGATAACTGATTGGAAATTTTTCGAGGATTTTTAATTTGGGCTTAGTTTTTGTCTATATAACTGCGCACGCGCACAAAAAAGCAAATACTGTAAGGAAAAAATTTGAATTAGCTCACTATTTTGCATAAAAATGGTTAAAAACTCAAAATATGCAAATTTTAGGTATAACCATTTTAAAGTATAGCTTTTCAGCTGTCTTTCCTGAAAATTAGAGCCAAATCGAAATAGGTCATTTTGAGTTATGAATTTTTTTTAAAAAAATCAGTTTTTTTAATCTACTGCGCATGCGTTTAGCGATAGGTCAAAAATTCCAACGGCATTGGATTCTTTGGAAAATTTCCCATCGACTAGTATCTTTCCAATTTTTTTTTTGACCAAAATTAACATTTTTTCGAGAAGAAATGGATTTTTCAATCTTCATTTTAAAAGATGTCACTTTTCACGAAATTTACGATTGTGAGTGTTCTTTATGAGATAGGGGCTTGAAATTTTGGCTAGTTGAGTATTTTTAGAGGTAGAATACGCCTAAAAAATTTGAGCCAAATCGATAACTTGTCACCGACAACTGTTCGTTTTACCCGTGGAATCCCTCTAATTTATTAATTAAAATTTAATAATTTTAATTTTAATAATATTAATTATTCAGATTTCAATGAATTTGTAATAATAATTCTTTGAAATATGTGGTTCATTTGGAAAAATAAGATCAATGGAAAATTTAAAAAAAACGATTAAAACAGGGGGGCGGAGCCCCCCTAATATATATATATATATATATATATATATGTATAATAATATGCAGACACTAAAGATTTTATTTCTAAAGAATAAATCCACAGTCAGTCAAGAAAGAAGAGAATAAAGAACAAAAGAAACTTCAACCCCTTAAACTAATAATAATCGTTCATTTTGATGTCCATATAATCTTTCTCTGATGCTTCCTTATTTCTTGTTGATAGCATCCCTAATAACACACCAGTAATTTAGTAAGTAGCTTATTCTGTCTCTCTCTCTCTCTCTCTTGCTCTATGTATAGGTATTTTGTGAAATCCGTTTAGGAACAGCGGAAGAACAGATATGGTTCACGGTGACGCGCAAAAGGGTTAATTACAACGTGAAAATACCTAAGTGGTGTCTAATGAACCCAACCCATACTATATATATATATATATAGTTGTGTGTGTTTATGTCTACATACACGAAAAAAGGGTCTTTTATTTTCTTCCCTTCATTTTTCAGCGGTATTATTATTTTTATAAATTCGCGCAACACCTGGCTATGTGCTGAAGATATTATTACTTTCTCAGAGTCCAGAGGAGAGAGAGAGAGAGAAATAAAGCAGTGAGGCGAGAAGCAATAAATCGCAGGCGACACCAGCGAGGGCTGTCATATCCTAACTACGCTAAAGTTAATCACCCAATTACAAACTCTCCAGGTGGAAAATCTTTCGTTGGGGATTCTCATGGAGCGACTTTTAGAATTTACATGATTTTCACCGCTCGCTCTCGCGCAATGCGTCGTCGTTGTCGTTATATAATATGCACATCGGCGACGTCATACACCAACATTTTTAACGCTCCAAAGACATGCTTTTGCTTTTCAAAGAGAGAGAGAGAGAGAGAGAGAGAGAGAGAGAGAGAGAGAGAGAGAGAGAGAGAGAGAGAGAGAGAGAGAAGGAATCCAGAGAGCCAGGAAGTTTCTTTTAATGACTAGCACAATTACCACGAATAAAAAAGTGGTGCGCCTTTGATAAAAAAATACTTGTTAGGTTTCTTGCAAGAAAATGTGTGTCGCTGCCATTCTCTTCTTTCTTTTTTACCAATTTTTTTTTTCTTCAAAACGACTTTTATATTATGCGCAGAGAAAAAAACACGTGAAAAAATTAGGTCTTGACTTTAACCCCTTCGCAGTCCAGTTAAAAATCGCTGGTGGGCCTAAAACGGTCCGAAAAAAAAGTTTCCAAAAAAATATGACTTCATCATATTTAAGGTTTTTGTGGTCGCTGAATTCGAATTTGAGGTCAGTTTTTCAAAATTCAAAATGGCGGATCCAATATGGCGGACAATTTTTTAAAAAATCAATCCAATTTGCCTGAAATTTTTTACTCGGGGGTTTTTGGGGTCGCTAAATTCAAATTTGAGGTCAGTTTTTCAAAATTCAAAATGGCGGATCCAATATGGCGACCATGAAAACTTAAAATTTATCAGATTTACATGAAAC
This sequence comes from Leptopilina boulardi, assembly GCF_019393585.1. Lineage (NCBI taxonomy): Eukaryota > Metazoa > Arthropoda > Insecta > Hymenoptera > Figitidae > Leptopilina > Leptopilina boulardi. Next base: position 1,647,020 of record NW_026137813.1, read on the forward strand.
TCGTTGCTCAGGGGTTTTCGGGGTCTCTGATTACGAATCTGAGGTCAGTTTTTCAAAATTCAAAATGGCGGATCCAGTATAGCGGACAAATTTAAAAAAAAATTTTTTTTTTAAATTTGTCCGCCATATTGGATCCTCCATTTTGAATTTCAAAAAACCGACCTCAAATTCGAATTCAGCGACCACAAAAACCCCTGAGTAACAAATTTCAGGCAAATCGGTTTGATTTTTTAAAAATTTGTCCGCCATATTGGATCCGCCATTTTGAATTTTGAAAAACTGACCTCAAATTCGAATTCAGCGACTACGAAAACCCCCGAGTAACAATTTGTGGTCAAAACGCATTAATTTTTAAATTATCCGCCATATTGGATCCGCCATTTTGAATTTTGAAAAACCGACCTCAGATTCGTAATCAGAGACCCCGAAAACCCCTGAGCAACGAGTTTCATGTAAATCTGATAAATTTTAAGTTTTCATGGTCGCCATTTTGGGTCCGCCATTTTGTTTTTTTGAAATCTGACTTCAAATTTGGATTCAGCGACCCCAAAAACCCCCGAGTAACAAATTTCAGGCGAATCAAATTAAATTTAGTATTATTTTTTTGCGATGGCCATATATGGCCACTTGCACAAAGGTGGCACGACTTTTTCTGGCCACATATGGGCCCTGGACTGTCAAGGGGTTAATTAATTAAAAAAAAAAGTAAATATATATATATTTAGCGAGAGAGAAGAAAATTCAGCAAAATGAGATAACAGATATATATATCTGTTATATATATCTGCTAATAAATTTGAGACAAATTTATATTGTCGATAAGATGTCAATTAATTTGATCTGTAACAAAAAAAATTTACAATGATTTCATTTTAATCTCAACACAATATTCTTTCTTATATATATATATATAAGAAAGAATATTGTGTTGAGATTAAAATGAAATCATTGTAAATTTTTTTTGTTACAGATCAAATTAATTGACATCTTATCGACAATATAAATTTGTCTCAAATTTATCAATTCCATCAATTGACATTTACATACCTAATATAAATTTCTTATTGGATTGATGAAATTTGAAATTTCCCAATTTAACTATTTCAAATTGACAACGAATACTCATTTAATTAGTAACGACCTTACATTTATTAATAAATTTTAAATTAATTTAAATATCACTTAATATCCTAACTTTACCATATAATAATTTAATTAAAAAAAAAAAAGTTTCCTCAATTCGAAAAAAAGTATTCGATTTTAAGCAGTAATAGAACATTTTTTCTTTATATCACATATAGATTTTATAATTTAATTCGTATTGTACTTACGCATAGGTATATATATATATATATATATATATATATATATATATATTCTTTGATAGAAACTTGAAGCTCACCTGAAACATAAAAATAACAAAAATTAATTTAAAAAAATAATTAATACAGATATACCATTGATCTCTATATACTTTTGGATAGGCAATGCTATGGGAGGAACGTGAGACACAGCGGCCATCTTGGATTGTAGTATAAGTACAAATTATGGCGCTCAAGTCAGATGGTTAGTGAAACTGAATCAGGTTGACGGGTTTTAGTGGGTCGGGGCTGGTAGTAGTTCGCCAGCTTATTTTGTTTATTGTTCTCCTTTTTTTTTACCAACCCCACATAACCTTGGCATGCGGAAGCCAAGGTATCTGTATACAGATTTTCCCAATAGTCCCTAAGCAAAAAAAAAAAAAAAAAAAAAAAAAAAAAAGTGAATAAAAATTAGAAACAATGTATGTTTAATTTTTTAATGTTTAGTCAAATATAATAAATAATTTTAGGAATTATAATTATTTTTATATTTTCAATTTGGTAAAATGTTGCAGCTGTAAAATTATTTACATTTTTATGTAATTATATACATATTTAATTAATTCATATTAATTTACTGTTAAATAATTTTCAAATAATAAATAAAATACTTTTTTAACACTGTAATGTTAATTGTTAAAATAGAAAAAGATGAGAAATGTTTACTGTGATTTTTCCCAAAGCCGAAAAAGCATCTTAACTTATTTTTAGATACAGAAACAAAAATTTTATAATAAAATTTAAAATTAAAAAAAAAAAAAAAATACTAAACCTTTTCGTTAATTTAAATCGTTAAGAATTTCAGGCAAATAAAATTTTTCATTACTTCAGATTTTTATAGAGAAAATTTATATAGCGATAAAACTTGACATTGCCTCTGATTAGAAAGAATATACATATAGTTGAATATTTGATAAAATTGCATAGCGCATGGTACAACCCCAGTACACAATATATATAATAAAGACAATAAGAATTCTATCTTTCTTTTTTTTTCGTTTGTAATCTCATTCAATTGGCTTCTCATAATTAATTTAGTTAGAGTCGAAATGACTCCTTTGGTGTTAGGATCACCAGGCCTTCATTATTATTTCAAAGTTTGTTGGATTCGAATCGTCTAGGAAAATTGTTTTTGGGGTCGAATCAAGAGACGTGCGTCAAAACTTTCCTTTTTCTATACGAGCGCCCAAGGAATTCGAAGCAGAGACATCGTCTCGTGAAAATGCATCATTGATGAAGTCCGGATGTACGGTGCGAGATACTTGGGACACTCGTTCCACATATATAGGCAATCACGAACAATCTCGTACGGCAATTCATCAGAATTAATCCAATGTTGATATACTTGCCCTTCCTTCATTCTTTTGCTTGAGTTTATATTGTACGAGACATCGTTCCACTTGCATAGAAAAGAGAGAAAAAAGAGAGAGAGAGAGAGAGAATGTTGGGCTGCATGTTTCATGTCGACGAATCAATGTTTTTGCATAATTTAAACCTAATGCAGACCTCTTGGCAAAAACCTTCGCATCTTTTCTATATAGATACTTGGTTCGTCCTCTCTTTGCCTCGCTAACTCCCAAGTTTAATGTCCGTCTTTTATTGCAGTATACTATTCTTCTTCTTCTTCTTCTTCGTGTACTATCCTTAATGTTGGACGTGATAAGCCTTTTCCGCGTGGAAGTATTTTTTTTTTACTCTCATGTACATCACGCGATCCTTTAGTAAATTAGTAAAGTTCTATGTATATTTTTTTCGACTATAAAAATAATTTATTTTCCATAATATAACATTGAAAAATTGCTCACAAATTCCCTTTAATTAATTTACTATTATTAATTTTTAATGAAAAGATGAGAAATAAAGATCAATTAGCCGCTTGTTATTTGCAGACGACATTAAAAATTTATAAAATCATCATCAGGTTTAATCTATTAATGTCAAAAAATGCAATGTAATATTCTTTTTTTTTGACACAAATCTATTTTGTACAACTATACTGGAAGTAGCGATCAATTGAGAAGGGTTACCAGAATGAATGAGCTGGGGGTCACTTTTTCCTCTAATCTAAGGTTTGATATACCCATATTGCTAACGCTGTTAATGCGACACTCAAAGTAATTGTCTCAATCCAACGAAATGCTTATATGTCATTTTAAAAATTTAATAATATTAAAATCATTGTATTTTGCTTTAGCTAGATCCAAATTAGACTTTACACGGTGCGCCAGAAGGAGGTTTAAATAAAAATGAATTGGCACTTAAAAATTCTTTTTGATTATGGTTCTAAGATGAATAAAAAAACTTTTCTCAATAGGTTTTAAAATCAGCTTACGTGCCCAATTTAAAACAAATTGAGTTTTAAATATTTAAAAATAGTATTTTATGAGGAACCAGAATTTATTTAATGTATACTTATATAGGTATGCGTATAGATAATAGATGTTTTAGATTTGGGTTCATATAAATTTATTAACAATGAAGTTATTTTCTTGTTTCGTTTTTATATTTATGCATTAAGAGTGTTGAACGGTATCAGAAATTCTTTGGCACGAAGAGACCTTTAATTATCGCTCTGAACGTGAAATAGTATTGATTTTAAAATACTTTTTTTCTCGAAACACGAACACTTTTAACAAAATCAGCCAAAATCTTCATCTTAAAAATTTCCTAAATCCAAAAGACTGTACGAATCCATAGAAAAACATGGTTGCAAAACAAAAAGTAGAAAAGTAATCTAATAACAGCTGCGACTTTGTGCGCCCTACATGCTGCTGCCATCTGACGGCGGCAGGAGGTAATGAACCTGTCATTATATTACTTTTCGTTTTGCAATCGTGTTTTTGGTATGGATTCGCATAATCTTTCGGATTTAGGAAATTTATATAAGATAACGATCTCTAGCTGCTTTTGTAAAAAGTGTCTGTCTTTCGAGAAGAAAGTATTTTAAAATCAATGTTTATCATTTTCACGTTTAGTGCCGTTTTTATAGAGCTATAATTAAAGGTATCTTCTTGCCAAAAAAATTCAGAGACCATTCGACTCTCTTAAATAAATTTTGTCACTCTTAAAATCGTTCTTTTAACATTAAAATTTAATTTTTTAAAATCGGACACAAACACTACAGCAATATAATTATTTATATGTAAAATTGAAAATAAGTAATTATTTTATCATTTATTACAGTATTTATTAGATTAAATAAATTCTGATTCTCCATAAAACACTGTTTTTATATAAAAACTCAATTTTATTTAAATCGGGCACGTAAAACTTCTGGCGCACCGTATTTACAATAACAATATCCTTACCAGGATTACTAATTGATGAAACTAGAGCGCGTTCAAAATAAATTTCTCCGTTTCGTCGCTAGGCAAATTAATGTGTATTACGACATATTTACTCCTGATTATACACAGATCTAAGAAAATCACCGAATTGATTCGAAATGAAATTTACGAAGCTGAAGTACGCAACGTTTATATAAACGATTTTTAAAGAAATAATTTTTTAAAATGAAAAATTCTATAATTTTTTGTCTAAAAAATATTTCTTGTATTTTTTATTAATCAACAAATTATAAAAAAATAATTTTTAGGTAAAAAATTATAGAATTTTTTATTTTAAAAAATTATTTCTTTAAAAATCGTTTATATAAACGTTGCGTACTTCAGCTTCGTTGAAATTTCAGGACTTAAAATATAACAATTTTGTATTTAAAAAAACACTCTGCGATCGGAAAAAATGGTATATATTTAAAATATCGTAATTAAATAACGTTGATTAAAGAAATGAATGGATCTAAGACAAAACAAATAGTAAAATTATAAAGACTTAAATAGTGTCTGGTATCAACTGGATCTGAGTGCTGTTGGCGTCGACTTAAAAAAATCCCTCATCTACAGCTCCACGACATTATCGAAACCACAAATTAAATTCGTCACTGTATTATTTAATAATTTAGAATATTTAATAAATCAATTTAATATAAAATAGTATTAGCCGAAATTTAAACTTGAAAAAAGGAACATTGAAAAGAATTTGAAAAATCTAGATATACCTGTCGGCATCACGTAAAGATGTGGCTACTCCGATTATCTATCAACCCAATTGGTTTAAAACGAGAACAAAACAAAATTTATTATTTTCTTAATCGACACCACATTCAGGAAACCCTTCCCCACAATTAACCAGCAGCACCCATAAGTCCCCTTGTCGCCTTTCCCCTTCCAAAGTATTACGATTTCACACAAAATATATTAAGATTATCAAACCAACTTATAAAGTACCAAGAATTAAAATAGCGCGAATATTCAGAGACCTTCGATTTCTTTAAGAATAAGGATTAAAATTTACTTTTGAAATGGAAAGAATTGATTTTGACACGGTGTTCTTGAACGAGTCGGAGGTTCCGACAAATTTGACACCACTAAGATCTTTTTCTTAATGGCATTAGATTTGATAATAAATTTGGATTAAAATATCCTATTGGCTTAAATGCCGAATAATGAAATCGATTGATTCAGAAAGAATATTTTGTTAAATTACATCAAAAATTTATATCCGGATAGAAACATAGTTAATATTTAAAAATCAAAATAAATTATATAATTAAATTACTAAATAGTTTATACAAGCATAATAAGTGGATTTTGAATTAAAATAATGATAATAATAATAATAATAATAATAATAATAATAATAATAATAATAATAATAATAATAATAATAAGCGATTGATGTGTATGTATAAAGATTTAGTTATTATAATGAGCGATAAAGGGATGTACGAGTATTTTAATTAATATAGCAAAGCATAGATATAACGATAAATGACTGGAGGTTGCAGAGGGTTTCTAGCAGATCCATCGATAAGCCGCGATCTGAACACGATGTCGACGAGTCGAGTTAATTAAACGTTAATTACATCCATTTTCCGGCGAACCAACCGACACTAACGAAATTGGCTGCTACCCCCGTATAGCAAACCGATACTCTTCCGTCTTCGTTATTTTCGATGCCCGTCAGTCGACTCCACCAACTCCCTTCCTCCCACGCCTCACGCTATTTTAGTTCAATAACTCCTTTTTTCATTATTATTTCATCTTTTTTTTATTTTTTTTTTTTTTGTATATATATATGGTTCCGCGATGAAAACCTACATGTCTGACAAGAAAAATGGTATTTTCTACTGCCTCCGACAGCTAAATTAACTACTTTTAGAAGCAGCAATGACAATGACAATCTTCTCTCAACTTTGCGAGCGATCAGCTTTATCTGCGTTTATATATATATATATTTTTTTTTTCAAGGACCTTTTTCAATCTACTATACATATATATATATATACATCTGTGTATGTGTTCACACATATGATTTGTGGAAAAAAAAATTGAAAACTTTTTATCGGAAAAAAATAACAAAATTGATTTAAAAATAAAGATGATTTTATATTTAATATGTAATTATCTATTTCTCCAAGTCATTTTGGGGAAATTGATTGAAAATGACTTGGAGAAATTGATAATTTCATATTAAATATAATTAATATCACCGAGTGATAAATTCATCACAAACTATATAAACATTATTTTAATTTGGAAATTTCGAAAATTATTTAGGGGACGTGTATGATTATGTTCTAAAAATCATAAGTTTAGAATTTTCATTTTATGGAATTTCATTTGTCACAATTATTTTTGAGCCGAATTTTTATTTATTCGAATTTGTATTTTGCAGAATTTTCATCAAAACGATTTTCTATATTACAGAATTTTTATATAACCGAAAATTCACTTTACAGAATTTTTATTTCTTTGAATTTTTATTTGTCAGAATTTTTATTTGCTCGAATTTTCATTTAACATAATAGGAATTTTAAGGTTATGTGGAAACCTCCCACGTGACCTAGTATGGGAAAATGTGTTTTGGTAGTATACGTTTCACTCTAAAATGAGAAAAAAGATTTTTGTCTAAAATTTTGAAGGATGATAGATTAGGGTACAAAGAATCTCGCTGTTCTCCAAAAAATGCATAATTTTGAGTAAAATTATTAAAAAATGAAGTTTAAAAAGTGGCATTTATAAACGAAAATGAAAACAAAGATGGCGGCACATACATTTTTATTATTTTTGCGTTAAGTTATGGTAAATGAGTAGAACAGCGAGATTCCTTGTACCAAACAAAATCATTTCTCCAAAATTTTAACCCAAAATCATTTTTTTATTTCAGAGTAAGTTTCAAACCACAAAAAAACGTCCTTTGCCCACATACACTTTAAAGAATTTTTATTGGGTAGAATTTCATTGCATAGAATTTTCATTTTGTTCTTTCAGATGAATTTTCATTTGTTCGAAATATTATTTGATATAATTTCCATAGAAATGAGCCAAAAATTCTGAACGTTCAAATGAAGGAAATATTTTTTTCAATTTATAAATTTTTAAAAATTATAATGACAATGTAAAATAAAACAGTAAATTAAACAATTATTAAATTAATAACATCTTTTTAGGTATTTAAAACAATCTTTTTTAATAAAATTCGTACTTGAAGAAGTTGCAAAAAAACTTTCGTTCATTTGAACGTTCAAAACATATGCCTCATCCATACACAGAAAAAACCTGATCTCAAATTGAGTACAAAATTTATACTCGATTTGATACGCATCAAAAATGAAACTGGTTGTCTCATTTCGAGTTCTAAGGTAAAAGTATCAAAATGAAACAGGTAAGTTTCATTTTGAGAAGAAGAAAAATGGAAAAATATTGTGAAATAAAGAATAATTTTGCACAAAAACATGAAATATAATAATTACAAAGAAGTAAATAACACGCTAGACTTAATATATTTGATTAAAAATTGGTTGTAATCGCGTAATAAAATAATAAAGGAAATATGTTTTTAGGTTAGAAAAATGAAAACATGTGTTTTGACAATAGGAACGGTACTACCAACTTAAATAATAGCGGTAAATTTAAAAACTTATGAAATTAATTATTATCTACGTAAATAATAATAAATTATTTTTATTTAAAAACTTCTAAATATTCGTACTGGTCAAAATAATCTTTCTGGTGTTGTTGAAATATTAGAAAAATTAATTGAAATACAAAATTACTCTGCTTTTGATGCCAACTTAGAAATCTGAAATTCCAGCCAGTATCATTTTGAATAACATAAAGTTTGTCCCATACTCATTTCGATACCCAAAAGAAAATGAGTTGCAACAAAAATGAATCCAAGTTTTTTCTGTGTATAAACGATTTTTCATACTACAGAATTTTTACTTAACCGAAAAATTATTTAACAAAATTTCTAATTGATACAATTTTTATTTGTCCGAAATTGCAAATAACACCGAACAAACAATCGACGGAAAGATTTCAGAGCGATTTTTAAAATCAACCAATCACAATTTTATGGCTAATTTTTGAGTGGTTAATTTAAAAATCGACGAAGCTGAAGTACGCAACGTTTATGATAAACGATTTTTAAAGAAATAATTTTTAAAAATGAAAAATTCTATAATTTTTTGCCTAAAAAATATTTTTTTATAATTTGTTGATTAATGAAAACTACAAGAAATATTTTTTAGGCAAAAAATTATAGAATTTTTCATTTTAAAAAATTATTTCTTTAAAAATCGTTTATCATAATCGTTGCGTACTTCAGCTACGTCAAAATCGCGCCAAAATCGATTGTTTGTTCGGTTATTTGCAATTTCGGACAAATGAAAATTCTGTTAAACGATTTTTCGGTTAAGTAACAATTCTGTAGTATGAAATGTCGGTTATATGGAAATTATATGAAATAATAATTCGAACAAATGAAAATTCATCTAAAAGAATAAAATGAAAATTCTTTGCAATGAAATTCTACCCAATAAAAATTCTTTAAAATGCCTATTATGTTAAATAAAAATTTGAGCAAATAGAAATTCTGTGAAGTGAATTTTCGATTATATAAAAACTCTGTAATAAAGAAAATAGCGGTTTGATGAAAATTCTGCAAAATACAAATTCAAACAAATAAAAATTCGGCTCAAAAATAATTGTGAAAAATGAAATTCCAAAAAATGAAAATTCTAACTAATGATTTTTAGAACATAATCATGCATCCCCAATAATTTTAGATTTCAAAAAATACTAGAAAAAAAAATTGACACCCTTTAGCAACATTAATTTCGATGAGTTGAAATTTCACCGATCCCTCCTCTTAATTGGTAAAATTTAATAAACTTTTTTTGGAAGTCGAAAATTTTTATAAAATCGAAAATTAATTATAATTTTACAAAAAATAAAACAAATTTAACTTTTTAAGTTACAATTTAAATCAATCGATCGCTTACAATTTAAATATATATAATATTAGGATTATTCTATAGCAAAATTAAATATAAAATACTGGTTGAGGACACTTAGAAATATATAACCTATATATATAAGAGTAAACAATAGATATTTTTTAAAAAAAGGAGAAAAAAATGAAATTGGAAAAATGATGAATAGCCCAGAGGAAATCGAACGAGAAAAATTTATCATTTTCTCATTTATCACAATCATATTTTATCAAATATGTTATTAGAGAAAACTATCAAACGATGAAATGATGATTGATGAATTAAATGACTGGGTACTTCGAAATATCCGACAACAAAACGACTAATTTTTTTTTTAAAAAATTATTATACTATTTAGGATAAATTGTCAAATCTTCAATTTTTTCCCTCAATTAAAAAAAAAATTGTTCTCAAAGTTGTTTAATATATTAATATTGAACCAATGAAATATTTTGACATTTCTAAACAAAAAAAAACTTAAATGATAACGATAAAAATATAGCAATCATTTTTTTTTTCTTAAATGATGGAATAAAATGTTCTTCAATATCAGTTACGATGGCTTATTAACGCTCTTTCAATATATTGATAAAATAAATTTTTGCAAATAAAAAAAATTTTTTTGGCCCAAAAAAATGAAAAATAAATTTTTCTTTTTGAAAGGCATAATTATTTTTTTAAAAAAAGAGATGAGAGGTTTTTTTCCTATAGAGACGTGTAAATAAAAAAAAAATTTGCCCACAATATTTTAATCCTTGAAATTTAACATTTTCTTTTTACTCACTAGTGCAATTTTTTTGTGGTACTTGTTAATTCGCAGCGCTCTTGTGAGTCGATTTTTCATTGAATAACAAAATTTTTTTTTTTTTAAATTACAATCTCGCAATAAAATAACAGACTATATGCGCATAAAAGAAATGAAAGGATTTCATTTGAAGAATATATACATATATATATACATATATGTAACATTTATCCTTTCGGGCGATTTGAATGTGATCGGTTATGAATATTTTTTTTTCTCGAAGTATAGTAAAATAAATAGAGATAGGGCAATTATTTTTTAATCCCTTTACACCGCAGGGAAACGATCTGGCGAGCGCCAAACCAAAACCACAAATCGTTGTCCCAATGGTAATCGGTGTGAGCGCGCGCAAAAGCGCCAAACGAACCGAAAAGAAGAGAGAGAGAAAGATAGAGAATTGTGAGAGAAAAGGATCAACATGACAATGAAAAGAGAAATGGGAGAAAAAATAAGAGAGAGAAAAAAAAATTTGACATAAAAATACAAAATGTACCTATTTCATTTTTTAAAAAAATATATACAGTATAGGAACAATGAAATAAACTACTTTTCCTTTCATTATATATATAAAACAAGTATAAAAATTATCTTCAACTGCAAATGAAATTTAATTAAAAAATACGAGTTTTGAGGGAAAATTTTTGTAAATATTGAAAAAAATTTCCAATTCTCAAAGGCCTATATCAATGTTCATTAAAATCAACACACCAATCGACGTATAAATAGTTTCTGCGGTTCGATATATGTATATATATCTATATTATAAAAGATATCGCTGTAGGTGTTTCAACAGAACATAACCTTAAAATTAGGTCAGGGTCATAGATTAAAATGCGAACATAACCTAAAAATTAGGTAAAAGATCATCCGTCAAAATGCGAATATAACCTCAAACTTAGACCAAGCTCATAACATAACTTGATTTAGTTAAATCTTTTGTTATTTTAGTGAAACCTTTCGCTGTTTCAAGTAAATCTTTTTTTTTATGAAGCGTGAATGTAACATAGATAAAAAATGAAGGGGATAATAAAAATTATTAATCAATATTGAAGGCCAAATGTCAAAAACATGGATTAAAACAAACATAACCTCAAAAATTAAGGTCATATGTTAAAAATATATGTTAAAGACGAAAACATAAACTTAAAGTTCAAGGTCATGGGTCGAAAACGTAGATTAAAACAAAACATAACCTCAGAAATCAAAGTCATATGTCAAAAATATAGGTTAAAGACTAACATAACCTTAAATTTTAAAGTCATATATGTTAAAAATGAACATAACATATCCCCCTCTTCTTTATCCTTATCTTACCTAAATGTAGAGGTTATGGTATACTAATAAGAAGGAGAAGGTTATGTATATGATTTTGAGGTTATATCGCCTTTTTATCTAAGACTTTTAATTTAAAACTTTATGGTTATGTTCGCCTTTTGACGTAAATTTTGAGGTTATAGTACAATAATGAAAAAGAAAAAGATTAGATATATTTTTAGAAGTGAATTTAAATTTTATTTAATTCGTTAAATTAATTTCATTTTTAAAAACTAGTTGAATAGAATTTATGGAGTAAACAATATTTCAAAAAAATTTATTTCAGTAAACTAAAAAAAAAAAACAAAACCCAAAAACTGACAAAAATATGACGAAGCTGAAGTACGTAACGTTTATATAAACGATTTTTAAAGAAATAATTTTTTAAAATGAAAAATTCTATAATTTTTTGCCTAAAAAATATTTCTTGTAGTTTTCATTAATCAACAAATTATAAAAAAATAATTTTTAGGCAAAAAATTATAGAATTTTTTATTTTAAAAAATTATTTCTTTAAAAATCGTTTATATAAACGTTGCGTACTTCAGCTTCGTAAAATATGAGGGAATAATTTGAAAATAAAAAGAAAGAAAAACATTTGTGACGTGATCTGAAAAAAGGACTTTAGAAGCGAAAAAAATTATAGGTTACGTTTTGAAATTTTAAAGTGAAAATACACAAAGACGTTCAACTCGTAATGTAAACTAATGACATTTTTTAAGTCTTCATTACATTCAAAAAATTCAGAGCATGAAAGAAAAAATTTCCCTTCTACAATTTTTAACTAATTTACATAAATATAAAAATATAAATTCTCGTCATAAATTTATATTAACAAGTTTCTAACAGACGTTATTTTTAAAAGAGGTTAAAAAGTAAATTAGGTTTGTATATAGACAAAAAGAAGATATGCAACTTTTTTAGGAAAGTAATTTTTTTTTTTTTTTTGGAAAAGCCACGTCAAGAGTTTCATATAACAAGAGGCACAAAAGGAATATGAGGCAAAGATGATGGAAACAGAGGAAGTAGGGAAGAGGACATGCTACAAAAGTGGTGTGAGGTGGAAGTGTGTTGAGATTCAAGCTCACAAAATGAATATATCAATCTACAACCCAATGTATATGTATATTTATGCTTCCATAGAGAAAATGCAATGAAAGTTTGAAATATTTTTGAAATTCCAGAGCTTCCGATTTACATGAACCTTATACGGCAACGACGACGACGACGACATCAACGAATTAAGGCGACGCGACGCCCCAAATTTTGAAACGCTCGTCGTCGACAAGTTGTGAAAATGCGCACGATAGTTAGGAGAACAAGAATATACATATATATATCGAGTAGTTTTTTACGATAACATGGTTAGGTGCGCTCGTTTATGGGCTAAGTAAATCACTTGGCTTAATTATCCATTTGTCGTTTTTTCGCTTCGACCAAAATTCCCAGTGGATATAAAGGCGTTTCTATGTGCATGTGTGTGTGTGTGTGTGTGTGTGTGTGCCTGTATAGTCACGATTCCCGCAACCAGTCCACAAGGAGTACGTTTTAATAGTTTCGGACAAACAAATAACAAAAAATTTTTTTTAATAATTATAATAATAAAATTATAAATATAATATAATATAATTATAATAATAAAATTATAAATATAATATAATTATAATAATAATATATCTCTGTATATTATAAAAAGATTTCGCTGCTGTTTCCAGCGTGGGTCAAGAGTGCCAAAACTATTTTTTTGACAAAATTAGGTTAGGTTACGTTACGTTAGAGAAGGTTAGGTTAGGTTAGGTTAGGTTAGGTTAGGTTAGGTTAGGTTAGGTTAGGTTAGGGAAGGTTTGGTTTGGTTAGGTTAGGTTAGTGAAGGTTTGGTAAGGTTAGATTGGGTTAGGTTAGTGAAGGTTATGTTAGGTTTGGTTAGGGAATGTTAGTGAAGGTTTGGTTAGGTTGGGTTAGGTTAGTGAAGGTTATGTTAGGTTAGGGAATGTTAGTAAAGGTTTGGTTAGGTTAGGTTAGGTTAGGTTAGTGAAGGTTAGGTTAGGGAATGTTAGTGAAGGTTTGGTAAGTTTAGGTTGGGTTAAGTTAGTGAAGGTTAGGTTAGGTTAGGGAATGTTAGTGAAGGTTTGGTTAGGTTGGGTTAGGTTAGGTTAGTGAAGGTTTGGTAAGGTTTGGTTGGGTTAGGTTAATGAAGGTTATGTTAGGTTAGGTTAGGGAATGTTAGTGAAGGTTTGGTTAGGTTGGGTTAGGTTAGTGAAGGTTATGTTAGGTTAGGGAATGTTAGTAAAGGTTTGGTTAGGTTGGGTTAGGTTAGGTTAGTGAAGGTTAGGTTAGGGAATGTTAGTGAAGGTTTGGTAAGTTTAGGTTGGGTTAAGTTAGTGAAGGTTAGATTAGGTTAGGTTAGGTTAGGGAATGTTAGTGAAGGTTTGGTTAGGTTGGGTTAGGTTAGGTTAGTGAAGGTTTGGTAAGGTTTGGTTGGGTTAGGTTAATGAAGGTTATGTTAGGTTAGGTTAGGGAATGTTAGTGAAGGTTTGGTTAGGTTGGGTTAGGTTAGGTTAGTGAAGGTTAGTGAAGGTTTGGTAAGGTTAGATTGGGTTAGGTTAGTGAAGGTTATGTTAGGTTAGGTTAGGGAATGTTAGTGAAGGTTTGGTTAGGTTAGGTTAGGTTCGTGAAGGTTAGGTTAGGGAATGTTAGTGAAGGTTTGGTTAAGTTGGGTTAGGTTAGTGAAGGTTATGTTAGGTTAGGGAATGTTAGTAAAGGTTTGGTTAGGTTGGGTTAGGTTAGGTTAGTGAAGGTTAGGTTAGGGAATGTTAGTGAAGGTTTGGTAAGGTTAGGTTGGGTTAAGTTAGCGAAGGTTAGATTAGGTTAGGTTAGGTTAGGTTAGGTTAGGTTAGGTTAGGTTAGGTTAGGTTAGCTTAGGGAATGTTAGTGAAGGTTTGGTTAGGTTGGGTTAGGTTAGTGAAGGTTTGGTAAGGTTTGGTTGGGTTAGGTTAATGAAGATTATGTTAGGTTAGGTTAGGGAATGTTAGTGAAGGTTTGGTTAGGTTGGGTTAGGTTAGGTTAGTGAAGGTTAGGTCAGGGAATGTTAGTGAAGGTTTGGTAAGGTTAGGTTGGGTTAGGTTAGTGAAGGTTAGGTTAGGTTAGGTTAGGTTAGGTTAGGTTAGGTTAGGGAATGTTAGTGAAGGTTTGGTTAAGTTAGGTTGGGTTAGGTTAGGTTAGTGAAGGTTAGGTTATGTTAGGTTAGGTTAGGGGAATTTGAAGTTGTTTGTCGGGCATAACCTCAAACCCAAACGAATTTTGAGGTTATGTTTGACATATGACCTTGAATTTTGAGGTTATGTTTGAACTAAGACCATGAATTCTGGAAACCTATGCCCTAGAATTTTGAGATTATGTTTGATCTATGACCTTGAATCTTGGAGACCTAGGACCTTGATTTTTGAGGTTATGTCCATTTTAATCTATGTTTTTGTCGTTTGGCCTTAAGTATTGATATTAAATTATATATATTTTTGACATAGTTAGTACAATCCTGCTGACAGCAATGGGTCATTCCACGTCAAGAGGTCGCTGGGTTTGAGGTTAAAATCAAAACTAAAATACTAATATGGGTAAAGTGAGTTCCTGCGTAGCATTCAAATTCTCCTATGGCAATTCATTCTATATATATATATATATATATATATATATAATGATTATAATAATAATAATAGTTTAATAATAAAAAATATATATTATAAATAACAATGATAGGAAAAAAATAATAAAATAAAATATAATTGTCGTGACTTTGTATATGAAATATATTAAATGCTTGACGAAAAATTGTAACTAAAACCAACATGTACAGCGGAACGCGAAACATATATATAAACTATATACACTGGAATTTGTTCGGCGAAATTGTTTTTATTATACCCACGCCACATATCCGTGCAGCTGCTGCTACAAAGCATATGGACTTTCTGCGAAACAACTGATTCGTTGACGAAAAAATAGATTCTAATTTCTACGAGTTATTTTCCAACCCTTTTGTCAGACGTCCCTCTTTTGTCTTTAGTCAATTTCACGTCCATTTATTCTTTACTTTTTTTTATATCGCACTAATTATTATTATTGTCATTGCTATTATTATTATTATTATATTATTATACACTAACCAAAAAAAAATTTAATTTAATTTAAATAATCGAGTATAAAAAATTTACTTTTTTTATAGTTAAAATTTTATATAAATAATTAAATATTACTCTGAACAATTTATAATCAATCCAATTAATTAAAAATGTTAATCAAGGTAAAACTATCATAAACATGACCTAAAATTTGTTTAGAGCAAAGGTCCCTTTAACCATGGAGCTTCAAATATAAATTTTGTATATTTGTTACATCAGTTTTTATTTCTCATGAGATAAAAATTTTAGTAAGCTGTATTCTCAAAATTGAGCGTTAAAATTATATGGTAAGTATTTGTAAGTGATTATTGAATGTCAAAATATTAAAGATTATAAAAATTCAAAACCTAAGTTCCTGTAAAAATAGTAAATCTTAGTTTAGAGTATTTTCGATCTAATGAAAACTTAAACCAGTGCGGTTTATATGTAGTAAGATCTTGTTACACAAAAAAAAAAAACCCTAAACACAAAATAATTTGCATTCAGACTCATTTTAAAGTGCAACAAAAATGAATCAGTAAGATGGTTCTATCTGATTAATTTTTGTTGCACTTCAAATTGAGTCTGATTGAACTCATTTTAAGTTCAGATGTTTTCTGTATACAAACAACTGATTAAGTTTTCATTAGATCGAAAATATTCAAAAGCTGATTTTAATTTAACATAATTAAAAATAATAATGATTATTTTATCACTCGGTTGTATTTAATAATGAAGATGAATATATCGAAACTATCTCTAAACATAAACGAAAATTTGTTTGCAACGCACAGAAAAAACGTTGGATAAATTTTGTTGCGTGTAATTTATTAACCAATGCTAATTCACATAAACGGAATAGCTCCCTCAATTAGGATAAAATTTGTTCCAATTAATTTTTATATCGATTTTGGGGTAAAAATTATACTTTTTTTTAGTGTCAGCATGGTCCCTTTCAACGTTAAGCAAAAAACATGTTCGCAAAAAAAAAGAAGAAATTTCCAGTGACAACTACAAATATTAGACGCAGAAAGTTCTTTTGAGGTAGATATATATATAGTTGAAAAAGAGAGTGTTTTAAAGAAAGTTTAGGGTCTCTGACAATTTTGACGTGAAATGTACACGCGCCAGTGGCATCCTGTTTAGATAAAAGCAAAGGGCTTATTCTCTAGGAAGAGAGTTTTTCGATTCCAGCCTGAGGCCAAAAAGAGGGTAAGAGAGAGAGAGAGAGAGAGAGCGACCTACGGCAGCTCGAGGCGAAAAATGCATCATCTCTTGAACGAGTGCGGGGCGTCGTCGATCGTGGGGTTGTCGCGTAAACGCAGAGAGGGTGGGAAAAAAAAAGAAATCCGTGCAAAGGGTGACTGAAAAATCAATTTGTCCTAACGTGACATTCTTTGAGATCACTTAGAGAAGATTCCGCGAGGCAGAAGAGACACCCCTACCATTTTTTTTCTTCTTTCTTAATGGGCTTTATAAGGGCGAAACTGACTCTTTGCTTGGTTCATATATAGAACATGCAGCATCTAATGTCTTTGTCATGTTGACTGTCGACAAATCGCCCTTTCAAGAGGTCACCAAGATCCACTTCTAAGGGTAAATTTCTCTCTCTCATTCCTTAGCTTTCATCTTCAATCACCATTTTTTTTTTCAAACTGTTAGTTAAACTTTTCGCGTCAATGGTTCTAGAATATATATAGTCTATGATGACGTCACAATAGAGAGACAATAGAGCCATAATGTAACTGTTAGTAACTCGATCCAATAACGAGACACATATACGTGATGCTCTTTTGGTGATCAAGTTTTTCGGCAATAAAGAATAGACAAAAAAAAAAAACAAAAGAATAATCGCCTGCATAGCTAGGCGTTCGCACCCAACCCGAACCGAGAGTCACTTTGGTAAACGAACCAGAAAACAGCACCGAAGAATTATGGGTTTTAGTTTCTGGTATAAAGTAGCGTAATCGTCGAGGGTGCTTGGATAATTGAAGGGTTGGAGGAGACACTGAAGAAATGCCTCGCATTTACTATTCTCCCCACCCCTATATATATATATGTACACGCGGCTCAACAG
The DNA here is from genome assembly GCF_019393585.1 of Leptopilina boulardi. NCBI lineage: Eukaryota > Metazoa > Arthropoda > Insecta > Hymenoptera > Figitidae > Leptopilina > Leptopilina boulardi. Next base: position 1,665,072 of record NW_026137813.1, read on the forward strand.
TTTTTCATTGCGGCAAAATCTATGCTTATATATATACAAAGGAACACTGCGAGAAACCACGTTCGGAAATTGAAGATAGACGCTTCTACTATTTGCACGCACACCCTATTATTTAGAAAATGAAAAACTCGACAAACGTCTTTATTTTTTATATATTATTCATTTTAGAAATATATATGATAGGGTAAGTTCGGACATTGGTATTATTTTTAAAATTAAAAGAACTAGTGCAGAAGCAAAGTGCATAAAGTTCCGATTTGTCAGTAATTTTTTAAAAGAAATTTTAATTTTCGAATTCGAACATCTGGTGTTCCTCAAGGATCTAATGTGGGTCCTGTTTTCAATTTATATAAATGATTTGTCAATGTTCTTAGGCTGCCTGCATCTTCTTGATGCATTAGATGATGTTAAACTACATATATATAGGGTAGCATCGATTGAAGTGATCCACTAGCTATTTTTGTTTTCACAATTCACATATCTGTCAACTGAATTTTTTTCTTATAATTATTGACAGGAGCTGAGTTTTCAGTAAACATTCATGTGTGCAAACGCACATTTGTGTTCTCTAACAATTAGCGCTAAAAAATAGATACTTTTTTCTTTTTTTCCTTAAAAAAGATATCGTTATTTGCTCAAGTTATTCATTGAATTTAATCAGGTAAGTAGCCTTTTTTATATTAATAGACCTAACCTTAAAAAGTGTAAAAAGATTTTAGTATATTGTCGCGTGATATTCTCGCCACGTTATTTCGCCTAAAATTATGCTTGTGGACAGAAGTGGGCTACTGATCTCTGTAAAACGAGAGGTATTACATTAATACCAAATTTAGGTACTAAATTGCCTTTTGGTTCTATTTTAATGTCTAAAATCGGTACTATTTTAGTACCTTCTTTTTACAGTGATGCCACCAAAGAAAGATAAATGGACTGTCAATGAGTCCATCAACTTCGATAAATTGCTTGGTGCTGTAAAATAACTAAAAATCAAGAAAATTTTGGAACGCGTTGCTTCTGTTACTGCCGGTATAAGGCGATCAAATTTTCAACGGCCATTTATTGGAAAACGTTAGGTAATCCCTTTCTCTACAAATAGACGCAAAACTTTTTCCAAATTATAATTTTTTTAACATTCTATTAGTCTAAAATCCAAAGTATGGTCCACTTCTGTCGGTACTACTCTACCTATATTTCCAACTTGAACTCTTGTTTATCGCTTCAAGAGAACTTGAACATTATTAAAAAATGGTATTCTGATAATAAATTTAAATCTAAATGCCAGTAAGTGTAAGGTTTTATCTTTTACCAGAAGTTCCTCAATTTTGGAATACCAGTACAAAATTAATGATATTGTGCTTGAGAGGATTTTTGAATTAAAGACCTAGAAGTCACATTCATACCTAATTTATATTTTAAAGATCATATAGTGAAATTGTTAACGTTGCTACTAAGACTTTGAGATTCTTAATTAGATCATGCAGACAATTCAAAAATAGGTCAACCTTAATTGTACTCTTCCAAACATTGGTTCTAACTATGGGATCATTTAACCTATCATTATATATTACTTTAAAACTTGTTGTTTAAAAACTTTTCCAAAATTGCCATCCACGTATATCAATTATGATCAAACTTTTAAATCATACAGATGAATTTAGTTTTAAAATTTATTTTAAGTTTACTTCATATATGAAATTAAATGAATTAAGTAGATATAAGTGAAACTTTGTATGTAGCTAATATTAATATTGAAGTTTAATATTAATTTCTAAAATAACAATTATTAATATAGTTCATTATTGCATTGATTATACCAATTAAATTTACGTATATTAAAATGTATGAAAACTTTTAACTATATATACATACATGATGTAAATAATTTTAAAAAAGTTGCTGAAAAATGATTATTATTACAGGAATTTCATTACAATTAGATTTTTCTTAGATTAGAAATGATGTTTTAAATAAATTTTTAAATTAAAACATTTTAGGCTAATTATCTATAATTTAATAAGGACCATTATTATTTTTTAAGATATTTTAAATCAAAAAATTTTTAAATTAACTTGAAAATCATGTAAAATTAATGTTACTTTTTGAGGTTACATTGTACCACTTGTAAAATTATAATTGACTTTTTTTTTAATTTCCTGACACAAAAATAAGTTATTTATGTATAAAATCGAAGCACAGAATTTTTTTTTACTTAATAGGAATTGAATTTTCATATAATAATTATTTTTAATGTTGTTTTTATATATACAAAAACTAGGTGCGGATTTTTTTGATCAAGCAAAAATTACTTTAATAACTCAATATAGAACATATGTCGTGTGTTTAAAAGCACTTTTCTGCGTTATTTATGGATTAATATATCATTTTTATAGAAGTATAACATTTATCTTCATGCCAATCTATATACAATATAATTCAATTTCATAATGAAACTTAAATTTTCATTCTTTAGTATTTATATATATATGAAATAATGCCTAATTATACGTTTTAGAAACATTAATAATGTAGGAATCAGGAAATTTAATAAGCGTATACGCCCCAACAAAATGAGAAATTATCTCTTCTAATAGTGAGTATTCACCAACATTCATTATAGATTAAATTATATATTCGTCATTATATTCGAACACGTATATAAAAAAAGATATAAAAATCGATCCCTTTAAACCCATTAAATATACTTATTATATTATAATTTAATTTATTTTATAAACCAACGCCTATATGGTTTATCAATTTTTTTTTGAATTATGCAAATTTTTAAAAATTTATTTTTATTATAATTATTTTAAAAGCAACACGTATTATCCTATACACACGAACTTCTGTTTCTCTATACAATACATGTACATATTATATTAGCAGGCTTGTAATTTAGGTTAATGAAAATTTTAAAAACCTTTTTTTGTTTTTCATTTTGTAACAAAATCATTAAAAATTTTAACAATTATTATAACTGTCTAGAATAATATTATATAATATACATATGCACGGAAAGAAAATAATAATTTCAAAAAAGTATTTTACAATAGGGAAAAACAAAATTTTTTTTTAAGGAATATTTAAAAAAAATTTAAACTTATAAAAATCTATTATTTTCTAAAATATTAGTATAAAATTTTTTTAACCCTAAAGTACTATAGAATAATTTGATAATTATTTTCATCAGTGTAATACCTATATCACAAGTAAATTATGAGATTATAAAAAGCTTTTTGCAGATTAAATTAACACCATATAAAAGATTAAAATAATTCGTTTTTTGGATTAAATTTTTTTTTCAATTTCAGTAAAAATAAAGTTCACTTTTTTTAAAAGTTTGTAATTTTAATCTTTCGATGGATTATTTTAATCTTTGTTGGATTGAAGCATTGCATTTTATTTTAATTCACTTTTCTATTAAAATAATGTCCCAGCACAATTTACTCAAGTTATAAAAAATTTAAAAAAAAATTTCTATGAAAACTAAAAATAAATATTTCAATTATAAATTATTATTTCTCAATTTGACTTTTTATTGGTGATGAATATTCAATAATTCAGTTTATATATAATTATAGTATAAATTTGTTTTTTATCTCAATTTAAAAGTAGATTTTCACAAATCTTTTAATTGACATAGACAATTATTATTTTTCAGTAAAAATTGATTTAATAATAACTTCTACACTCGTTTCTTTTTTTTTATTTTATTTTTATTTTACGTTATACTAGTCACTTGTTCTAAATTTCTATAATAAGAAAAAAATTCTTTTACAAGAAAAGAAGAAAATATTTTTTCATTCTCAGATAAAAAATAAAAAATTGAAAAATTGATAAAAATTGAATTTCTTTTTTTTCTATATTATGTCGGACTGTGATCGTTAAAAATTATTTACTTAATCATCCTGAAAAGACTCGGGTCGCGTATAAAAGAAAATAAAATGGATTATATTATTCAGTATATCATTAAAAGAATTCTCTTTTTCTATTTCCTGAATGTGCAAAAATGGTCGTAAACCTTTTTTTCTCTCGTTATATATATATATATATATATTATACGAATGTCTTTGACAAAAGGTTACAGTCCGCACAGATGGCATCGGTCTAGAAAAGGGCACGAAAATACATGTTTATATACATATATGTATATACCTATAGATATATGTATACTATAATGATCAATGGAACCATCTGATAAAATCCTCAAATTACCGAGAAACGATGAGTGCGCGAGAATAAATCTAACAAAGCCCCCATTTCTCACTTGAATTTCGAACCTATTCCATACTCTTTAGCAAACCATATACATATTATATATTGGTGATTCTCCACATAGCGTACAAATTCAGTTATTACTATTATTAAATTTTTTTTTACAATTTAAAAAACAAACCTTTAAACTTCTTTGGCGGTCTGTGGGACCGCTATCTAAAATTATTTCCCTTATTACTTCTTTTTTCAAAGTACAATAGAAATTTGAGCTTTTTAGTAGCTTCATATTTTATAAAAATCTATTGGATGACAATTGTTTCTTTAGAATTCGTTAAATTTTGTAATATAAATAAAAATATCAAGTTTAGCGGTCTGTGGGACCGGTGTTAGTAGTAAGTGTAAGTATATTCCCGCAGGTAACTTCTGCGCATGCGCATTGTCATGCCCAAGCAATTATATGTCAGTTCTCATAAACTGTATTTATTGTTTTAGACGTTTTTGTGATGATGTGAACATGTAAATACTTTAATCATTTATAAATAAAATAATCAAATAAAAAATAATATTTATTAAATTAATATTGACGGAGTTATTGACAATGTCACGTTAGAGTTCAAACGTAAGTTTATGATTAATTATTATTCAAAAATGAAAGTAGAAAAATATTTGAAACAAAAAGTTTTCACAAAATGTTAATAATAAAATAAAACATATTCTCCTTATTGAAACATGTTTATTTAATTTTTATTATTCTAAAATTTTAATATAGTCAATTGAAAATTTTTAGTTTAATTCTACACAGAATGAGATCAATAGGGTAAGTCCGGGGGAGTTGGCCATACTGTTTAAGTTATTGGCACCCTTGAGATTCATGTGTTCGCTAAAAAAACATTAATTCTATGGCAAATGACGTTCTTTATGACATATATATTACAACAAGACACTCCAACAAAGATTTACAAATTTAAATATGATCAAATAAAATAATCACTAGTGTGTAATTAAATCTTAAAAACGTTTATAAACAATCATAACACAGGTCTACAAAATAAGACTTTTTATATATATAGCGGAGTGGTTTCCAATGTATTTTTGTGTGCTGAACCCGATTCCGGGTTCCAAAATTGCGTATCACATCAGGATTTTGAATAAAGTGGAGGTAAAGTCTCCAAAAACAGTGTTTTTGAGGGTTTTCATTATTTTTTTATTCCTTAACCAGACGTGCTAGACACTTCTATATATGCTTAAATTAAAGCTTAGATCGTACACTTTAAGACTCATTTACGCAGGATTAAAAAAATTTGAAATTTTGAAAAAAATGGGGGTAAATACCCCAAAAATCTTTTTAGGTGACTTCAACCTAATTTTCTTTTTAAATTTCAAATTTTTTTTCCTTGCGCATATGAGTCTTAAAGTGTAAGATATAAGCTTTAATTTAAACCTATGTAGAAGTCTCTATCACGTCAGGTTAAGGAGAAAAAAAATACTGAAAACCCTCAAAAACACGGGTTTTGAAGAATTTACCTCCACTTTACTCAAAATTCTAACGTGATACGCAATTTTGTAACCCGGGATCGTGTTCAGGACACAAAAATAAATTAGAAACCACTCTGATATCTCAAAAAAATATCTTGTTGTGTTGGTGAGACAGACAAACAGAGAGCGCTTATCAAAGACTGGATTCAGTGCAATGATTGTCACCTTTGGCTTCATGAAAATTGCACTGAATTTAATGATAAATGTTCGAAATGTGGTCAGAAGAAGAAAAGAAGACATTAATCACTTTAAATTAAGAATTCTGATAAAGCGAAAAGCCAAAGAATGATTTTAAAGTATTGTCCATCTCTCCCGTACGCATATGGCCATCTCCCCCGTACATTCCGGGAGAGATGGCCAAACGTGTTTTTTAAAAAATATTAATTTTAAGATTGTTTACATTTAAAAAATTTATCATTTCTATTATTATTTGTAAGTTAAATTTTCAATGTTTAATTAGCAATAAAAGTTAATACATAAATTACTTTCTTCTTATTTTTACAGGCCTTTAAAAAAAAAAACTATGGCCAACTCCCCCGGACTTACCTTAACAGTTTATTCTAAAAAAAAAAACCAAGTAAAATATTGGATAATTTGTTTAAATTATTTAAATCGTATTATTATTATTATTATTACTGTTTCGTTTAAATATTAACTCAATGCTGTGATTCGTAATTTATACAGATTAATTAATATTATTGATTTATATGTCAAAGATTTTTTAATTAAAAATTGAAAAGTCAGTATTGTGACATAAATAAAAATAAAAAAATTGCAACAAAATATTATAAAATAGTCTTTTTAATGTAAAAAATAAAAATATAGGCGACAGTTGTCATTGCATAATTTAAAATCACTTGAAAAACACAAAAAAAGGAATAGCGGTCTGACAGACCGCTAAAAGCAAATAATTGATTTTTATTAAAAGGCTTCACCATGACGCACAAAACTGGGGACAAGAATTAACATCGAAAAAATGATTTAAAAAAATTTTTTTTCACCGGCACCATAAAGTATTTAATTCTACTAGCTTAAACAATAAGAAAATGACAATAGTAAATAAATTAATTACTAAATTTCAGTAAAAACATCATTTCTAATTTTATAAATGGCGACAAGCTTCACCATGACGATTTGGCTCTCTAATTTGCATTTAAAAATGAAATTATAATCTTATGAATAAAATTGTCATTTTTGTAAGTAAAAACAGAAATTAGTTAAAATTCATTACAAAATATGTAACTTATTTCTTAAAAAAAAAAAAAAAATATTAAGGAAAAGAAATTGTACGCTACGTGGAGTATCAACCATATATAATATATGAAATGGACAATTATTATTGCTCTACACACATACAGAATACAAAACCGAGATATATTTACCTCCCACGAGAAGTGAAAAAGTAGGAGAGAAGAAAAAAACTTTCTAGATTCTGGTTTTAATGAATTATTTCTCGACTCGGACTAATTAATTCTGGGGATGCATCGCGTCAGTCCGCATTGCGTTATACACATTGCACGTGCTTACATATACCTCAACCAGTTGTTAGATTTCTATGTATATATAATATATACATATATATGTACGAAATAGTACCGGAAGTATACGCGACCAACAATCCTACCTTGTTTTCCTAAATCTGTTATACATTCTACAAAACCACATCTGGCATTATTTTTTTTTCTTTTTTTTTTCACTCTCCCCTTCACCCTCTCAGCTAAAAACAAAACCATTCCAATCAAGTTGTAAATTATTTGAATTTTCACAAAAAAAAAACAAAAAAAAAAAAAAAAATCCACCACAACTGGACGTTATTTATTATTGTCGGTAAAATTAATTGTTATCTCGTGAAAAATATTGATATGCTGTTCACTTGTTTATATCACTATTTTTTTAATGGATAGAATCAAAATTTATCAAACAAAAAAAAATACTATACTAATTCTAAATATTACAGTACTAACTAAAATACTCTTTCTAAATTTGAATGCGAGTTTGAATTCGTTCACTAATTTAAATTAGGTGAAAATTTCTACTAATTTTTGGTCATTAAAAATTTAGTAAAAAAATTTAGTAGAAAATTTAATTTGTTCTCGGTGCAAGGTTGTGCTCAGGACGAAAATTAGGCAAAGACTAAATGAAAAATGGCGACAGGTTTTTCAAAGCGTCACTTGGGAAAAAAGAAAAATGATAAAATTGAAGAAAAATTATTGTAGTTAGAAAAGGATGAAAAGGTGTAAAAAGAAAGGGTAAGGATATAATGTTGTGTTATACATAGTGTGTATGTGTGTACATTTTTGTGTATTTTCTAAATATTGTGTATTACATAAAATATAATTTATAAAGTTTATACCTACTGTTCAAAATATGGAAAAAAATTTCCAGACGCCACAAATTCAAAGTAGGTAACTCGTTCAATGCATAAAAAATATTTTTAAAAAAATACAAAATTAGGTAAAATGTGTGGAATTTTGGACGAAAATTTTTGAAATTTCAAATCAAAATGCTTGTAATTTCAAATAGAAGTAAACAGAATTTAAAATGAAAGTATATATATATATGAAGTTTCAAACAAAAATTCTCGCAATAATGTATGAAATTTCAAATAAAAAAGTTTGAAATTTTAGTCAAAATTTTTACAATAAATTTCAAGAAAATTTTCATGAAATTCTTAATAAATGTGTTTGAAATTTCAATAAAAAAATTTGTATTAAATTTCAAAAAATTTGTTGTAAATTTTCAAAGTTGTATTTTATAATTGCTTCAAAACACTTTTGTATCAAATTTCAAACTGAATTTTTTAACAATGACATATATAATAAATTTGAAATTTTTTTCCATACTTACAATAAATGTCATTTGAATTGAAGGAAGAAAATGTAACTCACCTGAAACAGAGAGAAATATATTTTATTTAAAAATTTTAATTCTTAAATTAATTCAAGTCATTCTTACATTATAATTAATTACTATTACAATGATAATTTTTCTCATTACATATAAACTCGCTCACCGATTTATTTACTTCAAATTAGCTTTAAAGGTAAAGTTTAACACTTTAATTACCAAGTATACAAATGTTGAATTTGTTAATATAGAAATATCAAATTTTAGTTTAAAGTTAATTTAAAGCAAATAAATGAGTGAGCGAGTTTACTCGTAATAAGCGAAATTACCCCATCTGGCGGTAATAATAAATAAAATAATAATTTTGAAAAAATTAAAATAAGCGTCGTAATCACCTCTATTTTTCAATTTAGACTAGTTTTAAAAATAAATCTAAAAAAAAAAAAAAAAATAATTAACCTTTTCAAGCACGATTTTCTAACATTTTATAGAAACTTTAGAGGAAAAAAAGAGGGGGAGTTAAAAGTAATTCCTGAAATTCCTTAATTTAAAGTAACAACCCTAAATTGCCTCTTACAAAGTGATACTTATTTCAGAGTAAGCTTTTCATTTATCTCGTTTATTTCTTCTTTGTAAAATTGACTCAATAAACAATATAGAAAATTAAGAAAAATTAAATCTTATAAATTCTAATATTTAATAAAATAATAAAAATAATAATAAATTGAGGATAATTAAGTGCTAAATTAATTTTTGATTCAAATTTTTTTTTTAAATTTAACGTAATAAAAAATACGATTAACAAATAAGATGAAAAATCCTTTCTTTCGGCAAATAAAAACTAGGTGTTCATTTCATGACCATTTAGCTTCCTCATCATGATACACTTATATTCAAGATTAAAAGAACGATTACAACTAAAATAGCGATCAATTTTATAAATATTAGTAAAATGTAAACTTTGTATACCCCAATCGATTCGTTTTTATGCCAGGAATACAATTTTGACAAGAATTAATTAAATTTTTTATATCAGAAAAAGTTATTTCAAAAAAAAAAAAAAAAAAAACGATTATTTTCAAAAGTTCAAAAAAATGATTTAATCTATGGATTTCAGTAAAATATGAACTTTATATAGGCTAATCAACTCGTTTTAATGCAAGAAATAAGTTTTTTTTACTAAACAAAATTAAATTTACAAAGAAAAAAATATTTTGAAAAAAAAATTTTTTTTAAATTTTGAAAAAATTGTAAAACATAAAATGTTGTGAATATATTCGGAAATCCTTGTGTGAGATTTTAGATATTAATGATTACAATAAGCATACAAAATTTCAAGACAATCCGTTAAAACGTTTCTGAGATAATTTGTAAACAATATTTTGTGACATACACACACACATACATCTGGACATTTGCTCAGGACTCAATATATATTATTTCTAGATGAAAATGAGTCCATATAACCCAATTTTAAAAAATCGAAAAACGTCACGAATGCAAAGCTTCCTCATGAGGAAGCAAAAATATATATATTCTCATTTTAAAAAGAAAATTTTAAGAAGAATTGAAAATTGAATTTTAAGTAATTTAAACTAATAGACTGAAATATATAAAATAATTAAATTACAGTCGTCTGAAGAACTACTTAATAATTAGAAACTGAATTAAAAGAAAGAATGATAAGATATTAAATAATCTATTAAAATTTTATAATAATGAAGATCGAAAAAATTTGAAAAAGAAACTTATAATATTTATTACATAAAAGAAATAGTTAAAAGATTTATTAAAAATAAAACTTGCATCACTGCATATTTTATATAAAAAAAGGAAATAAATAATTTGTCTTTTGCAAGAGACACTTCTTTCCAATATACATATATGAGGCATTTCATATTTATATGAAAAGACGGGGTCATGTCTCAGATTTTTCTAAAAATTCACTGAAATATATAAATACTGGTGCTTAATAAATGTACAAATTTGAAATTGTTAATATTTTTTCAGATATTTACAATAAAAAATTTTAGCAATAATTTTTTTAACTTTTTCCCTACTAAAAATAAAAAAAAATATATTAAAAATCGAAAATTAATAAATAAATTTGTTTATTTAATTTTAAATTTTATGAATGAGTTTGAATATTTGCCTCGAATTACACTTGACATCGTTCTGGAAATGCGAGTAAATATATTTATATCTCTGAATGAAGTGAGAGCAAAAGGTCCGTTACCCTTTTAATTTCAAGGTTGCATGTGTTTATATATATATGTATGTGACTGTACACGTGGTCGCATCCTCCCTTCTTGTGAAACTTTATCTTGATAAAAGATACTCAAAACTTTCGCACGAAATTGAGGGAATAATTCGCCTTTTTTTTATTAAAAGTATCATTATATATATAATCATTAAAATTTCTTGTAAGTTAAAAAAAATTTTTTTTTTACACATAATAACACGAAATACTTTTTGAATATACAATATTGTGAATATGTATACACAATATTGTGTAATATTGTGAATACGAAAAAAAAGAATATTACATTCTAAAAATACTTAGATTAAAATAAAAAAAAAATAATAATAATAGTAGTAAATTCTCTCAAATGTCAATTCGTACAAATAAAGTTTCGATGAAATGGGAAATTCTGTTATTTAAAAATTTTCACTAAATAGAAATTCTATAGGTAAAACGAAAAATCAGTTAAAATAGAAATTATATTAAATGTAAATTCGGTCAAATAGAAAATTTGTTTTATTAAAGTTCGACTAAATAAAAATTCCTTTAATTATGAATTAAATAAAATAAAATTTAAATATATAAAATTTAATATAAATCCTACTTTATAAAATTCGTTAACATAGAAATTCGAACTTATTAATTTCAATATACCATAAAAAATTCTCACAAATTCAGTGTGGGGAATATTCATGCGTCTCGAAAAATAAGCATTTCTCTTTTTAAAAATAAAATTTTCTTTTCTTTGATTTATAGCTTTTGATAAAAATAAATAAAGTATTTCTGTTTTTGGACTGAGAAATAATCTACAAAATTCTCACTTGAAATATTGTATACCATCAAACATTCGTAATCTTTGCAATGTCTTTTAACGCCTCTCTCTGTCTCTTTCTCTAGCTAGTTTTCCTTCCCCCCCCTCTCACTCACTCTCTCTCTCTCTCTCTCTCTATAGGTTGAATCTGATCCCGTTCCCTTGCCATTTTATCCTTTCAGAGAAAATTCCCAATAACCTCAGTGAGACTTGGCGAACGCTTCGAACGCGACTGTTCGAAGCAATTTGAGAGAGGAAAGTTTCGTGAATGTGCGAGTATAGGTGGAGAGGAGGAGACGATGAAGGTGGATGGTTCCTTGTGCAAGAAGCATCTTCTTATTAAGGAAGTACTTCAAGTATTGAGTACACTCTATGTATACATGTATATATACGTTCTCTCTGTGATCTTTGTAAATAATAAATTAACAAAGATATTCCATACAAACAACACTCAAACTTTAAAAAGAGAGAGAAAAAGATAGAAATTTGATGAACTAGAATCAAAATATTATCCTATCATAAGTCATAAAAAAGTTATGAAGAAGCAGATAATGTCAAATGTCTTTTTATTGACCGTAAAGCTCCTTTTATATATTATTACGTAGTTTTTTAAGTTTTAGTTCATTTTAATTATTATATTTTCTTTTGACTCATTTTACTATTATCAGACGCCAAGTTATTTTATGAAAAAAAAACTAAATCAGAAAATAGTTAAACAACCCGAAAAAGTAAAAGTTTATAATTTCCCGTGCAGAAATTTCCACCCTTCTTCCCGATTTCCGACCTGGCCCCGGCCAGATTATCTGGTCCGGCCCCGGGTCAGTAAATGTTAGTGGCCCCGGTCGTGGCCAGGCCGGGTTGCCCCAATAATAAGATAAGTAAAAATAAATTTTTATAGAGGAGTGCAGAACTCAAGAAGGCTATAGAAACAGGAAGTACACGTTAGGTAGTGGGGGTACGTGACAATTTGGTTTTCTGAAATGGGCGGATAAGTTGCAAGACGCAGTAGCCTCCTGCGCATATTACGAACAGGTGATAATAAAAAAGCAGATATTTATTTTACCGAAGCATATACGTACGTATAGAATCAGTGTTAATATTTTATTCTGAATTACCGCCAGATGGTAAGTCAACAGTTAGTCTGCGCAGAAGGCTACCGCGACTTGCAACTTATTCTATTGCTCTGCCTATTTCAGAAAACCCTTTTTCTTACGTATTCGTACGGTACCTCCCATTTCTAGTCTTCTTGGCCTAACTTTTGTTTTATTTTGGATACATAAATTATTTATTTCTGTGAATAATATGCCAAAACACAAAAGTACGAAACGTGTACGGAAACATCGACTGTCAACCCAATTTTCATCTCTGCCGAATATATCAAGTTGTAAGTAAAAAATATTATTCACATGATATTACATTACCAAATAAAAAATAACCTAAAAATAGAGATTTTGTATTCTAACTTTATAAATATTGTTTTTATTTTATTAATGATACATTAGGGAATACAGTATAATAAGACACGTATTAATTTGGAGTGATTATTGCTAAAATTTTTGAGAAAATTGTAGATTACTAATTTACCATATTTCTAAACAAAATCTACATATTGTTCAAAAATTTTAACAATATCCACTCTAAATTGTTAGGCAGATGACTACTGTATGGTTTACCATACCACAAACATTTGAATGGTGGTCAAATCGGGAAAAATTTGATGGCCCCGGTCGGGTCCCCAGCAGGGAACCAGATCGGGCCCCGAGCCATGGCCCCGGTCGGTTTTATTGTTTCATCCAGGCCGGGGGCAGGCCAGATTTCCCGAAGTGGCCCCGGTCTGGCCCTGGCCAGGGCCCGGTCAAAATTTCTGCACGGGGCTATTGTTACCTTGCAGCAACAATCAGGGTGTCTAGTAGTTAAAGCGTATAAAATTACCTGGGATTCTCCGGTTTTTTCCCGGATTTCAAATAATTTGCCCGGAAATTTTTTTAACCAAAATAGAATATTTTAAAGGAGTATAGTTTTCTTAAACTACATAAGAAACTTTAAAAATATAAAAATGAAATTGTTTATTACATAATTAAAATTTTTTTTAGTAAATCAAGAAGATCAAAATTATATATATTATATTAAGGTTTTAAAGAATAATGAACAAAATATTTAAATTTCATTTATGATTTATAATATCACATGTTTAAGTTAGTCTTAAAAAACATTTTTTTTAATTATCACAAACGATTATTAAGGTAAATGTACACAATTACGGCATGTTAAGGCCCTTCCTGAGAATTTTATTTTTCTTATTTTATCAAGTAACTTAAAGTTTAAGAAAACAATTGTATTGTAAAAATCAATCAATCATTTTCAATTTTTCATTTTATATATCTGTTCAAAAACTAAATTTATATTATTTTTTAACATATTTTAAATCCTTTCAATTGTATGTAATTCCGTTTTAAAAATATTGTCATGTAACTAATTCCGTTCCAACTTGTCCATAATTGCGGCATATTCCAGGTTTTCACACATACTTATATATAAAATATCAATTTGTTTGATAATAATTATTCTTATAAGAATATTAATAACATAATCTTAAAATTAGTTTAAGATTGTGTTTAAAAGGGAATTTTTTACACAGATGTCAAATAAAATAATGTTTATTCAAATGATAATTTTTGTAATATTCAGTCATTATTTTTCTTCTTTGGTTACTCGCTTTGGTCATTAACTTGTTTTGAAATAATATTATAAATCATTAAACATATATACTTTACGGTCATCAAATAATACTAGAGGATTCAGTTTTTTTAAAACATCTTGAGCATCGTAGATGAGGATATCGTCTCTATCAAGCCAGCGCCAGTTTGTCCCACTCATTTGATTAATTTTTAATTGATATTTTTTCACATTTTGCTTGAATTATTTTCGTGACAATACCTAATAATTCTTATAAAAAACGATACTTTTAAAAATTTGTCTCTTGAAATGATAATTAATAAGTTTAAAATTAAAGAATTGTGAACAAACTCTTTTTCCATTTTACTTAAACTTAAATACGGCGTATAGCACGGAATAATGAATGTATGTATAAAATGTTTTGAACCTAATTCCGTTCATATAATTTCTAATAAAATATTTCAAATATGGTTAATAAAATACTAGTACGCAATTACCTCATTTGTTTATTTATAATTTCATTTTTTGTTAAAAAAATGGAAACACATTTAATATTCTTATTAGATTCATTAAAATAAGTATAATATAAAACAATGTAATTCCCTATTTACGTGTTTCAAACGGAATAATGTACTTCTTGTGAGAAGAGCGAACATAATTCCGTCTATTTAAAAAAGTACTTTTATATAAAAAAAAACTTTTAAAAATAATTCAGCAATAGAAAATATAATTTAAATAGATCATAATTAATCAAGAAATTAAAAAATAAATTAAAAAATAAACACACTTCACTTTTAATATCCTTACGAAGATCACCTTCAGTCCTAGCTGTCACTTAAAGTATATTGTATTGCACAAAGCTCAGTCGTCGACTGACTGACAAAAACTTTTATTTTCAATACATAAACAAAATAGATGCAATTAAAACACAGAATATTGATCTAATAAATAGCAAAGTTTGTGTTGCAATTTTTCACTTGTTGAAACATTTTGTCAATTTCTTATTTCAATTAGTATAAAGAAATAGCACGTAATAACGTACTAGGCCGTAATTGTGTACGTTTACCTTAATACTTATTATTAATTTGTTCTTGTAAAATTTGTGCCTTCTCAGTAGCTTCTTTCAAAATTTTTCTTTTCTGGTTTTCAAGGTCTTTGGTTTTCTCTAATTTTCTTTCTTTCGCTTGTTTTTCTTCTATAGCTTTTTTGTTAGCTGCAATTTTCGAGTCTTTCGCATCAATGTAATTCATATAAACATTACGAGCAGACTTTATTAATGCGTCAGTTATGGGCACATATTTTTAGTGTTGCATGTCAATCCAATAATTGCTCGATATCGATTGCATATGCTTGAATATTGATACATTTTATCAAGTCAAGAAGTGTGATTTTCTTTTGTTTATGATTGACTTTGATCGTTCGAATGTTATTTCGAAATCTCGATCAAACGTATATAATTCTATTATAATAATAAAATACCTCTTTTTCATCGATTTTTTAAAATAAAAAAGGAAGTTATTTGTGAAAATTAAAATGGCAGAAGATACGAACAAAACCGAAAGCAGGAAAAGAATACATGATCAGATAGATTTAGATGATGAGCAAGCAAAAGGAGCTTCTCAAAAGTATTTTATAAAAATGTTTCAATTTTAATGTCAAATTTTACATACTTTTTTCCTAATTTAATATTTTTATTAGTTTACAAATTTTAGTTTTATCAAATATTTAACTAATTTTATTGACAATTATTGACAATTATTAAAATTATTAAAATGAAAAATCCTTGACCATCAGAAAACACAAGAATAGATTGGAAAATGATTCTGTAAAATATCTTATGTGCTTGAATTCGTGGATGAGTTGTTCTCTAAAAGACCAAATTAAAGCTTCCCTTAAGGCTTAAATTGTTTTTCGAAAATTGTGTTTTATTTGTTGATTTTAATAAATATATGAAGAGTTTTATTAATCCCTACATATTTTTGTACGTAATATGTTAAATATTACTTCGTTGAATAAAGAAAAAATAATAAATTATTTAATTTATATGATTTTATATTTATTTTAATGAGAAAAAAATATTTTAAAAATTATATTTAATTTTTAAAAAATTACAATATTTAAATTATACTAATAGTGATTGTTTTTAAGAGAAATTTTAGACATTAGAAATTTCAATTGTTAAAAAAATTTAAATAGGTTAGATAATAATAATAGTAGTAATCACTCGAAATATTTTTAATTTCTTCAATAAAAACTATATATTTAATTACGATAGATAGAAAAAATATCATTTACAATAACTTAGGTTATTAACAGTTCTGTATAATGTTAAATATATTTTATATAGAAATACTACAGTTCTGTATAATTTTTAAATAAATAATGAGCGTATAGTATGTGCTTGACGCATCAAAAATGCACTTTAAATATGAAATGTAGGCACAAAATATTTATTATATACATAATATTTATGTATACTGTTTATTTTTGATGGGGTTACATTCTTCTGATGTCAATTTATTATTTGAATTGAATAAACAATTTCATAAACTATATTTTATTAAAGAATTTTATAAAAAATTTATAGTTTATATATAATAAATTCATTGAAATCTTCACTGCATTTCTGTATATACATAGGTTAAGTTAAAACGGAATCAAGCAAATCTCGATCGATTTACTTAACGGGAAGCTTGTCTCTATGACACGAACCATTCAATATATTGAATAAAATTAAACAATCACCTTTCTTGAGATCGTTAATTTCTCGATTATTTTGGTTGACATGCAACACTAGAGATTTTACACCTCGAGACACTTTAATCACATCATAAACAATACGTAATGCAATGAGACTTTCTTCTTTTTGATTTTTAACCAAGCAGTCTTCATTTGTAAATTGTGAAAGCCATAGACAAAGATGAGTGTACAAGAGGATATATCACATATCAGTTTAAACAGAGATGAGTAGCTTAACTGTAAAGAACCGCATCATATAAGGGTACAGTGACTTGAAGCAGATTAGCGGAAAAGTAGATTTTAACTAATCAAAGTGCAGTCTTCGGCGATATATTCTACTACTTAATAATGTGCTCTAATTGGTTAGAATCTAAACTGCTATATCCCGCTACACAGCCGCATCAGACTACAGTCTAGGTTATTCTCAATTAATACATGGTGGGGAATGTAAATGACTGTGTCTAACAATAACAATATTCAACTAAAGTTTCACAATAAGCTTTGAAGTAAAATAAATATAAATTTATTTATTTTAAAATTGAAAAATTCCCGATCTGACAAAAAATTCCCGGGGTTTTACCGGTTTTTCCCGGATCGCTAGACACGATCGCTTCACGGTCAATAGACCGTGAAGAGGACGGGATAAGGATAAACACCATTAATTACCCCTAATTTATAATAATTACACTATTTATTCATATTCACTTCAAAATTTAGAAAAAGTCAAATATTGGCAGAAGTCCGAAAGACAAGATTCAAATTTTATTTTATCTTGGAATTTTTATAATAATGAGATCGACTCACAATCAGAAGGAAACGACTCATAATAATTCTTTTGGGACTCACCGGCCATTTGAATGACGACTCGCCTCGTCCCACAATTAGTAATTTTATATTTTAATTATTTTACCAAAAAAAAACAAAAGTAGAACACAACTTTACTTTACGAACACCGGGATGAGAATGAGAGTAAAATGGCTGACGAATCAAACTGGAAAGCGTCGCTAATCAGCGCCCTCTCTTCTCGGTGTCATTTAAATTAATTAATATTTAATACAATGTTCTCAATCGATACGCGGCAGTCGGTAACGCAGATTCCTGAACTATCCGATGTTGAATTGATTGATGTGAGAAGTCCATAGGAAAATGGCTGTCACTAGTATTTTGACAGATCGTCAACAAAACAACATTTTCAGCTTATATTTATAAATTAAACGTTAAATTGATAATAAAATAAATAAAAAAAGAGATAAAACAAAATGAATTAAGATAGAATAAAATTTTTTATTTCACAAAAAAAAATTGTTTGATCAAACCAAAATTTTTTTTGCTGAGTGCTTTGATTCAAAGAGACACTCAATATTTAATACCAAACGAGTATTTCAATCAAATAATATTCCAAATTTATTAAGAATGTGAGAGACAATTGATTAAATATTTTATTTACAAACAACGTTATGCACTCGGTTCTTTTTTTTTGCATAATTCAAAATGATTACAATTTGATGTAGTTAATTTTATAATAATTTATTATCGTTTAAACAGATAATTGCATTTCTTGTAATTAAATAACGTTGACATTTAAATCTCAACGTTATTTTTAAATTTTAATTAAATTTAATTGCAATTTATAAAATGTAAAAGCAATTGTAAATGGTCTCATGAATTATTACACTGTTAAAAAGCTATTCTTAAATTAACAACATTTTGAATTTGAATTATTGAAATTTTATTTATAAAATAGTTGAAATACTGCAACTAAAGCACTTTAATAAAATTTCCGTTGAACTTCATTTATATATTATTTTTTACTGAAAACCACATGAATTTTTAATTAATAATTTAAAGAGTCAAAACTGTTTTACCGATTATTGCTAAAATGATTTGCTTAAATGGAACAAACACCTTTAAATAAAAATTTTCTTTTTTATATTTTGTTTTGTCATATATTTTTTTTAATTTATAAATTTTATTCATTTATTTAAATGAACCAAATTTTTATTTGATTTAAGGGTTATTAATTATCGCCCTATAAAAACGGCACTGAATGTAAAAATGATAAACATTGATTTTCAAATACTTTTTTCTCAAAACAAGGACACTTTTTACAAAATCGACCAAAACACCAAAGAACCTTATCTTATAAATTTCCTAAATCCAAAAGATTGTGCAAATCCAAACAAAAACACGATTGAGAAACAAAAAGTAATATAATGACAGGTTCATTACGTTCTATCGCCGTCAGATGGCAGAAGCATGTAGGGAGCACAAACTCGCAACTGTTATTATATTACTTTCCTAATTTTCGTTTTGCAATCGTAGTTTTGTATGAATTCACACAATCTTTCGGATTTAGGAAATTTATAAGATAAGAATCTTTGGTATTTAGGCCAATTTTGTAAAATGTGTTCCTGTTTCGAGAAAAAAGTATTTTAAAATCAATGTTTATCATTTTCACATTCAGTGCCGTTTTTATAGGACAATAATTAAAGGTCTCTTCTTGCCAAAGAATTTCAGAGACCGTTTGACACCCTTAACAAAACTTTTTAATTATGTCAAGCAAAATAGGTTAATTAAATTGTTTGATTATGTCAAATTAATTTTTTCTCTGAGTGCATGTGTTACGTAAGAATTAGTTTTAATAAAAATTATACTAAATATAAATTTATGCAATATGATAATTATGATCAAATAAGATTTGGGTCAAATGAGAATCTGGATAGGCAATATAATTTTTAGACTAAAATCATTTTCTTTATACATGTAATAAGCAATAAATCAAGATTTGTTGACCATAAAGAAACAAGGATATAAATATTTGGTTTAGGCTAAAAAAGAATTAGATTACATAAAGATTAGATCAAATGAAAATTAGCTTAAATAAATATTAGGTTACATAAAATTTAGGTTAATTAAAGATTAGACTAAATGAAAATTAGCTCCATTTGACGATTAGGCCAAATAAGAATATTATATCAAATGAAGATTAGTTCACTATAGGGCAAATAGTGATTCGTTCACGTATATAAGAATTTGAATAAATTACGGTTATGATAATTAAGTTTAGGCCATTTAAAATTTAGAGAAAAATTTTTGCCAATAGCTTAAAATTAAATGTTTCAAAAATAAGGAAAAAATTATATTCATATGAATGTATGAAAATTTTACTGTGATTAAATGGAAAAATATAAACAAATATTTCAATAATATATAACATCAAAGGAAAAATAAAGCCATAAAGTGAAATCATAATTGCCAGAGAGAGAGAAATAGCTCGCCAAATTCATGTTCTCAAGGAGATATATGTATATATCGGAATGAGAGGATTTTGAGAGACAAAGACAAGAAAATATGCGTATATATATATAAAGTGAATGAAAGATATTTAAACGATGTGTCAGTCTCTCGGTTTTCTCAACTGTATGTATATATAAAAGAGAGTCACAGTATTGGTTTAAATGGATTACTTCCGCTTTATTATAAAGCATCCCGGTGTACCGACTGAAATGCGGTGAGCCGATCAAATCCGTAGAGTATCGTTTCAAAATAATTTTGTATTTTAAATCACTTCTGCTTCGTTGACCGTTTGATCTGATGGTTTTAAACAGAATTAATACTAGCAAAATGTATATATATATATATATATATATATATATATATATATATATATCATTGTACAAATATATTTAATCATTGGTCTAGTTGAGGACCGATACTAACAATCAATCGTCTCTAATGTTCTCAAGTTTGTTTTCCTCACCACACACAAATCCCGCATCTGTTGTTTATATAGGGTAAAAAAAAAGTTAATGATGACGATTAAAACTTCTCTTTTTTTAATATAAAGTATATACTTAATTATTATTGAAATTAAATTATTATTAATGTATTAATTCTACATCTCAACTTTTACATTAAAAATTAATTATATTTTTCTTTTTAGCAAAAAATTTCAAAAAGACAAATATTTTTCTCATTTACATATATTTTTGTTTATTTTAATCAAAATTAATTTTAATTAAAAAAAAGGAAAATTTTTAATAATATTTAATTAAAAAAAGGGGTTTAAAGGACATATTTAAAAATTTAAATTAAAGCAGTAAAGCATAAAATCATTAATTTACTAAATAAGATTATTTATTTGAATTTAAAATAAAAAGTGACTTTTCAGTGGAATTATATCAAGCTGATTATAATAAATTTGAATAAATTCATCAGAAATTTTATTAGTGAATGATAATTTTAATTAATTAGACAGAAAGACAAATGAATTAAATTTTCTTTAATTTGATAAAATGAATAAGTATCTTTCAAATTTCTTTAAATGTATATAATTTTCTCCGTCTGATGTATATATATATATATATATTTTTTAATCTCCTTAATATCTTTGATTTTCTTAATCTACTCTTTTAATATTTTTCATAAATATACTTTAATCTCCGTCTTTTTCAATTTCATTAATTTTTCTCATCCAGTTGACATTTAAATTCACAATACATATATATATATATATATATTTTCCGTTTTGGTAAAAAAAATCTCTACTTATTTTCAAGCGGAAAATAAAAAATAAAATTTTAAGCACAATTTATAACTTTGAATAAGTTATGGAAATTCAAAGGATTCTTAAATATAAAAAAGTATACAAACAAAAAAAAACGATGGGAAGGGAAAATAAAAAGGGATTCTAAAACAGAGTTGAAAAAATAAATGCCAGTTTTACGTTAATTGGCTCTACGTTTCAATATTTGCCATACATTATGAATGTTTGAGAAAAAATTTTTCTTCCACAGTATTAATTACAAAAAGATTAAAAAGATATATACTTTTTCTTTTTTTTTCAAAATAAAAAAAAAAAATGTTCTCGTATTTGATTATTCAAAATGAGTAATTGGGTTAATTTAAACTAAAATCCCTTTAATTGACTCAAAATAATAATTTACTTAGTTGAAAGAAAAAATTTATTTGTAACGAAGTAATTATTTTTTGGAACCAAATAAATCTTAAATAATAGCTCTGATTTGACTTCAAACCCAGCGACCTTTTGACCTACAAATTGATCTATTTTCACGTTGGTAAAGTTTGCAACGTTTATGATCAACGATTAAAAAAAAATATATATTTTTCACTCAAAAAATAATAACTAATTTTTTGCCTACAATTTTTTTTTCAAAAAATTTATTGATCAAGAAAAGTTGCAAAAAAAATTGTTGGATAAATAAATAAATAATTTAAATATTTTCTTTTCTCAATCGTTGATCATAAACGTTGTGAACTTCACCGACGTCTAATTTCGAGGTTATGTTATCCGATATTAATCTCAAACTTAGCGGCGTCTTAAATTAGAAATTGGCCTAATTTTGAGGTTATATTTTTAGGATTGTTAGTATTTTAGCCCTAAACATTGACAGGATATAAGTTAAGAGACCGCTGGGTTTGAGGTTAAAACATAACCTCAAAATTAAGTCAAAGTTCAGGGTCAAAATAATAACAAACCAAGATTTTAACTTCAAATTCAGCGACCTCTTGACTTAGAAATTGACCTAATTTGGAGGTTATGTTTTCAAGTTTTTTTCAGTATTTTAGCCCTGAAAATTGACAAGTCATAAGTGAAGGGACCGTTATGTCTAAGGTTCAAACATAACCTTAAAATCAAAATTAAGGGTCAAAATACTATAACAAATCAAGAGGACACTGGGTTTGAGATCGAAATCGGCAAACGTAACCTCAAAATTAGGTTAATTTTTGGATCAAGAGAACGAACATAACGTCAAAATTCAAGGTCAAATTATGAATTCCCATATCAAGAAGTTAAAATCAGTAAATATAATCTTAAAACTATGTCGAAACTATGAACGAAAATACGAACATAATCTCAAAAATTAGAGATTTAGGAGTAAAATTTTACTAATTCGACATTTCTTTTTACTAGCAATTATTTAAATTTTACTAATTCAGAAGCAAAAAGTGAGTCACTAATTCAAATAAGTTAAAAATTTTACTAATTCAGATTTATAGAGAGTAGGCCACGTGGAATCGACCATATATAAAAAAAAACAAAAAAAAATTGATTAAAATTAGTATTAAGACAAAATTTGCCAGCCTACTGATATAATAAGTCAATGAAGATAAGAAAAAGAAAAAAAAAAGAAAGAAAGAAATCAGAGAAGCAGTGTGTATAATTTTTTAAACGATGCGAAGACTGAATTATCGGATATCAATAAAAGTTGAAAATCAATTTAAATCCCGGGTTTCTTCATTCACACACAGAGGGAAAGCTAGCTAGCTACTCAACCATAACCATTTAGATATCGTTAAAGGTGTACTTCGTCAGGTAAACGAGCTATACCATTCTTTTCGATAAAGCTGACAATAAGTAAAAATCTTTAAAGTCTCATCCTGATTCTTATTGGATTTTTCTCTACACACAGCTTTTTTTCCTTTTTTTTTCAAGTCCATTTACTGTATCTAGAAAGTTCCACTTCTCTTTCGATTTTCCCGAGAACAATGAAGAGTGCGACGCTTTCCAGTATATATATAAAGATTCCCAAGTAAAGTAGATATTCTATCAGTATATATATATATATCTAATGCATACATACATGGGTGATTCTCTGCGTAACGTACAATTTGGTTATTGTTATTATTAATTTTTTTTTTACAATTTATCTAAAATTAAATTATAATCTTCAAGGTTAGTGCTCAAGAATAAAATATCCGTGGTGTACCGAATAAAATGTTTAATATTTAATCCAACAGTCCGGAGACCAATTACAGGATTATTAATACAAATATAAAGTATAACAAGTACGATGATAAAGTTAGTTACTTATTTCAAATCAAGTGTTAGAATATATCTATATAATATTTTATTTTATTTTATCGCAGTGAAATTAGTTCCTTAGAGTAAAATCATGTACCAATTTTGAAAAAGTAGATACAGAATGAAAATTCATATCAAATTCGGAATCATTGCAAACACCATTAAATAAATCACACATATTATTTAAAATAGTATTCTGTAAGGATTTACATCCAGTATAAGTAGGTTGAACGTTTCTATGATTTCGCTTCGGAACATATAAAAGGGTACCAGTGATAATAAGTAAGGACAGTCAATTTTATGTTTTACAATTTTAAAAAAGAAAGTGACAAACTTTATGAATCTTCGATCCTCAAGAGGTTGTGCATTAAAATTATTACACAATTCCTTATAATCTGTGCCAGGTAATAAAAATACACTGTATGTTTTGAAATAAAGAAATTTTAGGAATCGTTTGTGGCATTTATGAATTAAATCAATTAAATACTGCGCTAAATAATACCAAAGAACTGAACCATATTCCAATTTAGATACTACAAAAGCATAAAATAAAGACTTTAACGCAGATTCATTATTAAACTTTTGACATGTTCGAATGATAAAACCCAGACATCTATTCGCTTCTCTCACAATATTAATAATTTATTGAATTTATTGTCAAATATGTGAAGGCTTCACCATGACGATTCTGTGATTCCCTATGTGAAATTACGGCTTTAAAAGTATAAAAACAAAAAATCAATTATAAAATTAGTTTCTTAATGAATCTACATGGAGAAGGTAATTATTACTTTCTGCTAAAGTATAACAAAATTTTATTTTGATTTGTATGAAATAATTCAGTTTTATTAAAAGGCTTCACTGTTTTGATTTGTATGAAATAATTTAGTTTTATTAAAAGGCTTCACCATGACATACAAAACGGGAGACAAGAATTAACATCAAAAAAATAATAAAAAATTTTTTTTTCAACCGGCACCATAAAGTATTTAATTCTACTAACTTAAACAATAAGAAAATGACAATAGTAAATAAATTAATTACTGCATTTTAGTAAAAACAATTCTAATTTTATAAATCGAACGGGGACAAGCTTCACCATGACAATTTGCTTCTTTAATTAGCGCGGTGAAACTAGCGAGCCGCCAGCCGGCAGACAGCAGACAAAACCATAGGCGTCGACGCTACACTAAACGCCACCACTAGCAAATTGGGTAGCAACGTTTAAACAAAAATAAAAACAGTTCTAATGATTCACACATTACATTATGATACTACATGAACATATTTTAACATAAATATGATTACTTAACAAACAATTTACACTTACATAATCAAACAATAATAATTAATGAAAAACTATTGTCTGCTAACAAACGGCTGGAGCTGCTGGCTATTAATTTTTCCAAAAAAAATTCTTACAAATAAAAAACTGAATTTTTAATTTTCTTGTTGGAATACCTTCTAGGAATATTTATTAACAAGTTTTATATACGCAAGAATTTTTTTTGGGAAAAATTAATAGCCAGCAGCCCCAGCCGCTTGTAGCAGACAGTCGTTTTTTTGGTTTTTTTTCACTAAAACCGACTCAAAAAATTTAATTTTCAATGAATTTTTGATTTTCTTGTTGGAAAATCTTCTGGGAATGTTTATCAACAAGTTTTATATTTGCAAGAATTTTTTTGGGAAAAATTAATAGCCAGCAGACCCAGCCGCTTGTAGCAGACATTCGTTTTTTTTTTTGGTTTTTTTCACTAAAACCGACTCAAAAAATTTAATTTTCAATGAATTGTTGATTTTCTTGTTGGAAAATCTTCTAGGAATGTTTATTAACAAGTTTTAAATACGCAAGAATTTTTTTGGGAAAAATTAATAGCCAGCAGCCCCAGCCGCTTGTAGCAGACAGTCGTTTTTTTGGTTTTTTTTCACTAAAACCGACTCAAAAAATTTAATTTTCAATGAATTTTTGATTTTCTTGTTGGAAAATCTTCTGGGAATGTTTATCAACAAGTTTTATATTTGCAAGAATTTTTTTGGGAAAAATTAATAGCCAGCAGACCCAGCCGCTTGTAGCAGACATTCGTTTTTTTTTTGGTTTTTTTCACTAAAACCGACTCAAAAAATTTAATTTTCAATGAATTGTTGATTTTCTTGTTGGAAAATCTTCTAGGAATGTTTATTAACAAGTTTTAAATACGCAAGAATTTTTTTGGGAAAAATTAATAGCCAGCAGCCCCAGCCGCTTGTAGCAGACAGTCGTTTTTTTGGTTTTTTTTCACTAAAACCGACTCAAAAAATTTAATTTTCAATGAATTGTTGATTTTCTTGTTGGAAAATCTTCTAGGAATGTTTATTAACAAGTTTTATATACGCAAGAATTTTTTTGGGAAAAATTAATAGCCAGCAGCCCCAGCCGCTTGTAGCAGACAGTCGTTTTTTTTGGTTTTTTTCACTAAAACCGACTCAAAAAATTTAATTTTCAATGAATTTTTGATTTTCTTGTTGGAAAATCTTCTGGGAATGTTTATCAACAAGTTTTATATTTGCAAGAATTTTTTTGGGAAAAATTAATAGCCAGCAGACCCAGCCGCTTGTAGCAGACATTCGTTTTTTTTTTGGTTTTTTTCACTAAAACCGACTCAAAAAATTTAATTTTCAATGAATTGTTGATTTTCTTGTTGGAAAATCTTCTAGGAATGTTTATTAACAAGTTTTATATACGCAAGAATTTTTTTGGGAAAAATTAATAGCCAGCAGCCCCAGCCGCTTGTAGCAGACAGTCGTTTTTTTGGTTTTTTTTCACTAAAACCGACTCAAAAAATTTATTTTTCAATGAATTTTTGATTTTATTGTTGGAAAATCTTCTAGAAATGTTTATTAACAAGTTTTATATTTGCAAGAATTTTTTTGGGAAAAATTAATATCCAGCAGCCCCAGCCGCTTGTAGCAGACAGTCGTTTTTTTGGTTTTTTTTCACTAAAACCGACTCAAAAAATTTAATTTTCAATGAATTTTTGATTTTCTTGTTGGAAAATCTTCTAGGAATGTTTATTAACAAGTTTTATATACGCAAGAATTTTTTTGGGAAAAATTAATAGCCAGCAGCCCCAGCCGCTTGTAGCAGACAGTCGTTTTTTTGGTTTTTTTTCACTAAAACCGACTCAAAAAATTTAATTTTCAATGAATTTTTGATTTTCTTGTTGGAAAATCTTCTAGGAATGTTTATTAACAAGTTTTATATACGCAAGAATTTTTTTGGGAAAAATTAATAGCCAGCAGCCCCAGCCGCTTGTAGCAGACAGTCGTTTTTTTGGTTTTTTTTCACTAAAACCGACTCAAAAAATTTATTTTTCAATGAATTTTTGATTTTCTTGTTGGAAAATCTTTTGGGAATGTTTATTAACAAGTTCTATCTATGCAAGAATTTTTTTGGAAAAAATTAATAGCCAGCAGCCCCAGCCGCTTGTAGCAGACAGTCGTTTTTTTGGTTTTTTTTCACTAAAACCGACTCAAAAAATTTATTTTTCAATGAATTTTTGATTTTCTTGTTGGAAAATCTTCTGTTAATGTTTATTAACAAGTTTTATATTTGCAAGAATTTTTTTTTTGAAAATTAATAGTCAGCAGCCCCAGCCGCTTGTAGCAGACAGTCGTTTTTTTGGTTTTTTTTCACTAAAACCGACTCAAAAAATTTAATTTTCAATGAATTTTTGATTTTCTTGTTGTAAAATCTTCTGGGAATGTTTATTAACAAGTTCTATATATGCAAGAATTTTTTTTTTGAAAATTAATAGTCAGCAGCCCCAGCCGCTTGTAGCAGACAGTCGTTTTTTTAATTTTTTTTCACTAAAACCGATTCAAAAAATTTATTTTTTAATGAATTTTGGATTTTATTGTTGGAAAATCTTCTGGAAATGTTTATTAACAAGTTTTATATTTGCAAGAATTTTTTTGGGAAAAATAAATAGCCAGCAGCCCCAGCCGCTTGTAGCAGACAGTCGTTTTTTTGGTTTTTTTTCACTAAAACCGACTCAAAAAATTTATTTTTCAATGAATTTTTGATTTTCTTGTTAGAAAATCTTCTAGGAATGTTTATTAACAAGTTCTATATATGCAAGAATTTTTTTGGGAAAAATTAATAGCCAGCAGCCCCAGCCGCTTGTAGCAGACAGTCGTTTTTTTTTGGTTTTTTTCACTAAAACCGACTCAAAAAATTTAATTTTCAATGAATTTTTGATTTTCTTGTTGGAAAATCTTCTGGGAATGTTTATTAACAAGTTTTATATTTGCAAGAATTTTTTTGGGAAAAATTAATAGCCAGCAGCCCCAGCCGCTTGTAGCAGACAGTCGTTTTTTTTGGTTTTTTTCACTAAAATTGACTAAAAAAATTTATTTATTAATGTATTTTTTTTTTTCTTTTTGGAAAACCTTCTTAGAATGTTTATTAGCAGGTTTTTTATTTGTAAAAATTTTATTTGTAAAAATTAATAGCCAGCAGCTCCAATTTGCTACACGGAGAAAAATGGAAAAACGAATAAAGTAACTTTTACTACTTTAAAAGTAAAATTGGACCTGTCCGAAGTTTCTGCGCATCTCTGGCAACTTTTACTCGAAAAATAGTAAAATTGACTATTTCTGTAGTAAATTTTACTGTTTCCGTAGTAATTTTTACTATTTCTGAAGTAAATTTTACTATTTTTGGAGTAAAAGTTGCCAGAGATGCGCAGAAACTTCGGACAGGTCCAATTTTACTTTTAAAGTAGTAAAAGTTACTTTTTCTTTTTTTCCGTGTAGTGGTGGCGTTTAGTGTAGCGTCGACGCCTATGGTTTTGTCTGCTGTCTGCCGGCTGGCGGCTCGCTAGTTTCACCGCGCTTCTTTAATTTGCATTTAACCTTTAAACTGCACCGTGCAAAAAAACGCGCTTACAATTAGTGCTTTCCTTTTTTTTTGTGTTTTTCTAGTGATTTTAAATTATGTAATGACATCTGTCGTATATAATTTTTATTTTTTACATTAAAAAGATTATTTCTATAATATTTTGTTCTAATTTTTTTATTCTTATTCATGTTACAATACTGTTTCTTTAATTTTTAATGAAAAAATCAGT
This sequence comes from Leptopilina boulardi, assembly GCF_019393585.1. NCBI lineage: Eukaryota > Metazoa > Arthropoda > Insecta > Hymenoptera > Figitidae > Leptopilina > Leptopilina boulardi. The sequence continues at coordinate 1,694,072 of NW_026137813.1, forward strand.
GACATACCTATAAATTATAATTATATTTAATTAATGTGTATAAATTATGAATCGCAGCATTGAAGTAACATTTAAACAAAACAGTAAAAATAATACGATTTAAATAATTTAAACAAATTTTCCAATATTTTACTTGGTTTTTTAAAATTAACTGTTATTGATCTCATTCTGTGTAGAATAAAGTAACAAATTTTCAATTGACTATATTAAAATTAAAATAATCAAAATTAAATAAATATATTGTTTTTATAAGGAGAACAAGTTTTATTTTAATATTAACATTTTGTGAAAACTTTTTGTTTCAAATATTTTTTTACTTTCATTTAAATAATAATTAATCATAAACTTATGTTTAAAAATCTTACGTGAGATTATCAATAACTCCGTCAATATATTAACTTAATAAATATTATTTGTTATTTGATTACACTTACACTTACACTGAGAAAAATAATAATGTAATGTTAATAAAATAATTTGGTGGAGCACTTTTAGTTAAGATTACAAAAATTTAGTTGACATAACAGTAACGAAAGAAGCAATCAATCGAGAAATTTAGTTGGCTGTACCAAAAATTTCGTTCAAGCTTTTGCGTCTGTTAACTGAATAATTTGGTTCTCCAAACCAAACCGTCTGAATGCTCAATTGCGCATGCGCTGTTCTCGTAAACGGATGTCACACGTTAACCATGCTTCGCTCTTCGTGTCGTCCAGTTTTATTCAAGTGTTTTCGGGATTTTTATGTGTTTCAGAAATTGGGTCGAACAATATGATCAAGAAATGGATAAATGTGGGAAATATGTTCGTTCTTCATGTGAAAATCGGACCATCTCATTAGAAAATATTTCAAAATATTAATTTTCTTGATTGAAGTGATAGTTCTATCACTTAATTTACTGAGTGAAAAAATTTTATATAGGAAAATGGTCGGTATTAATTACAAAAACCGTAAGAACTCTTGATCTCTAATGTTTTCAACTGTCAAATGTCACTGTGTTTTGGTGAAAAGAAAATATGCAAATAAAATCTCGAGCACGTCAATTATGATCACGAGAATTACAACAAAAAATTCTTTATTCTCATATTTTATAACATGGCTGTCGAGAGAATAAAGCTTGTTAAAAGAACGGAAGTTTTTCTCCAGCCTGTATACTTTATGAAAATAATTTACACTCACATTGTCACTAGGATTCTTAGTGTAGTGGTCAGCGTTCTTGATTTGCGTTGCGTAGTCTGAGGGTTCGATCCCCAGCAGTGTTAGGTTTTTCCGCAATAGAAATTAATTTAAGTAGACATAGGGTGGTAGAATAAAAGAGGATAACAAAAGTGATAAAATTAAGTGAAAAATAAAAAATATAAGTGTGAGCCAAAAAATAATTTGGTTGAGAAAAGAAAAAATTTTTTTTCATTTAACTAAATTTTTTGTTTGCTTAAAAACAATAAGTTAGTTGTGCAAAACAAAAAATTTGGTAGACCAATCAAAATGATTCAACGAAAAAATTTAGTAGCCCGAGCCAAACGGATTAGTTGCACATATATCAAATAAAAAATTTGGTTTGGAGAACCAAACTTTAGTAGATGATACCAAACAGTTTCCTCAGTGTACTACTAACACCGGTCCCACAGACCGTTATACTTGACATTTTTATTTATACACGGAAAAACTTTGTTCAAGAATCATTCCTAAATTTGTTCAGTAACTAAGGATATGAAAAAAATTCTGCAAAATTTACAGAAAAATACAAAAATCATTGAAGAAAATACTTGTATTTTTATTATGACATTGGAAGACTTCTTGTTAATGCCGCGATCGGAATATCTCAGTCACTGGGCGTTGAATGTTTCTTGATTTAGAAGACATAGTACAGTAACCAAGCACTAGGCAGAAATTGGTAGTGTCAAATACGTTTCCAATGCATAATACCATAAGCTGCTAAGGTAGCTGAGAGATGTAAAGCGGAGTTTTTGGACTCTCGAGGACGTGGGATCGAGTCCTCCCAGAGTAAATTTTTTTTCTCGCAAACATAAAAATTTATTCTAAAACAAGTTCAAGACTTTCTGTAGTGAGTTTAGGAAGTTGTCTTGAATTTCTCTACAATTCTTATAGAAATACTGCCTTAGAATTTTTCAAAGAAAATATAAATAAGATTTCTTAAATTATTCTCATATCCTCAGTTCCTGAACAAATTTAGGAATGATTCTTGCACAAAGTTTTTCCGTGTATTACAAAATTTAACGAATTCTAAAGAAACAATATTGTCATTCAATAGATTTTTATAAAATACGAAGCTACTGAAAAGCTCAAGTTTCTATTGTATACTTTAAAAAAAAGTAATAAGGGAAATAATTTTAGACAGAGTTTTCACAGACCACCAAAGCAGTTTAAAGGTTAAACAAAAAATTATAATATTATGAATAAAAGTGGGCTATTGATTTTTGTTTGTAAACACAGAAATTAACTTTTATTCACGTTGGATTTATTGCAATAAATTTCTTAAAAAACATGAGGGACAAGAAATTGAACGCTACGTGGAGAATCACCCATATAATATGTGTAGAAGTAGTGGTATATAAAAAAAAGAGGGTTTGGTACCGCGTCGATTTTTATCTAATTACAAAAGCAAGGAATTAGCGCTGGCAGAATGAGCGTTTAGAAATTAGATTTCCTCTGACCGCCAGATGTTTCCTTATTTTCTGATTGCGTTTTCTGGCTCTGCTCTACACTGCCTGTCAGAAGGAGAATAGAGGAGAGAGATTTTGCTTCGTTTTCGATGGCACGAGGAAGGCATCAGCGACAGCGATTCCATTGGCAGTAAAACCCTTGCGACTATGGTATATATATACCACCTACACTTGAATGTATTTGCGAAACAGTACATAGCTATATATATATATATATATATATATGTCTCACGCGAAGGCAAAAAAAGTAAAATAAAATACTAGAACGAAACGAGTGTGATTTACGGCGCGAAAAATCTGGCTCAGAAACTTTACTCGGTCTCTGAACACAGGCATACAAAATAAACAAGTTACCTCTGCTTGATTTCCTAGATGCTCTTCGGATAAGTAGATTTTTGATGAAAGGACCGACTCCAATTTTCCCTGTAAACAAAAATTTTTTAACGTAAATTAATATTAAAGATAATTGAAAATTTAAATTTTTATATTAAAAAAATAACATTATATATGCTTCTAATATTTAACATGGAAATTAATTAAAAATACTTCTAATTGTCATTAAAGTATATATATGTCACTCATCTCTTAATTTAATGTACTTTAATTTCTGAATAATATAAAATTTACATATCTATTTCATTCAATTTTCATTTTAGGGTAAGTCCACGTCAGAAATATCAGAATCTGCAAGTGGTTCTTCGATTTTAATGATACTTAGTAAAATTATAGCTTTATATAAGAGCAATGTGTAAGTAAAAGGAATTTTTAAAATATCTAAAATTGTAGGAGTTATATCACTTTTAATTTTGATACTGCATTTTTTTCTTTCCTTTATATCTCGGTCAATTTTCAACCGATTTTGATGAATCAAAAACGATTTTTTTCAGAAAATTACGTATTTTCAGAAAATTTTAAAATAAAAAAAAATTTTTGTTATTTAAATAGAAAAAAGTAAAAAAGAAAATTTCTTTTAGATTTTTTTTCAATTTTGACCTCTTTTTTTTAATTTTTAATTTTTTAATAATATTCCTTTTTATTTTATCTTTAATTTAAAAAAAAAATTCATCCTGGAGACTTTTTTAGATCTCGTGATATCGTTCTTTAAATATCCACATCTCAAGAAAACTAGGATCCAGATTTGTGTTTCTACTTTCATTTGTTTTATAATATTATTGTTACAAACTAGAAACTTTCGCGTAATAATGTTTTTATTTTTAAATTACTTGACTAAAACAAGTGAAAATTCAAGCAAATCAATATTTTATTAATAGATTTGAAGCAAAGTTTTTATTTTTTGTAATATTTATAATTTAAAAAAAATTGTAATGAAACCTTAACAATGCAACCTGAAATTGTAGCTGAAGTTTTTAGCGGTTTCTTTTAGAGGATTCTAAAACGAATAGTTATTCATAACCATACAAAATTTCAACAAACAAATGAAAGTAATGATAGAAGCAAGTCCTGCGGTTTTCAAATTGATGAAGACTTATAATACTTAAAGGACGATATCACGAGATCTAAAAAAGTCTCCAGGATAAATTTTTTTTTAAATTAAAGATAAAATAAAAAGGAATATTATTAAAAAATTAAAAATTAAAAAAAAGAGGTCGAAATTGAAAAAAAATCTAAAAGAAATTTTGTTTTTTGCTTTTTTCTATTTAAAAAACAAAATTTTTTTTTTATTTTAAAATTTTCTGAAAATACGTAATTTTCTGAAAAAAATTGTTTTTGATTCATCAAAATCGGTTGAAAATTGACCGAGATATAAAGGAATGAAAAAAATGCAGTATATCAAAATTAAAAGTGATATAACTCCTACAATTTTAGATATTTTAAAAATTCCTTTTACTTACACATTGCTCTTATATAAAGCTATAATTTTACCAAGTATCATTAAAATCGAAGAACCACTTGCTGATTCTGATATTTCTGACGTGGACTTACCCTTTATCAAAATTTCTTCTAATTAAATTTTCTCTGTGATGGAACATTTTCTGTATATTAAATTTTATAAACGGAGAGGAGAAATTGTTAAACACTTAATTTTCCTGGATTTATTAATTATTTATAAGAAAATATATCTACATTTAAAAATAAAAAATAAACTATATTATTTTATAACTTTAAATTTTGACGTTAATGCTTAATAGAAAAAATGAAATTGAATTAAAAAAATATATTTTATTAATATAGGGTCAAATAAATGTTTTCTTTAATTTAGATAAAATTTATTTCATTTAAAGAAAATTTGTCATTCAAAAATAGAAGTTTGTTTGAAATTAAAAAAGAATTTCATTAAACAAATGTTTTTTCAAATCAAATATAATCTTTAAATTAACACTAAATTATTTATTTTTCTACCTTAAAATTTGTTCTAGAATCTTTGAAGTTACTTTATTAAGCTTACAAAGTTGCAGTACAATTTTGAAATTTATTTTATAACCTTAAAATTTGCTTTACTTCCTTCAATAACATTATTCAGCAACTTTAAAGTTTTTTTTAATAAAGTTAAATAGATCTTTACAACCTTGAAGGTCATTTTAAAACCTTAAAGTTTGTTACATCACCTTCAAAGATTATTCTACAACTTTTAAAGTTTATTTTAAAACTTTAAAGTTTATTCTAGAATCTTCAAATTTTGTTTTAACAAACTTAAAAACTCTGCAACCTTAAAAATTGTTCTAAAACGTTTTAAAGTTTATTATAACCACATTAAAAATTATTCTCTAAACTTGAAATTTAATTTTACAATATTCACTTTTTATAAGCGTGATGGATAAATATATATCAAACTATCAGTAGGTATAGATATTATAAAAGTTTTCGAATAAATTCTAGACTAATAGTATATATATTTTTGCATATAAACTTTCAAAAGACAAAATTATATAATACATTTGAAAGGGATATTATGTTCAAAGGAAAAAAACTCAACGTATATATATATATATATATAATGTTGAGGTATCAAAATCCTCTTTATTTTCCCATATATAATTTTCGTTTTGTTATTATTCTACACTTGTGCGATCGAAGAAAACGTGACGCAAATGATAACAGAATTCAGAAAATTTACGTAAAGGACAAGAGGATCCTAATTTTCTTTAGTTTCATATATATCTCACCGAAAATCCTTTCTGTTTCGAGGCAGAGAGAGTATATAGTAAAATAACCATATACAGGAAATACATCCAAATATTAAAAAAAAAAAAAAAAACCCTAACCCTTATAAAATTTCAATGAAACGTTAATAAATATGCCAAATTTTTTTAATTAAATAAAAAAATCTAAAAAATTGTCTCCATATGGGTCATTCCACGTCAAGAGTAACCAACCTAAGACCTATGTTTTTGACATGGTAAGTACAATATAGGTCTTAGGTTGGTTACTATTAACATGGAATGACCCATATATACCTATATTAGTATTTTAATTCTGATTTTAACCTCAAACCCAGCGGCGAATTGACATGGAATGACTCATATATCTCTATCTATATTAGTATTAAAATGAACATAATCTTAAAATACAAGTTCTTAGTACTCCAGGATTTATGGTCATAAATCAAACATAACCTCAAAATTCAAGGGCATAGGTTTCCAGCATTCAAGGCCTTAGTTCAAACATAACCTCAAAAATTCAAAATCATAGGTCAAACATAACCTCAAAATTCAAGGAAATAGGTCAAGTGACCGTTGGGTTTGAGACTATATATGTCCGACAAACATAACTTCAAATACCCATAACCAAGAAACGAACATAACCTCAAAATTTATATAAAATTTTAATAATTTTACAAATATTCAATAAAAAAATCGAATAGAATTAATTAAAAATTTGTAATAAAATAAAAAGATTTAAAAAAAACATTTTTTTTCTTTTTTATTTGCATATGTGTAAAAAGAATGTAAATTTGCATTAAAAAAAAAAGAAATACTTGAGGAAAAATATCTTATTCCATAAATTGAATATATGATATTTGTAGGAATGATATCAAAGGGAAAAGAGGAGACGCCTTTTCGTCTCTCTTTTCCGAAAAATTCGTTTTCCCTTCGACATAATCTTCGTGGATCATGACTCGCTTTGCTTCTATGGAAGAAAGGTTAAATCGAGGCAGTAAAGAAAACGGCAAACTCAGAATCTTCGGTTGTCGTGCGTCCGTTTGGAAAAGCGATAGTGACAGTCATCGGCGAATCGAATGGGAGAGCACGATTACCAAGAAAGAAACGATGGTAAAGCACTCTGCCAGCAGCACGTTCTCAGGTAAAGTGTGACACAATTTATCCTCTCTCTTCCTCTCCCCCCCCTCTCTCTCTCTCTCTCTCTCTCTCTCCATCCCTCTCTCGATTCTCATCCTTTTGATCCCGCAAGGAAAATTCAAACTTTTTTACCACAATGAATCGCCATCCATAAAGGCGTTTCCCAGTCGTTTATTTATTCAGTTTCGATAAAATAATTTCACTTTTGAATTCGCAAACTCTGTATATAAATTTTAAACAATTGTTTCAAGGAAAAAAAAATACTTCCTCTATGAGAAAGGAAAATTGAAAAAACAAAATAAAACAAATCGAATGGAAAAAAATTTTGCTTTTAAAAAAAAATGTAACACTCAGGAAAAATAAGAATCCTAGCATAAATTTTCACAGTTAACAACTGGTGCAGTAATAGTACCAATACTGCGCCAGTAATCAATTTTTTGGGGACGCTTGAATAACTTCTAAAAATCAATTGTTAGAATTTTCATTTAAATGAATTTCATTAGGGGGCATGCTTTGTCGAAAAGACACCCCTCTCTTCCCAGAATAGATTTAATTTAAAAAAAACTCTATACGGGCTTAAATTACAGCAAATTTTGTCTATTTTTTAATGCCCTATGGCAATTTTAAAATATTAAACATGGCATATTATATTTTCATTTTTCTGTTTTACCATCAGTCGATAACGTAGATTACTGCACCGGTAATTTTTTATATTTTCATTTTTCTGTTTTACCATCAGTCGGTAATGTAGATTTCTATGTCGGTAATTTTTTATATCTCCATGTTTAATATTTAAAAAGTGCCATACGGCATCAAAAAATAGACAAAATTTGCTGTAATTTAAGCCCATATAGAGCTTTTTTTTAATTAAATCTATTCTGTGCAGAGGGGGTGTCTTTTTGACAATGAACGCCCCTAGATGTAATTTTCATTGAACCGAATTTTATTTGCTCGAATTATTATTATGTAAAATTTTCATTAAACCAATTTTCTAATTACGTCCGTCCGTCCGTCCGTCTATCGCACTCGTACGGTTGCCATGACAACAGTTACCATAACACCGCTGTTATTTTTATCAATTAGAAATTCAGTTATAGAAATTATTTTTAGGTTAAGTACAAATTCTGTATAGTATGAAAAATCGTATATAAATTCTATCAAATAATAATTCGAATAAATAAAAAATTCATATAAAAGAATAAAATGAAAATTCTATGCAATGAAATTATATATCTAATAAAAATTCATTCCAATGGCAATAATGTTAAATGAAAATTCGAGCAAATAAAAATTCTGTGAAATAAATTTTCAATTATATAAAAATTCAGTATTATAGAAAACCGGTTTAATGAGAAAATTCTGCAAAATAATAATTTGAATAAATAAAGTTCCATTCAATTGATATTATATCTAATGAAATTCTGTTAAATAAAAATTCCAACAATTAATTTTCAAAACTTATTCATGCGTCCTAGTTTATTAAAGGGAAGATAAAAATAAAATTTTCAAATATTCCCGATATTTTTTTATCTTATTTCTTTTCGAAAAATATTTCAAATTTTTTTTCGAAAAATTTACAGAAAAAAATGTTTACGAAGAATTAGGTAAGATTGTGAAAAAAAAATTACATAAAATTTATCTAAGTACAAGGTGTGTATACTATATATATACGCGCGGTGACTTGGAGATTAACAAAGAATTGCATGAGATTTCATATAAAAAATGTACATCAGATTACCATGAAATTAACCCCTTCGACACAACATAGAGCCGATATCTTTAAGTCGTTCCTGGCCCGAAAACATTTGCACCTCACTAATGAGAATATTATACGCACTTATCACGAAATAATATAAAAATTGGCCGTTAACAATTTTTTTTTAATCCCTAATTACATTATATTGCAAGCGGTGCACATAAAAAACTTCTCTCTCCACTTAAGAAATAACAGTTTTTACCGCTAACAATATAATTTTTAGAAGATCTTTTTTTTTTGTTGAAAAAAAGTTTCACACCTTAATCAAATTAATGAGAAACTATATATATACATATAATTTTTCTAATAATTTAAATAGTAAAAATTATTGAAAAACATTTTTAGAAATTTTTACTATATTCGTAATATTTTTTATACTAAAATTGCAAATTTGATAAATCAATTTTTTTTTACCAAAAGTATGTTATAAGTTTCATTTCTTAAAATTTTAATTACAGATAAAAAGAAAATAAATTTTTTGTTAACAAAATTAATGTCTGATGGACCCGCGACGTATTCAAACGTGTATTGTACAGCCGGTATTGAATATTTTTGCACAAAAATGTAATCTGAGGTAGCTTATGATGTGTTTTTTAAAATTTCAAGTGTCTTTTTAGGTTAAAATTAAAAATTTATAATTATTAATGTTTAAAGCTAATTTATTCTTTTGAATCGAATTAGTTGTATCAAAAAACTTAGAAAATTACATAAGAATATGTCAAACTAATATATTGAAATATAAAAAATATTCAAATACATTCAATTAATTTGAGCGAGAAAAAAATGTTCGGGTCTACTGGACCCATGGTGGCAATTAAGGGTTAAGTTCAAATTTTATTATAAAATATTGGTTTTTTGTATATGTTAAAAAAATAAATTAATAATTTAATATATGTTTAATGTATTTGTTTATTATCAGGAATGGTAATCGAAATCAATAACCGAAAAAACAGAATTTAAAAAAAAAACCCAAAACCAGAAACCAAAATCAAAAGAAAATTTATCAGAAACCAAAAATCGAAACCCTTATTATAAATATTTGAAAACCGTTATTTCGTAAGTTAAATTTTTATCCCTGATTTATTTTCCATTCCACAATAGTAAATTTAAAACATTTATAAAAAAAATGATTTCTTTTATTTGAACCAGGTTGAGAACAAGAAGACTTGTTTCAGAACTTCAGGCACATTTAAAATTTGCATGCAAAAATGTAAACTTTTAAAAATTTTTAAAAAATGTGAAGAAAAACAACCCTTCAGTTATATATATATATATATATATATATATATATATATATATATATATATATAAAAAATTTTGCGTCAAGTATATTATGCAACAATATTTTCTGTTGATTGCTACTTTAAAAATCAGTGGGGTGCAGCTGTCTTCCTGTATATACATTGCATAATTAAAAGAAATGTACATTTCGTTTCCTCCTTTTCATCGCCAGTGTTGAAAATTTAAATTCAATTTATATCTCTAGAAATCCTCTTGCAGGAAAAAACTACACTTTATTTATCTGCATTGTTTCCTTGCCTTCCTCTTTTCTTCTTTTATTTTTCAAAAAATAACAAAAAAAAAAAAAAAAAAATAGAAAAAAAAACAAGAAAATAAGCGCATAGTCGACGACCCTTGCAAAGCCTCTTGTTTTCCTTGACGCCCCGAGGGTTGCATGTTTTGCACTCTCTCCTCAAACTTGACTCTGATTAAAAACTATACACATCAACATCCCTTCCCATCATTTTTCACCTATCAGAGGAAAAATACAAAACTCGAAATTATTTTTTCTGTTGAATAATAATAATTAACAAACTTTTTTTGTGTTTATATAAAATTGCTACGGGGAAAAGTATAATTTTTTTTTTTTTGACATACATATGTGTGTACTACTCGCGCCCCTTCAAAAGTAACTTTTCTGCACGCTTATTGCAGTATGAAATGAGTCCACACATTTCTACAGTTGCTTACATTGTTCGCCTAGAGAAAGTTTTGAATAATGTATGCTGTGATAAAATTTTCAGCGACCCAAAAATGTCGTCAAGTTAAAAGAGGCTACACCGAAAAATAAATAGAAAAATAGAAAGAAAATTTTTTTACAAGATTTTTATTATTTATTATATACACGGGGAGAACAGTAATCTATAAATTAGACATTTAATGTGAAATTTAAAAAATTAAAAACAATATAATAATAATAATAAAAACGATAAAAACTTATTAACCTTTAAACTGCGGACCGCTATCTAAAATTATTTCGCTTATTACTTTTTTTCAAAGTACAATAAAAGTTTAAGCTTTTCAGTAGCTTCGTATTTTATAAAAATCTATTGAATAAGAATTATTTCTTTAGAATTCATTAAATTTTGTAATATCCTAAATAAAAATGTCAAGTATAGCGGTCTGTGGGACCGGTGTTAGTAGTAAGTGTAAGTATATTTCTGCAGGTGACTTCTGCGCATGTGCATTGTCATGCGCAAGCAATTTAGTCAGTCCTCATAACCTACATTTATTGTTTTGGACGTTTACGTGATGATGTAAACATGTAAATACTTTAATCATTTATAAATAAAATAATCAAATAACAAATAATATTTATTAAATTAATATTGATGGGAGTTATTGACAATGTCACGTAAGAGTTCAAACGTAAGTTTATGATTAATTATTATTTAAATGAAAATAGAAAAATATTTGAAACAAAAAGTTTTCACAAAATGTTAATAAGGTAAACGTACACAATTACGGCCTAGTACGTTATTACGTGCTATTTCTTTATACTAATTGAAATAAGAAATTGATAAAATGTTTCAACAAGTGAAAAATTGCAACACAAACTTTGCTATTTATTAGATCAATATTCTGTGTTTTAATTGCATCTATTTTGTTTATGTATTGAAAATAAAAGTTTTTGTCAGTCAGTCGACGACTGAGCTTTGTGCAATACAATATACTGTAAGTGACAGCTAGGACTGAAGGTGATCTTCGTAAGGATATTAAAAGTGAAGTGTGTTTATTTTTTAATTTATTTTTTAATTTCTTGATTAATTATGATCTATTTAAATTATATTTTCTATTGCTGAATTATTTTTAAAAGTTTTCTTTATATAAAAATACTTTTTTAAATAGACGGAATTATGTTCGCTCTTCTCACACGAAGTACATTATTCCGTTTGAAACACGTAAATAGGGAATTACATTGTTTTCTATTATACTTATTTTAATGAATCAAATAAGAATATTTAATGTGTTTACATTTTTTAACAAAAAATGAAATTATAAATAAACAAATGAGGTAATTGCGTACTAGTATTTTATTAACCATATTTGAAATATTTTATTAGAAATTATATGAACGGAATTAGGTTCAAAACATTTTATACATACATTCATTATTCCGTGCTATACGCCGTATTTAAGTTTAAGTAAAATGGAAAAAGAGTTTGTTCACAATTCTTTAATTTTAAACTTATTAATTATCATTTCAAGAGGCAAATTTTTAAAAGTATCTTTTTTATAAGAATTATTAGGTATTGTCACGAAAATAATTCAAGCAAAATGTGAAAAAATATCAATTAAAAATTAATCAAATGAGTGGGACAAACTGGCGCTGGCTTGATAGAGACGATATCCTCATCTACGATGCTCAAGATGTTTTAAAAAAACTGAATCCTCTAGTATTATTTGATGACCGTAAAGTATATATGTTTAATGATTTATAATATTATTTCAAAACAAGTTAATGACCAAAGCGAGTAACCAAAGAAGAAAAATAATGACTGAATATTACAAAAATTATCATTTGAATAAACATTATTTTATTTGACATCTGTGTAAAAAATTCCCTTTTAAACACAATCTTAAACTAATTTTAAGATTATGTTATTAATATTCTTATAAGAATAATTATTATCAAACAAATTGATATTTTATATATAAGTATGTGTGAAAACCTGGAATATGCCGCAATTATGGACAAGTTGGAACGGAATTAGTTACATGACAAAATTTTTAGAACGGAATTACATACAATTGAAAGGATTTAAAATATATTAAAAAATAATATAAATTTAATTTTTGAACAGATATATAAAATGAAAAATTGAAAATGATTGATTAATTTTTACAATACAATTGTTTTCTTAAATTTTAAGTTACCTGATAAAATAAGAAAAATAAAATTCTCAGGAAGGGCCTTAACATGCCGTAATTGTGTACATTTACCTTAATAAAATAAAAACTCGTTCTCCTTATAAAAACATGTTTATTTAATTTTCATTATTTTAATTTTAATGTAGTAAATTGAAATTTTTTTGCCTTATTCTACACAGAATGAGAGCAATAACAGTTCATTTTAAAAATAATAAAATATAAGTAGAGTATTGGATAATTTGTTTAAATTATTTAAATCGTATTATTATTGCTGTGATTCATTATTTATACAGATCAATTAATATAATTAATTTATATATCAAAGATTTTTTAATTAAAAATTGAAAAAACAATATTGTAACATAAATAAAAATAAAAAAAAATTACAACAAAATATTCTAGAAATAATAATTTTAATCTTTCTCATACGGTACAGGCAAAAATTTTTTGTGCTCAAGCGATCTTATTGGCTGACGCAAATGGCGAACTAATTTAGAAAGTTTTCATTGAAATTTTTGAATTATAGTTTTTTAAATGAACATACCTAATACTTTAAAAAAAATTATCAAAATAATATTGTAACATATTATTAAAGAAGTAAAAGCTCAAAAAAGGTTATTATTAAAATATTGAATTCTTAAATATTATTTACCAATTAAAAATTAATAAATTAACGAAAATTAATTTTAAAAAAATCTAATTTATATTAAAATAAATCGTAGGAATGTGATTCCTGGTTAAATAATTTCTATTTTAATATATTTTAATTTGATTCAAAAAATATGTTATTGTTTCAAAAAAATTGATTTCAATAGCATCGGCACTATGGAATCAATAGCGCTTTTTTCTCAGTGTATAATTAAAAAATTTACATCCGCATAGAATAAGTTTTACAATAATATACCTACTTTTTTTATTAAAGGAAAAAGAAATTATCGCCTCAAAAATGACCTAATTCTGAAGAATTGCAAAAAAAAATTTGAAATTATATGCATAAATCTACTTAGAGATCCCTATCAGTAGAGTTTGATAAAATTTTCACATATTGAAAACTAATATATGCATAATATGGAGAAAAATATTTTTAAAAAATAATAGATGTGGATTAAAATGTATTGTGGGAAAAGTGGCAAATTGGAAATTTCTTCACAAATATAGAGAGGGATGCTTTATATATATATTTTATGAAGTGGGGAAGAATTTCACTGGATATATCTTTTTACAGTTTTATACATCATCGAACGATAATAATGTTCGAAAAATGCTAGAGGCCATGTATAATAAATCGAATATCCATACCCATTCTATCGAATGGAACTTAAAAAGCGTTAACTTGCGTGTGCAATTCATACACATAATCCAATCCTCAGTGTATATGTATATTTGTGTGCGCAATGAAGAAAGAAAAGAAGAGAGAAAGAGAGAGAGAGAGAGAGAGAGAGAGAGAGAGATTTTGGTCCTCAAAAATATATACTGCAAATGGCAGAACGCTTAACTGCATTTCAATAAATAACTTTTATGCGGATTCGCGACACCGGCGACTACTACATAGAGATTTAGGGCCGTCGCATACTGAAAAGAGAGAGAGAGAGAGAGAGAGAGAGAGAGAGAGAGAGAGAGAGAGAATTTTGGATCTTCAAAATGGTTTTTCTCTCTCTACGCTTAAACTAATATAGCGAAAATGAATAAACACAGTTGGAGTTGCATTCAAAATATTCTCTTTTCCTTATCCGGTTTTGACGTCAGCTTGTCGCTTGTCTCTCGCTTTGTACATTTAAGACGTAGAAATTACGGAATTTATTATTATAATTTAATTAATAATTCTATCTCGAAATGCTATGATTATTATGATGTTTCAAAGGAAAAAGCTTCTTTTATATACCTGACTATAATGCAAAAAAAGCTCTCATCCAACAATGAAATATCATTGTCTATATGTAATATTTATTAATATAATTTTTTTTCTTATTTAATTATAAAATAATTGAACATTTTTCATGTCATTTTAATAATTTTTATTGTTTGTGCGTTTTTTTTTTAAATTGATATTCATATCAATCTATTACCCCAATCTTCTTTGGAATAACCCACATCTAGTATACACTAGAGCCTCGATTTAGTGCGCGACACTTAATGAGCATTTAATTGATATTACCGAGAAATCCCAGCATCTTCCTTCCTGCACCAATGAGAAAGCGAGTTTACAATTCTGACATTCCAAAAACTCACGCACTAAATCCCAAAAAACTTCCACTTAATTCAGACGGAATTTTCAGTGTATCTTATCGAATCCCAACCCCAAAAAAATTCTCCTACCAATCGGAAAAATTCTGTACAATTATACTAGAATGATTTTTTAAAATCATTCCTTGGGAAGTGAAAATAAACAACAAATATATGTTCTGCATAAGTTTACAAAGGGTAAATTTTCATATATGTACACAGAAAAAAACTGACTTCAAAAAGCATCAAAATGAGCTAGATCCGATTCATTTTGAGTTCATGTTAAAATGACACACAGAAAATTAAAAGGCATTAAAATAAGCTGCAACGCTTATTATTTTAATTCAATTTTGCTTATTTTAATCCATTTTGGTATTAAAATAAGCAAAATTGGATTAAAATAATAAGCGTTGCAGCTTATTTTAATACCTTATAATTTTCTGTGCAATTACAGTCAATTAAGAAGCACTTGATCATAAAAACCATTAATCAAAATCATTGTTTTCAATGAACAAACAGATTACACTTGAAAAAACTTTGTTTCTTAAATCGGATTCATTGAATTTATAGAAAACAAAATAAATTATTTTTAGGTTAGAAACTTCTGAATTGACAGAAATAAATACCAACCATGATCGTATTTTTCCAAATGAATCACCTATTTCAAAAAATTATTATTACAAATTCATTGAAATCTGAATAAATATTATTAAAATTAAAATTATTAAATTTTAATTAATAAATTAATTAAATTAATAATAAATAAATAATTAAATAAATTAAAATCGACATTAAGAAATTATTTATGGCAGAGAGAGATGATGAAAGGGGGAAGGACTTACTGCTTTATTCTGAGTCTTAAAACAAACATAACCTCAAAATTTAGGTCATTTTTGGCGAAGGAGGGGAAATGAGAGGTGGGAGGGGGATTGCGACTATATTCAGAACATAACCTCAAAATTTAGGAGGGGGGACTCCCTCCTCCTAGGTCAAGAATTCTTAAAACAGCGGCGGAGGCGGTGGCGATATCTTTTTGTAATATAGGAAGATATATATATAAATTTTTATTTAAACTTATTTTAATAAATTTATCCCCTACCATTTTTTTAATTGTAATTCTTGTATATTTTACTATTATTATATTATCTATTATCTATTATTATATTTATTTTATATTATACTATTTTAAAATATAATACATATAATAGTTTGTAAATTAATATTATAAATATAATATATAATAATAATTTATATTATACATTAACTATAATTATTCAAATTTATTGTTAAATTAAAGTAAAAAATATTTCTACTATTTTAATTTTAATATTGCGCCAGTGTGGCGCTGCATACATAAGTTGCAGTTGTTGCCAACATAATAATCTTAAAATCTTGAATTTCAATAGAAACTAACATAACCTGACATTTGATCCGGATCCGGTTCATTTTAAGTAACTTAAAGTTACTTGTTGTTCATAATGATACCGAATTCAGAATGAACTGCAACAAAAATGAACTCAGTTTTTTTCTGTGTAAGATACCAATAGTAAGCCAATAAAATTATGTATTTAAAAAATTATTTGATTATATCTCAAAATGCTTAATAATTATGATTTATTTATTATTATTATATTTTATATCACAAAAAATCAATAAATAATTAATATTAATTAATTGATTGATTACGAAAACTATAAAATTAAATAATAAATCGAACCGAATCCCACTAACTTCTACGAATTTACACGGAATAACGCGTTTAATCGACAGAATGCTCTCTGCGATTAGAAGTCGGAAAATTACATTGATTTCCTAAGTAATAAACCCCCCTCGCTTTTGGTTAATATTTTCACTAAGGGAAATATTTATTAGACAACCGTAATTAAAACAGAAAAATATGTAAATCCAATAAAAGGTCCAATTTGAAACTCTTTTTTTAAGTTTAAAAAAAGTCAAGAAAAAACTTATTTAATAAGTTTTCTTGAAAAGATTATTTTAAAAATCAAAAATCATGTTTTTTTTAAAAAATAAATTTTCTCCTCAAAAGATTAAAGCGGCATGACAAAAATTATATATGTATATATATACCTTTAATAAACTTAATGGTTTGAAATGCACTTAAATTTTTTGTTTATTTTCGCATTAAAAGTCCAAGGATTTAAATGAGTTTGCATGAAGTTTTGCATGAAAAAAAAGAGAAAAATATTATCTCCACTCTCTCAAGTAAAATTTTCGGTTTGTGCTTTCTGATGAGTTTATAAAGAACGGAGAAAAAACAGAAAAGTAAGCTTATTAAAGTTTGACTCAAATGAGTGTAAATTAAATTTACTGGAAGTTTAAATATAATTTAGTTAATATTCCAATAAAATTTGCGTAATATAAATATATAAAAAGAAGCACTTATATGGATGATTCTCCAGAAATTTTAGAGGGAGATTTATTTTTTTTTTTTTAATGTAACTCGAAATTTCATTTCTCTTATCAATTTATATTTATTGGCATTAAAATATAATAAAATTTGAGGAAATTTATATTTCAATAATTGAAATTAGAAAAAAATTTTGTTATCCCCTAACTTACAGGAACTTCTCAAAACAACGTCCACAACATAATGAAATAATTAAATTTTTTTCAATTCTATTTTAATGACGTGTTGAGTAAAAAAATAATAACGATTTTGTGAATATAATAAATTACCCTGGTTGACGGAAAATATTTTTTTAATTTTATTTTTTTAAAAAAAAGTATTAAAAAAAATATACTTATAGTATACTACAGCGTTGAAAATTATGGTTCAGAATTTATTAAACGGATGATATTTTGTAAAGTAATCAGAGGATACGAATGAATAGAAAATTATTAAATTTATATGAAAGAGGTTATTCGTTTGCGTCAGTTTTGAGCTGTATTATCTCGGGATTCCCAAGTGAATGGTTTTAACACTGGTTTCAAACTTGGGAAACTTCAAAATCCTATACAAATTTTATTAAGTACATCAGCTCCCTCTCCAAGTTAATACCATATATATACATTTGGGATTTCAGGATAATATTGCGTTGAAATCGACAAAAATAAATTACTTTTTCTTTTCCTCTCGCCGGTTAAATCAACGAATTACACATAAAAATTTCAAAAGCTATATTCATATAGTTTAAAAAAAAAACTAAAATTTAATTTTTGCGCTTAACTAAAATGAAAGAACGAAAATTAAACAAAATATTAATATAATATATACAAAAATTTATATTTTAATAGCAAGAAGGAAAATATAAATGAAATTTAATTAAAGGAAGGATATTTAATACTTGTAAAATTTTAATCAAATCAATCAATGTGATAAATACCATGCGCAAAATTTGATAAAGAATTTAATTAAAAACATTTTTGAAATTAATGAAATGTACTTTAACAGTCATCAGTTATAAATTGTATTTTATAATAATTTCTCTTTTTTTCGTTTTAATTATCAAAATATTATAAATGTTAGTCATTTATTAATAAAATATAACGGTTATTGAAACATTTAATAATAATTTATAAAATATTATTATAATACTTATATTTCTCGATTTCAAACGCACTGAAATATAAAAATTTTATTTCTCTTGCCTAACAATTCGCTGACTGAAAATTTTTAAATAATTTAAAGTTCCACTACTTTTTTTTTAACCCAATTTTCTGTTAATATTCATTCAAAAATTAAGATTATTTTTCTTTTTTTTACATTGAATTATCTTTTTAAATGAAATTTTTTTTTTATATTCTTTTCAAGAAACTATAATATTATATTGGGCAATGTTCCTGTAAATTTTACGCACACATGTAGGTATATATATATATATATATATGTTTAGCATCCTGAAAAATTTATCTATATATAGCGCTATCAATCTAGAGCATATCAATAAAGCATGAATATTTTCCTATAAATATTTTTCATCTTTTCAGTGAACTTTATATAGGAATTTATGAAATAAAAATTCACACCATAAATTTTCACACGAATATACATACATAAACATAAGGGACACCTATAGTATGTTGATGAAGCGGCGGCCCGAGGAAAGCTGTATCTACGAATTTAATGCACGCTTTGAGGCGGTACATGTTAGGATGGTGTAAATTCTACTACTCTCTCCCCCTTTCCAATTATATCTGCAAGTCCAAGTATGTTGTCAATCCTCAATAATGCTCGGTAATTCCCAGGGTGCCTTAGACACAATGCATTACAAATAGGATAGTTGCGTTGTCCCTCTTATTTTATATAAATTTCCCATATAATATAATTATTTATTTGTTAAAAAATTTTACCTAATGTCATACAAAAGAGTTTGATTCAATGTTTCTTAATCTATTTTTCAATGTACTTTGACATTATCCCAGTATTATAGTATTTAAAATTTCGATTAATTAAATTTACAATTTTCTTTTAACTAAAGACAGATTCCTATCGTTTAATAAACTAAACTTACAATTTTTTCATCACTATTAAGTACAAATACAACTGAAACTTTGAACATGCATGTTCTGATGCAACACTTGACACAATGCTTATAGAACTATTAAATATCGATACCCAAAGTTTAGGTTTATCGTCTGAGCAAGCCGGAATAATAAATAATAAAGTGTAATTATTTAATAAGATGCGAAAGTTATCATTATAATTATTGTTTTTTACAAATATTAAACTATATGATTGAATTTATTTTAATTATACAATATTAAAGTCAAATTATTGTAGGTAATGTAGTTCGCTGCTTTATTAATGTTTATTTAAATAATTAAAAACGATTTTAATTTTTTAAATAATTGAACTAAATTAATTATATATATATTGGAGTTTTTTATTTTATTATTTATTGTTATTATAAATTATTAATTGCAGAAAAAACATTGTAATTTTAAAGAAATGTATAAGATTTTGCAGTTACTTGGTCCTTCAAATTACGATCCTCCTTTTTCGAGGCCTCGTAGAATGGAAAACTTAGGTAACTACAGTGCTCTGATAGCACTCTGTAGTTACCTAAGTTTTCCATGCGACGAGGGCTCGAAAAATGAGGTCCGTGTTTTGAGAAACTAAGGCACTGTGCAGTTACCTAAGTTCTTCAAATCACGACCTACAAAATACGTCACAACACCCAAAGACACCCAAGTTTTTATAGCAGTTACCTAAGTTTCTCAAATTATCACTCATCAATTTTTGCAGTTACCGGTATTTTCAATTATTTATGCAAAAATTATTATTAATAATATTAACAATTTTTAAAAATAATTTGCATTAACAGGTGTATCTTTTTTCCACGATTCCAACGATATAAAAAACTCATTTTTCGATTTTTTTGCAGTTACTTAAGTTTTTAGAAAACACGGCAGAACAGTTGAACTATATATTTAACTTAATACATATTTTTTTAAATATACATAAGTATATACGTATATGTAAATATATATTAATTAATAATATATTAAAAACTCACAAAATTCGGAAATTTTTAAGATTTTTTTGGCATAAATTTGGTTATTTTGCTTTGAAAGATAGCATCTATTCGTTTTTTAGATGCCAAATCACGCATTCTTCTCAGAAATGAATGAATGATAAAATCACAGAAAATTAAAAGGCATTAAAGTAAGCTGCAACGCTTATTATTTTAATCCAATTTTGCTTATTTTAATACCAAAATGTATTAAAATAAGCAAAATTGGATTAAAATAATAAGCGTTGCAGCTTATTTTAATGCCTTTTAATTTTCTGTGATAAATAGAGAAAATAAAATTTAAAATTCGGGAGACCAAAAAATAGTTCGGATAATAGAAGTTCGGATAAAATGTTTTTCGGTTCGGATAATCGAGATTCCACTGTATATGCTGTAATTACTGAATTATATGTTGATTTTTCAATAATTTGAATAGAAATCTTATTTCTATGATATCTTAAAAAAAGGAGCAGATCAGATTTTCAGTTGATGATTTTCAAGCATCTGGAGTCATTACGAAGAGATCTCCGCAGTATCTTTTTAGCTATACATATCAGGTAAACTTTTTTTCCGTATATATAAACATCGCGTGTGTTTATTTTACATACCGCTACAATTTTCCACCACTCTATTAGTTTAAAACAATTGCAAAAATTGATCGTTTGTGATAAATATTTAAACAGATATGACAATAAAGAATTTTGCAAATTAATATATACCTATATAAGTTCTCGGTGAATGATATAGAAGTAGCGGATACGTCTTAAGACCACAGAACGGAAATATATTCTAACGAAATAAGCCCCAAAAAAAGGCAGTCCCCACTTATTAAATAACAAATTAACCCAATGACTACTTTCGAGGAATTACGCGATTTCAAGAAACCGCCTCTCATCTCCTCAAATTCGCTTGTCAGATACACTAACAATAAGTAAAATATGCTATTGAATCGACAGTATTTCTGCCAGGCATAAAAATTATTGATTCTGAAGCATATTAGAATCTATATAATATTTTACAAATTCTGTAGCATATGCTTCAGAATCAATAATTTTTATGCCTTTAGCAGAAATGCTGTTAATTCAATAGCAGTTCTCAGTGTAGTTATTCCTATTATCGCTTTTCGCCTTCATTATTTATGCACATTTTATAATTACTTATGCATTCAAATCGCCAAATACACCATCGTTACAGTACCATTAGTGCAGTTTAGAAAATTATAAGTTTTCTTCAAAAAAAAAAAGTTTGTAGTAAGTTATGTCTTAAAAATATATAATAAATAATCAATCATATAATTGATGATGGAATATATCGCTTCGAGTAATTAATCTATTCCACGCGCTTCTTGAAGCAACAAAATTCACAACTGACTGATTTTCCCTCTCAAGTGAATCAAAAGCAGCTCTATATCTTTGTATAATCCCTATCTGCGACGGGTGCCAGATCACCAAAAGGGATGAAACTCATGAACTACAGCAGCGCAGTCCTGAGGCAAGATTAAGAGACATATACACTATGTGTGTCGAGTTGTCGCTTTATAAATCATCGCCAGGAGTACTTACTGCGTGTCGAGAAACCTCTCCGGTTTCACGCTTTTCTGTGAGTCGTGTGTTCCTCCTATCTTGTGAGGCGATCAAACTATGCTAAAGGAACCTCTCAATGTATATACTATATACACCTCTGTATATATAGAGGAGATGAGAGCAAATGGCGAGGGTGAGAAGACAAGATCACTATCGATCAAAATCCTCGGATAAAAGTGCTGCTCAGCTATCACACACACTTTTTCTAACAATAAAAGAAGTGTTTACTGGCAAAGAAAAATCTCTCATATACACTATACAATGTTATTTCTTATTTAAGCACAAAAATCTTATTTTACACCAAACATCTGCGGAAGCGGTGAAGTGAAAGTAATTTTGGGTTTTTAGTTATATTGAAGCCAATATTGCGGCAGAAACATATGTTATTGGAAAAATAACTCTTAATTGTATTTTGTTTTTCAAGTTTTGATAAATGTTACAATGCTGAAATCCATAAAGTTTATATATGATTTACGATTAGAAAACAAATTATTCTTTTAAGACGAAAAATTAGAAAAAAAATTTATCTAAAAAATATGGCGTACTATAAAAGAAAGGTACCAAAGAAGCGATGTACCAAAGTAATGTCATACAATATTTATTTATTCTTTACTTTCATAAAAGTAATCAAAATTACAATTTTTAATAATTTTTTGTGTGAAAATATAACCTAAAATTTTTTACCTTTAGATACCTTTCTTCAGAGCGCGACACACATGGTTTTATATTTATAATCTTTTGAACAATTTTGGTATAATTAAAAATAAATTTTTTCTCATCTTTTTTTTTTTTTTAATTTTGTAAATTTACTTTTTTTTTCTAAAACACAAAACATTAGAAACTATTTTCATTTCACAGTATAATTTCATTTCACACGAGATTTTATTATTTTGGCCTAGAATCAGAATAAACTCTACAACCTCTTCCTTTTTTTTTTTGTGGTCACACTTTCTCGGTTTTTCCTTAATTACAACCAGTTATTTTTTCCGTCCTTGCAAAAAAAAAAAAAAAGAAAAAAACAACAGAATAACAGTACAGATGACTTTTTAAGTAATTTTAATTATTACTCACGTGAATTTTCGCAAAGAAGTAGTTTAAAAAGCGAGAATTCATTATCGTTTTAAAGATGTGAGAAGAAAGGTGGCAAAGAATATAAAAATTAAAATACAACTTGAAAAAACAGACCTACTACCTATATATTTAAAAAAATTCCTCTTTTTATACACTTATATTATTAACGGTTTTTTATTTCAATGAAAACATTGTATACCAAAAAATTCAATTAACAAGAAAAATGTGATCAAAAAACCAAAAAAAAAAAAGGAGAGAGAGAGAAAACTAAATAAAATGCCAGAAAAATATCTTTTATTGAAATGAAAAAAAGTGACACACAATATACTTTTCGCGAGATAAGACTTAATTAGTCCAGGTATTATTCTCGTGAAAAAAAAGAGAATTCTGTGCGGATGTGGTAAAAAAAAAAGAAGAAGTTGACACCAAAGAGAAAAAAGAAGGGAATATATTCTCCTCATTAGTAAATTATGCATGAATTCAACGATAGCATCAAAAAGAATGGTTTTATCCCTGAAGGAAAAAAAAGAAAATTTCAATTTTCCATCAAGTTAGATATAATAATTATGAGCATGAGGGTAAAAAATATTAAATTATATATTTATAATCTCTGACAATAATAATAATTCGAATAGTGCACATATGATTATCCCATAAAAATCATTAAATAGAATTTTCATTTTAAAGAATTTTATTAGAAATAATTTTATTTTTTAGATGAATTTTCGTTCTTCCAATTAGCATTTGCCAAAAAAAAAATTTTTTTTCGAATTTTTACTTAACAAAATTTTTAGCTACCGAATTTTAATTAAGCAAAATTCCAGTTCAACCGAATTTTATTTGATTCAAATTTTTAAATTGCAGAAATCCTAATTTACCAAATTTCAAATTTGTCCGAAATTACAAATAGCCAGACAAACAATCAACAGAAACATTTCGGAGTAATTTTAAAAAATTAACCAATTAGAAATTATCAAGAAAATTGTGATTGGTCAATTTTTAAAAATGCGCCCTAAATATTTCTGTCAATTGTTTATTCGGCCATTTGGAATTTTTGGACAAATAAAAATTCGGCGTCTTAAAAATTCGGTCAATTAAAAATTCTATCATTTAAAAACTCGTACAAATAAAAATTCGGACAAATTCGAAATTCGGTGAATTGAAATTTCTGTTATTTTCAAATGCGTATCACGTATAAAATTCAACAAAATTATGTTAAATTAAAGTAATTTTAAATAAAAAGTCTTGTAAATTAAATGACTGTAAAATAAAAATTTCTGACAAACAAAAATTCGGTAGCTAAAAATTTTGTTAAGTAAAAATTTTGTTAAAAAAAAAACAATTCTATCAAATTTTAATTGAAAAATTGAAAATTCGTCTAAACAATAATTATTTATATACTGAAAAACTAGATTTTGTATTTGCAACAAAATCATTTGGTTAAGCAATTTTGGT
Organism: Leptopilina boulardi; assembly: GCF_019393585.1. Taxonomy (NCBI): domain Eukaryota; kingdom Metazoa; phylum Arthropoda; class Insecta; order Hymenoptera; family Figitidae; genus Leptopilina; species Leptopilina boulardi. The sequence continues at coordinate 1,718,726 of NW_026137813.1, forward strand.
TCTTGTAACGAAACTTTGATTGGCTGAAACAAAGTCGTAACCAAACATTTGGTTAGGCCAACAAAATTATTTGGTTCAACATTTTTAAATTACAACCAAAATTTGGTAACGACAACAAAATAATTTGGTTAACACAACAAAATAGTTTGGTCTTAAAAACCAAATGATCGTTTGTTGTCCTAACCAAAATTTGGTTGCGACAACCAAATAATTTAATTCGCTCTCAGCTCGTACCTTCAGAGAACAATTAGTTTAAATCTCTCACAAAGATGGATAGTCCAGTGGTCAGAGCTCCCGACTCGCAGTTTAAAAACAGAGGTTCGATCCCAAGTGAAGATGAGATTTTTCAAAGTTCACAAATATTTCAATTAGATAAATATAAATTAAACGTTAAATTAATAATAAATAAATAATAAAATAAATAAAAAAGATAAAATGAAAGTAAGTAAGGTAGAATAAAATTTTTAATTTTACAAAAAAAAACTCTTGGTTTAATCAAGCAGAGATTTTTGTTGGCCCAACCAAATTTTGCTCTGACTAAACATTTTTCTCAGGTAATATAAAATACTTTAAAACAAAAATTCTAATTAATGATTTTCATGGAAAATTCATGCGCCCCATTCAAATAGCAGAAAATAATTTTATATAACCAAAGCAGATTGATGGAAAAATGAATAAATTTTGCGAATTCAGTTTGTTTTCCATTAAAGAGATCGATGTATAAATATATATATATATATATATATATACATTTCCCCCTGTATTTTCATCCTCTGTGCGAATCAAATGCTATACCTCTCATCTCTACATCCCTTTTTTTATATGGAAATGCAATTACACAAAAACTTGCTAACACGGCAATATTCCATATTCCGCATATATATATATTTATGAATCACAGGAGTTTATATTTCAAACTGTTCTCTATACTCGTGCAATTTTGCCGCAATTACTCTCAATATAAAATATAATATGCTTGAAAAATAATGGGTTTAATGGTTGATATATACATAAACATATACATATAAAATTATACATATATATAAAAAAAAGAAGAACAAAATAGAGTCCAGGGGTTGGAAATATTGCTCCTGATAGCAGTAATAATTATTCTTAGTTCCTTTTTCGAGCTGTTGCATAATGTGCTACGATGCAAAATAATAATAATAATAATAATAATAATTAATGAAACTATAATGATGAGAAAATTAATACGTCTACCTTGTTTTATTTTTTCCCATTTTTATATATATCGTCACGTTGCCTCATTTGAATTTTTAAATGACACCTTTTGCAAGCGCAAGCTTTGTACAATTTCTGTTCATTAGACAAATATATTTTGTTTATTTTTTATTTTAATATTTACATTTAAAATTTTTAATTTAAATTTATTTCTCAGTGTGTCTAACAAGGATTGAGAAAAAGATTCCCTAACTTTTCCCTGACTCCTCCCTGACATTTTTTTTATTTTTCTCTGACTTTTTAAGAACTTTATTTCTGCTTTTTTTGGACAAAAATATGATTATTGACATATTTAACAATAGATTAATTTCTAATGGTAGTAACAAATGGTAATAAAAACCATTTAAGTTTTTTTAAATTAAAAAATTTTTAAATTTACAAAAAATTTTAATTTTTGTAGAAATTTACAGAAATTTCCCTGACTTTGAATGAAATTTTTTGAAATTCCCTGACTTTTCCCTGATATTTCCCTGACCAACAAAATTCCCTGACTTTTCCCTGACTTTGCCTGACTTCCCTGACCGTTAGACACCCTGTTTCTAAACAAATTTTTTTGCAAATAAAAGTTATTGTCTATAAAAATTAACAATTGAATGAAAATTACAATTGTTACATAAATTTTAAGAAAAAATAAAAAATTGTAAGTAATTATTATTTGGCAATAAATTTTAACTAAAAATAGTTATTTTTTTGAAAATTGTATAATTAAATCTTTCAAAATTTGGTGTAATAAATTTTAAATATATTTTTAATTCTGTGAAAAACCATTTTTTAATTTGAGGTTTTATTACAGGACTAAGTAAGCTATCCTTAAATATATAAATATTGGTTTTAAATTTAGACTATTATTGCAAAAAGAAAGTCTAAAAAGGGGAAAAAAGCCCTTTTAAAAAAATTTTGGTTAAGAATAAAATAGCGATTTTCGTATAATATTAACTGTATAAATCTTAAATTTCTTTCTATACTCACAACAAATTTCATTTGAAACGAAGGAAGAAAAATGCAACTCACCTGAAACAGAGAGAAATAATTTATTTAACAATTGTGTTTTTCAAAATTTTTTGATTTTGCACATAAATGTCTCATTGCCCCAATCGCGGGGTCATCATATGGTACATACTTTGAGTTTGCATAACTTAGATATAAAATTTTTTTAAAATAAAACTTACAAAAAATTTTCAGAAGGATGTTCACAACACGACTAAATAGTTAAAAATATTTTTATATAAAATTTTGAATTTTTGCAATACCGCAAAATCTGTTGAGCGGCAATGTAAATATCAAAGACACATTTGTCAATAAATTATACATATATATATTTGATCACTGTATAAAAATATTTAATTTCAAAAACAAAAATTAATCTTTTAATTCGAAAACTAATTTTTTATTTTTCAAATTGTTCAATTTTATCGCACAGGTATTTCATGAATTTTTTATTTTTTTTCTCTGCAATCTAATATAGAAAATAACTAAATATTATTTATATATTGAAGTCATAAATGTTGTTGACGTATAGCGTGAAATAATATTAAATAAATAGAATTTAAATTGAAAGAATGATCAAGCATAAAATTTCATTTCATACCTATATATTTTTTAAACGCTCTCAGAATTTCAGGAAAAGCATTTTAATATAAAAAGCTTAAACTATTTTGATTGAACTAATTTAACACACACGTTTATTCAGTGAATAATTTTTCATAAAAATAAAAGGGGGGGGGGGAAGCTTTGGGTTGAGAATTTTTTTAATCGAGGTTTTTTAACAAAAGAAAAAAAAATTTAACGAAAACTCGACAATATAATTCCATTGTTCGTAATTTGTTCCATTTCATACATATATATGAAGTATTCCACGCCAAATCAGACACCATTTTGCATTTACATGTACGATTTTGTTAAAACTTGTTTTTTCCATTTGTACTAATTGAGACTAAATTTCAAGATTTTTTTCAATTTTTTCTAGTAAGTTGTTTACGAGATATAAATTTTTCAAAATTTTAGAATTTTAATGATTTTCTAACTTTTGAATGCTCAAAACTTTCTTTAACCTTTATGGGACTGAGGAAAAAAACATCTTCTATGGGCGGACGAGGCACCCGGGTACCTATGTTTAATTTATTGAAGATTTTATATTAAAATAAGCAGTTCAATCAACTTTAAGGACGAAGCTGAAGTACGCAATGTTTATGATAAACGATTTTTAAAGAAATAAGTTTTAAAAATGAAAAATTCTATAATTTTTTGCTTAAAAATTATTTCTTGTAGTTTTCATTAATCAACAAATTATAAAAAAATATTTTTTAGGCAAAAAATTATAGAATTTTTCATTTTAAAAACTTATTTCTTTAAAAATCGTTTATCATAAACGTTGCGTACTTCAGCTTCGTTTTTAAGTGTAGTGGACGTTTCAATGAAAGAAATAATCACATAATATCAATACACTGTAAAATTAATAATTTTAAATATATAAGAAAACATCCACAAAAACTCGCATCAATTTATTTCAATGCGTTTGAGAAAAAAATTCCTGAAATTTACACATTTTTTGATTTTCTATAAAGTAGGCGCGCCCCCCTTAAGATGCAACATTTTTAAGGCAGCTTTGCTGAATTTACGCAATGCAATTTCCATTTCAACTACTAGCGCTGATTTTAAAACTCATCTTAAAATAAGATTTTCTTTTTGCTAATAAAAAATAATCATTATTAGTTGATTATTAAAAAACTGTCCATTACGTATAAAGTATTTTATATATATGTGACACAATCTGAAAAAAGGAACCTTCGAAGCAAATGAATTATAGGTTATGTTTACTACAGTTTTATTTGAACTAAAAGTTTATTTTTGTTTTTGTAAAACTGAAATCTATTTTATTGAATATTTTGGATGCAATGAAGACTTAAATATAATTAGTTTGCATTACGAGTTGAACGTCTTTGTGTATTTTCACTCAAAAATTTCAAAACGTAACCTATATAATTTTTTGCTTCTAAGGTCCCTTTCTTCAGATCTCGTCACATATATTCACAATTTCATTGATCTTTCATTGAATAGTATCCGTGTATATAATATTTGCTAGATTGCAAAACAGGTACATATTTAAGCAGATTATTTATGAAATCAAATATAAAAATGTAAGAAATTTATTTTTTATTATTTAAAATTCATTTTTAATAGAAATGAATTCTATTCAAACTTCATTTTACGGTAATTTTTAAGTTAAAAACTGACGATTTTTTATGAATATTATTATTTAAGTATTGTAATTGAATTACATATTTTATAAAAAAAAAATTATGTGCATTACTATAAAAATTAAAAAAAAAGATTTAATGTAATTTTTCATAATTTTTTAAAAGAAATTTCTACATTTATCTGCATGAAATCTGCATGAAGGTACCCGGGTACCTTGTCCGCCTTTAAAAGGTGAAGAAACTTTGTTTATTATTTCCGAATAAATAAATAAAAAAGGTACATTATAAATAATATTAAAACACATGTTTATATAGATGTGACGCGTCGCGAAGAAAAGGATCTTAGAAGCAAAAAAATATAGGTTATATTTTGAAATTTTTAAGTGAAAATACATAAAGAGGATTAAATTTTAATGCAAACCAATGATGTTTAGATCTTTATTATATCTAAAACAATCAATAAAAACTGATTTTGATGTTGCAGAAACGAAAAGAAACTTTTAATTAAGGTAAAACTATCTTGAATATAACCTATAATTCATTTGCTTCTAAAATACCTTTTTTCATGACGCGTCACAGATAAATTTGAGATGTCAAAAAACCTTAGGTCGGTACGATTTTAAAAATTACGAAAAAAATCAATTTGAAAATGCAAAAGGTACCCGGGTACCTCGTCAGTCCCATAAAGGTTAAAATGCATCAATTTTAAAAGTTTTTTTTTTAATTATGTGTTTTTACATGAACTTTTTAAAAAATTGGTACAAAAAATTCTAGAAAAATAATTTACTACATTTTTTTTAGATATAAAAGTTAAAATTTTATTTTTAAAACTGTATGTAGCGTTCGTTTTTTTTTATCCAATGAACGCAAAAAAACACAAATTTTAAGTATTTTATGGTTTTCATCATAAAAATAAAATTTAATAAAATTGGCAGGTATTGTTTTCGTAATAGACGCATCAAAATACATAAATGTACGTAGTATAAAAAAAACTGGAGGTATTTTAAAGAAATTTAAAATTTCAAAAAAAATTATAAAAATTCAGAAAATATTCAAAAAAAATTATTTCCCCGCGACTGAAACGGACTTCAAATTTTTATAAAAGAAAGCAGTCATTTTAAAAATTAAAAAAAAAAGTTGAAGGATACAGTTTTAAAAATAAAATTTTTTAAAAATTTTTTTAAAAAATTTTTTTTCAATTGTAAAAAATATAAATAAACTATTTTTCTAAAATTTTTTGCATCAAATTTTCTAAAAATTCGCACGTAAAAACACACAGTTAAAAAAAACAAAATTAACTTAAAATTGTTGCATTTTTAAAAAATTCAGGAACATTCAAAAATAAATATGCTGAGTTTAAGATGCTCCCAGAAAAAAGATTTCTTTGATTCAAAAAAATCACTTTCTTCGACAAATTTTTCTTTGATACAAAGAAATTTTATTTGCTTCAAACTAATAAATTTAAAAAAAAAATTATCTTTGATAAAAATTTTTTTTTTATTTAATTCAAATAAATGTTTCTTTGACCCTATATAACAATGTTAGAATTTCTTTGATTTAATGCACAAATTTCTTTCATTCAAAGAAAATTTATTTGGATACTTGTTTTGTTTCAAAGAAAATTTTATTTTGAACGAAATAAAAGAATAAGTCAAAGAAAATCAAAGAAATCTTTTCTCCGGATGTGTAAGATGGTCACAATGTTTTAAACGTTATTTAAAAGTGACTACAATGCATTTAAAAAAAATTTTTTTTTTTTGCAATTATATACACCCACAGAAAAGATTTATTTGATTTACGCAGAAAATTAAAAGGCATTAAAATAAGCTGCAACGCTTCTTATTTTAATCCAATTTTGCTTATTTTAATCCATTTTGGTATTAAAATAAGCAAAATTGGATTAAAATAAGAAGCGTTGCAGCTTATTTTAATGCCTTTTAATTTTCTGTGTAAAGAAAACAATTTCTTTGACTTGTTTTCTTTTATTCAAAATAAAATTTTTTCTTTGAAACAAAAACAGTTTTCCTTGAATGAAAGAAATTTGTGCATTAAATCAAAGAAATTTTAACATTGATATAAGAATATCAAAGAAACATTTATTTGAATTAAATAAAAAATTACTTTGAAAAGAAGATAATTATTTTTTTATTTGCATCAAACATAATTTATTTGAAACAAATAAATTTTCTTTGTATCAAAGAAAAAAAAATTGATTTCTTTGAATCAAAGAAATCTTTTTTCTAGATGTAAACATTTATAGGCAAAAAAATTTATTATTCTCCAGATTAAAAATACTTTTTTCCTTTTTTAAATCATTGATTTTAAACGTTATGAACTTCACTGACATGGTATTTATCATCATTTTCGAAAAAATTTCCATATTGAGAATCCAACAAGATGTTAAAAAAAGAAAATCTCGCATAAGTAGTAATAGTCTTTGGAAATAATAATTCGAAGGGACTTTTATTCCATGATTAATAGCCATCAACGATCTATCGGAACGACCTTTAAGTTTCAACTCAGTAGCGGTGGCTCTGGAATTTTAAATGAGCTCTTAAATTTACTCGACACCTCGTGGATAAGAACGAGTTATCGAGTTATCGAGTTGGGGGGAGGGGGTAACGGTTACATCGAATACTTGTCTGTAAGGACCGTAAGACAAAAAGAGCAGAGAGAGAGAGAAAGAGAGAGAACAAATTTCCAGAGGAGATGATTTTCCCTTCCACCTTATCCAGTTTTCCTTCTGAAATAGTGTGAGAACGAAAACAGAAGAAGGACTCTGATCCTTAATGGAGGCAAAAGAGGACGTGCGTCCCTCTGGAATTAAATATTTTTCTCCACTTACTCCATTACTATTCCCTGATAACTTTTGCAAAGAAACCATAGTTACTAACTTTATTTAACTGAATATAGTGTAGAAACTTGAAAGTTCGAATCGATAAGGGAATACGTAAATTAATTATTATTATTATGGATATGCGTCATTTACATTTTTATATACGAATTGATATCATTAACAATATTAATAAAAATTAATTATGTTTCGCTTTAATTTTAATAATATTACCACATATAATTATTAATTTAATGTTAATTATTAAATTTAATTTAATTTCAATTAAAAATTTAAAAAATAATGTTGATTATATAAACACTACTTGATAAAAGAAAAACTGTGTATGTGTGTGTGTAAGCAATAATTTAAGTGATTATATACAATTACTTTAATATAAATTGCAAATTAAATTTAATGACAATTTTAAAATATCATTTGATATTTAAATGTCAACGTTATTTAATTTCAAGAAATTTAATTTCCTGTGGTCTGCTCAAATAAGTAATAAAATTAATTATCAAACTCCAAGCATTTAAATTTTATAAAAAGAACTGAACATCAAGTTGGTTATAAATGAAAAATTTAACCAATTTCCTCTGACTATTTTTTATGGACTAACATTATAACCAAAAATTTAACTTAAAAAATTGATAAAGTAAAGTAAAAATAGTATAATAATAATAATAATAATAATAATAATAATAATAATAATAATAATAATAATAATAATAATAATAATAATAATATATTTTTTAACCACTTTTATAAACAAAAAAAAATATTTAAATTACCAAGATTTAATGGGACGCATAATTATGTTCTAAAAATCATTAGTTAGAATTTTCATTTTATGGAATTTCATTTGTCATAATTATTTATGAGCCTAATTTTATTTGTTCTAATTTGTATTTTGCAGAATTTTCATTAAACCGATTTTCTATATTACAGAATTTTTATATAACCGTAAATTTATTTCACAGAATTTTTATTTGTCAGAATTTTTATTTACTAAATTTTCATTTAACATAATAGGAATTTAAAAGAATTTTCTTTCAAATGAATTTTCATTTTTTCGAATTATCATTTGATATAATTTCCATATAACCGATTTTTCATACTACATAGAATTTACGACACTGAAGTTACCAACGTTGATTCGACAAATCAACGAACAAATTTTTCGTTTTCAGATTAGTTTAAAGGCCAAGAACCAATTTTTTTTTAATGAAACTTCTTTATTTTAGTCTCAAATACATTCTTAAACACTAAAAATCCTCAACCAAGGCGGGAAAATATTCAATGTTAGGAAAAAAAAAAAATTCTTTTCGTCGATTCAACGTTGGTAACTTCAGTGTAATTAGAATTTTGACTTAACTGAAAAATCATTTAACTGAATTTCTAATTGATAGAATTTTTATTTGTCCGAAATTGCAAATAGCCGAACAAACAATCGACAGAAAGATTGCGGTGCGATTTTTAAAATCAACCAATTAAAAATTATCCATAAAATTGTGATTGGTTGATTTTAAAAATCGCACCGCAATCTTTCTGTCGATTGTTTGTTCGGCTATTTGCAATTTTGGACAAATAAAAATTCTATCAATTAGAAATTCAGTTAAATGATTTTTCAGTTAAGTCAAAATTCTATAGTATGAAAAATCGGTTACATGGAAATTATATCAAATAATAATTCGAACAAATGAAAATTCATCTGAAAGAAAATTCTATGCAATGAAATTTTACCCAATAAAAATTCTTTTAAATGCCTATAAAAATTCGGCTCAAAAATAATTATGACAAATGAAATTTCATAAAATGAAAATTCTAACTAATGATTATTAGAATATAGGTAATGATGCATGAGCCAAAAGTTTTGAACGTTCAAATGAACGAAATTTTTTTTACAACTTCTTTAAGTACGAATTTCATTACAAAATTTTGTTTTAAATATCTAAAAGAAATTATTATTATTTTAATAATTGTTTAATTTACTGTTTTATTTTACATTGACATAATAATTTCTGATAATTTATAGATTTAAAAAAATATTTCGTTCATTTGAACATTCAGAACTTTTGGTTCATAATCATGTATCGGATTTAATTTAGTCTATTAAATTATTCCCTTTACTTTGTAAATATTATTAAAAATATATGTTAATATTTTTAATTCCTTGAAAAAATTATAAAATTTAAAACAGAACACATTCAATATTAATCGGATTAAAGGTTTATTTTACATATTATTATAAATACGAATAGGCACATATATAAGTTAAAATTCACGAATTTCGAAAAAAAAAATTTTTTTATTTAAAGAATTCCTATATGAAATATTAACAAAAAGTAAAATAGAGAAATGAACTATACTTTGTGGAAATAACGATGAAAAAGTAAAATATTAAATAAAAATAAAAAAAAAGAATATACAAAAATGTGAATATCTACATATATATGTAAATTAATAAAATATTATGATGCCTGCTTAAACCAACTTAACATTTAAATATTATCCGAACTTTTCATAAAACTAAATTTAAGAAAATAAGGAGAAAATGATATCAAGGTAATTCCTGGTGTGCAATAATATATGAAAGCTTATTTAAAAAAAATTTTTAATAGCTTTGAATTAAAAAAAAAAAAGAAAAATTCAATTCAACCAACTTCCCTGAGTATTAATGCATGGAACGGACATAAACAATGCAGGCTTATATCTACACAAAGAATAGTGAAAATTCTATTATAACGAAAATGGACCGACTTTTCGTTTGCATTTATACAGAATATTGTATAATAGAAAAATATAAAAGACACACAAAAAATTGTATATTAAAAAAATATAACAATATACTTGCGTTTATAAATTAATTTTTTTATATTAAATTTTTCCTTAATCTAAAAATATTAAAAATTTAGGATCCGAATTTCTCAAAATAATAATTATTATTTATAAATAAGTTGCGCCTGGTGACAGTCGTTTTGGCATCTTGCGGGCTTAAGATTATTTTTAGTAAACATAATCTCAAAATTTAGACTTTATAACTAAAGATTAAGAGGAGAACATAACCTCTCAATTCAAGGTCAAATACCAAGAACATAAATAAATGAAAATAGGAAAAAAAAAATTTGATACTTAACTAAAATAAGAATTTTTAAAAATTTAAACCTACTATTCAGTGAATAAAACAAGTTGAGTCTAGAACGTCTGACTAAACAGAAATTGTTCTACTGGAAGTAGTGAATGTCTATTCATAAATGCACACGATATAGATACAGCATATACATATATGTATAGTATATAGATAGATACAGATATATAAAAAAAGGGTGTGTCTTTTTCTTAAATTGTCAGGCTCAATGAAATATCCTGCATACGTTGCTTTCAATTTGTCAGCTGTAGATAAGTTGCCTTCACACGTGCTTAATTGACAGCTCTTTAGCCTTTCGGCGACGATTATGTTTCACACATTCATCTCTTTTACTCTCTCTCTCTCTCTCTTACTCTCTGACTCTCTCATCCTCTATGCCAAGTTCTACAGTTAGCGAATGTTAGACGAAGCGTTTCCGCTGCTCAAATGTTGATTCCCATTTCCCATCAATGAAACTCCCATTGGCAAATTGACTTCACAAACTTATTTCAAAAGTGTAATTCAAAAATTCCCAAATTCAACATCTATTATTTATTTATATAAATGTGTCATTCTCTGCCAAATGGACACCCCCTACCGCCCAAAATTGGTTTGTTATTAAAAAATCATTCGATACATGAAATTGTAGCTTAAGATGTCTAGTTACATTTGCCGTTTGACTGCAAAAACGCGTGTCTTCTAAATGTCTTATTATCAGACATTAGACATTTTGAAAACGTCTTGTACGAAGCTGAAGTACGCAACGTTTATGATAAACGATTTTTAAAGTAATAATTTTTAAAATGAAAAATTTTATAATTTTTTGCCTAAAAAATATTTTTTTATAATTTGTTGATTAATGAAAACTACAAGAAATATTTTTTAGACAAAGAATTATAGAATTTTTTTCATTTTAAAAATTATTTCTTTAAAAATCGTTTATCATAAACGTTGCGTACTTCAACTTCGTATATTAAGGGCTTCTGAAGGTCACTGACTACGAATATGATGAATCTTAAGTTAATTTTCAAAAATTCAAAATGGCGGACGATTTTCTAAAATAATTTGCCTGAAACTTTTTATCCGTGGGTTTTTGAGGTCGCTGATTACGTTGGTTTTTAAAAATTCAAAATGGCGGATCCAAAATGGCGTCCAAAATATAAAAATTTGATCAGATTTTCCTGAAACTTTTTACTCGGGGGTTTTTGGAGTCGCTGATTACGAATTTGAATTTGGTTTTTTAAAATTCAAAATGGCGGATCCAAAAAATAAAAATACCCGTCGGAAATATTAAAAATAGATTTTAAACAGAATAGTAATTATTATAATATAATAATAATAATTTATTTTAATATATGTATTTAAATGTATACATTTGTTTATTCGATTAAAAAAAAAATATTTTACATTATAAATTAAAAATGTTTTTCTTACATTTATATAAAAGTTCAGTTTTGGGTAACTGAGTTTATGATAAAAGAAATAAAAAAACAATTGTGAGAAAAAGGAAATAAATTGAGAAAATTTACTTTATAACAAACTTTTCATTCTGTAAATCAATTTATACATATTATATATGAACATGGCGCGGACTGACGGGTTGTAAATGGATATAGAGAAGTTAATGAACAAGTCAGAAACAGATTGTAGAAGATATGTATATATATAATATATATATATATATATATATATATATAAATAATAATTAAAAAAAAGAACACTGCAAAAGATTTTATTTAATTTATGCATAATTTATTTTAATGAGTTCTGTTCATGTAAATTAGGAATTTATTAAATTATATATAGGTATATATGTCATTCTGTCCTTTATATGCTTCATTAACTTCACGCACGATGAAACTTTTACCCTTTGTGTATATAGAAAAGAATCACATTTAAATATAAATTACGGTAAAAGACCTTTCATATTGTTGGATCACATAAAAAAACTCATTTTTTGCAACGCGTTGTGTAAAAACAAAATGTCTCTCGTTATTTAGATTTTTAAAACTATATAATTTACTGTTTCTCTCTCTCTCTTTGTATACCTATGTATTTTTTCGTTTTTAAATTATAGCAACTTTTATGGAATATCATAGAAAAATTTCAAAAAAATAATATATTCGAAAATTAAGAATAAATAATAATAATAATAATAATCCCAATCAAAATTGTGTTTGTAAGAATTATTGTGTATAGCAATTACGTTATTTTTAGAGTTTTTATGTTCTTTAAGGCCATGTGGAAAATACCCACGTGACCCACATGCAAAAAACATAGTATCGTATTACCAAGTTTTCTCTAAAATGGTAAAGAATTTTTGGTTGAAATTTGTAAAATATGATGGACAATAAATAGCATTCAGAATGGCGCTGTTCTCGATTTGAAGCACAATTTTGCGTTAAAGTATTAAAAATAGGTCGGTAATCCTGGAAGTACCACTTCCACAAAAAAAAGTTTTTACATATGCCAACATTTAGGGCTCAATTAGGGCTAATTTTTAAAAACCACCCCCAATTGCAAAAAAACATCCCCAATTATTTAAACTCGATTTAATCAAACAATAATCATCTTCTATTATATTAAGTTAACAAATTTCGAAAAACGACACCGACCCCGTGACCTCGACACCGTCCTTGAAAAATCTATTTTCAATTATTTTCAAATAAATTAAAATACTTTGCATATATGCTGTTAGAAAATCTTACAAACTATTTTTATGTAACATCTTTTTTCAATTTTAACCTGAAAAAGGGTTATTTTGCAATTTTTTAAGAATTTTTTGATTTTTTCAATTTTTTATTATTTATTGTTGTTTTTTCAATTTTTAGTTAGTAACCTATAATATTGTGTCTAATTTTAAGTGTCATTAAAATCAAATGTTTTTAACTTAATAATTTTAACATTTCTTAATTTAAAACGAAACATCTTCTATTATATTAAGTTAACAAATTTCGAAAAACGACACCGACCCCGTGACCTCGACGCCGTCCTTGAAAAATCTATTTTCAATTATTTTCAAATAAATCAAAATACTTTGCATATATGCTTTTAGAAAATCTTACAAACTATTTTTATGTAACATCTTTTTTCAATTTTAAGATAAATTTTATACAATATTAATAAGATATTAATTTAAAACGTAAATTATAAATATAATATACATAAACTACAATAAGTAAACAACAATAAGTACAATTTTAACCGAGCGAGCGTTAGCGAGCGAGGAATACATCGCTAGTATAGGAATTAAGAGCTAAATTAGGGTTCTTCAATAGCACTAAATTCACTTTTAGAAAGTGCACCCCAGCCAAGTAACTAATAGATAGTCAACCACAAAAACTACCCTCGACTAGTTAAAACTCAATATTTTCAAAAACAAACACATACGCATTTAAGGCTAATTTAGGGCACTAAAATATAATTAAATTGGTTATTCAAAAATGATACACCAACTTTAAAAACTACCCCAGAGTAGTTCAAAATTTATTTTTTTTTGAAAAAAATACTTAGGAATTTAGGGCTAATTTAGGGCTCTTAAAATAGTTCCAATTGAGAGCTCTAAATGAGCCCTAAATTCCTATGGAAGAAATTTTGAAAGATATTTAGGTTCTATAGTGTGGTACTTCCAGCTTGACGTCAAGCTAGCAGTACCAAGGGTTATTTTAAATAGGTAAAGGGCCCTAAATTTTTGCATGTGATACTAAATTAGCCCTAATTGAGCCCTAAATGTTGGCATATGTAAAAACTTTTTTTGTGTATTTTCCATCTTAAATATTTAAGTTAGTTATTTTAAATAATTAAATAGTTATAGATTTTGTCGGAAAATTTTCTAATTTTTCTACTTATTTGAATATTTAAATGTTTATCATTTCAAAGAATTGATACTAAAAAAAAAAATAAAATCAAATGAGAAAATTAATATAAATCATTAATTTTCATGTTTTAAGAAAAAATAATAATCTGACGATACAGCTTATATTTTGATAAAATCACGTTAAAATAATTTTAGATTGTCATTGAAAACAACCATTTTTTAATCCTTTATATATTATACTAACCAATCACTTTTCTTAAACTTTATTTTCATCGTTAACATAAACGTTTAAACACACCATATAAATAACAAAGTAATACTTTCGCAAAGTCTCTTTAAAAGTAGACTTAACATTATATATAATATAAAGAAAGCTTCAAAAACTGAATGGGGATGCATATACTTGTGTATAAAATCTACAGCTCTCCTTGGCAGTAATATCCGGCTATACATTTTCCGGTTAACGCCTTCTCATTTATAATAAACAACATGGAGGCAAGTGACTAAGGAAGTTACTTCAATAAATAAAAAAAAAAAAAAAAAAAAAAAAATGCCGGCAATGTTGAAAGACTAAGAGGGTCATAAATGCGCGTAGAGGTCGTAAATACGAGATAACCGAATTGTATGCAAGACACGAAGTGCGGATGTGGTGATACCATCAGATCATATAATAACTATCGGAATTGAACTGTCGTTATATATATACAGAACGTTAAGAGAAATGAAACTGCGCACATCAATTTACTTGTGTATCTCAGTCATCAGTTAAAAAAGAATTTAATTGAAAAACAACACTTTTCTTTTCTATTTTCGATCAAGAGACAATTTTACTGAAAACCTATAAATATAAAACCTATTGAGACGGTCAAACATCAATGTGAAATTAACTGGAAATGGAGTAAACGACTTTTCTTTATATGTCAAACAGTAAAGAATATTTACTGAACACGCTCGTAAAACATCACTTTCTTGATTAATTTTCTCTCTCTCTCTATATATATAGATTTAAAAATCGATTTATTTAAAATAACAATTTATTATCACATATACATTAAATTTCAATCCACTTTGAATTCTTTAAAAATTTCATATAAGTTTATATAAATTTTTTATACTAATCTATAGGGATTTGATCACATATCAAAATAACCTCACCACAGAGAGAAAAAAAAATTGGCTGCAATGAAAAAATTTTTTAAAGATTCAATTAATTCGAATTATTTGAAAAATTATATTTATTTAGTTCTAAACAATATGTAATTTGAGCCACGTTTTCACCGTGTGAATAAATTTAATCTTCCGAGACATTAAATGCAGTACATATATTCTGCGTCTGCGCAGAGGCAAACTTTCTACGCAGACGCAGAATATATCTACTGCCTTTAACCTCTTGGAAGATTAAATTTATCCACACAGTGAAAACAGGCTCTTTTAGTATCAAATAACTTGAATTATTATTTGTATCACATTTATTGAAACCAAATAAATCTTAATTGGATCAAGTAAATAATTAACTGAATCTAATAAATGATTTGAATTAATTTAACTAATAAGTTATTTGAAAAAATTAATTTATTTCACTCAAATATTTTGTTTTTTGATATATAAATAAAAATTATATTTAGAACACGAAATAACGACATAACCTCACAAATTTAACATCGAATTTGAAAGTCATAGATCAGAGAACAAATATAACCTTTAAAAATTTGGTAATAATTTTTAGACCATAAAAATAATTAAAAAATTATTTAGTAATTCAATAATTAAAATTCATTGATATATATATATATATAGTTTAAAAAGAATTTTTTTTTCGTACCTGAAAAAAAAACTTTGAAATTCGATTTATTTACAGTGAAATGTCACTGATTCAAATGTCGACCGCTCACAGACACATATATATGTATTGTATACATAGAATAATTTTCATATAGATGTGTGAGGCTACAACTGGAGAACTAATACGGTCGTATAGGTGGTTGCATCCTCGCGAGGGATTCGTCCCAGTGAATATCCGCGGACATACAAATGCATTATTCAGCACCGCTACAGTGTCCGTTTGGTACTGCATTTGCGTTACTTCCACAAGATTAAACTTGCATGCGACGAGTAAGCTATGAAGTATGGTAACAGACGGTACAACTGACATGTGACTTCGGACAATGCGCGTGACCAGTCAAAATCAAGACACTCGCTATATATATACATATATGTTTTCAGAATACGATTTCTCAAGAATACACGTCAGTTTATAAAAAAAAAATACAAAAACTGTATTTTACCAATGCAATATATTGACTATAGAATAATATGAAAATCAATCAGGAAAAATCGATTCATTTATAAGAATTTTGTTATGTCTTAAAAAAACTGAATAAGAAGAAATAACTATACAATTATTATTAAGGAAGAACCCTCGATTTTGAAATTGACAGACAGTTCTTGATGAATGTTCTAATTTTAATTTCGACATGATAATTAAAAGATTTGCAGGCGACACGAAGCAAAACAGAGGAGAAACAAATATAATGTTGCCAAGCGTTGCTTTAGTACTGATTGGGTCAAATGAAAACTTAAATGCGGTTGTTGTTTTGACTAACAATGCAGAGAGGGTTCTTCCTTAACCATAAATTGAAACTGTTATAAAAATTCATTCTTCGACTAAAAAGTGACCTTAATACTGTATAATTATAAACCTTTTCAAAATTTGAAACTGTATAATTATAATTTACAAAAGGCGGTATATTAATCCTACACAAATAAACTCTACACAAGGAATTCTGCACAAATAAATTTAAAAAATTTTTAATAACATTCAACTCTATAGGGTTCAATTGTACACAGATAAACTCTACAATTTACTGCTTCTTTCTCCGTTAATAAATTGCTAGTGTAGAGTTTATCTGTGTACAATTGGACCCTCCTAGAGTTGAATGTTATTAAAATTTTTTAAATTTATTTGCACAGAATTGAAGAGTGTACAATTTATTTAGCCGTATAAAATTAAACTGTGTAGAACAAGGTGTAGAGTAAAAACTTTTATTTTTTTAATTATACGCTTGTGTAAACTTAACCTGTATGCAGTTTAAAAAAAATTTTAATGCATAGAATTTATCTGTGTACAATTAAACCGTGCAGATTTGAACTTAAATTACTATCTAAAAATTTTATTTCCAGAGTCGCACACTGACCTACAATTTACCCGCGTGTAGAATTAGAATTATTGTATTCTATATTCCCCTGTATAAATTTATATGAAAGAGCTTTGTCAAAACCTGATAAATCTATTTTAAATCTTCTTTTTATCAACACAATTTTGAATTATGCATAGAAATTATGTTTGCAAAAAAATGATTTAAAATAGATTTATCAGTTTTTGAAAAAATGCTCCTCATATACATATATACATACTGCAAATAGGAGCAGAGTTTTAATTTAATGCGAATGGTTGGAATACCTTGCAGATTACAGAGGGCCTGTAAAATGTAAGGCAGAATGTCGTATCTTGTCCATGAAACACATAAATGCGTGTGTATATATATAGATGTAGATATATCACAATGTGAATGCGAATCTCAGCGCAGTTAGCTCTCAAGTTTTGAATTAGAACGTAACACACAATCGTAGAGCAGTTTAACCTTCCCATTGAACCTACCGTTGTAAATTACACGTGTTTGCTTTACAATGAAGCGTTACTATGTTTTATGGAGGTATAGTGGAAATTTCTACAAACATTCCCTTTTCTCTACCTCACTCTCTCTCTCTTTTCATGTTGACGAGAAACATAAAATGTTGAATACAGTGACAGTTCGTTTACGTGAAAACAGACGTGACCGCACAAATTCTAATCCATTACAAAATCTAATTCACAATAAGGGAAAACTTGTTTATTGCTATTATTTGCCTTAAAACAGTACTTAAAATGAAATCACCGCTTTGTGGAATAATATAATTTTACATCTAATTTATAATTTTATTGAGTGGAACAAAAATTTAATTGATTCACATAATCGGTTACGTTTGACTATTGTGAAATAAATATTGCTATTGTCAATTGCTAATTCGAAAAATTCGAAAAAAAATAATTATGTATAAATTTAATAAAATTCTTTAAAATGAAAATTCAATTGATTATGTGGGAAATTCATGCGCTTCTTTTTTGTTCCCCGATAGAAAAGAATGGGTGATTGAATAAATATCAGCAAATGAATTGTTTTCCTATAAAAAGGAAAAAGTTGAATTATTTTGTTCACACTTTAGCAGCATATATGATAGGTCAATTTTGATTTCCTTTTCAATGTTACTTTCAAATATTACAATTTTATTAAAACTCCATTAAACAAAGGCAAAAAGGTATGAATTTTATAGTAAAGGACTCAGTAGGATTTACAGTAGTTTTGGCTCACAGTCGATTTTTCTGCAACATTCAGATTTTATAGTTTTTTTGTATTCTGAACAACTTTTTCCTTTGGAAAATTGCTTAATATGGAGCTGGTTTTAAGATAGGAACATTTAAGAATGTTAAACGCGGTCACTGCTGAAATTTCAGATTTGAACCGTTAAAAAAAGATTAAATATTGTATCATAAAGATAAAATTACATTGTTATGCACTTATTGGTATAATTGTGATACTTCCAAAAAATGAACGGTGATAACACATTTGGAGTTTTCACCCTTATGTCCAACAAATAATCCTTAGTATTTCTTGTATAACTTTTATTCAAGATTCACATGCACATCCTAAATGTTCGGTACGCACTTTTCTTGTCGTTTGCAGTAATTAGAACATTTTAATAATCATAAAGGTTGTTTTTGTTTTAATACTGTTAGCTTTTGTTATCAATTGTAATTGTCTTTAATCATATTCTTTAAAAATCTTACGCGTGTTTCAACTAGTTCAATTATAAATTCTAGTCAATTGGTAAAATATTTTAAATAGCAATTAAATAACTTCGACTAGGTTTAAATGAATTTCCAAGGTAAAATGAATGGAACAATTGAATCTAAGAGCTTCGTACCTCTCTTCAGGATTTCCCACTTAATAATCGTTGATGTTAATTACTATCCTATTGATTCATTCCCTTTTTCTAACTTTATATCAATCACTATCGATCATTCTCATTCTAAATTCTCACTGTCTTTACATATAATATTACACTAATTTGTAAGATATTTGTAAGATATTTGATGCTAGATACGCATTTGTAACAAGTACTCTGAGAGTAGGTGAAAAGGGCGAATAATGATAGAATAATTTTATGATATAGTTCGTTTTCGAAAGTGGGTAGATACACAATCATTATTATATTCTTGTATAATTAGTATAATTATTATAAATAAAAAAGTGGAGTGACTTTCTTTTAAATTTAATATGAACAAGATTTCAAATTATTTAAATCCTAACATTGAATTTCCTACTTGAGGATGTTATTGATAGTAATTAGCTTTTATATGCTCATGATGCGCAAAAATCTTTAGACCTGTGAGCAATGTTCGCGATTGTACTGATCTTTAATCTGATGTAAATATATTTTCTGACTGGTGTAAAAGCAATTCTTTGGACATTGATCCTTCAAAATGTAGTGTGATGACTTTCTCGAGAAGTAAAGATATAATTTCTTTTGTTTATACAATAGATTCAGATTCCATCGAGAGAGTTACAACCATTAAAGATCTTGGTATCCACCTAGTTCCTTAAAGTTTCACTCAAATATTGATATAATTGTGAAAAAAGCGAATAGATGTCTAGATTTTATCATTCGAACATGTCAAAAGTTTAATAATGGATCTGCGTTAAAGTCTTCATTTTATGCTTTTGTATTATCCAAATTGAAATATAGTTCAGATCTTTTGTATATTTTAGCGGAGTATTTAATTGATTTGATTCAAAAATGCCACAAACAATTCTTAAAATTTCTTTATTTCAAAAAATATCGTGTATTTCTGTTATCTGGCACAGATTATAAGGAAGTGTTTAATAATTTTAATGCACAACCTCTTGAGGTTCGAAGATTCATCAAGTTTGTTACTTTCTTCTTTAAAATTGTAAAACATATAATTGACTGTCAATATTTACTATCACTTGTACCTCTTTTTGTTCCGAACACAGAAAATTAAAAGGCATTAAAATAAGCTGCAACGCTTATAATTTTAATCCAATTTTTCTTATTTTAATCCATCTTGGCATTAAAATAAGCAAAATTGGATTAAAATAATAAGCGTTGCAGCTTATTTTAATACCTTATAATTTTCTGTGTAGCGAAATCTTAGAAATGTTCAAACCTACTTATGTTGGATGTAAATCTCTACAGAATACTATATTAAACAGTATGTGCGATGTATTTAATAGTTTTTCATTGGTTCTGATTTTGATATGAATTTTCATTCCTTGACTACTTTTTCAAAATTGGTACATGATTTCACTCAAAAAAACTAATTTCACTGTTATATTATTATTTAGATATATCTTAATACTTGATTTGTAATATCACTGTATTTATTATCCTTCTTGCTTTACTTTTTATTATGTATTAATAATCCTGTAATTGGTCTCCGGACTGTTGGATTAAATCTCAATGAACAAGTAAAAATAAACAGTCCTTTAATGTTTTATGACTTCATGATTTCAGACATTTAAATTATTAATTAGAAACCAAGTAAAAGACAATCTGATTATTTTGACATATAGTAAAGTCAGGAAAACAATAGGAATTTTTTATTTCCTTCTTCAAAAAAAAAACACCGGGTTGATATCTTGGTTGGCCAGTATGCGCAGCTTATAAGACCTTGTTCGCGCGTTGATTATGTAAACTAGAGGAAGGAACTCGCATAAGTCGTGTGGTTTTCAGCAAAAGCTGGTGTTTAAGTTTTACCGCGAAATTAGGTAGATATACAGTGAAGGGAGAGAGAGAGAGAGTGCAAGCGCTTTATACCTGTTTCACATTGTATGCATATTTCAAAGTTTCCGGCATGTCTAAAACTTTGTCGAGGATACAAATTGAGGTCGTCAACTTGAGTGAGAATTGTAATCAAATTAACTCCTTGATTCTGTTTCATCTAATTAGAGCAAATCCTGATCGACAGTTTCAATATACGACTGATACTAGTTGTATTTTAGCCTATGGAAATACATCAAAGCTCGTCAGACACTCTAATCATTTGAGTCTCCCCGACATTGGGAGTCTAATGTCACATTCGTATAATGCGACATGATCGCATCGACGATGCCAGATGCATATATAGATTTCCATTAATGTGTGTGTGTGTGTACAGTGTTTCGCAAAGTTTTCGTCAAAGAGAACCCTGTGTGTTTCCAATATACGAAATGGATTAATTATTTCAATTATCGATAAAACTAATAATTGCGTATGTCATCATTATCATCAGTTTATATTAATTTCTTAGTCTCTTGATTTCCGATTTTCAAAACGTAAATGATACTTATAATATTATGCTTTTTATACTAATTGCCGAATTAAATACATTTATTTGAACTATGTAGGTCGTTTAGGTAATAATTGAATATTCATAAATGTAATGTTAAATTAGATAATATTATCATATTTTAATTCAACTCGAGTTCAACTTAATTTTATTATCTTATAAATTTTCATGTTTTACACCAGAAAACCAATATTTTAATATTTATAAAAGTATTTTTTTTAAATATTCTAATTGTAAATTCCTTGACGGAAGGTATATTATTATTATTAGACATTCCGAAATTTGTTTCCGAACCAATCAGTTTCTATCAAAATTTTAATTTTAATGTACCTAACTTAATAAAAAATTCTTTTCGGATCATTCCAAAACTTAATTTTAATCCTTTTTGAATCCTGAAATTTCATTCCGAATCAATCCTAAGCTGAATTTCAATTCTTTTTAATTCTATTTTTTCCGAATTAATTCATTTCATTCCAAAACTAAAATCTAATATTTTTGAGTCTTAAAATTTCATTTCGAATCAATCCTATGGGCTTGGAAACGTATAGAAATTTCATAATTTAAAAAAATTAAAATTTAGCTTGGAATTGATTTGGAATTAAATTTTAATATTCAAAAGGATTGAAATTAATTTTTGGAATAAAACGGATTGATTCCGAATGATCCGGAAAGAATTTGTTTTTTAATTACGTAGAAATTTAGATTTTTATAAAAACTGATTGGCTCCGAAACAAATTTCGTAATACCTCGGAATTATTTACAAAAACTAATGGAACATCAATTCGAAATTTTTGTCAGGGTTTTTTTAACTGTGTACTTTAAGGGTTAAAATTTATTTTAAAAAAATTTAAATTTTGACAAATGAAACTTCTATGAAATAAAAATTCGTTTAAGTAACAATTCTTGTAATATAGAAATTTAATTAAGTGGAATTTCTGTTCATAATTCAAAGAAATTAAAAATTCGGCTAAAAGTAAATTATATAAATGAAATTCTGTCAAATGGAAATTCTAACAAATTAATTTTAGAGCTTATTCATGTGTTTAACGAAATACCCCAAATCCTCGACACAATCATTAGCAGCATCAGAGAGTTAAAATTAAAGAGAAGACAGTCCTAAATAAGAGTTTGTGTGTGTCATCACGTGACTAAAGTGAAACAAAAAGATTGAAATCGATAGTGAAATGCGACAGGTTAATTAGTTTTATAATACATAGGTTATAACACACACTCGAAAAACCAATTTTAGTATAGTTCTGGAACAAACAAGTACAATCGTCAGTGATGCACGGACATGTCAATACGACATTTGCCCCAAATGCCATATCGTGTGGAAACGCGATATGAATTTATCCTAGAAGTCCGTGTTACAAAATACATATATACCTATATACTTAGAAATGAGAACGTAGCATAATAATATATTTTCACAGTACTCTTATAATGAACATACGTTTGCATTTTTATGTAGAATATCTCTCTATTATAAAAGTGAGCCACTTTTCCGCATATGATTTCAAAAAATGTAAATTTTCACATGATAAATTTCACATTTAGGGCAGAGTTTGTGCAATCGGGTGCAATACAGTGGAAAGAAGTTCTCAAGTTCACATGGGGAATACTTAATGCGGAAAATATGAAGTCAAAAGTTGTGGTTACCTACTTGTATTTTTGCTTCTTGTGCCCGATTGCTCTAGGGTCGATCAATAAATTTGGTAACTCAAGCGTACACTTCGGGTGCTTTTCGACCACTTTACAGAATTGCTGGCTTGCACTACGGGATTACCGGTCGAACCATGTATATTTCAAATGAAACCGTCACACACGTACAGTTTATATAGATTTACAAAAGCTCACATGAAATATTCTTCCCTTTGTATTGTCATTGTGCAAATGCTTTGAAATAAAAGAAAAATTTACTATTCTATACTAACAATTATTTTAAATAATTAATGAACTATTATCATTGTACTATTACTATTACACTGAGATAAATTTATTTCATTTGTGTCGAGTCTATCGATATCACACTAATTTAAAAGTTTCAAATTGATACAGAAAATATCAAATTGATCCAAATCATATCAATTTGATATTTTTGGTATCAATTTCATAATTTTAAATTTTATTTTTACTTATTTATTGAGATTTAATCCAAAAGTCCAGAGACCAATTAACAGGAATATTAATACATAATAAAAAGTAAAGCAAGTATGATAATAAATACAGTGATATTACAAATCAAGTGTTAAGATATAGGTATCTAAATAATAATATAACAGTGAAATTAGTTCTTTTGAGTGAAATCATGTACCAATTTTGAAAAAGTAGTCAAGGAATGAAAATTCATATCAAAATCAGAATCAATGCAAAAACATTTCTAAGATTTCGCTACACAGAAAATTATAAGGTATTAAAATAATCTGCAACGCTTATTATTTTAATCCAATTTTGCTTATTTTAATACCAAAATGGATTAAAATAATAAGCGTTGCAGCTTATTTTAATGCCTTTTAATTTTCTGTGTACGGAACAAAAAGAGGTACAAGTGATAGTAAATATTGACAGTCAATTATATGTTTTACAATTTTAAAGAAGAAAGTAACAAACTTGATGAATCTTCGATCCTCAAGAGGTTATGTATTAAAATTATTACACAATTCCTTATAATCTGTGCCATATAACAGAAATACACGATATTTTTTGAAATAAAGAAATTTTAAGAATTGTTTGTGGCATTTTTGAATCAAATCAATTAAATACTCCGCTAAATTATACAAAAGAACTGAACCATATTTCAATTTGGATAATACAAAAGCATAAAATGAAGACTTTAACGCAGATCCATTATTAAACTTTTGACATGTTCGAATGATAAAACCTAGTCATCTATTCGCTTTTTTCACAATTATATCAATATTTGAGTGAAACTTTAAGGAACTAGGTGAATACCAAGATCTTTAATGGTTGTAACTCTCTCGATGGAATCTGAATCTATTGTATAAACAAAAGAAATTATATCTTTACTTCTCGAGAAAGTCATCACACTACATTTTGAAGGATTAATGTCCAAAGAATTGCTTTTACACCAGTCAGAAAATGTATTTACATCAGATTAAAGATCAGTACAATCGCGAACATTGCTCACAGGTCTAAAGATTTTTGCGCATCATGAGCATATAAAAGCTAATTACTATCAATAACATCCTCAAGTAGGAAATTCAATGTCAGGATTTAAATAATTTGAAATCTTGTTCATATTAAATTTAAAAGAAATTCACTCCACTTTTTTATTTATAATAATTATACTAATTATACAAGAATACAATAATGATTGTGTATCTATCCACGGTCAAAAACGAACTATCTCATAAAATTATTCTATCATCATTCGCCCTTTTCACCTACTCTCACAGTACTTGTTACAAATGCGTACCTAGCATCAAATATCTTACAAATATCTTACAAATATCTTACAAATATCTTACAAATTAGTGTAATATTATATGTAAAGACAGTGAGAATTTAGAATGAGAATGATCGATAGTGATTTATATAAAGTTAGAAATAGGGAATGAATCAATGGGAGTAATTAATATCAACGATTAGGTGGGAAATCCTAAAGAGAGAGGCAAAGCTCGTAGATTCAACTATTCCATTCATTTTACCTTGGGAATTCATTTGAACCAAGTCAAAGTTATTTAATTGCTATAAAATATTTTACCAATTGACTAGAATTTATAATTGAACTAACTGAAACAAACGCGCGTAAATGCTCTTTTTTTCTTGTTTCTTATGAACGTGATTTTAAGCATCATAAATATAAACATCACCGAAAATTATAAGGTATTAATATAAGCTGCAACGCTTATTTTAATGCCTTTTAATTTTCTGTGTATTCATTGAAAAATCTCAAAACAAAAATTTAGTTTGAGTGGAATAAATTTATTTTGAAGTCTTTAAAAAAAATTATATTTTATTTAAAATTAACTAAATTTTTATATGAAGAGTATTTAGAGATTATAATATATGGCAAGACACTTATATGACAAAATATACACAGACATATATATATATAATATATAAAAGGCTTTTCAGCCAAGTACTCATGGTACCCCAATCGTAAATATGATTATATGCACCCTTCCGCACAGAACGTTTAAGGTCCAACTCAAATCGGAAAATTATTAAGTGACTAGGAGAGTGCTGCGGTATAACATCAAATGTGAATTTATTATTAAATAAATTAAAAGAGCTAATTGACACTTTTCAAAAAAAAAAAAAAAGTATTGAAAATGATTCGTACATTAATAAATTAGAACGGAAAAATCATACTATAGTGTTGAATGAAAATAATCAGTATAATAGTAAAAATAATTTTTCAATCAAAGTAAAATAGGCCATTGAAACGGAAATGTCATTGAAGAAATAAAAAAGTTCTCTAATAATTAATATGAAAGTAACCATGTCAATTAAAAATTTAAATCTCTATATAGAACTATAACAATCTGAATACATTTTTTTTATTTATTACTAAAATAATCTAAAGTTAAATGAATGTTAAAATTATGAGACTTTTTTATCTAATTATTACTGGTGTTAAAATAAAAAAGTGAATCAAAAAATTACATTATTTATTTATAAGTGAAACAATATTTTATAATAAAAATCAAACTCAAAAAAATTAGAAGAAAAATTTGTTCATTTGAACGTTTAGAATATAAAATGTAAAGGGATTATAACATTATTATGATAAGTTAATTGTATTTTTAAGAACATTAGAATTTGTAAAATAAGCTTTTAAAAATTTGTAGCCTTGGACTCTGTTAAATTAGAAATTAAAATATTATCTCAAATATATGAATAGTGTTTATTCAAAACGAACAAACTACTGGAATTTATTTTCGCCAAAGAACATGTCTCATCAGGACTTATTATAATAAATTAAAATTCCACCTAGAATGTAGTAAAATAGTTTTTATTGTTTTAAGATGTTTTTAAACTTTACGACTGTTTTATATATCTGTAATACTTAATCCATTCCGTGTACTTTAACAAACAACTTTTTAAAACAAATTAGTTTTAATGTATTTCGTTTAATAGTTCACTCACCGGTATTAATGTCTTGAGAGAATTCAATAAATGAATATTATGGAAGTGAAACTCACCTGTAAAAGAAAAAAATTAATTAAAACATGTTGTAACAAACAACATTACAATATACTGTATACAAAAAGGTACCAGTTGAAAAAAGGAAAAATTATGTTATATATAATATTACATTTGTTGAAAAAGAGTGACAATATTAAACGCAAATTTTCTATAGTAAAACGGAAAGTTATCGTGTCATGAGAAACGAAAACGTATAAAATTCGTATTTTTTTTTATTATAAGCTATTTCAAATGTACATACATACATTTCTATACTTTAAACCCATATTCATACTGTATACATCTATATATAGAAAAGGAGATTGTGCTTTGGAGAAATTCAAGAAAACATAGATCTCACGTTTATTATACCTCGGGGACATATATATGGAATCAAAATCGAAAAGTTGAGAACACATACTTCGAGAAAATCGGGAAATTCGAGAGAGTTGGTCGAGCAAGTCTTATATTCGCGATTGATAACCCTTTTATCACCAGGGGAGAATACGGATGATAATCCCCGAGATCCCTGAGAGAATCCGATTCGGCTTATTTTAATGCCACCCCAACTATACATATGAGGCAAAATTCCTGAAATGTCCGAACAAAAAATTAAAAGTTCTCGAATTTAATCCATACTTTTCTAAAATGTTGTTATTGTTGGTGAAAGTCTAAAAATCAATTATTATTGAATTTAATAAAATAGTTTTTGAATTACAACGTTCTTAATTTTTGACTTTTGAAAAAAAAATTTTTTTTCAATGTACAATATTTATAAGTAGAATGCATAAAAGTTAACATATATATAATGATTTTTAAAGCTTTTTTGACGAGCTACACGCTGTTAATAAAAATTTTTTTTTTTAAATAACATTTGACCTTGAAATTCAAGGTCAAAATGTTAATTTACGTTTATCTCAAAATCGGATTTTTTAAAATTATTTTTAACTATCTCAATGGAAAGCTTGACTAATTTCCTACAAAACATGTAATTTTCAGAGTGGGATCTTTTAAAGTTTTTGAGATATTAATTAATTAATTAATGTTTATAACAAATGAAATATTTTACAAACGAATAAAGTTACCGTAATTCTGAAGTTAGTAATTGAAAGTTAAAGTAATTCCGCATCCAACGAGCCCTATATGAAGTATTTTGGATAAGTAGATTGTTAATAAACAATTAGTTAACATTGCAATTGTTTATAACCAATCTACTTATCCAAAATACTTCATATAGGGCTCGTTGGATGCGGAATTAGCTTAACTTTCAATTGGTTAGTTTAGATTTATGATAACTTTATTTGTTTGTAAGATATTTCATTTTTTATTGTTATTTAACTAAAATTGAACAAAAATACTTCATATAGGGCTTTTGGATGCTTGTTGTTAGTAAAAAATAAAATATTTTACAAACAAATAAAGTTATGGTAATTCTGAACTTACCAATTGAAAGTTAAGGTAATTCCACATCCAACGAGCCCTATATGAAGTATTTTGTATAAGTAGATTGTTAATAAACAATTGCAATGTTAACTAATTGTTTATTAACAATCTACTTATCCAAAATACTTCATATAGGGCTCGTTGGATGCGGAATTACGTTAACTTTCAAATACTAACTTAAGAATTACGGTAACTTTATTCGTTTGTAAAATATTTCATTTGTTATAAACATTAATTAATTAATTAATTAATATCTCAAAAACTTTAAAAGATCCCACTCTGAAAATTACATGTTTTGTAGGAAATTAGTCAAGCTTTCCATTGAGATAGTTAAAAATAATTTTAAAAAATCCGATTTTGAGATAAACGTAAATTAACATTTTGACCTTGAATTTCAAGGTCAAATGTTATTTAAAAAAAAAAATTTTTATTAACAGCCTGTAGCTCGTCAAAAAAGCTTTAAAAATCATTATATATATGTTAACTTTTATGCATTCTACTTATAAATATTGTACATTGAAAAAAATTTTTTTTTTCAAAAGTCAAAAATTAAAAACGTTGTAATTCAAAAACTATTTTATTAAATTCAATAATAATTGATTTTTAGACTTTTACCAACAATAACAACATTTTAGAAAAGTATGGATTAAATTCGAGAACTTTTAATTTTTTGTTCGGACATTTCAGGAATTTTGCCTCATATATATATATATATATATATACAGTGAGAGAAGCGTGCCGAGTCATTTTAACGATCCGTTCACGTTCCAATCCCAGACAACTGACAAGTTTCCAAATCACGAGTTGTGAATTGTTAGCAGTTGGAAACATAATGCTCTGTCCTTAATTGCACATAGTACAGATTAGAATATATATATATATATAGACAAATATATGATTCATTAGATATGGATATGTAGCTTTCAATTGTCCAAATTCATTTACATAATATGTACACATATAATACATAAATGTATGTAGCGGTATATAAGGTCGATTAACTACCAGGCGAACCTCGATATATAATCAACAAAAATTTTACTGGTTTAGCATATAATGACATTACCTCTACACATCAAAATTATTGTCGCTGGTATGGAGCAATTGATTTAAACTTAATAAGTAAAACAAAAGGACAAATTAGTAGGTATTAGAACTAGATAGAGTATATTATATAATTTCTATTATACGGAAAAAAATCACGGAAAAAAATGTGATTGTTGTGCAAACAATTTTTGTATTGTTGTTAGTAGATTTGTTGATATTACAATTCGAAATGTTAATATTACAATTCGGATTGTTGTCAATACAAATGTGTCCTGACGCGGTGAAAGGGACCTTATGGTCCAATTGCAAATTGTACTTTAAATGTTCATAATAAAAAATGAATTGAACAAAAAAATTTCTAATTTATGGAAATCAAATTATTTGAGTTGCTCTTTCATTTCCAAAAACTAGAAATTATTTTGTTCAATTCATTTTTTATTATGAACATTCAAAAGTACAATTTTCTATTGTACCATAAGGTCCCTTTCACCGCGTCAGGACACAAATGTATGTTGTTGTAACAAAAATACGAATTTTTTGTTCTCAGTTTTGTTCAGTTTGCAATTCCGTACAGTTGCAGAAGCAAACTCTCTATCGATTGCTGATGGAACAATCCGGATTTGTTCAGCTGACAGGTTTATTGTTCCATGTCACGTGGTCATCTTGAATTCTCGCAAACTGGCGTGCAAATCGTCGCGTCGTTTGTTTCTGACACTTGTGCCACTTTTGCTTTTATTATTAGTTTTTTTTTTAAATGACAAAGTTCTGTTAAATAATGAATTCGATTAAAGTGATAAATCTATTGCAAGTGTGGTGAGTGGATGAAGAGACAATTTTATCGTTTATCGGTAAGTTATACTCGGTTACTATTGAACATAACCTCACCTTAAAAAATACAAAATGTATATTAAATATTATTTAACAACAAATTTCAACTCAAAATAATTTTTTGGTTTCAGGTCAAAGAATTTGATTCAGAAGCTGCATGTTCCACAGATTTTAATGCAAATGAAACTGATGGTGATATGACCTACGGAAATCTGCTATCGATTATTTTCGAAGGCGAAGAAACTGAACAAATTGTATTAGACGGATCAAAGCTTTGTTAATAAAACAAATTGTATTGCCGATTTAAGGAGTCCATTTTACATTTTCTCTCAAGTTCAACACTTATGATGAGATACTATTGTAAAATACTTTTATAAAATTTGATATTAACTTCCTTTCCATGTATTTGTCAAAAATTACATTTCAAAAATTTCAAAATAGTAGCCAACTAAAACATAAAATTTTGTTAATGTTTTCGAAAATCATTATCTAAGGGGTTTTTAGGTATACTTTATGTTTTCGGGGTCGCTAAAACCGAATCTTAAGTCCGTTTAATCCCATCACGTAAGGATTTTGAAATAACACGAAGCTGAAGTATACGCAACGTTTATATAAACGATTTTTAAAGAAATAATTTTTTAAAATGAAAAATTCTATAATTTTTTGCTTAAAAAATATTTTTTTATAATTTGTTGATTACTGAAAATTACAAATAAATATAATAGTCATACTCTCAAAAAATCAATATTTTCAATCGTCATTGCAAAGAGAGAGAGAGAGACAATATAACAATCATTCGATAAAGTGAAACCATAATTCTTCAATCCCAAGGGAATAAATCGCGCAGTTAATCCATCAAAGTAAAAGAAGGAGCTTTAAAAACGGCTTTAGTTTCGAGCTGTACTAATTCAATTTGAATTAAATTAAGAGAAGTGGGGACGCTGTCCTCTTAATTAGCTTTAAATTGAATTAACGTTAAATTCGCACTACATGAAAGAGAGAGAGAGAGAGAGTTTCAATGGTACTCTAATTAAACATTCATTCGTCTGAAATGGGATCCATATGTGCAGAGGGCCCTAAAGCTTCTCGAGAACCGGACCTCATTTGAATGACTTGCAGGACCAGTAAGTGTGCGTTACGTCAAAAGTCAAGTACTCATTGTAGGTCCTTCCGTTTTCTCACTCCACACACAGGACAAAACCATTGTTGCGCCAACACAGATGTTAAAAAGAGCATGCCCATCTGGCAACGACGACAACTACGACGAGGACGACCCTCAAATCAAAATCTCATTATATTCAGCTGAGAGTCTTCAAGACACACAAGGTGGTCCCATCAACATAATTTATTTATCTAAATCATATTATATACACCATGTTCAATTTACCGTTTTTCAAAATTTAGGGACAATTGCAATTATTTTATAAACTTTATTTCGCGACTCATGAATTTTTCATTTTAAATAATTTTATTAGATATAATTATTTTCCAAAATTTTTCAAAATTTTTAAGTACCAAATTTTTATTTGGCATAATTTTCATTTTAGAAAATTTGCGCGAAGAAAAAAGAATTGTTGTGGTTACTAAAAATTAAGTCCACACAACAATTCCGGATTGTCAATATAGAACCAGCAGTTCTATTTCAATTTGGGACAAAAAAAAATTGTTAAAATGGGATTGTTATTAAAACTATTTGGATTGTTCGGTGAACAAACAAAATTGTTTGAGGAACAAAGAAAATTGTTATGGAACAGTTGAAATAACAAAACTAAATTGTTAAATCGGCAATATAATTTGTTGTATTAACAACGCTTTGATCCGTCTAATACAATTTGTTCAGTTCGCCTTCTAAAATAATCGATAGCATATTTCCGTAGGTCATATCACCAGTTTCATTTGCATTAAAATCCGTGGAACATGCTACTTCTGAATCAAATTCTTTGACCTGTTACCAAAAAATTATTTTGAGTTGAAATTTGTTGTTACATAATATTTAATATACATTTTGTATTTTTTAAGGTGAGGTTATGTTCAATAGTAACCGAGTATAACTTACCGATAAACGATAAAATTGTCTCTTCATCTAATCACTACACTTGCTATAGATTTATCACTTTAATCGAATTCATTATTTAACAGAACTTTGTCATTTAAAAAAAAACTAATAATAAAAGCAAAAGTGGCACAAGTGCCAGAAACAAACGACGCGACGATTTGCACGCCAGTTTGCGAGAATTCAAGATCACCACGTGACATGGAACAATAAACCTGTCAGCTAAACAAATCCAGATTGTTCCATCAGCAAACGATAGAGAGTTTGCTTCTGCAACTGTACGGAATTGCAAACTGAACAAAACTGCCAACAAAAAATTCGTATTGTTGTTAAAACAACAGACATTTGTATTGAAAACAATCCGAATTGTAATATTAACATTTCGAATTGTAATATCAACAAATCTACTAACAACAATACAAAAATTGTTTGCACCTCAATCCCATTTTTCTCCGTGTGTCTTAATTTAACTTTTTATTTAAAAAATTCCAATTTAACCGAATATTAATTTAACAGAATTTTAAGTGATTCAAATTTTTAAATGCCAAAATTTTCAATTTACCGAATTTTTCATTTTTACAAATTATTCTGTGATAGAATTGTTAGAATGCCGAATTTCCATTTGTCCGAAATTGTAAATATCCGACAAACAGTCGACAGAAAGATTTCGGCGCAAATTTTAAAATTAACTGCAATCACAATTTTCTTGATAATTTCTAATTAATTTTAAAATTTGCCGCGACATTTTTTTGCTCATTGTTTGTCAATCATTTGCAATTTCGGACAAATAGAAATTCGGCGTTTTAAGAATTCTATTAAATAAGAATTCGTGCAATATTAGAAAAATTCGGACAAATAAAAATTTAGACAAATAATGATTCGGTGAATTGAAAATTCTGTGATTAAAAAATTCTTATCACATAAAATTCTGTCGAATGAGAATTTAGTTTTAAATATTAAGAAAAAAATAATTGCAAGATGAAATCGTTCGTCTTATGATAAAAATCTTTATACTTTAATTTTATGAATTTAGTATAATTAAGAGTTAAATTATAAGAAAGAAATCGATTAAACAAAGAGAGTCTTAATTAACGGTTCTCATTGTATCCGATGGTGCAGTGGAAAGTGTAGAAAAGATTGGTGGGTACGGATTATACCGTATATATATATATACCTATTCTTCAGTCGAAAGCGATAAAGCCCTTTCTTTCCACGAAAAAAAAAACGAAAGCAGAACAAGAGCAAAGCAGAGAAGAAATAAACCCGAGAATATCGGTTAAACGGACGCTTTAGGCCCTTATATAAAAGCAGGAAGCACATTAAAGGGAATGGAAAAAGAGCTAACTTAAATATCCTTAAAAGAGGCATGAAATTTCCCAAAACTAACTTTGTTTCCTTAAATACATAAGGAGGGACTTACTTTTCAAATAAATATTTTTTTTTGGGGGGGGGAATTATTTCATTTTAAATATTCAAATTAATAGAAAATAATAGAAATAAAAATAGGAGAGTAAAAAAATTTAATTAAAAAAAAACAAACGATAAATAAGCGTAAAATCCATAAAACTAAATCGTCGTTTCTAATTTATCGCTTACTTAAAAGAACATAAAAAATGAGAAGCAAACAGAACTGTAAATTCTTTTAATTTTGTATGCAAATATACAGTGTTATAAAAATGTCGTAAAAAAAAGTGAGTTCCTTTTTTCTTTCTCTCTCTCCTCATTTTCCACCACGAGCGCGCGGTAAGCCAATACGTCGATAATAATCTGACTAGAAAGATTATTTATGTACATACAACCAAAAAAAAAAAAAGAGAAAAAAAAGATTTTTATATAAGTGAAGAAAACACAAAAGGAATATTGGCAAAATTTTGAAAATATGTCCCTCTCTTCAGTATATATGCTAACTCCTCTTATAAAAGCTTAAGAAAACCCAGAGAAAGAGAGAAAAAAAGTCTACTGATGGTCTCTTCCTTTATATATATATATATATATATATATATGCGGTTTGGTCCTAGCTTCGCAGTAACAGAAAAGCACTCATCTCTCGCGCGCGCATACTTTGACAGGGCATTACTCCTTTCCCTCAAATAATAGACCTGCCACTCTAACCAACTGAAAGGGGATGTAAAATGAGAAGTTCACCTGCCGCAGGCAAATTTTACGACTCAAGAACACAGAGACGTTTTACAAGAAAATTTTGTCACAGACGCACACAATGCGCGACTGTCTATATATATATATATATATATACATAACGCTTTTTTGATCTCTACATGTGGAAAATTTTATTACATTACGTGCGTCTTTTCGAAATAATGATGATGACAATGATGATGAGAGAAACCCTAAACTTTGGTGAATGTTAGAATTTACTGCGCACATTCTAGTTCCAAGATTTTCTCAAACTTCTCCCAAAAAATTTTCCTCTACATAATTTGAATTAGTAAAAAATTTTAATTTTCAATCTGAATTAGTGAAATTTAACAAATATTTTTTTGCACTGATTTTATAGGGTAAAATTTTACTACTTTTATTAGATTAAAAAAAAATTAATAGATTTAACTATTGTTTAACTATTCTGCCTAGTACAATAGATCCTCAACTGAATTCAAAAAATTGTATTATCTATGAAAAAGTAGTTAAGGAGGAATGGTACACGTTAACATAACCTCAAAATTTGTACACAACCCCTTAAAATTAATTGCAATCGATAATTTTAGAAGATCTTGTTATGCATTTTGCAGAAAATCGCAGTTGATTTTTCTTTTTTTAAATAATTATCTCTCTAAATTTGAATTAGTAAAAAGTGAGCTACTAATTCAAATTAGTAAGAATTTTTACTAATTTTTAGTAAAATATTACTATTTGATTTTAAGTAGTTTTTAATTTTTTTACTAAAGTTTTAGTAAAAAGTGACTAAAAATTAGTGAAAATTCTTACTAATTTAAATTAGTAGCTCACTTTTCACTAATTCAGATTTAGAGAGATTATTTTTTTTTCAACATTTTAATGTTCTTTCTTTCTGCTCAGAGAAAAATCACAATTTTTATTTAATTTTAATAAACAAGCGCTTATTTTATTTAGTGAAACCTACTCTACAATCGCTTATATTTTAATATTATTAAAAGTAAGTTGTCAAAAAAATTATTTACTAAATAAAATTTCAATTGTTTATAATTTTTTAACAACTTACTTTTAACAAATATTAAAATATAAGCGATTAAAGAGTTCGATTTCGCTGGTGTTGCACTGAGAAAAAAGGTTTGAGCTGACAACCAAATATTTCATTTAATATATATGTGCAACTAAAATTTTTTGGTTGACACAACTAAACTTTAGTTGACATCAACCAAAGTTTGGTTGAGACTACAAAATTCTTTTTCATTTTCTTATTTAGTCGTCTGAAACAAACTTTGGTTGTTGTCAACTAAAGTTTAGTTGTGTCAACCAAAAAATTTTAGTTGCACATATATATTGAATGAAATATTTGGTTGTCAGCTCAAACCTTTTTTCTCAGTGTGGAGATTTTTCAAAATTTTTCTTAAGTGTTTTATAAACTGTATAATTCAAAGTAAAAGTTTTTCAATTAATTATCAAAAACGACCCAAAAAAAATAATGAAGATCTTTTAGAATTAGCAAAAAATTATTTTTTTTTTTACTAATTTAGATATAGAAAGTGGTTGAAATCAAAAAAAAAAAAAAATTGTAATAAATAAAAAAATAGATTTATATCTTATAACAATTTAATTAATATCTGAATTTAATATTAATAAAACATTAAAATAGAATAAAATAAATGTATGTAGAAAGAAAAAGAAAAAGAAAATAAAAGAAAAGTTAAAGGAAAACATAAATTATAAAGTTAACGATCGTAAAATTACATAAGGGTAGAATATAAAAAAAGCACATAAAAAAAAATTGTCAGATGACATATTTATTTTTTTTCAATTTTCAAACTCAGTTGCAGATATAATATCTCATTTTATTTTGTCCCACCTGGACCACACCGCAGCTACCTGTTTTCTTTTTAGGACACTGGAAAAAAAGGGGGTCACGCATTTTAGAAGAAAATTTGCAGAAAAGCGCAGGTGCGCAGTTGGTCCAGGTATATAGAATACATGTATATATATACCAGCTAGAAAGATTTTATATACTCAGGAGAGGATTTAGGTTTAAATTTTAACAATATGCTTAAATTTCAGAAAAATGCTTGTTTAAATCTGTATACAGTTTACCTGACAAAAACCCCTGGGTTTATATATAGTACAACAAATCCTCAACCAGAACAAATTTCACAAATTTACGTGTAGTTCCTGGTTTAGTAAAAAATTCCTAACACAAATTTCATGTTTTCATAAGATAATTTAATTTTTTTTTTTTTCATTATTAACATTATTTATATTATTTCCCAAAAAAAAGAAAAATCTAATTATTCAACTTATAATAAATTAAAAAATGAATATATAAAAATAATATAAGGTTTAATTAAAATCTGTTAATTTAATTCAAAAACAGCATAAAAGAAACTTCTTTAAAATTTATCAGCCTCTGAAGGAATATTAATTATTAATAGTTACACATTAGTTAATATATTTAATTTCTCATCAATGCTTTTAAGTACTAAAATATTAAACTATATCCTAATTTCCGCAACAAAAAACACGTAATATTTATTATAAATTACATGAACGAAGTGAATTTATATTATTTAAATTAATTTTCCAACGAATGAACGTGAATCTTGAAAATTATTCAATGAGTGAATATTGCATTTAAAAAAAATTTATATATACATATATATATAATGAAATCAAAGCATTAAACTGAAAAGAAGAGTAACAAGTAGAAAATACGAGGAGAAAAATTAGATTAGTTATAGCCCCTTCAGT
Organism: Leptopilina boulardi; assembly: GCF_019393585.1. Classification (NCBI taxonomy): domain Eukaryota; kingdom Metazoa; phylum Arthropoda; class Insecta; order Hymenoptera; family Figitidae; genus Leptopilina; species Leptopilina boulardi. The sequence continues at coordinate 1,755,807 of NW_026137813.1, forward strand.
TGATTTAGAGAGCATGTGAACTGTGAACCCTTACATACATTAATTATGCCGAATGACGATGGCTCCCAACAAAAGACGCGCAAGTTTTCGAATATACCTTTTCGCTCCCTTCAACAAAGGGATGAAAAGGGGTCAATAAATTAAGCCACTTGGATCTTAAGTTGATTAAGGTATTCCAAACACTCACAAAATGCTTTCCCTACCAAGAATTCTTTAATACAACTTAACAAAACCACTACACTCATTAGGAGATAAAAAAATTTTTGGTTAATTCAACCAAAATTTGTTTGAACCAACCAAATTTTTGTTGAATCAACTAAATAAATGTATTGCTATACAGTTTAACCAAATTTTTGTTTGAATCAACTAAAAATTTATTTGACTCAATCAAATTCTTTCCTTGTTCGAAAAATTTATTAAAATAAACCAATTTATTTAGATAAAATAAATATTTTGTTTGATTCAAATAAATATTTGTTTGAATCAAACAAATTTTCTTTGATATAACCAAAAAATTGTGTTACTACAAAAAAATGGTATATTTGGTTCAAGCAAAATTTTTATCTAAGTGGTATACTTGTAAAATTCAGAAAAAAATTTTGATTGAACCAAATGTATCGTTTTTTTTTGTAGTAACACAATTTCTTGGTTACATCAAACAAAATTTGTTTGATTTAAACAAATATTTATTTGATCTAAATAAAGTGGTTGATTTTACTATATTTTTCAAACAAAAAAAAAAATTTTGATTGAGCGAAATAAATTTTTGCTTGATTCCACCAAATTTTGGTTGTTTCAAACAAATTTTTTTTCTAAGTGTATAGGATTTATTTTATTCATAAAAATTTACTAAAAGTGTTTAAAAAAATAGATTCTAATTGAAAAAGAAAATTTTTTTGGCAGAATTTTTTTTTTGTTGACTTTTTTGAGAATGTATTTTCCCCTCGAGTAATGTATAACAAAAAAAGAGAATTTCTTTGGTTTCGTAAATGAAAGCGGAGAGATTATGTCCAGGTACGAAAGGTCAGCTTAAAGATACATACCTCGAGTTTTTTTTTCTAGTCCACGAGTTTCGCAAAGTAAAGAACCCAAAACTTTAGTGGAAATTCAAAGGCCTGCCGACATTTTTTACAAGTAAATATATATTTGTACTGTTTTCTCAAACTTTTTTCTACAGCTCTCTATATATCAAAAATTTTAAATACACATCACAGAAAAACTTCTAGTATAACTATTGAGATAAGTAAATAATTTAACAAACTCGTATTTATAACAAACTACACTGAGAAAAATGTTTAGTATCATCTACCAAAGTTTGGTTCTCTCTACCAAATTTTTTATTTGATATATGTGCAACTAATCCGTTTGGTTCGGGCTACTAAATTTTTTCGTTGAATCATTTTGTTCGGTCTACCAAATTTTTTGTTTTGCACAACTAACTTATTGTTTTTAAGCAAACAAAAAATTTAGTTAAATGAAAATTTTTTTTTTGTTTTCTCAACCAACTTATTTTTTTGTTTCACCCTTTTCTCTTTATATAACCTACCTATGCCTACTTAAATTAATTTCTATCGCGGAAAAAACCTAACACTGCTGGGGCTCGAACCCTCAGACTACGCAACGCTAGTCGAGAACGCTGACCACTACTCTACGAATCCTACTAACAATTTGAGATTAAATCATTTTCACAATGTATAAAAGCTGGAAAAAAACTTTCGTTCTTGTAACAAGTTTTATTTATTTATTTTCACTACACAAACTTTTTTTTTTAAAAAATGTCTGAAAAACATAAAAACTTCAACACTGAAACTTCACGACACGAACGACATATGGTTAATGTTGACATCCCGTGAATGGGAAGCGACGCCATATTTACGAGAAGAGCGCGTGCGCAATACAGCATGTCAGCTATTTAGTACTGGGAACCAAACTATTTAGTTCGTAAACATGAAAGCTTCAAATATATTTTTTGGTAGAGCCAACTAAACTTCCCGATTTATTGCCACTTTCTATTCTGTTGTGACAACCATATTTTAGTAACGCCAACTAAAAAAGCTCAACTAAATTATTTTCTTATTATTACGAAATTATTTTTCTCAGTGTATAAGTACAAAAAAAAGATTTCGTTTTTTAAAAAGAAATAATAAATATCAATAAAAAAAATGAACATAAAATTCAAAATATAATAATAACCTCTATTGCGGGGCTATTATGGTACAAAAATTGGTTTTTATTCAGAAAATAATGAAAAAAAATTTTTGTCTTCAAATTATAAGTTGTATGGAAACATTTAATTATATATTCTAGAAATAATTTTTATAAAGTTATTAAAAACTATTATTTTAATTAACTAAACTTATAATTAATAAATATTAAAATTATATAGTATTATAGAGGATCTTCTTTACAAACACTAAACATATTTTTTTAGGTTAGGAATCAAAAAATCAAAATATATAAGAATAAATAAATTTTTCACAGAAAATTTGTACCTATATCAATATATATATACTTAAAACACAAGTATAGAATAGAAATTTTACTTCAATATACTGAAATATAATATGGTTTCAAAATCAGAAGCTTATACCATATCATAGTTTAACTAAAGTTGAGTGACGGTATTCTAAAGTTGGCAACAAACTATGTACACAATATTGTATACATATATATACTAAGACAATGGAGTGAAAGAGAATCCTCTTTGTATTTGTTTCTGCAAGTTCATAGGTCAACTTCAAAATCTCAAATTTGGACTCTTTTTTATATAAGTCAATTGTAATTTTGTTCAAAAAAGAAGAAAACATTTTTAACCTTAAATATACACGGGAAAAAATAGTTCGTGAAACTTTCGTAAACTAGTTGTTCACTTTTGAACGGGCCCAAAGTTTGGAAATCTTTCATTAACTTTTTTCAAGATTCCACAAACTTTTTTTTGTCCGCGTGCACAAAAGTAAAAAGTTAATGAAAGATAATTCCAAACATTGGGACCGTCTAAAAGTGAAAAAATGGTTTACGAAAGTTTAGCGAACTATTTTTTTCCGTGTATAATATATTGGAAATTTTTTTTATTATATTATAATCTAATCTTATTCTTAATATTCATATATATATTTAATTATTCTCAAGTTTTTTATTACAATTTAATTAAATTTTCCATCTCTCTTTCTCTTTGTAACATATTTTTTGAAAAATGATCTAAAAGAAAAATCTTCGCGAAAAATAGTTTTCACATTATACAAAAGTGTGAATATCTGTGTGTGTGTGTGTGTGTGATATCCAAGTGGCGAGCACCTTACATGAAAATTTTGCAGACAAACTTTAATCGCTTCAAAACTTGGGAAACCCTTTGAAAGTGAGTTTTGCGGGGCAATATCTATATGATGAAATTGAAGAAGAATTTTCCTTCTAGCAAATTGTGTGTAAAAGCTACACTTGTGATTCTCGGATTTTTTCTATATACAACAAAAAAACTTTATTCTAAATTTAAGAACATCTTAGTGGCGTCTATTAAAGAATATTTTTACAGGGATTTTATTCTTAGACTTAAAATATAGTAGTCTTAAAATAAGAAAGGATTCTTAAATTATCTTATTTTAAAGAGTATTTCTTATTTTAAAAGTATATATTATATTCTAACTGTAAGAATAAAATTCTTATTTTAAGACTACTATATTTTAATTCTAATAATAAAATCCCTGTAAAATATTCTTTAATAGACGCCAATAAAATGTTCTTAAATTTAGAATAAAGTTTTTTCAAACAAACTATTTATTCGAGTCAACCAAAAAATTTGGTTGAGTGTTTTTTGTTGGCATAACAAAAATGTTTGGTTAGCTTAACCAAATTATTTTGTTAGGTCAACAAAAATGTTTGGTTGATCAAATCAGCAGTATTTTTATAAAATTAAAAATTTGATTCTACCTTATTTCTTTTTATTTTATCTTTTTTATTTATTTTATTATTTATTTATTATCAAATTAACGTTTAATTTATATATTTATCCAATTGAAATATTTGTGCACTGAGAAAAAAAAATTAGTGTTTGCAAAAAATTGTTTGGTTAGGCAATTTTAGTTTTTGTAACCAAATTTTGGTTGGCTGAAACAAAGTCGTAGGGTTATCTCAACCAACCATTTGGTTAGGCCAACAAAATTATTTGGTTGAAAATTTTTAAATCCCAACCAAAATTTAGTTACGACAACAAAATAATTTAGTTAACACAACAAAATAGTTTGGTCTAAGAAACCAAATGATCGTTTGTTGTTCTAACCAAAATTTGGTTGCTCTGACTATACATTTTTCTCAGTATGGACATTTAAAAATCTCATCTCCGCCTGGGATCGAAACTCTGTTTTTAAACTGCGAGTCGGAAGCTTTGATCACTGGACTACTCATCTTTGTGAGGGATTTAAACTAATTGTTCTAAGGTACGAGAGCGAATTAAATTATTTGGTTGTCGTAACCAAATTTTGGTCAGGACAACAAACGATCATTTGGTTTTTTAGACCAAACTATTTTCTTGTGTTAACCAAATTATTTTATTGTCGTTATCAAATTTTGGTTAGAATTTAAAAATGTTCAACCAAATAATTTTGTTGACCTAACCAAATGTTTGGTTGAGATAACTCTACGACTTTATTTCATCCAACCAAAATTTCGTTACAAGAACCAAATTTTCCTAACCAAACGATTTTATTTATATTAAATATATATTTAAAATGTCATAGATGTATTAATACAAATAATAAGGAAAAGGAGAACAAAAATTTGCATCAGAATAGCTAATATAAATCTGGATATATGATGTTAAAATATATAACTTTATACTATTTGCCTTTTGGAAATTACACCCCCTAATGTGCGATCCGAATAATATCGCATGCTCTAAGTGAACTTAAATATATACATACTGCCGCATCTAATGAGACCGTTCGCACAATGATTACGGAAGCTGTGTGTGAATGCTTCCATTAGAATTCATGCATTTGTCTCGCTCGTTGCGACCATTACCGTTAACATCCCACGCGATACTGCTGCTTGTGTTTCAAATTATTTTACATTCATATTTACTTAAAAATCTTATTAGTAAGCTTTCCAAGTAATTTACAGTAGTCGAAAGACAAAAAAAAATCAAGGCAATTTGCCTCATTCTACCATGTTATACGCCATTCTCTCTGATGAAAAATTTTATTCAAAATTTTTACTATACTTTTGTTTTTATCATACACACACCCCCACACATTTTTTTATAATTTTATTTCAGGTTTTATTTACTAATTTATATCCCGTTAACATTTTGTCTCTTTTTATAAATAAAAAATTATAAAATTTTCTTTATAATATAATACTCTGTCAATAGGAAACGATTTTTAGGTAACATAAGCTAAAATACCTCAAATTAATATGTTAGAATTTTATTAGGTAGATTTTTCTTTTAGCCGAATTTTTATTTGTTCAAATTATTTTTTTAACAAAATTTCCATTAAACCGATTTTTTATACTACAGAATTTTTACTGAACCGAAAATTTATTTAACAGAATTTCTATCAGATTGGATTTTTATTTGACTGAACTTTCATTTGTCCCATATAATAATAAACATTCAGCAGAAACATTTCGGTACAAATTTTAAAATTAACCAATCAGAAATTTTATGGGTAATTTCTGATTGGTTAATTTTAAAATTTGTATCGAAATGTTTCTGCCAAATGTTTATTATGGGACAAAATATAAAAGTTCTGTCAAATAAAAATTCAATCCGATAGAAATTCTGTTAAATGAATTTTCAGTTCAGTAGAAATTTTTAAATATTAAAGAATCTGTTAAATGGAAACTCTGTCAAAAAAAAGACGAAATACACTTTTCAGGTGTAAGAATATGTTTAGAATTATTATATAACATTGATAAAAAAAATATTCAATAACCGTTCTATAATAGAAAATATTAAATGAATATTTTATCAATATTTTCTTAATAATAAAAAACAACTTTCACTATATATATATATATTTATAAAATACGTTTGCTTTTTCTTCACCAAATGAAGCAATTTTACGATTTTTTAATAAAAAATCCCTCTTTAAAATTCCTCGACAAATTAAGCCTCATTTTAATTAATTTTTAAATTGATTTTAAAAATTATTGAATCATGTTTTAATCAATCTATTTAACAGTATACTTGAGACTGTATATGCGTTAAGCAATTTCAATTTTTTTTCCATGCAATACAAAAATTAATGAAGCTATTAACCTGACCTGAATATAATATAAAACCTCTGTAGAATATTTTACTATATACTTATTAAAAAAATAATCGAATCGTTAAATTAAACAATGTTTCATAATTAATAAAAAAAATAATAATAATAATAATAAATAAAAATTGATTGTATTACAAAATTAATTATACGTAAGTTAAAAAAATATTCCCTTTTAATTTATTTACTTGAAATTATAATTATCATAAAAAATTGATGAAAAATATTACGAATAAACGAATAAATTTGTTTATGCAAACAAAAAAAGAAATTAATAAAATATTGGAATAATTCGTATATCAATAAATTAGTTATATGTTTATCAAATATATATTATTTTTGTCGTACAATTTTGCAAATAATTTGATTACACTAAAAATTATCAACTCAAATAAAATATACGTATAATTAAAATATCAATAAAACAAATTTACAATCAATTTTTATTAGTCGTGTTAACATAACTAATAATATAAAGATACAGAGATTAAATAACATGGTGGAAAAAAAATCAATTTATATAGAATAATCGCGTTTTCAATTTTCGTCTCTTTTTTTTTCTCTCATAATAATAAAGCAGCAAATTTTATTGCCACGATGATTTAAATTTCATATAAATTTAATGAGGCTCATAAATTTGAGGTTTTTTTGTAGCTATTTATATTTCTCATTTCACGCATCAAAGCACTTTTTGCTTACCCAACTGATATCACATATATATATACACGATAAGGGAGAGCAATGCAATTAGTTTTTGTGATACGTCACATATCTATAATGTGGAATCAATCTTCTTTGCTTTACAGTCCCTTTGCGCGCAATTTGGTTAATAAGAGATAAAGAGGGAATTACAACAAGAGCGTTTCCATGCTACCTATATATATATATATATATATATATATATATATATATATATATATATATATATATATATATATATATATATATATATGTATACCGGTCTAATTAATATAGATCGAAGTCGAGATTCGCCTCCACCTTTTTCCGGCTTGTTCACGTTCTCCTTCTCGCTTTTGTAGTCCCTTTCTTTTTTTTTTCTTTTTTTCTCCTTTTAACATTGCCCTGCACTCTACTTTTCCTATACATATATGAATCACCGCTTAACCTTTGCGTGTACAAGCGTCAATTCATTTTTCACATCACCAGCTGATTGATACAAATGTGATCACCCGTCGTGTGAAACACGCCCAAAAAAAAAGGTGAAAAAAACTACTCTTAAAGGGAAAAAAAAAATCACAAAAAAAGTATCTTACAGCATTCGTCAATTCTCTCTCCACACTCTTTTTTATTTGATTTCCACAATAAAAAAGAATTGAGAACCCTCTTGTGTTTCCATTCGGAAAAAAAAATTCCGTTGCATCAACATTTTTTTTTTATTGTATCATTATGACTTTTCTATTGAAATAGTAAAATACATCAACTTAAATATATATAGATCTCAATATTTATTTATTTGATTGATTATTTTTTTACCAAACTATAGCTCCTGCAAATATTTTATCACACCGAGAAAAAAGATTTCTTTGATTCAAACAAATTATCTTCGATTTCAAAGTAATTTTTTATTTAATTCAAATAAATGTTTCTTTGACCCCAAATCAATGTTAGAATTTCTTTAATTGAATGCATAAATTTCTTTTAAAAAAAAAAAAATTTTTTTTTACTAAGAAGTAGTTTTTTTTTGTTTCAAAGAAAATTTTATTTTTAATGAAAGAAAATAAGCCAAAGAAATTGGTTTCTTTAAATCAAAAAAATCTTTTTTCTGTGTGTAACTTCAAAAATTGAAAAACAAATTTTCAATCAATTTTTCAATTTTTTGAAATTAAATTTAATTTAATCTTCAAAATGAATACCATAATGTCAAATGGAATTAAATTTACTACAAAATTGACACCTATTTTCCTTTGTTTAATGGATTTTTAAAAAAATTGTAATATATAAAAATAATATTGAAATACAAATTAAAATCGAAATTGTCCGCTTCACATAGAATGCCCCATATAGGGCATTCCACGTGAGATTTCCATCCGAAATTTTTTTTCGACTGAAAATTTTTTTCGAATTTTTTATGAAAAGTATGAAAATACGTATTTTTTGATTTGATAAAAAGAATTTTTCATTTTGAGTCCGAATTTATGAACTGACCCCACATTTCACCAACCTTTATAAAAAATCAAAATCAATATAATTTCCGATAATTTCTTGTAGATTGTAATTTTTATTCAAATTCAACTTTTAATTGTTAAAAATATTAAATATTCAATAACTAACATTTCAACTACAACAATTTTATAGCGAAAATTGTTTTTTATGTAAAAATAAAAATATTTTACTAGCAAGAAGCTCCTCTATATATATATATATATATATATTTTACTTTAACTTTAACTTTTTTATATATGTGTGTGTGTGTGTGTGTGTATGTTTGGGTGATGGGTAAAAAGCCATAATTGAAAAATAATTATTCATCGCAATTCATTGAATTTAAAAAATAAAACGTGTTAAATTACATAATAAATGTTTATCATGAAAGCCATAAAATAAAAATAAAAATTATTTGCCAGACAATCGAGATGCATGAAGCGCGAAATTAAAATCTGATATATGTATAGGTATACACAAAAAAAAAACAAATTTTTATAAATATTCACAATAAAATAGCTACTGTTTTCGAACGTATGTAATATTTTTATTATATATATATATATATATATATATATATATATATATAATAGAAAAAAAAACAAAAACTTTTTTGTTAATTTATATTTTTAATTTCAATATATTCTCGTACTCTTGCATTAAAATACAAACATGAAAGTTAAATGTCATTTTTCATTGGGCAAAAAAAATTGTTTTTTAATAGACAGAAAAAAAGTTAGAAATAAATATAACTGTAGGATTAATTTCGCCAATTATATTTTCTATGATAATAATGAAACCTTCATTTTGTATATATATATAATTTTCGTAAAAGTTATATGAAAGGTACCATATATCTTTGACGAAAAATATGTATATAGTAATAAAAAATTCATATCCTAGTGAAGAAAACTCTCAGTGTGACCCGATTTTACATCCTATGATCGATTCCATCAACTTCTACATCTGCGTGCTTTTTAGATATGTGGTAACAGAACTATACGACGAATACTTTCAATACATAGTTTGATAAATCGAATTCTTGCTCGAGACGTGCGAAATCGACTAAATAATGTTTCAAGTGCTTCAGAGTATTCTCGCTTACGATGAGAAAAAAAATTCCTCTCAACGACAAGAGAATATATTTTTCCTACACGTTGCCATCAATTTTCTGTATACTTATAAGTTGTGTGCAAACACATATATATATAGAGAGAGACACAAATTTATTTAGCTCAAAAAAGAAAAAAACATTTAATTTATTTGTCATCAAATAATTTTTTGAAATTATTTATCATTAAATGAGCCAAAAGTTTTGAACGTTCAAATGAACGAAATTTTTTTTGCAGCTACTTTATAAGTAAGAATTTTATTACAAAATATTATTTTAAATATCTAAAAAGAAGTTATTAATTTAATAATTGTTTAATTTACTGTTTTATTTTAAATTGTCATCATAATTTTTAATAATTTATAGATTTAAAAAAAAATTTCGTTCATTTGAACGTTCAAAACTTTTGGTTCACATCATTAATTTCTTATTGAAATCATTAGGAAACGAATTTTATAAATCGAATAGAAATAATTTATAGGAAATAATATAATAAATTTTAGAGGTAAAATAAAGTTATAAAATTTTTTTATCTTTTTTGAAAAATTATTAAAAACATAAACGGAAAAGAAAGGAAAAAACTTAAATTGAGTTAAAAATTAAAATTTGTTTCTCTATTCCACAATTTCTATTGTGATTGCAACATTAATTGCAGAATGTGACGATAACGATGCAAACCACCTTTACAAATAACAATTCATTGATGTTCTCTTCAATGAGCATTAATAATTATTTACTTGTCACCAATCAAATTTCTGTCAGGATTAAATCTCTCTACGCAATATCGCAATGATTCTATTTTACGATTGCATTATCGTCATCTTGTAAACGGAATATTTGCGATTATCCTCAAACCAATATTATATATGTATATGAATTATTATCATTAACTGATTTCAAAATTATGCATTTTTGTCAATAAATTACATTAACATAATTAAACAATACATTATTAGTATTTAGCATTCATTACTATAGGTAAATAATCACTATGATAATTCTAATAATAATAATTAATTTAAAAAAATTCAATTTTATATTAATTAATGAATTCAAAATTCAGTCAAGTGCTAATATTATTAAATTTGAAATTTAATTTAATTCATATATTTAATGAATTATTAATAGAATGTTAAATTACCAATGAAAATAATAAATAAATAATAATAAAAAAAACTATAAATTGTTCTTGCAAATATAATTCTGATTTTGTGTTTTTGTTAAATAATGGATTGTTTAAAAAGTATAAAAAATAAAAATTTTTCCTTGTTTATTAAATATTGAACAAAAAAATTGTTAATAAAATTCAACAAACAGAATTGTAGAAAATCTTTCAGAGAGAAAAATGAACTATTTTGTTTATAAAAATTGGATAAAAATTAAAATTGTTCATCAACTTTAAACAAAAAATATAAAAAGTAAACTAATTATTATTTAACAACAAATTTTTGCGCAAAATAATTTATTTTTAAAATTATACAACTGAATCTTTCAAAATTTGATAAAATTAATTTTATTTATAGTTTTATGTGTTGTTAAAAACAACTTATGTAACATTTTTTAAGTTCATTTTTAAAAAATTTATTTTTTTCGATATAGAAAGACATATTTTGTAATGAAATTCTAAGTTAAAAACGTGGTAATCAAATTTTTCATTCATTTAAACATTCAGAACTTCAGACACATAAAAAAGGTGACAAGGTGATAGCCTATTATCCCTTCTAGAGGAAAAAATTTGTTAAATCTTTTTACGCAAACAGGATTGACTTTTTCTGTAAATTTGTTCAATTTCGCAAATTTCCCGGACAAAAATATTTTTTCTCTGACTTTTTCCTGACAAAAAAAAATTTCCCTAACTTGTGTCTACTCTGTTAATAGAATTATTACTGTTATAAAAAAATGCGAAATTGAATTAAAATAAAATCTTATTTCAAAACCTAAACATTTTCTGTGAGATCATAACTTTATATATGTATAGAGTGGGTTATAACGAGATATAAATTTTTTTACCACCTTAATAATGTATTTATATATATGAATAACAACAATGAAACAAGAGTTTAATTTGATTTCAACGTGCGTGTGTACAATTTTCTTTGAATAGATTCTATTTTTCAATAGATAGATAGAAAGGTCATGATCTTTTCGATGCTATTTCGAGGGGAGTAAAAGAGCCCTGAAAAGATCAATTGGATCCGTTCGCTTTTATTTTCTCCCATACAAATCCTACAGTTCACAATCGCAGACGAACAATTGAAAATGACATCGAGAGATGCTACTTTTAAGGTTCATTCGACGAGACAACGAGAAAATTCCCAAGATTAAAAAAATAGAATATGTGTGTGCATATAATCAGAATTTAATCATTCTATACTCAAAACTTTGTACCAATGATTCTTTTTTTAAAAAATCTTTTTTTAAATTTAATAATTGAATGAAAAACCACACATATATATATAAATATACAAAAATTGAGGATAAAAAGTGCTGATATATCATTTGTTATATTAAATTGGAAACAAATATCCCCCTCGATTTATAATCTAAAGTACATTTAAACGGATTAATATACTAGTTATACTGTATCAAATTACAAAATTTAATCAACTTCACCTCTTGACTAATTTGATTTTTAAAATTAATTGACTAAAATGATTTGTTATATGATTTATTGCTTTTATTTTCATGTATGTGTCTATTCCAAAATTTTATTTTTTAAATAATGTCAACATTTCACCAGGGAATTATAAGATTAGTTTTGAAATCTGTAGATAAAAACAATTTTCTGACTTTTATCAAATTTTAGATATTTTTATAAATGTGCAACACATTTTACACGAACAAATTTTGCAAACTATTGAATTTTGTTCCTGACACATTCCAATTTTCCACAAACCCTTCGGCAGTTGAATAAATTCCCGACACAAAGGATATATAAATTTTTATAAAAATAAGAATATATATACTTTTATACAGAAAATACAAGTTTCTTGAATTTCACTAAAAATGTTAGATGAGGCTTTCATTGACAATGAGAAAAAAGTCACTCCAAATTTCAAGTTATTGGATTGGTTTAATTCTTTGGTAAATTGTTGTTCTATATATGAGAGTAATAAATCCCTAAAATTTAAGCTTATTTAAAAATTAATGTTAAATAATAATAATAAATATATTTTCAATAATTAATTAAAAAAAATTTTTTTTGAATATTTTTTATTGAAATAGAAATAGATTGAATGTAAAAGAAATTTAATGACATTTTTAAATTCAGTTTTGGAAAGTTTTTGTATGTTTTTTGATCACATTCCGAATTTATTGTCAGTGTATTATTATTATTTAATTTAGCATTTATGTCATTAAAAAATTTACTTGTATATTAAAATAAAGATTTATAAGCCTCTTATAAAAAAAAAGAATCAGAAATTATATTCATTATGTTTTCATATAGGCAAAGAAATATTTTGAATTCAAAATATAATACTTAAGAGCTGGTAATGCAAAAGCTTTAAAAATTTCGTAATTCTTTTCATCAGTTTGAAGGAATTTTTCAATTACATCGCCGATTATTAAGTATTGCTCAAATAAATTATCCTCAGTTAGATGTGTAGAATTACTTTCAAAAATGTAATTATTAGAATTAATTCTAGTTGCTCGAAGAAATATTGAAATAGCTTGTGCATAAATATAATCAAGAGACAATAGTCGAAGATGATTATCTTTTGTTAGAAGAAAGAGAGTTAATATTATGTAGTTGTATATTCTTGCCACTGATAAATTACTGAGTCATTACCATATTTGTCAAATACAAGAGAACTAATAATATAATCAAACATCATAGTAACAATTGTTATGTCAACGTATTCGTCTTCTTATCGTCCATACAGATTACTTGAATTTTACAAGTTTCTTATTAATTCATCTTTCTTGAGTTTATTATTCTGATAATCTTCCAAATATTCATAAAGTGCATTAACAATTGGTATTTGTTTAATTTTGATCAAATCCTGCTAGAAAAATAAAAAAAATCACTAAGTATATTGAAGTAGGAAAATATTAGTATTTTGTAGATTTTTGGAATTCATTCATTTCTTTCCCTGTAATTATATACTTACGAAAATAGTTATCGAAATTTACTGTAAAAAACAAAAAAAATATAAATGTAGCTAAAAATAATATTTAGCTTGAAATGATAAAATTAAATTAATGAATTATTGGTTACGGAAGTTAACAATTTATCTGAATCATTATAATGCTGGTATACAGATTGTGTGCATACGTAGATATTTTTGCAGCACGTGTCACTCAATGTCAATCTCTAGTGCGATTTTCTCCATGTCACCCTTATTCAGTGTACCCGCTGCTGAGAGAACTGGCATCGATAACAACCCTGAAATCGAAGCAAAGCATGCCAGCATTTATAAGAATGCCCATTCAACTCAGACTCACTTTATTCATCCCTTCCTCTCTCTCCCTCGATACACACACTTCTCTGCCTCGTTAGAAAAATGTTCCGAGGTTTTGAAAAATGCATTTCATGAAAAGCTGCGATCCCTTCGAGCGTGTGCCTTCTCTTTCACATTGTATTTGGATTCTTACACAGCAGCAGCTCTCGATATGTGTATATATCACAGTATACACGATATTTAGACTAGGAAGTTCAATGTGAGAGGAATTTTCGAATTGGAGGGTGAAAATGAGAAGAGCATCGCAGACAATATATGTATATACATATATAATATAAGGATGGCAAACGGAAGAAAATGTAGAGCAAGTACGAGAAATGTTTCATTCTCTTGAAAGTTACATTGATGTTCATTCGCGCACAATATAATCGAGCATGTCAATGTTATCGCGTCGAAGAAGCTGATATACGCTATATACAATATTTATAGAGGAATTTAATAGCATATATATGTATATACTATTTATTATGCACAATAGAGTACCTATTAAATTCCACGTTGGAATTTTAATATTTTTTTAGTTCTTTAATAACTAACAGATGCTTATTTTTGTCAATCTTTTGTTCTTTAATATAAGTATTAAAAGTTATTTTCCAGTAAGAGGATCTTTGAAACTAATTGCCTTTTTTCAAATTAAAATATAAGCAATTGATATTTTTATTAAGAAATATCCGCATATTATTAAAAGCAGAGGTATTATGAAAATGCAATGAAAATATATATGTTTTGTCATATTTTTTTCGCAATTATTACAGAATTAATTAAAAATTTACTTTCTTATAAGAACGATGCTGAAGTTAATAATGTTTATGATAGACGATTTTTAAAAAATCGTTTTTAAATACTTTTCTAAATGAAAAATTCTATCAATTTTCATATCAAAAATATTTTATTTATTTATCGAAAAATTATACAAGAAAACATTTCTTGATCAATAATTTTTTGAAAAACAATTTGTAGACAAAAAATTAGTCATTATTTTTTTTCAATCGTAAACGTTGTAAACTTCATCAACGTAATTCTATTAAAACAGAATTTAACTAAATAGACATTCTTGGATATGAAAATTTGATTCAATATAAAATCCACTTTACAGAAATATGGAATTTTGCTAATAAAAATTCGATTATTTCTAATGTCTACATCGAAAAAATTCCGATATAGGAATTATAATATGTAAAATATTCATGCGTTCCAAAATTATTATAGAAATATTCAAAAAAATTGAATAACTTTTCATTAAATAAAGTTTTAATTTAATAGAAAAAATATGTATGTTCGAAATTTTGTAAATTCACAAGCGAATATGAACACCATCGGCATCTATACTTTTTATATTTCATTATATTCTATATTTGTTTTTTCACACACCTAATATTTGATCAATGAATGAATGAATGGATGGAGTGAATATCACCCTAATTTTTTTTTTAATACGACAATAATGAAATATATTTTGAGATGATGGTGTGATATGTATAGATGGAGGAGAGAGATTGAAATAGACACAGAGATAGAGCGGGAGAGAGAGAGAGATATAGTACAGAGTGGATTGCGCGAATACGCATAATTGAATCGTCAGAAATCCTCGCATCCCGCAGTCGATTTGCATCCGGCATGACGAACTTTAAAAGCACCCTCGCTTGTAATCGTTCGCATAAAATTGCAAAAATTTTTAGTTTCAACGCTCACTTTTTTCTAAAGTTCAAAGCAAAAATTATCATATAACGGATATATATATATATAATTAACTTTTATACGACAGACATATAGCACAACTATAGAATTCAATCACTAATTCAATTAAATTCAATAATTTAAACTAATATATTATATATATGGGTCAAAATTAAGGTTAGAAAAATCTCTAATCTAGGGGTCATGGAGTAGTATAAGGAGACCGAACGACCATGTTAAATCTGCGTTAAGAGTGGACCAAATTTTGGTAACCCTCTTAGTGTCATTAAAATACGTAATGGAACACTAGCGCCACTGATTGTGTTAAACTCAGCTGGACAGTCAGCCATTGTAAAAGTTTTTAAAATAAGGAGCAATGTATTTTTGGGTTATGTTCAACGTACTTCTAATTTTTCCCACTGTTTACATATACTTCCCACGAGAGCGCTTGTGTTCCATTACGTATTTTCATGATACTAAGCGGTTACCAAAATTTCGTCCACTTTCAATGTACGTCATTCGGTCTCCTTATACTACTCCATGTCTATAGGGTTTTTAGAGTGGCCGATTACGAATCCAGGTGTCAGTTTTTGAAAGTTCAAAATGGCGGATCCAATATGAACGGACAAAATTTTATAAATCTGAGATAAATTTACGAAAATGACTACTCGGGAGTTTTTATGGTTGCGCTAATTACGAATGCAAGATCAGTTTTTGAAAATTCAAAATGTCGAACAAAATTTTATAAATCTGAGGTTTTTTTTTATAAAAATTTTGTTTGCCATATTGAATCCGAGATTTTGAATTTTCGAAAACTGATCTTAGATTCGTAATTAGCGCAACCCTAAAAACTCCCGAGTACACGGAGAGAAATAGATGGTAAGAACTTATGATCTTAAGATGGTAAAAAGTAGATGTTATCCGGTACCATCATTATGGTACTCGGTACTATCAAAGATATTACAAAAAGTATGGTTATGTTACCCAAAACAATTAAGATATTACTCCGTACAATCTGGATAGTAAGTAATAGGATCTAGATAGCTGTCCGTATATGTAAGATCAAATATGGTACCTGGTGCTATATCTAAATAGTACCCCTACCATCTATTTCTCTCCGTGTAGTCATTTTCGTGAATTTATCTCAGATTTATAAAATTTTGTCCGTCATATTGGATCCGCCATTTTGAACTTTCAAAAACTGACACCTGGATTCGTAATCAGCCACTCCAAAAACCCTAGATTAGAGATTTTTATAATCTTAGCTTAATTTTACTTTATAGTTTGCAGTTTTGCTGCAAATCTCACGGAAAATTTTTTTTTCTTTTTTAATTCTATAATTACAAAATTGGTATTGATTTGTTGCACAAAACATTTTTTTATACAAACAAGAATAAATTTCTGGACCGCTGTCACTTGATAATCAAAAATATTTAAATTTTTATCAAAGAAATGGATTTTTTAATACAAAAGAGATTTGTATCGTAACCTCCACTTGAAAGTGGTTACTAAAAATGAAAAAATTGTTTTGTTCACTAAATTTAGTGTAGAATTTTTATTTTTCATCCGATTGTGCTATACTTGGGCTAAAAATTTTCGTAATTAAATAGACTATTGATAAAAAAATTTAAATCATAAATTTGTTTTATTGTTTGGATTAGAAAATTAGAATTAGAAAATTAGTAGATTTAGCAAAATTTCACGAAAGAAAAAAATTCAAAAATTCTAAATGACCATAGCTATTAAATAAAATAATATTAATTATGAAATAAATGGTCCACTTTCATAATTAAATTGAATTTACAAATTTTTTTGCATCGAACCGGAATAAAAATTTTGTTTGAAAATTATATTTTCATAAAAAAAAGCAACTATTTAATGATATATATTCTGATTTTTAGCCCTCTTAAGAAGTTTGCTTTGGTCAATTTTCAATCATGGAGTTGAAGTGAGCTGGTGAATATTAATCAATGATACCTATTAACGCTGAGGCTATATATGAGCGCGCACAAACCGCTATCGCGGATCCTTTCAAAGCTTGCATTCGGGAAATGCAAACGCGTTCCATTATAATTGTATCGGATGTACTATGGCTTAACGAGAATGGTATTGTTGCAATTTCGGAATAAATCGCATTTACCGTCAGCAATGGGTAACGTTTTGCGCACCTTCAATGTTCGTTATAAACAGAAATTCCCCTTGACTGCAAGCAATATATATATATAGGTCAAGAATTATCCCAAAATTCGCACACGCATTTTAGCTTTGCCAATTTGTTAATGAAATACTTTCTCGCGAATTTCACATTCATTATATTATATAATTTTTCTTTCACTATTTTTATATACAATGTATATATCCCTTTGGGAAAAGAATTTAATCAGCTTTACATAGGAATGAGGTCATAATAAAGGATCATATATATAGTTCTATATAAAATGATGTTGGTTATTACAATTTTACGTGTATATACACCATATAATCTCAGAAATAATATTTCTTTTCAAGATTGTGGTCTCGGGTATATTTTTTTTCACTTTAAAATAAAAGAAAAAGAAATATTTTATATTTCAATTTCAAATAATTATCACTTAATAATAAATAAATAAAATAAAATTAATTAATAAATAACTAATAAAATAATTCTTAAATTATTATTTTATTTTTATTATTATTATTATTATTATTATTATTATATATTAAAAAACTAAAAATAGTAAGAAAAAAAAGTTAATTTTATTAAAAAAGCTATTTTATGGGGCAATAACTTTTCAGATTTGGTTTGAAATTTACAAAATAGAAGTTTACATTTTGGGTACATATATATATAGTATAAACTCCAAAATATCATTTCACGATTCAAAGTACGCGCAATCAAAGTGCAGGACGTTGCATCGCTGACAGCTACATGACCACTATACATTCAAAATGACAACTGAATTTACATATTGCATATTGCAGATGTTAATTCTTGTAAAATTTTGATTCGACAATCAAAGTTATATATTTCACAGATTATATCCAAAATATAAACTACATAGGTTGTCACTTTTCCTAAAAAGAAAAAAAAAAATTTTCTAATACTTTTTATTTCTAAAAAAGGCCATTTCTAATAACATTGATTTTCTAAATGAAAAAACTGGATAAGACTTCTCCGAAGTTGCTTGCGAATATCAAAAAATAATTTCTATTTAATTTCAAACTAAACGGTAATATAAATATTTCAATTAATATAAAGTGAATTTTTTTAGAAAAGAAAAACATATTGCAAATTGAACTTTGTTGGAAAAAAATTTGTAGAACAAAAAAAAATAGAAGTTATTTTTTAGAAAAAGTGTATCCAAATCATATACAACTTTAAAAAAAATTTAATTGCTAAAATACGTCGGTGAAGTTCACAACGTTTATTATCAACGATTAAAAAGAGAAAAAAAAATATTTCCCTATGCAAATTATTATTATTTTTGATCTACAAAATTTTTTGCAACGTTTCTTGATCAACAATTATTAGAAAAAAAATTTGTAGGCAAAAAATTAGTTATTATTTTTTAAGTGGAAAATATTTTTTTTTTTTTTTTGAATCGTTATTCATATAAACGTTGTAAATTTCATCGACGTGCTAAAATTTATTAAACTACATATATAAATTAAGGATTACATTATAATTATACATATTTGACAAATACCTATTCATTATTCAATTATATTGAAATAATTCCAATAATATCATCTATAATTTCAGTAATATCGTTTACAATTTCAATAAGATATTAATTTGATTTCAAATCCTTCTTTTGTTATAAAATTATAACTACATTCATTTGAATTGATTATGAATAATTAATTTTTTTAATATTATATATTTCATTGCAATTAAATATATAAAATTTAATTCATAGCATTATTTATGTTTTTTTAAATAATTAACTAAGTAATAAATTAATTATTTATTATTATTATTATTATTAATCAAATTAATTTCACTTAGAAACGATAATAAAATAAAATAGAAAACAGTGATTATTGAATAATAAAAAATAATTATCTAGGTAGTTGTAAAATAATAATAATAATAATAATAAAATCAGGACCGCAAAATAATTTAAATAAAAACCTCCATGAAGTTAGCTTCGACGCTAAGCGTCGAAAATTGTTTTTCACGGGACCGAAAATATAAAATAATTTTAAAAAAGGTCTTGGATCCACATAATACCATGAAAAATATTTCTCTAGGCATTCTTTGAACCGAAAAACTTAAGAAAAAATAATTTCACATTTTTAGTGAAAATTATTATAAAAAAAAAATTTTTTTAATTTATTTATTCTTAAATAAATAAATATTGTTAATATAATGTAATATAATTTTCTAATATACAACATCATATTTTCCGAATTTAAATATTTCAAAATCTTTCGCAATAAGAAAGTTTGTACCAGAAATAATGTAGAAAAGATAATTATTATTGTTAAATAATAAAAATAATATTAATAATGATAATTTTAATAATAATAATTAAATGATTAATAAATTTTACAAATTCTTATACGGTTAAATATCGCTTTATTGAGCTATCATATAAGTATTCGATATTGAATTGACAACGGTCGGATACTTTATGTATTTTTTTTTTAATTTTTAAAAAATAAAAAAAAAATGAAAAAAATTAATTTGTAATTTTAAAATTTATTTATCAATTTAAAAAAAAAAATTATGTAAAGTATTTTCTAACAATAACAATTATGATACATAATTTTACTTCAAAATGTAAACAAATGTAAAACCATACTGGGTCAATGACCTTCTATATCATGCATCAATCCAACTAATTATTATTGATTGCATTTAAAACTATATAAACATCTCTTTTTCTCAACATAAATATTTAATTTTTAATGATACAAATAAAAATTGATTTGAAATATTAATATATATCTTATAGACACACGTCTGAAATAATGTCTGTATGCAATAATTTGCATAACAAATTATTTCAACATAATATACATTATAAGAAATTACTATTTTATTAAAATTATTAATATTTTTATTATTATAATTTTTAATATTAGTATTGTTATTATTAATTATTCTAAAAGCAAACTTTTCTTTCTGATATAACGAATAGAAAAACAGATGTTCCTAAATTGCAATTTTATACAACTGTATTTTCATAAGAAATAAAAAAAAAAAAAGGATTGTATAATTATTTTTCATAAAAATTATAGAAAGCTTTGATTAAATGATGTCTTAATAAAAAAAAAAATACAATTAAAAAAAAAGAATAAATAAATTCATTGTAATATTAAAAAAATTTTAAATATAAACATCTTATATTGGAATATTCAATGTTTTCTTCAAAAATAATTTGAAAAAATGTTCGGAGAATTATATAGAAAATTTTTTTAAGTTCTTTTTTTTTCTCCTCTGCTATGGGTTTGTTGTTGTTGAGATTACGCGAATTTGTATGAAGTCGACCTTTGGAGGAATTTCATTCTGAGACAGGTATAGGTATAGAAATTTTGAATCTTCAAGTTCTATGCAACACAAGAGACTTTGTGTGTATATTATAAGACTAACTTTTATGTCGGCAAGGTCAACATTCCACGAACAGTTTTTTTTTCGCAGCGAAACAGGATTTCAAAATTTTAATCTATTTTTTTATACACACACATATTTATTGCGAAAAATAATTAATGTTATTATTATATAGAATTAATTTTCTCAATTTCTTTTATAATTAAACATTGCAATTTTGATGTAATTTATTAAAAATCAATTAAATTTAATTAAACAAAAATTAATAAATTTTCATTTATATTATAATTTTAATAAATCGATATAATATTGTAAATTGCAATATTAAAAACGTAATATTTACTATAATAATAATAATTCTAAAAAAATATTCATAATAAAATGAATAAATAAATTATTCCAAAGAGAAAATAAAATAATATTAATGCATATATTAAGAAATTTAAATGAAATAAAAAAAAAATATTAACTAATTTTTCCACATATATATAAAATTTAATTTTCCCTACGAAAAGAATTAAAAATTAATTACAAATTATAATAATAAAATTTAGATAATTTAAAAAAAAAGTTAAAAAAAAATTAACTAATTTTTTAATTATTCCACGTATATCAAAATTAATTTCTTTACAAAAAAAATTAAAAATTGCAAATCAAAATTATTAAGAAATGAAAGATAATCTAATAAATACTAAATTAAAACTTTTTTTAAATAAATTTCTTTATGATGAAAAATACTCAAATACCGGTAATTCCTGGGCTTCTTAATTTTTTTTTCAAAAAAAAAAAATGTTCAATTATTCGTAGAATAGTGTATCCTTTAAAAAAAAAAAAACTCACAAACTGATGCAATAAATAAATAAAAACTTCACATAACATTAACAATAACGATTTTAACACTCACCGGCTTTTTAGAAACGCACGTGTGATCTTCGAGTAAAATGTTATTTTTTTTTTCCAACGAGAAATGTAGACCTTACCGATTGATATAAACACGAATCACAAACACTTGTAAGAAACTTGAAAAATTAAATTATATATATATAATATTTTTAATTATTATTGCAAGAACAATTAAATTCACAAATCGTTGTTTATAAAACCCGAAAACCGAAAACGATGTGCATTGGTTCGCATCCAAAATGCAACTTGAACAGTAAGCCCGCGCTTTGCAGACTAACGAAGGTTAAAGAGAGGGGATTTCACGTTTGTGAATAGCGCGTATAATATAAGAGATTGTCACCAGATGGCACAATCATACAGATGGACAAAAATGATTTTATCGACTTAATTTCTAAATATTTTGCCGGTTAAATAGAAAATATGTTTGTTAGCCAAAAATTTATAACTTTTTTAAAATTTAAAAAAAAAATGATTTTATTGTCAATTTTTTTTTCTTTATATTATTCCACATGGAAATGTCATAAAAACAGTAATCCCTAACACAGGAAACACTGAAAATTTTATTTATTCACGTCGGTGAAGTTTTACAATATTTATGATCGCAACGATTACAAAATAAAAAATATTTTTCATAAAAAATTTTCAGACCAAAAAATATTACAATTTGTATGGAAAAATATTTTTTTTTCTAAATAATTTTAATAATTTTTATTTAGAACAAAACACAATCAATTTTTTTTTTTTAATAAACTATTAAATTTCACTTAATTTTAGTAAGAATTAGTAACAAAATAAAATGTTTGAATAATCATAAAATAAAAAATTACGCCAAAAAAACTTACCATAATGATGAAGATGATGGCGAGTGATGAACATAACCTCGACGTTCTTCATATTTGTTATAAACATTACAACTTAACTAGGCAATTTTATTTATTAATTCTCGCGTATCTGTATAATTATTTTTTAAAACACCAAAAATTATGACTTACGACACGTTAAAACACTCGTTGAAAATTACTTTTACTTATAATCACGACGAAAAATAAACCGGCAAGTTGAAAACAGACAAATATTGGAAAAATAATATCGTGCATTAAAAACAAACTGATAATTTAACCGCCAAAAACTAATACATTGTGAAAGAGGACAAACAAATATAACGTCCTCTCCAGGATTTTTTACCGACACACGACATACCATGCTGCCGAAACACTCGAAAAATTACTTTATATAATATTACAACTTATTTGCGTATATTATATATAAAATAAAAAGAATTTATATAAAAGAAAGGTGTTGAAAATAATACGAACACAGATTGACAAAATTTTTGGAAACAATTGAGAGAAAAACTCACACTTTTTTCCAACGAAAGCTAAGTAACCGATGAGAAGCCACATCAATATGGCGTCCTCTCCGGTTGATATGGAAGTTGCCTATATGAAGGCGCCACTTTTGCAGCGCGAAATACAAAATTTATGATTCACATTATGAAAAAAATTAAGAATAAAATATTAAAAAATATATAATTTCATGATGATAAATAACTTACGGTAATATATTAGATAGCTGTTTTTTATATACATAATATAAGCTGTATACTTGAAAATTAAAAACTTTTCATCCAATTGTCAAGAAGCGCGAAATTTTCAACTTTTCAAATTAAAACTAATATTTATTTATAACTTTTCTCATAGAAAATCAATTTCTTCTTATTCGATTAGATATTTGCTTTAATTATTTTATTATCTAATCTTAATTTTTTAAATTAAATTTAAAAATAAAGAATAAATAATACTATAATATATTTTTACGAAACCTTTAATATTCCACAATTAAAGTATATAACTTCAATTTAATTTAAAAATTAAATCGTAATATTAAAGTAAATTTTTTTTTTTTTTGAAGTTTTAAAGCGATAAACAACTTTCAAGAAATACAAAAGTAATATGAAAAAAAAAACTGAATAAAAATTAATTCTGAATTCATTGATTATCATCAAATAAATATTCATTAATGTAAAAAAAATTGTTTACTTTTAATCGAATAAAAAAATTTATTTTTAAAATGTAAATTTAAAAATAAATTGTATTTGATTAAAGTTCAATTTTTTTTTTGGGTGAAGGCGAGAGGCAGAAAAAAATATTTATTTAAAAATAATTCAATGGTCCGATTCAATTTTTTTAATTCATAAAAATAGTAAATTACTTTTTCATAAATAATTTTAAAAATGAAAATCATTTCTATTTGTTAAATAATAATCATTTTAAATTTTTTCTAACATAATATCATAGAAATATATATATTTTTCCACTCAATTTATTATTTCCACATAATATGTAGAGTGAATAAAAAAATATTTAAATTATTTTGCAACTATTGATAATTATATGATAATGAGAATATCAATAATTAAAATTGTTCTTATTATTATAAATATTATCATTAAAAATAGACCTTTGATTTGGATTTATCATTAAAACACTCATTTATTTCATTACAGTGTCATTTTAAAATTTATTTAAAATGTATAAATTTAATTTCCTCTCTTTCTCTCTCTCTTTATATATACATAAATGTCATAAAAAAATTTTTTGTAAAAAAAGTAATAAACAATTGTGCAAAATTTGTAAATAAGTTCCTAAGTTTGATAAAATATTGCACAAAATTTTCAAAACACTTAGTGCATATTTCATTTTTATGTATTTTTTATTTTTTGCCAATTGATTGAATTAGTGATTCAACTTTTTCTATATATTGCTTCTTAGCGTCTTCTTGACTTAAACCCTTTTTTCCATTCCATGCGTCCCATTTTGCTTTTCCTTTGAAATCAAGCATACCTGGTCTTGCTAAAAAATAAAAAATAAAAATAAAGATTAACATGTAAAATAAATACAAAAATAGAAAAATTTGTAAAAATTAATATCTGTAAAAAAATTAATTCTTAAAAAAATTTTTTTTTATTATTAATTATTACCTGTATTGCAATCACCGACAGTTGCTTGTTTAAATAGGGCATAAATTTCCAAAAGATCAGCGTCTGATGGTGTAGAAGCCAAGTCTTTCACATCCTCTGCGGCTTTGTTAAATTGCTGAGAAATAAAAGAAAATCATTTCAAAAAAAAAAATTCAAACAATTAAATATTTTAATTCGGAGTTGCAAATTTTTAAAGAGTTACATTTTTAAACATAATTGAATTTCAACGTCGGTGAAGTTCACAACGTTTATATTATCAACGATTGAGAAGAAAAAATATTTTCCTATGCAAATTATTATTATTTTTGATCTACAAATTTTTTTTCAACGTTTCTTGATTAATAATTATTTGAAAAAAAATTTGTAGGCAAAAAAGTAGTTATTATTTTTTGAGTGGAAAATTTTTTTTTTTTAATGGTTGATCATAAACGTTATAAACTTCACCGACGTGAATTTCAAAAGATTTTACTAAATTTCAGAAAATAATTAAATTTTAAAGAATTGAAAATAATTTATTAAATAACTTTAGTAAATATTGTTTTAAAAGTAATTAAATTTTCTAAGTTTACAATTCAGAATTTTAAAATAAATAAACTTGGAAGTGATTTTTGTTGCTAAAGAATTTATTAGAAATAACAGACAAAAATTAAATTACAAAAGTTTCTAATTCGAAAAATGTTTTCAGATAATTGAATTATTGAATTATATTATAAAAATCATTTAAAATAATTGAAATTTTTGCAAATAATTAAATTTCAAGTGATTTTGAATTAAAAAATTTTGGTAATTTCATTTACTGATTTTTTTTCAATTTTAAACAATTATTGAATTTTATAAAAAATTTTAACTTTTTTTTTGTTTGTTTTTATACAAAAAATAATATTTTAATAATAATTGTTTTTTTATAATAATAATAGTAATAATAACAATAATAAAAAGAATTTTATTAAATTTTTAATTAAAAATTGAATGTGTGAAAAATTTCATTAAAATTATTGAAAATAATTAATTTAGAGAAGAATTGTAGTTAAAAATTTGTTAAATAATTGAAATAAATATCTGGAAGATATTTGCATTGTATACCAAAAAAGACGAATTTTATAAAAAAAATGTAAAAAAAAGTTTGTATTTTCGAAAAAAGTCTTAAAATACGAGGCCTGTTATTATTATTATTATTATTATTAACATAATTTTTATTATAGTATATTATTACAAAATTTCCCTTTATTATTTCCCCTTTTCGTAATAGTAATATTATCAATTAATATTATTCTAGTTTCAAAGAATTTATAGGTTAGGTTCTAATTTTTAATATCTTCTTATCAATTTATTTATAAATGAACTTTGCCTTAATAATCACATATTTTTATCAATTGAAGTATCAATATAAAAATTTTAAATATTCCCCCCTCCCAAATTAATCGGAAGTAATTGTTTTTCATTGGTTATTATTACCGGAACAGGAAGGAGCCAATAATGCTCGCAACAACTTGTTATAATTACAAAAGAAAATGGCCGAACAATAGAAAAGAAATTTTCCAAACTGTCACTTACCTCGTCAAGAGACATTTTTTTATTTTCTTCTTGTGTTAATTATTCAAGTGAATTAGTAAAATGATCTTTGTACACTCTCGCCTTGTTTTGCTATATATAGGTATATTTATAAAGATTGCTCTCACTGTGGAAAAAGGAAAAAGACTTAAATATAAATTATAATATCAAAAAATCCGTTACTTTGATTATCAATGTAGATGAGATTGAAGTTGATATAAAAATTATCTAATAATTATGATTACCTTTGATTTTTTGACAGAGGTGGTGATGTTAATTGGAGAATAATTACAGCGGTGTGTTCGTTATCGTGATAATGATAAACGAAAACTGACGAAAATGGACGACAACAAACGATATCGATGTCGGCAGTGTGTATTCCAGGGACGTATAAATTATAGGTTTATAATATTTATAATATATGTAATTATAATTAGTTTTTTTAGATTAGTTTTAGAATTTTAAACCTTGATTTTTTTTATATTCTCCTCAACACAGAGTATTCATTTTTTTTACGATGCTTTGATATTCGTATTCATGATATCAAGAAAATATTGCAACTTAGAAATATAAAATTCATAAAATAAAAATAAAATACTTTTTTGTTCATTCGTAACATATAATTTTAATTGCCATTAAATATAAGAATAAAATTATTAAATTTATATCTATAATAAATAACTATTTTTTATTGATAATTAATGAAATAACTAAATAATACGATAGATTATTTTATTTTCAGATATACAAATAATAATAAAAAATAACTAAATTGAACAAGGTTTTCATTATAGTTATTATAACACATTAAAAATTGGTGGCATTCGCAGTTAATATAAAAAATAATATTATTAATTACAAATATTAATAAATTTTAAATAAATAGTATACAGAATAAATTTCTCAAGAAATAAGTTAATGAAATATTATAATACCTAAAGAACAACATATAATTCATAATAATTGCTTTTATATAACAAATAAAAACTGATTTAAAAAATAAATAATAATTTAAAACTTTTTTAACGATATTTTAATAATTTCTATAATTAATTTTATTAGATATTTTTTCTTAATTACATATTTACTTATATTTTTCAATAAGTTTGTCGACAAAGGCAATATATTGTTGTTTTGCTGTATCTTTAGACATACCCTTTTTTTTATTCCAAAAATCCCATTTTGCTTTGCCTTTCAAGTCCATCATTCCAGGTCGTGCTGTGTAAAAGAAAAAACAAAATTCGAGTTAATATTTAATAAACAATAACTATAATAATAATTAACAATAAATGTTGAACGATTTAAAAACGATTTTTATATAAAATAAATAAAGTTTCATTAAATTACCATTTAATTTAACTATTTAATTCTTCTTTAAATATTTTTCTTTTTTTTGAAATTCATTTTAAAGAAATTTAATTTATTTAAAAAAAAACAAACTTTTTTGTATAAAATATTCCAGGCCTCGGATTATACGACTTTTTTCGACTTATTTTAATAAAATGCGGAATTTTTCGACTTTTTTTTACATTTTTTTTTTACAAAATTTTTAAACAAAATACGTCTTTTTAGTAGGTATACAATGCAGATATTGTTCAAATCTTCTTTATTTCAATTATTTAACAAATTTTTAACTAAAATTTTTCATTAAATTAATTATTTTTAATAATTTTAATGAAATTCTTCAGAAATTCAATTATCTTAAACTATTTTTCAATTAAAATTTTATATGAAATTTAATAATTGTTAATAATTTAATAAAAATTAACAAATAAAATTTCCAAAAATTTTTAATTCAAAATCACTTGAAATTGAATTATTTGCAAAAATTTCTATTATTTTTAATGATTTATATAATCTTCTTCAAAAATGCAATTATCTGAAAGCATTTACAAAATAAAAAGTTTTGGAATTCAATTTTTGTTCGTGATTTCTAATAAATTCTTCAATATTATTTTCAAAAAATTCAATAGAAATTCAATTATTTTCTAAAATTACAATTCAAAATCAATTGAAATTCAATTATTTTCCAAAATTTCAATTTAAAATCAACAAAAATTAAATTATTTTCCATCAATTCAATATCAATTGAAATTCAATTATTTTCAAAAATTTTAATGCTTAATTCAAGCTTCTAAAATTTAATTATTTCTAAAAAATTTTTTAAAATTTAATAATTTCAATTATAACTCTCCTGAAAATCAATTATTTTTAATGTTTTTTATAAAATTTTCAAATATTTCAATTTAAAAGCTTTTAAAATTTAATTATTTCTCAAATTTTCCATCTAAAATATTATTGTTGTATTTTTTTCTGCAATTTCTAATACATTTTTTAGTAACAGAAATCATCAATAATTTTAAATTAAAAATCACTTGAAGTTTAATTAATTTCAAAAATCTAAATTGTCTTTGAAAATTTGATTTCTTTTAAAAAATGTTATCTAAAATTATTTGATAAATTATTTTTAGTTCTGTAAAATTTAATTATTGTCTGAAAATTAACAAAATCTTATGGAATTCAATTATTTCTAAAAAAATTTCAATTTTAACTCTTCCAAAATTATTATTTAAAAACAATTTTTATTTAAAAATCTGTAAAACTTGATTAAGTACTGGAAGAAATTTTTTTGACCATCAACACTAAAAACTATGACAAAATTTTTAATTCAAATAAATTGCTTAAATCAGACTTGAAAAAATTATAAAATTGGAACTTTAAGAATTTATTTTAGAAATTTGTTCTACTTAAATAAAATTTTGAAAATTTTTCTTACAATTAGTTCGATTCTAAAATATTCGAAATAAATTTTCTTGATAATATTCATTATAGAATTATTCTCATTACAGAATTAATAAAATGAATTTAATATCTAATAATATTAGTTATTTAAAGTAAAATATTTATTAACCAATTAAATTTTGTTACAATAAAAAAATCGACTTTTTCGACTTTTTTGGAATATAAATCGACTTTTTTTGTTTGTTAAAGTCGATCCGAAGCCTTATATTCTTAACATTCAATTCAACAATAAAATATAAATATTTTTTATTTCTAATATTTTAAATAGTTTTTTCATTTTTATTTTATTTTTATTTTTATAATAGCTTTTTTTAATAATTTTTTTTTTTTTTTGATGTTCAAAAAAGAAATATAATAAAAATAATTGAATTTCAATTGAACTTACGTGTATTAACATCACCAACTGTTGCTTGTTTAAAAAGAGCATAAAGTTCCAAAAGTTCTTCATCACTTGGTCTTTGAGAAATGTGTTTTATAGCCTCAGCTGCGGCTTCAAAATCCTGAAAAAAAATAATATTAAATCTACAATATAAAAACATTGATTTCACAATTAATATATAAATATATAGAATTTTAATGTATTATTGTCCGATTGTTTTAACTTTAAAGAAAATTTAATATTTTTAAATTCTCGCAGATTAGTGAAAAATTCGTATCTTTACGTAACTTCCTTTCGCATTTACAAAATGCTATTTGCAACAATGTTTTGCATAATTCAAACATGAATTTGCAAAACTTGTGATCTTATGACCCTTATATACCAATATTATCACCTTTTTTTTAAATATGGTTTATTTAACTAAATAATTTAAGTATTCCAATTATTACAAAATTATAAGAAAAAAAGTATAAATAAAAGAAAAATATAATTTCATACATAAAAATCAATTTTTTTTTTTTAAAATAAGTTATACTATTATATTTTAATAAAAAATTTCTAAAGTGCTAGATAATTTAATTGTCTTAATTATAAATTAAAAATAATAATTATTATTACATTACATTGTAGAATTATTGAAATTATAAATAATGAAATAATGAAAATAAAAAAGAAAAATTGGTAAATAAAAAACCATGTTATTATACCTAAAATTTTAAAAAATTCTAATTTTAGAAAATATAAATTAATGATTTTTTTTTCTCTTATAGAAATATTGAAATTAATTTCTTTATTAGTTTTCAATAAAAATGATTAGAAAATTTTTAAATTGAAAATTACCTGATCAAGTGACATTGTTGAGAAGCTCGTTCGTTCGATGATAACGAAAAATTCACTCTGCGTGTATTTTATGTCCCTCTCTTTTTGTATAGATAAATTTTAATGAGAAGACTCCAAATAACAGTGGGGGATTTAAAGTCATATAAGGAATATGGAAATCATCTAATGAATAGAAACTGACAAAAAGAATAACTTGTAAAACCAGTTAATTTAAAAAGCATTTTTCATTACCAAGTTTTTAAAATATTGACAAAAACATAAATGAGTACATTTTTTAAAATTCTAATAACGTTTATTAACATTTTCTCATTTTATTATTATTTTTTTTTATATTTTATGTTATTTAGATATTAAAAAAAAATATAAACTTTATAAAAATCGATTATTTATACAAATATAAATTCACTATTTTAATTAAAAGATTAAAATAAAAATATCTATTCTTCCAGAATTTAAAGAATGATAAGCAATTAGTTTTGCAAACCTTATTTGTATTCAAGATAAATAATTTTCTTCATTAAAAAAAATGACTTATTTCTTTATTTCTATACTGAAGGCTCTATTCCATTAAAGGAGGAAAATATTGCAAAAATTTTAATCACGTTCATTTCTCTTTGACAATAATAAAAATTTCTTTTGTCATTTACATTCTTTAAATTGTGATAATACCATTATATGTTAAAATTAAAATCTCGCTGACATTGAACATTATAAAAAAAAAAATAAAATAATAATGAATGAATTAAATAACAATGAGAAGAAAAAGAAAATTTTCCATTTCTAAACAATAATACATACGCATGTTAATAACTTATTTAAAAGAATTTTGGTAATGTATATATTTTCATACATTTATACATAATAATTTTTTTTTGACATGTTATTTATTAAAAATATAATGATAAAATATATAATTTTTTATTAAAATTTTAAATCTTTTGTATATAAAGTGCAATCTACATGATTTCAACAAAGAAAAAGATAATCTTTATTACTTTTTGTTATGCTTTATTTTCGCATTTCCGATTGAGCACGAGAAAAGAATCATATTATTGCAAAATATCATTGTTTACCCAAATTATAATCTTCAAAAACGTGTTTTTATTATAACAAATAGTTTTTCATTTTTTACACTTTTATAAATTAATTAATAATTAATTAATAATTTTTTCATGTATTATAAAATTTTATATTTATATATATATAAAAAAAAATTATTAAATTAAGTTATTATAAATTATAAATAAATAATAAAATAAAAAACAAACAAAATAATTATTTATATTATAATATATAGTGTTTTATATTTCTCTCAATATTATAAAAAGATTTCGCCGCTGTCTCCAGTATGGGTGAACTCAACCCATGTTTTTGACAAAGTTAGGTTAGCTTATGTTTGTTTAGGTTAAGGGGTCTACCCACTTTAGACGCGCTAAAATGAAGGCTGTTTTCAAGAATTTTTCTAATTGGTTTATATTATAAATATTGACATATAAGTTGTTAGACTAAAGAAATACACTTCCGAAATACATGAAAAAATGTTTGTTATTTGTTTTTTTTTAATTTTATATGCATGTAAATGGTAGTTGAAAAAAAATCCCCCAAAAACGATGGGTCCACGCTGTTGATGAAATCTCTGACATGGATTGTCCGAAACCAAAAAATCAAAAAGTTTTGGATTCAGTGTGGTAATAGCTATAGCGCATATCAAGGGATTTTTTATTTTTGCAAAATTGACAAAATGGCGGACATTTTTCGAAAAAACTAACACACGGTTTTCTTTAATTTTTCGAAAAATGTCCGCCATTTTGTCAATTTTGCAAAAATAAAAAATCCCTTGATATGCGCTATAGCTATTACCACACTGAATCCAAAACTTTTTGATTTTTTGGTTTCGGACAATCCATGTCAGAGATTTCATCAACAGCGTGGACCCATCGTTTTTGGGGGATTTTTTTTCAACTACCATTTGCATGCATATAAAATTTAAAAAAAACAAATAACAAAAATTTTTTCATGTATTTCGGAAGTGTATTTCTTTAGTCTAACAACTTATATGTCAATATTTATAATATAAACCAATTAGAAAAATTCTTAAAAACAGCCTTCATTTTAGCGCGTCTAAAGTGGGTAGACCCCTTAAGTTAGGTTAGATTAGGTTAGGTTAGGTTTTATTTATCTTGACATGGAATGACCCATATATATATATATTTACCCAGTGGGCAAAAAACCATGTTTGTTCTAAACATCCATGTTCTTAAAATGTTACAGAACATTATTTGGCGGACATGAAACGTTCTAAAAACGTCCTTAAAACGATTTTAGAACGAACATGATTTTTTGCCCACTGGGTACATATATTAGTATTTTAGTTCTGATTTTAACCTCAAATCCACATGCGAATTAACATGGAACGACCTATATTAGTATTAAAATGAACATAACCTCAAAATTCAAGGTCCTAAGTCTCCAGAATTCAAGGTCATAGATCAAACATAACCTTAAAATTCAAGGGCATAGGGTTCCAGGATTCAAGATTAAACATAACCTCAAAATTCAAGGTCTTAGGTCTCCAGAATTCAAGGTCATAGACCAAACATAACCTTAAAATTCAAAGGCATAGGGTTCCAGGATTCAAGGTCAGAGATCAAACATAACCTCAAAATTTTAGAGCATAAGTTTCCAGGATTCAAGGTCTTAGTTCAAACATAACCTCAAAATTCAAGGACAGGTCAAGATACCGTTGGGTTTGAGGCTATGTCCGACAAACATACATAATTTCAAATTCCCCTAACAAAGAAACGAACATAACCTCAAAATTTACATATAATTTTTTAATATAATTTTAATACTTGTAAACCTTTAAAAAATTAATCATTAAAGTGAAAAATAATAGGGATTGGTAAGGGGCATAGCCCCCCTAATATATTATAAATAAATAAGATAAATAAATTATATTAGAATTTTTTATATTTTTACATATGGTAATGAGAGAGTATTATAAATAATAATAATTTAAAATAATATTAAAATTAAAAAACAAAAAATTGTTAAAATATATTTTTTTTAAATTATCAATTTTTTATTATTATTTATAATAATAATAATCATTTTTTTAAATTATATAATATTTATTTATTATATGATTGCATTATCGTTATTTATTTATTTATATAATATATAAATATATGTATAGAAATGATAAACTTTCTCTATTATTTTTTTTTTTATTTATATTTAAACAGAGGAGAAAGATATTGGATCATTATAAACTGTTTTGCAAAGTAATTTATTGTTTTCTGAGAAAGATTTTTAATATTAATTATCTCGAAACGTGAGGTTTCATCGCGAAAGTTCCCTTAATTTACAGTAGTTTATCCGGTCCAGGGTGAAAATAAATTGAGGCCATCGTGCCACATCATTTGACTCACGACTCAAACCTGACCAGGAATGCGGGAATTCCTTTACGTATATAGTTTCAAGTTTCTACCTTTCTTTCGATATATATATATATATAAAATCACCGTTTTCCACTTTTTTCACAGCTCAAGTTAAAGATTATTTTTATTGAAAAAAAAATCTGTCAAAATTAATATTTTCACATCTGAAAAAATTTTTTTTTGACAATTTTTCAATATTTTTTTTTTATTTCATAAAATTTGCAATTTTAATTATGTTTACCTTTTTTTAAAAAATTATGCAAATTGATTAAAATAATTGCGTAATTTTTTTTTAAATATCCTAATATAATTGTAATAAATAATAATATATAAATAAATAATTATAATAAATATAATTATTAATTAAAATTAAAAATTATAATAATAAATAAATAATAAAAAAACTGATTTAAAATAAATGTAAAGGTGTATAAATTAATTTACATGAAATTTCAATTTCAAAACTATAAATTTATAATTTTTTTTACGCAACCTTCTTTCGAATTTAATGCTATTTAGTTAATTTTCCCAGGGACGTTAAAAAATGTAGACACTCGAGAAAAATTAAAGTCGATTAATTGAATACAGAACTAATAAAAAAAAAAACCTATCTCCTTTTCTAAAACACCCTTTTCTTTTTGAATTTCCCGCAATAGTTACGCTCCTGAAACGATTCACATCGGAAATAACCGATTTGTCCACGCGGACACCCGAAGCGATACGAAACGAATAAGCGGGTAAATTCGTACGGTTTCGGTTCATTTCGTTGCTATATGTTATTCGCTCCATTGGTTATACCGTTTGCCTTTACTGTATACATATCAGGGGGGAATTCGCGAATCATCACAGTTGTGTCTCGCGTGTTTGTCACTGCGTACGTGTGACACAAAACAATAAGAAACATTTGTTTATTGTTTGAACATTTTTTTTTTTCAATACGAACACTGTTTTCCCAGCATGTGGTGTAAAAGAAAAATAAGAGGTTAACTATATAAAGTCATCTGATAAATCCGCGGTCATTCAATATCTATTCTATTCCAGTCAATGTTCGATAACATTTTAAAGAAATCAATGTCTGATTAAAAATTTCTTTTGACAGTTCAAATAACTTAAAAATGTGCATTTAAAATTCATCGATTTACAATTTCTATATTATTTATAATAATGAAAATTTGACATTTTGGAAAATAGTGCAAAGTTTCGGTTTTTCTAACGGACTGTCAGTTATTGTGAAATATGTAACAAGAAAATTTTTTTTATGTACCTAAAAAGAATTGAAGTGTCACGTACAAATTGACTGATTTGGAGAAATTTGAAATTTACAAATTTTTTCACTTGGACGATTTTGTAAATCAAAAACAAAGAGAGAGAGAGATTGTTGACGTTTGGAGGAAAAAAAAAGCTATGCGGGACAATTGACTCGTAAGTTTTGTTTTTTAATATTTTGATTGTAAATAATCTTATTTCCTCCAAAACAGAGAATTTTTAAATTAGCGTAATTCATTCTTTAATTTAATCATTAAAAATGTATATTTTTTTTCGTTGGAATTAAATTATTTAAAAAGAAATTGATTCTTTATTTTAGTAATTAAAAATAATATACTGACAGGTCGATTTTTTCCATTTTCGTAAAAATAATCACAAAAAAATGATAGATATTTTTTTTTGTTATCTAATTTAATTAATTTTTTTTTCGATCTATTTTTCTTGAGAAACTGCGTGAAATTATAAACAAGAATTGTTAGGTTAGATTTGCGTCAATATCAATGTCCAATTTTTTTATACTATTCTACTAAAAACAAAGTTCCTGCATATGTTTATAAGGTTGTAAAAGTAATTTTTCTCCTTATATTGCAAAAAGAAAGTACACCAGTAAATACATACTTTACAAGTGTTTTATATATATATATATAACGTTATACTGGAATAAAAGGAGAGCGTGAGATTTCTTTCCTTGCATTTTACAATCTTATTTTTCATTCTCGTAGACGCACCTTTATAAGATAATTCAATTTATTCTATTACAATCCATAATAGTAGGTGCTATGTTTTAATTACTAAATTATATTAATATATTATGCAATAATTCCCATGGAAAAATGCGCGGATGACAACTTTCGCGATTCATCATTTTAATATATAAAAAAGATCACGATTTTGTTTTTTATTTTAAATAATTTCGAATTTTTTTATATTCAATGAAATTATAATGCATTATTGTTTATATAATTATTTTTATTAATAATTTATATTATCAAAAAATATAGAAAATTTTACACATGACTCTGAAATTAATAATAACGTTTGCGTCTATAGTTCTTGAGATAAGATATTTCTGGAATTTCTTATATATATATACGTATTTCCATTTTATTCTCACCCGATGAATTAATTATTAGCTATATATGTATATTAACGATATTACCTCACAAAAGTCAAACGTTTTGTAATCATTTTAGCGACCAGTATAGTGTACGTATATTAAAAACATTTGCATTACATTCCATATATATGTTTTTTTTCTATCGAGAAAATTTTATATTTATCTGATCAGTATTTATTACATAATATTTTCTATATATCTTTCGATACATATCATCGATCTTTAACTGTGTTTCTAATTATGGCGATTTAAACAATAATATTAATTATTTATTGTTTGTTTTGAATTTTAAAAAAATTGATAATTACATAATTAATTAATTAACATTTTTAATAATTAATTAATAATTCTAATAATTCATTATTAATTAAAATAATTTAAATTAATTATTAATTCTAATTATTAATTACAATAATTAATTAATAATTTTTTTTTTTTGATTTTATTAGATTATATAATATAGTGAATTGTTGAGATGTAAATCGTCAGTAAATTAAAGATCCAGTTAGAAGGATTCTATATAACAAAACAGCTGTAATGTATATAATATGCAAGTACGGAACATACGGTTGATGAGTTTGTACAGTAAATATAAACGCGATTTTTATTGTTAAATGTGATAACGGTAATGGTATACACTCTTCTTTTTATCTCTCCAAGAATTTCTTTAATATCAATTTTATATCCGGTTTCCGAAATAAAGAAAATTTTTCATTCTAATGGATTTCGTAATTATTCCCGTATTATGTGTCCCTGAAATTTTAAACTTTCAAACGAAGCTGAAGTACGCAACGTTTATATAAACGATTTTTAAAGAAATAATTTTTTAAAATAAAAAATTCTATAATTTTTTACCTAAAAATTATTTTTTTATAATTTGTTGATTAATAAAAAATACAAGAAATATTTTTTAGACAAAAAATTATAGAATTTTTCATTTTAAAAAATTATTTCTTTAAAAATCGTTTATATAAACGTTGCGTACTTCAGCTTCGTACTTTCAAGTTATAGATTTTTTTTTCAAAATATTTTATTTTTTACATTATTTATTTTTTATTTATTAATTATTATTTATTATTTTATTATTTATTAATTATTATTTTTATTTATTCAATTTTTTTGTTTTACTATTATTTTTAAATATATATAATATTTTGACACGATTTTCGAAAAAATTAAATAATTAAATTAATTAATTAAATAATAATAAATAATTAAATTAATTTTTGTATTCACAAATTTTATAGTAAATTAATTTATTTGAAGAAGCAAATGTTTCAATTTTAACTTTTTTTTTTTTTTTGAAGAAAAAATATTTTTTTTCTATGCAAATTATAATTTTTTGTTTGAAAAAATTTAGGCAAGGATTTTTCGATCAACATAAATTTATAAAAGAAATATTTGTATAAGGAAAAATTTTTATTATTTTTCGTGTGAAAAATATTTATTTTTATAATCGTTGATTATAAATATTATAAACATTACAGACGTGATTTTTTTTTCGCATTTGAACGTTTCAAAATTTTAGAAACCTTTTTCTATAACAAAAAAAAAATTAAAGTTCAACTTTTAATTAATTTAAAAGGAAATTTTTTTATTTTGCTTGAAATTATAATTTTGAAAAAAAAAATAAATTGACAACTTTGCAATAATTTTGTCTTTTTTTATCTAATCTAAAAAATCGACTCATTTCTATTCATATAATATATATATATATAGATTTTAACAATGTCTTTGACTTCTTTGTATATATTTATAGATTTTAATCTTTATGATATTCGATTTTTATGTTGTGTAAAAGTAACAAACAATGAAATTTACATTAATTTCTTATTAATAAATAAAATTTTAAAGAAAAAAATTTTTTTTTTATTAAGGATTATTTAGGATGAAATATATTTTTTACTGCGAATAACAAAATAAATATAGAAAAAAAAGTCAATCATATACGAGAATTTAAATCTTACGTAAAATAATTTCAAATGATAATAATTTAGAAAGAGAAAATACAATAAAGAGAATAGTTGGTTTTATGAGATTTTACACTAATAAAGAAGTTGTTTTGTGTCTCACGGAAGATTTATAAGAATTTTTTTTTTTATTCGTATTTATATATAGTTATTCCCTTGTGAGAATTCACTTCTCTTTCTTTAATTAGATTCTAGTTGTTCTAATTGTACACGTATAAATAACTAAAAAATAGTCGTAAATTTTTTATGAAGAAAAATTGCAAATATTCAATTATTATAGTTATAATTAGAAATATAATTTATGCAATTAAAACATTTTTTATTGAAGCATTTATTATTCTTATTATCAAAAATTTTTTTTAACAATTATTAATTCGATTTTTTTATATATTCTCTAAAACTGAAATATTTTTTAAATTAATTTCTAGTTTTCTATATTATATCTTGAAAATCAACTTTAATTGATTTAATTCAAACATATTTTTAATTTTAGTTTTATTATTTAATTTTTTTAATATTTTAATTTTGTGAGACTGTCAAAAAAAAAAAAAAAATAAATAATAAATAATCTGAAAAACATGAATTAAATTATTAAATAATAAATGTAATTAATAAAAATAAATAAAATGTTTAAAGTTCTAAGTAATTAAAATTTACAGTATATTTCCAAGTATATTATTATGAATGATGAATAAAAATCAATGAAATGATTTTACTCTACTTTTTAACCAATCAATAAAAAAAAAACCCTTCTTCGCAGCCTCACACTCACTTTGAGATAAAATTTTCACAAAGTTCTCTGATGAATCACACGCACAGTCTCTAACCGGTTCTATGAATTGATAAAAAAAAAAAAAAAATTAAAAAAAAAATGTTGCAGGAGATGGAGAGAGGATGAAAGAAAAAAAACTAAGGATTCCCCTGACGAATGCACGTTAAACCGGAAGAAATCGGGATGACTCCATCGCCAACGGCGAATCGGAGTTTCCTGCACGGTGGTGAACGATCACCACCGTGTTTGAATTCCGATAAAATTATTTATGCCACTCTAGACAGTTTGGCATTGAAAAGAGCAACTCTACCACTCAAATTATTGCCAATTGATAATAATCATATTGTGGATAATTCTGGGAAAATTGATAATAATAAAGAAAAGATTATTCCAAGAAAAACGTCTTCTAGAAAGCCCAGCTTCAAGGTGAGCGCAATCTATATATTAACGATTTACACTTTCATCTTGCGCGTATATATATTTTTTTATTGCGAAAAGAAAAATTTCTATTTTTTTTATTTATATAATGCTGTACTTTTAGAACTATTTTAGTATTTTTTAATGTTCGAAGAATTTTTTACTCAGAATTAATTGTAAAAATTGAAAAGTAATTAAAATTTGAATTCAAAAACCGATTTTTGAACCATTCACGATAAATTAAAATTTTTTGAAAATAATTCAATTTTAATTTCAAAAAATCATTTTTTTTCTCTGAATTATTCAAAAAATTTTATTAAAAAAAAAATTGATTCATATAAAGAAAAAAAAAATTAACAAATAAAAAAAATTGTTTTGTAAATTCAACTTTAAAATTTAAAACACGTTTTTTTATTTATAAATATTTAAAAATGATTATTTTTCAAAATCAAATTTTGTACTGAATTAGGCTCGTCGAGAACAAACAGAAACAATTAAAAAATTTTCAAAATTACCTAGGATTCAATTTTAATAATCAAAAATAGATTTTTTTCAGAAATATTCAAAAATTATTATTTTTTAAAGAAAATTTTGTGCTAAATTCTTCAAATCCAGTTATCATTCAGAACAATTTTTTTTTGAAAAATAATAATTTTTAACTCGTTTTTAACTGAACGAAAACAATTCAGCAGAAAATTTGTTTTTGAAAAATAATAAGTTTTGAATTTTTTTTTTGGTTTTTTTTCAGCAGAAAATTTATTTTTGATAAATAATAAGTTTTGAATTTTTTTTTTTAGTTTTTTTTTTCAGCAGAAAATTTATTTTTGAAAAATAATAAGTTTTGAATTTTTTTTTAGGTAAAACTGTTTTGTTTTTTGGATTTTAAAATTTAATTATTTTAAATAATTTTTAATTTTTTGTGAATAATTTTGTGTTCTAATTATTATTTTTTCAAAAAAACTGTTTACAGCACAAATTGGCACAAAAATATTATTTTTGAAAAAAAACAAACTGACGATGCTAATTTCTTGTACGTAATATTTTTTAGCCTACAAATAATCTTCAAAAAAAAATTGTTGATCAAGAGACGTTGCAAATATGTTTTAAATAAAAATTATAATAATAATTTGCATAGAATAATATTTTTTCTTCTAAAAAAACATTGTTAGACAATTTTAATTTTTTATTTTAAGGGCATATCTTTGAAACCTTTAACTTTTCAATAAGAAAAATTTTTTTTTTTTTTTTTTGAGCACAGTATTGAAACTTTGTCTACATAAACTTTAAGAACTAAGCTTTCCAATTATACAAGTGGACAGATAAAACAAGTTGTCTTCAAAAAGTTATAAATATTTAAAATTGAGAATTATTTTTAACCTGTAACAAAAAAATATTCAACAGGTGTTTGCTTTTTAGGATAAAAAACAGTTGAAGGGAATTTTCTAAGGGGTTATAATTTTAAAAAGCAATAAAATTCGTTTAATATTTTCAATATTTATATGAATAATAAAATACTGAAATAATGCACTTGGTATAAAAGCATGTGTCAAAAATTAACTAGATATATAAATTTTTTATTTGAATATTTACATTACATTTTAAAATAGATTTTTATTATAGTGAATTGTTTTAAAAATGTAAAATTGTAATTTTTA
Organism: Leptopilina boulardi; assembly: GCF_019393585.1. Lineage (NCBI taxonomy): Eukaryota > Metazoa > Arthropoda > Insecta > Hymenoptera > Figitidae > Leptopilina > Leptopilina boulardi. The sequence continues at coordinate 1,797,109 of NW_026137813.1, forward strand.
AAATTTACCATACGATTTTCATAGACTATTTTCTACTTAAATTTAATATTCGTAAACTTTCCAATTTCTTTTCTCTTTTTTCCTTTTCTATTTTTCTTTTCTCTCGCATCTTATCTTTTTTCAGAATGAATTTTTTTGGATCCATTTTTGTGTCTCGAAATAAACATTAAAACTTAACCTTCAGGTTTTAATAATTAATGACAGTTTCTATAAAAAAAATTATAATCGGCAACTTCGTACATAACAATTTCCTTCTAAAAAATTTCGGTCGATTACGGTCGACCGTAATTGATGAATATTTTTACATTATCTTTGCAATAAAGTATTTTTTCTCGAAGCACATTCACGGGATGTTAAATGGCACATGTGAAAATATATACAAGTACTTTTCGAATACTTTTATATGATTTTCATGAAGTATCACTCGTATTACGGTTGTTTTCAAATTTTGTCCACGCGTGTTTTCGTTTATATAACTTATAATAATTTTTTGAAAACATGAAGCACATCAATTTATTATGTCTCAAAATAATTATAGTAGCTTGATCTTTGATTTCCCATAAGTTATTTTAACGTGCCGCTTGTCTTATAAAAGAAAAATCATAAATACGATGCTTACGGTAGAAAAGGTTAAAAGTGAGGGACAACTTTTAAAAGCTTATAAATTTTTTCACAATTAATAAAATATTAATTTCCCTGCGAAAATGTGTTCACCGATTAATTAACATTGAAAAACCATATTTCAGAATTAGTAATTTTTATTAAATCTAAAACTATATCGTTTAAAGCATCAGAAAGTATGGTTAAGGACAAGTAGACATTGTTAAAAATCGCGTATTAAAATTGAAATAATTATTTATGTATTTAATAAATTAAAGTGGAATCTTTTGGAAATGATTGATTGTATCAAGCATTAATATTTCCAACAAAAACCAACGAAAAATTTATTAAAATTACCAAAATATATGCGAGGGACATTAAAGTTAAAGGTTCTAGAGATATGCCCTTAAATAATTTCAGTTTCTTTGATAAAAAAAAATAATTCTATTTCTTGATTTTTCTATTATTAAATTTATCATTACATCAAAAAAACAAATTACTTAAAAATCAACGTTTGAAAAATGTTATCCAAGTAAAAATAAATTTGACTGAAACCAAAAAAATCATATTGAAATTCTTGATTAAATTATATAATTTTTTAAAGATTATAACCACATCAAGCTGTTCTTTTCATCTGTTTTTAGCTATCTGTTTAATTTTTTTTTTATTATGTTAATAATAATTTTTATTTGCAAATAATTAATAACTTTTGAAGAACAAAATGTTTTTCCATTGAGAAATTTGAGATTGAGAGCTCATTCTACAATATTTACAATATTTTTATAATATTTCTAAAAATGTTTATTTCAATATTATAGTAATCGAAATTTGTAATTAATACTTAATAATAATCGTTAACAAATATTTATTTCAATCGTAAATATAGTTTTTATTCGGAAAAAGTAATGATAACATTTTTATTACAGATTAAAATCGGTTTAAGTTTTCTTCATCTAATTATAATTTCGAACTTTTTATTTATTCAAGGTTCCAAATTTAACGAGGTTTTTTCGCAATTCTTGTGAGAATACTTTATACTTTATATTTTATTACTTTATAAATTTTATAATCTTTTATAAAAAAATATAATGTTTTGATAAATTATTAATAAATATTGACATAAAAGATTCGATGATGAAATTGGAATTAAAAAAATTCGAAAAAAATTTTTTGTATTGTATATTTATATTATTATTATATATATTTTTATTAATATTTGAAATAAAATAAAAATTATGAGCTTCTCTTTATCAGTTTTAAGATAAAATGAATCTTTTTATAAGATTGTTGAATTTTTATTTATTTTTTTTTATTTTAAACATTTATCGGAAAATTATTGACGATACGATTTTGTTTTTCTTTTCTTTTTTTTTCATCGTTATTACAAATCTAGCAAAAAGGTTTAGTGATAATAACTGTTGAAAGGCTACTTAAGATACCTGTTTTGCTACGCCAAAGAACAATTGAATTATAGGCTTTTAATCTCAAGACAAGAATACAATTTCTGATAATGATGTAATTTTCACATCGAGATTCATTACGTCAAAAGAAAAATTTTTCTATAATTTTTTTACCGTATAAATTTAATTAAATGGACGTTTAAACAATTACTAGTTTGAAGAGAGAGAGAGAGAGAGAAAATTTAAAAAAATATTATTTTGGTTCAGTAAAATAATTTTATTCAAAATATTAATTTATTCTCGAATTTATTCCAAACAGTAATTTTAATTTAATTTTTTTAATTCCAAAGTATTTTTCCCCTTTTTTTCAATAATTTTAATTTCTATTTATTTAATCATAAAAGTCACCTTTTTATTTTTAATTTTTAACATCTGATTTTTTTACAAGTTTAATTATGAAAAATTAAATTTAAAAATTATATTTTTTTTAATTCCTATATTTTTTTTGTGAAAAAAAAAGAAGTAAAAATGTAAAAAATTTATATTTTTATCATTTTTTCAATTGACAAATTTTTTTAATCTGCGGATAAAATTGAAATTATCCTATTAATAATAATTTTATGATAACTTTCGATTTTTTTCACTTCTTTTGATAGAACATTTTTTTTTTCAAATATTTTTCTATTTTTTTTTTTTCTATTTACTTTAAACATGTTCGCGATTGTGTCAACCTTCAACGCAACATCTGCGTTGTAGATATATATCGAGAAGAGACCCGTTACAAGAGTAAACATTCACCATTCGCCGCGTTTCTAACAATAAGTATGACTTCTCTAAGTTTTAACGGTATTATTACCTCGCGATCTTGATCGCAATGCTTTTATCAAATTAAAATGAAAAAAAAAAAAAAAATTTCCCCCTTTTTCTCAGTCTTTATTTTAAACAATAGGGAAATAATGATATTCAACAAAAATGCTCGACCACAATTCTCATTTGAATTCGCACATACATACTGTTGAAGTATAAAGTTCATTGTACCGCATGGTCCATATTCTTTTCTGTCGAGTTTCAATAATAACTGCAAAAATTTCTTTCCTTGTACAAACTTTTCTCAAGAATTAATTTTTACTCCATTATAACAAGGTATTTAATTATAAAAAAAAAAAAAATTCTATTTTACTTTGAAAATTTCGAAAAAATTTTGAGAATTATTTTTCTATTTTATTAAAAAAATAATTTTAACAAAAACGTCTTTTTTTAGTTGGAAAAAAATTATTTTATTGCAAAAAAAATTCACGCATTGAAATAGATTTTTTCGAAATTTTAATGAAAAAAAAAAAAAAAAACAATGGCTATTGTTTTGAAAAGAAATTTTTTTTTCGAATTTGTAAGAATTTATTATTGTTTTTATCCTGTAAAAGATGAATTTATTCACATTTGTTACTATTTTTAGCCGAAGGCCTCATTATTGGATTTAATAATTTTATGTAAATTGATTAGAGTTTGCATTTTTAACCAATTTGCAAATCAAGTTTCACCTTCTCCTTTTTTTTCTGTCAGTGCGTTCAACGATTTAGAAATCGGAAAAATAAATTCCACTAAAATTTTAGGAGGGAAAAAACGATCCGTTAAAGTTTATGATCAATAATGAGAAAACAAATTATTTTAAAAATATTATAAAATTCTAAAAAAAAATGTTTTTTTTTATAATTTGTTTGCTAAAAAAAATTGCAAATATCTTTGAGGCAAAAATTCATAGAATTTTTGTTTTGAAAAAATATTTCTCCAAAAAATCGTTGATTATAAACATTGCGAATTTTTGAATTGTAAAAAGATACTTTTGAAGCAAAATGATGTTTTATTTCCTTTATAAAAAAAAAAAATTGTTTATTTCTTCACACAAAGAAGAAGAAGAAAAAGTAATATCACGTTTGTTTGTTTGTTTGTTTTTTTTTTTTTAATAAACAAACCTTTCAATTTTTTCTCTGTTCATTGACTTTTGTATAAAAAATTTTATATTTTCGAAGTTTAAAAATATTTTAATAATTCCAATTTAAAGTTAAATTAAATTTAATTATTAAACTTTACTTTAATATTTATTTACATTAAATAATGATCAATTATATCAATATTCATATTTCATATTTAATTATTTAATTATTTATTTGTTAAAAATGCTAATAATATTATATTGTTTAAATTACAGGTTCGAACAGCTTCAAATATTCAATGGAAAATTCGTTCGCGATTAAATCAAAATACAAAAAATGACAATCAAAAGGAAATTTTGAAAAAATCCGTTTCCCTTAATCGAAGAAGTAGCAGTAAAAAATTATTAAAAGACTCAAAATTACCAATTATTATTAAACACGATTCTTGTCAAATGAAGAGCCACACATTGCCAAGGGACGTGAAATTATTTGAATCTCAAAAAAAAGTGACAAGAACAAGTGAAAAAAACAAAAAACTCAATAATGATGATGATGATGATAATTTTAATTCATCACTCATTTTAGATAGTGAATTATACGATGATGTTATTACAATTGGCAATAATTTAAATGTTAAAAAACCGGAAGTCGAACAAACTTTAGATCTGGATATTTCATCTCTTAGTATTAATAGTTATAATCTCAGCAATCAATCAGATAGTGGTTACGGTAGTAATAATAATAATAATAATACAAATAACTCGAGCAGTATTCAATTTAATGACAATGAAACGTCTAATATAAATAATAATAATATTATTATTGAAAATCAATTTATAACCGATGATAAGAGTAAAAGAAAATATAAATATTTTACAAAAAATGTTCTTCACTATGTACCAATATCAAATCATGTGAAACGTTACAAAAAATTGAGAAAAAATCGATTGAGTTTATCGCTGGGCTCATTGAAGAATAATGAAAAATTTGATTTAAATGATTCTGCAAAATGTAAAAGTCTCTCAAGAAGTGAATTAAAATATGTGACAATATCATCACCAACAAATTTTGTTCATGTTGCTTCTGCAACAAATCCAAAATTATTGATCAATTCTGACAATCCATCTTCACGTTCAAAACAAAATATTATTACACATGAACAAAAATTCGTTGATTTGAGAATTTTCAAAATGGATCAATTACATAATTCCAAAAATATGGAGAAACTTAACGGTGAGTAATTTTTAATTTAATTTTAATTAAAGAATAATTGTTCAAAGTGCATATTTAGTTATTTTTTCATTATTAGTTATTAATAATAATAATAATAATAATAATTATTATTATTATTATTATTATTATCATTAAAAATGTTAATAATTAAAATTTTATAAATTAGAAAATAATAATTATTTTCTCATTAATGTTATAAAATTAAAAGATAAAAATTAGAAATTTTTTTTTTGCATTAAAAGAAAATTTTTTTGATAATTAGAATCGTTTTTTTTTTTTTTTTTTTTGATATCTTAGGAATCTTAATTGTTAATTAACACATTTAAAACTCTTTGTAATTTCTGGTAAAATATATTATACGCTACAATGGTTCCCGGACTTGCCACTTCATAAAAAAAGAAAAACTGTTTATAGCCTAAGCCAATGATGATAATAATAATTATTATGGTTATAAAGTAAACCGCAAACTCTACCAGGATCATGTAGCAATTTTACGAGTCAATTGTTTCATCAGAATGTATATATATATATATATATATATATACATCTTGGTTGAAATTAGTATTCTAAAAGGTTTCACATCCTTGTTAAATTCTACATTTGTAAATTCTTTAAACAAATTTTTAATAATTTTTTAAATTTTAATTTATTACTATATTAATAATTAAAATTGGAATTTTTAATCATTTATAAAATTCATGAAAAAAAATTCATTTGCAAATTTTCAAACGGTCTAATTTTTTCAATTTGAGAACAATTTTTAATAAATAAAATAAATTCGACAAAATATTTTATTTACTGCATTTTATTGTTGTAAATAAAATTCAATTTTTCATAATTTATATTTTTGTTTTAAAAAAAGAGTAGGTAGCCGCAAAGTCAGAGATTTATTTCAAAAATAAAGGGACAATATATTAATAAATATTTTAGAAATAAATTAAAAAATTTAGATATTATTTGATTATTTTTTTTTTTTTTTTTGCTTCAGGTCGTCCTAGCTTCTTGCTAAGTGAAACTGACGGAAGGGGTTATGTGGAAATTAAAAAATTACCATTAACAACCGACAGCGATCCATCTTATGATTCAGTGAATGAAAATCAATCGGTGAAAGTTGAAAATTTGGAAAATAGCCAATTGAAGAACAATGATGAGAATGAGGTCGATGAAAAAATTTACGAACCAGTATCTGAATTTTCATTTTATAAAGGTTTAAAAGCAAATTCAAGTTTTCTTTGGAGCAATCGAAGGAGAAATTCGGAAAATCATGAAAATTCATCGACCAGCAATTACAATAAAGATGAAAATACGTACGAAGAATTTGACGATATTGGAATATCATTTGAGGTGAATATTTAATTAAATAAATTTTAAATATATTTTAAAGAAGAAAATTTTTCATTCTCTTTTAAATTGTAATTTATTCAAAATTAATTTAAATAACAAAAAAAAAGAAAAAAAATTGCCAAATATTAAAGTAATTAAAGAAAAATGTAATTTACATTCAAATTTTGCGAAACAATCTTAAAATTATGAAATAAAAAGAATATATATTTTTTATTTATTCATCTTTTTCGTAACTTTTGTTTAAGTATAAGAGAATTTTCAAGATTACATCTTTTGTTGATTATTGTTAATTTTAATATTATAAACATCTCATATTTTACAGTTCTGATGAAAAAAAAAAAAAAATTAATTTCGGAATTTTCACATTAATTCACGTATTATTTATAGATGTTAAATAATAAATTTCAATTTTGCGTGCAATATTCGTATATTATTACAAAAAAATAAAAATATGACAATCAGCAAAATATTCACAATTTCATCATTGTAATTACATATCAGATAAAATTTCATTAAACAATGTAACAAGTTTACTTATAATTTTTTAATACTCACTACGTGCTTGAATGTAAAAACATTATTAAAATTTAATTAATGTTTTGTAAAATCGATTAATTTTATAATTCAATAATTTGATAAAATTGAGAAAAAAAATTATTTACAATTTTTTGTTTTTTAAATTATTTTGGAAAATATTTTTCAAAATAATTTATAATTATTTTTTAGAATTATTTAACTATTTTTTTTGCATTTTATCAAAAAATTTGAATTTTTTTTTTCGTTCACAGGAAGACGATTACGATGATGTGGGTTTTCCAAATAATGAAGAATTTGAAGAAGTTTATGACGACGTTATGCCATCGTCATGTCAAATTGAACAGAATTTCTCATCAACAAGTACATTGGAGATAAATGACTATTTGATTATGAAAAAGCAAGGAGAAGATGGAAAAATTGAATTTGAAAAAAAGGAGAATTCTGAAACAAATTCAAATTATGAAAATGAAATTGTGAACAATGATTACTCGAGTGTCGACGAGGATGAAGAGATAAATGACGAGAATGAACAAGGAGTGTATGATGACGTCGATCTACCAAGTCAGGAACGTGTCAATAGCCTGTACGCAGGCTCTAGTACAGGATCTCAACCGGGGTCATCGTTGAATGGCAAGGAATCTGAGTGGGAGGATCTTGAAGACACGAAACCCTCTTTACTTGCGCCAAAGAGAAACGTCACGTGGTGAGTGGCATTTCAAATTCTTTTCACAGTAATATTATCCACTCAATAAAGTCTCAGTAGTTCACATTCTATACTTTTATGCAATAATAATACATTTCTAATATGAAGTGTATTCAATGAGAAAAAAGCCATTTAAAATTTTTAATTATTGTATTGGTTTAAATACTTTGGTAAATTTTTGTTCTATACGAAAGTAAAAAATCTCTAAAATATTAGCACATTTAAAAAAAAAGTTATAGAAAGTAATAGGGTTTAAAATTTTTCCATTTAAAGAAATATTGTTACTTTAAAATTTCTTTAACTATGACAAAACTTTATGGATTTTAATTTATAAATAGAAATTATTTAACAATTATTTATTTTAAAAAGGCAATTTTTGCTTTATTGTTTACGTTAAAAATGCATATTATTATTTTAATTAAATTTATTTGTTACCTTAGTAACCAGGTAAATTTTGTCTTTTTTTTACAAAAACAATTATTGCCTATTGCTTTTTTAACACGGTAGAAATTGACGTTTTAAAAAGTTAATTTTAAATTCTTTTTTTCTCAGTGCCATTTTTATGTATTTACATATAGTTTGTTGGAAAAAAAATTTCAGAATTTCAATAAAAATAACAAAAAAAATTTTTAAAACAGTAGCAATGAGGTGAAAAATAAACAATAAGAATTAAATTTGAAAAATTGCAATTTCAAAATAAAGTCAATTTAAAATTTAATTTTAAAATTCAAAGAAAATTTAATTAAAATGGTATTTGAAATTAATTAATTATTATTGATTTTTAAAAAATGGAAAAATTTGAGATTTCATGTTCTAGGTAAAATTATTCGTTTTAGAAATTGTTTAGAAAGCTGTGATTTCATTTTAATATGAAGGCAATGATAATATCAGAGTTACTTCATTATCCAACCGGAGACTTAATGGCGTGACGGTCCATCTTTATTGTTTCAACGAAAACAATAGTACTTCGCAAACATTTGAAATTAATAGCTTTTTCTTCTATGTTCGAGATGAGATACATTTAACAAAAAAAAATTTAATATATCATAATTGCAAAAAATTTTTATCTTCCAATGGAACTACACACTTTATATCAAATATTTTTTAATTTCTTTTTTTTCCTCCTAATTTCCATTTTCTAATAATGTTAAATTTTTCTTTTTTAATTATTATTAAAAATAATAAAAAATAATTCTAATTATTATCTTGAAAATGAGCCAAAAATTTTGAAAGTTCAAATGAACGAAATTTTTTTTTTTTTGCATCTTTAAGTACGAATTTTATTACAAAATATTGTTTTAAATATCTAAAAAGAAGTTATTAATTTAATAATTATTTAATTTACTGTTTTATTTTACATGGCCATTATAATTTTTAATAATTTATAGATTAAAAAAAATATTTCGTTTTCATTTGAACTTTCAGAAATTTTGGCTCATATCTTGAAAAATGTCGATTTTCTTTCAATTAGAAAATTAAAATTGTTTACAATATTCAAAATTTAAATTTAGAATATTAAAAAAAAAGGGAAAATTAGAAAAGGAATTTATTCTTGTTTTTTTGATCTAAATATTGAAAGTGGATTATATTTTATTGTTTCTAAAAATTTCATTTATAATAATTTATTTTATTTATAATTTTTTAGCGCACGAGGTGGAGATACTCATGGGACTCCAAGTAAAAAAAAATTGGGACAAAAATATTTGCGAAAAATGAGAGGACAACGAACAAAAGTAACACGGAAAAGTTCCGGAAGGTCTTCAAGTCAAACAATATGCGATCGTGTTGTCCTCTTTGGTAAGTAAAACTATAATGAGAAAGTTTGCAACAACATTTTATTACTATATACATACAATAATTCAAGTGACTTACATAATACACACTATGGGAAAGCCATTGACGTCTTTGAAATCACTTTCTGAATTTGAAAAGAACTTCTTTTCTATTTTTAAAAGTCAATTTTATTTATATTCTAAATATGGAAAAAATAGTGAAAATTTTATTTTTTTTTTCTTCTTTTTCTCGCCAAAGTTTAGTTGAAACAAAAAATTTCTCCTGACAATTCAAAATGAATAATTCAATTATTTTGCGTCTTTCGTTTTTTGATCTTTCTTTATATAGAAAAAGTTTACAAATTTTTAATTGTAAATCATTTTACATTGATCGATAAAACGTTCACGTTCTACAATGGTTTCACTTCTTTCATTATTAATGAGCGAGTGAAAGAAAGACAAACACAGGAGAAATAGTCCTTGACTTTCGATTATAATCGCATTTTCAAATATTTAATGTTGTCGCTAAACATCATTTCTTCGCGCGATGATTTGAACGATTAAAAGATGCGTGTGTAGGAAGTTGTCTGCCAAGTTGGATTTATGATAATTTCTATATTTATTGTATATATTCTATACATAAAGTCATTTTATTAATAGCGTCTAGAAATATCAAGTTCCTTAACGCCTCGCAAAACGTTTTATATGAAAATAAGGCAAATTATTTAAATTTTATTAAAAACCACAAATTTTAAAATACAGAATATCAACAAGTCGGGAAAAAGTCAAGGAAAAATTATTTTTTTTGTCAGGAAAGTTAGGAAAATGTCAGAGAAAAATGTATAAAAAAAAAATTTCATTGATTTAAAAATTATTTAGGAAAAATTTCAATAAATCTAAATTTAAACTATTGTTTTTTGTAATCGATATAAATTTAAATTGCTTCAAATTTTAATCAACCATCAATTCAAACGATCAAAAAATTCAAATTATTCAAATTTAAATATTTTCAAATTTTAGTTCATTCGAATTTCAATTTTATTACATTTTATTCGATTCAAATTTTAATTTCAATTTCAATTACTTCAACTTTCAATAAATTTTAATTTTTATTGGTTAAAACAAATTTATTAATTAGAAATTTCAATCAAATGTAAATTTAATCGATCGAAACTTAAAATTAATGAAATTCCAATCTATTTATTTTTCAATTCAAAATTTTATGAAATTCATTTATTTTCAACAATTTCAAATTAAAACCTTCTAAAATTTAATTATTGTCTGAAATTTAATAAAATCTTTTGAAATTCAATTATTTCTAAAAATTTCAACTGTAACTCTTCTAAAATTCAATTATTTTTAGTGATTTTTATAATATTCTTTGAAAATTCAATTATCTAAAAACATTTTTCAATTAAAAACTTTTAAAGTTCAATTTCTTATTCTTTCAATTTTTTCTGTAATTTCTGATAAATTATTCACCAACAAAAATCAGTAAAAATTTTAATTAAATTAAATTTTCTTTAAATATTTAATTATTTAAAACAAAGTTCAAATTTAAAATCTTTTGCAATGCAATTATTTTTTAAAAAAATGTAATATAAAAATCTGTAAAACTTAATTATTGTTCGAAATTTTTTTTTGACCATTAAAAAGTAAATAGTATTTTGAAATTTTTTAATTCGAATAAATTGTTTAAATTCGATTTGAAAAAATTTAAAAAAATTAAAAATTAAGAATGTTTTTTAGAAATTTGAATTAAAATTTTGATAATTTGTCGATGCGAAGCCTGAATTTATCCAAATTAAATTTACCTAAATTTTAAACCATTAATGCATTCAATAATTGATTAAAAATTTCAAAATTTGAATAGATACAAATTAGTTATTTTGCACTTTAATTGCTTTTCACTATCAGTTTTTTTCACTTTTTTGTCAATCTTAAAATCTTAAAATCTTAAAATACTCTTGACTTTATATACTTATCATTATTTTTGGATTAATACAATTTTTGCATTAGTAAGAAAATAAATTCGATTGTTTCTCATAAAAAAAAAAATGAAATCGTCTTTCCGTCCATGGAGAAAAATATCAGAATTATAAAATTAATGAAGCATGGAAATTATCGTGTGCTAGAAATTAAATTAGCGTTTCGTCTTTTTATTTCTGTTCTGAAATATCTATAGATTTTTAGCATGAGCTAATAAATCGCAAGAAATATATTTGGTAATCATTGAATATGTTATAAAAGATTCATTAATAATATAATTATTTAATTTTTTTTAATTATTCGTTATTTTAATAATAATTACTATTATTGCATATAATAATAGTTAATAATAGAGTAATTTTTATTTAAATTTCTTTTTTTTTGAGATCTTTTATTATGCGATGAAATGATCTATTATTGGCAAATATTACCTCTCGATATTTCCTTATATTGCAATTTGTCTTTTTATAATAATAATTATACTTGTCCTTAAATAACGGTATATATTTGTCTCTTTCGATGCATATAATATCTGCCTTCTATTATTGACTTCTTATATTTTTGAAATATTTACGAATCATATATTTTTTTTCTTTTAAAAACTGTATTTTTCTTGCTTACATAATATGTACAGTTTTCAAAAATATTTTTCTCCTTGGATTATTGTGAGAAAATGATCCTGAAGTTTACAAATATTTATGATCAACAATTAGAAAATAAATTATTTTTTGAGACGAAAAATTGTAAATTTTTTTTATCTAAAAGAATATTTATTTTTTATAATTTTTTGATCTCATTGTAAGAAATAATATTTTTGAGACGAAAATTTTCATCGAATTTTTCATTCAAAAATAAATTTTTTATTTTTTGATAAATAACAAGAAATATATCTTTGAGACGATTAAACTTTATTAAATAAAAATAAAGTTTTTGTTAGAAAATAAATTTAATAATTATTTATTTAGAAAAATTAAGTCAAGAGTTTTTAAATTTACAAAAAATTTTTTTTTTTATTTTCTGATCGATTGAGGACATTAAATTTTATAAAATTATTTTTTTTCCAAAAAATAAATTAATTCATTTATTATTTATTTATAATAAAATTTTATTTTACAAACTTTTTTTGATATATTTTATTTATTTTTGAATTTTTTTTTATTTAAATTGAATTTGGTTCCTAGGTAAATAAAAAAAAAAAAAAAAAATTTGAACTGAAATGTTTCTTAACAAATGTCGGTTATGTAAAATTTTTTTTTCCAAATAAAATACAATAATTTCGAGTAGTTTACTTTGAGGAAACAATAGAGTACTTTTTGTTGTATACAGTTACAGCAATAATTGAAAAAATTCGTGTTGCGTTAAGTTGTCTTAGGTCATTTTCTCTGATGGTATGTTTTTAATCAGATGCTCGCACGCTTTTCTAGCAAATTATTATTTATTATATATAACCAAATGGAAAATAACACCTTTCAAAAGGAAATAATTAATGTAGGAAGTCTTCATTAGTCACGTTATGAGCTATTTCACTTCATGATCTTTCAAATTCTATATAGATATATAATTAAATTTCTGAAATACTATTACTGCGTTTGTTGATTAATTAAAATTCAATATACTTTTTATTTAGAAATTTTTTTTCAAATATTAAAATTAACAGTTTCATGGATAACTTTCCAATTAATATAATATTTAATACTACAAAATCGATATCAAAAAAATTCTCTCAATTTCCTTATCTTGAATAACTATATTTAATATTTTTTTTTCAGTTTTGTAAATAAAACAATTTATAATGTTTTTTATTATTCTTTAAAATGAAATTTCAATGTATTTTCCGGTATTTTCCATTGAAGTTTTAAATTTTCTAAAAAAAAATTCAAATTATCTTTTTCAATTAGTAAATTTTTTACAGAAATGTATAAATAACTCCAAAATTTACATAAAATTTATATTATTTTCGATTTTCCATCCCATTTCCTCTAAAAGTTTTTTTTTTAAAAAACGTTCAACCCATTGATATAGTCTCAAACTAAAAAGTTGTTTTTAACATAAAATAAAACTATAATTTTGATTTCATCAAATATAAGATTCAGTTGTATAATTTTCAAAAAAAAAAAATTTTTTTCAACTAAAATTTTTTTGTTGATTCATATAATTATTTTATTTTTTGTATTTTTTGTTTAAATTTTAGTAAACAATTATAAATCTTTGTCTAATTTTTAAAAACAATAGTTTATTTTCATTTTCGTACAATCCTGATTTGTTGAATTTTATTAACAATATTTTGTTCAACGAGTTATTAAACTTATTACATAATGACTTTAAACAAAAAAAAAAGTTAAATAATTATTGTTTCACAAAAAAAAAAAATTCTGAAAATTATACAACTGGATCTATTACATAGTAAAATTAATTTTAATTTTAATTTTAATTTCATTTGGCAGTGATAAAAACAATTTTTATTTTTAGGTTATTTTAATGGATTTTTTTTTACATTTTTTACAAAATTTTTAAAACAATATACGTCTTTTTTAGTAGGCAATACAGATCTTCTTTATTTAAATTATTTAAAAAAATTTTAATTAAAATTCTTCTGGAAAATTAATTATTTTCAATAATTTTAATGAAATTCTTCACAAATTCAATTATCTGTAAATATTTTTCAACTAAAAATTTTATGAAATTCAATAATTGTTTAAAATTAAAAAAAAATCAACAAATAATATTATTACCGACAATTTTCATTCAAAATCACTTGAAATTCAATTATTTGAAAAAAATTTTTAATTTAAAACCTTCAAAAATTTAATTATTTCTAAAATTTTCTATCTTAAACTTTCAGAAATTTAATAATTTGAACTCTTCCGAAATTCAATTATTTTTAATAATTGTTATAATATTCTTCAAAAATTCAATTAATTTTTAAAAATTACAATTAAGACTTTTTCCAAAAATTCAATTATTTTTAATGATTTTTATAATATTCTTCAAAAATTTAATTATCTAAAAGCATTTTTCATTTATATAAATTTTTGGAAATTCAATTTTTGTCTGATTTTTCTAAAAAAATTCTTCATTGATAGAAATTGATAGAAATCACTTGAATTTAAATAATTTTTAAAAATTTATATATTGTAAATATTCGAAAATTCTATTATTTAAAAAAAAAAGGTTTTATTAATTTATAATAATTGATAAATTATTTTCAATTCTGCGTTAAAATTTAATTATTGTCTGAAATTAAACACAATCTTTTGAAATTCAATTATTTATAAAATTTTCAACTGTAACTCTTCCAAAATTCAATTATTTTTAATAATTTTAATATTTCTTTTAAAAATTCAATTATTAAAAAAAGTGTCAAATAAAAATTCTGAAATTCAATTGTTGTTGGAGGTTGAAAAAAAAAGTCAACAGCTGTTTAAATAAAACAATTTTTTTCGCTCTTTAAAATCGATTAGTTAGAATTTTCATTTTATGGAATTTCATTTGTCATAATTATTTTTGAGTCGAAGTTTTATTTGTTCTAATTTGTATTTTGCAGAATTTTCATTAAACCGATTTTCTATATTACTGAATTTTTATATAACCAAAAATTTTTATTTGTCAGAATTTTTATTTACTTGAATTTTCATTTAACATAATAGGAATTTAAAAGAATTTTCTTTTAAATGAATTTTCATTTGTTCGAATTATTATTTGATATAATTTCCATATAACCGATTTTTCATGTATACTACAGAATTTTTACTTAAGGTATTACTCACACGACTGGTAACATTCAAAAGTTTTTTCTAGTCACTGTACTTATGAAACAGTAAAACATGCGAGTTTCAAATAAAACTTTTGCGCAGGTACAGTTTCACACATTAGGCATCTCAGTTCATATACACAGACACACACATATCACGGTCTAGAAAAGCGATCATGGCAACGTCGCAAGTTTTTGATTGCAAATGGCGTCTTCTGTTAAAAGATTCTTTCGCAGTGAAAGATAAAAGTTTTTGTTTTAAAGTGCGTGTAGATGTAATATTAAAATTTAAAAGATGGAAAAACAATTGAGACACAAAGGCAAATTTATTAAACAAAGCGTTCTTACCAAGAAGACGAGTTTTCTTGCCCAAATGACTCGGGGAAAACAACTTTGCGATGAATTAAATAATGTCAAAGACGTAGACGTAAATAAAGTGACAGAAATTTGTCCTGGTCGACGAATTGTTGAATTGGACGTCATAGCAAAAAATTTAAAGTGTATAAAGTGCAAGGAAGCAATTTTCCTGAATGATATTCAAAGTGAAAAGTGTTTTGGACTAAACTCAGTTCTAACCATCCGCTGTCAAAAATGTTTGACAGAAACATCAGTTCCAACTGGAAAATTCCACAAAACCCTGGAATCACACTCTCACTCTGACGTGAATACAAAAGCAGTTTTAGGTAAGATTTGCTGGTTTGTGAATTACTTTATCATCTTAATCTTAACCTAACCTCACTTTTTAAATATGCAGGAGCTGTACATTCAGGAATCGGAAACACGGCGCTAAATAAGGTGCTAGCGTGTTTAAATATTCCTTCAATATCAACAAACTTGTATAAAAGATATGAAAGGGAAGTTGGGCCTGCACTGGAAAAAATTGCAAAAGACAGTTGTAAACAAGCCGCTACGGAAGAACGCCAATTGGTAATAAACAATGTCGACCAGCTGTGTGAGGATCTGTAAGGTTTTTTTTAGTTCTTAAGTTTATTATTTAATTTAAAACAAAATATAATTTACTAGTATATTATAAACATATAATACACTTATAAAATATTAAATAGAATTGAATGCTTTTATAATTCTTCATTTGATCTACAATATGTATATTTATATATTACGAATTAATTTATGTTATCATTTCTACAATATTGAATTGTATAAAATCAAAATTTTTTAAGTATACACATATTTATACATATAATATACGCATATTTCTAAGTGTCCAAATGATATTAAATGTTTTCAGAATATTTTATAAGATCTGACATAAGCCAAAAGTTTTGAACGTTCCTATGAACGAAATTTTTTTTGCAACTTCTTCAAGTACGAATTTTAATACAAAATATTGTTCAAAATATCTAAAAAGAAGTTATTAATTTAATAATTATTTAATTTACTGTTTTATTTTACATGGTCATCATAATTTTTAATAATTTATAGTTTGAAAAAAATATTTGTTCATATGAACGTTCAAAACTTTCGGCTAATGATCTGACTGCATATTCATATACCATAAATTGATTTAAGTATTGATTTATACTAAATTTAATTGTATAAAATTTAAGAAATTTTAGCTTGAAATGTGTAACACGTTTATAAAATTCCGTAATCTTATAAAATTAAATAATGTAACATTATTTAAATGTTGATGTCCATATTTTAAGGCATTTACATTTAAGATAAAATGTAACAAACAATAAACAATTTGAATTAAATTTTTAAATCTTTTCATTTTCTTTCTTAATATATAAAATTTATATTTGAATTTTTTTTCAGTCCACTTGATATTGCGAAAGATATTTATCCGTTCAAAGAGATTTTGAAAAACACACCAGAAGAATTTGACTCGGCTTTGGGAAATATTGTCAATATCATAATATCATATGATATGGGATGGAGTAAACGCGGAAACGGAAGAAGTTATAATAGTTTAAATGGATACGGTTGTATAATAGGATTTTTAAGCGGGAAAATACTAGATTTCGGGACGAGAAATCGCAAATGTAAGCTTTGCGCAATAGGACGACAGAAAGAGGATCACGATTGCCGTCAAAATTTCGACGGGAGTGCCAAGGCGATGGAATCTGATTTGGGAGCTGAGTTAGTAAACAATAGTTCAATTTTAAAAGAAACTGGTGTTAAAGTCAGAGTTGTGATTGGTGACGAGGACAGCTCAACAATTGCGAACATTCGTAAAGGGAATGAGGAAACGATTTACAAACTCGCTGATCAAAATCATTTACGCAAAAATGTTGGTAAAGAGTTATACGCATTACAAACCGATTTTAAGGAGTTGAGAAAAAAAGGTGTTATCCAACACATTAAAAAGTGCTTTTGTTACGCAGTTGCACAAAACGAAGGAGATCCTGATGGAGTGTCAGCAGCGTTACTCGGAATACCAGAGCATTTGTTTGGAAATCACGGAAACTGTGGAAATTGGTGTAGCAGAAAATTAAATAATGCTACAAAATCACAGACAGTTTTATTGACTGATAAAACTCTCAAGAAAGAATTGAAACAACTTTTCAAAAAATATGCGGATAGTGCAGAAAAATTTTCCATTGCTGCTTCAAGTCAAGCAAATGAAAGTGTTAATAATATTATGGCCCATAAAGCTGCGAAAAATCAATGTCATAGTCTAAGTGAATCTGCGGATTATCGTTTTGCGAGTACTGTATGCTCCAAAAATATTGGAGAAACACATTTGTTGAATGTGCAAGAAACATTAAATCTTTCTCCTGGTAAGCATACGAAAGCGTTTGCAGAAAAAAAAGATAGAATTCGATTGGCAAGGAGGATCAGACAAAAATTACCAGAAACAAAAGCAAAAAGAAATTTATTAATCAAAGAAAAAGAAAATCAACGACAACAAAAAGAAAGAAACGAAGGAATCAAATATAAATCGAATTGTGGCTTTGACATTCCAGCGGTTGCTGACAAAAAAGCTATTCTACAGTCTTTAAAGAGTTTAACAGGAATTGTTTCTAGAACAATTATTCAAAAAATAGCTAATGCAGGTCTAGATTTTGAAAAACTTGAAACAACATATAAAAATGCAGGAAGTGTAGGTTTGGTACAATTGTTGACTGCATTGAATGACCAAAAGAAGGCATTGGTCACTAAACACAAAAATATTCTTGAAAAAATTACAGATTTTTTCAAAAATCATTGCAAATGAAAGCCAATGTTAATTTTATTATGTAAGTTGTTTGCAAAAATGAAAAACATTCAATAAAACTTGAATACAAAATTATATAATTTATTTTTGTTGAAAATGTTCAAATTCTATGAACAAAACAGTATTTTTATATATTATAACCAAATTAAAGATGTGCAAATGTGTAAGAATAATATATATAATATATTATTGTTTCCGTTGAAAGTGTTTATAAACAATTTAATATGTAAAGTGTAAAATTATTAATTTAAGAATAAATAAAAATGAATTATATTTTAAAATATTTGTAATTTTTATCATTTATAATTATCCTCATAGTTTTATTTATTTTTAAATCTTTTTTTTTAGATAATTTATAAGTTAAATCTTAAAAACCAATTTTATTTGTTAAATAATAAGTTTATGAAATTTTTATATAAAAAATAATTCAAAGTTTAGGCCATTTAATCAAAGATAGGAAAAACATTTTTTTAAAAACTTTTCTATTTTAATTTTCATCATCATTTTCAAGAGATTAAAAAATCTATAAACCATTTTATTACATTTTGTAAAAAAAAGCAACTTCCAATTGTATTGAAAAATTATACATAAACGTGCGAATGTATAATATTAATAACAAAATATATAAACATGAAAATACCATCGAGATGTTGAGATAAAAAATAGAAAATTGATTTTGTTTTTTTTAAACATTAGAATATATGGCTTAAACAACAAAAATTTTTATAATAACTTTTGTTTATGATATTTTATATTATTATATATTTAATAAGAAGTTGTGACTATTGAAAAGTAAGACAAAGAACCAGGATTTAATTCAAATTTCGCGCCTAAATCAGCAGATCACATGTATCGTTCAACAAGCGCTGTTGCCACATATACTCATTCATCCTTCAAAGACAGCAAATATTTTATTAATTTTTTATCTTTGAAATTAAATATTTTTTGAACAAAACGGTAAAAAATTTTCATTTTTTTTATATAAGTTCATTTTTCCACCATAAATATTGTGTTAGTTTTTTTTCTAAATCTGTCGAGTAGTAATGATGCAAAAAATTGAAATCTGTAATGAATACATGGTTTTCGTATCCCGTACATGTAAAAGATTGAAACTTTGATTTCATTTTTTGGGACTTAGAAACGGTCAATTTTATTTTTTTTTGTATTACTTTGTAGATAAATACCTAAGGAATAACCAGGCACACTTTTAAAAAAATCTGTCGAAAAAAAATCTACGTGAGTAATACCTTAACCGAAAAATCATTTAATAGAATTTTTAATTGATAGAATTTTCATTTGTTCGAAATTGCAAATGACCGAAAAAAGTAATCGACAGAAAAATTTCGGAGCGATTTTTAAAATCACAATTTTTTTTTTTATTTTTTGATTGGTTACTTTTAAAAATCGCGTCGAAATCTTTCAATTCTATCAATTAGAAATTCTGTTAAATGATTTTTCGGTTAAGTAAAAATTCTGGAATATAAAAAATCAGTTATATGGAAATTTTATATGAAATAATAATTCAAACAAATGAAAATTCATCTGAAAGAATAAAATGAAAATTCTATGCAATGAAATTTTACCTAATAAAAATTCTTAAAAATGCCTATTATATTAAATGAAAATTCGATAAAATAAAAATTCTGTATTATAAAAAATCGTTTTGATGAAAATTTCTGCAAAATACAAATTCGAACAAATAAAAATTCGACTCAAAAAATAATTATGACAAATGAAATTTCATAAAATGAAAATTTTATAACTAATGATTTTGAGAACATAATATAATCATGCGTCCCATCCTGAATGAATTGAATCGCTTTAAAAATAATTTTAATTCTTTTTTTCAATTAATTCTCGGAATTTAAATGAAATGAAAAAACTCTTTCTCTCTCTCTCTCTCTCTCTTTTAAATGAAATGTGCGTGTCCCGCAAGAAAAGTGCACGTGTAAATTGCATTCCATTTAAAATGCATGAAAAACCGGTTGAAACTGTATATCTTGTGATAAATAATAATTTGTAAATGAAATTTGGTTTGTCACATAGATTTGCACATATTAAATTGAGTCGATCATGCATCGATCGAAAATACCGGTTAGGAATTATATTATATCGGAATAAAATTGTATATACATATATATATATATATATATATATATATACACAGAATATCACATTGGGTGCCTTCGCGTTAGTTCGCGCAAGGTGAAAGCGCATACATATTACGAGTTTTCAGTCACGGCCGAGCCGCGACGGTGTTCACAGCTTGTTTTTCGCTTCTTTTATACATTTAAAAAAAAAAGAAAAGAAATAAAGAAAGAAAAAGTGAAGAAAATTTGTTATTCAAGAGATGTTTTAGAGACGCGACATTTAAACTTGATAATTTCATTACATATATATTGGTAACTTGTAAACAAGGACATTGTCCTGGGTGCATATTCCAGGATTATATACATATATATACAGTATATTAGACGAGAAACCATGACGAAGAAATGAAACAGGGTCCAAAGACACTTTCGCGTCGACCCAACACCCAAGGTTCGTAAAAGAAATTGATTCCAATCCGAGGCCGTTTCCAAAATAGTTAAATTTCTTAATATCTCGTTGAATCGAATTATTTAAAATAAAATTAAAAATGATTTAGAAATTTTTTTCAGTATTTTTTATTTCTAAAAGTGACTTAAAGTTTTAAATACGAAAAAAGTATTGAGAAAATTAGTAAAATAAAAACTGAATGAAAGTGAATTAAATTAATTTATTGAAAATAGTTGATTAGCGGAATTTGGAAATTAAATATTCAATTTATTTACTTATTTTTATTTAATTATTTATATGAAAATTTTATTTCTATATACAAATTTTTAATCAAAAACAATTTTTGAATAATTAAAAAATTATTTTTTACAAATTTTTATAATAATTATTTTATATTCAATTTTTGAATTATTACAAAAATTATTTTATATCTAATTTTTGAATTATTAAAGAAATATTATTTTATATCCTATTTTTTGAGTAATTAAAACATTATTTTGTATCCAATTTTTGTGTAATATTGAAAAATTATTTTATATCCAATTTTTGAATAGTTAAAAAATTATTTTGTATACAATTTTTTTTTTAATAATTAAAAATTATTTTTGTATCCAAGTTTTAAATAATTAAAAAAAGTGAAAAGATAGTGTTTAAAGTCGTTTCCTTAAGACACGGTTCAAATATCTCAACAATTTATACTAAGCTAATTAGAAGTATCATAAATCTCACGAGTTATATAATAAGTATAGGGATTCGGTTAAAAAGTATTTTACATTTTTTTTTCTTTTATTATTTTTAACGAGAAAATTTCTAATTATAATATGTAACATTTATTTTTAATTTTAAATGTTAAAATCGTCTTTTTAACGAAGCTGAAGTACGCAACGTTTATGATAAACAATTTTTAAAGAAATAATTTTTTAAAATGAAAAATTCTATAATTTTTTGCTTAAAAAATTTAGGTAACTTGTAGTTTTCAGTAATCAACAAATTATAAAATAATATTTTTTAGGCAAAAAATTATAGAATTTTTTATTTTAAAAAATTATTTCTTTAAAAATCGTTTATCATAAACGTTGCGTACTTCAGCTTCGTTGTTTTTAAAACAAAAAAAAAATTTTTTTTTGATAGTAAAATAATATAAATTATAATAAATTAATTTGAAATTCTTATAAATACGTCTGATCAGTCAACAATAAAATATGTATATATACTTTCTAATTCTTATCCGAAAGTGATTCGTTTAAAATATATAAATGAAATTTAATTTTAATTAAGTATAATTTACGATTTAATTATTTTCATTCGATACATAAATATATATATTATAATAATTCTAATTTTACTCATAGACAATAATACTAGTAATTTTTCGATAATAATATATAAGGTTATAGGAGAATTTTATTTTTTTATAATTTCTTTTCAAAACTCTACCACTTTGATTAAAGTGACTTGCATTTTTTTAGAAGAATAAATAATTAAATAAATTTAGATAATTTCGTTGAAAATTTAATTATTTTAATAATTTCAAAAAATATAATATTTAATTTATAACGCTGAAGTTCACAACGTTTATTATCAACGATTTTTGAAATACAATAATATTTTTTTGGAATAAAAAATTCTATGAATTTTCGTCTCAAAAATATTTTTTGCAAATGTTTGCTTATCAACAAATTATAAAATACATTTTTTTT
The DNA here is from genome assembly GCF_019393585.1 of Leptopilina boulardi. NCBI lineage: Eukaryota > Metazoa > Arthropoda > Insecta > Hymenoptera > Figitidae > Leptopilina > Leptopilina boulardi. The sequence continues at coordinate 1,819,788 of NW_026137813.1, forward strand.
TTTTGATAAAATTTTTTTATAATTTTCCCCCCTTAAAGAAAATTTGTTTTCTATTTTTCTTATATTTGTTTTCTATTATAATTTATATTATTTATTTGAAACCCATTGATTTTCAAATAAATAAATAAATATTAAAAAATTAAAAAATAAGTATAATAATAAATAATTGGTAAAAAATAATTTTTAAAAATTTGTGTCGAAATAATTTCAAATATGAAGAAAAAAAATTATCTTAAATTAATTCATAAATGTTGGCGTTTATTAATTTGAAAAAATAAAATTTAAAAATATACGAAATAATAATCATATATAAAAATGTTTCGAAAAATATGTAAAAAAAAAAAAAAAAAAAAAAATAGAAAGAGTATAAATATAGAATTTGTGAGATAATGAAATAGAGTGAATTGTTGCGAAAACATTTTTATAATATTCGATTCGACAAGATATTTTGAGTTTTTTTTTTTTTGGTCTTATGGCTTAAATATATATTGAGAATGGAAACGTTTTTGTTGAGATCATTGTGGTTGACCTTGTGAATGATTTCAAGTATCCGTCAGCCTTGGAGGAGGCACAATCCTTTTAGTTGGACCCACAGAGGAAACTTCATTTTCAACATGTCATCAAGTTACACATGTTTCACCACTTCAGGCCCTTGGACTCGTTCAGCTGCGATTGGTCGATTTGGACGAAAACACCGACACTCAGGAGACGTCCTGTTTTGTTTCAGAAGGTTCAACGAGAGACAGATTTTAGAGTAAAAATTAGAATCTAATTTTAACAAGAAATTTTTTTGTTACTAAAAAAAAAGAGTTGAGAAAAAATATTTTTAAAAAACCAGAGTGTCTAACGGTCAGGGAAGTGAGGGAATTTCTTTAATTTTTTTGGAATTCTTTATGAACAAATTAAAGTAACTATTAGTTTCAAAAAATTTTTTTTTTACTTTTTTCCCAAAGCAAATGCAAATTAAAAAGTTATTATTATTTATTATTATTATTATTTATTATTATTTAATGCTAATACCCACATTTAACTTTTAAAAATTTTTACGCCGTCAAATATTAAATTATCGAATTTCTATTTAGCAAAATTGTATAATGTGGATTTTATATTAGGCAAAATTTTCAATTTACATTTAACTAAAATTCGATTTAAAAGAATTTCTATTTAGCAAAACTCTTATAAAGCATTTTTTCTAATACTATATTTTTTTAAATTTTAATATTTTCAATTTAACGAAATTTATTTTTATAAAAATTGACAAAAAAAAAGAATTAAGTAGAATTTTTCTTAAATGAGAATTCTGTTAAATAAGAATTAAGTTGGAATTAAAATTTTCTTTAATAAAAACTATGTTAATTAAGAATTTTGTTAAATAGAAATTCTGTTAATTGTGGATTTATATTCAATGACAATTCTGTTAGGTAAATATTTTGTTAAGTCAAAATTCAAAAAAAATTTTAATAAATAAAAATTTGATAATTTAAAATTTGACGCCGTAAAAATTCTTTTAAATTAAATGTTGAGAATGTCCCCAATTAGTTTATTTATTTCACTTAAATATTTTCTTTTTTACGAAAAATTATATTTATTTGGTTAAAAAAACATATTAAATTAGTGGATAATAGACAGGTAAATGATTTAATTGTATGAAAATAAATTTTATTTGATCAAAATAAAAAATTTTTAGTGTATGTCAGGGAAAAGTCAGGGAATTTTTTTCCTAATAGCTGTTGTTAGACACCCTGAAAAACTGAAAAAACAGTTTCATTTCAATAAATTTTTATTTTTTTTTTTTTAATTTTTCCATTATTTTTTAATTGTAATTTGAATTAATTGTTTTAATTTAAACTTAAATCAAAATTTTAATTCATAATTTTGGTTTAAGTTTAATTATTAATTAATTAATTAATTAAAGTCTAATACCTGTTATTAATTAATTTTAATTTAGGCAAAATATTTGTTCAGTTGAATTCAGAAAGTGATTAAAAATTAAAGATGAAAATGTGAGAAGAAATGAAAGCAAGGAGAAAAATGTTTAAAAGTCCTACATTTAAAAAAAAAAGAAAAAAAAAAAAAGAAAACAGTTATTCTTTATATCCAGAAAAGGAAGTCATAGTACAGAGGCACTTGGTACTTGAAAACAGTGTATTATAACAACAAATATTTTTCCCTCAACAACAATGAATACTACTTACATTTAAGTTTCTTTGACTCTTGACATCCGGCATAATATTGCGCATGTTGCATGTAGTTAGTATTTATCTCATATACTTTTGTCTAAGTTTTAAGCACATCTGAAATTGTCAAACTTGAAGAAAAGGCGTATAAGAGAGATATAATTAATTATTACAGACATCAACGCGCCTATTTCGTATTATATTAATCCTTGTTCTAGATTTATCAACCCTGATCTTGATGACTATGTGTCTGTCATCATGAATTTTCTCTCAAGCACGTATGTCATGTGCGGCAATGAAACGTGCAATCACAAAAAGTGCAAAATCCTAGAAAATTAATACTTTTTATTTTCATTTTTCAAAGAAACGTGAATAACTGGTTCATGTGTGTTTTTATTAAAATAATTCTTTTCTATAACTTTCAATTATTTTTTTTTTTACAAATATTTCAATTAAAAATATTTTTTAAAATTTATTTTTATTAAATTATTTAATTAAATAATTTTATTAAATTAATTTTATTAAATTAATTTTATTAAATTACGAACTTTTATTTTTAATTATTGAAAAAAATTAATTATATAATTAAAATTTCATCTTCTTTTTAAAATATAATTTTTTTAAATTCAAATTTTATTAATCAATTATTTCTATAAAATTGAAAATTATTGAATTTTACTATAATTAAATTTTATTATTAATAAATTAATATATAATTTGTTACAAATTTCGAAAATGTTTGTTCACAAAGTTTTAAATATAACAAATATAGAAATTAAAATTCTTAAAAAATTGCAGTGAATTTTTTTTTTTTTTTTTAAATAAAAATTTGATTAAAATTCCATGTAAGGAATTAAGGCAAAAGAAAGTTGTATAGTTTTTGGTTTAATATGCACTTGAAAAAAAATTTATTTGATTCAAATACTCGATTATTTGAGTATTATTAAATAAATATTTACTTGAACCAAATAATTTTTTTTTAAATTAAATAAATTTTATTTGGAGCAATAAAATTTCTGTATTTGAAAAAAATACCATCTCAGATAATTTATTTATTTATTTATTTATAATAATTAATTATTAATTATTAATTTATAATAATTATTTTATACTTAAATAAAAATTTATTTGATAATAGTCAAGTAATCGAGTATTTAAATCAAATAAATTTTTTTTTTACTGTGGTAAAAAAAATTTTGGGACAATAATAATTATAATTTTTATAGATTTCTTCTGCAAATTTAAACTATTGTAGTTTTTTTTTTTTTTTTTAAAACTTTAAAACGATTAAAAATAGTTGAATTTTGGAAGAAAATTTGAAATTATTACATTTTAGAAAATTGTAGATGAAAAATTTTAGAAATAAAATTAAATTTCAGAAGGTTCTAAATTGAAATTTTTGAAAATAATTGAATTTTAAGTGATTTTGAATTGAAATTTTTTTAGTAAAAAAAAAATGTTGTAAAAAATATAAAAAAAAAGACGAAAAAGTCGGAAAGTCTTATAATCCGAGAGCTGAAATTGGAAAAATGGGAAATTGAAAAAAAACCCGTCAAAAATGTCAAAGAAACTATTTGTAAATAAAATTTATTGATAATTAAACTCTAAAAAAATGAAACAATGACAAAAAAATAAATTAGCTACAATTTTAATATTTTTAAATAGTTGTTTTTTTTTCTTTTTAATTTTTGTGATAAATTTTCGACAAATATATGCCTAAAATTCTGAACGTTCAAATGTATTTTTTTCATTTCAAATTTTATTACAAAATTAATTGCTTTCTGAATCAAAAATTAAATTCTAATATATGTCCTAAATATTAATGTCCTTTTTTTATTTTTTCGCAATATTCAAAAATTTATAGATAAAAAAAAATGATTTCATTCATTTGAATGTTCAGTACTTGAGGCACATTTGACAATTTTTTTTTTCTTTATTTCTTATGTGCAAATATTTCATAAATATTTTCTTATTTTTTCTCCTATATACAGAAACAACGTCAGATGACAGCAATTATGAGACGCTTTACGCATATCAAATCGATGACTTTAGTACAGATTCGGAAATTGAGGAGGAGGAAGAGGATGAGGAGCGGGAAAATAATTGTGATAATTCACAAATTACAAGAACGATGTTTAATGAAAATTTAGAACCACCAACGAGGCCAACGCCACCGCCTCCAAGAGAAGCGAGTCTCACACAATCATTGGGAAGGAGAATGAAAATTCTCCGACGAACGTGGACCATCACCAAGGGTAGTTTAGGACGAATGCGTCGACGAACGTCTGGCGATGATTCATCAACTTATAAAAGTGTCAATAATGATCATACAATAACGAATAATGATAATAGTAAATATTTCAATTTTAAAAAACATTTAAGAAAAAGTATCACTGGCCTCTCGACATTTTATCTTGAGAATAATCAGGAAAATGGAAATAATATGAAGGACAACAATCAGAGTAACAGTAATATTAAGGAAGGGATTTATAGTAACAGTAATTGGTACACGGACACAGATCTTTGGAGAGATGATAGCAGTTCTTTGCAATCTGAAGTTAATAGTGCTGGTAATTATTTTATTTTTTTTTTATTATTTGTCATAATTATTTTTGAAACGAATTTTTATTGGTTCGAAATTGCAAATGTCCGAACAAATAATCGACAGAAAGATTTTTAAACTAAAACTTCAATATTTTGAAGCTTAGAAATTGTAAAATTTGATGGAATTGGTCTCATTTTTTAGATAAACACTTCAGGAATACTCATGCAAAGTTTTAAAAAAATCTGACGAAAATAACTTCACACTATACTAATACCTTAACACAATCTTTTGAAATTCAATTATTTTAAAAAATTTCAATTTAAAAGCTTCTAAAATTTGTTTGAAATTTAATAATTTCAATTATAACTCTCCTGAAATTCAATTATTTTTAATGATTTTTATAATATATTCTTCGAAAAATTCAACTATCTGAAACCATTTTTCTCTTAAAAAGTTTTAAAATTATTGTATTTTTGTCTGAAATTTCTAATAAATTTTTTTAAAACAAAAATAAATCAAAAATTTTAAATTAAAATCACTTGAAGTTTAATTAAATTTAAAAAATTTAAATTGTAAATCTTTGAAAATTCAATTACTTTTACAATTTTATCTAAAATTATTTGATAAATTATTTTTAGTTCTGTAAAATTTAATTATTGTCTGAAAATTAACAAAACCTTTTGAAATTCAATTACTCTTAAAAATTTCAATTTTAACTCTTCCAAAATTATTATTTAAAAGCAATTTTTATTTAAAAATCAGTAAAACTTGATTAAGTATTGACTGAAATTTTTTTGACCATCAAAACTAAAAACTATGAAAAATTTTAAGTTCGAATAAATTGCTTTAATCAGACTTCAAAAAATTATAAAAATAGAACTTTGAGAATTTTTTTTAGAAATTTGTCCTACTTAAATAAAATTTTGAAAATTTATTTTACAATTAGTTCGATTTTGAAATATTCGAAATAAATTTTCTTGATAATATTTTTATAGAATTATTCTTATTACAGAATTAATCAAATGAATTTAATATCTAATAACATTAGTTATTTAAAATAAAATATTTATTAACCAATTAAATTTTGTTAAAATAAAAAAAATCGAATTTTTCGACTTTTTTTTGAATATAAATCGACTAAAACGACTTTTTTTGTGCCTTAAACTTGATCCGAGGCCTGAAAACACTTTTTTAAAAAGTTTATCTTTCTTTTTTTTATAAATTCAACAAATTTAAAAAAAAATTATTTAATTCACACTATTAATTCAAATAATAATAAAATTAAATTAGTATAAAAAATAAAATTTTTTCAAAATTTAATCGCAGTAAAATTTAACTATTTACCTTATAATTTGAAAATTTTTAAATTCTATTTGTTGTATTTAATTTTTGTTGGGAATTTATCTAATTTTTCTAACTAAAATTAGTTAAAATTCGATAAATAGCAAATAAAAAGAATGGATTTTACAAAATAAGTAATTAAATTTTAAAATTAACAAGTTTTTCTAAAAATGATTAAAAAAACAAGTACATTACAAAATAATTGTATTTTTAATAAATGGAATTTTTTTTCAAAACAATTTATATTTTAATAGTTAAAAATATAAAAATAACTGAAATTAAAAAAATGATAAAATGATTAATTAAAAACAATGACGATTAATAATTTTTTTTTTTAATTTAAAAAAAATATTGGAAATTTAAAACAAATTTTATTAAAAATAACAACTTCCCTGTGTATTAATTGTGTAAATTAATTTTTAATTTTATTTTTGTTTAAATTTGTTAAATTTCGAAAGAAATTGTAATCCCGAATGATTTTTTTTTTCTAATAATTTTGAATATTTCTTTTTGTTTTTTTTTATTTATTTTGTTTTTAATTTTATATAATAGAATTTTTCTTATATTTAACTATGTTTGAATTCGAGATTAAAAATGTAAATAAGTAATTGAAATAAACAGTGAAGTTCATTAAATTATTGACAAATGAGGCGTGGGGTAATAAATTCTCAGCTAGTTTAGAATTAAATTGTTGTCAAGTAGAAAGTTTACTTGTCAGTGCTTTCACATTGTTAATTAGGCTTCCTTCTGTCTGTCAATCAGTGCAGAAGATCTGACGATTATTGTTTTCTGACTTTCGGTGTGAACCAAGGTTTATTGTTCGCTTCCATATCTAGGTTTTAATTCATAAATTGCGAGTAATTTTTAGCTCACATTTTTTTGACCTCATTAATGTATAAAACTATAGTTTTCTTTATTCATTCAGTAGTTATAATAATAATTTATTTTAATTGTCATATGACAACTTTTACTTGTTACTTTTTTTTTTTTAATTTTTAATTAAAATTATTTCACAATTAAAAATATTTTTTTTAACTTTTCAGATCACTACAGTGTTTTGACGGAAGAACCTTTATATCAATTCTACGCTGCGGCTGCCGCGAGAGTTGCTTTTGAATCCGATTCCGATGGATATGAAGAAGTTGAAGACATCACGCCTTCTTCGGCTGCAATGGAACTTGCTAAACCTGGACATCGTACTTTATGGTGTCAAACTCCTCAAGTTATTCACAGTGGCCTTTTGCGTAAGTTGATTTCTTTTTTTTCAGTTCTAAATGGAATAAATAAAAGAAAAAGAAAATAATGACCAAAAATGAATGAAAAATATATTTTTATTTAAAATTAAAAAAGAAAAAATGAAATTAATAAATTTATTGTAGAGACCTTAGCAGTGGAGGAGAAAAAAATGCAGGAAGCAAAATTTGAAATAGTAACATCCGAAGCATCGTATTTGAATTCATTAAGAGTTTTAAATAATGAATTTGTTTCTAATAATGAATTAGTTAATGAAACTCTAACACAAATGGAACGTGATAAACTCTTTGGTGGAGTTTCATGTGTACTAATGTTATCGGAGAGATTTCTTGCTGAAATGGAAAATGTATGGAAAGAAGATCCAATGCTTCTTGGCTTGCCAGATGTTTTACTTAAACATGCAGAAAGAAGTCTTGCCATTTATGTCACTTATTGTTCAAGTCAAGTTAGCATAGACAGTACATTAAAGGAACTCAGGTAAATAAATAAAACGCTCATTAAAAATTATTATTATTATTATTTTTATTTTAAAATTATTATTATTATTAAAAAAAACTGGAAATTCTGACAAAGTTAAATAAAGTTAAATCAATATTGAAGGAGTAGCAATTAAAAGTTTTGACTTTTTCTACTTTTAAAAGATTTTAAACTAAAAATTTCAAAAATAATTTAATTATCGGAGAATTCATTCAAAATTAGGAAATAATTAAGTTTTTTTTAAACAATAATAATAATTTAAATTATATTTTTGAAAATAGTTGAATTTTCAAATATATTGAATTAAAAGAATTGTAAGTAATTGAAATTTCGTAAAATTTGATTGAGAGCTTTAAAAATAATAAAATTTTTAAAATGAATTTAATTAAAACTTGAAAATATGTAATTGAATTTTTCTAAGAATTTGATTTGTTCTTTATACAATGTTTGTTTAACATAATTTTCATTTATCACATTTTTTTAAAAATAGAATTTACATTTGATAAAAAAGAACAAAATTCGAAAATGACAAAATATTGTCTGGAAGTCAGGAAAATATTAGGAAAAATTATAATGAAAATTTTGTGTCAACCCCTGAAAAGAATTATCTTACTAGTAACTTATAAATTGAAATGTATAATTAATTAAATTTAATACACATTTCAGAGCTAGAAAAGGTTTAAAATTTTTAGAAGTTGTTTCCCGAATAGAAATGCGACCATCATGTCAAAGTCTTTCGTTGCACTCGTTTTTGATGCTTCCAATGCAACGAGTAACAAGGTAATTTTAATTTTCTTAAAAAAAAAAAAAAAATGATGAAATATATTATAAAAACTTTCAAATATTACAAATATATATTTAAAAGAAATCTATTAATTATATAATTATATTGTAAAGAAATATTGTATTTTAGATTACCTTTATTGGCTGATGCTGTTTTATCGAAAATACCAATGAATCATCAAGAAAGAGCTTCTTGGGAAAGAGTTTTATCACATTTAAGTTTCGTTGTGGCCGAATGTAATGAAGGAGCGAGAGCCGCGAGTCAACTAATTGAAATGGAAACTTTAGCAAAGTAAATAAAAAAAAAATTAATTATTTTTCATATTTCCGTTTAAAAAAATTTATTAAATTTCTTATTTAATATTTAATTTTTATTTTATTTCAATAAATATGAAAATTCCATTTTATTTAATATTATATTTTAATTAAATAAGAAAAATTTGTATCAACTTATGTATCTATTTGCATGTATTAAAATTTGTATTTTATAAATTGTAATTAAAAAGATTAAATTACAACTAATCATTGTGATTTTAATATTTTCTTATGTTTTTAGAAAATTAGAATACTCCCCAAAAGTGCCGTCCATCGATTTAAGGGAAAGAAAACTTATTCGCAGCGGTACAGTAACACAACTGTCAATGAAATCTGACACCGAATACAAATTAACTTTTGGAAAAAAATTCCAAAAAACTCCTCTATTTCTTCTTTTGCTCACAGATTATCTTCTAGTCACAAAACTCAAAGCCAGGTATAAAATTATTTTTATTTAAATTTCTTTTCTATTGATATTGCTTTTAATTATTCTATATTAAAAAAATCGATTTTTTAAAAATTAATTTAGAATACTTAAATTAATTTAAAATAATAGAATAATTAATTAAATGAATGAATTAAATATTAATTGATTAATGATAATATTGATTTAATGTGAAATTTCAGTAATCATGAAGATACATACACAGTGATAGATTTGTGTAAACGAAATCTCGTTGCTTTGGAATCAGTACCGGAGAATTCACCATTTTCGGGACGACACGCAATGGTTTTAACACTTCTTGAGAATCATTTAGAACGACAAATGGAATATGTTATCACTTGTGAAAGTGATACCGAAAAAGAAAGATGGTTAGACGCTGTATCACCTCCAAAATCAAATTTAGTTGGTGAAACTTTATACGAATCATGGGATTGTCCTCAAGTTATGGCGCTTTATTCTTATTCTCCGGGACAACCGGACGAACTTGCAATGCAACCTGGTAATGTGAAAAATTATTATATATTATTTATTCATTAATATTTTATTCCAAAAATAAAATGAAATTTAAATTCGCAGTCAAATTATATTATATATTTCGAAACAATGTTGCGATCTAATTTTTAAAAAATTAATAATTTCAAAAATAATTAACTGTATTTCTAGGAAATAAGGTGAAAAAAATCATTATTTAAAAAATAATTTAAATAAAAATAAAATAAATTAAATAAATTAAATAAATTTAAAATAATTAAATTAAATAAATAATAAATTTAATAATAAATAAAATAGAAAGAAAAAATTAAATAAATAAAAATTAAATTAAATAAATTTAATAAATAATTTCATTAATTTAAATTTAATAATACAAGCGGGAAATTTTTTTATTTAAGAAATTAACATTTTCTAAATTCAAAATTGTTCAACAATATTCATGTTTTCTAAAATTGTTGATTTTTAAAAAGTCAATAATTCCGTAATAATGTTTAAATAACTGTAATTTTTGTTTTCAGAGATGCATGATTATCATAGCCTCGCAATTCGATCTAAAAGTCATTTGATAAAATTTACAAATTTCAAATGGCGAACGACATGAAAATTCGTTTACTAGAATATGAATTTACTATAATTTTTATTACATAAAAATATTTTCAGCAAATACTTCTTTCATATATATATATATATAATTTTTATTGATTATCATTTTTAAACATTGCAATTTTTTTTTCAAAACTTTAATTATATATTTTGTATATAATCTAAAATTTATTTCTCACATTTTTTATTTAACCTAATTGTGCCCTAATTTTGAATAATACAAATTGTAATTAAAACCAAATTTTTTGAAGCCTAAATGTAATATGGTATATAATTTATTTGAAGCGTATTAAAGTTTTGAACAAAATAAATTGGAGTAATTAAAAATGATAATCAATAAATTTGCAATAATTTCAAATTGAAAATTTTGAAAAAATGAAATTATTTCTAAAAATCTAACTGTAAAATTTCAAAAAATTCAATCATTTCTAAAATTTCTATTTGAAACTCTTGGTAAAATTATTTTTTTTTTTTTTTTTTTTTTTTTTTTGTAATAATATTTTAATCAATTTGAAATATTTGTCAAAGTTCTCAATTTGAATAATTTTTATGAATCATACTTTGAATTTTTTTAAGTAACTTTGAATTATTTTTGTTTAATTAGTTTTACTGTGTTAAAATGTTGAAAATTTGTTGCAGTTCAATTATGAATTCTAAATATAAAATTTCTTAAAACATTCTTATTGAGAAATTTAAGAAAAAAAAATTTTTCAGTTAGGTACTTAAAATAAATTTAAATTTTTAAAAAAATAAACCGGAAAAAATAAGAAGAAGAAAAGCGATGATAATAATGCGTTTTAACCACGCCCCCATGAGAAATCCCGAAACCATTTTCCCAACTAGTGAAAACAGTTATTTCAGCCAACACTCATTTCACTGTGAATGCACTGGTTCTCGTCTGATCACCAAAGTTAAGCACAATTGAGCGCGGTTAGTACTTGGATGGGTGACCGCTTGGGAATACCGCGTAGCGTTGGCTTCCTTTTTTTTTTTTTTTTTTTAAATTTTTTTTCAATAATTTATTTATTTAATTATTTTCTTTTTCATTTTATTTACTATTTTAGGGTCCTGATAAAAAACCGGTTCTAACTTTTTAAAACTCCAAATCGTTGTCCGAATCAAAAAAAAAAAGGTTTTATTTTTAGTTTTCTTTCTGTATTTATTTTTATTATGTGAAAATATCTGGGACAAAAAAATAAGATTCAAATCTTTATTATTTTGAATTTACGGGCCCGTGATTTTTAGTTTTTAAAAAATTTATAACCGCTTCTTTGATAGGGACCCTCAATTTACCCGAAAAGTCCCAAATTTAACATGTTTTATTACTCGACTTGTAAAAACCCCGAATGCAGATTTAATTTAAAAATTAAAAAAAAAAATAGTTAAAAAATTTTAATAATATGTAATTTTAACAAAAAGAATATTCTTAAAAATTGTTTTAACTTTCCGTTATATTTTATATTTTTGAAAAAGGACTATTTCTTAAATGTAATTCTTTGTGTGTTTACGATTTAAATTACAATGTTAATATTTTAAATGAAAATTTACTAATTTACATAAATAAATAAATAAATAAAAAATAAAAAAATTCCAGGTGATGTAATTAACGTCTCGAGGAAAATGGCAGATGGCTGGTATCATGGTGAAAAATTATTAGATGGCGAGCAAGGCTGGTTTCCTGGAAATTATACGAAAGAAGTCGCCAGTGAACATGTGCGTGCTCGAAATCTAAAGCAACGGCATCGACTTTTGGCATTGAATGGAAGTGTTTTGCAGCGACGAGCAAAACAATCCATGGCCATACATTAATTCAAACAGGGTACTGCGTTTAATTCAAAAATTTGTTATAGGTAATTAATAATTCCTGTAAATTATTATATATGTACAGTTTTTCTTTTTACAATAATTATCAAATAATTGACACTCGGTGTCGTGTAATTACGAAAATAATAATAATAATTGTAATTAGATAGAATTGAAAATTCTATAAAAAAAATTTTATAATTGTAAAAAAAGCAAAAGTATATGGGCAAAATTTAAAAAACATATTCAACAAAAAAAAGAGTTCACTTTATTTTTATTAAATGCTTTAAAAATTAAATGGAAAATAAATATTAAGATATAAAAAAAAATGATCTGTTTTTTAGATTTACCCATATAACGAATAAAATGAGAAGTGTAAAAAGACAAATTTTTTTTGTAACAAAAGTAAATGTCATTTTTTTATTTCCTTTATATAAATACATTGTATTTATAAATATATTTAAGTTGTTTCACAAATATTTATACATTATATAAACGTCTCTTTTTTTTAATATAATATATATATATATATATATATAAATATACTCAATGTATGAAGAGAGATTTCATACTTCCATTCACACAAAAGAAACAATTGATTAAAAAAAAATAATAATAATAATGATGTGTATATGATAATCAGCCTTTAAAAAAATGGAATGAAATAAAAAAAAATTCTAATATCATATAAGAGACAAATAATTTCTTAATAAGTCCAAGTATAGAAAAAATTCATCTTTTGTTCAAAAATTAATTTTATAATTTTTTTTTTCAATATTTTTTAAGTACGAAATTAACTTTTTTAAAAAAAAAAAAAAGTTTTAAAATGCACATTATTGACAATTATAAATGAGAAATTAAATACTTTCTTCTTTTTTTTTTTTTACTCTTTCTTCAAATAATAATATAAAAAAAAACTTATCACATGTTTAGATATAAAGATTGTAGAAAAAAGTATTTTAAAGAAAAATTTTTAAGTTAAAAACCAATTTTATATATATTGTAATAATTAAATTCTCACTTTCGAATAACCAGATGGTTTTACTTCGAAGAGTTTTCTTACGAAATAAACTTGCAAAACTGTTGTTGCAATTATTACAATTAATTGTGCAATTGACCAATTTTGAACATATGAATTATTGTCTAACAATAAATTTAAATCACGTGCTTCACGCCCTCGACTCTGGTATTGAATTTGTAACATTTCATTGATATTCTTTTCCACGTGAGTAATTGCCGCCTGTAAAATAAATCATATATTCAATTTTATTCAATAATTTAGAATAATTTTTATCATTTGCAATTAGTATAAAAGTATTTTAAATTATTACGACTTTTTTTTACATTTGGAATTCAATTTTTTTATGTGATTTCTAATAAATTCTTCATGGATAGAAATCACTAAAAATTTCTCTTTATTATAATTATTGTCAAAAATTTCAATTTAAAAGCTTCTAAAATTTCTCATCTAAAATTTTTTAAAATTTTAATAATTTCAATTATAACTCTCATGAAATTAAATTATTTTTTAATGATTTTTATAATATTTTTCAAAAATTCAACTATCTGAAACCATTTTTCTGTTAAAAAGTTTTCAAATTATTGTATTTTTGTTTGCAATTTCTAATAAATTTTTTAGTGAAATCATAAAAAATTTAAAATTAAAAATCACTTGAAGTTCAATTAATTTCAAAAATCTATATTGTAAATCTTTGAAAATTCAATTTCTTTTAAAAAATGTTATCTAAAATTATTTGGTAAATTATTTTTACTTCTGTAAAACTTAATTATTGTCTGAAAATTAACAAAATCTTTTGAAATTCAATTACTTTTAAAAATTTCAATTTTAACTCTTCCAAAATTATTATTTAAAAGCAATTTTTATTTAAAAATCAGTAAAACTTGATTAAGTATTGACTGAAATTTTTTTGACCATAAAAACTAAAAACTATGAAAAATTTTAAGTTCGAATAAATTGCTTAAATCAGACTTCAACACATTATAAAAATAGAACATTCAGAATTTTTTTTAGAAATTTGTCCTACTTAATTAAAAATTTATTTTACAATTAGTTCGATTCTGAAATATTCGAAATGAATTTTCTTGATAATATTTTTATAGAATTATTCTTATTACAGAATTAATCAAATGAATTAAAAATATAAAAATATAAATAAAATATAATATAAAAAAAAATATCTAATAACATTAGTTATTTAAAATAAAATATTTATTAACCAACTAAATTTTGTTAAAATAAAAAAAAATCGACTTTCTCTGAAATATAAATCGACTAAAACGACTTTTTTGTGTGCCTTAAAGTCGATCCGAGACCTGTGCATTTAAATCTTAATTGATTTAAAAATTTTTAATTTTATACTTTGAAATATTATTTTAAATATTTTATAATACCAAATTGAACAAATATTTTTGATATTTAACTATAATTGCATCAGAGTGTATGCAAAATTTCATTTTAAAAATTTTGACTTATTTTTATTTCATAAATTTTCGAAATTATTTAAAATCTTATTTTATATATTAAAAATTTTATATTGTTTATTATTTAAATTTTTTTCCTGTTTATAATTCTTATTGTTTTTCTTACGTTTTTCATTGTAAATATTTAAAAAAAATATATATATATATATAATAAATTTACCGTGAAATTTTCCACTGATAGATTCATTTCTTCCAATTCTTTTGTGAATTTTTCCCATTGATCGTATCTGTAATTAAAATAATTGGATAATAATCAAGTAAAATTGCCGTAGAAATAAATAAAGAGGAAATAAAAAATAATTTTCAGTTACCTAATGACAGTGATGTATAGATTAACTAATTTCCCAGCAAATCTTGAAAATTGATTGTCAATACAAACACTGTAATAACCACCATTTGTCGATTGATCCTGATAATCTGCATTTGCTTTCCATTGATAAGGATGAACTATTTCACCTGCTGGATTTCTAACAGCGAAACCGGCTTTTCCATCACCTCCTCGAAGAACCTTTTTTAAGATTGCAAAATTTGTTTCAACAATATTATATAAAATCGTGTTTTACAAAGTTGAAAAACATTTTTTGTAATGAAAATATCTAAAAAAAATGTTTGACTAAAAAATATTTCTTGCAATGTTTATTAATCAATAAATAATAAAAAATATTTTAAATGTAAACAATTTTTTAATTTTCCGTGCTTTAAAAGATATTATTTTCTAATATAAACGTTTCGTACTTCAGCATCGCGTTTTATAACAAAAATATTGAGAAATAGAAAAAAATAATTGATTTATTCACAAATATCGAATTATTTATTTCATTATTAGACAATTTGGTTTTAAATAGATCGCATTATTTTATAATATTCCTTTTCGAAACTAAAAAAAAATTTTATTTTCTAGAAAGTAATTTTTAAATAATAGTTTAAATAGACAAAACAAAAAGTAAAACTAACTTTACAGTAAAATTAATGTTATACTATTAACTTGCAGGTGAAAATAAAATTAACACTTATTTTTTATTTATAAATTTTCATTAATTTTCCTATCCATATGGAACTATCACAACTAACAAGATGGTAAATTTTTGGAGTAAATTAACTGCATAATTCAAAATATTATTATTTTTTATCCTCATTTTTATTTTGATAAATATATTTTAATCATCACTGAAGGCAAAGAAAAAAAAAAAGAAAGTAGAATATTGTCATTATTACCTGAAAGCTGACGTAAAAAGTGGCTCCAGGATTCACATATTGAAAATAACAATCCTCCTTTCCAGGGTCAATATGGACCTTATAATCCATGGCCACAGCCGGCAAAGATTCATACCATGGTTTACTGGTTTCAGTTTTCGCCAGGGTAACAATTAACCCAGTGAAAACAAAAATACGTGCGACTAGAAGCATTGCACGAATATTATTTTATCATCACGATGAGCTCAACACCATTTCCATTAAACACTTCCCGTTTTTATGGCTTTCGAAATATTAATTTTTGTATAGTATCGTCAAGGTATCGTATTGTATGTGTGTATAGTTATTTTTCATTTAAATTATATACATCTAAAGCCTTCCTTCAATTGGTCAATTGAATCTCATTACATATTTTAACAATTGCTTTGGATTGGTCTTCATTCACCAACACACTGAGTCTTAATTCTTGGTGCTACAAAAATTTCTATTTTATCAATTTAACTATATAAAAAATCTACTGAAATTTTGTAAAATGCATAAATTTTTTAATATTATTTATAGTTTTTTATATTTATTTAAAAAATTAAAAAAAAAAATTTATTTATAGGTTATGATTGATTATAATATTGCGCAAGCGTCGCCCATATAAGCGCGCGATTGTTTGAAATTCAGTTTTCAAAAAAAAAATCTCAATTACGTATGTATGTAAAAGAATTTAATTTTAAATAATAATTTATTTTAAATAATTTATAATAACTGAATTTGATTGGCTCTGACTAATATTCCATTTCCACCGTGAAAATTGAATATTTTTAGAGCCAACCAAATTCAGTGATACAACCGTGAAAATCCAATCCAGCCGATTGCTTGACCAAAATACTGGATTTTTTAAATTGAATTTTTTAAAACATTAAATATTATTATATAAATATATATACTATATAAATACATAATTAAAACTTTAAAAAATAAATAGTAATATTAATAAAATTGCAAATAATAAAAAAGGTTACGACAATTAAAAAAAATCAGTTAAAAAAATATTTCTAATTAAGTTGGTAATAGTGTAATTGGTTCATAATTTTTTTTCGTTCATGTTGGTGTCACTGCTCACTATAGTGGACATTGTTGAAAGCGCGGTTGAAAGTAACAGAATTTTTCGTAAATAACAAAAAATATCTTCTAATTTTAATGTAAATTAAAAATATATTTCAATAATTGAGTTCAGTGTGATATAAATATTCAAGACTTGAACTAATTTTTGTTGGTAAATTTAAGAATTTTTAATATTTTATCAAATGTGATGACGCTTTAGAATTTAACCTAAAACATTACTGCACAAACAATTTCACGTTTCAATTTTACATCTGTTCGAATATTTGTCCACCGTATTTTAGAGACAAAATTTAAAAGAAAAATTTTATTATTAAAATTCGTATTATATATCTATTTAACTTTTTTTAAAAAATTATTTACAGAGTCAAAATATAGAATGAAGTCATCTCAGAAAAAAAGGAATATTTAATTCTTCTTAACAAAGGTGAATATTTGTTTATAAAAAGTAAGATTTTACAGAATTTTTAAATATCGAACATTTTTTTTTCTCTAAAAATTATATCTTGCATTTTAACAGCAATTTTATGCAATACAAAACTTTTTAACATTTTTATTAATTTTATATTTATAAGTATAATAATAAATTATTTTATTGTTTTAATTTTCAATTTATACACCATATATAATAACTGAAACTACTTAAATTTGATGAAATCATTTAATATCATCTTCTTTTGAAAATAAAGTTTTCTGAATTTTTATTTAGATATTTTTTGTTTATTCATTTATCATCAAGATATGTTGGATAAAATTCGTATCCATGAGATGACAAATGATGAAAAATTTTACTAAATCTTCGAATAAGTGAGTTTCTCTTGTCTTTTTTTTTTGTGTAAATATTTATTGGCATAAATTTTTTCTACTTTTGATAAAGAAAATTATTATTTTACTTATTACCGTAAAATGGGGTAAAGTCGGCCGGCGCTTTAAATCATTTTAAAGTTTAACTATTACTTTTTTCCAGAAGAAATCCGAGTTTTATTAAAAATGTAGTTAGAATTAATGTAAATTAATAAATGAAATACAATATTTAAGTGTTTAAAGCGCCGGCCGACTTTACCTCATTTTACGGTAATTATTAATCATTTACAAAGTTTACAATTTAAACAATTTTCGATGAAAATTACATTAAAGTTATTCTCAATTAATAACACAAATAGTGTTAATTAAAATTTACAAAAAAACTGACATTAAGAAAAGATTTAATTTTTATAACATCAACTTAAGAAATAATTAAATATAATTTTATATTGAAAATATTATTTTAAATAAGGGTAAGTCCACGTCAGAAATATTAGAATCTGCAAGTGGTTCTTCGATTTTAATGATACTTGGTAAAATAATAGCTTTATATAAGAGCAATGTGTAAGTAAAAGGAATTTTTAAAATATCTAAAATTGTAGGAGTTATATCACTTTTAATTTTGATACTGCATTTTTTTCTTTCCTTTATATCTCGGTCAATTTTCAATCGATTTTGATGAATCAAAAACGATTTTTTTCAGAAAATTACGTATTTTCAGAAAATTTTAAAATAAAAATAAAATTTTGTTATTTAAATAGAAAAAAGTAAAAAACAAAATTTATTTTAGATTTTTTTTCAATTTCGACCTCTTTTTTTTAATTTTTTAATAATATTCCTTTTTATTTTATCTTGAATTTAAAAAAAAATTCATCCTGGAGACTTTTTTAGATCTCGTGATATCGTCCTTTAAGTATTATAAGTCTTCATCAATTTGAAAACCGCAGGACTTGCTTCTATCATTACTTTCATTTGTTTGTTGAAATTTTTTATGGTTATGAATAACTATTTGTTTTAGAATCCTCTAAAAAAAAAGCGCTAAAAACGTCAGCTACAATTTCAGGTTGCATTGTTAAGGTTTCATTACAATTTTTTTTAAATTATAAATATTACAAAAAATAAAAACTTTGCTTCAAATCTATTAATAAAATATTGATTTGCTTGAATTTTCACTTGTTTTAGTCAAGTAATTTAAAAATAAAAACATTATTACGCGAAAGTTCCTAGTTTGTAACAATAATATTATAAAACAAATGAAAGTAGAAACACAAATCTGGATCCTAGTTTTCTTGAGATGTGGATATTTCAAGAAGACTCTTGGGATATTTAAAGAACGATATCACGAGATCTAAAAAAGTCTCCAGGATGGATTTTTTTTTAAATTAAAGATAAAATAAAAAGGAATATTATTAAAAAAATTAAAAATTAAAAAAAAGAGGTCGAAACTGAAAAAAAATCTAAAAGAAATTTTGTTTTTTACTTTTTTCTATTTAAATAACAAAATTTTATTTTTATTTTAAAATTTTCTGAAAATACGTAATTTTCTGAAAAAAATCGTTTTTGATTCATCAAAATCGGTTGAAAATTGTCCGAGATATAAAGGAAAGAAAAAATGCAGTATTAAAATTAAAAGTGATATAACTCCTACAATTTTAGATATTTTAAAAATTCCTTTACTTACACATTGCTCTTATATAAAGCTATAATTTTACCAAGTATCATTAAAATCGAAGAACCACTTGCAGATTCTGATATTTCTGACGTGGACTTACCCATAATTATTTTCCTTTTTCTTAATTTGTAGGTGTCCAATTCGTGAAAGATGGGTGTTTGTTGCGGAGCTGCTCCTGGAGGAGATCTTGCATATAGCTGAGTCGCAGTTCAATGTATATGTTGATCATAAATTTTTTTTTCTTAGTTTTTTAATTTCAATATATTAATGGATGTTATTAAAAATTTAATTTGATTAAATATTTAAAAATAATAATAGCTACTGTTAAAAAAAAATTTGAAAATGATAAACAAGTTTCAGTACTATTAAAAAAATAATTGCCAATATATTTTAGAAATATCAATTTTAAAAAAGTAATTCTTGATAATATTTATAATTGATGATACAATATCAAATATTCACATTTATAAATAAAATATTAATATATTTAAAAGTGATAATACGTTATATTAAATTTTTAGAACATTTTTTAAATAATTAAATTTTTGAAAAACTATTAAAACTATTAAAAATTATTGATTTGGTAAAAAATTTTAAATACAAATTTATAAATACTTAAATTTTCGAATAATTCCTATTAAGAGTTTTAGAATTAATCGAATTTCAGAAAATTTGAAACTGGTATTTTTTGTAAATTTCAATTGCTGAAGATTAAATATAATGAAATTATATTTTTGAAAATAACTGAATTTTCGAATATATTGTCTGGAAGTCGGGGAAAATTATAATGAAAATTTTATGGGAAACCCTGATAATGAATAATTATATATATTTTCTCAGTCAATTGGTCCAGTTGAGGAAAGATTGACCCACTTAAAAAAGGAATATATTGTCATCGTATTTTTTACACAACGCAAAATTTCCCTTTATATAGGTGAGTTTTTTTGCATTATTTTTCAGAAATATCAATAAATAGAATAAAGAAAAAATAGTTAAAAATTTATTCTAATATTTATAACTAATGATAGAATATCAAATGTTAATATTTATATATATTTAAAAATAATTTTTAATATATTTTATTTTACACATATGAAAATAATGAATTATTATATTTTTTTCAGGTAATTGGTCCAAAAAAAGAAAGATTTGTCCTTTTATAAAAAAGATATGCTGTCATCTTATCTCTAACGCTACGCAGAAATTTCATCACATCGGTAACTCTTTTTTAATATAGTTAATTTTATATGCAAATTTAAAAATTATAATTGAATTCACACATATGCTAATTACAAATTTTTCGGATTTTTTTAAACACCATTTTAAAATAAAATATGACTTTTTTTTAATATACAATGCAGTTCTTCCAAAATTTAATTACTTAACAATTCATAACTAAAATTTTTTGCTAAATGAATTATTTTCAATAATTTCAATAAAATTCTTCAAAAATTCAATTCCTATCTGAAAATATTTTTTAATTAAATATTTTTTAAAAATTTAATAATTTGTTTGAAATTTCTAAAAAAAAAAATTTCATCAAATAAAATTATCAAAAATTTCAAAATAACATGATATTCAATTATTTCTAAAACTGTATCTCTTCAAAAATTCAATTATTTTTAATTACATTTTTATTGTTTTTTTAAATTCAATTTTCAATTCAATTTAACAAAAAAACTACATCAATTGTTCAAATTTGCAAAAATTTATTTTAATTTAAAATTTTCTGAAATTCAATTATTTAAAAAAAAACTTCATTTAAAAATTCTTTAAAACTTAATTATTGGCCGAAATTTCTTTGTCCATTAAAACTAAAAACTATGCTAAAATTTTGAATTTGAATAATTTGCTCAAAAATAGATTTTAAAAATTGGTTAAAATGGAAAGTTAAAATTGTTTTTAAAAATCTGTCCTACTGAATTAAAATTTTGGAAATTTTGTTTTTGATCAATTCTGAAATATTCGAAATAAATTTTCTCAATAATATTCCTATAGAATTATTCTTATTAAGGAATTAATAAAATTAATTTAATTTCTAATAACAATAGCTATATAGATACAAAGAATTATTATTCAAGAAAAAAAGGGTAAAAACAAATTTGCATTATTATTTCTTTTTGCACAATAAAAAATAAATGCGTAATTCTGTACAAAAAACAATTTATTTATCAACATATTGGAATACTTACATTTTGAATAATAATAAAAATCATTGAATAAGCTGGTAGAGTAATAATTTTTTCATTTTCGTGAGAAATCGGTGTAAATGATGGTAAATCACCGTTCTTTAATAAATTTAACACTTTTCCATTCATTTTAATTGATCTATAGAAATAAAATAAATAAATTACATTAAAATTTAATTAATTTAGTTTGGAATTTTTTATTTAAAACTTTAAATACAAAAAGAAAAGGTAAATTTTTTTTTTACTATACCTTGATAATAAATTGTCAGCAGTCAGAATGTATAGAGATATTTTACTTTTAGAAAATATTGAAATATTTTCCAACGAAAGCCTTATGGACTTTTCATTAATATTAACTCCAAAAATTGTAATACTGTTTGGAAAAATTTTTTCTGGCGTACAATGACAATAGAGTCGTGTATTTCCAAAATTATTTTTTGTTGAAATTTGTAAAATTTGATTAGAAACAAAATTTTTATAAATCACACTAATCCACCAATCGGGATTTGGTGTTAAATCAGATGAGATCATTCCATAATTTCCACCAATAAGTGTTTGTCTAATAATAACTTTAATTCCTGCTTTTGCACTGTATCCTAATTTATCTAACCATAAAAATCCTGCGATAAATCGATCGGAAATTCCCGGTGCTCCTCTATCAAAAGCTGTACTTGTTTCTGCTGTAAAATAAATTTAAAAAGAAAAAAAGAAAAATTAATTATATTTGTATATAAAATTAAATTAATTTCTTTTTAATTAATTGATTAAATTTAAAAAAAAATTTAATTTCACTTACACAGCCACATTGGAATTTTATTTCCTGATTTGTCAATAGCGGTTTGCATTGATTTAATTAAATATGGTAAATAATTAAATGTAGAAGCATTTATAAAATCATTAAAATGTGCGTCCTCGCCTCTTAAATAATATTGATGCCACGTTACATAATTTGTACTCTCTTTGGAATTTTCTAAAAATATTCTTGTATAATTTTCTCCATTAAATGAAGGACCACCGACTTGATTTACTTCGGGACCAACTAAAATATTTTTCTTATAACCCAAAGAATTCAATAAAGATCTTAAATGACAATAATCTCTTGCCAATTGCTCAGCTGGAATTGTAACATTAAATAATAGTGGAAAATTTGGTGGTTCTGAAAGGCAAAACATTTAAATTATTAAATCATTAATTTATTTGAGTTTCTAATTTCCTTTTTTTTTATAAAAAGAGAAATTAAAATAATGTTACTATAAATATAGGTATATATATATATAATATTTAAATACTCCACCATTTCCTAATTGCCAGTCAATATTCATTTTCCATTTTCTTGCGAATTGAATAATTTTCTTAGCATTAGTATCGTCCCAACTACCATCTTGCTTACGAATTAATGCATTTAGGTCGAAAATCATTTTTAAATTTGAATTTTTTGAAAATTCATAAAGAGATTGAAAATCTTTCTCTGAGATTGAAAATTTACTAATATCTTCTCCATTTACTGGGCTTATCATTTTTTTAGACTCATTTAAAGTCTATAAATAATATCAAATTTTTTTTTTTCATTAAAAAATATTTTTGAAAAGAATTTATTTTGTGTAATTTTACGATGCTAAAAGTCCATAACGTTTATGATTAACGATTAGAAAAAAAAAATTAGTTTCCAAAAACGGAAAATTATAAAATTATGTATTTAAAAAAATGTTTATTATAATCGTTGATTGTAAATGTTAAAACTTCAGCATTGTTGTAAATTTTTGGAATTTTTTTTTAAATTATTAATAAAAATTAAAAATACTTATAAAGGGTTGCCACAAAAATTTAATTATAATTTTCCATGACATTTTTTTGACTTTCAGACATTTTCGAATTTTGTTCTTTTTTTTTTATCAAAAATGTGAATTCTGTTGAAAAAAATTGTGATCAATAAAAATTTGACCAAATAAAAATTATGTTAAACAAACATTGTATATAGAACAATTCAAATTCTTAAAAAAAAAATTTTTTATTATTTTCAAAGCTTTCAATCAAATTTTACCAAATTTAAATTACTTTCAATTCTTTTAATTCAATATATATTCATACTTTTAAATATTTTCCAAGTTTTCAATTAAATTTTTTTTAAAAATTTTATCATTAACAAAAAATTTAACTGCTAAACTTTGAAAATTTAATTAATTAAAGAAATTTTAATAAAAACTCTTTGAAATTTCAATTATTTGCAAAATTTTTTAATTAAAAATTCTCTAAAACACAACTTTTGTTAAAAAATTTATAAAAAAAAATTTCTGCAATTGAAATTTACAAAAAATTCTAGTTTCAAATATTCTGAAATTCAATTAATTTTAAAAATCTTAATCGTAACGTTTTGAAAATTTAAGTGTTTATACATTTTTATGTAAAATTCTTTGCAAAATTAATAATAATTTTTAACAATTTAATTGTTTTTCAAAAATTTAATTATTGTCTGAAATTTGTATAAGGTACAAAAAATTCGCACCTATTAATATTGTAATTAAATAAATTTTTTAAAAATAATTTCCAAATTTTCAATTGAGAATCATTTAAAATTTAATCAGTATCAAAAAATTTAACTGCTAATCTTGGAAAATTTAATTTAACAAAATTTTTGGGGCGCATGTATTTTCCATAAAAATATAATTAATTGAAATTTTCATTTGAATGAATTTAAAGTAGATATAATTTTTTTTTTTTTAGAGAAATTATCGTTTTTCAAATTAACAGTTGACAGAATTTCTTTTTAAACGAATTTTTACTCGACATATTTTTCAAGTACCGAATTTATATATAAAAGAATATCTCCTCACCTAATTTTATATTTAAATTCGAATTCAAACAAATATTAATTTAGTAGAATTATTATTCAACAAAATTTTAAGTGATTCGAATTTTTAAATGACAGAATTATCGAAAAAATTATGTTGAATGAGAATTCTGCTAAAATAATATTTGTTTGGATTTGAATTTTTTCAATAAAAAATTAGGTAAAAAGAAATTCTGTCAAATAATTAGAACTTCGGTTTCTAGTAAATCAAAAAATTTCTCTAATTTTCTCTATTTTTTTTTTTTTTTTTTTTTTTTTTTTTAATAGATAGATAGATTTTATTTCTCCATTGTGTACTTTTTACAAAGTTTTACAATTTTTTCTTTCCCACTAGTTTTAAAAATTTTCTCTAATTTAATTATTGTCTGAAATTTGTTTAAAAAAATTTATGAGTATAAATTTACAAAAAAATCTCAATTTAAATTCGCCTAAAATTGAATTATTTCTAGAAAAATAATATTTCCTGGTTTAAAAATATAAATTCAAAGAGAATTCAATGTTTTTGAGAGTCGCTAGACACTTTGTTTTTTAACACAAATGAATTGTCGCAACCCTGTTATAATTATATTAAAATAATTGCAGATAGGGTCAGTTGGGGTAAATGGGGACAAGAGGTTTTGGAGCTTAATTTAGAGTTTTAAAATGAAGTTCAACGTCAATATTTTAACCTCAGATCACCTGCAAGAGGTTTTGAGTATTGCCAAGCTTTTATCTTGATAATTGGCAGCAAGATAAAAAAATTTATCGTTCAATGCATGAAAACTTGAAAATCAAAGTCAAACTGTTTCAGTATTTTATCGAGCATTTCAAAGAAAACAGACTTAAAAATCATACCAAATTTTTTTCTTATTCCTTATGATTCCTATAACAGAAATTCATGAGCCAAAAGTTTTGAATGTTCATATGAACGAAATTTTTTTTAGCAACTTCTTTAAGTACGAATTTTATTACAAAATATTGTTTAAAATATCTAAAAAGAAGTTATTAATTTAATAATTGTTTAATTTACTGTTTTATTTAACATAGTCATCATAATTTTTAATAATTTATACCTAGATTGAAAAAAATATTTCGTTCATATGAACGTTCAAAACTTTTGGCTAATAAATTCACTTGAATTTTTGATTTTTGTCAATTTCGTTAATAATGACAAGATTTCCCCATTAACCTTTGAGTTTTCAAATTTTTGGGGTAAATCGGGACAGCTTGTTATTATCAACAAAATTAACAAAAATTCAAGTGAATTGGTTCAACTATTATATATCTACTATACATTTTTTTTTCAAGTTTTTTCATCCCTTAATACAGTAATATACTTAAGGAAACTTTTTTCTTAAAACTTTCTTAGAAACTATGCTGTTCCCCATTTACCCCGAATTTTATGAAATTTTCTAAATTTTGGGGTAAATGGGGACAGTCAGTTTCATGCGTTTAAAGCTTATCTAAATTTTTTTCTGTTGCATAAAATTAATCCTGGGAATGTAAATAACAACTTAAAAAAAAAAATAAACCCGCAAATATTACCTTTTAAAGGAAGAAACTTACGTAATTTTTGAAAAATAGCGATTTTATCCCCATTTATCCCAACTGACCCTACCTATTATTAATATTATTGTAAAATTTTACCTCATTAAAAAAAAGACAATCCGCTGAAGTGCCACCATATCTAACATAAGCGGGACTTAAATGTCGAGCTAAATTGATTAATTTTTTATTTGAAATTGGTAAATTATTCATTTCTCGTAATTGCCAAGCATCGATAGTAAATGATAAATAATAATCGGAAGTTGTATTTAAAAATGATATACGTGGCTCTAATATTATATCGTCAGTGTATCTTGATTTTAATTGAAAAATTAACCATGTTGACGTTTGTTTAAATACCAATGATGATAAACATATAATGTTAAAAATAATAAGGAAACAAATAAAAGAATACACAATCCAACCTGAAAGAAGATAAATGAATAATTTTTTTTTTAATATACTCTTGCTGCAAAATTATAAAATTTTTAAGTTTATAACCTTATAAAAATATAATTAAACTTACTTTTTTTTCTGTCTTTTTGTAAAGAAAATTTTCTTGAAATTTCCTTGGAAGGTAGATTAACATCTTTTATGTTATTTTTATTGTAATTTATAAACCAAACCATTTTTTTTTATTTTTAAAAAACAATTTAAAAAAAGCACCTATATATAATATAATATATATTTAGAATAAAAAATATATTTCTATAAATGGAAATAAGTTTCTAATGTTGAAGAAACTGATGATTAAATAAAAATAATAATACTTTTAAAGTTTCATTTCATTCACACTTTGTTAATTCTTTTTACGCACTTTTTACATATACACGTCACAAAATTTTAGGTTATGCACGATCATCAAAACAAAAACAAACTTAATTGCGCATACGCTTACAACAAATCTTTTAATTGGTTGCATAAAATTTAATACACATTTTAAAATTAAAAATTAATTTTCATATATGAATAATTTTCATAATAAATAAAATAAATATTTTATAATTTTATTTTTACAATATTATCACTTTTAAGATTCAAATAATGATTTTAATAAAAATATAAATTTTCGCTTATTAATTTGTAATAATATATAGGTACAATTAAATTATATCTAATTTGAATTTATATTAAAGTTGAAATTATGAACATTTTTTTTACTTATTATTTAAAGTTTTTTAATTTTTCAAATTAAAGTGTATTTAAATTTATTATTGAAATTTTTGTTAATAAATTATATAACATTTTTGAAATTTACAATTATTATAAAAAAGGCACGTTAACAAACGTCAAGAAACGGACGTGGTGGGACAATGGTCGAAATTTGAATTTTCGCGCCAAATTGAAAATTTCGAAAAATTTCCGCTAGGGGCGCATGTCAAACTTTTTTTCACCTTTCTCGCAGTTATTGTGCTACATTTTGGGTATATAAGGGGACGAAAAACATAGCAAATTATCGCTTCTCGGCCCTATGGCTAAGATCAAAGTGTAGTATCTGTTCTTATCAGCTTGATATCTGATACGCTCTTCATTGAAGAGCCAGAATATCGAACTGATTTTTGGAAATCGGCGGAATGTCTGGGGCTTGCTCCGATTCTGCCACGGGTTGTCTCTGCATTGCAGTACCGCAGTGAACGGCCCACTTAATAGAATTAAAACAAAATTTTTACCTTTTAAAAAAAGGATAAAAGTACTTTTGGTTCTTTATGTAAAAAGTACTTTTGGTAATTTACGTAAAAAGTACTTTTGGTACTTTATGTAAAAAGTACTTTTTGCATTTTATATATAAAGTACTTTTGGTACTTTAAGCTAAAAGTACTTTTGGTACTTTTCACATAAAGTACTTTTAGTACTTTATGTGAAGAGTACTTTTGGTACTTCATGTAACAAGTACTTTTGGTACTTCAGGTAGAAAGTACTTTTGGTACTTCATGCAGAAAGTACTTTTGGTACTTCATGCAGAAAGTACTTTTGGTACCATATGTAAAAAGTACTTTTGACACTATATGTAAAAAGTACTTTTGGTACATTATGTAGAAAGTGCTTTTGATACTATATGTAGAAAGTACTATTGGGACTCTAAGTACAAAAGTAATTTTGATAAGTAAAAAGGAACTTTTGGTACTTTAAGTTAAAAAAGTATTTTTGGTACTTTAAGTTAAAAAAGTATTTTTGGTACTTTAAGTTAAAAAGGTATTTTTGGTACTTTAAGTTAAAAAAGTATTTTTGGTACTTTAAGTTAAAAAAAGTATTTTTGGTACTTTAAGTTAAAAAGTACTTTTGGTACTTTACGTAAAAAAGTACGTTTAGTACTTTAAGTACAAAGTACTTTTGATACTTTATATTTAAGTACTTTTGATACTTTATATTAAAGTACTTTTGACACTTTATATTAAAGTACTTTTGTACTTTATATTAAAGTACTTTTGCACTTTATATTAAAGTAATTTTGCACTTTATATTAAAGTACTTTTGTACTTTATGTAAAAAGTACTTTTGCTACTTTATGTAAATAGTACTTTTGGTACTCTATGTAGGAAGTACTTTTGCTACTTTATGTAAATAGTACTTTTGGTACTCTATGTAGGAAGTACTTTTGCTACTTTATGTAAATAGTACTTTTGGTACTCTATGTAGAAAGTACTTTTTGTACTCTATGTAATAGTACTTTTGTACTTTATGTAAAATATTCTTTTGTTAGTTTATGTAAAAAGTAGTTTTACACCAAGTCTGTAACGCAGTTTTCAAAATATTATCAATGTACTTTTACAACAAGTACCTAAAGCATTTTTGTAAAATATTTAAAGTTATTTTACACAAAGTACTCAACGTACTGTTTACAAAATATTTAAATCATTTTACACAATATACTTAGTTGCAATATATTAAAAATCCCTTTTTCACAAATTACTCAAAGTACTTTTACAAAAAGAACTCAAAGAGTAAGCAATAATTTTTTTGGAATAAACAAAAGAAAAATTGTTCTAATTGTAGCAGAAATTTGTTTAATTATTCATTTAAAAAACTAATTATTCTTACTCTCTAAATCTGAATTAGTAAAAAGTGAGCTACTAATTTAAATTAGTAAAAATTTTCACTAATTTTTAGTCACTTTTTACTAATACTTTAGTAAAAAAAAAATTTTTAACTATTGAATCAAATAGTAATATTTTATCAAAAATTAGTAAAAATTCTTACTAATGTGAATTAGTAGCTCAATTTTCACTAATTTAAATTTAGACAGTAAATTTAAGGAAAACTTTATTTATTTTTTACAAGAAACTAAAATTATACGTGAATTATATGTGACCTGGACAGTTAAAAGGAACCTTTTGTCCGAAAAAATTAATTTTTTATTGATTGGTGATTCTGATAGAAAAAAGTTTTCTTTATCAGAAACACCAATCAATAAAAAATCGATTTTTTCGGACAAAAGGTCCCTTTTAACTGTCCAGGTCACATATTTTCACTTTATTTATTTTTCAATAAAAATTGATTCTAATAATTTTATTTTGGAACAGTTATATTTTAATTTTTCAACAAAAACTGAATATGTAAAATGTCTTAATATTTAAGAAAAAAAATTAAAATTTTTGACTGCTTTAATAATTTTTTATTTTTTATTTTAAACTTAAGAAAAATAATTGAAGATCAATATTAACATTATTCATTTTTAATCTCAAAAAAAAAAATTTGCATATTAATATTATATTAAGAATTTAAAAGATTTTTCGATAATTTTTTCTTCAACTAAAAAAATTCTTCGACCATCCCTTCTTAGCCATATGGCCGAGAAGCGATGAGGTCAACAAAAATTTGTTTATTTTAAACACTTAGACTTTTTAACTGCTTTAATAACTTATTATCTTATAAGGAATAATTAAAGATCCATATTAAGAATAATTAAAAAAAATTTTCCATGTTTATTTATTTAAAAAAAAAATTCTTTGACTATTTCTTCTTAGCCATATGGCCGAGAAGCAATGAGAAGTTGGGTCAACAAAAATTTGTTTATTTTTAACACTTATACTCTTTAACTGCTTTAATAATTTATTATCTTATAAAAAATAATTATAGATCCATATTAAGAAGATTAAAAAAGGTTTTCCATATTTTTTTTAATAAAAAAAAAATGATTCAATTATTCCTTTCTAAGCCATATGACCGAGAAGCGATGAGGTCAACAAAAAATTTGTTTATTTTAAACACTTAGACTTTTTAACTGCTTTAATAACTTATTATCTTATAAGGAATAATTAAAGATCCATATTAAGAATAATTAAAAAAAATTTTCCATGTTTATTTATTTAAAAAAAAAATTCTTTGACTATTTCTTCTTAGCCATATGGCCGAGAAGCAATGAGAAGTTGGGTCAACAAAAATTTGTTTATTTTTAACACTTATACTTTTTAACTGCTTTAATAATTTATTATCTTATAAAAAATAATTATAGATCCATATTAAGAAGATTAAAAAAGGTTTTCCATATTTTTTTTAATAAAAAAAAATGATTCAACTATTCCTTTCTTAGCCATATGGCCGAGAAGCGATGAGAAATTGGATAGAATTTTAAGTTAACATTTTTCGTCCTAAAATATGTTTTAATATTAATGGAAAAAAATTTATAAATTTGTTAAATAAAAATATATTTGGTTTGGTATGATGTTTTATTATGCAAATTCATAATTTCATCGTTAATGTTATTATTATTATTTATAACTATTTCTCTCTCAATCATTCACACTCACACACATGGCCGATGTGTACAACGAACAAAAACTATTTCAATTGGAAGCATTCGTTCATTCCCTTTATTAAGATTTTTAAATCTTACCTCTTTGTATTTTTTTTAAACACAATCATTTATACATTAAAAAAGAAAATTATTTTCAATAGCTATTAATTAATTATTCTATTTACAATTTCATTCTTCATTTACTCTGCAATATATTTTATACTTTTCTATATAATATAATATAATATAGAAAAGGTCTGAAAAAAGTAGCATATCCGATTTATGTATATCTGATTTTTTTATTAATAATTCTCATTCTTTCAAAGCTACATAAGTGCCACTTTTTTATTTTGATGTCTCGAACATTTTTTTTCTTTATGTTGTACATGCAATCGTACACATCTTAGCCCTTTATTATTTCACACTTAAAAAGCCAAATTGATATAACTCGTCCTTTATATTACATAATAATTGTCTTTTTCATTTTTCAATTAAAGTCTATTTAGGTTTCTCCTGGCTTATTATTAATATTATTATTATTATATTGTTATTATTGACAAAGGAATTTTTTTTTGTAAACTTATGTCATCAAAATGAATTTGAAAAGTGCCTATATATTTTTTTTTTCAAAATATATATACCTATACAAATTATTACCTAACAAATGTTTATTTTTCTCCGTGTTTTTAAAATTAAGGCAGTTCACTAGCAGAAATTAAATAAAAATAATTTATCTAATTTAATATATATTTTTTTTTTTTTTTGCATGAGATTGAAAATTTTATAGAAGAAATAATAAAAATTACTTTTTTATGGTTTAAATAAATTTTTCAATAAAAACATAAATGAAAAATATAGGAGGTAAATAAAAAACATTTTCGTAATATTCTTGAATTTAGTGTCCGTTTTTTAAATTATTTATTAAAAAATGATAATTTTTTTTCATTACTCCAGAGAACACTTTAAAATTATTTTTGAAATATTCAACTGTAAAGCAAAAATAATATGCAAAGAAGAAAAAATTAATTTTCTAAACTATTTTTAAGAAAATAGTATATAGAACCGAAAATTCAAGATACGACATTCTATTATACAGTTTTTGAAAATTTGTTCTATTTTCTTGGGTAAAGGGGTCGTAGTTTAATAAATTATTTTTCAAGAAAAAATTATTATAATCTATTTTTGGCTGTGAATAAATTTTTTTTTGCTATGAATAACGGAGAGTATTTAAAAATAATTTTTAAAATAATATTAATACATTATCTACTTAATTTGAATTTTACTTTAAAAAAATTTACTTATTTTCAATATATTTTAAAGAAAACTATTATTTTATTAACTACTTATATAAAACCTAATTATCTGCCTCTGGCTCTGACATATTTTTTGTTATTTTTTTTTACAAGTTTCTCAAAAATACCTCCTTTTTTTCAAATATTCTACGTCCGATAATTTAATAGAATCTAATACTGCCA
Organism: Leptopilina boulardi; assembly: GCF_019393585.1. Classification (NCBI taxonomy): domain Eukaryota; kingdom Metazoa; phylum Arthropoda; class Insecta; order Hymenoptera; family Figitidae; genus Leptopilina; species Leptopilina boulardi. Next base: position 1,852,079 of record NW_026137813.1, read on the forward strand.
CACTATATGATCTAAATGCTCAATCTGCTTAAAAAATTAATTAGAAAAAATAAGTTGAATTTGTCATTTATTCTTTATATATATATATATATATATATATATAGAGCTGACGTCAAATTATTTATTTTTTGCCCCTTCTTATAATATACTCAATTTATTTTTATTTTTAAGCAAAATGAATGCGCATATGTCCGATTTTTATATTTTCTATCGATATATTTTTAATTAAAAAATATAAAATTCAAATTATCAAAATAAAAATGGAGCAACAAAAATTTAATAATTAATTTTTGTAATTATTTTCTTACGCACCTGATGTGTATGACAATAATTTCCATCGAAGATTAAAAATTGCGAAAATTGAAGAAAATCTCTTAATTATAATTTAATTAAATATGAAAATTTTTTATGTTTAAAAATAACATTCTTTTTATTTATTTATTTCAACACTACTAACACTTTTTAAATAAATTATCAAATAAAATATTGTACTTTTTTTTAAATTTCTCTATAGTAAATGATTATAAAAACCTTTTTTTCAAATTTTCTTGTTTAAAATTTTTCTAATCTGAAAATTAAAATTTAAATGAATGAAAATAAATAAACTTTTGCATTGAATAGAATTGAATCGTCAATTTTGAAAAGTACAAAACATGAAAAAAATATCTTAATAAGATTATTAAAAAATAATTAAAATTCTCGAAGAAATTAAAAAAAAAAAATAATAAAATTGTCTATTTAGAAAAAACGAGTTTTTTCTTTTAATTTCGTTAGAAAAAAATAATTTTTTTTGCTCCATTCCTATTCTGACATGCATGTAAATTAAAATTGATAAATTAAATTCGTTTACGATATATTTTTTATAATATTGAATGAAAAATAAATAGAAATAAAATCTCAATTGTGTCAACAATTATTGTTTGTGAAGCAGGAAACTAATATTTTTATACAATTATTATTATTATTATTATTAACGTTCGCCAGAGACTTTATAGTATTTTTTTTCTTCAAAATAATAGAAATTTCAATGGTTATCGTCAATAATTTCCTTTTTTTTTGTGTAATGTTTATTTTGTGAATATTGAAAAAGCAGTTTTCGTGCATTGCAGGTATAGGAAGATTTTTTTTTTTTTCCAAAAAATATTATCTATAAGGCGTTCTATGTCGTATAAAGTCAATAAAAATACAACTTCGTCTAATATAAGTTTTTCTTATCACAATAGGACAGATTTTCAGACTCATATTATTCGTATCAGTGTATTCATTTATTATTTTCATTGAATAAATTATTTTTAATTTTTTTTTTATATAATTTATAAATTAAAGTTTATTAATTTTTAATCATTTAAATATTTAACAAATTAAAATAATATTAAATATCTAGTTTAGAAGATTAAAAAAGAAATTATTTTTAACTTTACTTTTGTTAACTTTTAATTAAAATTTTCTTTATTTAGAATTTCTATTTCTTTCTTTCTTCTTTCTATTTCTCTATTTTCTCTAAAAATTTTCTTATTATATATTTGAATAATTGGTCAAAAAGAATTTAAAAGGTAATAATATTTGCAAAAATAGGACAAATAATTTGAAATATCAAATACATTGAATATTGTAAATGATATTTCTCTGATACGAACATTTTATTCGTTTTTTTATATTAAAAAATCATGTTTTCATGATGAAAATCATCTATTTCATTCATTGTGACAAAATACGCTTTTGTATTATATAAAATACACTTGTGTGTGTGTTTTTTTTTCTTTTTTAGATTCAATTACTATTTGACTACACATTATTTATACAAGGATAGCAGTAATTTTTCACCAATACAAATGTTTTGCTAACAAGAGTCGTTTTCACTTTACAATTTTATAGTTTTCAATTCTTTGAAAAAAAATGTGAAAAACAATAATTTTTTTTTCTTAATTTCTAACTTTAATGTAGAAATATTGATTATAGTTAATTTTTTAATTATACTTTTTTTATTTGGAGAAAAGGAAATTATTATCTTAAATAATTACTAAAAAAAAAAAATCAAAATCTTTATCATAAAATAAAGAAGACTAACTCAATTTCATTATTAAAAATTTTTCCATCACTATTTGATAAGTTAATCTTTAGTAAATAATTGAAATCGAAATTGAAAAATTAGGAAACACAGGCCTCGGATCGACTTTAAGGCACAAAAAAAAGTCGTTTTAGTCGATTTATATTCCAAAAATTTATTTCGAATATTTCAGAATCGTAATTTTGGAAAATAATTGAATTTCTATTAAATTTTTTGAAAATAATTAAAGAATTTATTAGAAAATATAAAGTTGAACTTAAAAAATTTTTTAATTGCAAAATACTGTCAGATAATTGAATTTTCGAAGAATATTATAAAAATCATTAAAAATAATTAAAACTTTTTGCAAATAATTAAATTTCAAGTGATTTTGAATTAAAATTTTTTGATAATTTTATTTGCAAATTTTTTTAAAAATTATAAACAATTATTACATTTTCTAAAATTTTTAATTGAAAAATAGTTTAAGACAATTGAATTTGTGAAGAATTTCATTATAATTATTAATAATAATTAATTTAGTGAAGAATTTTAGTTAAAAATTTGTTAAATAATTGAAATAAAGAAGAGCTGCATTGAATACTAAAAAAACATATTTTGTAAAAAAAAAATGTAAAAAAAAAAGTCGAAAAAGTCGTATTTTATTAAAATAAGTCGAAAAAAGTCGTATAATCCGAGACCTGTAAAATAATAAATAAATTTCAATAACAAATGTAAATTAACAATCATAAAAAAAAATTCGAAAAAATTTTCATAATGAATTTGAGTTGTCTTTCTGAAATAGTTAAAAGGTTTAAAAAAATAATTAAGATAATATTAATTATTACTGATTTCGATTTATTATAAAAATTGTTCATTTCGTTTTTATAAATTTCATTTTGCAAATCGAGCTCTTGTCTATTTTCTTTTGTTTTACAATAATAGTATAGTTTACAATTTATTTGCAAGAAAATAAATGAAAAAAAATTTTTTTTTTTTTTTTTTGCGGAAAATGAAAATCACAGTTAATTTTTTGTTTTCATTAATATAATTGAAATAATAATAATATTGTTCTAGACAATCGTAAATAAATTACAAAATGATTGATTATAATTATTTTCAATTCAATTAGTTGTACTCAATTAAAAAAAAAAATTCTAAATTGCATATTTCAATTACCTAAAATGATTTATTTGTTTGTTTTTTTAATGCAGTTCTACATTATACGCAAGTCCAGCTTACTTATTTTACTCCTAGCGCATTAAGTCAAAAAAAAAAAAAATTTGACATAAATTTATACGGGGAATTATTTGCAAAGGAATAAAAATGCAAGGAAATCGAACCTATTTAAAAATGCCTTTTTTTTAATAACATGCGAAAGTAAATTTAAAAGAAAAAAATTTTTTTTACGGATTTAATCGTTGAACATTTGTTTTTTTTTTCTCTCGAAAATTTCTAGCAAACGGCTCGGTTAACATTATTATTTGTAGAGGTAAATTTTTTTTTTATTATAAAAATAAAAATAAAAATAAATTGTAGGCCTTGTATATGTATATATATATATATGTGTGTGTGTATATGTAAGTATAATATTCAATGGTATATGTAATAAATTCAAAATCATAATATAAAAACGTCTGAAAATTCTGACCCAATACATGTTGTACATGAATCAGACTCGCAAGAAGGAAGTTAAGGCCATGTGGAAAATTTCCACATGATTTAGAATGGGAAAATTGTGTTTTGATAAAAACAAAACTTTTTTTAAAACGAGAAAATATTTGGGGTTGAACATTTTTTTTTTTGGAATTATAGAGAAGGGTATATCGCTTCTGAAAAAAAAAATTAATTTTGCGTTAAAAAAAAATAAGTTTAAAAAGTCATATTTTTAAACGAAAATGGCAGCTTCATTGAGAAATATTGAATTAGGAAAGAAAGTTTATACTATTTAGTGCTTTATTTTTTTTTTTAATCAGTTTTTGCGTAAAGTTATAGAAAATGAGTATAAAAGAGCGATGTTCCTTGTACCCTTCTCTATAAATTCCTAAAAAAAAAAAATGTCAACCTTCAAATTTATTTTCATTTCAGAGAAAATTTGAGAGTTGTCAAAAAATGTATTTTTTTTTCCCCCACATGGCCTTAAGATTAATCTATACAAGAAAATAAAATTCATTTTACAATCTCATCAATAATAATGAAATGATAATGACTTGTGGACATTAATGTTGCGTTACATAAGAACAATATTCTTTTTTTTTCATATTTTATTAAACAAATTTGAAAAATCAATTTTTTGTTTAAATTTGTCATAACCTTTCTTTTTTTTTTTTAGTATAATTTAAGCGATTTTGATTTTAGCATTTTCGTTCTTATCTTGAATTAGGCGGCTGTATGTGTAATTTTATAAACGTTCAATCAGTCAATCGAATTAATTACACCATTATTATTATTTTTTTTTGAAATTTACATTTCCTTATTGTTTCGTTACTGAAAATTATTTTTTATTTTACGAATATGAAAAGTTTCACCGACGAGAGAAACGTTAATTGTTTGCATTAGAAAAATCTCGAGTACAAATTTTCCAAATTTGAAAATTTGCGATTTTAGGATAATGGAATCGCGATTATTGAATTCATTAGATGTTGAGTTTGCAAACATGAGACCAATTAATCAGAGATATATGTTAATTTCTCTGGAAATATCACCCGTTGTTGTTGTTGTTGTTGTTGTTGTAATTTTAGTGTCTCTGTACAAACGATTTTTTTTTTTTTTGATAGAATCTTTATTGATGTATTTGGATTCGTATGCATTTTTTCTTCTTTTTTTTATGTACAAGTATTCACGCGGTAAATTATTTTCTGTGCGAGCATGTAATGTTTTGTCTGTGATGAATGAGAATCGCGTATTTCGAATTGACGCGAATAATAATTGATGAGAGATGAAATGTTGTTTCTCAGACAGAGTGCGCTTTTCTTACATACACGTCTTTTCAGTCCGTCAACATTTTTTTTGGAATTTTTAATTTTTTTGCATTTTTTTTTTTGAATTTTTTTTTTTTTTTTTGGAGTACATTATTGTTGTTGTTGTTGTTGTTGATGTTGTTGTTGTCTTTTGTCCTATTATCAATCATGCTATAACACTCGTTGCTCCATCCGAAGCTTGTGGCTTTGCGGTGCCATGCTTACGTCAATATATACCGTTGTACTATCTGTAAAAGTAATACTCTTTTTTCTTTAAATCCATTTAAAAATATAATTATTATTCTCAGTATGTTTTCTCATTGGAGAAAAATAATTAAATTGCAGAAGACATTATGAATTCTAAATTATGTTTTTCAAACTTTTATAGTAAAATTAAAAAAAGGTGAAAAAATTGTAACAAATAAATTAATGTTCTAATTTCTTAGTTTTTTTCTTTTTTTTTTTAATTGGCAGAAAATAGCCAAAATAGTAACAAATCCCTAAAATATTAGCTCATTTAAAAAAAAAAATTATAGAAAGTAGTAGGGATTTTAATTTAAAAATTGTGTTTCTTTTTGAAGTTAAAAAATTGTTAAAACTTTTTATAAACCGGAAGTACACATGAGCCATAAGTTCTGAACGTTTAGATAAACGAAATATTTTTTTCAATCTATAAATTATTAAAAATTATGATGGCAATGTAAAATAAAACAATAAATTGAACAATTATTAAATTAATAATTTCTTAATTATTAACTATTTTTTGTCACAAATTGACATATATACGTGACTGACATAAAATATTTTGAATGTGAAATTTATTTTCAAGATGAATTTTTTTTTTCCTTTTGTAAACTTATTTAATATTTCAGAGGTACTATAAAAAATTTATTTAAATGATAATTTTTTTTTGAAAATTTATTATAAAAAGTATTTTTAAAAATTTTATTCCAAGAAGCATGTTTTTTTTTACAGTAAAAAAAGTAATAATAATATAAATTTTTTCGAGTATATCATATAAGCAGTAAAGATAAAACCAACCTGCATACAGATGTGCTAAAGCTTATCTTGGAATAGAAATAGATTATTAGTAGCCGCAACAGCAACCACATTTTCGGAAGGATGCCACGCAGTGTGCAATATTTTCTTATTAAAATCGAGGCAGTCGACGCTGATCTCGTCTTTCTTTCGCTTACCACCAGTGCAGACCTTGAAAAAGAATTTTTTTTTAATTTTTATTTATTTTAATGCATGCTTCGCACTCGATTAGTTAGTAAATAATAAATAGCTTTTAGGGTAAAAAAAAAGTAGGAAAAAGTAACCGTGAGAAAATATGTTATTATCTCGTAGTTATATATAAAATAGAAAGATAGTTTTGAAAAAATTTAAGAATTAAATAATTAACTGATAAATAAATAAATTTTAAGAATTTTTTAAAGAAAATGAGAATTTGAGGGGAAAATATTTAAATATATTGTAGTTTAAGAAGAAAAATCAAGAGACAATGAAAATGAGAATTTTAAGAAAAATTGAAAAACAAAATAATAACAAGAGAATTTTAAAAAAATTAATGGAAATACAATATTGAAGAGAAAATTTGAAAGAAAAATCCAAGAATTTTTAGAAATTTTCAATTTCGAACTTTGGTTTGGAGACAAAAAAAAACTCTAATTAGTTTCTCAGAAAAAATTATTTAAAAATAAAAAATTTGGTTCTTAAAGGGTTAACAATACATGTATTTAAATTAATACCAACCTTTCGGGGCTTTAGAAGTGTTTTTGGCTTTGCGATGTCACGCGCTGCTTCCAAAGTAAGATCTCGTTTTGTTGTACGATCAAAAACTCGGAAGAAGTTATTATAAGAACCAGTCATAATAGCAGAATCATTACCACTCCAACAGCACTCGAATTTGTCAAAAATACAGTCATTTTCATATAATGAGCACAACTTCGATCTCAGGTACTCGTGAACCTGTAAAAAAAAAGAAAGAAAGAAAGAAAATTACATTTTATTATTTAATTATTTTTTTCCTATTTTGAAAGAATTATAATTTAAATTCATTAATAAATTTTCATTGAAATGAATTAAAGGAAAGAGAAAATTAAATTTTTACAATATTTAAAAATTTAAGAAATAAAAATTCTCTTATTTTTCATCTCTAACTTTTTTTGTAAAAGCTTTTTTTTGTGATTCCGAATAATAAATTTTATGAATTTTGAAAAATTTTAATTTTGTTTTAAAAATAAACTTTTTGAAAAATGAAAATAAAAAAAAAATCCATGGTTAAAAATTAATTTTCTTCAATTTTTCGATAATAATTTTATAAAAGAAATTTTGAAAAATTGATAAATGAGACATCTAACTTAGTTTTTATAAAATTACTTGCATTATTTTAATATAAATTAAAAATTTGCAATTCGTACTTTGTAAAAAGATTTTCAAAATTAAATAAAAAAAAAATTTATATAATAAAAAATAAAAGATTTAACTTCTTAAATATTTCAACAAAAATTGGATTTTTTTCTGTTTCTCCTTTGAGGAATTATTAAATGTTTTAAAATTTGAAATTCTCAAAACTTCATTATTAAAATATTATGAGCCAAAAGTTTTGAACGTTCAAATGAAAAAAATTTTTTTTACAACTTCTTTAAATACGAATTTTATTACAAAATTTTGTTTTAAATATCTAAAAAGAAATTATTAATTTAACAATTGTTTAATTTACTGTTTTATTCAACATTGACATAATAATTTTTAATAATTTAAAGATTGAAAAAAATATTTCGTTCATTTGAACGTTCAGAACATTTAGTTCATAAAATATTATCCTTATTTCTACATTACAAAAAATTGAAGTTAAATGTCTGAGATTTAATTTTAAAAAAAACTAAATTTGTAATTATTAGGCTTCATTTTTCAAAATTCAATTTAAATATGATATGAAAATTTATAAATTAATTTTATGTTTTAAATGGATAAATATATAAAATATTTTTTTAAAAAAAACTTACGGGATAACATTCAATGGGCCTTGTTTCCATATGCAAGTCCCACACTTTAACACTCAGATAATCCCTACTAATCATATAACGGCCGGAATTACTGAGTTTAACGTCACTTATACTCGAAATTATTTCGGAGAAAAAACTCCTATTTGTCGGATCTTCTGGTTCTTCGAATAACTTACTGTGACGATCGCAAAGCGCAGCTGATCTCATGTCACACAAGCGGATTGTACCCTTACTGCTACTATAAACTAGAAGGTTGCATTCAACTGGGTGAAATTCAGCAGCTGTTATCACTTCCGTAAGTTCCTCCATATTCGTTGGCTTAATATCTACGATATCTGTATTACAAGGGGTTAGGAAAAATATCGCTTTTAATATTCATCTCAAAATTTACGACTAAATTCAAATTTATTTACTTTCAAAACAAGACAGCAATGATTTAAATAATGGTTCTTTGCAAATAAAAAAAAAAATAAAAAAATTTAGAAAAATTAATTTTTCTACAATTTATATTTCGTATTTTTTTCAGATTCAATTTTGTATATTCTAAGTTTTAAAATTCGTCTTTTAACCTTCGCCGGACTGGATACTTTTTATATACACGGTTGACAAGATCCCACCCAGGGTGGGCCAAATATTTTCTTCTTTGTATATTGCAATAAAAACTTAGAATCATTCAGTTTTTTTCCAAAATTGTTATATGTTACCAAATAATATATTTTATTAATGTTTTGTTGATTTTTTATTTGTTTAAACAATTTATTATTAATAATTTATAACTTTTTCAAATATACATACGACAGTAGAAGAATTTTATAAATTTGTTACCTTTTCTTCGTAGTTATTAATTCAAAGGTTATAAATAAAATATATAATTCAATTTGCAACAACTATTATTATAAATTGTTTAAACAAATAATTGTTGCTATTTATTAACATTCTTCATAATATTCCTAGAAAATTGCAATTTTTTTCTAATTTTGCAACTTAACAAGCACAACATAATAACACAAAGATTTTATATGAATTTACTATTTAACCAATTGTTTAAACAAATAATTGTTGCTATTTATTAACTTTCTTTATAATGTTCCAAGAAAGTTGCAATTTTTTTCTAATTTTGCAACTTAACAAGCTCAACATAATAAACATGAAGATTTTATATGAATTTAGTATTCAAACGATTGTTTAAACAATTTATTGTTGTTATTTATTAACTTTCTTGTAGTGTACCTAGAAAGATGCAGTTTTTTCCTAATTTTGCAATTTATCAAACCGAATATAATATAGCCAGACAGATTTGACATAAATTTACTAAATTAACAATTGTTTAAATAATTGTTGAATTTACAATTTTACATCAAATCTATCTTTCATTATATTCGGCTTGATGAATTGCAAAATTAGAAAAAAACGGCAACTTTCCAGGTGCCGTACAAAAAAAGTTAGTAAATAACAACAATAAATTGTTTAAACAATTGTTGAATTAATAATTTTACATCAAATCTATCTTTTATTATATTCGGCTTGATAAATTGCAAAATTAGAAAAAAACTGCATCTTTCTAGGTGCAGAACAAAAAAAGTTAGTAAATAATAACAATAATTGTTTAAACAATTGTTGAATTAATAATTTTACATCAAATCTATCTTTCATTATATTCCGCTTGATAAATTGCAAAATTAGAAAAAACTGCATCTTTCTAGGTACACTACAAGAAAGTTAATAAATAATAACAATAAATTGTTTAAACAAATGAAAAATGCAATATAATATTTTTTATATCTATTATTTGACATCATAAAACACTCACAGTAAAAAGTCTGCATGATTTCAAGTCTTTTTGTAAAATAGAATTAAAAAAATATCTGAATCATCCCGGTTATCTCCGTACATACATTGATAAAAGTTATAAATAATCAAGAAGAAATTTTTTTTAAAAATTTGTTTTTACATTTTTTGAAAGTTCTTAAGATTTTGTTCAGTGACTTAAAATCACGATTCAATTAAGGCAAAACTTTAGAAGATATGGCAATTTCAATTTGTCTGGCCCACCCTGGGTGGGCATCTTGTCAAGCGAAGGTTAACCTATTGGCGAATAATTTAGTAACATTTTATTTAAATGAAAACAAATCAGATTTTAAAAAAAGATTTTTATCATAATATTTCAAAAAGAATAATAATATATTTTTAAGAAATTTCTATTTTATAAATTGAATTTTATATATAAAAAAAATTATTTTTCAATTAACTTCACTAAATTGAAAAATTTCATAAAATACAAATTCATTATTATTAATAAAAAAAAGTTTATTAGAGCTCTTTTTAAAATTTTACTGAAATTGTTGGTTATTATTTAAAAAAAAAGAATTTCTTTTTCTTTTTTTTTTAATGACTTTAGATCTTTGGGAAAAAATAAATAAATAAAGTTACAAGCAATTTGATTAATTGAAAAAGGATACTAAAACTCTGGTCAGTAATTTCCAGATGCCAGAGATTAATTCTAAGGTCGTCGGCACTGAGGTATGTTTCTTGGTCACTGTTGACGCTTATACTGTTTATATGGTAAGTGTGCGCATTAGCAAATATTCTCCTTGGAGATGCCTCGACCATCAATTCCATTGGTTTAATCGAAGGTACCTAAACAAAAACTTTATATTTTAGCAACAAAACAACATTCAATTTAATTTAATTAATTAATTTAATCAATTTAATTTATATTCATTAAATTAATAAAAAACAATTTTAGAAAAATAAAAATATAAAAGTTACTTTTTTGAAAAAATTAAATAAAATTATAATTTATTTTATTTAAATTCAAATAATTTTTGTTAAAGTTTGAAGTACAAATGGTTAAAAAAAATTTCAGTTACTTTTTTTTTAAAAAAAGGAAATTTTTTGGAAAATGAAAGAATTTTTACCTCAAAAGGTTTTAAATAATTGAATTTTAGAAGTTGATAAAAAATTTTTAAATTGAAACAATTGATTAATATTATCTATTGTACATTTTTAACTTGGCGAAGAATTTTAGATCATTTAAACAATAATTGAGTTTTGGAAGAGTAACATATTTACTATTTTCAGAAATAATTGAATTTCAAGAGATTTAAAATTAAAAATTTTCAAAAATTTAATTGATTGAGATTTTTTTTTTACAAATTACAGACAATAATTAAATATTAAATAATTTTTAAAATATAAACAATTAAAAAATATTTTAAATAATTGTATTTTAGAAGAAATTTGTTAAAATTATTAAAAATAATTGATAATAATAATAATTCATTAAAATTATTGAAAATAATTAATTTCGCTAAAACTTTTTAGATTCAAATTTTTAAAATAATTGAATTTTGAATGAGCTACAAGTTTGTAATAAAAAAAAAAGTCATAGCTATTTTGCTTTTAATTGAATAAATTAATTATTTTTTAATTTTATTTTGTAAAATAAGTCGTAAAAGTCGTCTTTTATTAAAATAAAACGAAAAATCATCGTAGGTACTATTAATATTTATAATGGTAGAGAAAATAGACTTTATAAATTTTTTTTAAGAGATTTTCAAAAAATCTCCGTAAAAAAAAGAATGCAGAACGATATTTATGACAGCAAATTATGCTTATTTGATGCGCATATTTAACCTTATGCTACGAGTGAGATTTCTATTCTATATACGTTGAACTTAAATTCCTTTACTTCTACATCTTCAATTACTTTTATTACATATTTACTGTTTTTTTTTTTATTTGTAACAAAATATCAAGCCCAAAGTCAAATGACCATAAAGGGCAATATAATGGTAAGTTCGGTCAAAGCAACAATATTCATATAAAAGATCAACAAATTAATAAGAATGATTTTATTAATTTTATAATGAAAATAATTCTTTAAGAATATTATCAAGAAAATTTATTTCAAATATTTCAGAATCGAATTAATTGTAAGACAAATTTTCAAAAATTTTATTTAAAGAGAACAAATTTCTAAAAAAAATTCTTAAAATTCCATTTTTATAATTTTTTAAAGTCTGATTTAAGCAATTTATTCGAATTTAAAATTTTGTCATAGTTTTTAGTTTTGATGGTCATAAAAATTTCAGGCAATCCTTGATTAAATTTTATAGATTTTTAAATAAATTTTTTTTTTTTAAAATAATATCTAATACCAATAATTTTGGAAGAGTTAAAAATGAAATTTTTAAAAATAATTGAATTTCAAAAGATTTTATTAATTCTCAGAGAATAATTAAATTTTACTAAACTAAAAATAATTTATCAAATAATTTAAGATAACATTTTTTAAAAGTAATTGAATTTTCAAAGATATACAATTTCGATTTTTGAAATTAATTGAACTTCAAGTGATTTTAATTAAAATTTTTTGATGATTTCTGTTAGTAAAAAATGTATTAAAAATTGCAGACAAAAATACAATAATTTGAAAACATTAAAAGTGAAAAATGGTTTCATATAGTTGAATTTTCGAAGAATATTATAAAAATCATTAAAAATAATTGAATTTCAAGAGAGTTATAATTGAAATTGTTATATTTCAAAAAATTTAAGATGGAAAATTTTAGAAATAATTAAATTTTAAAAGCTTTTAAATTGAAATTTTTGAAAATAATTAAATTTCAAAAGATTGTGTTAAATTTCAAATAATAATTATAATAAGAGAAATTTTTAATGATTTCTGTTGATGAAGGAATTTATTTGAAATCACATAAAAAAATTGAATTCAAAAATGCTTTCAGATAATTGAATTTTCGAAGAAAATTATAAAAATCATTAAAAATAATTGAAATTTTTGCAAATAATTAAATTTCAAGTGATTTTAAATAAATTTTTTTTTGTAATTTTATTTTTAATAATTTTTTTAAAATTATAAACAATTATTAAATTTCATACAAATTTTAATTGAAAAATTGTTTAAGATAATTGAGTTTGAGAAAAATTTCATTAAAATTATTAAAAATAATAATTAATTTAGTGAAGAATTTTAGTTAAAAATTTGTTAAATAATTGAAATAAAGATCTGCATCTTATACTAAAAAAACGTATTTTGTTTAAAATTTTTTTTTAAAAAAGTCAAAAAAGTCGTTGAATTTCTCAAAAATTAGAAGTAAATAAACGAAATTTTGTTTTACCCTCAAGGCAGTAATGCAGGCGGGATCACGAATAGAGCCATTTTCCTCCTTAGTATTGTAGCCTTCGACTTTTTTATCACGTTCAGAAACTTTCCATAATTTGATGGTCTTGTCATTTGTAGAAAGCAAAAAATGAGCTGGATTTTTTCTCTTTAACCATCTGATTTTATTAATTTTTTCTTCTATTTCTAACGATTTTAAATAGTCAAATTCAGGCTCGTGACTTTGGAAAGTGCTGTACACATTGTATTCACCTCTTCGAGGGATGCTATTTTTACTCTGTAAAATTAATTAATTTTTTTATAGAATTAAAAAAATCATTAATGGCAAAAAAATCAAAAAAATTTCAAAGGAAAAGTTTTATTATTTACAATTTTTTTTTTTAAATATATAAAAAATTATAATTAATAATAAAAATTCCATTTTTAATGAAAATATTTATGTTTATTATATTAATTAATTTGCGTCTAATTTTGATAAGAAAATATAATAGAAATACAATAATTAAATTAGAAATCAATCAGTGCAGTGTGTTAGTAGATGATAAAAATTGTTTGATCAGCTTAAATTTATATAATATGAATTCGAGTGTAACGTAAAACAGTAGATTAAATAAATGAGAAATCCTAAGAGAGATAACCTTACAATATTTGTAGATAAATAATAGTTTATAATTTTTTTGTTTTCATTTCCAATACAACTTGCGAGCTGTAAAAATTTAATTGAAACTTGCGAATATTTAACAATTTTATTTTTTTATATCAATTTTTTTTTCATTTTTTCTCCCTTTTTTCTACTTTACTTCGAATACTTTTCAACATTTTTTGAAAAAAAAAATTAATTAATAAAAATTTTAATAATTACTTTGGAAGCGGAATAGAAAGTTTTGAACGTTCAAATGAACGACAATTTTTTTGCAACTTCTTTAAGTATGAATTTTATTACAATATATTGTTTTAAATATTTAAAAAGAATTTATTTAATTTACTGTTTTATTTTACATTGACATCATAATTTTAAATAATTTATAGATTGAAAAATATATTTTGTTCATTTGAACGTTCAAAACTTTTGGCTCATAAAAAAATGTTTTATTAGAAATTTTTTTGCATTATTGTTAAGTTTTTAAATTAAAAAAAAAAAGAATAATAAAAAACTTACAATTGGGTCCCTCTGAAAAATAACTACTCGTCCACCCTTGTCTCCCGTTGCAAGAAGGTCTCCATCGTGGTTAAATTCAACACACGAAATAATGTCAGCTGCAAACAAAAAGTCAATTTATTTTTTCTTTTATGAAAGAAAATATTCAGTAGTGTATATATGAATTTGTATTTTTACTGGGGGAAAAAAAATATTGAAATTCACACGCTACTAAAAAACGTTATAGATCTAATTTTAATGTGTAAATAAATGATAAGATAAAATTTTCACCAAGTTTGTTTAATCTCTATATATACATAAATGAAGATGATAATTACCTTCAGTGACATCATCTTCCAAGGTTCCCTTTACTTGAGAGAAACACCATTGGATATCACCATTACCTAAGATCAAACACAAAAAAATGAGATTAACAATTTTTTTTTTTTTTGAAAAATAAATGATAAAACATGCAAAATTGAAATTAATTTGCTTAAATTTTTAATTTTTACAAATTTATCGCAATTAAATTTTCTCAAGTAAACGTTCAATTCTGCTTGTTTTAATTTAGTTAATTAATTATAATATTTCCCTAAAATATACGTCGGTGAAGTTTTTACAACGTTAACGATTTAGAAGAAAAAATATTTCTCTATAAAAATTATTCTAATTTTTTTTGACGAAGCTGAAGTACGCAACGTTTATGATAAACGATTTTTAAAGAAATAATTTTTTAAAATAAAAAGTTCTATAATTTTTTTAAAAAATATTTTTTTATAATTTGTTGATTAATGAAAACTACAAGAAATATTTTTTAGGCAAAAAATTAAAGAATTTTTCATTTTAAAAAATTATTTCTTTAAAAATTTGTTTATCATAAACGTTGCGTACTTCAGCTTCGTATTTTTTTGTTTGACAAAATTTTGCAACGTTTCTCGATCAATTTTTTGTATGGCAAAATTTTTTGCCACGTTTCTTGATAAAAAAAAAAAAAAAAATCTGTAAGCAAAAAATTTTATCAGCCAAAAGTTTTGAACGTTCAAATGAACGAAATTTTTTTTTGCAACTTCTTTATGTACGAATTTTATTACAAAATATTTTTTTAAATATCTAAAAATAAGTTATTAATTTAATAATTGTTGAATTTATTGTTTTAATTTTACATGGTCATCATAATTTTTAATAATTTATAGATTGAAAAAAATATTTCATTCATTTGAACGTTCAGAACTTTTGGCTCATAAAATTTTATTATTTTCTGAGTTAAAAAGTTTTTTTTTTATTTTCAATCGTTGTAAACTTCACGGACGTTACAATTTTTATTCTTTTTTTTTAAGATAAAAAATTAATAATCGATTTTTTATTTATTAAAATAACATTTTTTTTCTCAAAACCAAGAATTTAATTTAGAAATTTGAGAAAGCAGTAGCAACAGGTTTTTTTCTTTTTAAAAATGATTATATAATTATGTAATATTTAAAGAGAAAGCAAAAAGATACTTTTGTATAAACTAACAGCAGAAAATAGAAATAGAATTTGTCGTCAATTTCTAAATTGACATAGTGCCAAATATGTATTCATTTTGTCTGCAATTGTTATAATTTATGTTATATACATATGTGTGTGTGTGTGACGTACATTTGTACAATGTAATATCAAATCAAAACAGAGAAATATATAGAATTATTATTATTATTATTGCAATTATCTACAAATAAAGAAAAACGACATTTTTATTAAATAAAAAACAATTCCGATTACACTTTGAACTTTATAAAATTATAAAATACAATTTTTACAATTCTTATCACAAGGTAATTTTATACTTAGTCTAAAAAATAAAAATAAACAAAATTTACCAATTAAAAAAGAATTTGAAAAATACATTTTAAGGTTAAATTCTTTTATTCGATTTTTCATTATTTGAATATAAAGAAAATTAGAATTACAGTTTTCATTACTGTGTAACCTAACCTCAAAAGCAAGCTTTATGACAGAGACGAAACTTGAAAAAAAAAATTTACAATCGAATTAACGAAATAAAATATTTTCTACAAAAAAAATGTAAACATTATTAAAATTGTACTTTCTTAATTTGTATGTGAATTAATAAATTTGTTTTTGCGACATTTTTGTGTGACATGAAATAAAAATCATAGAAAAAGAGAGAGAGAGAGCGACATAGAGAGCACGTGATAAACTTTTAATAAGACAGAATATTCAACCCTGAATATGCTTGCTTTTGAGGCAGTGTTGCGTAAGTACTGATAATTAGTAATGTGATGTAGTAAAAAAAAAAAAAAAAAAAACATTTCGAGTGAGACAGAATGAACGCCAAGCAGGATTTTAGAAAGAGAGAATAAGTGTGTATGTGTAAGAATGCATTTTGCGTGGAAGATGAAACGGAGCCTACTTGAAGTTTCGCCGCAATCCATCGTGTCTTTAGACCGCCAACAAGTTCTTAGGGTACATCTGCCCCCGGTTTTGCGGAGGTGAACAAGTAAAAACTGGAAAGAGGAATAATTGGGGGAGTAGAATATAAATTGTTGGATCCGGCGTTGTGAAATTTTCACTACAATATAGCACTAAAGTAGTCACTCGTCTGTCTCGTTACGACGTTAAGAATATATATATATATATGTATGTAATCAGACGAAGCGCCTTTTGATGAGGATGCGGAATTAGAGTATCCGGAAGTGTAATAGCGCGAAATACACCAATAGAAGACAGACGGTCCGTATATAAAATTAGGTCAAGGTTCGTAATGCCGCAGTAGTTTGGGAGTCAAAAATTCAGACAAGCAAATAGATTTAGCAATAGAAATAAAATAATGGTGATCAAGAAGAAAAACGTTGACACCTGACGCGTAACTTTCCGTTTCTCGGGGAGGAAAAGAAAAAAAAGTGAATTCAGACTCCGGTTTTTGCGTAGCTGCTACTTACCGGCCATCTCGAACGCGAAAAAGTTCGGTGTAATAAATTTGAAGCCGCGAAGAATATAAAAAAAAAAAAGGCGCGTTACGAATTTTCAACTAAAGTGGATTTAATATTTTTCAACGCCGGAGTGTTGATATAATCCTATAGGGGTGAGCACGCTGTCTTTATTTATTATTTTTTTTTATTATTATTACGTTCCTGTGAAAGGCAGCCGGCTGCACGAGGAGTTTTAACACAGGATGAGAATGCTTCTCTCGACAACAGAGACGTAAAGGTGGAGAGAGTCATACGCGAGTTTCCTTTGTCACATTATTCACTTGTAACGCACTGTTTAAAAAAAATTTGTTTTTTTTTTTTTTGCACGCACTACTAGCGTTTTATATGGCGGCCCAACAACTCAAATAGAATAATGCATAACCACCGCACAACACACTGCTATTTGCGTGACGTCATACGCAAGTCACAAGTACAGGTTGAAATTTCTTCTTTCCTTCTTGTTCTCTACTGCTACTTTCATGGACGACGCCATTTTGTCCGCGAAAACGAAAAGGCGCGAAACCTCACGAATAATGACGAATGTTTACGAATAGACACGAAGAACTGGGCGCTAAATTTCAAATTTCATTTAACTAACAATCAATGACAGTTAATGATGGTGACAACAATAATAATAATAATAATAATAACAACAATAATGATAATATAATTAAAGTAAATATTATTAAGTAATAATAAAAACATCAATATAATAATAAAATTATATAGTTTTAAACAATTTATTAAGAAAATAAAAGTAATAAATTTTTTCTAAAATTATTTGTAAATTAAAAACATTTTTTTTTCTTTATTAATCCAATATAGTACTATATATTTTTTTTAATATTTCGTTTTTATTTTTATTATTATTATTATCATTAATATATATTTTTTTTATTAATATTTCGTTTTTATTTTTTATTATTATTATTATTATTTTTATGGAGTGAATAATATTTTTACAAATATTTTCTAAAATCAAAAACCGATAAATTGTAAATAAAAGCGAACGGATTTTATGAAAGGATTTACATAATTATTATAAAAAAAGGAAAGCATTAATATTTCATTTCTACTAGTGTGTATAACGGGTTGCATATTTTTTTTGAAAAGCCCCCAGCGTAATTATACTCGGTCTATATAATAATAAAATCCCGTGGTGAGAGTTAAATTTACATTTTAAGTGTAAATTTGCATAGAAAATTTGCTAGTTTTACTTTTGTTTCGAAATCAACAGTTTGTTAATTTTACTATACATATATATGTTTGAAACACATTAGCCTACCTAAAAGTTCAGCTAATTTCTCATGTAATTCCTCAAGTGATGAAAATAATGGCTCCTCTCTCATCATGTGTGTTATACTTTTTGGAGTTCTTAATCCCGGCGATAAAGATTCCATTGTTTTTTTTTTGTGAGAAAAAAGTTTTTTTAATATTTTTTTCTAAATACAGAGTATTTATTTATATCTAGATATTTATATATACGTCAAAAGGAGAAATTTAATGGAAGAACATTTTTTGCCTGTAGAAAAAAGAGATATAAAAATTTTCTGTTTTTTTAACCTGTACATTTTTTCTAAAGTCAATCGGGATTATTATGCTACAACTATATGGTATTTAAAAATAATTATTGTACGAAAATTAATTTCCTAATAAGTGAAAAAAATTCCTGTGCTTTGAATTTATATATAAATATATATTTTTTTTTATTTTTGTGTCAGAAAATTGGAAATAAGTGCGAATTATAATTTTAGAAGGTGTACAACATAACCTCAAAAAAGAACATTTTTTTATTTTTACATGGTTTTTATACATAAATATTTTTATTTATTTATTTTTGTGTCAGATAATTGGAAATAAGTGCGAATTAAATAATTTTACAAGGGGTACAACATAACCTCAAAAACTGTTTGCTTTAAAGTAAATATAATTCAAAAAGAAATTATGCACTTAAGTTATTTAATTCTAAAATGTGATGAAATTTTTTTAAAATTATCATTCCTAACCTAAAAAAAATTTAGTAATTATGTAATGTTTCTATAATAATGATGATTTTTCAACAACTTTTTAAAAATTGTTTTACTACAATATGCAGTTAATTTTTTCCCGCCAGATTAATTCGAAAAAAATTTTTTGACTGTATTTTATAAATAAAAATTCATTTTGCATAATAATAATAATTTCTATAAAGTTTAGAATTTTGGTTAAACATTGAATATATAAAAAATTGTGATTTTTGTATCATAATAGTCTCGATTGACGCTAAATAAAAAATTGAGTTTCAAAAAAATTTTGAATTAAAATAATTATTTTTTATTTATTTTTTCGTTAAAATTTTTTTTTAATAATTATTTTGTATTGTGAAAATTTTAATTAAGAAATTCCTAATGAAAATGTTTATTGCATAAGTTTCTGACATTTTTGTCTTAAAATAACGACAGTGGAATTTCAATAGAGTTTTATCAATTTAAAAAAAAATTACAAAATTATTTTATTTTTATTGTTTTTATTTACAAAAAAAGTATATTAAAACTGTTTTAGTAAATTTTACAAAAATAACAAATGTTAATTAGTACATTTTTTTATAAAAATAAAAATTAAATTTTCAAAATTTTTAAATACAAAAATTACAATGATTGTAAAAATTAAAAAAAGTAATAAAGAATCATAAGTATTTATCATAATTAAATGAAAAAACATATAAAATACTTAAATAAGTAAAATAAAAACAATAAAATACATTATCATCAGGAATTATTAATTTTCTTGATAATAAAAATTTTCAAAAAAAAAAAAAAAAAATTAAGGTTAATTTTATAAAAATTAAAAGGACTTAAAATAAAAATAAGTATAAAACAATTAAGCGAAATTTCAAAGTTATTGTTCACACTTAATATATATATATATATATATAAATCATTATATATATGATATTTGCTCGTTTCGTATTCTAGACACGGTCACCTTTCGAAATAGAAGTAAACACGTACGTGGTCGAAATTTCATTTCTTTCGATATATTATAATGTACCTTACAACAATGATTTGCGGCCAATGGGTGTGATAAGGATAACACACACACACATTGATGTATATATATATATATATATATATATATACTACACACTTTTAATAATTCCGGAAGGGAAACACACACACACACACATATATACACGCAAAATGCAAAAATTTTACACGATAAGCATACGAATGATCAAATTTTATTATTTTTTTTTGTATTCAATAAAGAATATTTTTTTCGACATGAATTTCAAGAAGAAACTAATCATCGACTGACGTTAATATTATATATTTCGAGACTCGTCATTGCAAAGATGGATGCATAGGCACCAATGCAAATTAGATAGTCCTTACTAAATGGTTGCACTAATGAATATCCTACAGCTTCTCAAGTCATTTGCAGACTCAGCAGTATACTGAAATTACTGAGATTTGTTTTTTTTCCCAAGGATATATTGTTATTATTATTATTTTGTTTGAAAAAAAATTTTATACATACATGCATTTTTTTACTCTTTCACATAATAATAATAATTATTATTATTATTATTATTATTATTGTTCTTATTAATAAATTATAAATAATATTTTATTTATAAATACAAGATAATTATTTTTTTCATATATTATTTTACAATTTATTTAGAAATTAAAAAAAAAATTTTATAGAACATTTTTTTAAGACATTTTAGAATTTTTCAGTGACATAAAAATTTGGTTTTTCAAATAAAAATTAATTTTTTTTTTTAAAGTAATAAAAAAAATTACAAATTGAAAATGCATTTTTATTGATATACAGTGAAAAAAAAAAATTATTTATTTGACAAAAATTCAAATACTTTTTAGATTCTATAAATTTATGACAATTTTAAAGATGAATAAAATTTTAATATTTGATAAATTCAAATGAAAATTTGATTTTCTATTTCTCAAAATATTATTGTAATTAGAATTCTGTTTAAAGAAGTTAATATATTTTTGTATAATTAATTTATTTTTTATATAGTAATTATTATAATTTTTAGAATTGAAAGCAAAATTTTAGAATTTATAATTAGGTGTAAAATATATTCGTTAAAAAATTGAAAAAAAAGTAATAATACAAAAATTTATATTTTCACTTGAAAATTTATTATAAAGTTTTTTTTTTTTTTTTTCTTTTTGCTTTTATAGTAATATATACGTACTTTGATCGTCACTAAATTCATCACTATTTTCACTTTCCAAAAGTTTGCTATTATTAAGAATAGAATTATTGCGAATTCTAGTTGAGCTTCGTCGTGTAACTTTATAACGTGCTCGACCCCTTGTACTCATCTTACAATCAACGAACCGATTAGACTGAAGAAATTTAAAATATGTTTATTCCAAAACTTGATATCAAGAATGAGTCCAAATATTTTGATTGTGAATATGATTCTAAACATATATATTCTCTAAAATTACGTATTTTACTACAAAAGGGCGGGAAAAATTAAATCTTCATTTATTTATATAATTCAAATAAAAATTATTTCATTCAAGTATAGAATTTATTTGATATAGAATTATTTTTTTTATTGATAATTTGAAAAAAAAAAATTTTTTTAGTGTAAATTTAGCATAAGCTTAGTTTGAATATTTATATAATTATTTATATTTTAAATTAAAAACATAATTTTAACAAAAAAAAAAAAAAAACTTACATTTTTTAAATTCAATTATTTTGTAAATTATATAATTTCTTTTTGCACAATAAAATTAATTCTTGAAAGTCGCATGTTTTTCATTTCAAAAAATTTTTAAATGAAAATTTTTTTTATTCAGCAGTTTTTTGTAAATTCAATTATTTGAATTTTATTTTTCACTATAATAATAATTATGTTTAAATAAAGAAAATAAATAAATAAAACCAAAATATGATCGAAGAAATTTTATTTTTGCGAAAATATATACAGAATATTTTTTATAAACAATAAGCATTTTTATTACCAACTTTTTATAATAATAATAATAATAAAAATAATAATTTATAAGAAATGAATAAATAATCAGAATAATAATATTAATTAATAATAATACAATAATAATAATAATAATAATAATAATTATTATTATTATTATTATTATTATGAATTTTGTTTAGTAAAATGGTGCAATAATAATAATAATAATTTCTTGTATAACGTTTAATTCAAAAAGCGTATAATTTTACTTGTCGCCAGTGTAACGTCAACCCGCCATACATCAGTGTATATACACGCAACTCTTGAATATTATTATTTTATGTGCTCACGTCACAAACTATATAATATACGAAGTGTTACCAAAAATTTATAGTTCACTAAAATTTAATTATAATATACAAAAAAATATGACGCACAAATTTTTTTTTTCATATTTAGGTATACATATATTTTTGCTTTCTCTGAAAAAAAAATTAGAAACGTGCGATAAATTTGTATTATTATCTTCTTTAAATTAAAGAGAGGTCTTTGAATTATTTATATTGTATCAGTTTAAAGTATCATAATTTACATGAATAAATTACACAATTATGCTTATTAATTGTTGACGATTTTCGTTGCATTTACGCGCATTTATTATACAATCTAGTTTAGAGATAACAAATTATATCATTCTAATACTAGATTGTATATAATTATATATTTTTATGTAGGCTGCATTAAAAATAGTAGACTTGAAATTTTTATTAGTTTTTTTTTTTGGAGTAAATAATAATTTATGTTAATCAAAAAATAAATTTTGAATTGAAAAAATGTTTCTTAATCTTATAATATCAGTTAATTTTTGTTTCAATACCTAAATAAAGGAAAAAATATTTTCTAACTCAGACAATTAAAAAAACTTTTTAATTATTATTTATCTAAATTTGTATGCAATAAATTAATTAACTTATATGAAAAAATAAATCTTTTAATTAATACTTATCTAAATTTTTATATATAATAAATTAATTAAATTATGATAAAAAATGAAAAATAAGTGAAAATTATAAAAAAATAGGGTTAACCATTTTTTTGTTGAAAAAACTTTTTTTGGCATTGAAAACTATATGAAATTAAAATCCATAAACTATTAAAGATTTGTTACTTTTATAAATAAAACAACAATTTACAAAATTATTAAGCCATCAGTTTAATAACTTTAAATTTTAGGTGGCTTTTTCTCAAAGAATACCTCACGTATGGGTCATTCTACGTGAAGCGTACAACTCCGATGTTAGTTTGTTTTTTAAATATTACTTTTAAATATTACAATTTTATTAAAAATCGATTAAACAAGGGAAAATAGTTGCGGATTTTGTATAGAAAATTTTTATGTCGTTTTATATTATTAGGGGAATAGTGTCAGGGTTGGACACAGTTTTGGTTTTTTGTTTATAAATATTTTGTTTAGATAAATTCAGTCAATTGTGGTATATGGGTGCAAAGATCTACAAAAGAGGAACACTTTTGCTGTGGACCGTAAATTGATTGGTCCAAAATTAAAAAAGTTATAAACATTTAAAAAAAAAAAAAATCTAGTCAGGGTTGGACTTTTCAGTCAGGGTTGGACACTTTTTGAAAATCGAAACGCATTATTGGTAAAAACGTAAAATAACATTTGTAATGTTTTTTATTCTTATTTTTTCATGTTTATCTTTACTTATTGGGAACGGTGGTCGTGACGTCATCAAAACAAAATGGCCGGAGAGAATGGGTCGTTTCAGTGACAGCTCATGGCAAATAGATAGAAAATAACAAGTTTGAAGCAAAATTATTCGAAAATGCGGCTCCCTATGTCCGAAATATGTGGTTTTACAAATTCGACACCCGTAAGTCGAAATTTTATTGAAGGAGAAAAACTTTTAAACGCTGAGCATGTTATTTTCTGTGGCAAAATAAGTGAAAGTTCTAAGTCAACAAATTTCATCGCGTTTTGTATACAAACGTCGAATATGAAAGATAATCCCCACGAAATAAATGGAATAGTGTCATCGAGTGGTAAAATCGAAGACGTGCATTGTTCCTGCAAAGCAGGAAATAGCAAAACTTGTAAGCACAGTGTTGCAGTATTTCTCTATCTAAGCAGGTTAGTAAGTTGTTTTTAGGTTAATTAGAGAAAATGATCCACTGTAAAAAAATATAAACTTGTTGTTAATTAAACTAATTCCGTTAAATTAATTCGTTATTTGATTCTGTAACAAATTTTATTAAAAAATTATGTGATTTTACTATATTTACTATATTCAATAGGGATTAAAGATTTTGAGGTTAGAAAATTCAATAATCAAAATTTGTAAGATATTTTATTAATTATAACAGTCTGTTATATTTTGTTTTCAATTAATTAATTATGTAAAAAAAACTGAAGTTTTTTACAGTGGAGAAATATAAATATCATTTTTATAAATTGAATAACTTTATCTTCCAATTACGTTTTTTATATTTTCCTCTTTTTTATGTTGTAGAATAGATGTTAATGAACTCGACATGGTATCATCTACTGATAAACAATGTTTATGGAAAGTACCGCATTTAAAATCATTACAAAAATATGTTCCTCGTCCGCTTAGTGAGCACAAATGCTTTCAAGAGAAGTTCATGAAGAAATATCCTGTGACGATATCCCAAGAAGACAGGAAAAAAATTGACGAACTTCTAGTCATCCAGAATCCAGAATCAGCTTTGTATAAGCACATGTATGGATAATTAGAATTACGTTTTATTTATGTTATAACACCTTTTTATCGATCAATTTTGAAGCATAAAATTAATTCTAATAACTTGAAGAATTTAGAGAAGACTTAACTTTTTATAGTTGTACTTCCAACTTATTTTATATAATTTTTACACATTATACAGCCATATTTACAAGTAATCTTCAATTCTCATACAATTATTTACAATTGATTTTATTTGAGAAGCATTTATTTTACTTAATTTTTATATTAATATTTGCAACTGATTTAATGTTTTTTTAAAAAAATTATTGTGCAGCGATATTTACAATTAATTTACAAATTTTGTACATTTATTTACAATTGACTTTATTTTTGAAAAAATGATCTTTACTTTTTACCATATTGCGATATTCAATAACTTACGATATATTACTAATGTTAAAATTATATTATTATGTATTGCTGAATCTAATTTATCAGGTTAGGGAGACATGAGCCTGTAATTGCAGAAGAGAATAACAATGCCGTAGAGGTCGATAATTATGAAGAAATAGAGAAAATATTAAAGATTCAGACTTCGAAATGTATGTTAAACCTAGCAAATTTAGAACCACTGAGACCGGAAAGAGACTGTTGTGTTGATTTGTTAAATTCATTATCCGATAATATTCGACTTGAAGATACCGTCAAAATTTGTAAGAAAACTTTGAACAATAAAGCCTCGTGGAAGAGAGAAAGACAATTTCGAATAACAGGGTCAAGGTGCTACCCATTATTTACTTACGCGAAAAATCAAAGTGCAAATTGGAAAGCAAAATCGGAAAAATATTTTTTCGCAAAGCCACTCAAAACAAAGGCCATGAATTATGGAATTATAACTGAGCCACTTGCGAGAAAAGCTTATGAATCGTACGTCGGCTTAAATGTTGTTCAATTGGGATTAGTTATTTCGCGAGAAAATCCGTGGTTAGCTTATAGTCCTGACGGGGTGACTGTAGATGAAAATGGCATAACTAAATTAATTGAAATTAAATGCCCATTACTTGGAGAAACGAAAACCATCCGAGACGTTGTTCCGTCGATTAAATATTTAACTGAAAATTCTACTCTCAAAGAAAAACATAGTTACTATGCTCAGGTTCAGATAGGAATGGCAATTTTGAATATTCCAAAAACAGATTTTATTATTTATGCATCCTTCGATGATTCTTTTTTTTTAATCGAAGTTGATTTTGACTTGGAATACACAACGAAATTGTTATCGACATTAAAGAATGTTTATTATAACAAAATGTTACACAATATATGTACTCGCAATGTCAACGAATAAATTATAATTTTACAAAGTTCAAAAACAAATTTGTACAGTTTTATTAATAAAAATAACATTTTATGTAATTTTCTGTTTTATTTCTTAAGAAAATATTTGACCCCTGTATTATTTATCACTCATTAAATTTATTATCTTTGAAAACCGGGGAGGTTAAATTCGCAAGAGCACAGCAAATAAACATAATTTTTTCACTTTTTGGTACCAAGCATGAAGACATTTTGCCGCCCAAAATGTCGAAAACTTTTATTCTTTGGTTAAGTCTTTCAACGTGTACTCTTGCACTTGCTATATTTGAAGATTCCACAGCATCATTTTCAGAAAACTGGCTTTGATTTTTATTGAAAAACGAGGGCCTTATTAATTTTATGTTGTTATCGGCACACACTTCGTCAATTAAAAAGCCTTTGTCCACCATAATTGCGGAATTTTCCTCTAGAATTTCAATTAAACCGCTTTGTTCAAAAATGGATTTATCAGAAACTCGACCACCGTAGGCTTTGGAGCAAAAAGATATAATTCCACCAGGTGTTACTCCTGTCAAGAACTTAACTGTGTGTCTTCCTTTGTAATGAGAATATGTAGAAATTTGGCAGCACACATTTTTTGGCTTTTGAATTTCAATTTCGGTGCAATCCAAAATTATTCTGGTGTCGGAGTAATCGTCGAAACAGTGAGGAATATTTCTAAGAATTTCATCTTTCGATGCAAAGTGAATATATGGTGTTAAAACTTCATACAAAATATCTATCGAATTGCAAATTATCTCTGAACAATATCTCGGAGCTACGGTCGGGAATAAAAGTGAGAGAAACGCATAAGATAAATTTTGTTTCAATTTCAAAAGTGTTAACAAAACCCTATCTTTTGCGGTCAAAACACGAGTGTGATTTTTTAACTGAGGAGCGGCTATTTCAAAAGACTTCACAATATTATCAAACAATTTTAAATTCGGAATCCCAGTGGCCGTGCTCAACTGCTGGTCGTTTTTGAGAAAGATAAAAAAAGTAGTGATAAAATCTCCACTTGTCACTTGTGTTTGAGCATCTTTCATAAAATTTTCTTTGATTTCTTCGATAGGCTCTTGAATTTCAGGGTTTGCAACAGAAGGGGTATTTTCAATGTTTCCTTCAGCAGAGAAAATTTCGCTTTCCTCATTATTTTCATTATTGTTAAAAAGGCAGTCACAAGTAGAATCGTTTTCGTTCAAAAGTCTTTTTTCTCGCTCTTCCATTCGAAGTTTTCTCTTCTCATCGCATTGTTTTTTCTTATCACTTTGATTTATTTCCACAGTCGACTTTGGTAAATTAACCGAAGGTACAGCAGTTTTTTTCAGGTATCGAGCTTTAGCTGCTTGATCTACAAAAATTTATATAATTAATTGGAGATAAAAAAATGAATAAAATATAATAACATGAAAAGCAAAAATTTTGAGGCTAGGTTTTTTAAAAGTAATATTCTGAGGAAAATAAAAACAAATGAGAATTACATGTAAACTGTACTAGTTTCTAAATATTATATATTATTTATTTGAACTTGAAAATTTATTCAATTGTTTTTATTTTCATTCTTATTATCATTTTTAATAGCAGGTGTCGTTCACTGTCAGGGTGTTGTTCACTTTACTTCTTACCCTATATTTTAATATAAATAATTAAAAATTAATAGTATGTTTTAAATAAATTCATAGATAACTAATTATTTTTTAATTAAATTTAAAATTTTAAATACACATACACATTTAATACAATCTTGAATAACTTACCTGGTCCAGTATAAAGAGAATAATCATCTTTCGTAAAATGGAGCGAACAAACCGTCATATAATTTGTAACCTTTTTACCCATTTTTAATTGTTTTTCCCATAATACTCTCCTGTCAATTTGTTCCTTAATTCCAAATTTATTTTCGAAATCAACTTTCAATTCTCCAGCTCTCGGAAACTTATGAAAACTAAGACTTGTTTCCCTGCACTTTTTGCTAGAACACCCGAAAACTGAGCAAAAAATTTTACTTTTTGATTGAGTAGGAGTAAATGTTACTCCAAAATCCATTTTTATACTTTTATCACTTGACTTTTTTAGAAAATAAAAGATAAAATATCAATTGTTTACATGTGTCACATGTATTTTGATTGCCAGCGACTCATTCCTTCTCATTCACATTTTCGCCACCAGATAGCGTATCGACTTTTCGCCGTTCCCAATTGTTTACAAATTGTAAAGCTTCATGGGTTTAAAAAAGGAATGAACTCAAATTATAAAAAATAACGCTTTATTGTTCCAAATAACTCAATGAAATGATGAACAAAATTTATACAATTTAAGTATTATTTTTCTAATATCTTTGGCACAATTTTGCACTGAAATATCAATAAAATAAAATTTATTTATAAATTGTGTCAAATTCATAATTAATATGGGTGTCCAACCCTAACTGTATAAAGTGTCCAACCCTAACTAGAAGCATCATTTTCGAATTGTGCTAACCATAACTAGACATGTGTCGCGATTCGATTTTTCACTTTTTTTCTTCTTAAATTATGTACCCCACAATACATTCAATAAGCTTATCTTGCCGAATTCTTGCTTTTTTTACACATTTTTTAGGTTTATTCACAAGTCAAACAAAACTTTTTTTGTCTCTTCGATTGCACCGAAGTCACAAGAGACGCTACTTTTGATTCTCCAAAAATGTAATGCCACAAAAAGTTAGGTTATACTACTAGAAGATTCGTCACGTACGCACACAGGTGGCGCTAGTGTTCTTATTTAAAAAAAGCCAAGTGTCCAACCCTGACAAGTGTCCAACCCTGACACTATTCCCCTATATATAATATATTTATAATATATATATATAATATATATAATATATATTATATATTTTAGATTATATTATAATTTTAACTTCAAAAATTGAAAGAAATTTTAAATCAATTTTTCATATAGATTTTGACAAGTGTTTTAAAATAACGAAGCTGAAGTACGCAACGTTTATATAAACGATTTTTAAAGAAATAATTTTATAATTTTTTGCCTAAAAAATATTTTTTTATAATTTGTTGATTAATGAAAACTACCAGAAATATTTTTTAGGCAAAAAATTATAGAATTTTTCATTTTAAAAAATTATTTCTTTAAAAATCGTTTATCATAAACGTTGCGTACTTCAGCTTCGTTTAAAATATTTAAAAATATCTTTAACGATAGCTTAAATAAGATTTTGAATATCAAATTGTAAAATGGCATCTTTATTGATTTAAAAGTTATTTAATTTAAAAAAAAATAGTGGGAGGTTGAATTGGAGTTAGCGACCTAAACTTCTTACCCTAATTCGACTTGTATTTTTTTTTGAACATTAAATAACTTTTAAACTATTAAAGATACACTAATTTAATTGTATCAAATTGATACCAAAAATATCATATTGATATAAAAATTTGGATTAATTTGGTATCAATTTGATACTTTTAAATTATTGTGGATGCCATATTCTGCAATTTGGTATAGGTATATACAGAATCTACAAAATTTAAGCTATCTTTAACAATATTTAAAAATATTTTAAAAATAGTCAAAGTAATATATGAAAAATTGATTTAAAATTTATTTTTCAATTATTTGAAGCGAAAATTAATCTAATCTTCAAAATTAATACCACACGGAGAAAAATGGAAAAACGAATAAAGTAACTTTTACTATATACTTTAAAATTAAAACCTAAACTGTCTGGAGTTTCTACGCATTTCTGGTGATTTTTGCTCCGAAAATAATAAAATATACTATTTCCGAAATAATTTTTACTATTTCAGGAGTAAATTTTACTATTTTCGGAGTAGTAAAAATTATCAGAAATGCCCAGAAACTCCGGACAGTTCAGGTTTTACTTTTAAAGTATAGTAAAAGTTACTTTATTCGTTTTTCTACTTTTCTCCATACATGATGTCAAAATACATTAAAGTTACAATAAAATCCACATCAATTTTTCTTCGTTTATTGAATTTTGAATAAAATTATTGTAATATTTAAAAGTAATATAGAAAAAACAAACCAAGATCGGGATTTTCCGCTTTACGTATATGTATATAAAAAGACATAAGCAGTCTTTTAAAGTGTCAACTTGTTTTCACTTACCCCTCTTATTTACGGCAGTATTGATCATGGACCCAAGTTTTGTAAGGCTTGATTGCCTCATGATACTTGATGGACTCTTCATTTGCTTGACCGGTGGTACCGGAAGCGTTGAAGCTTTCGAACGGGCTAAAATAGCACCGTTCCGACAATTTCCTGATGGATTGGAACCGGGGGGCCTTTGGGGCGGTGCCCCCCATAGACCCACCACCCCCGCGTGACGCGTGGTGACAAATCACTCTTCCTTTTTATTTATAAAATACTCCACTCCACAGGTATCTTGAAACCTTAAAAAAAAGAAAAATTAATTTTATAATATAATATACGTATACTTATTAGAAGAAAGAATTCTGAATTTAAATTTGAACGATTTTGTTTAATTTTAACACAGTTTTTAAATTTAATTTTAAACTTTTATTTTAAAATATTATTTGTTTAAATGAAAATTATAATGTATTTGATTTAAACATAAGGGTTAGTTTAGAATGGGCGCATGTAAATTTCAACTGGAATTTAAGTTCCCCGATGTGTATAATGAAAAAAACTACCATGTGAATATGTTCTAAAAATCATTAATTAGAATTTTCATTTTATGGAATTTCATTTGTCATAATTATTTTTGAGCCCAATTTTTATTTCTTCGAATTAGTATTTCATATAATTTCCATATATAACCGATTTTTCATACTACAGAATTTTTATTTAACCGAATTTCTAATTGATAGAAATTTCATTTGTCCGAAATTGCAAATGGCCGAACAAACAATTGATTTTGGCGCGATTTTTAAAATCAACCAATCAAAAATAATCAATAAAACTGTGATTGGGTGATTTTAAAAATCGTGCTGAAATCTTTCTGTCGATTGTTTGTTCGGCCATTTGCAATATCGGACAAATGAAAATTCTATCAATTAGAAATTCTATTGAATTATTTTTTGATTAAGTAAAAATTCGGTAGTATGAAAAATCAGTTATATGGCAATTATATCAAATAATAATGCGAACAAATGAAAATTCATCTGAAAGAATAAAATAAAAATTCTACCCAATAAAAATTCTTTAAAATGCCTATTATTTTAAATGGAAATTCGAGCAAATAAAAATTCGGGGGGCATGATTATTCCATAATGTGAATCATTTAGAAATTTTATTTAATAGAATTTTATAAGACAGAATTTTACTTTATTTGAATTTTTTTTTCGAATTAATGTTTAATAGAATTTAAATTAACCAGAATTTATACTTAACAGAATTTCTATGTAATCAAATTTTTATTTAAGAGAATATTCTTTCAACATAATTTCCATTTAGCTCACTTTTTATTCAAAAGAATTTTTCTTATCACGAATTTTTATTTATCAGAATTTTTATTAAACAGAATTTCGCGTGAGTCAAAATAATTATGACAAATGAAATTCTAACTAATAATTTTTAGAACATATTCATGCGTCCCAAAATTATCACCTGGTATAGGCAAGATGACGTCACAATAAAATACTCCATGTAAATTCGGAGAGAATGTCATTAAAAACACAGTAAACTTGGTTGTATCTTATTTTCTATTGCAACGTTTTGATGCACATAAGTTATATCAAAAAGAGATCGTTTTGTGTATCATGTTTAGAAATGATACACGAAACGGTCTCATTTTTTGATGCAAAAAATTTAATCAATTTATATCAATCATGGCCGAATTGAATCGACTCAAAATTAAACGAATTTTTTTCAGATATTTTGGTAATAGTACAATTGCGGAGACCATTTCACTATTTAATTTGAAAATGAAAATAACAGAAAATCAAAGACAATGTGCAATTCGATAATTAAAAAGTGACAGCTTATAAACATAACCTAAAATGAATGAGAAAAAATTTGTCGACAAAATCAATATAGCCGAGCTTTTTAGAAGGTAGATGGCAGTTTTGCTTTTTATAAAAACGATTCAGAAAAAATTTAAAGAAAGAAAATAGATGAGTGCTGCCATCTACCTCCTAAAAAGCTCGGCTATATTGATTTTATCGACAAATTTTTTGTCATGCATTTTAGGTTATGTTTATAAGCTGTCACTTTTTAATTATCGAATTGCACATTGTCTTTGATTTTCTGTTATTTTCATTTTCAAATTAAATAGTGAAATGGTCTCCGCAATTGTACTATTACCAAAATATCTGAAAAAAATTCGTTTAATTTTGAGTCGATTCAATTCGGCCATGATTGATATAAATTGATTAAATTTTTTGCATCAAAAAATTAGACCGTTTCGTGTATCATTTCTAAAAATGATACACAAAACGATCTCTTCTTGATATAACTTATGTGCATCAAAACGTTGCAAAGATTTGATGCAATTTTTGGTCTCAATTTGATACTTTTAGGAAAACTGTGAAAAGAAAATTAAACATAATAATTTTTCGTATTTAAAAATTCTAAAAGCAACATGAAAATTATTGTTCTTGTTTTTTCTCGCGAGGTAGACGAGAGGCACGTATACTTCTATTTTTGATGGCTTAAATTGACCTATATATATTTGCATATGACACAAAGAACGTATATATATATGTATATACATATGAAAGAGATTAAAAGCAAAGTCGTTAGGGAAAATCAGATTCCAGATGAGACATTTGTCGATCGCATGCATAATATTCTATATACGATGGTTATATAGCACCGGATAAATTTGTGACGCACATCGAGACCGTAATACAGTAATCTCTTCTCTTCTCTCTTAATGCAATGAATACGGGGATGTTATTAATCCGAGGCCAACAGATCAATTTTATTGTCTACTTTATAAATTTGTAACTTGATCGTGTATTGAAAAGACAGGAAATGTTTTCTATTTTTCACATTTCTTTGTTTATACCGCACGTAAAATTTACCTATGACATTTTAAATTCAGATAAATATTTTTTTTTCACTTTTTGCAGAAAAATTTTAATTTTTATAAGTGCTCAAATTTTCGAGTTATGAATTTTTTAAAATCTTGATTTTTCAAGGTTTTTTAAAAGTAGACCTAATTTTACTGATATTTAACTCTAAAAGTATTTAATTTAGAAATTTTTGCCACAAAAAAAAGTTTCAGTTCACAACTCGAAAATTTAAGAAGTTATAAAAAAATACGTATATAATTTTATTCTGCAAAAAGTGAAAAAAAATATTTTTCCGAATTTAAAATGTCATAGGTAAATTTAACGTGGAATCGCCCTTATATTTACAGATATAAGTATATATATATAGGTATATATTATAGTATAATGAGGGATTATAATATTTCATCAAGAGATTTTTTTCCCATTTTAATAAGGAATTAGTATTGCTTTCCAATAGGCACATTTTTTTAAAAATAAAATTATTATATAATATTTTTTTTCTATTATAAATAAATATATCCAAAAAGAAAATTGGTGAATAACGTATTAGGGTCAGCCAGAGTAAATCCGAACGCTAATTATTGCAGCTTAATTAAAATTTTAAAAAATAAGTTAGACATGAGAATTTTTACCTCAGATCCTCTTCAAGAGATTTTAAGTATTATCCCATTTTTCGTTTGTTAATTAGCAACAGCATAAACAAATATAACGAGTATTGCAAAAAAGATTGAAAATCAAAGATGACACTCTTTCAGTATTTTGTCTCGTATTTGAAGAAAAAGAAGCTAAAAATTCTTTTTATTATTTATAATTGTTTGTTATGAATACTAGAACAGAAACTATTTTTTATTTTTGCCTTCTGTAAAATTTTATTAATAATATCAGACCGTGTTCGTATTTACCCCGGAAAATTGGAAAACCGGGGTAAATCCGAACGGTATTTTCAATAATTTTTTCTTATATCAGAGCCACACAAAATTGTTTTTATTTGATTACACTATTAGTTTAACATTATAAAAGTACATAGAAAAAAGTTTTTCTTTCTATATGTATCCTCGTTAGTAAATAAGCTGAAATTTAATCTCTGTTCTCTCGAAGGAGTGTTTCACTTTTTTTGACAAATGGTTTGTTGAAAAAAGTTTTTCAGGATCTTAGTCAAATTTGGTATTCTAGGATTTTTGGGGTCGCTGATTACCAATTTCAAGTCAGTTTTTCAAAATTCAAAATGGCGGATCCAATATGGCGGACGAGAATTAAAAAATTCATTGGATTCGCTCGAAAATTGTTACTCGGGGGGTTTCAGGGTCGCTGATTACGAATTTGGAGTTAGCAAATTTGATCATTTTTAAAAATAAGTTTTAGGAAAGTCCGCCATTTTGAATTTAACCCGGCGAGACTAAGGTTCAATTTTGTAACAGGGTCAATCCATTATATTTCGACTGAAGTCGTCGCTGACTAATTTTTAAAAATTATAATACTTTGCAGGAATGATTTTGAAGTTATCAAGATCATGAAATGAAAAGAATTTTATTAAAATTTTAATTATTTATTGCAAAATATGAATTTAAAGTTTATGAGGTGCTGAAAACTGTCAATTTTTTAGCCATTAGAAAATATGCAAAAAAAAAACAGAATTTACCATAAAAATAAAAAAAAATTGTTGTAATTTACTATATAAGAATGAAAAAATTTATCATTATCAATTGATATAATTATTTAAATACGTGAAATAATATATAAAATATGATTTTCAAGTTCGCCTGTCAAATAACCTAAATTTGCAAATTTCATCTATAAAATGTGAGAAACTTTTGGAATAGAACATATAATTTAAATAAAATTTTCTCATGAAAATAAATGGGTATTTTTTTAAAAAATATTAGTTCAAATTTTCATAATATACATTATCGAATTTCGATTTAACGGTTTATAATTTATATTGAACTGAATTTTTATTCTAAATAATTTTTAATGTAACTGAATTTGTAATTAGAAAAATGTCGCTTTAAGTAAAAGTTCTGTTAAATTAACATTTTGTTTTTCAAATTAAATTAATTTCTTTAAATTCAAATTCTGTTGAATTAAAATTTTTTTTAAATAAAAATTTTGTTAAATAAATTTATTCTTTTTAATTAAAATTCTATGCTTTGTGAAAATTCATTTAAATATTTAATTCCATTTTAATAAACTTCTGTTATAATATACCTAATATAATAAAAATTCTATTATAACTTCATAAAAGTATGCAAATGTTTATGTAAATTTTAAAAGCAATCGTTTTAGTGAACTTACTTTTAGTATTTTATTTTATCCTGCAGACATAATCAAACAGTGATTAATTATTTACAGGATGAACTCCCAAGGAAAATTCCGTTAATATAGTTGAAAATTTTCCCTTTAGGTCTGGCAAATCTGTAAATAAAATGTTTAATTTTTAGAAAATCTTGTAAAAAAATAATATTAATGTTAAAACTATATGAAATCTTTTATACTGGTTTTTGCCTTCTAATTTTCCATTTCAAAAATATTATATACTATAATAAATATATTGTTAAAGGCAAGAAATTATTTTTACCTGGAATAGCTAAAACTTTCACTAAAAAAACTCAATTATAATTTTTACTGCGACTTTAACGGAAATATATTTTTCTTCAAAGTGAATGCGTTTTAGCTGTTTTAAATAAATTTACTTTTGCATGGTGTGTATGAGGGATTTCAAGTGAAATGATCAAGATGAAAAATAAAATTTCTCCAATCGTGCTCAAATTTGAATAATTTGTAATAGATGATAATTTTTCGTAAAAAAAATTCCATTTGAACCAATATTTTCTATGTGAAAAAGATTGACTCGTTTTAAAAGAAACGTTCTTTTTAAATATCTTGATCACTTCACGTGAAATTCCCCATATAATAACAGAGGTCGTTGATCAATAAATTTTACGGGGGGAATTTTTTACTATTTCCACTGCTTGCGTGAAAGAATAGAACTTATTTGGTAATATTAAAAAAAATATTAAGGAATATGTGAATAAAAAAAACACATTAAAAATTTTACTTAAGACCTTTCTAAATTAAATTGAGCACTCCTTTTCAATCAAGACAAGGTCACAATATAGATTCAAAAGGAAACCGATATCTCCACGTGTCAAAGGCGAAGTGCTTGAATGAACCATTAGAATGGGTAAACAGTCTTTTTAAAGAAATTACATATTTTGCACATCACTTTAATTGACAATCTCTAAACTTATTTTATAAATAGAAATTTCTCTTCATTTCCTAATTGCGCGAATAATATACATACATATATAATTCGGAGTGGTTTTCAATTTATTTTTGTGTACTGAACACGATTCCAAAATTGCGTATCACTTTAGGATTTTGAGTAAAGTGGGGGTAAAGTCTCCAAAAACAATATTTTTGAGAGTATTTTTTTTCTTCTTAACCCAATGTGCTAGACACTTTTATATATAGGCTTAAATTAAAGCTTAGGCTGCTCGCACAAGAAAAGACGGAGCAGTGTGCAGGATGATTCACATGAGTTAGAAAAGAACAGAAATATCGCTCCTTCCTTTTCTACCTCATTTGAAACACATCCTGCACACTGCTCTGTCTTTTCTTGCGTGCGAGCGCTCTAAAAATGTACACTTTAAGACCCATATGCGCAAGATAAGAAAAATTTTGAAAAAATTAGGGTAATAACCCCAATAAACTTTATGGGTGTCTTTAATATAATTTTTTTGGAACGCATAATTATATTCTAAAAATCATTAGTTAGAATTGTCATTTTATGGAATTTCATTTGTAATAATTATTTTTGAGCCGAATTTTTATTTGTTCGAATTAGTATTTTGCAAAATTTTCATTAAAAACGATTTTCTATATTGCAGAATTTTTAAATAACCGAAAATTCAGAATTTGTCAGAATTTTTATTTGCTCAAATTTTCATTTAACATATAATAGGAATTTTAAAGAATTTTTATTGGATAGAATATCATTGCATAGAATTTTCTTTCAAGGTATACGGTCACACTATCTCATGCATGTACTGTGCATGCATGCAGAAACATTTGGCCGGTCACACTTCAACGAAATCTAGTGAATGTTTAGTAACTTTCTAGTTACAATCAAAATTTTTGGAAAATTACTAGAAAGTTACTAAACATTCACTAGATTTCGTAGAAAGTGTGACCGGCCAAATGTTTCTGCATGCATGCACAGTGCATGCATGAGATAGTGTGACCGTACCATCAATGGACAGAAAGATTTCGGCGCGATTTTTAAAATCAACCAATCAAAAATTATGCATAAAATTGTGATTGGTTGATTTTAAAAATCGCGCCGAAATCTTTCTGTCCATTATTTATTCGGTCATTTGCAATTTTGGACAAATGAAAATTCTATCAATTAGAAATTCTGTTAAATGATTTTTCGGTTAAGTAAAAATTCTGTATAGAATGAAAAATCGGTTAGATATATGGAAATTATATCAAATAATAACTTATGCTCATCTCTAGCAACTTTTGCCTCGGAAAGAGTAAAAGTTACTCCGGAAATAGTATTTTTTTTTTAATATTCCCGGAGCGTTAAAAAAAATCAAAAAAATCATGAAAGCCAGTTTCAATTAGTACTAAAAGAAAAAAAAATTTCTAAAAAATCGAAGATGTAAATGCAAAATGGTGTCTAATTTGGCGTGGAATACCTCTTATATAATAAAAAACTTTGAAAACTTTTTTTTATGAAAGGTAAAATTTTTATGATTTGAAGTGCGTGCGTGTTGTTATATTTTTGTTAGCCCCAAGAACGGTCTGTACAGTTTTCTTCAAAGTAATAGAAAAATTGGAATATTCTTTAATTTTCAATTAAATGACCTTACAAGAGTGGAACGTTTTCTTTTTTTTCATTATTATTTGAGATAATTGGAAATGAATTGCGCCGTAATATATTTTG
This sequence comes from Leptopilina boulardi, assembly GCF_019393585.1. Taxonomy (NCBI): domain Eukaryota; kingdom Metazoa; phylum Arthropoda; class Insecta; order Hymenoptera; family Figitidae; genus Leptopilina; species Leptopilina boulardi. Next base: position 1,890,317 of record NW_026137813.1, read on the forward strand.
GTGAGAAGGTTAAGGTGGTTTCCCCGAATGACCTGTATCGATTATTATACTCTACTGTCTAGACTTATGAGAATAACTATATACGGATTTGGTCGAAAATTGATATTTCATATCATTATTCGAAACATATTATGTATAATGAATTTTAATAAATAATTATATAATAATCATAGTATCAATAATATTAATAATAATAATAATAAACGCAGAGCGTAATAAAAAAATATAATAGTAATCTAATAATAATATTAATATGTTATTTTGTTAATAAATTATAGTTAATGTATATACAACTTCTAACCAATGTAAATATAAACTTTGACCTGCGACAGAATAACTTTCTTGAGGAAAATTTTTTTAATATCGCAAAAACCTATAAAGTTCTGTGTATACCTAAAACTTTTTTTTTCTTGATAAAATATATATCTAAACATATAATTGTATAAAGTTCCAAATACTTTATAAGAAATACAATAAATTGTAAAATTGATTACTATAAAAGTGAATTCTGATAATAATGGCGCGGTATCAGTTCTACCAAATTTAGTTCTATACGGGGCAACTCGATACGTTAAACTTAGCACATTTCAACTCTACACAGTGAGATTTAAAATTTAATCTCACTGTGTAGAGTTGAAATGTGCTAAGTTTAACGTATCGAGTTGCCCCGTATAGAACTAAATTTGGTAGAACTGATACCGCGCCGATAATAATTATGATTTTTAAATTAAATTAAATTATAGAACAAAGTTAAATTAAATTTGAAAAAATTAAATGCAAAAATAATTTCCCATTCTCCAAAAAAAGAATCAATATAATTATTAAATAAGATTACTTACAGTTTTCAAAAAAATTTTAGAAAATATTACCCTAAACATGCGTTTTTTTACTATAAATCAGATAAAAAAATTTATTGTCTCTCAAAACAAAATATTGTAACAAATAAATTTTATTTGCTTCCAATAAAAATATTATTTTTTCTAAATAAAAATTCTATTTTTTCTATTTAAATGAAATTTTATGTTTTCCTAAAAAAAAATTTTATTTTTTTTTAAATAAAAAATTTTTATTTTAAAACAAACAAACAGTTGTTTACAACTTTATAAGAGTTAAATATATTTTTATTTGCAATTCCAAATAAATTATATTTGGTTCGAATAAACAATTTTTCTGGAAATTTTAAATATATGTAAAAGGAAAAAAATTTTTTTTTCTTTCTTTTTAAATGTGAAATAAACTGAAATTGAGTTACTTCTTTTAGAACACGCAGAAGTGAATGACCAATGCTCGATCCATACACTCCGACTATAAAGATTCGTCTGGAAAGAAATAACACACGTATTTTTCCTTTCTCAAAATAAAAGAGAAATTTCCTATAAAACGTAAATATTTTATCTTTGACAATGTGTCTCGTCGTGACGATGTTTTTATTTTTTTTATATAATAAAATATTATTATATTATATTATTATGTATTATTATATATTATTTTATAATAAGAAAAATATGAATATATATATATATATTTATGATGTGAATTCCACGCCAAATTCGAAGTCCATCAGCAATTGCATCTCCGATTTTTTTTTGAAACTTTTTTTTCTTTAAGTATACTAATTGAGATTAGCTTTCATGATTTTTTTCAAATTTTTTTAGCAAGCCGTTTTCGAGATATGAATTTTTCAGAATTTTAATTTTTTTTAATTTTTGAATGCTGATAACTTCCTTAAAAATGTATCAATTATAAAAGTTTATTTTTCAAAATGTGTGTTTTTAAACGTACTTTCCAAAAAAAAAAAAAAAATCAAAAATTTATTTCAAATGACATTACTATTAAATTTTTAAGTTTTAAAAATAAAAACTCATTTTTCTCAATAATTGATATACTGATCAATTTTTTTTCAAAATTTTTTCAAAAAAACTACTTCCTTATACAAAAATTTTAAGCCTAGTCTGATCGTGTTCAAACAATTTTTTCAATATTTTTGGAATTTTGAATTTTTTAAAAATATTTTTGTTTTTTTTTTAATACTACGTACTCTTATGTATTTTGATGCGCTGATTACGGAAATGATAATGACAGTACCCAAAAATTTGATTTTTATGGTGAAAACCATAAAAAAAAGTCCCAAAAATTATAGATCTTATTAAAATACATTTTTTATATCTTATGAACTTTTTAAAAATTTTGCAAATTTTATCCAATAAACGAAAAAAACCATAAACTGTAGAACATTTTTTTATGGTTTTCACCATAAAAATCAAATTTTCGGGTATTGTCACTATGATTTTCGTAATCAGCACATCAAAATACATAGAAAAACTGTATTAATATAATGAAATAAAAATCAATTACATAAAATTTTAATTATTCTGTTTTTTTTTGTCATTTGCAAATGACAAATGAGCGTTTTTCAATCATCATTTATCACTTTGCTATCTACCTTGTACTAAAAATGTATATAGTCTTTATAATAAATATGGAAAAAAACACATATATATATATATCTATTATTATCATCGAAGGACAAAAACAAAAAGTTGATCATAAAAAATTTTAATAAAAAAAAATGTTTCTTTTTTTAATATTCTCAAAATTATAAGATTTCTCCCAGTTTCAATGAGGGAATAATAGGGGGGTAAAAAAAACGTTGATATAAAAATGGAAAAGTCTTTTCTTTTATTATACATTTTGCATGAAAAAACTCAGCAGCGCATACAACAGGGAGCAATTTTCATTTATTAAACTAGTTCCAGGCATTCCTGTCCCGTATATATCTCACATTGTTTTGACCTCGCTCACCACAGATCTCTTCAAATTCTTCACGCACTACATATACAATGGACGTTTTTCTTTAAAAGAAATAAAAAAAATGATCTAGAAGGTTAAAAGGTTGTGACATATAGAGAGAAGAATTGAAAATTTTAGTTTAATGATTTTGCAAAATTTTTTTAACATACCGTAAAATGGGATAAAGTCGGCGATTATTACAAATTAATTTTAAAAATTTCTTTTTATCTTTTCTAAGAAATAAAATCCTTTAATTTTGTGATTACTTTGGTTTGTATAAACGTCAAAAATTATTTTGACATTTGTTTCATTCATATTCAGTGGATAATTTTAGTGAAATATGTGTTTTTATACAAATGTTCATTTTAAATTTTCACTATAATAATAGTTTTGAAAACATCATTCTAGAGCTCTAATTAAATTTTTTTATGACAAATCCGATTGAACAACGTATTTCAAACATCCCTGGCATGATTTACCAAAAAGATAAATTGTCATAAAATAAACAAGAACTTTAAAAAACATTCATTTACAAATATTATTGAATTCTGGGAAAAAATCGGCCACAGTAAAAAACTAAAGAAAATTACATTACATTCCTTTTCTACTTGTTTCTAAACTATAAAATCTGAAAAAAGAAATGTTCCTTCCAAATTAGAACGAAAACATCAGAAAAAAAGTAAGGTAAATGCACTAGTAATCGTCATCTTAAGCCGAATTGACAACTTTAATTGCGTATTAAACAATGTTAAACGGTATTTCTAAACTAATAATTAATATTTAAGAATAAATTAAAGTCTAAAAAAGCATAATTAATTCTGGGTTTTTTAAAAATAGTATTATTGTTAATAATTATTTATAAATAAAGTTCGTAACATGCAAATGTGTTAGTTATCGGCAAGGATAAAAACTAATTGCCTTAGTGATCGTCAAGTAAAAGCATTAGTAATCGGCAGTAATATTAAAATATGAAAACAAACTTTTTAAATTGATTTTCTTATATATTATAATATAATTATAGCAATTTACTGTTAGAAAAATCTGTATTAAATTTAATATATTGTATATGAAGCAAATATGCAATACTAGAAATGAAATTTAATATACATTTACATTCAATTTAAGGTTATGTGAGTGTTAGGAATGGAATGTTAATTTTCAGTAACTTTTCTCATAAAATACTGAATGAATTGAGTTAAAATTTTATGGAGAAGTTCTAAATATGATGAAAGGAAAATTATTATAAAATACTTGATTCTATATAATTAGAAAATGTAGGGTTAGGAGTGTCTGCGATTTTCCAACAATTTATCCAAGTTCTAACAGTTCTGACCAGAGTTCTGATAGCACTTTTAAGAGTTCTTTAACTTTTTCTATTGCAATTTTTAAAAAAACTCAAAATCAAAAAAGTTACAGCTTATCAAAGTCCGCTGAATATTTTTGTGATTTGAAAATTCTTCAAAGTTCCAACAGTTCTGACCAGAGTTCTCATAGCACTTTTTAGAGTTCTTTAACTTTTTCTATTGCAATTTTTAAAAAAACTCAAAATCAAAAAAGTTACAGCTTATCAAAGTCCGCTAAAAATTTTCTGAATTTAAGATTGACTAAAGTTCTAACAGTTCTGACCAGAGTTCTGATAGCGCGGTGAAACTAGCGAACCGCCAGCCGGCAGACAGCAAACAAAACCATAGGCGTCGACGCTACACTAAACGCCACCACTAGCAAATTGGGCAGCAACGTATAAACAAAAATAAAAACAGATCTAATGATTTACACATTACATTATGATACTACATGAACATATTTTCACATAAGTATGATTAATTAACAAACAATTTACACTTACATAATCAAACAATAATAATTAATGAAAAACTATTGTCTGCTAACAAACGGCTGGAGCTGCTGGCTATTAATTTTTCCAAAAAAAATGCATACAAATAAAAACCTGAATTTTTAATTTTCTTGTTTGAATACCTTCTAGGAAAGTTTATTAACAAGTTTTATATCAGCATGAATTTTTTTTTTAATAATAAATAGCCAGCAGCCACAGCCGCTTTTCAGCAGACAGTCGTTTTTTTGCTTTTTTTCACTAAAACCGACTCAAAAAATTTATTTTTTAATGAATTTTTGATTTTCTTGTTGGAAAATCTTCTAGTAATGTTTGTTAACAAGTTTTATATTTGCAAGAATTTTTTTTTGAAAAATTAATAGTCAGCAGCCCCAGCCGCTTGTAGCAGACAGTCGTTTTTTTTCAATAAAACCGACTCAAAAAATTTATTTTTCAATAAATTTTTGATTTTATTGTTGGAAAAACTTCTGCGAATGTTTATTAGCAGGTTTTATATTTGCAAGAATTTTTTTGGGAAAAATTAATAGCCAGCAGCTCCAGCCGCTTGTTGGCAGACAGTCGTTTTTTGATTTTTTTCAATAAAACCGACTCAAAAAAATTATTTTTCAATGAATTTTTGATTTTCTTGTTGGAAAATCTTCTGGTAATGTTCATTAACAAGTTTTATATTTGCAAGAATATGTGTGAATCATTAGAACTGTTTTTATTTTTGTTTATACGTTGCTGCCCAATTTGCTAGTGGTGGCGTTTAGTGTAGCGTCGACGCCTATGGTTTTGTCTGCTGTCTGCCGGCTGGCGGCTCGCTAGTTTCACCGCGCTAAAAGTGCTATCAGAACTCTGGTCAGAACTGTTGGAACTTTGAAGAATTTTCAAATCACAAAAATTGCGGAGACCATTTCACTATTTAATTTGAAAATGAAAATAACAGAAAATCAAAGACAATGTGCAATTCGATAATTAAAAAGTGACAGCTTATAAACATAACCTAAAATGCATGAGAAAAAATTTGTCGATAAAATCAATATAGCCGAGCTTTTTAGAAGGTAGATGGCAGCACTTATCTATTTTCTTTCTTTAAATTTTTCTGAATCGTTTTTATAAAAAGCAAAACTGCCATCTACCTTCTAAAAAGCTCGGCTATATTGATTTTATCGACAAATTTTTTCTCATGCATTTTAGGTTATGTTTATAAGCTGTCACTTTTTAATTATCGAATTGCACATTGTCTTTGATTTTCTGTTATTTTCATTTTCAAATTAAATAGTGAAATCGTCTCCGCAATTGTACTATTACCAAAATATCTGAAAAAAATTCGTTTAATTTTGAGTCAATTCAATTCGGTCATGATTGATATAAATTGATTAAATTTTTTGCATCAAAAAATGAGACCGTTTCGTGTATCATTTCTAAAAATGATACACAAAACGATCTCTTTTTGATATAACTTATGTGCATCAAAACGTTGCAAAGATTTGATGCAATTTTTGGTCTCAATTTGAGACTTTTAGGAAAACTGTGTACGGTACGTGTTGAAAATTAAACGAATTTTTATAGAGAATTTTACCATACTGTTGTATAGATTTTAACATATTGTATATTCATGACAAGTATCGCAGCGCCATCTACTTATATATGCTTATAAACTACTTTACGTTTTAGGGGTCGCTGAATGCGAATTTTAGTCTATTTAACCTCATCACGTCAGGATTTTCAAATAACCTCAAAAAAAAACCCCCCAAATTTGACCCCAAAATTTCGAAATAAAGAAAAATTCTTATCTCTTTGCCTCACTATGACTGCTTTATATTTTTGGGGTCGCTGAATCCGAATCTGAATCCCCATTACGTCAGGGTTTTGACATATAACTTCAAAAAAATAAAAATTTAGGGTTTTTTTTTTAAGTTATTTCAAAACCCTGATGTGATAGGGTTAAATAGACTTCAGATTCTGATTCAGCGACCCCAAAAACATAAAGTAGTCATGATAAAACTTAAAGATAAGAATTTTTCCTGATTTCAAAATTTTTGGGTATAAAATTGTTGTATTTATAATAATTATTAAATTCATAACAAATTACTGTTTTCTAAACACTTTTCAATAGCTGATCCGACTTTTAAATATTCTCCGATTACAATAAAAAAAATTGTATTATGTATTGTATTTGATTCGAATGAAAAATATCTCAGTATGTAAAATATTTTTTTAATTATAAATGAACGAGTGAAATATTAATGTAGGTATCTTGGGGCAAAAACAAAAATTTATTTCACCAAATTGCTTTTGATTGGAATTTTTTTTTTTTTTTCATTTCTTTGACTTAAAATTTCTAGAGGATTGGAATTTATATTTCGATTGATGTTCTTTTATATTTGACATTGCGAGGATATATAATATAAAAATGATAGACGATCAGCGTCGCTTTGGAATTTATATTAAATGATTGACTCCTTGAAATGTATTCCCATATCAAGGTATCAACTTTCTTTTCATCAAATAGATCCTCGAATAGGAGATAAATATAAATTGCCTAATCCTTGTATCGTCAGTTGATTTTTTTTTTTTAATTACAATAGGTGTGAATTGTCCTTCCAAATAGTAGGCCATTGCTGAGATGTTAAATATCTTTGAAGTAAACCTATCACTAAGCCAGTAAATGAATCCCTAGAAGACACAGTTTTTGTAAGACTTCAAAAAATCGTTGTTCCCCTGATTTTCCAAGAAATCGATGAATCATAAGCTAATTAATTAAATGTCCCGTTTTACTTCCCTTATATCATTTTGCGACTTCAATATATAAGTTTTCGCTCTCTCTCAGTGTCTGCATTTCTACATATTTCCTTTTCTTTTTCTCTTTCGTTAAAAATTCACAAGAAAATTTTTACTACTTTTTATTATTAATATTTGATTTCATTTTTTATTTATTTATTATTTATTTAATATTTTTCGTTTTAACTTATTGTTACTTAATATAAGATAATATAAGATTTTATTTCTTCTTTGTACCAAAGGACATATAATTTTTATTTAATATTAAAAATTTTGTTATTAAAATTATATAATATAAAATTGTTAATATTACATAAAAATTATGTATATATACTTTTACAAAAAATAATAAAACTGAAGAGGATCCAAATTTGGGGTCAAAATGTCTTACAAAAAAAAAAACAAAATAATTATCTAGTTTTACATTTTTAAATTATCCTTATTACTACAGTAACTTCAACCTCATAATTACATTGGATCACAAAATAAAGTCAAAGCATTTAAATTTAAATTAAAATATAAAATTAAAAAAAAAAATTATTACGGACAGGGGGAATCGAACTCGGGTTCGACGTACGTAAATCGAGAAGACTATAACCAATCGACTACGGCGAATACCGAAGAAATTAAGGCCTTAAAGTTATTTGCTTGTAGTTTTAGGACGCATGAATAAGCTCTAAAATTTTTATTTATAATTATGATTACTTGAAAATACATTGGTTAAATTTGAAGTTACCGTCAAATTATTTCTGGCAAATTGATATTATTCAACCATTTTAATTTTCTGGAACATTAATATTTGAATACATATGAATATTTTGCAAAATTAATATTCTTTCTAATCTTCTTTCTATAAATTTAAAATTCTTTTAAATTACAATTCTGGTAAAATTAATATTCTATATGAGATAAAGTTTCGATCAAATTGAATTTCTGGTAAATTAATTTTTGTCTAAATAAAACATGTGTCAAATTGATTTTCGACAATTTGCATTTTCTAGAACATTAATATTCGAACAAATGAATATTCTGTACAATAATTAATATTCTACAGAATAGAATTCTATGAAATCATAATTCTAAAAAATTGGTTTTAGAGCTTATTCGTGCAGTTTTTTAAAACATTTTATTATACTAGCGGAAAAATTATAAATTATCTTAAAAAGCTACTCTAATATTTACCTAAAATAATTAAATTTTACATCCTAACAATATTAGAATTTATTACTATATATTATTGGATTTAGTATTTTTATTAGTATAAGCTTTAATAACTCTTTGAAGCATAAATTTTTCTACAAAAGGAATTTTTTGATCAATCAACTTGAGGTTTTTTTGGGTCTCTGATTACGAATATGATGTTGGATTTTTGAAATTTAAAATAGCGGATGCAATATATGTATTAGACAAAAAAATTAAAAATCAATTACCTTTGTTATTTTGATTTTTTAAAATCTGACTTCATATTTGTAATCAGTGATCCGAAAAACACCGGTGTACCAAGTTTCAAAAGCAAATCCGATCAATTTCTAATTTTCTTATCCACCATATTGGATCCGCCATTTTGAATTTTTTAAATAAATTTTCATTGAAATGTATTGTTGTTAAAACAACATACATTTATATTGACAACAATCCGAATTGTAATATTAACATTTCAAATTGTAATATCAACAAATCTATTGACAACAATTCAAAAATTGTTTGCACAACAATCCCATTTTTCTCCGTATGCCGCAAAATAGTTAATTCCCAAAAAAAAAAACCAATAAATTTGAATAAAATTTAATTTGACTATACTTCAGGTGCATAAAAAAAATGCAAACGTTGGATTATTGAAAAAAAAAATCGAAACTCAATTATTAATAGAATTATAAATGATTAATATCAACATTATTGGTTTTTGAGAAATAATTAATAAAGTTTAAAGCACCGCAGACAATATCATGTATTTTAAATCACAGCACGCCTGTTGAAGTGCATTAATAAATTATTATTACTTCATGTTCGCTATTTATATATATATATACATAATAATGTATATAAACAGCATATTCAATAACTATTATTATATATATACATACTTATATGAAAGATTAAAAATTTTATACAAAAATAATTCTAAAAAAGTGAATATAGAATTCTGTGACGCAAAACATTTTAAGTAAGATAAATTTGAAGTAAGTTGTGAAAAAAAAAACGGAAAAAATAATGGAGACATAAAAAGAAAAACCCTTTTGTTTCATATACTCGCTTTCAGAGAAGGAGGTTCCAGGTTGAAGTGGACCGCGTGTGTATAGAAAATGGAACAGAGTGTATTCGCGTATAGTTTTAAGTACACATCTTTTTTTTGTGTATGTGTATATATATATATATATATATATATATATATATATATATATATATTTATATATATCGGTGTATGAAAGGCTTTTATTTTTTCGGCTGACGTCTATAAGTGGCTATATGTGATAGCTTCGTATATATAGGGACGACGAGCTTTAGCGCTGTCAGCGAACTAAGAGCACTGTTCCCAGTTCTTCCATGAGCCAGTGGCCTAGATAATACATATATAGATATAGATGTATATATACATCCCCCGTCAACATCGTATCGTGTCTTTAAAATTGTTCTATATATCATCTTTTATAAGTTTTCGTATATATATATTATTATAAAATCGTCTTTGTGCTTGTATACGCGCTTAAAACAATAGACGCTGTCAAACCCGCCTCTATATCACTTCCACTTTTCATCATTTTTATTCAACCAAGTTGCACTAACCGCGTTAATTTTCATCCCCCAGAGATCAGGAACTTTATCCTTCGTACTTTAAAAATAATTGATATGACTTTTACCCTTTGCTTTTATATATATATATATGTATGTGTGTGTGTGCGCGTAGATATTTCCCGCATTAGAGACCTGTAGGAATTAAAAATTATTGAATTTTTTTATTTAGCGAAATTTTATAAAGTTTATTTTATGCGCGACAAATCTTCATATCGAAGAATTTCTATTGAAATTTCTTTTTAACTGAACATTTGGATAGGAGATTTTCTATAATACATATGAATACAGTAGAATCTCGATTATCCGAGATTCCGTATTATCCGAGGCATTGCACACGAAGTACATGCTCGGATAATACCGAAAAACTCGGATAAAACGAATGGAACCGATATGCATTAACAATAATTATACCCAAAAGTTAATCTACATTCATTAGATTTCAACTTTTATATATACATTTACGATTATTTTTCTTTGTAGCACATTAAATACATAAAAAAAATGATTAAAATTTTTGAATTTTAGGTATTTATTCCGTGTTATCCGAGTTTTCACTTATCCGAGGTGCCTCTTCCCTACATTACCTCGGATAATCGAGATTCTACTGTATCCCATAAAAATCATTAGCTAGAATTTTTATTTGTATGGTTTTCATTTGACAGAATTTATTTTTAGACGAATTTTTATTTTTAGAATAAAGCCATTGTAGTTATTTTCTTTGAAAACGAAATTTTATTTAACATAAATTTTAAGTATCGAACGAGGGGGAATTTACTCTTGTAGTCAAGTGTACACTTGCCTGGTAATACTCGGTAATAGCTGTAATATTTTGTAATGTCTTGTAATAATAAGTATTATTGTATGTAATACACCATGTAAAACGGTGTAATACTTGTAATATTGTGGTATTATGTTGTAATACTTTAAAAAATTTAAAGAAAATTAAACCAAAAAATGTTAATATAAGTAAAAATTTTAAACACTTGTTCAAATGTAGCGCGGGAGTTGATGCTAAAGTATAGCAATTTTGCCATAGGTGGCGGTATCGAATGTTTACAGAATCAAATCAGAAGATGGTTCTTTAGTAATTGGCCGAATTTTAACTTTTAGCTACCTTATCGAAATAAGTAAAAAAAATTGAGTACAGTAAGGTACATCTGCTCCTGTAATTACACCGAAAGAGAATGCACGAGGCTTAGGTTGTTTGTGTTCGTGGTTTAAGATAGCAAAAAACCAAAAATGTTTCAATTACGGCCAGGGAAAAAATTTGATCTCAAATAATTTAATTAGTAATTGTTTAAATGTGCATCTTCATTAGTAATTGTATCAAAAAATAAAGGGTAATACTCAGTAATATATGTGTTATACTTTGTAATACAGTAATATTTTGGTGGTAGTATGTAATACTTGTAAAAAGTGTAATACAAAGGTAATAATGGTAATATGTGTAGTTGTAGTCAAGTGTACACAATTTTTACTAGTAAATTCCCCCTCGGTATCGAATTTTTGTTTAACATACACGGAGAAAAAATGGGATTGTTGTGCAAACAATTTTTGGATTGTTGTCAGTAGATTTGTTGATATTACAATTCGGATTCTTGTCAATACAAATGTATGTTGTTTTAACAAAAATACGAATCTTTTGTTGTCAGTTTTGTTTAGTTTGCAATTCCGTACAGTTGCAGAAGCAAACTCTCTGTCGATTGCTTGTGGAACAATCCGGATTTGTTCAGCTGACAGGTTTATTGTTCCATGTCGCGTCGTTTGCTTCTGGCACATGTGCCACTTTTGCTTTATTATTAGTTTTTTTTTTTAAATGACAAAGTGCTGTTAAATAATGAATCCGGTTAAAGTGAGAAATCTATTACAAGTGTAGTGAATGGATGAAGAGACAATTTCATCGTTTATCGGTAAGTTAGACTCGGTTACTATTGAACATAACCTCACCCTAAAAAATACAAAATGTATATTAAATATTATTTAACAACATATTTCAACTCAAAATAATTTTTTGGTTTCAGGTCAAAGAATTTGATTCAGAAGCTGCATGTTCCACAGATTTTAATGCAAATGAAACTGGTGATATGACCTACGGAAATCTGCTATCGATTATTTTAGAAAGCGAAGAAACTGAACAAATTGTATTAGATGGATCAAAGCTTTGATAATACAACAAATTGTATTGCCGATTTAACAATTTAGTTTTGTTATTTCAACTGTTCCATAACAATTTTCTTTGTTCATCAAACAATTCTGTTTATTCACCGAACAATCCGAATAGTTTTAATAACAATCCCATTTTAACATTTTTTTTGTCCCAAAAACAAATAGAACTGCTGGTTCTATATTGACAATCCGGAATTGTTGTGGACTTAATAATTTATCATACACACGGCCGAAACATTTCAGCGGGAGTTTTAATACCAACAAATCATAATTTTATTAATAATTTTTGATTGGTGGATTTTAAAATTTCCGCTGAAATGTTTCAGCCGGGTGTATGATCCGATATGTAAAAGTTCTATACTAAATAGAATTTCGATGTTTTCACAATTCTATCCAAATGACAATTCGAACAAGTGAAAGTTCGGTCAAATAAAATTTCGGCGAAATAGAAATTTTTCACTTAAAAATTCAGCTAAATTGAATTTCTGTTAAATGACAATTCTGTTAAATAAAAATATTGAGACGAATAACATTTTTCTGTTAATAAAAGTTTTGTTAAATAAGAATTTTGTTATATAGAAATTCTGTTAAATGAAAATTTAATCAATAAAAATACTGTTCAGTGATTTGTTAAAATTAATTAAAATTAAAAAAAGTATTAAAAATTAAAAAAAAAATTAAAATTCTGTTAAATGGAAATTGTATTATTTGAAAATTCGATGATTCGATATTATAAGGTTGAAATCATACATACATTTAACTACCTAAAATAAGTTTATTAAAATCCTATAAGTATCTTTTAATGTGTCTTTATTAAAGCGACCAATAACTAATCGAATAAACAAATTTATGCATCCATAAAAAGACCTAAAATAATATATACGTATGTATTTATCATATAAAGCACAAATACATATACTAGAATCACATTTTTTTATTATTAGGTTTTTATATAAGGTCACTTCGATTTTAAAAAGGTCACTAAAGGTCACTTGGCAGTTCTCTATATTAAAGTACAACTTTCCGGTAGAATATTCAATTTTAATATTTCCAATTTCGTATATATATAGGTGTCAATTTCCCTCAGATTGTATTATCTCTGTAGCATATCTAAATAAGTGAAATTATATTTTTTTCCTAAACGGGGGTGTAATGATTTGCATAGTGATAGAGAGATGTCTAAAAATAAACATAACCTAAAACTTTGTGTATCTTAGATCCCTTTTTTCTTTTTAAACGAATTTTTAATTAGGGACGCACGAATAAGTTCTAAAAATCATTAATAAGAATTTTCATTTTACGGAATTTCATTTGTCATAATTATTTTTGAGCCGAATTTTCATTTGTTCGAATTAGTGTTTTGCAGTATTTTCATCAAAACGATTTTCTATATTACATAATTTTTATATAACCGAAAATTCACTTCACAGAATTTTTATTTGCTCGAATTTTCATCATAATAGGCATTTTAAAGAATTTTTATTCGGTAGAATTTCATTGCATAGAATTTTCATTTTATTCTTTCAGATGAATTTTTATTTGTTCGAATTATTATTTGATATAATTTCCATATATAACCGATTTTTCATACTGCAGAATTTTTACTTAACCGAAAAATCATTTAACAGAATTTTTAATTGATAGAATTTTCATTTGTCCGAAATTGCAAATGGCCTAACAAACAATCGACAGACAGATTTCGGCGCGATTTTAAAAATCAACCAATCAAAAATTATCCATAAAATTGTGATTGGTTGATTTTTAAAATCGCGCCGAAATCTTTCTGTCGATTGTTTATTCGGACATTTGCAATTTCGGACAAATGAAAATTCTATCAATTAAAAATTCTGTTAAATGATTGTTCGGTTAAGTAAAAATTCTGCAGTATGAAAAATCGGTTATATGGAAATTATATCAAATAACAATTCGAACAAATGAAAATTCATCTGAAAGAATAAAATGAAAATTCTATGCAATGAAATTCTTTAAAATGCCTATTATGATGAAAATTTGAGCAAATAAAAATTCTGACAAATAAAAATTCTGTGAAGTGAATTTTCGGTTATATAAAAATTCTGTACAATATAGAAAATCCGAGAAAATCGTTTTGATGAAAATTCTGCAAAATACTAATTCGAACAACTAAAGGTCCAGCTCAAAAATAATTATGACAAATGAAATTCCATAAATTCGGAATAGTATAGTCAATATTGTTTTTACCTTTTAAAAAATTTGAATTAAATATTAATAATCGAATTAGTATGCCAAGCTTTTATTCACATATATAGCTTATATCGTGGCATGAAGAATTGAATGTTTTTTATGATTATCATTTCTGTTGAAATTTGAATAACAAACAATGTTTCTTTGTCTTACATCATATATCCTAAATTTTTTGAAACGTTTTGAGGTCATTATATTTATAGTGTATATAAAAAAATGGCACATATTATTATGTTATATCAGTAAGAAGGCAAGGTCATGTAACTTTTCGGTTAGTCTTTGCACATATTCTTTGAATATACGCGCGCGATACTCTTTGAATTGAGAGTACATAAGGTTTGCCTTGACTCACTGACAAAACCTGACACAGATCCGCCACTCTTGTTTGACGCGTCATTTATACACCTGAAAATTATTTTTGCCTTTGGCAACACGTTTCTGGATAATTCATTATATATATATATATATATATATATATATATGTGTGTGTTAGATGGAATATAAGAAAAAAAAACAAGAAACAGTCATGGTTACTTTGAACAGAAAATTGAACTGTTCGAAGGAGAACTAGTTATTGCATTGAATTTATACTCTTTAATTAACGTCCGTTAATGAGTAGTTATAAGGTAAGAAAAAGAAAATTGTGCTTAATTATATTAATATTATATATAAAAAAATTGGAGAGTTTAGTGTAAATATATATTCACAAATAATCGACAGATTTTGCCGCGATTATTAAAATTGACCAATCACGATTTTGTTAATAATTTCTAATTGGTCAATTTTAAATATCGGGACAAAATTTTTCTGTTGATTGTTTGTTCGGCCATTTGCAATTTCGGACAAATGAAAATTTGTCGTCTTAAAAGTTTTATCAATTAAAAATTTGGTCAAAAATTAAAATTTGGTATACACCTATAAATGTATACGTCAATTAGTATTTTAGTTCTGATCTTAACCTCAAACCCATCGGCGAATTGACGTGTAATGACCCATATATCTAACTATATTAGTATTTAAACGAACATAACCTCAAAATTCAATGTCCTAGGTCTCCAGGATTCAAGGACATAGACCAAACATAACCTCAAAATTCAAGGGCATAGGTCAAGGGACCGTTGAATTTGAGGCTATGTCCGACAAACATATAACTTCAAATTCCTCTTACCAAGGTCCAAGAAGCGAACATAACCTCTAAATGAAGATAAAATATTAATAATTATAATACTTGCAAGTCTTTAAAAAATAAGCATTAATTTATGAAAATTTTTATTTGTACCAATTTTTAAGATGCCAAATTTTTATTTGTCCCAAATTACAAATGACCGAACAAATAATCGACAGAACGATTTCGGCGTAATTTCAAAAATTGACCAATCACATAATGCTCTTGATAATTTCTAATTGATCAATTTTAAAAATTACGCCGAACTCTTTCTGTCGATTGTTTGTTCGGCCATTTGTAATTTCGGACAAATGAAAATTTGGCGTATTAAAAATTCCATCAAATTAAAAATTCGTATACAAATAAAAAGAAAATCTGTCAAATTTTAATTTAAAAATTTGAAAATTCGTCTAAAAAGTAATTATTTCTAATATAATTCTTTAAAATGAAAATTCTAATTAATGATTTTTATGGGATAATCATGCGCCCCTTTTTTTTTGACACAAAATGCAATATTTTGTAATAAAATTTGAACTTAAAGAAGTATAACAAATAAATTTTTTTTTATTGACATTGTTCTAAAAATAGTAGTTTCAATAATAGTTGGAAATAATTTATATTAAATGAAGATATAATTAGCCTTGTGACAAATAAATAATATATTTTTTCTCAATAAATGTTTATTAATTATAATATAAATAAAATATACAAGAACATTTAAGTAATTTTTTACGAATAGCAAAAGTGAATTAACCTCGACTCAACTAATTGAGGTACATTTACACCTTAACAGGCAGTTTACTCGGATTTATATAGAATATATAGTATAACAAGGGGTCAAAGACCCTTTTAATTTTATGCATCATAGTAATTTGGCATTGAATGTTTAATTAACTTTTCTAACTACATAAAAGTGATGATTACACAGAAGTTGATGATTCTGTGCATACATATATATATATATATACGAATTAATTAGTTGAAATCACTTAAAAAAGTGTCGTTTAAATATAGAGATTTTATTTTTAGTCGTGCACACTGAAACAATGTGTATTAGCAGTGCGCGTAGTAATGTGTATGTGTATATATGGACTCACTTCTAATATATGTTGGTAGTGACATTTTATGCCAAAGCGTAATTCAAGTGCCATCGCTTTGGTCACGTCAACATGCCATCTTCTCAATTTCATTTCGTTGATTTCTCCTTATCGAGGGAACTATATAATGGAATTCATTGAATCCGACTGCAACTAGTTCATGCTACTTCCGTCTTGAAATTGTCGATAAACTTTTTCTAAGTAACAAATTTTCCATTTTCATCAAAAAGGTCACATAGTAGATAGAATTTTATAATTAAATTACATTTCATTTTCCTTATATATATATATATATATATATATATATATATATATATATATATATATATACGCATAATATATGTTGATTGATCATTTTTTTCACGTTTTTATGGGACACATGATTATGTTCTAAAAATCATTAGTTAGAATTTTCATTTGTCATAATTATTTTTGCGCCGAAATTTTTCTTTTAATTATTTGTCGGACATTTGCAATTTTGGACAAATGAAAATTCGACATTTTAAGAATTATATGATATATAACAATTTCGTGCAAATAAAAATTCGAACAAATGAAGATTTGGTGACTTAGAAATTCTGGCATTTAAAACTTTCAATCACTTCTAAATTTTGTTGAATGAGAATTCTACTAATTTAATACTCGGTTCATTTAGAATTTTTTAAAGAACAAGGTTAGTAAAAATAAATTATGTAAAATAAAAATTCGTTACTTAAAAATTTTATTTAAGTATAAATATTTCTGTAAAGAGAAATTCTGTCGAATGTTGAATTATCGGAAAATGAAAATTCAACAAAGAAATAATTGTAAATAATTGTAAAACAAAAAATTTCAGGTCGGTAATCCTGGAAGTACCACTTCCATAAAAAAAGTTTTTACATATGCCAACATTTAGGGCTCAATTAGGGCTAATTTAGTAACACATGCAAAAATTTAGGGCCCTTTACCTATTTAAAATATCCCTTGCTACTGCAAGCTTGACGTCAAGCTGTAAGTACCACACTATAGAACCTAAATATTTTTCAAAATTTCTTCCATAGGAATTTAGGGCTCATTTAGGGCTCTCAACTGGGACTATTTAAAAATTTTAAAAACCACCCCTAAGTACAAAAAAAAATCCCCAATTATTTAAACTCGATTTAAGCAAACAACAATCATATAGGACTTAAGAGCTAAATTAGGGTTCTTCAATAGCACTAAATTCACTTCTTAAAAGTGCACCCCAACCATCCCAGCCGAAATAACTGTTAGATAGTCAACCACAAAAAATACCCTCAACTAGTTAAAACTCAATATTTTCAAAAACAAACACATACGCATTTAAGGCTAATTAAGGGCTCTAAAATATAATTAAATTGGTTATTCAAAAATGATACACCATCTTCAAAAACTACCCCAGAGAATTTCATACTTTATTTTTTGAAGAAATAAATACTTAGGAACTTATTAGGGCTAATTTAAGGCACTTAAAAAAACTACATTGGGTGTTCAAAAATGATACACCAACTTTAAAAACTATCGCGGAGTAATTCAAACTTAATTTTTTGAAAAAAATACTTAGGAATTTAGGACTAATTTAGGGCTCTTAAATGAAAGTACATTGAGTGTTCAAAAATGATACACCAATTTTATAAACTACCCCAGAGTAGTTCAAAGTTAAGTTTTTGAAGAAACAAATACTTAGGAATTTAAGGCTTATTTAGGACTCTTAAATAAAACTACATTGGGTGTTCAAAAATGATACACCAACTACAAAAACTACCCCAGAGTAGTTCAAAATTAAGTTTTTAAAGAAACAAATACATAGAAATTTAGGGCTAATTTAGGGCTCTTGAATGGAACTACATTGGGTGCTCTAAAATGATCATCATCATTTTTGAACACTCAATGTACTTTCATTTAAGAGCCCTAATAAATTAGCCCTAAATTCCTAAGTATGTTTTTCAAAAAATTAAGTTTGAATTACTCCGCGGTAGTTTTTAAAGTTGGTGTATCATTTTTGAACACCGAATGTAGTTTTTTTAAGAGCCCTAAATTAGCCTTAAATGCGTATGTGTTTGTTTTTGAAAATATTGAGTTTTAACTATAGTTGAGGGTATTTTTTGTGGTTGACTATCTATCAGCTATTTGGCTGGGGTGCACTTTTAAAAAGTGAATTTAGTGCTATTGAAAAACCCTAATTTAGCTCTTAATTCCTATATGATTATTGTTTGCTTAAATCGAGATTAAATAATTGGGGATGTTTTTTTGTACATAGGGGTGGTTTATAAAAATTTTAAATAGTCCCAGTTGAGAGCCCCAAATGAGCCCTAAATTTCTATGAAAGAAATTTTGAAAAATATTTAGGTTCTATAATGTGGTACTTCCAGCTTGACGTCAAGCTTGCAGTACCAAGGGTTATTTTAAATAAATAGGTAAAGGGCCCTAAATTTTTGCATGTGATACTAAATTAGCCCTAATTGAGCCCTAAATGTTGGCATATGTAAAAACTTTTTTTGTGGAAGTGGTACTTCCAGGATTACCGACCTAAAAATGTCGACATGTTTAATTTTAAAAATATTCATGCGTCCTAAAGAAACAAATATCTTTCTGACAATAGATGATGTTTCTAAAAAGGGGATTTTTTTTTCTTGCGATTGAGCACAATTCTTAGTTTAGTCAGTGCATATTAAATTTATACCATATATATAGAGACTGTGCTGAAAAATCTATTGTTTAATATGCTGGCATATTGCCAATCAATTTCTAAAGCTTTCAGCGAAGGCTCATATATAGTACGTTTGGAACTCTTGATATCATTCGAACCTGTGATCAAAGCTGCTCAATATAATGTACCGTATGTGTTTCGTGTTGTAAAAAAAAAAATTTTTTTTCACTCTTCTTCTAAAAAGGAAACAAAGTCTATTTAACAAAGCTAAATTGATTTTAATTTTATACATGGTGCGCATGATTATCCCATAAAAATCATTAATTAAAATTTTTATTTTAAAGATATTTATTAGAAATAATTAAATTTCTAGACGAATTTTCATTTTACGAATTAGTAATTGACAGAATTTCTATTTAGATACGAATTTTTACTTAACAAAATTTTTATCTACCGAATTTTTGTTTGTCAGAATTTTTATTTTACTGCGTCATTTTTCTTTACATTCAATCGAATTTTTAAATTGACAGAAATTCCAATTCAC
Source organism: Leptopilina boulardi (assembly GCF_019393585.1). Classification (NCBI taxonomy): domain Eukaryota; kingdom Metazoa; phylum Arthropoda; class Insecta; order Hymenoptera; family Figitidae; genus Leptopilina; species Leptopilina boulardi. Next base: position 1,910,360 of record NW_026137813.1, read on the forward strand.
CGAATTTTAATTTGTCCCAATTTTTATTTGTACCAAAATTTTCTAATTGATAGAATTTTGAAGACGCCGAATTTTCATTTGTCCGAAGTTACAAATGGCCGAACAAACAATCGACAGAAAGATTTCAGAGCAATTTTTAAAATTGACCAATTAGAAATTATCAAGAGAATCGTGGATGGTCAATTTTTGAAATTACGCCGAAATCTTTTTGTAAAATATTTTTTCAGCCACTTGTAATTTCGGAAAAAAATGAAAATTCGACGTCTTAAAAATTCTATCAATTCAAAATTAGTATACAAATAAAAATGTGGAAAAATTAAAATTCGGTGAATTAGAATTTCTGTCATTTAAAATTTCGAATTTCTTGACCTATGTCCTTGAATTTTGAGGTTATGTTGGGTCAATGACCTTGCATCCTTGAGACCTAAAACCTAGAATTTTGAGGTTATTTTCGTTTTAATACTAATATAGGTTAATAAATGGGTAATTCCATGTCAATAGTAACCAACCTAAGACCTATATTGTACTTACCATGTCAAAAGCAGGTATTAGGTTGGTTACTCTTGACGTGGAATGACCCATATAGAGACGTAATTTACAATATCCACATTATATTTCTTTGAAATTTTATTTCATCTTCAAAAGAAAAAATCTAAGAATATTTATTATTTATAGAAATAATTTGAAAACAATATTGAAAAAAAAATTGAAAAAAATCTAAAAATAATCTCAAAATCATGTACTTGACTTTTTTTTTAAGGGCCAACTAAAAATCACTACTAATTAGTGAGGGAAAAAAAAGACTTCTTGAAAGATGAAAAAAAGTATTTTAAAATCAATAATCTGAAGAGAAAATTTTCTTGAATTCCAGATCATCGAACTGGAATCGAAAGGATGGCGGAAGGTTTAAATATATTTGATTCATATAGTTGAAACTTTTGATAATTTTTTTAAAGGGTTCTTTATCCCAAATTAACTATTGATTTCTATTATAATATATTTTATATTTTCATCATAATTACAAATTTGATAGTACTTTCAAAATATATAAACAGCGATTATGTCCAAGAATTTCTATTGTTTCTAAAAAAATCTAAATATTTATTGAAAATAATCGTAAAATAATTAAATAAATTATTCAACTCGAGTTAATTATAAGTAAAAACAAATTTATTTAGGTCAAAGTTTCATACATATTTGAATCCCTGCTCACGATTTACTTTGTTTAGTAGATTAATTTTTTCAAATTCAAAATGGCCGATTCAATATGGCGACTATTTTTAAAAATCGTTCGAATTGCTTTGAAAATTATTACTCTGAGGTCAACGATTTAAGAATCAGATGACAATTTTTCAAATATATAGGGGAGAGTGACAAACAGTGGGACACTTTTTTTTCAAAGATATATTCCCATGTGCGAAATGCCAAGACTGACAATACGGCCCAACATTGGCCCAGTAATGTCTGCCGAAGTATGGCAAACGTTACTGGACCAGTACTGGCGATCAATTCGTTTCATTATTGGGCCAATATTGGCACCAATTCTCGGTTACTCTAATTTGCCATTTATTGGGCCGAACTCTGTCCCATTACTGGGCCAATATTGGCAATGCGTCTCAGTTACTCCAATTTGACATAATTAGGCCGAACTCCGTCCTATTATTGGGACAATATTGGCACCAATTCTCGGTTACTCAAATTTGCCATTTATTGGGCCTTCTCTGTCCCATTACTGGGCCAATATTGGCAATGCGTTTCAGTTACTCCAATTTGCTATAATTGGGTCGAATTCCGTCCCATTATTTGGACAATATTGGCACCGTTTCTCTATTATTCTAATTTGCCATTATTGGGCCTTCTCTGTCCCATTACTGGGCCAATATTGGCACTGCGTCTCAGTTACTCCAATTTTCCATAATTGGGCCGAACTCCGTCACACTACTGGGCCAATATTGGCACCAATACTTGGTAATTCTATTTTTCCATAATTGAGACGAACTCTGTCCCATTACTGGGTCATTATTGGCTCATTGACGGCTGAAATGTTGAATTTATTTTGAAAAGTCATTTTTTCGAAAGTTGGAACGAATCTTGGCCCAGTAATGGCGCATTAACGGCTGAAATGTTCCTCAAATGCAGTTTATCAAAACATTTTTGTGTTGAGATTCCCATATCCGCGTATAGTGTAGTGGTTAGCGTGTTAGACTTCGGTGCTTTAGGTTGCGAGTTCGATTCCCGCGAGCGTTACAAATTTTCAAATGTTTAAACAATTGTCCTTTCTATCAGGACTTGAATTATAAATGTATAATGAATTAATTAGTTAATTAATTAATTATTATAATTTTTTAAACTTTTTTAAACTTTGACAATACTGAGCCACTAATGGCAGCCAAAATTGGCCCAGTAATGACGTCTGATACTTGGCTGCCGACGTCCAACCGCAGTTAATACCACAAGAGTTGGCCCAATATTGTCTGCCAAGACTTGGTGCCCGATTTGACAATGCTAGGCCAATATTGGCCCATGTTGGTTTTCGCACATGGGTTAATATGTCAATTTTATATATTTTTGAAGACTTTTTTGGTATTACCATAAAGTTTGAACTCTTTTCTACACAATGCACATATTCTATTAAGATTATATTGTGATTAAATAAAAAAATTTGAAGTTTTTCAAACTTGATACATTTTTCTTGTTTTGAAGGTTTGTGTTAAACCTATTATTAAATACCGAATAATTATTTCAATAATAATATTCTGCTTCAAACTTTGTAGATATGGTTTACATTTAAATTTTGGTCGAGTTTCTTTAAGTAGTTTTTCAGAAAATTAAAGTGTCCTACTGTTATTAAATTGTCCCATTGTTTATCACTCTCCCCTATACTTATATTTTTGATGTAAAAAAATAACAAATTATGTTAAACTGAATAAAACTATGAATTCTATTATCACATTAACAGCAAGTTGCTATAGTATAACGTACTACACACAAGACATATCGATAAGTCAACGAGCTGCAAACAAAAGTTATAATTATAAAATCGATTAAGGTGATCGACTTTACAACGTGTATATTTACTCACTTTCCAGGTTATACACATCAGAATCAAGAATTATTATTGTTTATAACCATACCACACATCTTATAGTACTTGCGTTCCAAACCAAATCAGTGCAAAAAAGATTTTTTGATGCTTTGACATATTATGTTAAAGTTAAATTAATTTTACGTAATTTTGTAAAGTGTAAACAATTTTTCAACACTTCAAATTGATAAAATGTAAAAGAAATAAAAAATAGTGAAATAAATTTTGAAAATTTTGATGATTTACAAGTATAAAAACAAATTGTGCAATTTTTCATAATGACATTTTTTAAATAATACAGGATGTCCACGCAGGGAATTTTTAATGACCCATCGTCATAAGAGGGAGAGACGAGTGAAGCCCTATTTAAATTTTATTATTCATTCTCTTCCGCATTTGTGAGCTTATAAAGCTATTTTATGGATACTATAAAAGATTTTGTGTAGAAAAAACACAATTTTTCCGAAAGGAAAATGAAATGATTCGCCTACAACTCATATATATGTATATGTATACCCACGGAGAAAAATATTTGTGGCTTTAATAGTAAAATATTAATGGTTGACATTTGTGGAAAGAGATTTAAAAAAAAATTCTCTCACCTCAACTAATAAAAAAATTTAATATTTAAAAAATTTTAGTTGATGCAACAAAGGCTTCTATATTTGAATTGTAGAGATAACTAAAATTTTTATTAAATTTCTATATTCATTAGTTAGAATTTTCATTTTTAACAATTTTATTAGATATAATTATTTTTTAGACAAATTTTCATTTTTCGAATTAACATTTGTCGGAATTTCTTTTTTAAAGAATTTTTAATTAACAGAATTTTTATGCACTGCATTTTTATTTGGTAGAATTCTTAAAACGCCGAATTCAGTAGGTCAAAATAAATATAGTGTATAGTCTGATTTTTCTGGTTTAGACAACTTTACTTTTTTTGTATGAAAATTTTCGGGGTCAAAACATAATATTTCTGACTTTTTGGACCAGCATCATTTTTTTTTTTTTTTTTTTTTATTAAATAAATAAAATTTAAAAGAGAGATTAATATTTTCCTCTCTTATCCTAAAATGTCTGTTGATGACAGTATGCAGAAGGACAACTATAGTGAAATTTATATATTATTATTTTAAATGCTAAATGTTGCCAAGGGTACCAGGAAAATTTAGTACGCAATTTGGAATGATTGGAATACTTCTCGCCCACCATTGTGTATAATAAATATAGCAATAAGTACATTTATGTACTTCAGATAAAAATGAGTGTAACTGTTCGGCGCCTATATTAAAATTATATATATATGGTAATGGATGGAGTGCTCTTCAATTTGACCTTAAAAGAAATTAAAGTACACATATACCATTCACCGATATACATCAGCAATAAAAAAAAAAGAAAAGAGAGAAATAAACATTTTTCAAAATCCATAAAGGCAAAAGTATGACATAAAACATTTTTTAAAAATAAAAAAATATATAGAAATAAAATTAAAAGTTTTTTAAAAAATATTTTCTTTCTATTATTCAACACGATTTTTCATACTACAGAATTTTGACTTAACCGAAAAATCATTTAACAGAATTTCTAATTGTTAGAAATTTCATTTGTCCTTAATTGCAAATGGCCGAACAAACAATCGACAGAAAGATTTCGGCGCGATTTTTAAAATCAATCAATCACAATTTTATGGATAATTTTTGATTGGTTGATTTTAAAAATCGAGCCGAAATCTGTCTGTCGATTGTTTGTTCGGCCATTTGCAATTTCAGACAAATGAAAATTCTATTAAATCGAAATTCTGTTAAATGATTTTTCGGTTAAGTCAAAATTCTACCCAATAAAAATTCTTTAAAATGCCTATTATGTTAAATGAAAATTCGAGCAAATAAAAATACTGTGAAGTGAATTTTCTTTTATATAAAAATTCTGTAATATAGAAAATCGGTTTCATGAAAATTCTGCAAAAATTCTAATTCTAATAAATAAAAATTCGGCTGAAAAATAATTATGACAAATGAAATTCCATAAAATGAAAATTCTAACAATTAATTTTTAGAACTTATTCCTGCATCCCTTTATTTTTAACATGAGCTACTATTTTTTAGGGATTTGTTACTTTTATATATAGGGCAACAATTTACTATACAAGCCAATTTAAAACTTTGAACTTTTGACTTTGCGGTAGTTTAGGAATAATAATAGTTGTTATAACGTCAGTAAAGTTCATATAACGTTTATGATTAACGATAGAAACAAAAAAATATATTTTTCACGGAGAAAATAATTTTGCTTACTAATTTTTCTTCTTAAAATTTGTTAATCAAGAAATATTGCAAAAATTTGTTTAGTTAAAAAATTAGAATAATTTACGTAGAAAAATATTTTTTTCTTCTAAATCGTTTAACTATTGTTTTTTATTTGAGATAAAGAATTTTATTTTTGCAAATTTTAATATTTTTTTTTACAATGCACTTTAAACTATACCACACTCACACAGTTTACTATGTTTTTATTAAACTTTATATAAAATGTTATATTCAATGCTTTATAACTTTCCACATGACGTTGTAATGGATTACGAGAATTATGCACAATTTAGCTACACGTTATGATTGTCCGTAAAATGTTTAATTAAACTCTAATGGACATTTTTATTAGACAATGTTTGTGATATTTAAAATTTACGATCAAAATTTTCTTATGTTTTGCTTTTCATAGATATGATTTTTTTTTTTGAAATTATTCTAAATTATCGCCCTCCTGTAACGTAATATTAGTTTTAAATAAAATTAAAGCTTTTTATTTAATTGTAAAATTATGTTTATAATTTTAAGTCAAAATTATATATTATTTTTTTAAATTCTTTAGCATATCTATTTCATTATTATTTATTATGAATAGAGTCTTTTTGTACTTGACACATATTTACATTTGTAAATAAAAATACAAATTTGCATTAATAAATTATTTAGGTAAAGAAATTTTTTTTTTTTTATTAAAAGCAAAAATTCTTTTCTTCTTTTTCGGCTAAGATATGAAATATTCAAAGACACAAATATAATAATTATATTACTTTCTTTCCATTTCTAAGAAATTAATTTAGTTTAGTTAGTTTTGGATGTGAGCCATTTTTAAAGCGGATGCAGCCATTTATAGATTGGCTTTCCACTAGAGGGTCAAAGCTCTCAGTACTTCGACAAAGAATATATATATATATATATTATATATATTGTATATATGAGATCGGGGATATTACAATTTCAAAATTAGTTTTCTATCATTTTTTGCAATATTACATCTATATAAAGAGGTAATTAACCTCTTAAAATTGGAGTCAGTCAAAATTTTAACACTGTCGCCTTTTAATCTGATCTAATTAGTATAAGATTAATTAAGTAGACTAATTGGTATAGTTGATCATTAGTTTAAATTAATTATATTTTAACTAATTCAGAACCTCGTTCAGTACTTACGCAGAAGAAAATTTATATTTGAGAAGGATAAAACAATTTCTAAGAATAAATTTTAGATGATTGTGATCAAATTTTAGAGAGAATATTTTATCTTCAGATAAATCTTCCTTTGGGTGAAATTTAAAGATTATTAACGAACATATTTTTAGTTCAAAACTAATAAATATTATTAATTAGGATAATATAATTACAATATTTAAGTACTCACATAATTACTTTAATTGAGTCGTTTAATTAGCAGCCTTAGCAAAATTAGATGTTGGGATCTGCAAATAAAATAAAAATGTTTTTAGTAGTTCTCTATACCTATATGTGTTCAGCTGGCAGATTTAAAAAGTAGATTAATTATACACATACAATAATATATAAAAATAATTACAATGTTTACTATATCTATAATAAATATAATTATGCAAGATGAAATTATTTTATGTTTGGACTTTAATCATCTATTATTGCTTCTTAGTAATAATGAAACATTTACGAATAATAATAAACAGGGTAAATTTTAAAATTCATAAAATTTGTAATTTAAAATAGATTTCGTTATAAGTTTATATATATATATATATATATATATATATATATATATATTTCTTATTTATTCACTTCTTCTTTAAAAATTTCCTCTCTTTCGAAATTGGAATTCATCATCACGATATATATATACAATAAGAAAATTTATGCGAACATATTACAAATTTACTGTAACACAAGAGACGCATGAATAAGCTCTATAAAATTAATTTTTTATAAAATTTTCATTTTACAAAATTTTATTACCTAGAATTTACTTTTATAGCCGAATTTTCTATTTCTTCGAATTATTTTTCAACAAATATTCCATTTAACTGAATTTCCATATAATTTTTTCACTTAAAACGAATTTTCATTTTACTGACTTTTAATTTCATCTCAAAATTTATCGATTTTGAATTTCACAAAATTTGCTTGAATTTTTATTTGTTTGAATTTATACATTTTACAGATTTTTTAAAACCTCCCGAATTTTTATAATACAGTACTATCATTTTTCTTCCGAATAATTATCTGACTGAAAAATGTGGGCGCAAATTTAAAAAATTCATTAATCAGAAGTTATCAACGAAATTATGATTGATTAATTTTAAAATTTGCGCCCACATTTTTCAGTCAAATAATTATTCGGGTAAATGATAGTACTGTAAAATAAAAATTCGGGATTTTAAAAAATCTGTAAAATGTAAATTCCAACAAATGAAAATTCGGCTAGAGAAAGAATTATTTCTAATACTATTTTAGTAAAATAATAATTCAGTTTTAAAGGTAAATTCTAAGTAATGAAATTCTGTCAAATGAAAATTCTAACAAATTAATTTAAGAGCATATTCATACGTCTTCAATTACACACGGAAAAAAAAGAAAAAGTAATTTTTACTACTTTCATAGTAAAACGGGAACTGTCCGAAGTTTCTGAGCATCTCTGGCAACTTTTACTAAAAAAATAGTAAAATTTACTCCAGAAGTAGTAAAAATTACTACGGAACAGTAAAATTTACTACAAAAATAGTAAATTTTACTATTTTTTGAGTAAAAGTTGCCAGAGATGCTCAGAAACTTCGGACAGTTCCTGTTTTACTATGAAAGTAGTAAAAATTACTTTTTCTTTTTTTCCGTGTAATAATAAGTTGAAAATTTACTAATCGATTAGTAAATTTTAATTTCTAAAAAATTTATCTTTCTATGAGAGAGTGAGAGAGCAGAAGTACTTATAATCAAGCTCGTCTGTTAAATGCCACTTCAATCGATACAAGATTTATAGAATAATTATATTGCATATAGTGGCAAGTAATATTTATTGGTTCACACTCGAAGAGATGCATATAATAAAAGTTTTTAACTGCTTTTGATGCATCAGCAAGAGGCATATGTGGGATCGAGATACCCTAAAATAGAACTAAAGTTATTTCAAGCTTTCGTCAAGGTTGAAAACTGACTTTAAGATATATATAATAGATTCATCATCTACTATATAGGGGTTGAATAAGACGTTTTTCACATTTTCCCGACCTCTTTGACACGACCCTCAACCCTTTTTGATATACCTGTTGTATAAATACTTTATGAAAAAATATACGTTTTTAATTCACCAAAAATAAAATATTCTTAAATTTATCAAGGAAATAAAGGAATTGCCTTCAGATGCTAATTTATGTTTGCTATCGGATTTATCAAAATTAGTAACCACAGCTAAATTTTTTGCTATGACAACGAAAAAATTTGCTGTGATAAACAATATCAGTCTTAATTTTTAAAAATTAACTGTCACAGTAAATTTGTTCGATGTCCCTAGATTAGCTAACACAATTTGATATGTTAGCAAATAGTTTGCTGCCACGGCAAACTTTTTTTCTATGCGTGTAGAAAATATATACTTTTGGCACCTATTTTAGAATATTTTATACTTAAATTCAGTATATAATATTCTTAATATTAGAATATATTAGATACTGAATTTAAGTATAAAATATATTTTAAAATAGGTACCAAGTATATATGTATTTTAAATTTCAGAATGTTTTTTCGGTATAGATTTAAAATTTTCGCATGTTTCTATAGCGATATATAAATAAAGACAATGCAACAAAGAAATGGAAATTGAAAAATGTTATTTTTGGAATTCCTTTGTAAAAAAAATCTTTTTCTGAGACACAACAATATAAGGATAAAAAAGCACTAAAAGCTTATAGCAGACATATAAAGTTTTTGTTTGTTTTTGTTCTTATAAGTAAAGCTTTACAGATTTTATATATAGGTACATATGCACTTTATATATATCTATATATACAATATATATGCCAGATGTAAACTGCATCTTGTGTTTTCATTTTTATTTACAGAACACTCCATTAGATCTTGAACTCTTTATCAGATATACACCGAAAGAAAAATATTCTGAAATTTAGAATATATGCTTGGAACCTACACGGAAAAAAATAGTTCGCGAAACTTTCGTAAACTAGTTTTTCACTTTTGGACGGTCCCAAAGTTTGGAAATCTTTCATTAACTTTTTCCAAGATTTCACGAACGTTCATTACTCTCTTCATAACAATCAATGTCTGCGCACGCGCACAAAAAAAGTTCGTGAAATCTTGGAAAATGTTAATGAAAGATTTCCAAACTTTGGGCCCGTCCAAAAGTAAACAACTAGTTTACGAAAGTTTCACGAACAATTTTTTTCTGTGTATTTTAGAATATTTTATACTTAAATTCAGTATGTAATATTCTTAAAATTAGAATACATTCTTGTACTTAATTTTATATATTGTTAGCATTTAGTACACTGAAAGAAATTTTTCGTTATTACTGCCATAATTCTTGCTGTTTCTGTCATATCATATAACTGAATTAACATGGAACTGTTACTGCCATACAATTTGCTCTCTAAATCTGAATTAGTAAAAAATTTACTAATTTGAATTAGTGACTCACTTTTTGCTTCTCAATTAGTAAAATATTAGTAACTTTTACTAACAATCAGTAAAATTTAACTGATTCTAAAGTAAAAAGTGAGTCACTAATTTAAATTAGTAAACATTTTTACTAATTCAGATTTAGAGAGTGGGTAACACAGCCCCACAAAAAAAAGTGTCGTGATAACGACGCTCAAAATCTTTCAGATCTTGATGGAATCGTTCTCCTTGTTCTTCACTGTAATCTCTCAAATTTTCAGGGAATTGATCCCGATGCGAGTCTATAAGTAATGCAACTTTATGCTCATTAAGCATCCTAACTTACCAAAGTTTTTAATCATATCACTAACTATTTGCTCCCAATTTTCACTCTTGTGATTACCCAGAAAATTTCCGACAACTGCTTTGAAACTAAGCCATGCGGCTTTCTCCTTTTTATTCATCTTGGTGATAAATTGCTCATCTTTTAACAATTTGCGAATACGTGGTCCGTCGAAAACCCCTTCTTTTAGTTTCGCATCAGAGATTTCTGGGAACTTTTGTTCCAGGTATTTGAAACAGTTTCCTTTTTTATCTAAGGCTTTGACAAACTGTTTAATTGCTCCTAGTTTCGTGTGTAAGGGCGGAATTATCACCTTTGAAGGGTCGATATCGTCCGCCATATTGGAGCCGCCATTTTAAATTTTGAAAATCTAACTTTAGATTCGTAATCAGCGACCCAAAAAACCCCTAGATACCAAGTTTGAAGTAAATCCATCAATTTTTACAAAATTTGTCCGCCATATTGGAGCCGCCATTTTGAATTTTGAAAATCTAACTTCAAATTCGTCATCAGCGACCCAAAAAACCCCTAGATACCAATTTTGAAGTAAATCCATCAATTTTTTAAAAAAATAGCCTACCTCTCAAAATCCGACAGGTTTTTGGAGGTTAGAAAAAAATCCTGACGTGATGGAGCAAAACGGACTTCGGATTCGTGTTCAGCGCGTCAAAATACATGGGAAATGACTAGTCTGGTCTGCCGCGCACGACACTTTTTTTTTGTGGGGCTGTGTAATCCAACCAAACGAATAGTACTTCCAAAGAGCAAGATGTCTGAATCAGACTTCACATGGCTAATATAACCTAACTTACCTGCCAATTTGACAGACATGTACATGTTCTACTGTATCATGCATACAATAACAATAAGTTGAGAATTTTTTTCTAATAGTTTTAAAAATAAAGCAAATGTAATTTTTTCACTGTAATTTTTATTATTATTAATAATTAAATATTAAATTTAAAAAATTTTTTACCATTCATATTTTACAGTCGTCTTTTATTAACTTATTTTTAATTATGTAATTCATCAATCATTTTGGTCTGTTTTAATATTATTTACGGTAAAAATAATTTATTAAAAATATTTAACTGAAATTGATATCCAGTTTTATTTCATTAAATCTTTGTAAAAATTGAAAAAATTTTGTGAGTTTAAAAAATTTAAGAATAAATTCATTTTATTTTCGTGATCAATAGATAATACAAACTTTGAAATCAAAACTTTTGTATTAGGTGAACTACTTCAAGTCAGCACTTCAAGCCAGCGCGGCTGTGCGGTATGCGTATCTGACTTGCGTTCTAAGGGTTTAGGGTTCGATCCCCCATGCGTGCGAGATTTTTCGTTCTTAGTTTTAAGTGTTAAAAGTACAATATTTGTTCATGTGTAATATCAATTATTAAATAATTATTAAATTAAGTATAAGTGCAAAGTAAAAATAATTAAATATTATGAATTTAAAAAAATAAAAAAATTTACAACACAAATTATTTTTTGTAAAATAATTTATTAAAAATAAAATAATTTAATTAATATAAATGATAATTATTATTTTAATTCTTTATTGTTAATAATATTTTATATATTCTAAATAACATTAACTATTATTGGCTTCACATTACCTGTTCGTGGTAAAAATGGGAGTAATAAGCTAATAAGGATGAAATTTGCATTGGAAAGCGTGTTTTAGCATTTTGTAAAAAAGTGAGATTTTAAGTCCGGATGAGTACTTTGCCAGTATTATGCCAGTATTATTCTAGTACTACGTTAGTACTGGTGAGCGGGACAAAATCAGTACTGGACAGCGTTACCAGCCAGGGTTGGTCCACTACTGGCCCAGTACGGCAGTCAGTACTATTATACTGACTGGCAGTGTTGGGTCAGTACTATGCCAGTGGCACATTTCTACTTGGGCTATTTTAGCACCAAACTGCTTTATCCTTTATTAGTATGCAATTTCGTTTACCTATTAAAGTATGAAATAATGCTTTTTTAGTTTAAAGTAAGTCCATACTAAATAAGTATAATGGTTATACTCTTTTAGTAATAGTGACGTACTTTAAAAGCATAAAGTTGATGCCCGCGAAGTACGACATATAGTCTACCTAAAATAGCAAGAGCTTCTTCCTTTTTGGTGTATAAATTCTTGCAACCTGCGTTTTGGCCTATATCGATATATCAATGGTTGGAAGGAGAAGGAGGCGTGGCCAAAACGCAGGTTGCAAGAATTTATACACTAAAAAGGAAGAAGCTCTTGCTATTTTAGGTAGACTATATGTCGTACTTCGCGGGCATCAACTTTATGCTTTTAAAGTACGTCACTATTACTAAAAGAGTATAACCATTATACTTATTTAGTATGGACTTACTTTAAACTAAAAAAGCATTATTTCATACTTTAATAGGTAAACGAAATTGCATACTAATAAAGGATAAAGCAGTTTGGTGCTAAAATAGTTAGTTTGTTTTTTCCGTGCACTATTAAAAAAGATAAAAATCAAGGTAATTTTTATTTCGATCCTTCCATCGATTATTTTCATTTTGGTCTTAAAATAACCAGAAGAACTCCCTAAAGAATATCCAAAAGAAAATGGCGATGTTCATTAACTTTTGGGTTGAACTTCATCCAAGCTCACCGTGAAATGATATGCATTACTTTGGCATAATTAAAGTTATTCGGTGGTAACTGGCTTCTATAAAAAGATTAATTTCTTGAAAGTTTATGAAAATCAAAATTAGAAATAAATTGACTCGAAAAAAACTGCGATTATTTGGATGAAATAAATTTTCTTCAAGTTAATTTTTTCTCAATAATTTTTTTCTTTTAGAAATTCGCGAAAAAAAACTTTTATTCAGAATTATAAAACTTGAATGTATGTATAGAATAGGTATACAAAGAATGTTTTCTTAATGACAATTAATTATTATTATTCTATTATAGTTATTCATACTATAACTTCCAGTAGACTAAATAATTGTATTATTATTATTATTTCATTTATTGGAACTGATTGTTAAGTGGCATACTTCCAATTTTCGACATATAGCATTATATTCAAAAGGCTACCTTCCTCTTTGATCTTTCAGAATGTCTATACAACTGCATAATAAATAAATTGAACTGCAGATTGAAACGTCATGGATAACTTAATCCAGAAACATTAAATCTTTACATTATTTATCCTTCACTTATAAAGTGAAATAATTTTAAAATTATCATTAATAAAATAAATTCCTATAATTTTTATTTTAAATTAATATAAAGAAAAATTTCAATGATTCTTTGAAAAACTGGTCTCAAACATGTATGTCATTTAAGAATTTAAAATTAGGTTCTTATAAATTCAAAATCTGCGAATTATAATAATAATAATAATAATAATTTATTTTTAATTTTTTAATGTGTATATATAAAATACCTTTAATTGAAATAATCTTCTTTATTTCGAGTTTAAGGAGTTTTTAATTCTAATTAATTATTACTTATTAATCTTATCTTATTTTAACATTATAACGCATCAACATATAACTATGTTTATTTATATAATTTAATGTAATTATCATTTATATAATTGATATTCTTTGTAAATTTATTCAATTTATGAGCCAAAAGTTTTGAACGTTCAAATGAACAAAATTTTTTTTGCAACTTCTTTAAGTACGAATTTTATTACAAAATTTTGTTTTAAATATCTAAAAAGAAATTATTATTTTAATAATTGTTTAATTTACTGTTTTATTTTACATTTACATCATAATTTTTGATAATTTATAAATTCAAAAAAATTATTTTTTTCATTTGAACGTTCATGTCACTTTCCCAAATTTCCTGACAAAAATGTTTTTTCCTTGTCATTTCCCAGACAAGAAAAATTTTCCTTGACTTATATGATTTGTATATATAGCTATATACCCTGGAAAGTTGAATGAACAGAAAATGTCAAAAAAATGTCTTTTTATTATGATTAATGAAATTAAAAGTCCGGAATGGAATGTTGAAAAATGATAAACCTTATCAAATGATTAATAATATTTTGTATATTATAACTGATTTTTTAAGTAGTACGTTTTTAATTTTTAAAAGTAAAATTTTAAAATTTTCTAAAATTTTTCATTTAGTACCAATTTTTTTAATTTTTATAAATTAATTTTTTTTTAAACGTAAAGTACTGTGTAAATAATCCTTAAAAATTTAACTATTATCATCATCTTTAAACATCTTGGAAAAATACAACAACAAAAATAGTATAAATGGATTATAAACGTTTTTTGAATATTAATTATGTCTTGATTTCTTATGGCCGTATAATAATTCCAAAAGATGCATAAACATTTTATACTATTTTAGTCAGTTTAAGTTAATCATATATACATTTTTATGATTATGATAAATATTACAAAAACGCTCATTTATATATAGTTTTGCATGTGATGCTTTGGTTATTATTATTATTATACTTTTGAATATTTTTTTCAAAACATAATTTTAGACTTCAGTGCATTAATCCGAATGATTTTTATTTTTTTAAATGTAACCTCCATATTGAATCCGCCATTTTGAATTTCAAATAATTAAAAACTAAATTGAAATCTAAAATTTACGCACACGGAGAAAAATTATTATTAATTAAATTGTTAATATATAGAAATAACAAATTTGATTTGTGCAACAAATTTTTTGTTCGTATAAAAATTCGAAATTATTGTGATTACAATAAAACTGTTGATAAAACAAAAAAAAAATTATTTTCACGGAGAACCACTTTCTAAATCTGAATTACCCAGGCAGAAAAGGCGGAGGTTTACCGATGTCTACGACCGGTGTGTCACCGGTCCGGTCGTAAAGTCGGATATATACCGGTACCGGAAAAATAGTGCCGGGCCGGATGATAAATGACAATTGGCAAAGTACCGGGCCGCCGGTAAATGTGGACATGAACCGGTGACAATAACTGGTACCGGGCCGGTAGTGGAAAAACCACCGACCAGACACAGGCCCGGTACCGACATTGTAGTCCGTTTTCACACGACTAAAGTATTTATGCCGGCAGTAACATTAGTACCGGCCCGGCTCCGGCCCGGTACCGACATTGTAGTCCGATTTTACACCACCAAAGTATTTATGCCGGCAGCAATATTAGTACCGGCCCGGGCCCGGCCCGGTACCGACATTGAAGTCCGCTTTTACACCACCAACGTATTTATGCCGGCAGTAACATTAGTACCGGCTCGGCGTCGGCCCGGTACCGACATCAGTGTCCGCATTTTTAGCTTCTAAGTATTTATGCTAGCAGCAATATTAGTACACCTTAAAAAAAGTAATCTTCATTCTAGAGGATTCCTCTAAATGTAATGCATATTTTCCTCTTAATTTTGGTATCAAAAGTAATAATCTTATTTTAGAAGGATTTTCCTCTCGAAAAAATCCTCTTAAAGGAAGAATAATATTCTAATATTTTGACAAGTTGAAAATAACCGTAATACACAGGTTTTGAATAAATTATTAGACAATAATGGTTATGTATTGATAATAAAGTACAGTTTTGACACATTGAATTAAATGTTGATATCAAAACCTCAACAAAAAAATTCCTAGTGTTATTAATGCCTAGAGAACCAATAATTTTTTTTTAAATTTGAATAATATAATAAATATTTAATAAGATTTAATTATTTACATTCAAAAAAGGTAAATTATAATAGATTCCTAGAATAAAGAATGAAATATTGGTTTTTAATTAAACATTTCTGAAAAAAATTTCTTGTTGTTTGCTGAGCATCAATACATTAGATTTAATTACAATAATAATAAAAAATGCTATAGCCAGTTGCAAATATCAAAGAAGTTCGACGCAAATATTTAAGAAAATTAGTAAGAAATGAAGATTCATCGAGAGGTTAAATTTTCTGTATTTATACCTCCATTCAATATATCCACCCAGATTTAAATCATTTAGTACATCTTCGAATCTCTTTTCCATTTTTGTCTTTCGATTTATAAGACAACACTATTATGACAAAATACGAAAATTGACAGTTTCGAAAAACAAAAGCGCAAATGTCAAACAGGAAAAAAATGTAATCGATATCATGTATTTATTTTTCCTTTTTTCAAATAATTATACTAAATTTAAACAGGAAAATCGTAATTGAAGAGGAAAATGCAAAAGTACTCCTTTTGTCCTTGTTCCATTACAACAAAGAATAAAAATATTCTACAGTGAAATGGAATATTCGTATTTTAAGAGGAAATGTTCAGAGGATTTTAGAAGAGGAATTTTCCTCTAAATTTAAGATTACTTTTTTTTGGGTGTACCGGCCCGGTACCGACATTGTAGTCCGCTTTTACACCACCAAAGTATTTATTTAAAAGAAAGAAAATTACTTGTCTGATACGTCTTGAAACAAAGGTAAGAAACTTTCTTTTATGATTCGTAAGTATATGATATAAGTATACACTGGAGTCTCCCAAGAGAGGACTTCTGAAGAGAGGACTAAGTAGTGACGCGGCGCGGTAAGGAGTGAGGGGGGAAGAGATGGGCGGGATCAGAAAGAGGAACGTGAACTCAGGAGCGTTTGTTTTTAGTGTACCTTTCTCGCGTAGTGTTTTACATACGTAACAGAATGTATTCTGTTAAAAAAAACACATCTCTGTGATACGATATACGGCCCTGGAGTGTTTACAATTTTCGGCGTCAAGGACGAATTCCGTAGAGAGGTCCAAGACTCTTTCTGTCCTCTCTTCGGAGACTCTAGTGTATATAAAATTATTTGTATTCCGTTTAATAAAGTTTGAAATTACCCGCAGTTATAGTTGATAAGCTCACTTTGCAGTTACTTTTCACAAGCAGGTTTAGGTTAGTGGATGTGGCATCGACTTTGCAGCCTCAGGGTCCGGAGTTCAATTCCTTGTGTCTTCAAATTTTAATTAATTGTTTATGGTGTTTTTAATTATAACTCTGTTTCAGCATTCTATATACTGATATTAATTAAGAAATAATAATGATTAAATTAATAATAATACACATATGTACATAATGTAATAAACAGATACCATGCCAGCATTACGCCAGCAGAAAAGTGTTATAATGTTTTTATTTTTTTTTGTTTAACCGGACCGGTACCACACAGGTTGTTTATTAGTACCGGCCCAGAACTAATAAACGATTGGGTCGGTTATTAATCGAGTTATCATTGTTGACTGGACCGGCTACAAGCCGGTGTGAATGTCGATACCGGGCTGGTACCTAAACTTCCACTGCCCCAGTAATTCGCCGGTCGTGTTACCGGTTTTAAATCGGCATTAAAACAGTATTTATGAGTACCGGCCCGATACCGCACCGTTTGTTTATTAATACCGACCCGGTACCGAACTGGTTGAATATTAGTTCCGGCCTGATGCCATACCGGTTGTTTATTAATACCGGCCCGGTACTAATAAGCGACTGGGCCGGACATTAATCGAGTTATCATTGTTGACTGGACCAGCTACGAGCCGGCGGAAATGCAGGACTTCCGCCGGTACCGGCAAGTCCGCCTTCGACACCGGCCCGGTACCAAACCGGTCGTCGATTTCTGTCTGGGTAGTAAAACTTTTAACTAATTTGAATTAGTGACTCACTTTTTGCTTTTGATTTAGTAAAATTTATCTAATTCAAAAGCAAAAAGTGAGTCACTGATTCAAATTAATTAAAATTTTTACTAATTGCAAATTTAAAAAAAAATTTAATTTCATTTTATAAGCTTTAAAATGTGTAAAAAAATCCAATTATTTAAAGTTCAAAAAAAAAATTGAATGATGAAGATAAATTAAAATTTATTCATTCTATTTTAATTATATATTAATATAGAAAAACCACAGTAGTGCTTTTTAAATATTGAAAGAATAAAGTGAAAGCATGGCTTATCTCTCTTTTGCAATCGAAAGAGTTTTCAGTTTATGCCAATTTATATAGGTACCTATATATATTATAAGAAATTTCTTTCTTTCTACTGATTCATCTACCTTAAAATATATCTGATGAATGAATAAATTATTTATTTTAGTTTACATTATAATGTTGTTTGACTTTGATCTTTATAAAATACATATATAAGAGCGTAATATAAAATATTAAAAAAATAATCAAAATTATAAACAATACAACATTTTTGCATATACATAATATTTACAAATGTTCTTTTTAAAAATTTTCAAGAACAAAATTAATAGAATATTTTTTGCAGTGGAAATTTTTTAAATCAAATTGAAAAACAAGAAATTCTTTCTTTTTTTTTTTTTGAACCAACCAACAAGTCAATAAAAATGTTATTTATATATAATGAATGTGCCTATAATTTATTCAAATATACAATATGAAAAAGTTCATTAATTCTATACAGGGTTACTGATCATTATCGAAATATGTCTCTCTCTCTATATATAAGAAAGTAAAAATAATTTTGACAAAACTTGAATTAATTTTTTTTTTTTTTGCATTAAATAATATATGAAATTCAAGGAAAATTACTCGTCTTGTTAAATTTATATCTCGTTTTCGATTACGCGTAATTATATACACAAAGTGTTTCCTATTTAAACAATTGACAGTTATACACTATACCATATACAAACGCTTTTAATATAGTTAGTATAAAAATTCTTAGAATTGTAACATTTTTAAATAATTACACATTTGAATATAATAATAGTATATGTATGTTGTTGAAAAAAAAATTAATTAATTTTCACACATTTCTTAATTACACACAGAGAAAAAAAATTTTATGAACATAAATTAAATAAATATATTTTACGACTCAAGGAAAAAGTGACAAACAAACTAAATAATTATTTATTTTCTTCCAGTGAAGAATGTTTCCTTTTATAAAAGTGTCACTGTTATATTAAGAAAATATAAATATTGCAAATAATAGTATAGTATTATAATAATAATAATAATAATAATAATAATAATAATTGCACCTTGCGAAATTATTATTTAAAAAATTAATATTTAAAAAATAAATTTCTGGTTAATTTTCGTTATTAAGATTAATCATTTAATTTAAACTGAAATTGTTTGTAAAATCTAAATTTGCAAATTATTATTATTATTATTATTATTATAATAATAATAATAATAATAATAATAATAATTGCACCTTGCGAAAAAACAATTTATTTGATTCAAATAATCGGTTACTTGACTATATTATCAAATACATATTTACTTGAACCAAAATAATTTTTATTTAAATTAAATAAACTATATTTGAACCAATAATTTCTGTATTTGAATCAAATACCATTTAATTGACTCAAATAATAAATATTTCATATACAAATAAATATTTATTTGATAATAGTCAAGTAACCGATTATTTGAATCAAATAATTTTTTTTGTTTCACTGCAATTTTTACTTAATTTCTTTAGTAATATAACATTTTTTCTTCTTACTAAAGTTTTATAGTGAAAAATGACTAAAAATTACTCTCTAAATCTGAATTAGTAGTTTTCTACTAATGAAAGAGTGCGTATTCGTTTACCAATTAAATTAGTAAAAGTTTTGACTAATTTGTAGTAAAAAAAACTACTAATTGATAGTAAAAAACTCCTAATTCATGGAGTAAATCGGTTTACTAATTTGAAATAGTAAAAACTACAGTTTACTCCATGAATTAGTAGTTTTCTACTATCAATTAGTAGTTTTTTACTACAAATTAGTCAAAACTGTTACTAATTTAATTGCTAAACGAATACGCACTCTTTCATTAGTAGAAAACTACTAATTCAGATTTGGATAGTAGTAAAAATTCTCACTAATTCAAATTTAGAGATAATAAATTATAAATATAAAATATAATAAATTTCTGGTTAATTTTCGTTATTAAGATTAATCATTTAATTTAAACTGAAATTGTTTGTAAAATCTAAATTTGCAAAATTCAGATTAAAAAATTAATTTTTAGTTATTTATAAAAATTCTGTAATATGAAAAATCTGTAAAATTAAAATTAATTATTCATATTTTATTAATTAATTTAATTAATCAATTTTGCAACTTCTTTAAGTACGAATTTTATTACAAAATATTGTTCAAAATATCTAAAAAGAAGTTGTTAATTTAAGGCCATGTGAGACAAAGACACTTTTTGGTAGTTCCAAGTATTCTCGGAAATAAGAAGAAATTTCGGGTTGAAATTTTGAGGAATGATAAAAAAGGGTTGAAGGAATTGGGCCGTTCTACTTATTTACTGTAATTGAATGCGAAATAATTAAAAAAAAGTAATTAATAGTGGAATTAATAGGTTTTTGTTATTTCTTTGAGCGTCCACTAAGTCGAATTGGCGCTAGTTCCTGGACCACTGATACATTCACGCGACGTCTGTGTGTACCCCCGCCATGCTGACTTCAACTTTCCTTCAAAAATGGGAATTTTCAAACTTTTATTTTTAATACTTAAACGAAAAATTGTGCTTCAAACCGAGAACAGCGCCATTCTGAATGCTATTCTCTATCATATTTTACAAATTTCAACCAAAAATTCTTTACCATTTTAGAGTAAACTTGGTAATACGATACCATGTTTTTTGCATGGGGGTCACGTGGGTATTTCACACATGGCCTTAATAATTATTTTTTTTCAAGTTTTTTCATCCCTTAATACGAAAACTTTTTTTTTTTAAACTTTCTTAGAAACTATATGCTGTCCCCATTTACCCCAAATTTTATGAAATTTTCTAAATTTTGAGGTAAATGGGGACAGTCAATTTCATGCGTTTAAAGCTTATCTAAATTTTTTTCTGCTGCATAAAATTAATCCTGGGAACGTAAAAATAACAACTTAAAAAAAATAAATCCGCAAATATTACCTTTTAAAGGAAGAAACTTAGGTAATTTGTGAAAAATTGCGATTTTGTCCCCATTTACTCCAACTGACCCTAATTAATCAAATTAAAATTAATTATTTACTAATTAATCAGTAATATATTAAAAATTTTAATGGTAATTCTGTCAAAAAATAATTCAAACACGGAAAAAAATCTTTATCTGTAAGAGCGATATGTTTCTCTACAATAGCGAAAACTTTCGCTGTTTTAGTGAAACTATCGCTGTTCCAGGTGGAGATTTTGTTTATGTAAACAAATAAAAATTCGGCTCAAAGATAATTCTATCAAATGAAAATTCTAAAAAATTAATTTTTATAGGCATTATTCATGCGTCTTTATTATTTGAATCAAATAAAAGTTTTTTGCAGTGTATAAGATTTTCTTTTTTTTTTTGTACACTTTTGATAAGGTGCAACAATTTTCAATTATTCCGTTTTACATTCACGCAGTGGTAATAATATATAGAATCGCAGTGTATATATGACGGGAAAACAAAGAAATAAAATAAATTTCTCTGCATAGCAAACAATAATAATTGTTGTGTGCAATAAGTATACCCACGCGGTTATTAACACACGTTACACAATGGATGAAAACTGAGATATTTACACACAACCATAACACCACTGCTCCTTTTTTTAACGTAAATTTTCTGTAAGAGCAAAAAAAAAAAAAATTTTTTTGTTTTGCATTCAGTACATTAAAAAAAAGTGAAATTGAATTATTCATTTTTAAATTCATATACTACTTATATATGGGTCAAAATTCTTCAAGTGATTCAATGAAAAAAAAAAATTTTTAATCAAAAAATATTTAAATTAAAAAAAATTTTAACTTTATATATATGTTTATGAAAGGTTTTTTTTTGCTCTTTTTCGAAAGGCGTGAAAGATTTTTAAAAAAATTCGAAATCTAACACTTTTTTTGAAAATCAAAAATATGTTTCACTATTTTTTTTCCGAAAAAGGACCTTTTTTATTTTTGTTTCTTTTCTCTTAAGAAAAGCATATACAATACTTTTAATACACAGAAATGAAAAAAAAATGTTTTTTCTTTGTTTTCAAGATATTAATTAATTATAATTAATAAAAGTTAATAAAAAAACGACAATTTTTTTTTGAATTGAAACTATATTTTAATACAAAAGAAGAAGAAATAAAAAAGGTTTTTTTTTAAAAAAAAAAAAAAAAGCAAAAATATTTTTGATTTTCCCAAAAAAGTGTTAAATTTTGAAATTTTTTAAAAAAAATTTACAACATTCAAAAAAGTAGAAAAAAACCTTTCGAAAACATAAAAGTCAAATTTTTTTTATGTTATTGTATGTCACGATTTTTCAAAAAATTCACTGTTCACATTTTTTATTTTTAACCATTTGAGAAATTTTTGCCCCATATATATATATATATACTACTTTTATAAGATAATTATAATATTACGAATTTTCATTACCGTTTCTACTTTCACTTTTTCTAATTCTCATTCGCACTTCCATTTCCACTTTCACTTTTTTATTTTCATTACCACTTCCACTTTTTCTAATTTTTATTCCCACTTCTCTTTTTCTAATTTTCATTCCCACTTCTACTCCCATTTTTTCCACTTCTAATTTTCATTAGCTGTTGCCATTTCGACTAAAACTCTTTCTAATTTCCATTTACACAAGCATTTACACTTTTTTTAATTACCATGGATGGAAATTAGAAAAAGTGAAAGTGATAATGAAAATTTAAAAAATTAGGAATGGAAGTGGGAGTGAAGATATAAAAAAGTTGTAATGAAAATAAAAAAGTGGAAGATGAAATGGGAATGAAAATTGGAACAAGTCGAAGTGAAAGTGTGAATAAGAATTAGAAAAAGTGGTTGTGGCAATGAATATAAAAAACTGGAAGTGGAAATAGGAATGGGAATGAAAATTAGAAAAAGTGGAAGTGAAGTGGGAATGAGAATTAGAAAGAGTAGAAGTGAAAATGGAAGTGCGAATGAGAATTAGAAAAAGTATAAGTGGAAATGGGAATGAAACTTATAAAAAGTTTAAGTGGAAGTGGAAGTGAAAGTGGTAATGGGAAAGTAGTGGCAAAGTTTCTGTGAAAATATATTTTAGAAACTCTTAATTTTTTTATAGGTACTAACGTTAGTAACATTAGTAATGTTAGTAACATTAGTAACGTTAGTAACGTTAATTTTTTCACCTGGGACGCAACGTTTATATATAAACGATTTTTAAAGAAATAATTTTTTAAAATAAAAAATTCTATAATTTTTTGTCTAAAAAATATTTCTTGTAATTTTTATTAATCAACAAATTATAAAAAAAATAATTTTTAGGCAAAAAATGATAGAATTTTTTATTTTAAAAAATTATTTTTTTAAAAATCGTTTATAATAAACATTGCGTACTTCAGCTTCGTTAATATTTTCGTATGTGTGTGTATTTTATCTCAGTTTCATTATATTCTTTTAAATTCATTCATTTTTAAAGAACTCAAGAGAAAAAAAAGTCTTCTCCTCATAAAAGTTCAAAAGCCTGTATATATATCTTGTATACACTTTTCGCAAAGTCGTCGCTTTATGAAGTAGACAAATTAAGTTCATTATTTCATGAAGATAGTATTAAAAAAATTATATATATGAGGCATTCTATTTCAACTCGTTCCACCTTCAAAAGACGATCGCTAGCAGAGCGTTTTTCAAGAGATTTTTATTATATAAAAAAGAAAATAATCTTATAATGTTATACACTATTTCGAAAGAGAATTTAATAATCTTTCGATTGGTCTTAACATTTTTTTAATTTTCTCACAATTTCATACAGAAATCTTGATTTGAAATATAAAACTCATGATATCTCAAAACATCCCCCCTTCAATTTTATTTTAATATATATGAAAATAAAGCTTAGTTTTTCTAGTTTCAAATTCCGTTTGGTTTATCATGGACATTTGTGAGGATTTTTGGATAACAGTGATTCAAAATATTATGTGTTTTTGAAAACTTTGACACGAAGTATGAAGTTGAATCCTATCCCGCATTCAACCTACGTCACACACGAATTTCATTGTTTTGAAAAAAAATCGCAACCTATAATAATAAAAATTTTCTGTAAGGGGATTAATAATATCGTATTTATTTTAATAAAATGCTTTTAAGTGATTTTTAAGTTTAAATTTAAAATTACTCACCAAATTAATTTTTTAATATTAAATGCAATTATTATTGGAGGAAAATTTTAAATAAATACTTTTATTTTATGAAAAAAAAGACATTTTTTTGTAGGTTAAACGAAACATTTTTTATTTCAGCAAAAATTAAACACAGAAGAATTATAGTCCTTGAAAAAATACTAATTTTTAAATAACAAATTTTTTTCTTTATTTAGTTTTGAAAAATTTACTTTCCTCGGACGAAGAATATTTTTTTAAAAGCATTTGTGTTTCAGAAACAGGAATGAAGGTGTGATATTTTTGTGTTCCTGAAATTGTTTTAGATTCATTAAATCTTTTTTTAAGAACTCTTGCTTAAAAATCTCAGAAGTACAAAAAATTAAGAAAATTGTTCTCATATAGCAACAATTATTATCACGGTGCAAAAATTCGCAATATTGCGTATACTAATATTGCTTTTTATTTGTTTCTTATAAATAATAAAAATTATGCTAATGATAGATAAAAGCTATTAGAAGATTAAATTAAAAATATTTAGAACACATTTATTCAAATTATTTATTTAAAGATAATTATTGTATAAATAAATAAATATTTCAAATAAATTATTGTACAGGTTGTGATTTTTTATCAAAACAATGAAATTCGTGTGTGACGTAGGTTGAATGCGGGTTAGGATTCAACTTCATACTTCGTGTCAAAGTTTTCAAAAACAGATATTTTGAATCACTGTTATCCAAAAATTCTCACAAATGTCCATGATAAACCAAACGGAGTTTGAAACTAGAAAAACTAAGCTTTATTTTCATATATATTAAAATAAAATTGAAGGGGGGGTGTTTTGAGATATCATGAGTTTTATATTTCAAATCAAGATTTCTGTATGAAATTGTGAGAAAATTAAAAAAATGTTAAGACCAATCGAAAGATTATTAAATTCTCTTTCGAAATAGTGTATAACATTATAAGATTATTTTCTTTTTTATATAATAAAAATCTCTTGAAAAACGCTCTGCTAGCGATCGTCTTTTGAAGGTGGAACGAGTTGAAATAGAATGCCTCATATATATATATATAGTAGAGTGAAAATTTTTTTTTTTCACCTCTTTTTTAGATACAAAATTTTAATTTTCACTTAAATATTATATTTGGTAATAATAAAATTATTACTTTCAAACTAATTAAAATTTTGTTTCAACAAATAAATATTTATTTAGCTCTGGGACAAATTTTTTTATTTAATTTAATTATTAATAATATTTGGTTCGAATAAAAAATTTATCTGGGCGTAAAAATCTAATTTGTATTATTAGTAGTAATATTTTAATTATTAATTATATTATTATTATTTCGTAAATAAATAAATAAATAAAATTATTATTATAGTATAAAAATTAAATTAATTAAAAATTATTATTAGTGAATAATTAACATAAAATTATGATATTCATAGTTCCTTATATGCTTAATAAAAATTATTATGTACAAGTACATTTTCCTTGTGAATTTATTGCTTTATGGAATACTTCATTTCTTTTTAGACATTAGGTCAATATTTATCGTGACGACTAATTATGTACTTTAAAGCGGTTATTCCACCTTTGTTCTATATATGTACATATATATTAAATAAGTATAACACTTGAAATTTAGTTGAGCTTATATAATTTTCATATGCATATGCACATCAAACAAAACTAAATTACAATTTCAGAAATTTCTCAAATTTTAACTGCATCACTATATTATTATTATTATATTCTTTGGTATTCATTAACAACTGTTTGAAAATTCAATTACACTTCAAAATTAACATTATTAACAAATTATACACATTCAGATAAATTTCTAATTAGACATGAAAATTCAACTTTTAGTAATTGTAGAATTCAACAAAATTTATCGTACATATTTGTTCAAAAGTAAAAGTAAAAAGAAAAATAAAAGAAAAAAAGTTAAAATTATTCATTAGACATTGGTGAAGTTCACTATACGTTTATGATTAACGATTTAAAAAAAAAATTTCTGTGTAAATTATAATTTTTTGTCTATAAAAAGTTTTTGCAACACTTCTCGATTTAACAATATTTTTAAATGAAAATTTTGCAAGCAAAAAATTAATTATTATTATTCGAATGAAAAATATTTTTTTTTTCCAATCATTTTGATCATATAAATGTTGTCAGCTCCATCGACGTAAAATTTGTTGAATATTGAAACAATGTTTAATGAAAAAAAAACATTTTTTTAAATTTTGAATGTCTAAATTGAAATTAAAACATATTTGTAAAAAAAAGAAAAAAGTGGAATAACATTTAAATATTAACTAACAGAAATTCGAGAAAAAAAAGGTATTATATTTTTTCGGCACGTACGAAACTTTTTTTTACCTACGCAATTTATGTATAAAATCAAAAATACTTTAAAAATGTATATTTTAATATTCAAACATTCAATCAAAAAAAAAACATTTATTTTTGTACAATTTAAAATTTTGATTATTTTCCGCGTAAAAAATTTTCAATCGTTGAAAATATAAAAAAAAAAGACATTAAAATTTATATACATTTTTTTAAAAAATTCTTTAACAAAATAAAAATCTTTTAAATTATTTGAAAAAAAATTTACATCTACATATGTATATATAGGAAATATTCATGCTACAATATTTACAATAACAGTTATTCTTTTCTCCTGCGCGAGCAAAAATCGAAAGACGAAAAAAGAAGCGGAAAAAGAATGTAAAAGAAATAAATATAAAAAGACACAAAAAGGAGCCCCTTCGCAACTGGAGCAAATATCAAGAAAAAAAAAGTTCTATCTAGAAAAGAATTCATACAAAAAACAATAATAAAAATTGACTTTATATTTATACTATTATGACTGAAAATATATGAATGAAAATATATATGAATGAATGAATTTGCATTTATGATTTATCGATGGATAAAAGATCGTTTAACAATTGTGGTAAAGGGCCTATATCCTAAAGAAGCATCGAAACCGGAATCGTGGGTATCAGGTTTACTATATATATATATGTTTGATCAACTTACCAAGCAAGATGAAGCTTTATAATCCTCTTTTTTTTTAACTTGTCGTCGGCTTTTTTAGTCAAAAATAATTGCACATAAAAAATTTTCAAAACAATGACTTTATTTTCACTTTATTTGTTTTTCGTCACTTTTTCTTTTTCTCAAAAGAAAAGAATATTATTACTATACTACTCCACCTCGCCCAACACCGGCCCCTGGGGTCAACAAACAACGACACAATAGTTAACGTTTCGTATACTATACATGACTCTCGCCCTTTTTCACGTTTTCTGAATCCTATGCAGCAGGTGCATTTGATAATCTACACACACACACACACACACATACATACACAAGAGAGAAAGATAAATATAACAGAGAAACTTGTGTGATATTTAAAAAACACACACGCTCGTTTAATTTGAGAGTATAAGCACAAGTGTGCGTTTAGAGTAATGCGCTGTCACAGACGCATAGGGAATCAAACCGTCTTACTCGAACCGATGTTTACTACTGAATACCGCTACCGGGATCACCGGGTGTAGAAAACTACAGTACCAAAACAGAGATGGGTCGTTTTCACTTCACTGTTGGGTAGCAGCTTTTGTTTCAACCTTTTTTTTTTTTTTTGACATAAAAAAATATTCCCATATCTCGAATTTCAATGTTCTGTCATAAATTATTCTTCATAAATCAAACTCGACATAAATATCTCTCATATATAATGATTTGATAGAAATTTTACCAAAACTCATTACAGGCATAAAATTCATTAGAAATCAAATGATTTGACACAAAATTTGACATAAAGTTGAATCCACAATAGACAATTTTTTTTTTTTTTAATCGATGCGCACTTTTTTTTGCATTGGCAATCTGAAGAAAGCTATTTATAGGTTAAGAAAAAATTGTCTATTGTGGATTCAACATAAAACTCGACACAAAAATAAAAAATAATAATAATATAATAATATCGTTAATAATATCTTAATATCGTTTATAAATTTTTATTTGGCATAAATCGAACATGGCATAAAACTCATTTTGACACTTCAATATCGTTTACAAATTCTTATTTGGCATAAATCGAAATTGGCATAAATCTCATTGGACATAAAACTTTTTTGACATAAATATCGTTTATAAATTCTTATCTGACATAAATCGAAATTAGCATAAATCGAAATTGGCATAAATCGAAATTGGACATAGAAATTAATTTGACATAAATGTAGGTTATAAATTCTTATTTGGCATAAATTTTTTTCCGTTACAAAAAATCAAACTTATGGCATAAAATTCACCGGACAACAATCCCACTTGACATAAATATCGTTTGTTATCAATCTGCTTTTTTTTTTGCATAATTCTAATTTGACATAAATTTTCATTTGGCATAAAACTAACATAGCATAAATATGATATTTATGCCAAATTAATTTTATGCCAAATAAAAATTGTACTATAATATTTTTATGTCGAGTGAAATTTATGCTTTATGATTGTTATGTAATGGGAAATTTATTACAAATGTAACTATTTTATTGACAAATACAAATTATGTTATATAAATGAGATTTATATTTCAAATGATTTTATGTCAAACGAGATTTTTGCCAAATATTGAAAAAAATTTATAAGCCACAAATAATTTGATATTTGATAATATAATATATTTATATGCTCTTTTTTGAATTGTTTGAATTGAATTAATGAAATTTTACTATTTTAATTTTGAGAAGTTTACAAAAAGGAAAATTTAACTAATCTGTGAAATTTTATTATTAAATAATTTTCAGTTAATTTGTGTTGGTGAAAAAATTTGTTCATTATTGAGAAATAATTAAATTCGACGAATTTGTCAGTATAATTTTGATTGGATTCTTATTTAGAATTATAGATTTTTTTTACATTTACAATTATTTTTTTACAATTTGAAACAATTAAAATTAATCGAAAACTCATTAGTTTTTATTGTACTATAATTTGTTTATATTGAGAATAAATATTATATTATAAATAACTGATTTTTTAAAAAAATTTGATCCCCCTGTATATCTGCAACCTACCTTACACTTACGATAATTCACTGATGTTACATATATATGTGTACATCTGGTTGCCTTCTCGTTGCTCAACAAAGTCGTTTAGTTGTTGCCTAATTTGTAAATTAAAATGTTTTTTTGAAAAAAGTGCTACAATATCATTCAGTTTTTCATTATTTGATTTGATTAAAAAAGCGAAAATCATATTTTTAGATACGACAATTTAAAAAAATAATTCCGACTTGCGCTGTTAAAAAAAATTGTTTTCTATACTGTGTTAGTATATATGTTTAGTGAATCTCGTTGAATGTTGACAAATACCTGTCTTTGACAAACAAATGGCATAAATTTACAGAAATTAACATTAAAGTGTAATTCTCAAATTAATAATATGGCTGCACTTAGTGGTTTCGTTGATTTCTTTCAAAAAGGAAAGGTAAGTGAAAAAAATCATTGTAATTTGTTTTTCGAGCATGATAACATAACCTCTATATTGTTGAAAATTTTAATTTTTTTTACATAATATATTTCAATTTAAAGTATTTTTTTCTTGATTTTGTCTCTAGACATTCAGACCTAAAAAGAAATTTGCCCATGGTACATTAAGATATTCTTTACATAAACAAGCACAAGCTTCTCTTAATTCCGGTATTAATTTACGCGCCGTCGTTAAATTGCCACCTGGAGAAGATTTAAGCGATTGGATTGCTGTTCATGGTAAGATATTTATATAAATAAAAAAAAATAATAATAATTTCTTGATAGGATTTGCTTTTTTACTTTGTGTCTATGATAAAAATATTCATATTTCTTTTTATGACAAAGCAGAAAATGTTTTAATTTATTAATTTACCTACATAATTCCAAATATTTTTATCTCTTATAATTCGTTCTTCCCTCTTTTTTTTTTAAATTTCATGATATGTATAAAATCACAGGCCTCGAATTATACGACTTTTTTCAAAAATACGATATTTTTCGAATTATTTTAATAAAATGCAACGTTTTCTCGACTTTTTTTTACATTTTAATACAAAATTTTTAAACAAAATACGTCTTTTTTAGTATACAATGCAGATCTTCTTTATCTTCACTAAATTATTATTATTTTTAATAATTTTAATGAAATTCTTCATAAATTCAATTATCTAAAAATATTTTTTAATTAAAATTTTTATGAAATTTAATAATTGTTTATAATTTTAAAAAAATTAGCAAATAAAATTACTAAAAAATTTTAATTCAAAATCACTTGAAATTTAATTATTTGCAAAAATTTCAATTATTATTATTATTAATGATTTTTCTAATATTCTTCGAAAATTCAATTATCTGACAGTATTTTTCAATTAAAAACTTTTGGAATTCAATTTTTTTATGTGATTTCTAATAAATTCTTCATCAACAGAAATCACAAAAAAATTTCTCACTTATAATTATTGTCTGAAATTTAATACAATCTTTTGAAATTTAATTATTTTTATAAATATATTTTTTTAATAATATTCTTATAAAATAATTATTCTCATTACAGAATTAATAAAATTAATTTAATATCTAATAACATTAATTATTTAAAGTAAAATATTCATTAATCACGAAGCTGAAGTACGCAACGTTTATATAAACGATTTTTAAAGAAATAATTTTTTTAAATGATAAATTATATAAGTTTTTGCCTAAAAAATATTTTTTTATAATTTGTTGATTAATGAAAACTACAAGAAATATTTTTTAAGCAAAATATTATAGAATTTTTTATTTTAAAAAATTATTCCTTTAAAAATCGTTTATATAAACGTTGCGTACTTTAGCTTCGTCATTAATCAATTAAATTTTGTTAAAATAAAAAAATCGATTTTTTTTATGAGCCAAAAGTTTTGAACGTTCAAATGAACGAAATTTTTTTTTGCAACTTCTTTAAGTAAGATTTTTATTACAAAATTTTGTTTTAAATATCTAAAAAGAAATTATTATTTTAATAATTGTTTAATATACTGTTTTATTTTACATTGACATCATAATTTTTGATAATTTATAGATTTAAAAAAATATTTCGTTCATTTGAACGTTCAGAACATTTGGTTCATTTATTTTTTTGGAATATAAATTTAATTAACTAAAACGACTTTTTTGTGCCTTAAAGTCAATCCGAGGCCTAAAATCATTGAAAATGAAATTAAATAAGTTGAATAAAAATTCAGAAAAATTTAATAATTAAATAAAATTATTCAGAAAAATAAAAAATTTCGAGTAAATTATTATTACGTCATTTTGATTTATAGTGTAAATTTATTTATTTAATTAAAAATACTTTTTACAGGGGGAAATAAAAATAATGAATTAAACAGTTTTTTTTGGGGGGGGGGAAATAAAATATTTTAATTTTTATATGTAGGTATTTAATAATTAAATAATTAATTTTTATATTTCACAGTGGTCGATTTTTTCAATAGAATAAATCTCATATATGGAACAGTTTCTGAATATTGTGATTCTGCGTCATGTCCAACAATGAGTGGTGGGGCAAGATTTGAATATTTGTGGGCTGATGGTGAAAAATATAAAAAACCAACAGCCTTACCGGCACCACAATATGTTAATCTTCTAATGGACTGGACTGAAAATCAAATTAATAATGAAAATGTCTTCCCAGTGTCGACTGGTAAAAATTTTTTTTTCTTATTATTTTCAATACAAAAATATAAACGGTTATATGTGTAAAATTTTTAATACTTAAACGTAAATTTAAATATTTACTCACTTTTTTACTCCTTTCTTCTTTTTTTTTAGATGTACCATTTCCGAAAACTTTTATTCCACTGTGTCGAAAAATTTTGACCCGTCTATTCCGAGTGTTCGTTCATGTCTACATTCATCATTTTGATCGAATAGTCGCAATTGGAGCGGTAATTAATTTTCTATTTATTTCTTTTTTTAATAGTTTTAGTATAAAATTTCACATTTTTAATTATAAGCAAAATAATTAGAAATTTTAAATAAAAAATACCAAACAATTACTTAAACTATTAAGTAATTGTTTAAAAAATTTTAATTACCGTCAACCGGGGCTAATATACTCAAAAAAAATCCAGTATAATGTTTTTTTTTACAAAATTAAACAAAATAAAACAAAATACATCTTTTTTTTTGTATATAATGCAGATTTTCTTTATTTCAATTATTTAACAAATTTTTAACTAAAATTTTTCTCTAAATTAATTATTTTTAATAATTTTAATGAAATTCTTCACAAATTCAATTATATCATAAAATATTTTTCAATTAAAAATTTTAGAAAGTTTAAAAATTGTTTACAATTTAAAAAAAAATCAGCAAATAAAATTACTAAAAATATCTTATTTGAAAAAGAAAAATATTTTATTTTTTATTAATTAAAAGTTGTAGCTGAGTTAAATAGCCCCTTGGCGAGTAGAATAGCCCCTATTGACGATAGTTTCTTATTTCTATTAATTTTAAAACAATTGTCTTTTTTTCATACAGGAAGCTCATGTCAACACATGTTACAAGCATTTTTACTACTTTGTCACAGAATTTGAATTAATAAATCACAAAGAATTGGAACCATTAGCGGAAATGACTTCCAAAGTGTGTAAAGATACTACAGAAGTGACAAATTCAAGATAGTTTATTTTATTCAATCACTTTTATCATTGCAATGAAATTTATTATAGCAGTAAATGATTTTCTACTTGCTTCCTATGTAATTTGAAAATTATTCGAATTTTATTCGTATATAAGCCAATTACGACAATATTGAGAGGAAGAATTTCATTAAATTTTTTACAAAAGCATCGTAATTTATATAAAAATGGAAAATTAAATCCTATGTACATAAAAATTACTTTCAATTTTTTTTTTTTTTTTCATTAGCAATTTACTCCATTATGCATTAGATTCAATATTATCATTGTTGTTCTTTTTTTTAAAATAATATTTAACTTCTTGAAGTACTTACTAGATTTTAATTTAATTAATAATTACATTTTTATCTGCAAATAATGTAAAAATTAATTAAATTAGAATAAATAATTGTAAAAGTAATAATAGATGATAGAATTAATTTTTAGCATTTTTTTTTAAGTCTCGAATGATTTTAATATGAAATCAATTTATAGCTCATAATATGTATCGGTGTTTGTTAAAATATTTGTTAAATTTAGGAAATACGTTTTGTAAATGTTCTAGTCAACATTAAATTTTGTTCTATTTTTAGACAATTCTAAAATGATAAAACACATTCTTTTTTGTCATCTATTTTTTGGCAAAAAAAAAAAAAAGGAAAATTAGTTTGTTGCATAATATTTAATAATAAATTCATCACTGATTAATAAATTTTAATTTAAAATTTATTTATTTTTTATAGGTTTTCTCAATTTTAGAAATAATAAGACAAAGTAAATTAAAATTGTGTAATTATAATTTTTAATACAAAAAAAAGAAGTTACGCAACAATCTAATATACAATAAAAATTTGTACCTATACAAAAAAAAAACAGAAAATCAATAAAGCGATTTGATTTAATAAAAGATTTGTACATTTTTTAATAAAGATGACTTGAAAGAATTTTTTAATACTGATTTAATGATAGACAATTGTTTTTATTGCAAAAAAAAAAAAATTTATCCTTATCAAATTAACGTATAGATGAGTCAAATTTATTAAATTGATAAGCCAAATACAAATAGTGGAAAAACAATGAATGATTTAGTTTCTTTTTTACAACTCACATTGATGTATAATGCAAAAAAATAAAAATAATTTTACGAATTTTTTTTTTTTTTTGAAACAGATGCTTTATATATATATAACTTTTCTATTTTACATGAAAAATAGTAAAATTGCGAAATCATGATGTTTTAAGTTAAAAAAAAAAGAATTTTATAAATTACTCATGATTTATTCACAAGTTTACTATTGAACAGTATGAGTTTTTTGTTTTTTTTTTCTCTAAAATTATAATACATTAATGACTGTTGCTTTGAAAATTTATTTAGAGTCTTAACCAGTACATTGCGCCGCTGATAAGATTATAATCAGGAACAGCTTCGACTGGACCAATTGCTGCTAATGCTGGGCAATGATTGTAAATGTAATTCATTCCAACGTCTTGTATAGTTCTAGCTGTTACACTCTAAAATAAATAATTCGTAATTAAATTCAAAGTTTTCCATTAAATTACAATAAATTTTCACGAAAAAGTTGAGAGAAAAAATTTAAATATTTAACAGTTAAAAAATATAAAACAAAATTTGTAAAAATTAAAAAATATTGAAAAAAAAATTAGTTTTTATTAATTGGTTTTTTATTTATATCAATATGTGGAAAATTTGTAAAAATTAATTAATAATTAATATTATTTATTAGTAAATAAAAAAAAAACCTTTCGATTTTGGACGAACTTCCAGTTTTTACATTCTTTACATTTTCCTTGATTATAATCAAGTGAATAAAAATAATGATTTAAAATTAATAAAAAAAAAATAATAATAATAATAAAAAAATTATTAATATAATTAAAATATTAAAAAATTAATATTTGAGATAAAAATTAATTTTTAAACAAAATTCAAAAGAAAAAATTTGTAAATTATTATATTATTAAAAATCAGGAAAAACAGAAGAAATATTTTATACGAATATTGGAAAAAAACATTTTTCAATTTAAAAAAAATTATATTGTTTTAAAATTAATTTTTAATTGAAAGTTTCGCTTACAGTACAAAAAAAAATGAAATATGAAAACTTACCTCTATTCTTGCTTCTAATTCGTGAAGTGGAATTCGTCTTTCGTAGCAAAGCATTTGCCTACCAATATCTTCACAAATATTTGATGTTCCATCCAATTGTAAGAGCATATTTGTTTTTAAAATATTCTTTGCACGGGCAACTTCTTTTTCTGTGATGGATGTGCAAATTCTCATCCATTCTTTTAAAACTGCAAATGTCATATCTTCAGTTTGTTCATTTTCGCACACATAATACATTCCCCATAGTCCAGTGTCCTTAAAAAAAAAGAAGAAAATTAACAATCGTTAATTATTATTTTTAATCAGAAATTTTTTTTATTTAACATTTTTTAAATTTAAATTATTTGAAAAAACTATCTATATGATTCGAAAAAACAATTCTCCTCCATCAATATTATTGTTATAATAAAAATTATTACGAAGCTGAAGTACGCAACGTTTATATAAACGATTTTTAAAGAAATAATTTTTTAAAATGAAAAATTCTATAATTTTTTGCCGAAAAAATATTTTTTTATAATTTGTTGATTAATGGAAACTACAAGAAATATTTTTTAAGCAAAAAATTATAGAATTTTTCATTTTAAAAAATTATTTCTTTAAAAATCGTTTATATAAACGTTGCGTACTTCAGCTTCGTAAATTATTCGAGTTTTATAGTGTAATAAAAATTTTATAACGAAAAATTAAAACAAATTTCATTTATTTAATAAATAATAATAATAATTAATAATTTTTCATTGATTTATTTTAAAAAATACGCCAAAATCTTATGAGCCAAAAGTTCTGAACGTTCAAATGAATAAAATATTTTTTTCAATCTATAAATTATTAAAAATTATAATATTAATGTAAAATAAAACAGTAAATTAAACAAATATTAAATTAATAACTTTTTTTTTAGATATTTAAAACAATATTTTGTAATAAAATTCATACTTAATTCTTTTGAACGTTCAAAACTTTTGGCTCCTAAAATCTTTCTTTTGTCTGATTTAAGAAATTTATTCGAATTTAAAATTTTGGCATGGTTTTTAGTTTTAATGATTAAGAAAATTTTGTACAATAATTAAGTTTTACAGATTTATAAATTAAATTTTTGTTAATTAATTGAAGTGCAGACGATTTTAAATTTAAAATAAATTTTTTCCCTGTAGTTTTTTTTTAATTTCTGTCAATAATTCAATTTTAGGGTTTTTATTTGAAACTTTTTTAAATAATTGAATTTTTCAAGAAATATTATAACTATTAAAAATAATTTGATTTTTGTCCATTTTTATATTAATAAATTTTTTTTTTCTAATTTTTATTACAATTTTAGAAATAATTAAATTTTATAAGATTAAAATTTGACGAAGGTAGTTTGCTTCATTTAGAAAATATAAAATTTTTAAATTTATTACTTACAAAGATTATTTATAACATAAATAAATAAAATGTGAAAATTTTTCAAAAATTTTCAAATTTTGTTAAACATTTTTTTTTTTTTTTTTTAAATAAGAGATAAGTGATTGGACACCTTTTGTGCAATATTGAATTATCGTAATAATTAAATAGATTTTTGAAAATTATACATACCTTGTAACAAGTGTTAAAACTGTGGAAGCTGTGACACAAGTTTTTCTCGGTGACGGTTCTTGCTAAATTACTTGCATTGTTACCTCCACCACCTTGGCTACGATCCCAAGTACCAATAAGTGTATTGAATATCATGAGAGGAATGTTATCTGAATTTGCCCATCCAACACCTTGAACGGCAATGGCAACATGTGCAAGTGGTATGGAATCATCACGCACACGAATTTCCGATCCAGTGAATCGACAATTATTCAAAAAACTTGGTACATCATCATAATGAGGACCAGTCATTTTACCAAAGTGCTTCTCAGCCAAATCAACCAATTGTTGATGTTCAACACCTCCTGCACCAGCGAGCACAAATCTGTTAACAAAAATTTCAAATTACGACTTTTTGCCAAACAAAAAAAGCAATTTAAAAAAAAAAAATTTCTAAACTTAACATTTGTCTTTTCTTTACTTTAAATAAATAAATAAAATTATTTCTTTTTCCGCGACAATTAAACTAAAATTTTTGAAATAAAAATTGCCATTAAAAAAAATATTTGTGTTTCTATAAGTTTTTATTGAAATTTTATTTTAATTTCACTCTGTTTGGTCTTCTAAGAAAGCAGTAAATTCTATTCTCTATTATAATTACCTCGGTGGACCATAATGATTTTTAACGTAAGAAACAAGATCATTTCTCGAGATGGATTTAATATTTTTAGTTGGTCCTAGAATTGTTCTTCCCAATGGAGTGCCTTGAAAGGCAGTCGAGTGTAAATGATCGAAAACAACTTCCTGTAAATTTGTTTCAACATCCTGCATTTCTCTAAGAATCACACCTCGTTCACGTTCAATTTCAGCTTCACCCAATTTGGAATTTTGAATGATATCACTTAAAATTTCCACCATTTTTGGTACATCTTGCTTTAAACATCGGGCATAATAGACAGTTTGTTCTCTGCCTGTGTATGCATTCAAATGGGCTCCCATATTTTCAATTTCCAATTCGAGATCAATTTGCGAACGTTTCGCTGTTCCCTGATAATAAACGTTAAAAAGTTTTTTTTTTGTTAAAAATTAAGACATCAGTGAATAGACAATTGAAATGAAATAATATAAAAATATAATGAAAGCACTATAAAATAGATAAATAATTTCATTTCAGGCCTCGGATCGACTTTAAGGCACAAAAAATTGCTTCAACTAATTTAAATTGAAATTTGACATAAATAATTTTAAAGCGACGAAATTTTTTTTTTTTTTTTTAATTCAAACTTGGGTCAATTGAATCATTTATGTAGAAAAGATAAAAATTTGTAATTTCGTGTTCTGTAAATTAATATAAGTTTAGGAATGTTAAACAAATTATTTTTCAAAATTTCTGGCCATAAATCAATGTTTTTATATTGTAAATTTAATTATATTTTAAATATTACATCCGAAAATTTAATTAAATCATGAGAAAAAATTTTTTTAAATTTCATGCAATAATTAAATTTTATAAAAATTAAAATAATTTATCAATTACAGGCCTCGGATCGATTTAGTCGATTAATATTCAAAAAAAAGTCGATTTTTTTTTTATTTCAACAATTGGTTAATAAATATTTTACTTTAAATAACTAAAATTATTAGATATATTAAATTCATTTTATTAATTCTGTAATGAGAATAATTCTATAAAAATAACCAAGCTGAAGTACGCAACGTTTATGATAAACGATTTTTAAAGAAATAATTTTTTAAAATGAAAAATTCTATAATTTTTTGCCTAAAAAATATTTCTTGTAGTTTTCATTAATCAACAAATTATAAAAACATATTTTTTAAGCAAAAAATTATAGAATTTTTAATATTAAAAATTATTTCTTTAAAAATCGTTTATATATAAACGTTGCGTACTTCAGCTTCGCATAAAAATATTATCAAGAAAATTTATTTAGAATATTTCTGAATCGAACTATAATTGTAAGACAAATTTTCAGATAATAATTAAATTTTACAGAACTAAAAATAATTTATCAAATAATTTTAGATAATATTTTTAAAAAGTAATTGAATTTTCAAAGATTTACAATTTATATTTTTCAAATTAATTGAACTTCAAGTGATTTTAAATTTTAAATTTTTGAAGATTTCTCTAAAAAATTTATTAGAAACTGCAGACAAAAATACAATAATTTAAAAACTTTTACGAAGCTGAAGTACGCAACGTTTATATAAACGATTTTTAAAGAAATAATTTTTTAAAATGAAAAATTCTATAATTTTTTGTCTAAAAAATATTTCTTATAATTTTTATTAATCAACAAATTATAAAAAAATAATTTTTAGGCAAAAAATTATAGAATTTTTTATTTTAAAAAATTATTTCTTTAAAAATCGTTTATATAAACGTTGCGTACTTCAGCTTCGTAAAAGTTTTTAAATTATTGTATTTTTGTCTGCAGTTTCTAATAAATTTTTTAGTGAAATTATGAGCCAAAAGTTTTGAACGTTCAAATGAATGAAATTTTTTTTGCAACTTCTTTATGTACAAATTTTATTACAAAATATTGTTTTAAATATCTAAAAATAAGTTATTAATTTAATAATTGTTTAATTTACTGTTTTATTTTACATGGTCATCATAATTTTTAATACATAATTTATAGATTGAAAAAAATATTTTGTTCATTTGAACGTTCAGAAATTTTGGCTCATTTAAAATTATTAAATTTCAAAAAATTTTAGATGGGGTCATTCCATTATATTTCATCTGAAGTCGTTGCGGCTTATTTTTAGAAAAATCTGATAATTTGTAATAATGATATTTAATATCCGTACAATTCATTTTTGGCAAATTTTTTATAAAATTATTTGTATTTGCTTTGGAATTTTATTTTTTAAGTTGAGGTGCACGGAAAAAAGGTTATTTTGACAGCTTTGGAAATTTAATCAAAAAACACAAAAATAATTTAGATAGAATAAATTTTTTGTTTGATATATATTCAAAATAGTCCAATTTACTTATATTAATTGATTTCTATGTTAAAAAGTCCAAAATATTATATGAAAATTGATTTTTAAACTTGCCTGTCAAATGCCAAAATTCACCATATTTTTATTACATTTTTCTAGAAAGTTAATAAATATTTAAAAAATTATTACAGCTTAATATTAAGTACTTTCAATGTACTTTCATATGATGCGCTGACTTTTTAATATTATGTAGTAGAAATAGGAAAAATTTTACTTTGAATGTTGAACTTTCCAGGATTTTCGGTGATTTTGAACACTTGTATCTCCTCAGGTGCAAAATAAAAAAATCCAATTTTTGTCTTAATATTTAAGTTAGACCTTGTTTTCCATTCTGTCAAATTTTGGCGATGGATTTCGAAAACAAGGTCTAACTTAAATATTAAGACAAAAATTGGATTTTTTTATTTTGCACCTGAGGAGATACAAGTGTTCAAAATCACCGAAAATCCTGGAAAGTTCAACATTCAAAGTAAAATTTTTCCTATTTCTACTACATAATATTAAAAAGTCAGCGCATCATATGAAAGTACATTGAAAGTACTTAATATTAAGCTGTAATAATTTTTTAAATATTTATTAACTTTCTAGAAAAATGTAATAAAAATATGGTGAATTTTGGCATTTGACAGGCAAGTTTAAAAATCAATTTTCATATAATA
The DNA here is from genome assembly GCF_019393585.1 of Leptopilina boulardi. Classification (NCBI taxonomy): domain Eukaryota; kingdom Metazoa; phylum Arthropoda; class Insecta; order Hymenoptera; family Figitidae; genus Leptopilina; species Leptopilina boulardi. Next base: position 1,950,832 of record NW_026137813.1, read on the forward strand.
TTTTGGACTTTTTAACATAGAAATCAATTAATATAAGTAAATTGGACTATTTTGAATATATATCAAACAAAAAATTTATTCTATCTAAATTATTTTTGTGTTTTTTGATTAAATTTCCAAAGCTGTCAAAATAACCTTTTTTCCGTGCACCTCAACTTAAAAAATAAAATTCCAAAGCAAATACAAATAATTTTATAAAAAATTTGCCAAAAATGAATTGTACGGATATTAAATATCATTATTACAAATTATCAGATTTTTCTAAAAATAAGCCGCAACGACTTCAGATGAAATATAATGGAATGACCCGATGGAAAATTTTAAAAGCTTTTAAATTAAAATTTTTGATAATAATTCAATTTTAGTTGGTTTTAAATTAAAATTTTTGAAAATCATTAAATTTCAATTGATATTGAATTGAAATTATGGAAAAAAATTGAATTTTAGAAACTTTTAAATTGAAATTTTTGAAAATAATTGAATTTTAGTTGATTTTGAATTGAAATTTTAAAAATAATTGAATTTTATTGATTTTGAATTAGAATTCTAGAAAATAATTGAAATTTAGTACAGAACTAAAAATAATTAATCAAATAATTTTTTATAACATTCTTTAAAAGTAATTGAATTTTCAAAGATTTACAATTTTGATTTCTTAACATTAATTGAACTTCAAGTGATTTTTAATTTAAAATTTTTCATGATTTCTGTTACTAAAAAATTTATTAGAAATTGCAGACAAAAATCTTTGAAAATTCAATTACTTTTAAAGAATGTTATAAAAAATTATTTGATTAATTATTTTTAGTTCTGTTCTAAATTTCAATTGTTTTCTAAAATTTTAATTCAAAATCAATAAAATTCAATTATTTTTAAAATTTTCAATTTAAAATCAACTAAAATTAAAAAATAAAACAAATTATGGAAAAAATTGAATTTTAGTTGATTTTGAATCGAAATTTTTGAAAATAATTGAATTTTAGTTGAATTTAAATTGAAAATTTTAAAAATAATTGAATTTTATTGATTTTGAATTAAAATTTTAGAAAATAATTGAAATTTAGTACAGAACTAAAAATAATTAATCAAATAATTTTTGATAACATTTTTTAAATGTAATTGAATTTCTGTTGATGAAGAATTTATTCGAAATTGTAGACAAAAATTGAATTCCAAAAGTTTTTAATTGAAAAATGCTTTCAGATTATAAACAATTATTAAATTTCATAAACATTTTAATTGAAAAATAGTTTAAGATAATTGAATTTGTGAAGAATTTCATTAAAATTATTTAAAATAATTAATTTAGTATTAATAATAGCATTCTATATTAAAAAAGAAGTATTTTGTTTTTATAAATTTTGTAAAAAAAAAGTAGAAAAAGTTGCATTTTATTAAAATAAGTCGAAAAAGTCGTATTTTTGAAAAAAAGTCGGAAAAATTCGTATAATCTAACGCCTGTTATTTCATAAATAAAATAATAAACAAAAGATAAATAAATAAAACAATAAAATAAAAATACAATAACAGTGGAGAATTAAAAAAATTATAGAGAAAAATAAATTAAATACATTTATCATTAGCAAAGTAATAAAAATATAGAAAGCACAATAAAATAAATAAATAATTTTATTTCATAAATAAAATAATAATAAATAAAAATAAATGAAAAATAAATAAAAACAATTTAAAAAAATCACAATAAGACAGGAGAATTAAAAAAAATGAAAGAGAAAAGTAAATTGATTACATCTATTTGAAACGTACTTTGAAGGACATATGCTCCAGGAAGTGAGCAACTCCATTATTTTCGTCAGTTTCGTAACGACTCCCAGCATCAATCCAAATTCCTACGGTAGCAGTTGCTGCTCCACTATCTTCACTGGCTACTCTCATTCCATTATTGAGGGTTGTTAATTTAGTCGGTGGTTGATTTATCAGAATTTGCTGCAGAGATGCTTGCGATGATCTCCATCGTTTTGGAAACTTAAGAAATGCGAATCACATTTAAGAAACTTGATTTTTTTTTTTATAACATTTAACAAACTTGAAAAAACTCGAATCACATTTAAGAAACATATATATTGAAACTAACATTTCAAGGTATTTGTAAATTAAATATAAAAAAAAATTGAAAAAATTCGATTACAATTTGCCATATAAAAAATAGACGAGGTTAGGAGAAAAAACAATAGATTTTTCGGAGTCAATAATATCGAGGCGCAGCTAAGAGAGGTTAGAAAATATAATTCATACTCCACAAATTAATAATTTTGACATTTCATAATTGGAATTTAAAAATACAACTTCGTTATAAAAAAATAAAAGATTACTTCAATATTAGTTTTTAAATTCAAGAAAAATACTAATAAAAATTAATCACGTTACGTAAGGGAGGCTTTGATCGTGAGCAAAAAATGATGTGTCAAAAAAAAAAAAGATTCAAACGTAAAACCTCATAAAAAAGAAATTCTTCACTAATAAAATAATATTAAGTTTAAAATAATTAAATTTTCTACCTGAATGAGACTATTTTTATCCGAATAAGACCGCAAAGCGGTGCTGAACCTCAGTAAACGAGTCGCCATTTTTTCTGGGAAGAATAGCAGAAAATTTTTTGACGTGTGAGCTTGTTGCACTGCGCCTGCGTGTCTTTGAAGGTTTTTGGTGAGGCGCGGTATTTTTTAAATTTCTCCTTCTTTTTTCTTCTGGTTGGTATTTGAAATTTCCCCCCGTCATTTTGCGAACCAATCAAATTATTGGATTTCACGCAAGCGTAATAGTAATATTGAAATTGAGATTGCAATTACAAGTGATCCAAGTGATGAAAATAAATAATAAAAAAAATTGAAAAAATTATATAAAGTTATTTATAAAGTGATATATCGTTCTTTTTTTTAATCTCACAGAATGCTTTTATGCACTTTTGTGAATCAATTTATCACATTTGATTTTAGAACAAGAACAATTTAAAAAGATTTGTATATAGTGTTTTCTAACCTTAAAAGAAACGTCATTATTACTGCGTAAATATTTTCAAAATAGGTAACAATATTTAAAATATTATATTTAAATATCAAAAATACTTTATTTAATTTTTAACTAAATGTATAATTAAATATTTACACATAGACAAATGGTTTATAGTATTTTGATTAGTAAAAAAAAATTTGGGTGAGAATTTGTTTATCATTCAATTTTGTTGATTTTTTTTTTTTTTTTTTATAATTTTGCATAGAAAAAAATGGCGTCAAAGGACAATTCTTCTAACAATATTTCACCTTTACCTGAAAATAAATTACCAGAATGTTGGAAACAAGACGATAGAATGAATTCATTGTTTGCTGACTTTAGAAATCGATCTGTCAATCCACAAGATTGGAGTTCAAAATACAAATTTTGGCATGAAATTATTTTAGAACTATTGGACTATTCAAAAAGTTGTTGTTTTAGTATATCTGACTTAAATATTGCTTTCAAAAGAAATGGTCGTGTTCCAGTTTGTTTATCTACTGTCATTCAGGAAATGCACAGGTAATTTTATTTATATTTTAAATTATACTATTCAAATTGTGAGACACAAATCAGGAAAAAGTTTGGGGAAAACAAAAAAAATCAATTATTTATATCCATAATTCAATTGATTCAAATATGAATCTATTTAAATTTGAATTCATCTAAATTTTAGGCAACTTTTTTAAAAATATTTTTTACAAAATTTTCAAACAAAATATGTCCTTTTTAGTATAGAATGCTGATCTTCTTTAATTCAATTATTTAACAAATTTTTAACTAAAAATCCTTCACTAAATTAATTTTTTAATTAATTCTTCACAAATTCAATTATCTTAAACTATTTTTGAATTAAAAATTTTTTAAATTCAATTATTTTCAAAAATTTCTTTACCTTTTAAAAATTAATTATTTCTAGAATTTTCCAACTAAAACTTTCTGAAATTTAATAATTTTAACTATATAACTCTTTCGAAATTCAATTATTTTAAATAATTTTTATAATTTTCCTTCGAAAATTCAATTACCTAAAAACATTTTTCAAATTAAAAACTTTTAAATTTCAATTTTTGTCTTTAATTTCTAAAAAATTCTTTAGCAACAAAAATCACCGAAAATTTCCATCAAAAATCACTTGAAATTCAATTATTTTAAAAAATTGGAATTGTAAATCTTTGAAAATTCAATTTTTTTTAAAAAAAGTGTTATCTAAAATTATTTGATAAATTATTTTCAATTCTGTAAAATTTTATTATTGTTTAAAATTTAACAAAATCTTTTGAAATTCAATTATTTCTAAAAATTTCATCTGTAACTCTTCCACAATTCAATTATTTTTAATGATTTTTAAAAATATTCTTTAAATAATTCAATTATTTTAAAAAAATTCAAATATAAACTCTAGGATTGAATTGTTGTCAGAAATTAAGAAAAAAACTAACGCAGTTTAAATTTGCAGAAAATTTATTTCAAATTTAAAATCTTCTGTAAATCCAATTATTTTTAAAAAAATGTAATTTAAAAATCTGTAAAACTTTATTATTGTCCTAAGTTTTTTTTATCATTAAATTAAAAAGTATGACAAAATTTTTAATTCATATAAATTTATTTATATATAGAAATTAATTAATTTATTTCTTTGTTATAAAAAATTTTGTAAAATGGAACTTTAAGATTTTTTTTAGAAATTTGTTCTGCTTAATTAAAATTTTTTAAAATTTGTCTTAGTTCGATTCTGAAATATTCGAAATAAATTTTATTGATAATAATATTCTTATATAATTGTTTTTATTAGGAAATTAATAAAAAATTAATGTATTTTCAAATAAATGAATAAAATAAATTTAATATCTAATAACGTTAGTTATTTAAAGTAAAATATTTATTAACTAATTAAATTTAATTAAAATAAAAAATATCGACTAAAACTATTTTTTTTACGCCTTAAAGTCGATCCGAGGCCTAAAAATTTCAAATTAATTTAATTTTATTTAATTCAAATTTTAATCTATCCAAATTTCAATTCAATCTAAGTTTAATTTTAATTTCAAGTGATTAAAATTTCAATCAATTTTAATTTTTATTGACTATAATACAAATTTATTAATTAAAATTTTAATAAAATGCAAATTCAATTAATTGAAACTTAAAATTAATGAAATTTCATTCTATCTAAAGATTAGTCAATTTAAGTTTCAAATGACAGGAATTTTAATTAATCGAAATTTTAAGTTTCGAATAAATATGAATTTCAATTTTTCCAAATTTTGATTGACTTAGTTTTCAATTTATCCGAATTTTTTAAATGCTTCAATCATTGATGAAAAATTTCAATTAATCGAAATTTAAATAGATGATAAAAATGAGTTATTTTGAACTATAATTGTTTTTAATTATTAGTTTTTAATCATCTTTTTGTCACCTATTTGCTTAAATTTTTACTACACAGAATAATAATTTAAAAGAATTTTTATTTTAAAGAAAAAATATTCGAAAGAATTAATTTCTAGCCAATTTTTCCCAATTTATAATTTACAGATTTCTTAAAACGCCAAATTTTTATTTTAAAATACTTTTATTTATCCGAATAAATATCTTGCAGAATAATTTGATCGTAAATTTAAAAATATTAATCAATCATAATTTCGTTGATAATTTTTGATATGTTAATTTTTTAATTTACGCTCAAATTTTTCTGATAGATATTCGGTCAAATGCAAGTAATGTAAAATATAAATTCGGAATTAAGAAATCTTTAAAATATAAATTTATAAAAAATTTACTGTTAAATAATAATTCGAAGAAATAAAAAATTTTACTAAAGTAAATTCTAGGTAATGAAATTTTTTGAACATAAAAATACTTATAATATATATTAGTTAATATATTAGTAATATAAAATTTTTCAATTTTATATGACATAAATTTATTGAAATAAAAACATAAAAATCTAAAACAATGAATATTTTTAATCTTTATCTTTATTTAGAAATGGAGAAATTATTTTGGAACAAGATTTCATAAAAGAACCTTCGAGTACATGGACAGGTTGGGCAGTTGATGTATTAGTGAAAAAACCACTCATTTGGTCTTTTTCAAAAGCAAAAACCTATGTTTCCGAAGATGTTATAAGCATTCATGCAAAATACATTCATTTACCAACGATCAAAGATTTGGGAGAAATAATTCTCTCAACAATTGACAATGCTGACAATAATCAAGAAAATAATTTATATCCAATTTCAGAAATTGTTGAACGTTGCATTCAACAAACAAATAATAAACTTATAAGCGAGAAAAATATTCGATTAGCATTAATATGGTTAAAAAATACAAGAAAAGCAGCACTCAAAGGTAATTGTTTAGATTTAAAAGGTGAATTATTAGTAAAAATATCAACGCAAGGTGTAAAAAATATATCTGAAGTTGAAGAAGGTGTTTTTAAATTAAAAAAACAAGAGAGTTTACTTATCAAAAATATTGAACTATTGGAATTGGAAAAACGTGCATGCGTGGAAAAAGCAAAATCCTATGTTTCCACGGAATTTAGACATGCGGCAAAAAATTGTTTGCGAAAAAAACATGAACTTGAAAAATGTATTGAAAAACGTGGCGCATCATTGAGAAATGTACAAACATTATTGTCAAGAATTCACGATGCACATTCCGATGCAGAGGTATTGGATGTTTATAAAGTTGGTTGTAATATTCTCAAGAAATTCGAAGAAACTGGCTTAACTGAGGATAATGTTCGTGATACAATGGATAATCTTTCCGATGTATGTAAAAAATCGAATTTGTTTTCTAATATATTTTTTATCAATTTTTAATTTGCGATTTTATAAGAAAATTTCTTTTTTTTTTAGGCATTGGAAGATATGAAAGAAGTTCAGTCAGTTATGGCAGAACCTTCTATGCGCGATAATGAATCTGATACAGATCTTGAAAAAGAATTACAAGATTTACTGGATTCCTCGTTTGGAGATTCAGAAAAGGAAAAGAATTTAGAAACAAAAGATACGAGTTTAAATATTCCGGATTTAAAAGATTTGCCTGATTTATCAAGTTTGAATCTACTAGGTAATTAATAATTTTTTTTAATAATTAAAAATTAATTTCAAAATTAAAAAATTGCTTTCAATTTTCAGATTTGCCTGCCGCAAAAAAGCCAACACAAATATTGCCAACGATGTAGAAAATAAAATAGAATTACACGAAAAAATATAATATACTGTAAGTAAATTAAATTATTATTTTCCTAAATTTATTCAATTTTATAAAAATGGGACTGTATTATACTTAATATACGATAGAACAAATTATTTATAAAAGTTTTTTTTTACAAAAACAAAAATTAAGTAAAATTGTATATATATATATATATTCTATGATTATTATAAAGTAAAAATAAGGTGGGAAAATTTTTATTTCATTAAAAAAAAAAAAAAGGAAAAGAAAACTATTCTAGTAAAGTTCGTAAAATTTTACTGGTTCTTCTACATGACATTGTGGATAATTTTTATTGCTTCGTAAATTTTGAATAACATCCTCGATCCAATCTAAATTTCCACTTGCAACTTCTGTATATAAAGAATATGTGTAACTGTTACATGTTCTTTCGCCATTATCACCTTTTGCACCAATTCCAACACTCACAATTCCACGAAGAAACCATAATTCTTTATCTTTAAATACCAATCCACCGCCACTGTCACCGTCACACACGGAAGAACCTAAAACAAATGAATAAATAAATAGTAATAATTTCGAGAAAAAAATTGATTTTTTTAAATTACCAAAAACATTTTTTTTTTCTAAATGTATACTTGAATTTAAAAGAGAAAATCAATTACTCGGATTTTATTTAAAATTTTTTTTTTTTGCAAACTGTTTTTAATAAAATAAAAAAAAAAATGAAATTACCATTTGTATAGCCTGCACAAAATTTATCAGCTGTAATGAAACTTGCACTATCAGTTTCAGCAGCGGCAGTTTCACATTGTTGCTGTGAAATATAAGGAACAGAAATTGATCTCAAAACATAACTTGTCGAGCCCTCCTCCGTTCTTCCAAATCCCGGAACACGTCCCAAATTTCCGGTTTCTAATACTGGTTTATTTCCCAATCGTGCACGATAATCAAGACAAATTGGCATTAAGAGTCCAGTAAATGTAAAAGACTCTTTAAGTTCCAAAATTGCAATATCATTCGCATAAAGTCCCTGTAAACCTCGATATGTGCATCTAATGAAGATATTTTTCACCTTAAAAAAAAAAAAAAATTGCCACATTAGAATTTTTTCGCTATTAATTTTAAAGTGAATTTTATTTTCTTTGTTAATATCAACTTTATTAAATTTTATCTAAATTTAATTAAAAATTCTTTTTATAATCATTGTATAGATTTATTTTTCATCAAATAAAGAGGGAAAAATCAATGACTATTTTTCATCTGCATTGAAATACTTGGTATAAATAAATAAATAGGGAAAGAACTGTGACTAAAGAGATGATAATGAAAAAAAAAATACGTAATATACCTTTTTTCTTTGAACATAAGGGGAGGGAGCGTCATAATCTCGAAAAATATTTCCCGTTGCTACATAAAATCGTGAAGCATCGTACAGTCGACGTGATGATTCGTCATAAACACAATGGGCGGCAGTTATCAGTAAGTCTTCTTGAATAATTGATGCACCGCATATAAATTGTTTTTCACCACTTCCATAATCCTGTCTATACATTGTTGCATGCCATGGAAATTCTGATGGTTTTGCCAGTGTACCATTTACAATTAATTGTACAACATTTAAAGCAGCCTTACCACAATCTAAAAACAAAAATTTTTCTTTAAAAATCAAATAACTTGCTTTTTTTTTGTTCATTAATAATAATAATAAATCGTATACTCGTATCTATTTAACAGTAGAGATAATTCACAATACGGCATAAATAAAATATTTTAATTTTATAAATAATGAATTAGTGGTTAATTTACAATTTTATGTATTTCGAAATTTAAGTTTTCTAATTTTATTCGAAAATTCATATTTTATTAACAAATTCATATTTTATTAATATATCATTCCATTTTTTTTTTGATATTTTTCTAAATTTAATTTTTTCGATATATTTATCAAGCAAATTTTACTTCATTTTATTAATGTGTCAAAATAAATTTTTAATAAATTATATTAATTTATTTTTATGAATTTTTATTAATGAATTTTAATAAATTATATCAATTAATTTTAATAACTTATTTTAATTAATTTCGATAAATTATATTAATTAATTCCTTTGATTTTGTTGATTAACTTAAAAAAAATATTGTTCAATTAATTTAATACTGATAAACTAAGGTAATATTTGTGAATTAATTAATATAATTTACTATTGATTTTTAAAAACAACAATTTTTATTTACAAAAAATATTTCGTATGGCGAGCGAAGTATTTATAATGAACTTTTATAATTTTTTACACTTCAAACATTTTTTATATTACAAAATACATAATAAAAGTCATTTTATTATATTCATTGTTTGTGATTTACCTCTACTTGTTTTGGAATTTTTTTTTTCCAATTTTCTAATAAGTTACCGTCAAATTTTTTTTTCGAGAACTATAAAATTCATAAATATTTAACTAATAACGGTATCATAATTTTTTTTCGCATTTTTAAAGAAATCATCAGTCATTTATTTCACTTTTTTGTCAAAAATTGAGAAGCTCTTGAAATTCAAAATTTATCATTTTAAATTATAATTTGTTATTTAATACATATATAAATATAAAATTTGTTTGAATTTAGAAATTATATATTTATTCAAATTTTTTTTTATTTTAAGAATTCTATAATTTTATTTATTTTTAATTTGAAATTTGTATTTAGAAATTAAATTAACAATTGAAACGGAATTTAGAAATTTCTCAATTAATAGAACTTATTTTGTTTTTTATTAAAATATTTTTTGTCTCGCGTTTTTGTTTGTTAAATTTTAACAATGAAATTTTTTATGTGAATACTGTATAAAAAATAGAAAAACAGAAGAAAAAAAAAATCGTAACGAAAATATAACTATCATTATTCAAGGTAACTGTATCGGTAACAATGTAAAAAATTACTTTTCATAAAAATGTAACATTAACAATAAACAATTACATTTTTTTGTTGAAAGTAACAGTAAACTTACATTTTTAAGGTAACATAAACCTTAAAATTAAAATTTTGAAACAATAACCTCACACTTTCTTAGTAACAATTTTCAATAAAGTAACGGTAACATCATAGTTACGTAACTTTCGTAACATGTCAAACATTGATAATAATCTACTTAAAAAAGAACAAAAAAAAACAAAAAAAATGTATAAAATTTATAAATTTGTTTGAAAAATATTTTCTTAATCCTCATTATCACAAAATGATCGAACACCAATTGATGATTTATCAATATTATTAATTGGTTCGTCCTTAAAATAAATTCTATCAGGATCTAACTCGATATTTTTGGAAAGATTTACTTGTAGTTTCTCGATGTTTACTAAGTTTCCCTGTACGTAAATATTAATCGTAGACGGACCTGCTACGCATTCAATTGGATCTGGTGACCAGTGACCAGTTTCATTACAAATCACTCTCTCCTTTCTTATTGGTAAACTGTAACGATTTTGCTCCTGATGATAACTTGCACGACATCGTAAATCGGCTGATGTAAACGGAAGAACTGATTCTTCACATGGAACATGTTTATTGTTATGCACACAATAGGCTTCCATTGAAATTGACGACAAACCCGGGCATCGAATTTCTACATAGAAAAAAAAAAAAATTATTAAATTTTAAATTATATTTGAATCTTAAAATTATGCTAAAAAAAATAATAATTTAAAATTAATTTTATTCAAATATTAATTATGTAATTATTTGTTTAAAAATTATTTTAAAAATTATTTATTAAATTAATTACATTAGTAAATTTATCAAATTATTTAATTTATTAATTTTATTTTTTTTACTTATTAATTTATTAATTAATTTATTTAAATTTAATGAAAAAGAACAGAAATAATAGGAAATAGTCTAATTTGCATATATTAATTAAATATTAATTAATTAAATTTTTACAGCTGTGAAATTAATTTTTTTTCCGTGCATATCATCTTTAAGATTCAAATTCCGAGATAAATATTAGAAAAATTTATTATTTATGTAAAATTAAAATCAGTTTTTATTGAATATTTTGGATGTAATGAAGATTTAAATATCAATAATTTGTATTGAGAATTGATTCTCTTTGTGTATTTTCAATTAAAAATTTTAAAACATGACCTACAATTTTTTGCCTCTAAGGTCCCTTTCTTCAAAGCGCGTCATAATTTTATTTAATTAATATATTGATGAATTTATCACACGGTCGAGAATTATATAGATGTAAAAAAAATTATGAAAGAATGAATTTCATTTGGAACAAAATTTTGTCCGAGAATGATAAAAATTCGAAAATTTTGAAAATTAGAACCACCCTAATCTATAAATGAAGCATTCCATGGGAAATTTTCATTCAAAATTTCTTTTTGTCCGAAATATTTTTTTTGCAAAATCTATGAAAAAAAAGAAATTACGTATTTTTTTTTTTTTTTTTATTCGATAAAAATGAAGAAAATTATAATTTTGTAAAATTTAACATTTTCATTTTTTGAAATTTTTCAAATATTTGCTCAAAAATAACGTACCTATAACGGAAGCAACAAAAAAGGTTGAAATAAAATTTAAAAAGTCAGTTTTCTCAAAGAGAGACACTTTTGATTTTTTTTTTAATTTGAGAAAAAGTGAACAAAAAATCATAACTTCAGTTCATTTTTATCAAAAATAAAAAAATACGTATTTTCTTATTTTTTATACAGATTTCGAAAAACAAATTTTAAATGAAAATTTCCCGTGGAATGCCTATTTATTTATATTTAATTATTAATTTAATTTATATTTAATTAATACATACCAATGCATTTTGGAATATGTAACCATTTTCTATCGGGACCACAGAGAACATCTTTGTATCCTTCCATTCTAAATCCCGAATTACAATTGTAAATTAATTGTGTTCCTTTTTCTAATGCACGAACACCAGGACTTACATCGCAATGATCACCACTTGAACAATGACTTTTGTATAATTTATAATGACCATTTTGTGGTTGCGATGGTACTGGACATGTAATTTCAGTTGTTGGCCTCTTTGTAATTTCGACCGTTGGTCTTTGAGTAATAGGTCGTCTAGATGGTCGAGTTGGTGATGTTGGTCTTGTGGTAATTTTTGGTTTAGCAGTTGTTCCTTTAGCACACAAAGATGGATCCTCATCGGAACCATCAGCACAATTTACAGCACCATTACATCGTAAATCAAGATCAATGCATGCTCCATATGCACATCGGAAAACGTACGCATCACATCTAAAATTAATATTTCATATATTTTAATTAATAAATAATTATTTGTTATTTGCTTTTCTCGTTCAAATCGTTAATATTATAAAATGAAAAATAAAATTTTGAATTTCAATTAATTAGAATTAATATTATAATAATTTTTGAAATGAGAAGGCCTAATACGGTTAATAATTATTATTATTGATTAAAATTAATTAATGTAATTAAATTATTAATTATATCATTAAATGAGAGTAAATAAAATTACAAAAAAATTAATATTTCACTTACAATTTTAAGTATTATTGATTAAAAATTAATAATAACAGGGTTGCCACAAGTCAGTGAAGTAGGGGAAAATTTTATAAAATAATATTTATAGTTTAAAATACTATAAAAATTTCAGTTTAAGATAAACAATTCAAATTCATAATTAAGAGAAAAAATTCAAATCCAAAGAATTAAATGTGATGTAAAAAAAATTTTCATTGTCAAAATTCATTTCTGATTTCCAACAACAAATCGACACATTTTTTTTTAAATTATTATCACACAAATACGTTCAACATTTTTGTAAATGTATCAAATTAATTAAATTTTTTCAAGATTAACGGGTTAAAAATTTTAAGAAATAATTAAATTTCAAGTGATTTTAAATTGAATTTTTTTTTGTAAATTCATATAACAGAATTTTTTTATACAAATTTTAGACAATAATTAAATTTCAGAAAATTTGGGATTCAAAATTTTTTAAAATTAAATTAAAAAAAAAACTATTAAAAATTATTGATTTTGCGAAGAATTTTAGATAAAAATTTTAAAAAATACTTAAATTTTCGAATTGTTTCTATAATTAAGAATTTTTGAATTAATTAAATTTTAAAAGATTTGAAATTGAAATTTTTTGTAAATTTGAATTGAAGATTTTTTTTTTACAAATTTTTTCATTCATTTAATAGAAAAAAGAACAAAATTCGAAAATGTCAGGGAAAAACAAAAAATATTGTCAGGAAATCAGGGAAAATTTTATGGCAACCCAGATTAAAATAATATAATTATGAATGTATATCAATAAATAATGACTGATTATTATTAATTAATGAGAATAAATAAAATTTCAAAATTAATTAAAAATTAGTTGTAAAAAAATAGTGTAGAAAAAAAATGCAAAATAATGTAAAGGAGTAAAAATTAATAAATAAAATAAAAAAAAAAATTTTATTTAGGATTGTTTCTTTGATTTATTTTGATAAATTTGTCAAACTTACGGAAATGATCCACAGGCAATTGCAGTTTCATCCGATTGATCTCTACAGTCAACAGTTCCATCGCAAAGTGATGTACTGTCAATACATTGACCGCTTGTACATTTAAATTGACTTGAAAGACATTCTCCAAATGTACCATTATTTCTCGTGCACGATGATATTGTTTCATCACTATTGTCAGCACAATCTTTTATTCCATTACAAATAGAATCACCATCGACGCATGCACCATAATCACATTTAAAAACATAAGGACTGCATCTCATTGTTTTGCAAGCCTCTCTTGTTTCGTCTGATTTATCAGAACAATCAGTTAGTCCATCACAGAGACGATCTTGTGGAATACAATCTCCATTTTGGCATTTAAATTGAAAATTACTTGCAAAAAAAGAAAAATTAATATTTTCATTAATTTAATCAAGAATTGAAAAATCATTTTTTGCATCAAATAAATAAATAAAAATTACCTACTATTTTATTAATTAAAATTTTAATTATTTATTTAAAAAAATGGTTAAATTTTGTATAATTATTTATTAATTAAATTTACATAAAAAAAATTATTAATATTTTTAGGTGATTTAATCGTGTAAAAAAAAAAAAAAATTTATTATCAATCAACTTACCCACAAGATTTTCTATTGTCATTGGCTGGAGATGCTTTACCATTGATAGCCAAAAGTAATACTAAATTTAAATAAATTTATTTTTAATAAAATTATTTAATTACGATATTAATTTCCTTTTCGATAAAGATCAATTCATTAAAAAAAAAAAAAAATAATAATAATTAAACATATTTCAAGCAAACTAAAATATTTAAATAGTAAAACTTAAACATTTTAAGCAAAAACTAAAATAAATACCTAAATTTATTTCTTTATCAATTTTAAATCTTAGTTATTAATTTTTACAAAATAAAAATAATTGTAAAATTAGTTATTTAACTAATTTCTAAATAAGTCGAGATAAAAAATAAAATAACTAAAAATAAAAAAATTTATATAACAAATTTTTAAATTATTTTTAATTTATTATTATTATTTTTATTTGCTAGTTAATAGTGATAATTTTGTTTATTTATAAAATAAAATTTAAAAAAAAAATTTCTATAATAATTTTTCCTCGTTATTTAGAATTAATTAATTTTCCTACAATTATTTTAAACATATTTATTGAATTAATTTAACTTTATAAGTTTAAATATAATATATATATATATATATATATATACATATGAGAGTTCAAGGTTGAGATTCGCACACACATTCATTCAATGAACTTGTCATTATAACAACCGGTTTCTTGAGTTTAAAACTGTGTGTATGTATATTCAATTTTTTTTTTCTATTTTATTTTAATTAACCAGATTCCAGGTAAATATATTTAGGATTATTGCAATTATTCAAAGGGAAAATAATGCATACAAGTTATCTATATAAAATTATTTGTAAGAATATGAAAATATTTGTTTTTTTAAATTAATTTTGCATCATTGACCTATGAACTTAGCGATAGTAGGTACTTTACTCTGTTTTCTCATAATTATTCCATTTTCCTTAAAGTAATTCTTTTGTTTCTAGCATCATTTCGGAATTTCCCGCGAGCAAAATTTTACACCAACAACTTCATTGTTTAACAAAAAAAAAACCCCCCGTAAAAATTTCTGTTAAAATTAATTCTTGTGACAAGAAAAATTAATTTAAAAAAAAAATAAATCAATCAATTCAATATTTATATTAACGAATATTTCAAATTTTTTAATATTTAAATTTTATGTTTAAATTAAATATTCAAATTAAGTCAACGTATAATTAATAATTTGCATTGTGAAACAAAATTGTTTATTGGAAAAAATAAAATGAATATAATTAATAATTTTAATAGATTTTTTTTTTTTTTTTTGCAACTCACCGCAAAAGAAAATAGTTGGTCTATTATCCATTGAAAAAATTAATTGATTTTTGTGATTAACATTGAATGCTACTTCTTTGGTTCTTAAGTTGTCACTGGTTCTGAATCAGTGGAGATGTACGCGGATACAAAACATCAACTTGCCTCGAGAATATATACATACTGGGAATTATTTTCCTCCGTCACGCGTGCTTCTTCTATTATATATATATATATATATATATATATATATATATATATACGGAATTTTTATATTAACTTTTGCATCCTCATCTATATTCTAAGAAAAAAAAGGGAATTTTGCAATAGAAAGCTAAATAGAAATTAATAATAAATCCTATAAAAAATGTAATTAATTAAAAAAATAATAATATAAATAATAAATTAGTTAATATGTTATTATTAATGAAAAAAAATTCATTATTAATTTAAAATCAAATATGAAAAATAAATTAATTGGGAACTTGCGAAAAGAAGTTTGAAAAAAATTTATAGATATATCGCAAATATATATTTGCATTTGTCATACAATTTGTAATTTTTTCGCTTTCTCATAGAGAAATATTCATTTTTTTTTTTTTTTATGTTGTTGACGATTCATTTTTTTCAGTTATTTCATTATTTTCGTTATTTTTGTTACTTTCATTAATCTCATCGTCATTAATTTTCTTTTCATTATTTTCATTAGTCTGATTATTTTTGTTACATTCATTACTCGTGCCATTTCTATGTTCCTCACGTTTAGAGAATGTGTGATGAGGTAAACTACCCAACCATGTTAAAAATCTAAATTATTATTTTAAGGAAAATACAATATTCATTCGTTAATTGAAATTATCAAAACAAATTTCTTTATAAAAATTCTTTCAATGTTTCTAAAGAAATAAAAAATTTTTTTGATGGAAATTTAGTTCATTTTTTAAATTTAAATATAAATTTTTAATTTAAGGAACAAAAAAAAACATATTTTCGACGTTGCTGAATCGTTTAGGATCAACAATTAGAAAAAAAATTTTATTTATCACGGAAAATTGTAAAATTATTTACCAAAATTTTTTAAATATTAATTTAAATAAAAAAATATTAAAAAATTTTTAATTTAAAGAACAAAAATATATTTTCAAACAAATTTTTTTTCTACTTTTCTCAACAAATTACACGAATCAATTTTCAAATGAAATAATGAAAATTATAAAAGGATACGATTTTTCAGAAATCTCTGTTTGAACAATATGCTTGATAATATTGTCATTGAAAAATTTCTGAACTTCTTCTTCACATTCAAGCCAATCCAATGTTTCGTGAATTCCATCCTTTCCAAATTTATTATTATAATAGTCATAATGAACCTGTAAATAGATAATTGAATTGAATTTTTTTTAATTAAAATTTTTTTTTTCAATTAAAATAATTGAATTAAATTTTAAAAAGTAATATTCTTAAAAGTAATGAAAATTGCAAAATTTCAGTATTTGAAAAAAAAAAAAAAACAATTATCATATAAAGAAAATAATTGTTTTTTATAAAATATCAAAATAAATTACAATGTTAAGCACGAGTCCTAGACCAGGAACCATTGGAACATCCATTTTATCACCATTAAATGCAAGATCAAGAATATCTTCTGTAACAACATTTCTGACAATGCCAATTGTTAAACCAATCATTTTTCGAATTTGATGTAACATAAAACTTTGTCCTTTTATTTTCAATGTGATAAATTCTATACCTTCCATTAAAAATGGTTCAGAACATTCGAATTTTATGATAAATCTTCTCGCACGTGGATCCAAAGATTTTCTATACATAACAAAAAAAAAAATTATAATTTTTCCATTTTGTTTTCCTGTATATCCTATACTCAAAAATTCACTGTTGACAGGGAATTTCAGTCTGGATTTTCAAAAAATTTAAATCCCATAAACGAATTATTTCCATTAGGATTGCCACAGAATTTATATTATGATTTTTCCTGACTTGTGGCAACCATGAATTTATACAGCATTTAAAGTAAATTAATTTATAATTATTTTATAATTATTGAAAAACAAAAAAAAATTTGAAAATATAATATTCGATAAATATATAATTTATCGACTGTGAGAATGTTTTTTAAAAAATGTTGATAAACTTACACTTTTGATGTGAAATTGTAAAAATTATGTGATCCTTCAAATAATTGAAGAACTTTTCGTAATTTTTCTATTGATTCATTTGCAATTCGAAATTCAGTGTACGGTTTACCATTTATTGTCGATAATTCCTCTATTCTTTTTACAACATCTTCATCGGAAAATTGTTTATTCAATATTTCTGGACTTTCTTCAACAAATGCAATTGTTGGAAGTGTATATGAATATGTTCTCGCGTCACATTGTGATTTACTGTTAAAACCTTTTGTCACTCGTCTCAATCCAAATACACGAATATCATTTGGCAAAAATTTATTAATATCTTCCATTTTTGCATGTTCCGCTAAAGAAAGAAAATATCTCTTAATATTGTATTTTATTAAATTATCATAATTGTAATTGTACTAATTCTTTTAGTTACTCATTAACAGGCCTCGGATCGACTTTAAAGCACAAAAAAAGTCGTTTTAGTTGATTTATATTCAAAAAAAAAGTCGAAAAAGTCTAATTTTTTTATTTTAACAAAATTTAATTGGTTAATGAATATTTTACTTAACTAATATTAGAAGATTTTAAATTCATTTTATTAATTCTCTAATGAGAATAATTCTATAAAAATGTTATCAAGAAAATTTATTTTGTATATTTCAGAATCGAACTAATTGTAAGACAAATTTTCAAAATTTTCTTTGATTAGGACAAATTTCTAAAAAAAATTCTTAAAGTTCCATTATATAATTATAATTTATAATTTATAATTTTTTGAAGCCTGATTTAAGCAATTTATTCAATAAAAATTTTGTCATACTTTTTAGTTTTATGGTCAAAAAAAATTTCAGGCAATACTTAATCAAGTTTTACAGATTTTTAAATAATAATTTTTGACGAGTTGAAAGTTGAAATTTTTTAAAATAATTGAATTTTAAAAGATTTTGTTAATTTTCAAAGAATTAAATTTTACAGAATTAAAAATAATTTATCAAATAATTTTCAAAAACTTTTTTAAAAAGTAATTGAATTTTTAAAGATTTACAATTTAGATTTTTGAAATTAATTGAATTTTAGGTTTTTTTTAATTAAAAATTTTTAATTAAAAATTAAAATTTAATTAAATACAATAATTTGAAAACTTTTTAAGTGAAAAATGGTTTCAGATAGTTGAATTTTCGAAGAATATTTTTAAGAATCATTAAAAATAATTGAATATCAGGAGAATTATAATTGAAATTATTAAATTTTAAAAAATTTTACATGGAAAATTTTAGAAATAATAAAATTTTAGAAGCTTTTAAATTGAAATTTTTGAAAATAATTCAATTTCAATTTTAATTGATTTTAAATTCAAATTTTTGAAAAGAATTCAATTTTTAATTGATATTGATTTGAAATTTTGGAAAATAATTGAACTTTAGTTGATTTTGAATTGAAATTTTTGAAAACAATTGAATTTTAGTTGATTTTGAATTAAAATTTTTAAAAACAATTGAATTTCAATTAAAATTTTGGAAAATAATTGAATTTCAATTAAAATTTGTGAAAATAATTGAATTTTAGTTGATTTTGAATTGAAATTTTGGAAAATAATTGAATTTTAGTTGATTTTGAATTGAAATTTTTAAAAACAATTGAATTTCAATTAAAATTTGTGAAAATAATTGAATTTTAGTTGATTTTGAATTGAAATTTTGAAAAATAATTGAATTTTAGTTGATGTTGAATTGAAATTTTTGAAAATAATTGAATTTTAGTACAGAACTAAAAATAATTTATCAAATAATTTTTTAGAACATTTTTTAAAAGTAACTGAATTTTCAAAGATTTACAATTTTGATTATTGAAATTAATTGAACTTCAAGTGATTTTTAATTAAAAATTGTTGATGATTTCTGTTACTGAAAAATTTAATAGAAATTGCAGACAAAAATACAGTAATAGGAAAAAATGAAAAATGGTTTCAAATAGTTGAATTTTCGGAGAATATTATGAAAATCATTAAAAATAATTAAATTTCAAGAAAATTATAATTGAAATTAAAAAATTTCAAAAATTTTTAAATGTAATATTTTAGAAATAATTAAATTTTAGAAGCTTTTAAATTGAAATTTTTGAAAATAATTGAATTTCAAAAGATTGTGTTAAATTTCAGATAATAATTTCTCTTATCATAAGTGATATTTTTAGTGATTTCTGTTGATGAAGAATTTAAAATTAAAATTTTTTGGTAGTTTTATTTGCTAATTTTTTTAAAATTATAAACAATTATTAAATTTAATAAAAAATTTTAATTTAAGAATAATTTATGATAATTGATTTTATGAAGAATTTCATTAAAATTGTTAAAAATAATTAATTTAGTGAAGAATTTTAGTTAAAAATTTGTTAAATAAATGAAATAAAGAAGCTCTGCATTCTTTATTAAAAAACGTATTTTGTTTAAAAATATTATTAAAAAAATGTAAAAAAAAAAGTCGAAAAAGTCGCATTTTATTAAAATAAGTCGAAAAAAGTCGTATAATCCAAGGCCTGCATTAATTAACTAAAATATAGTGCGTTATTTTAAAATATTGTTATTTAATACAGAAATAAGTCTATGAATTACGAAACTGAAGTACGCAACGTTTATGATAAACGATTTTAAACGAACTAATTTTTTAATATAAAAAATTCTATAATTTTTTGCCTAAAAAATATTTCTTGTTGTTTTCAATAATCAACAAATTATAAAAAAATATTTTTTAAGCAAAAACTTATAGAATTTTTTATTTTAAAAAATTATTTCTTTAAAAATCGTTTATCATAAAAGTAAATTGTCAATTATTGTATTGTGACAAAAGAAAAAAAAATGAATTCTCACGTAATTTCAGAGAAACAACTTGTCTAGCTGCTGATACTCCTTTATCTGTCCTTGCTGCTCTTTGAAAATGAATAGTTTGTATTGTCTCAAAAGCTTCTGAATTAATAAGATCTGCTTTAAGTAATGCATCAATTAAAGATTCTTCAACTGTTGCCATACCAGGATTTCTTTGCATTCCATAATAATTTTTACCAAGATAACCCAACATTAATGCAAAATTACGTTTTTTTATTTTAACATCTTGTTCAACTTTTTGCTTTTTGGCCGTGTTTTCATCAATTCCAGACAATTTATTGTCTTCACTTTGAAGTCGTTTTTTACCTTCAATTATAATCTCTTGATTCTCGGCAATTGCATTTTCTACTTGTGCAGACATTTTTCTATAAACAATACTGCCTGGAAAATTATGACGAAATTAGGATGAGGGACCACTGAAATTAACAATATTTTTTTCCTGACATTTTTTAGAATTTAAAAAATGTTTTACGTTATTAAAATTAAAAAAGTAGTTTTATTAAAAAAATTATGTTTTTTAAAAAAAATTTTAAATCCATACGATTGATTGTTCAAAATCATAAGTGTAAAAAAAAACAATTGACAAATTATACACTTAATAAAATTGAAAAATAAATTAACACTTTAAAACAATGAAAATTTCACTGTTACCTAAAAATAATAATAAATGGAAATTACAGCCAAGAATAATTCTCAAAGAAATGGAAATTTAAAACATTTAAAAATTTATTTTATCAAAATTATTTCTTGATATTAAAAATTTATTACATCTTTAAAAATTAAAATTGTTTAACTTTAATTTGAAATTTAAGTTTAATTCTTCTAATTATAATATTTGATAAACATTTAAAAATTGTTTATATTTTTGGAAGACATAACCTCAAAGAAAGTAAAAGAAGAAAATTCATTAAACTTACATAAATTACAGTAATTCGTGAATATTCCAGACTGTTTGAAAATACGGAGCATTTATAAAATACTAAATTTTATAATAAATCTATTTACTTTATTTGTATAAAATAAAAATACAATTTTTTTTTTTTATTTAAAAAAGCAGCATAAACATAGTTAAAACTCCGAAATTCACGTGGAGGAGGTACAGGCGAACCTTTCATAAGACAACCTCTAATAAGACAAATTTCCCCTATCGTGTTCCCCTTCCCTAAAACTTTAGATATATATTGCGTCATGCGCAGTAGCGTCAAGCGGAGCATATGGCTAACAATGTAAACAGAAAATAACCTGCCTAAAAATGTGCAAAAAAACCCCTATCTGTGATCACAGTTATGTAGTTTATATTTAAAGTTTAATATTTCTGTAAGTGTAAAGACTGATTATGTGCAATAAGCAACAGAAGACTCACGTGCATCTTCCATTACAGGAGAAGATTAATATTATAAAAAGCCTCAATAATGGAAGTACAAAAAATAAGTTGAGAGAAATAGCTGAGCAATACCATATTTCACCATCGGTTGTTAGTAGATTGAAGAAAAATTCAGAAAGCCTTAAAGATGTTGAGAATTTAAGTCCAAAAGTCCTGCAAAAGAGGAAGGTCAAAAAACCAGTGCATAATGCTGATTTGGAGAAAGTTTTAATCAGGTGGTTTAACGAGAAACGTGCTGCGGGTGAACCAGTGAGTGGACCGCTGATTTGCGAAAAGGCTTTGGTGTTAAATGAACAATTAAACGGCTCGGAAAATTTTAAAGCTAGCAATGGCTGGCTGCATGCGTTTAAAAAAAGATATGGTATTAGACAGTTATCTATGAAAGGAGAAAAATTATCTGCGGATGTTGATGCTGCCATAAGTTTTGCCTTTTATTTTCAAAATTTAGTTGAAGAGGAAGGCTGCGATTTGAGTTTAATTTTTAATGCAGACGAAAGTGGAGTTTATTGGAAACGGCTGCCAGAAGTAACTCTAGCTGGAGCAAACGAGGATTATGATTGTCCAGGTAAAACACACTTTAATTTAACATTTTCACAGTTTTTCTAACTTTAATAAATTAATATAAAAAAATGTTGGTAGTTTTTAATCTTTTTGACTTGTAATTATATTGAAATTCGTGAATTGCAATAATTATAACCTATAAAACTGCAAAGTTGAATGTGATGATTTTTAAAAACTTACAAAACAATTCACACTTTTTAAATTTAGTTTAAATGGAAATTATAAACTCATTTAAAGTGAAATCTCCATGAAATCTCGACTCATTCCTAATTTATTAAACTAAAAAGATTAAGGATATATGTATCTTTAAACATCAAACTAAGTAGTTTTTAACAAGGAAACTAAAAATATATTTAAAATGTATTTCACTCAATTTTGAAAGATCCAGTTGTACAATTTTCCGAAAAAATTATTTTTACTTAAAATTTGTTGTTTATTAATAATTAAGTAACATTTTGTGTTTTTACTTGAAAGTTAGTCAACGGAATTATTGTAATTTGTATCCAATTTTTATAAACAATCGCTCATTTTAATCTCCAAAAGTTTCTCTACAAATTTATTTCTTGAATTTTGTTAAAAAAAAATTTGTTCAAAAGTTATAAAATAAATAAAATTTTTTTATTTAATATTTTGTTAATGAATCATTTATTAACAAAATTAAACCGCGAACTGAATTATAGAGAATCTTTCAGATATAGTAAAATGAGTTGCTATTTTTAATAAAAATTGGATAAAAATTAAAATTATTCACTAACTTTTAAGAAAAAACACAAAATGTTTATTAATTATTAATAGACAAAAAAATTTTTGCAATTTTCTCTGTAGTGACTCCAATACATATTTATAGTTACAATTTATTTTAATATTTTTTTTATGCAGGTTGGAAATTAAAAAAGGACCGGGTGACCGTTTTATTTTGTTCAAACGCAGATGGTTCTTTCACTCTACCATTACTAGTTATTGGAAAATCTGAAAGACCCCGTTGCTTTAATAATAATTATACTACGTCTTTACCAGTCACGTATACACATCAAGCCTCAGCTTGGATGAATGCAAAGATTTTTTTCAGTTGGTATAAAGATCAGTTTATTCCGTTAGTACAGGCCATGCAAGTGCAAACACAAAAATATGGAAAAGTATTGCTGTTACTCGATAATGCTAACTGCCATCCACCGAAAGAAATTCTAAATAATGTAAACGAAAATTTTAAAGTTGAATTTTTACCTCCCAACGTTACGTCACTCATCCAGCCAATGGATCAAGGCGTATTTGCAAAGGCAAAAACTCTCTATCGAAAGGATCTACTTAGATTGTTAATATTAAAAAATGACCACATTGCTGTTCAGGACTTTATGAAATCTTTTAACCTCAGAGACTGCTGTTGCATGCTTGCAAAGGCATTCCAATCCTTGACTCAGGAGAACTTACAAAATGCTTGGAATAAGCTCCGTGGAATTTCAAGAGTAATGGAAAAGAATAGTAATGATTCTGACAATTCAACAACAATTAGCCAAATGCATGCAATGGTCAACAAAATTAAAGGTAAATTATATCCTACGTTTTTATTCATTTATGTTCATAAAATGGAAATATATTTTTGCAATACTAATTTCTAAATTAGTTTTTTTTTTTCTAAATCAAAGTTTTCAAAATGGTGGATGATCAAAAATAGGTCTTGAAAATGCACTGCAATGTAATAAATGATTTATCATATAATTATTCAAAATAATACAACAATTCTTCTTATTCGTGAGGTTTTTGAGTCTCTAGTCAAGAATCGGATAGCAAAATTTAATTTTTCAAAATTCTGGATTTATGTGATAAATCACTGATTACATTGCAATGCATTTTTAAGACCTATTTTTGATCATCTACCATTTTAAAAATTTTGAATATTTAATTTTTTTTAAAAATGCCAACATAAAGTGTAGCTAAAAATAAAAGAATTTGTGACCTGAAAAATCTTTTGCTCAATAATTGAAAAAGTTATGAATTTTTTTTTTTTTTAAAAAAAGTGCATTTTCCCCGTGTACTTTCAATGGGAAATTTCGATTGATTACTGGCACTATGTATTGAAAACGAACTGGGGGGTGGTCCAAATAAAATTCGAAAGTCGACTTTTTTACGGACACTCTAATCCCACGTACATATTTTACACTCTCTTTATTCATCAACACTTGTATCATAAATGTTTGTTTATAGAGCAAAGTTTTTGTTATAAGATTATTATAATTAAAATTTACAATAACTTTCTTATTGTTGAATAGGTCTTGAAAAAGTTGATCGATCTGAGGTGAAAGAATGGTTATCTGAAGATCAGCACGAGCCTGGATGGAAACAACTCAGCGACTGCGAAATTATTGAAATTGTCACAGGAAAAAATCCTCAAACCATTGCGAAGGAAAAGTTACATGAGAGAAAAATCTTCCAATCAATAGAGCCTAACAGTATCAGTATTCCAAGTTCTGAAGATATTAACACCACAGTTCACATTTTACACAATTGGTGTAAACAGAAAAATGAATATACACTTTCGGATTATCGTCTCTTTCGGAAATGGGAGAATCTGACTATGAAAAAATCTCAAGAAGAAGTTTCCAAAAGTTCTGATGCTAACAATAGTGATATAATTCCAAAGCTATAATGTCAAAGAATATACGAATGTTATGAAATGTGTTCTTCATAAATAATTACATTAAAAATATTTATTTTCATTATATATTTAAAACGTTGCTTTATAATATTTTAAATTACATTATGTAAGAAAATTGTTGAAACTCAGATCTTTATTTTAATTCTAAATATATTATGAGACAAATAATAAAAATTACTTAATTCTCGTTACATTTGTACCCTATCTTTTTCATTTATAATAATTATACAAATTACATCATTATATAAATTCTTTTAAATACTTCTAGAATCGATTATCTGTTTCATTTTTTTTTTTTTTTTTGAATTACAACTATTACAATTCATTAATTTAATTTCTAATAAATAACTTTATTTTAGAGGTAGATGGTAATAATTTAAAAGATTAAAGCCAAATATTAAAGTTTGATATTTCCTTGTTAGATAATACTTTGCACACTTAAAAACTACTTATCATATCTCTTACCTGTAATAAAATAAATTCTAAAGAGGTAATTTATATTTTTCAAAAATTTTAAGCCCAATTAAATATCTTCTAAAATACTATGTATTTTTAAATCGAAAAAAACAAAATAACTGCAATATAAAACATAAATAAAATACTTAATAGAAATAAAAAAACAACCACTATTATGAATTGTCAAAACCTATCAAAACACAATAGCATAAATATTAGGCTAATTTTGGTTATGGAAAAAATGCAAGAAAGAAATTTATGATTACTTTCTGTAATTTTTCTACTATTTTTTATATTCATCTCTTTATTTCTTCTAACATAATTTTCAATAAACTCCAACATTATTTTGAAATAGACCGCCATGCGCAAACGGTCACTGCGCATCAATTTCTCCTCTTGCGAAAAACCTGCTTTAAGAGAACCCCCCACTAAAATTGTCTTATGAGGGCGCTTCCACAATCACATGCATTTTCATTTTGCTCTTTGCATTTTGCTCTTGCTTTCTGCGCGCGCAACCTACTTATCAGTCGTCAAAATTAATTAAGTAATTAATTACTAATTAATTATATGTAATTAAGTAGCAATAATATTATACATTAAACAAATTAATTGATTACTACTTAATTACATGTAATTAATTTGTAATTAATTACTTAAATAATTTTGACGACTGATAAACATGTTGCGCGCGCAGAAAGCAAGAGCAAAATGAAAATGCATGTGTTTGTGGAAGCGCCCTGAGAGGTTTCGCTGTAACACTAACACCAAGAAAAAAAAACCTATTTACTTATTATTGACGAATCAAAATATAATTCGAGAAGAATATTTCCTTTTATAATTAGTTGGAAAATATTGGATCATTTTTCCTCGAACCAATCAGAATAGTTTATGTGAAATTGTGTCACTGTGAATTCGGCTTTAGTTGTTCAGTGACGCGAATTTTTACTGAAAAAAAAGGTGAAAAAGCAGTGTCAGAAAAGAAAAAGTAATTGTCATGGCTTCGGAACGTTACAGTTTTTCTTTGACAACATTTAGGTAAATAAATAATATATATTATTATAAAAATGTTATTTTTTACATATATTTATTACTTTTTTTTTTTAAATATCATTTAAAATTTTATTTATTTATCATCGAACAAAGCGGTTCATTCTTACTTAACCTTAAAAGTTAAAAAGTTTTCTCAACGATAAAAACATTAAATTTTGTTTATCATTTACATATTTTCTGTTTATTAAAATTT
Source organism: Leptopilina boulardi (assembly GCF_019393585.1). Taxonomy (NCBI): domain Eukaryota; kingdom Metazoa; phylum Arthropoda; class Insecta; order Hymenoptera; family Figitidae; genus Leptopilina; species Leptopilina boulardi. Next base: position 1,977,753 of record NW_026137813.1, read on the forward strand.
TTATTTCTTCAAATAACATTTTTTTTTTAATCTTTTATTTATTAAACTGTTTATTAAAATAAGTGAATAATTTATAATTCATTGTTTCATGTATAATGACTTGTCATTTTTTCCTGTAAAATGCAATAATCCGCTATGAATTTTACATAATTATAAATGTAATTTTATCAACAAATAAAATAATATTGTTTATTGTTTCAAATGCAGTTTATTTGATTTAAATGAAAATTATTTGGTTCAAGTAAATATTTATTTGATAATAGTCAAGATTATTTTTGAATAAAAAAGTAATAAAAAATAAAATAATATTGTAAATATAATTTGCAATTTTTTTTTTTTATGAAAAAATTTAATATTTATTTCTTAATAATGTAATTTTTATATTTTTAATAATTATATATATCTAAAATGCATTAATTCATGAAAAAAAAATAAATCAACGTAACTTATCCAAATTTAAATTTTAATAATAACAAATAAATACGAAGCTGAAGTACGTAACGTTTATATAAACGATTTTTAAAGAAATAATTTCTTAAAATAAAAAATTCTATAATTTTTTACTTAAAAAATATTTTTTTATAATTTGTTGATTAATGAAAACTACAAAAAATATTTTTTAGGCAAAAAATTATAGAATTTTTCATTTTAAAAAATTGTTTATATAAACGTTGCGTACTTTAGCTTCGTAAATAAATTATTATTTTATAATTGTTTAATATATTATAAACCAAATTTGCTTCTGAGTTATTAAAAAAAATATTAATATTTTTATGTATTTTGTTAATATTTATTTTAACACCAAGTGCCATGTTTAAATATTTTAAAATAAAAATTTTATTTATTGAAAACTTTCGATTGGTATAATTACTTTAGTTGATGGTAAAGATTTATCAGAAATATGATAATAATTTTTTTAAATTATTTACAGTCCGTCAGGTAAATTGGTGCAAATTGAATATGCTCTCGCAGCAGTGGCAGCTGGAGCGCCCAGCGTTGGAATTAAAGCATCGAATGGAATTGTTCTTGCAACAGAAAATAAACATAAATCCATTCTTTATGACGAACATAGTGTGAATAAAGTTGAAATGATTACTAAACACATTGGCATGGTTTATAGTGGAATGGGTCCCGATTATCGTTTATTGGTTAAACAAGCACGTAAAATGGCACAAAAATATTATTTGGTCTATCAAGAAGAAATTCCCACTGCCCAACTTGTTCAACGTGTCGCTATGGTCATGCAAGAATACACGCAATCAGGGTAATTATATATAATTTAAATATTAAACATAAATTTTGAGAAAAAAAAGGGGCGGTACAAATTCAACACAAATAAACTCTACACAAAAAAAATACTGCACCGCTAACTGTACGCGAGTCAATTCTCAACAAAATTAAATAAAAATATATTCTTCACAATTAAATACTACATCGAAAAACCCTACACAATAAACTATTTACTAGAAAATTATCTTCATAAACTCTACACAAATAAACTCAACATATTAAGATTTAGAATTAGAAAAATGAAAAAAAAAATATTTTAATCCTACACAAATAAACTGTACACATTCAAAATTAAACATATTAAATGAAAATAATAAAATTCAAAACGAGAAAACTTTACACAAGAAAATACTCCACCGCTAACTGTACACGAGTAAATTCTCAATAAAATAAAATAAAAATATATTCTACACAATTAAATACTACATCGAAAAACCCTACACAATAAACTATTAACTAGAAAATTATCTCCATAAACTCAACACATTAAGATTTAGAATTAGAAAAATAAAAATATTTTTTTTATAATTCTACACAAATAAATATTACATTAGTAAATTCTACACAGCTATAAAAAATAATAAATTAAATTCGACACAATTAAATTCAACACATGAAAATAATCTTTCCTTTTGTGTCGAATTTAATTTATTATTTTTTATAGCTGTGTAGAATTTACTAATGTAATATTTATTTGTGTAGAATTATAAAAAAAATATTTTTATTTTTCTAATTCTAAATCTTAATGTGTTGAGTTTATTTGTGTTGAATTCGTACCGCCCCGAAAAAAACGATACATTATTTAATTAATAATATAAATAAATGAAAATTGATAAATTATTGATAATTAATCACTGAGTGGCCTCAGTGGAAATTGTCTTTAGAAAAATTTTAAAAAAAATTCTCTTTTACCAGTATTGGGCACATTTGAATTCAAAAATTTTTAGTAAAATCTCCGCCATTTTGTTATTTTGTAATATTTGTAAATTCATCACATTTTTTTAGTCTAGAATTCGCATTAGATATAAAAAAGAATAAAATTCGAAAATATCACTGATAAAACATAAAATATGATCTGAAAATCCGAGAAAATTATAATAAAAATTTTGTGGCAAACCTTGGTCAGGATTGAAGAAAAATTAGTTATGGCAAATTTTGAAAATAAAATTCTATGACTACTCTATTAATAAACTAAAAAATAATTTGTTGAAAATTTAAAAAAAAAAAATTTAAACTAAATATTAATTATTTGGAACTTTTTCAGAGGAGTAAGACCATTTGGTGTGTCTTTATTAATTTGCGGATGGGACAATGGAAGAGCAACACTTTTTCAATGTGATCCATCGGGTGCATATTTTGCATGGAAAGCAACTGCTATGGGAAAAAATTTTATCAATGGTAAAACATTTCTTGAGAAACGTTACAGTGAAGATTTAGAATTGGATGATGCCGTTCATACTGCAATTCTAACATTAAAAGAGGGATTTGAAGGTCAAATGACTGCTGACAATATTGAAGTTGGTATCTGTGACGCTAATGGTTTTCGAAGATTAGATCCATCCAATGTTAAGGATTATTTAGCAAATATCCCATAATTTTTTATTCTTTATGTCAATATTTTATCTTCTTTTACATTAAAATGAAATATCAAGTAAATTACATTTTCATTTCAATCCACTTTCATAGAAAATTTACAATAAAAGAAAATAACTGATAAAACTAATTATATAATAACAGGTTTCGGATTATACGACTTTTTTCGACTTATTTTAATAAAATGCGAATTTTTTTGCAAAATTTTTAAACAAAATAGGTCTTTTTTTAGTATAGAATGCAGATCATTTTCAGATCTTCTTTATTTCAATTATTTAAAAAAATTTTAACTAAAATTCTTCACAAATTCAATTATCTTAAATTATTCTTAAATTAAAATTTTTTGTGAAATTTAATAATTGTTTATAATTTTAAAAAAATTATCAAATAAAATTACCAAAAATTTTTAATTCAAAATCACTTGAAATTTAATTATTTGCAAAAATAACTTAAAAAGTTTTCAAATTATTGTATTTTTGCCTGCAATTTCTAATAATTTTTTTTAGTATCCAGGGTGTTCAGCGATCAGGGAAAAAGTCAGGGAATATTAGGGAATTTAATTAAATGTAAGGGAACTTTTTAAAAATTTGCCAAAAATTAAATTATGAATTTTTTAAATTTTTTGGCGCAAGAAAAAGTTTATAATGCTAATAAATAAAATGTTTTTTATTCTCTTAAAAATACTTTAATATTTAATACTTTTCATTTTTTTTAATATTAATAATTTATTAAAGAAAAGTTGGAAAAATTTAGGGAATTTATTTTGTACTTCTTACTGGACACCCTGGTAACAGAAATGATTAAAAAATTTTAATTAAAAATCACTTCAAGTTCAATTAATTTCGAAAATCTGAATTGTAAATCTTTGAAAATTCAATTACTTTTAAAAAATTAATGTTATCTAAAATTATTTGATAAATTATTTTTAGTTCTGTAAAATTTAATTATTGTCTGAAAATTAACAAAATCTTTTCATATCAATTATTTCTAAAAATTTCAACATTAACTCTTCCAAAATTATTATTATTTAAAAAAAAAATTTAATCTCTAAAAATTAAGTATTAATTATTTTTTGACCATCAAAACTAAAAACTATGACAAAATTTGATTGATAATGATAAATTTATTCATTCTTAGTAAATTCCAATAGTTTTTTTTTTATTTTTATAGTAAATTCTATGTTTTTTTTTGATAAAAAAAAAAATTATCAAAAACTTGATAATTATTTTGATAAAATATCAAAGGATAATAATAATAAATTCAAAATGAAGTAAATAAAAAAAATGTTTAACAATTTTTTTATCGACTTATATTGAATTTTTTTTTTTTTTTTTTGTAAAGAAATCAAAAATAAGTTTTAATTAAAATAATCTAATCTTTAATCTGAAAATTTGATTTCCGGTGCTTGAAAAATAAGAATTACGTAAAATACGCATTATTATGGGAAATAATTCTTTTAAATTCTTTAAAAAAAATATATTACACAATATTTTTGGAAGACATTTTTGTCCCCTCTCCTCGCACCGAATTTGATGAATTTAAATATAGTCAAACAAGCAATGTACGAAAGTGTATTGCTCTAGGCAGTTTTGTGAATAGTATAATGAATATTTATGATTATCGTATACATTAAATTTTAATGTAGCAGATTTCCAAACTCTAGTTTGAAATTGACTTTCATATCGACAACATTTTTTTTTTGTTATAGAAAAAAAGGAAATAAAAAAAATAAATTTAATTTTCAAAGTTTTGTGAAGATATTGATGAAATAAAATAATTTGAAAATTTTTCAATTTATCGAAAAAAAGAGTGTCATTTACATAAACTCATTCTCGTGTAGGTAATATATATATTTTTTTAAAACTAAAATCTGTTTTTATCAAATTTTCAAATTAAATTCAAAAACAAAATGTTTTTTTTTCGATATTTTTTTGTCATTGTGTAAATTATATCTACTTTGTAGAAGTAGTTATTGTTATTTTTACTATTATAAATTTACAGGTAGAAACTAAATACACTTCGGAAATTAAAAACAAAAAAAAAAATTGTGAAGATTAATCTGGTTAATTCCAGAAAATGAATTTGCAGCATTTAAAAATTTTACACTATTTATTGTTGTTATTATTATTTAATTACTCAGACAGTGTCAGTTTTCCACAGGATCTTTACGGTAATTTTTCAATTCAATACTATTGTCAATTTAATATGTTAATATAAAAATTATAAAATTAAATTTATAAAAATAATAATAAAATTTATTCCTTTCTTAAAATTGATTTAATTATTAATTTAAAAATAATAATAATTAAAATTTATTACAATATAAATAACTATAGTGAAAATCAATAATTTTTCTTTTTGACAATTCTTATTAAATATTTTATAGTCTTATTTAAAAATTTCCATTTCTAAACCCAAATTAATTTTAATAATAATAAAATAATAATAATAATATTAATGTTAGAACAAAAAAATTTCCTAGAAGGAGATACGTGTTATTTAGAAGGTGGAATACGAGGTGTTTGTAAGAATATACTTAATTGTATGGAAAAAATTAAAGAAACTAGAGAAGGCAAAAGAAATCATTTATCTAGTGATCATTGTAGTTTTAAAAATCGAGACGAAATTGTTTGTTGTCCTATAATTATTGATACATCAAATACTGAAAAATTGAATTATTTTAAACCACAAGAGGAAATTGATTGTTGTCCTTCAACAATCTCTAATACAATTAAACCTAGAATTGCAGACAAAGGTAAAATATTATAATTTTCAATTTTTTTTTTGGATTAAATTTATCATTGCAAAAACTAAAATTAATTTTTTGAAAACATTTTGTTTTTTTTGAAATGTGTTTTTTAAAGAGAAGTTTGAACAAAAAAATTATTTCACAAAACTATTTGAAATATTATTTTTTTTTTCAATGATTTATTAATTTTAATGCGAATTTAAATTATGATTTTAATTTCTTTATAACAATTGATTTGCAGTTTGTGTTGATTTGGAAAATGGCGGGAAAGTATTAGTTGCACCATATGTTGTGAATGGTATTGTAGCAAATTCAAATGAATTTCCATTTATGGTAGCTTTAGGATATGAAAAAGAGAATGCAATTAAATATCTATGCGGTGGTAGTTTGATTTCAACAAATTTTGTTCTAACTGCTGCTCATTGTATAATAAATATCAATAACAACCAACCAGTTGAGGTAAATATTTCTTTATTTTTAAAAAAAATAATTTTCAAGTACAATTAAAATAAAGAACTAGGGTAAAGTAAATTTTATGATATTTAATTGATATAATAATAAAATTCATTTAATTAATGAAAAAAAAATTCATATTATGAATTATCTAATTTTTCAAAAAATACACTTTGAATAAAATTTATATCTGTTTGAATGAAAATAAAATAAAATTTAATTTTTAACAGGTTCGAATGGGTTCGGAAAATTTAAATGATAATTCCGTCAATGTACAAAAAAGAAAAGTGGATAAAATGTATCCACATCCTGATTTTAATATTGGAACACATTATAATGATATTGCATTATTGAAATTAAAAGATTCAATTCACCTTACTGCAAATACAAAACCAACTTGTCTTCAGTCAAATAGTATTTTTAATTTGGATGCAAGTAAATTTTTTATTGTGGCTTCTGGTTTTGGAGCAACAGGTTTTGAAAATGAAGGCTCGGATATTTTAATGAAAACTGCAAATTTAAGGTGCGTTTAATAATTGTAAATAAAATTAATTATAATTACAGGATAGCCACAAGTCAGAAAAATTTTAATTATTGAAAAAATTTACAGAAAATGTCAATTTTTTTCACCTATTAAAAAATTTTTTTTTTTATCTATTTTACCTATATTTTGAAAATTTATTACTTTTTTCATTTTTCTAATACTTAATTCGATTAATTTCAAAAATAATTAAATTTACAAAGTAAAAAACATTGATTTAAGCTTTAATGTTGTTGAATAATTTAATAGTTTAAATTTAAAAAGAATTTTTTTAACATTTCTTGAGCTTATATTAATTTAGAGAACACATAAAATTACAAATATTCATCTTTTTTTTTATAAAAATATGATTCAATTGAACCAAGCTTGAATTTATCAAAAAAAATTTCATCGATTTAAAAATTATTTAGGGCAAATTTCAAAAAATATAAATTTAAATATTAATTGTAGCATTTATTGATTAAAATTGTAAATTTAAATTCATTCTAATTCTAATCAACTATTAATTCAATTAATTTAAAATTCAATTTATCAAAAATTTGAATCTTATCAATTTTTAATTCATCGATCCAAATTTTTTTTTTTTATTTGAAACAAAATATTGAGACCGCACAGTCGAAATTTAAATTTCAAGTGATCGAACTTTTAATCAATTCTAATTTTTATATTGGTCAAAATAAATTTATTAATTCAAGTTTCAAAATATTTGAATTTTTTAATTTACTCAAATTTTATATTGATTTAAGTTTCAATTTAATCGAATTTCAATTAATTCAAATTTTAAATTAATACTTTAAGAATTGCTTGCCTCAAGTTATAGCAATTTTTCCAACTTTTTTCAAAAATACGAATTTTTTTGACTTTTTTTACAAAATTTTTTAACACAGTACAAATTATTAACTAAAATTTTTCTCTAAATTAATTATTTTCAATAATTTTAATGAAATTTTTCAGAAATTCAATTATTTTAAACTATATTTCAATTAAAAATTTCATGAAATTCAATAACTTCAAAATTTAAAAAAAATCACCAAATAGAATTATAAAAAATTTCAATTTAAAATATTTTAAAATCACTAGAAATTCAATTATTTTTAAAAATTTCAATTTCAAATCTTCAAAAATTTTCTATCTAAAAGTTTCTAAAATTTAATATTTTCAAGTATAATTCTTACAAAATTCAATTATTTCAAATGATTTTTATAATATTCTTCGAATATTCAATTATCTGAAAGCATTTTTCAAATAAAAACTTTTGAAATTCAATTTTTGTCTGTAATTTCTAATAAATTTTTCAACAACAGAAATCACTAAAAATTTTAATTAAAAATTATTTGAAGTTCAATTGTATTTAAAAATATAAATTGTCAATCTTTGAATATTCAATTACATTTGAAAAATGTTATCTAAAATTATTAGATAAATTATTTTCAATTCCGACAAGAACCAACAATTTTGTATTGTCAAAAGAAATAAAATTCTATTCTATTCTATTTTCAATACTGTAAAATTTAATTATTGTCTTAAATTTAAAGAAATCTTTTGAAATTCAATTATTTCTAATAATTTCAGAGGTAACTCTTCCAAAATTCAGTTATTTTTAATATTTTTTAAAATATTCTTCAAAACTTGAATTATTTAAAAAGTTTCAAATAAAAACTGAAAAATTGAATTTTCAGAAATTAAAAAAAAAAAAACTACACAAGTTTAAAATTTGCAAAAAGTTTATTTCAAATTTAAAATCTTTTGTAATTCAATTATTTAAAAAAAAAATTAATTTAATATTCTGTAAAACTTAATTATTGTACAAAATTTTTTAGACCATTAAAACTGAAAACTATACAAAAATTTTAAATTCGAATAAATTGCTCAGACTTCAAAAAATTTTAAAAATGGAACTTTGAGAATTTTTTTTTTTTAAATTTGTCCTTAATTAAAATTTTGAAAATTTATTTTAGTTCGATTCTGAAATATTCGTAATAAAATTTGTCTGTCAGGGAAATTAAAAAATTTATTCTTGTGGCAACCCTGAATTAATTTTTAATTATTCGCAATAAATATATATATTAGATATGATAATTTGTAAATTTTATAATTTTCAGCTTAGTAAAAAATTCACAATGTAACACAAGGTACAAAGGACAAAGAAAATTACCTCGTGGAATTGATGATAGTATGCTTTGTTATATAGATCCCAAAAAGAAGAGTCGATCAGACACTTGTCCCGGTGACAGTGGTGGACCATTGATAATGGTTAATGATAATGATTATTCAATGAAACTTTTAGGTGTAACTTCATTTGGAGAATTTTGTGGTGGTTCTGCGCCTGGTGTTTATACGGCAATTTACAATTATTTAGATTGGATTGAATCCATCGCCTGGGGAAATTCATCTCCATTTTATTAAAAAAAAAAAAAAAAAAACAAAAACAAAAACAACTTTGGTAATTATTATTAATTGATTTCAAAAGTTAAATAGAAAAATAATTAATTAAGTTTAAACATTAATTAATATATTATATATATGATTTTTAAGATAAATAACATGATAAAAAACATTCAAAACAATATTATTATCTGCTATCAAGATATTAAAAAGGAAAAAAATGCTTTAGTAAAATTTAACTATATAATTATTTTCTTCAAGTATTTATAAGAATTATTTCATAAGTATTGTGTAAATAAAAATTGATGATTTTTTTTTAATTATATTTACTTTTTCTAATTTTTTACATATTTCTATTTATAATAATAATAAAAATAATAATAACAATTATTATTATTATTTTTTAATAATACCTAATTATATTTTTAAATTAATTAATTAACTTAATTTTTCTTAAATTATTTTTTTTATTACAAGTCTATATTATGAGAAGTCAAGAGGAAAAAAAATTCATTAATCTCTCATCTCATCTTATTTAAAAGAAAAAATATTTCCATACATATTAATAACAAATTATTTAAATTCTAAAATATTTAGAATTTTTTTGCAATTAAAATTTTTAAAAACATTAATTTTTTTGTAAAAAAAAAAAAATTTGTTCCTTAATTATTAATAAATAATATTAATTGACTACATTAAAAAAAAAAAATTTTAAACTTGAAAATTGAAATTCGTTAAAACGGACTGCGTAAAAATATATAAATAAATTAAAATATATTTTAAGTCCTTTTTTACACAAACTAATCAGACAATATTTTTTTTCGGCAAGTACCTATAATACATATAAATGTTTACTGAAAAAAATCACATTTTCTTCTTATCAATGACAATGTAAAATATTGTCAATACATATTAATTATATTTGTAATATTAAATTCATATATCATCCCCATATATTTTGTTCAAGCCAAGAAAGATATCCATAAACTTTTGTATAGACTCCTGGAATATTAATTCCACATAATTTTCCAATACTAGTAATTCCAATAACACTGTACATGCAATCGTGATCTCTATTATAAATTGAAAGTGGTCCTCCACTGTCTCCCTGAAAATCAAAATTATTAGTTTTTCTTTTTTTTTTTTTTTCATTAAATTTCACCTAATTGAAAATTAGGTTTTTTTAAAAAAAAGTTTTCAATTTAAATTAAAAATTAATATTTTATTATTCATTAGCTGAAAATTAATCATACTTTAAATATTGTTTGAGTAAAAATAGAAATTAAATATATAATTACTTGGCATGTATCTTTATTCACTTCTCCGGCACAAAGTTGCCAATTGTCTATAATTCCTCGATTAAATACAGTTCGATCGTTGCGATAACTAATATTACAAGTTTCAGTTGGAACCACAGTTAGAGTTACTTTTAGTAAATCGTCCGAACCATTTTCATCATCTGTTAAAGGAGACAAAAAATAAATCATGAAATTTTCTTTGTTTTGGAATCACAATTTATTTTACTACTTTTCTTATGATTTTGAACAATCAATCGTATATGAACGTATAAAGTTTTTCAAATTTTTAAATTAAAATTTTTTTTTTAAATAATTAAATTGCAGAAGATTTTAAATTTGAAATAAATTTTTTGCAAATTTTAAACTTGTGTAATTTCTTTTAATTTCTGACAATTCAATTTTTCAGTTTTTATTTGAAAATTTTTAAATAATTAAATTTTCGAAGAATACTTTTAAAATCATTAAAAATAATTGAATAATTACATTTCAAAAGATTTTGTTAAATTACAGACAAAAATTGAATTTCAAAAGTTTTTAATTAAAAAATGCTTTCAGATAATTGAATTTTCGAAGAATATTATAAAAATCATTTGAAATTATTGAATTTCGGAAGAATTATATTTAAAAATAATAAATTTGAGAATGTTTTAGGGAGAAAATTTTAGAAGTTTAAAAATTGAAATTTTTGAAAATAATTGAACTTCAAGTGATTTTGAATTGAAAATTTTGTTGACTTTTTAAAAAAAATTTAAGTTATTGAATATAATGAAATTTTTAATAAAAAATAGTTTAAGATAATTGAATTCTCGAAGATTATTTTAAAAATTGTTTAATAATTTAAACATTAAACTTAGAATTAATAATAATTTAATAATTATTGTTTTGGACAATATTTATTATTATTTCTTTTTTAAAATCTTTCATTAAAAAAAAAACTAAAAGAAATGAAAGTAGAAGACCTCGAAATTTATATAAAAAGACAGTATTATAAGTTTAAAATACTGGATGTCCTCTACTTTCATTACCTTCAATTTTTAAGTTTTTAATTATATATTCTTGTGCTTATTTTGTTAATTAAATTCAAATTTTCTCTTTTTTCATTAATTGTTGATAAGTTTTTTAAAAATTAATTTTATATAAAATAATAACATACCAGAATCTGTGAGACCCCATCCAGTGGCAATAACTTTTTGATGTGGAATATCTAAATTTAATGGTAAACAAGCGGGTCTTACATAAGCGTCAAAAATTATTTTTCTATTCATTTTAATGAGAGCAATATCGTGATATTGTGACGGTTGCTTATAATGTGGATATTTAATAATATTTGCAATTCTTCTTTCCTGTGGTTTGGCATCTTCATTTGTTTTCAATATATTTAAATCTCCAACTCTCACCCATTTTGGTTCACCCCTTTAAGAAAAGGAAAAACAAAATTTACTAATCTATTGTTAAAATAGAAAAAAATATATTTAATTAAATTTCAATTTTTTCTATATAGTTAAAAAATTTTTAAATTAAATATTTGAAAGGTAAAAAATAAAATATATTCAAAAGTTTAGGAATTTAATATATTTGTGAATAAAAAATTGAATATTAATAAAATTTAAATATTTGCAAAACAAAAAAAAAAAATTTACCAATTAACACTGTAAGTACAGTGAGCTGCTGTTAAAACGAATATTTCCGAAACTAATGTACCACCACATAGCCATTTAATTCCACCATCATCATCATCGAATCCAACGACAGCCATGTGGGGAAATTCTTTAGGATCTGCTTTAACACCTCCGACAATTAATTTCTTTGATTTTATACCACAGAGAGAAATATTCACAGGTTTTGGATCAATAGCTAAAGTTGGTGGTATCACCAATGCGTAGACATTTCTTGAATATTCCTCACATTCTATATTCAAAATAAATTGAAGAAAATTAATTAATTTGACCGGCAAAAAATTATACTTTAAATTGATTTTAAATAAAAAAATTTTTAGCAAATTTTATTTGATAATTTTTTTTTTAAATTATAATTATTAAATTTTATAAAAATTTGAATTGAAAAATAGTTTGAAAAATAATTGAATTTGTGAATAATTTTATTAAAATTATTAAAAATAATTAATTTAATGAAGAATTTTAGTTAAAAATTTGTTAAATAATGGAAATAAAAAAGATTTGAAAAAGATCTGCATTGTATATTAAAAAAATGTATTTTATTTAAAAATTTTGTAAAAAAAAAACAGTCAAAAAAGTCGCATTTTATTAAAATAAGTCGAAAAAAGTCGTATAATCCGAGGCCCGGTTACCACTAAACCAAATCAATTATAAAAATTCAACTTCTTTTATAATTTTTATTATTTTTTATCGGTAATTTTTTTGTAGGCTTTTTTCATGATTATGAACAATTAAACGTATGGATTTTTAAAAATTTTAATATTTTCAAAAAATTTCTAAAATTGTCAAAAAAAATTTTTTTTTAATTTTGATAATTCACAATAATGTTAGATCTCAAATAATGAAAGAAAAAAAAAATTGACACCCCATAACAATATTAATTTCGATGAGTTGAAATTTCACTGGTCCCTCCCCTTAATAAAGTATAATTTTGTATAAAAATTAAAAAAAAAAGTATTGCTAAAAGGGGTAAAAAAAATTATTTTTTAAAAATATAATTTATAATAAAAAAGCAGAGACTTACTTATGGCAGCGATTCGTTTTTGATTTCCATTATTAAGTGGCAATCCACCAGTTACCGTTCTTCTTGTCGTTCTTGTTGTTCTTGTAGTAGTAGTAGTAGTGGTAGTAGTTGAAGTTGTAGTTTGAATATTTCTATTATTAGGACAACATACAACTACATCATCACTATTAAGAAAACTGCATATTTTTTCTGGTCTCTTTCCTTTAACAAGATCTTGATAAACTGACGGACAATTCCTTAATATTGTACATTTTCCTGAAAATGTTCTTGCATCGCAATTATCGCCTGAAATTATAATTTAACATTATTAATTCATTTTTAGCATAAAATAAATTAACGTATTATAACTAAATTACTTCACTATCACAGTTAAATTGTATTCAAAAACAAAATAAAGTTTAAAAAAAACTGAATTTGCAAAATTTTATAAAAAATAAAAAAAAGAAATACAAATTTTTGAATTGAATAAAATGAAAAATTTAATTTACTATGATTCACTACTGGATTGAATTTTTTCTGAATGAAAATTTTCTAATTGCGATTTAATTTTAAATTGCGTGAAAAAAACAAAAATAGCGCGGGATTCCCTTAGAGGAAACAATTGTTTATTAATTAAAAAGAATAATTTAAATATTTAAAGAAAAATTATTTTTTATTCTGAGAAATTTATATGCGTATATAATATACAATTTCCCCTATTTGTGAATCATTATTCCATTATTATGGAAATTATGAATTTTTAATTATTTTTCAAATAATAATTATTGTTGAACTTTTTTTTCTAAATGACTAATTTAATTGTTATAAATTGTTATACAATTTATTATAAATTTATTTAAAATTATTAAAATTTCTGTAAATATAAAATTTATTTTCAATGAACTAATTTCAATTAACAATGCAAATTTTTTTTTTTTAAACAATAGAAAAATACTAATTTTTCTATTTTGAAATATTTATTTTTTGTCTTTTGTTTAAAAATAAAAAAATTTATTAAATAAAAAATAATAAATTGATACTTACCTTCAAATAAATCAAATTGTGAAAAACAATTTCTAAATAATAGTATTTCGAAAAAAATGACAATAACACTAGATGAAAAATACATTGTCTTTTATGACGCGACAAAATTTTGCTTGGTCTCACGCTTTGCAAGTAAACTGAATAAACTAAAAGGAATGAAGTTAGCTTTCATTCCTGATCTCCCACTCCTCGTGTTTTTTTTTTTTTTTTTTCATATTGCATGTGCCGGTTTCTTATTTTTTCCTCTTTTTGCATAAAGTGGAAATTTTTATTCAATGAACATACACACATACACAGTTTCTTTGATTCAACGAAATAATTCTTTATAAATTAAAAAACAAAAAATCCCCTAACTCTTGCATAAATTTATTAATCATCATACAAATCATAAAAATGAAAAAAAAACTACTTTGAAATTTAAGAAAAAAAATGGTTCATTTCTGTTTTCTTCCTTAAATTCCTATTTAGGTAATTAACTTTTTAAATAAAAAATATAATTTATTATAAAACTTTTAGTTATTTAATATTTAAATCAACAAAGGAATTACATTAAATATTTTTTAAAACTACAAAAAGAAAATTTTTTAAATATACGAAAGTAAATAAGAATAAAATTTTTTTTTTCTACTATAAAAAAAATATTTATTTTAGATTGGAATTTTCGAAGCCAGTTTTACTGTGTACAAAAATTTATGTATATATATATATATCTGTGTTAAATTAAAAAAGTATTTTGCTCTTAAAGAGACAATTTTTTGTGATTTGTATAATTATAATGTTCGCTTTGTGTACAAAACTTATTTAATCTAATGTGAATGATTATTTAAGCGTTATATTATTTATATTTATAAAGCTTACAAAATTTATTTGATAATTAGCATTTTAAAAAATGTGAAAACTATTCTTTCCCAAATATACTGTGTCTATAGAATCGTTATTATATGATAGAAATAATTAACCTGAGAAGCTCACTTATTTGTTTATAAAATTAGTTTAATACTAATTTTATATTTCGGCAACAACAAAAACAAAAAAAAAAAGAATGAAAAAGTTTATTTTTCATTATGCTGAGTCGTGAATATCAAGGCGGAAGATGTCATGTTGACAGTAAAAGTTATTTCCATATGATTTTAAGACAAATACTTGAGAGAAAGAATGAGGTGGATCATCATCGGCCTGTAATAGCATATTTTAATTAATTTATTTATTTATAAATTATAAATAAATTTAAAAATAAAGAGAATCATTTTGCTATGGATCAATCCATTATATATTATAATATATAAAATTTTATTAAATAATATTGTTAAAAATTTTCAAATTTCTAAAATAATTTTGTTTGTAAATAAATTATAAATATGTATGAAAAAATTATAATAAAAAATAGTTTAATAAAATTAATTTAAATTTATTAAAATAAAACGTCAGTGAAGTTTACAACTTTTATGATCAAAGATTAAAAAAAAAATATATATTTTTCACTCTAAAAAATAATAACTAATTTTTTGCTTAGAAAATTTTTTTTCAAAAAATTATTGATAAAGAAACGTTGCAACAATTTTTTTAGATTAAAAATAATAATAATTTGCATAGAAAAATATTTTTTCATTTCAATCGTTGATCATAAACGTTGTGAATTTCACCGACGTAAAATAAATAAGAAATGAGACTAAATTTTTTATTAAAAGAACAAAAAACAATTACTTTTTTATTTCTCGAACTTTGGAATTTTCAATTTATTAAATATCATAAGAATATTAATATTTGTTTTTTTTTTTTTAATATTTCAGGCCTCGAAGCGTTATCGATATTAAAAATTACGTACAAAAAAAAAGAAAAAATTAGTGATCAATTTAAGTACCAAAATTTCTAGTTTTTATTATTGTAAATTATTGATTTTAAAACTACAAATGAAATAATATACTTAAATGTTCTAAAAGAGTGAAAATTATGAACCATTAATTTATATAAAAGAAAAAATTAAGTTTTACAGCTTATTAAATGAATTATTTTTTTTTAAATAATAATAATTTAGAAAGAATATTATAAAAATCATTAAATATAATTGAATTTCAGGTGAGTTATAATTGAAATTATTAAATTTCAAAAAATTGTAGATAAAATAGTTTAGAATTAATTAAAATTTAGAATCTTTTTTAATGAAATTTTTGAAAATAATTGAATTTCAAAAGATTGTGTTAAATTTCAGATAATAATTATTATGAGAGAAATTTTTAGTGCTTTCTGTTGATGAAAAATTTATTAGAAATCACATACAAAAATTGAATACCAAAAGTTTTTAATTGAAAAATGCTTTCAGACAATTGAATTTTCGAAGAATATTATAAAAATCATTAAAAATAATTGAAATTTTTGCATATATAATTAAATTTCAAGTGATTTTGAATTAAAAATTTTTGGTAATTTTATTTGCTAATTTTTTGAAAATAATAAACAATTAAATAAAATTTCATAAAAATTTTAATTGAAAAATAGTTTAAGATAATTGAATTTGTGAAGAAATTCAATGAAATTATTAAAATCTGTTAAAAAGAATTAATTTAGTATTTAGTTTAGTATTCTTTAAAAATTTTGTAAAAAAATGTACAAAAAAAAGTCGAAAAAAGTCGGAAAAAGTAGAAAAAGTTTTATAATCCGAGGCCTGCAATAAAATTATATTTAAAATTAAATAGTATTATTTTTTCATTTTAAATGAAAATGAAAACAAGGGCTAGTTTAAAAAAAAAAAAATTATATATACCTTCAATCTTCCGACAACATTGATCAAAATACTACCATCAGGCATTGGTTGAGAATCAATAGTAGTTACAATTCGATTGATTCTATTAAACGATAAACTCTGAAAAAATGGAATTTCAAATTTCATTTTTTACTTATATATAATAAAAAAAATGTCCTAGAAATATAAATAAATATATGTATTAATAAATTAAAAACCGATTGAATATATCGTGTAATAAACGAATAAAATTAAAAAAAATAAATAAATGATGCAAAAAATGAATAAAAAAATAATAAATTGAAAAAAAAGTTTAGAAATATTCACGTCATGCTGACATTATAATTTTAATGAAAAAGAAAAAAATATAATAAAGAAATTTTTTTTGGCAAAATTTGTGAGATTTTTGCAAAAAAAATTTCTTTCATCGCCACATTCAAAAATATAACCTCACTTACATTAATTTTTTCCATAATTTTCGCAGAACCTTGAATTTGTGCACCTTCAAATGTCATGAGAGAATTAGTTGGCTGTGAAATTTGAAATGTTTCAGGTAAAAATTACAATTATAACTAAATAATAAATATATTGCGTTAAAATTAACTTACATCGTACATGTTCGTTAAATTTGGTCTCTTTGCAGGATCATCAAATTGATTATAATAATGTTGAACGAATTCATTGCTCAATTTTACATAATCTAAGTTTGTTGCCATTATTAAAACTTCTTTTTTTGGACAACTTAAAAGATTAATATTTCTAATTTCTCTTTAAAAAAAAATTAGAAGACTTTTGATTGTAGTATATTTATCTTTGAAAATTTATTTATTACACACGTGTGTCAAGCAGGCAGTGTGAAGTTGTTGATATATCGATTCGTTAGGAATCGATTGTTTCTACATCGATATTCGATACTTTTTTGTATAAAAGAAAAAGAAGAATTATTTTAGTAATTTATTATGTTTATATTTATTAACCATGAAATTACGCGTTCATGTTAACCAAATAATTAGAATTGAATACACGTAGTTTTGATTAATTATAATTTCTATTAAAAAAGTATTTTTCAAAATACCAGTAGGAAATTATTACCAATCAGAACAGGTTGCAGTTTCCCTCCATTTATTTGAAATTTAAATATATATTATAGGTAAAAATATTGATTTTTTTTTACTTTTAACAGTTTTAACTATTTTTAACAAAAATTTGTATTTTTTATTTTTTAAATAAATATGTATTTTTTTAAATTAAAGAATTTTTTTAAAATTTATTATGAAAAAGAAACAAAATTTGAAAATTTTATTATGGAAATTTTTTTTTAAAAAATCTTTCGTAAGGTGGATTCTGGTCGATAAATATAATTAAAAATTGTGTTAATTTTGAATGGTTGAAAAAATTCTATAAACAATACTAAAAATTAAAAAACTTATTTTCAGAAATTGCTTCTAACATTAACTTGAACTACTAGAGCTAATACAAAGGTTCCTCTTATAGGAAAGAAAAAGGAATTAAAAAATCTTTGAAAATGTTAATAAAATTAATAATATGGATTTTAAATATGTACATTTTACTAAACTGCATCAAAGGTAAAAAATTTCATTGGTTTCCATCGAAAATTTTTTTTTTGAAATTTAATAACTTCAATTATAACTCTAAGGAAATTCAATTATTTTTAACTATTTTAATAATATTCTTTGAAATTTCAACTATCTGAAACCATTTTTTAATTAAAAATGATTTTCAAATTATTGTATTTTGTCCGCATTTTCTAATAAATTTTTAGTGAAATCATCTAAAATTTTACTTACAAAACACTTAAAGTTTCAATTAATTTCAAAAATCTCAATTTGAATATTTATTTTCTTTTCAGGCAGTGAATTTATTTTTTAGATATCAAAATATGATTTAAAAATGTTGTTTCTAAAAAAATTAATTTTCATTTAATAGTAGAATTTTTTCCTTTTTATAATAGTATATTTATGTAATTTTTTTTTCATTTTGGAAGATAGGTAAAAGTAAATTTTTTTTTTAAATAATTATTTTTGTCCAATATGCACGATAAACGCTACATTCCATGCTTGGTATTGCGGATGGAAAGTAGAATTTTTCCGCACACTGTTATTTAGAACATATTCGCAATAAAATATTAATATTATATTAAAATTTATTTAATGCTATGAATTATTATTATAATTTGTTATTATTTACAAAATTTTCATTTTAAAGTTGAAAGCATTTTTTGCAAATTAATTTCTTCGGTATTAGTGAATAGAACGAAAGACTAGCGCCATCTTACATTCTCAGCAACAACTGCGGGAACGATTAGATTTCGATTCACATCCAACTTCACATTTCATCTGTGAACAGTGTTCATTATACTTGTAGATTCGCTTGTTTTATTTTATAATTAATATTTTCATTATCTTTAAAAATATTCATTACTTCTTATTTGTTTCTTATTCTTTAGAGGTATGTATTGCATTAGCATCTTGTTTATCGTGCAATTAGTTAAAATATATCGCGTGTGTAATTTGAGTGAAATTGATACCATCGGTTCGATCGTGCGGCAAACTGCACATGTTCAGAAATTGCCAACTTTTCATGTTTGTTACACAGTAGTTTGCTATTTTCATTTATTTATTTAATTTATTTAATAAATTGTTGTTCTAAATTTGATAAATCATCATTGATAAATTTCTAAATCATCATGTCGCAGTATCATAATTTATTTTGCAACTTTTTTTGTGTCACATTTTCTTCTTTTCTATACAGACGCCGTGATTGTCGGGTCACGTGACCGCCGCAATATTATTTTTTCGGATCATTTTTCTCGTAAAATACCTAATGGATTAAACTGGAATTTTGTGAAAAAGTGAAAAATATTATAAGGAATGGCAGTGAGATGCGAAAGTGTTGATAATTTTTAGAAAATTTTTTAGGTTAGGTTAAACGTCATTGATCGGATTTTCCAATAATTTTGAATTTTTTTAACAAATATCAATCACATAATTTTGTTGATAAATATAAAATAACATTTTTTTTGTTGACTTTTGCATTTTCTAAACTATTGGTTTTTCGAAATGGTGCTGCTTATATGAGTGATATAATTTTACAAAGATTTTTGAACCACAAGTTGAACTTTTTGTCACGTTTTATGGTTTTTAGTCACCAGAATACACCATTGATTTGTTATCGTGAGTTAATATTAAAAAAAAAAAAATATTTACAAAAGGCACATTAGATTTGTCTCAGTCGATTTTTTTCATTAATTTAAAAACTTTGTATTTCTTGTCATTCAAAAAAAAAAAAAAAAAAAAAACTAATCCTAAAATTAGATCAAAAACGAAGAAAAGTAGTAAATTGAATTTCTTTTAAAAAATGTTATCTAAAATTATTTAATAAACTATTTACAATTTTGTAAAATTTAATTATTGTTTTTAACAAATTCTTTTGAAATTCAATTATTTCTAAAAATTTCAACTGTTACTCTTCCAAAATTCAATTATTTGTATTAATTTTAATATTTCTCTAAAAATTTAATTATTTAAATAAGTTTCAAATAAAAACTACAACATTATAAATTTGCAGAAAATTTATTTTAAATTTCAAATCTTTTGCAAAATTTTTTTTGACCATTAAAACTAAAAATTGTTTAAATCAGACTTGAAAAAAATTTTTAAATGGAACTTTAAGAATTTTTTTACAAATTTGTCTTATTTTGATTCTAAAATATTCGAAAGAAATTTTCTTGATAATATTCTTAGAGCATTATTATTATAATTATTCTAATTATTATTTTTAAAATTTAAATAAAATAAAGAAGTGATTCAGAAATGATTATTTATGATATTTTGGAAATAAAATTAATTTGTTAGAATTTTCAAATCACAGAATTTCATTACTTAAAATTAATGTACCCTAAATCAAATTTTTATTTTTTTGAATTTTTATTTAACAGAAAAAAGTGATTATTATTTTTATATTAATTAATTGATATATTTATTTTTCAGTTGGCGCAATGGGATTTTGGAATAGGTCAATACGTCTTTTAATAGAAATATAAAAGCCAGCGAGAGAGAACGAAATTTTATTCACATTACACCTGGAACTATTATAGAAAAAGAGGTAATTTAAATAAATTTAGCATATATTAAATCTTAATTTTATTTCTCGTTATAATTAAATAATTAATAACAATAATTATTATTCTAAATTTCTGATTGTGATAGTTGGTAACAATAATAAATTATTACTAATAATTGCAATTAATTACAATAATTAACTTAGGATAAATTTCTTTTTTTTTTTTTTATAAATTTTGAGCCTTTTTAAGTTGCATTTTAATGAAAAACACCATTTTTAGTTGTAGAAAATTGTAATTTTTTTTAAAATAGGAAACGAATTAGGTAAAATTACTTAAAATTTGACAAATTAGGGCTTTAATTAGGACAAATGGAAATTTGTCTTATTACGAATAATCTGTAAGAAAGTTTTCGTTTACCTGATAATTTCTTTCAAACTTAGTTATTTATAAAACAATTATTTTCTTAAATATTTAGTTAAAAAATTATATCTCAAAGTCTTAATTCTGTAGAGCAATTTTTTGAAACACGGAAAGAAAATAATTATTTCAAATTTTGTAAGTGTATTTCAAATTTTATGAAATTATTTTCAAATTCTGGAAAATATGCAAAAAAGCATAATTTTCATGTAAAAAATTCTAAAATTTAGAAAAAATTTTATAAACCTAATATTGCAGGATTTAATAAAATATAATATTACTTACTAATGAATTAAATATGTTTTACCAATTTTTATAATAATTTATTTATTGTAAATTTCATAGAAAGTTATTAAGGATTATTTCTTTTATAAAATTTTCGCTTTTACAAAAAATACTTTTACAAAATTTGAATATTTATTTTCTTTTCGGGCAGTGAATTTATTTTTTAGATATCAAAATGCTTTAATAATTTTGATTCTAAAAAAATTCATTTTCATTTAATACTAGAATTTTTTATTTTTAATATAGTATATTTATGTAATTTTTTGTTCCATTTTTTAAGATAGGTAAAAGTAAATTTTTTTAAAAATAATTATTTTTGTCCAATATGCACGATAAACGCTACATTCCATGCTTTGTATAGCGGATGGAAAGTAGAATTTTTCTGCCCATTGTTATTTAGAACATATTCGCAGTAAAATATTAATATTATATTTAAATTTATTTAATGCTATGAATTATTATTATAATTTGTTATTATTTACAAAATTTTCATTTTAAAGTTGGAAGTATTTCTTGCAAATTAATTTCTTCGGTATTAATGTATAGAACGAAAGACTAGCGCCATCTTACATTCTCAGCAACAACTGCTGGAACGATTAGATTTCGATTCACATCCAACTTCACATTTCATCTGTGAACAGTGTTCAGTATACTTGTAGATTCGCTTGTTTTATTTACTAATTAATATTTTCATTATCTTTAAAAATGTTCATTACTTCTTATTCTTTAGAGGTATGTATTGCATTAGCATCTTGTTTATCGTGCAATTAGATAAAATACATCGCGTGTGTAATACGAGTGAAATTGATACCATCGGTTCGATCGTGCGGCAAACTGCACATGTTCAGAAATTGACAACTTTTCATGTTTGTTACACAGTAGTTTGTTGTTTTCATTTATTTATTGAATTTATTTAATAAATTGTTGTTCTAAATTTGATTACAATCATCATGTCGCAGTATCATAATTTATTTTGCAACTTTTTTTGTGTCACATTTTCTTCTTTTCTATACAGACGCCGTGATTGTCAGAGGTCACGTGACCGCCGCAATATTATTTTTTCTGATCATTTTTCTCGTAAAATACCTAATGGATTGAACTGGAATTTTGTGAAAAAGTGAAAAATATTATAAGGAATGGCAGTGAGATGCGAAAGTGTTGATAATTTTTAGAAAATTTGAGGTTAGGTTAAACGCCATTGATTGGATTTTTCAATAATTTCCAATTATTTTAATAAATATCAACTTTTTCGCTTCTTATCATATTTTAGACGTTTCCACAAAAATGCGATCAATGAACTTATCAATCACATAATTTTGTTAATAAATATATAAAATAACATTTTTTTGTAGACTTTTTGCATTTTCTGGCTTTCTGCAATGGTGCCGCTTATGTGAGTGATTTAATTTTGTGAATAGTTTTCGATTCTAAATTAGAAATACGTTATAGGGTAAGTGTACCAATTACGGCGAGTGCATTAATTACCGCGCGTTCATAAAAAATAACTATTATTATTATTATTATTATATTTAATATAACTTGCAAAATGATTAAAAAAAATAATTTTAATCTTTTTTTTCATACAATTATTTATAAAGATGAATATTTAAACAATTATTAATTTAATTATTTGAGATCGAATTTTTTTCCGCGCCGCAATTGAAACATTTTTAAGATTTCCATTGGCTTCAATTACGGCGGGTAAAGTATCTTCAAAATACACATAATTTTGGTCACCGAAATTGATACACCGAAACTAATATAAACGCGCCGCAGTAGAAAATTACGGTATCAGTTTTAATTTGTCATATTTGTTTAAATAATCGATTTTTATAAAGATAAATTTTTTTTTTAATATCTAAATAACATAAGTTTTTAGTTTAATAAGTCTTAAATTGAGTTTATACAATAGAAATGTCGAATTTTCTATTTCAAAGGTGTTTTGACTCGAATCGCGCCGCAATTAGTGCATTTACCCTATAATTTTTATAAAATAAGACACATAGTATTAAATTTTTTTTACATTCTCGGTGGTACAAAAAAAATTTTTTAAAAATGTTTTTTTATGATTAATATTTTTTAATATTAATTAATATAAATAATTAATTAATATAAATATAAAATTAATATTTTTTTAAATTTCTCACAAAATATTTGATTTTATATAATCAATAATCAACTGGGATTTCCGTTATTTTCTGCAATCGATTATACAATATTTTTATAAAAAAAAGTGAATCTTATAGTTATAGATATATTAAATCTTCTTATGTCTGAAATAAAATATTTCAACTATATGTGAAAAGTAATTACGCTTTTACAAACATTTTATTTATTTATTTATTTATTTATTAATTAATAATAATAATAATAATAATAATAATAATAATAATAATAAATGATTTAATATCAGGTTAGCCTCTAATCATGGAAAAGTAAGAGTAAAAATAATTTTTGTCAGGGAAATTTGGGAAATTAAACAAATTGACAAAAAAGTCAATTATATACTTCCTGTAAAAAGTTTCAACAATTTTTTCCTCTAGAAGGGATCATCGTTTATTACCGATTCACATTTTTTCATCTATTTAAAATTTTGTTACCTATTTCACCTATTTTAATAATTTATTAGCTTTTCACCTTTCTCATGAATCGATTTATTGCGAATATAATATTTAAAGAATAATTACATTTACAATGCGCAAAAAAATCGATTAAAGCTCAGGAATGTTTATAAAACAAATTTATTAATTATTATTACTGTTTCTGAACTCATATTAATTTAAAAAACACAAAATTATGGATATTTCTTTTTTATAAATTATTCAATTGACCTAAGCTTGAATTTATCAAAAATTTTCTTTGATTTAAAAATTATTAAGGTTAAATTTCAAAAAATTAAAATTAAAATTGTTTAAAGCATTTATTGACTAAAAATATACAAATTATAATCAATTTGAGTTTAAATTCTTTCTAATTTTAATCAACTATAAATTAAATCAATCCAAAATTTAAGTTTATCCAAAGTTGAATTTGTTGAAATTTTTAATTCATACGAATTTCAGTTTCAGTTTCATCGGGTTCTCTAGTGGTTTTTCTACATTAAATTAATTAAAGATAATTAAATTTAAAATATGAAGCTGAAGTACGCAACGTTTATGATAAACGATTTTTAAAGAAATAATTTTTTAAAATGAAAAAGTCTATAATTTTTTGCCTTAAAAATATTTCTTACAGTTTTAATTAATCAACAAATTATAAAAAAATATTTTTAGGCAAAAAATTATAGAATTTTTCATTTTAAAAAATTATTTCTTTAAAAATCGTTTATCATAAATGTTGCGTACTTCAACTTCGTTTCAAAATTACTTGAAATTCAATTATTTTCAAAAATTTAAATTTAAAACCTTTTAAAATGTTCCATCTAATGCTTTCTGAAATTTAATAAAAATAATTCAATTATGATTTTTGCGAAATTTAATTATTTTTAATGATTTTTATAATATTCTTCGAAAATTCAATTATAATCAACCATCCCTGTAAAATCGGTCAACGCGGAAAGGTGCAATGTTTTTCCAAGACAAAAAATAATTACATATTATGAAGAGTATAAGAAAGTAATCTTGCTTAGAGGCGTTACTGAGATCAAAGTAAATAAAATTCGAGAGGGACTAGCAGTGGGGGAAAAGCTTACTCGACAAACTGGGGAAGCGGCTTTACTGGGATGTTTGACTGTGTCTTAAGGGTATGTGGGCAGAGTACTTTTTTTTATGGTTTGAAACTTTCTCTGAAGTAAAAAAAGATTTTGGGTTAAAATTTTGGAGAAATGATTTTGTTTGGTGTAATGAATCTTGCTGTTCTACTCACTTACTATAACTTAACGTAATAATAATAAAATTAAAAAAAATCATCAAATAAAATTAAAGAAACTCAATTATTTTTAAAGAATTTTTTAATAATTCTTCGAAAACATTTAATTATCTAAAAGTTCAATATTATTTACAAAAATTTGAATTATAAATTTTTGGAAAATTTCTTCTAAAAAATGTTATCTAAAATTATTTAATAAACAATTTTCAATTCTGTAAAATTTAATTATTGTCTTTATCAAATTCTTTTGAAATTCAATTATTTCTAAAAGTTTTAACTGTAAGTCTTCCAAAATTCAATTATTTATATTAATTTTAATATTTCTTTAAAAATTTGATTATTTAAATAAGTTTCAAATAAAAACTACAACAGTTTAAATTAGCAGAAAATTTAATTTAAATTTCAAATCTTTTGCAAAAATTTTTTGACCATTAAAACTAAGAATTATGCAAAAATTTTAAATTCAAATAAATTGCTTAAATTAGACTTCAAAAAAAATTTTTAATGGAACTTTAAGAATTTTTTTACTTTGTTTTACTTAATTAAAATGTTGAAAATTTTGTCTTAGTTTGATTCTAAAATATTCGAAGTAAATTATTATTATTATTATTAGGGTCAGTCGGGGTAAATCCGAACGCTAATTATTTCAGCTTAATTAAAATTTTTAAAAATAAGTTCGATATGAGAATTTTTACAGCGCGGTGAAACTAGCGAGCCGCCAGCCGGCAGACAGCAGACAAAACCATAGGCGTCGACACTACACTAAACGCCACCACTAGCAAATTGGGCAGCAACGTTTAAACAAAAATAAAACACAGTTTTATGATTCACACATTACATTATGATACTACATGTACATATTTTAACATAAATATGATTAGTTAACAAACAATTTACACTTACATAATCAAACAATAATAATTAATGAAAAACTATTGTCTGCTAACAAACGGCTGGAGAAGCTGGCTATTAATTTTTCCAAAAAAAATTCTTACAAATAAAAAACTAAATTTTTAATTTTCTTGTTGGAATACCTTCTAGGAATGTTTATTAACAAGTTTTATATACGCAAGAATTTTTTTGGGAAAAATAAATAGCCAGCAGCCCCAGCCGCTTGTAGCAGACAGTCGTTTTTTTGATTTTTTTTTCACTAAAACCGACTCAAAAACTTTATTTTTTAATGAATTTTTGATTTTCTTGTTGGAAAATCTTCTCAGAATGTTTATTAACAAGTTTTATATACGCAAGAATTTTTTTGGGAAAAATAAATAGCCAGCAGCCCCAGCCGCTTGTAGCAGACAGTCGTTTTTTTGTTTTTTTTTTATTTTTTTTCACTAAAACCGACTCAAAAAATTTAATTTTCAATGAATTTTGGATTTTCTTGTTGGAAAATCTTCTAGGAATGTTTATTAACAAGTTTTATATAGGCAAGAATTTTTTTGAAAAAAATAAATAGCCAGCAGCCCCAGCCGCTTGTAGCAGACAGTCGTTTTTTTGATTTTTTTTTCACTAAAACCGACTCAAAAAATTTATTTTTCAATGAATTTTTGATTTTCTTGTTGGAAAATCTTCTCGGAATGTTTATTAACAAGTTTTATATACGCAAGAATTTTTTTGGGAAAAATAAATAGCCAGCAGCCCCAGCCGCTTGTAGCAGACAGTCGTTTTTTTGATTTTTTTTTCACTAAAACCGACTCAAAAAATTTATTTTTCAATGAATTTTTGATTTTCTTGTTGGAAAATCTTCTCGGAATGTTTATTAACAAGTTTTATATACGCAAGAATTTTTTTGGGAAAAATAAATAGCCAGCAGCCCCAGCCGCTTGTAGCAGACAGTCGTTTTTTTGTTTTTTTTTTATTTTTTTTCACTAAAACCGACTCAAAAAATTTAATTTTCAATGAATTTTGGATTTTCTTGTTGGAAAATCTTCTCGGAATGTTTATTAACAAGTTTCATATACGCAAGAATTTTTTTGGGAAAAATAAATAGCCAGCAGCCACAGCCGCTTGTAGCAGACAGTCGTTTTTTTGGTTTTTTTTATTTTTTTTCACTAAAACCGACTCAAAAAATTTAATTTTCAATGAATTTTGGATTTTCTTGTTGGAAAATCTTCTCGGAATGTTTATTAACAAGTTTTATATACGCAAGAATTTTTTTGGGAAAAATAAATAGCCAGCAGCCCCAGCCGCTTGTAGCAGACAGTCGTTTTTTTGATTTTTTTTTATTCTTTTTCACTAAAACCGACTCAAAAAATTTATTTTTCAATGAATTTTGGATTTTCTTGTTGGAAAATCTTCTAGGAATGTTTATTAACAAGTTTTATATAGGCAAGAATTTTTTTGAAAAAAATAAATAGCCAGCAGCCCCAGCCGCTTGTAGCAGACAGTCGTTTTTTTGTTTTTTTTTATTTTTTTTCACTAAAACCGACTCAAAAAATTTAATTTTCAATGAATTTTGGATTTTCTTGTTGGAAAATCTTCTCGGAATGTTTATTAACAAGTTTCATATACGCAAGAATTTTTTTGGGAAAAATAAATAGCCAGCAGCCCCAGCCGCTTGTAGCAGACAGTCGTTTTTTTGGTTTTTTTTATTTTTTTTCACTAAAACCGACTCAAAAAATTTATTTTTCAATGAATTTTTGATTTTCTTGTTGGAAAATCTTCTCGGAATGTTTATTAACAAGTTTTATATACGCAAGAATTTTTTTGGGAAAAATAAATAGCCAGCAGCCCCAGCCGCTTGTAGCAGACAGTCGTTTTTTTGGTTTTTTTTATTTTTTTTCACTAAAACCGACTCAAAAAATTTAATTTTCAATGAATTTTGGATTTTCTTGTTGGAAAATCTTCTCGGAATGTTTATTAACAAGTTTTATATACGCAAGAATGTTTTTGGGAAAAATAAATAGCCAGCAGCCCCAGCCGCTTGTAGCAGACAGTCGTTTTTTTGATTTTTTTTTCACTAAAACCGACTCAAAAAATTTATTTTTCAATGAATTTTTGATTTTCTTGTTGGAAAATCTTCTCGGAATGTTTATTAACAAGTTTTATATACGCAAGAATTTTTTTGAAAAAAATAAATAGCCAGCAGCCCCAGCCGCTTGTAGCAGACAGTCGTTTTTTTGGTTTTTTTTATTTTTTTTCACTAAAACCGACTCAAAAAATTTATTTTTCAATGAATTTTTGATTTTCTTGTTGGAAAATCTTCTCGGAATGTTTATTAACAAGTTTTATATACGCAAGAATTTTTTTGGGAAAAATAAATAGCCAGCAGCCCCAGCCGCTTGTAGCAGACAGTCGTTTTTTTGTTTTTTTTTTATTTTTTTTCACTAAAACCGACTCAAAAAATTTAATTTTCAATGAATTTTGGATTTTCTTGTTGGAAAATCTTCTCGGAATGTTTATTAACAAGTTTTATATACGCAAGAATTTTTTTGAAAAAAATAAATAGCCAGCAGCCCCAGCCGCTTGTAGCAGACAGTCGTTTTTTTGATTTTTTTTTCACTAAAACCGACTCAAAAAATTTATTTTTCAATGAATTTTTGATTTTCTTGTTGGAAAATCTTCTCGGAATGTTTATTAACAAGTTTTATATACGCAAGAATTTTTTTGGGAAAAATAAATAGCCAGCAGCCCCAGCCGCTTGTAGCAGACAGTCGTTTTTTTGTTTTTTTTTTATTTTTTTTCACTAAAACCGACTCAAAAAATTTATTTTTCAATGAATTTTTGATTTTCTTGTTGGAAAATCTTCTAGGAATGTTTATTAACAAGTTTTATATAGGCAAGAATTTTTTTGAAAAAAATAAATAGCCAGCAGCCCCAGCCGCTTGTAGCAGACAGTCGTTTTTTTGTTTTTTTTTTATTTTTTTTCACTAAAACCGACTCAAAAAATTTATTTTTCAATGAATTTTTGATTTTCTTGTTGGAAAATCTTCTCGGAATGTTTATTAACAAGTTTTATATACGCAAGAATTTTTTTGGGAAAAATAAATAGCCAGCAGCCCCAGCCGCTTGTAGCAGACAGTCGTTTTTTTGATTTTTTTTTCACTAAAACCGACTCAAAAAATTTATTTTTCAATGAATTTTTGATTTTCTTGTTGGAAAATCTTCTCGGAATGTTTATTAACAAGTTTTATATACGCAAGAATTTTTTTGGGAAAAATAAATAGCCAGCAGCCCCAGCCGCTTGCAGCAGACAGTCGTTTTTTTGTTTTTTTTTTATTTTTTTTCACTAAAACCGACTCAAAAAATTTAATTTTCAATGAATTTTGGATTTTCTTGTTGGAAAATCTTCTCGGAATGTTTATTAACAAGTTTCATATACGCAAGAATTTTTTTGGGAAAAATAAATAGCCAGCAGCCACAGCCGCTTGTAGCAGACAGTCGTTTTTTTGGTTTTTTTTATTTTTTTTCACTAAAACCGACTCAAAAAATTTAATTTTCAATGAATTTTGGATTTTCTTGTTGGAAAATCTTCTCGGAATGTTTATTAACAAGTTTTATATACGCAAGAATTTTTTTGGGAAAAATAAATAGCCAGCAGCCCCAGCCGCTTGTAGCAGACAGTCGTTTTTTTGATTTTTTTTTCACTATAACCGACTCAAAAAATTTATTTTTCAATGAATTTTTGATTTTCTTTTTGGAAAATCTTCTCGGAATGTTTATTAACAAGTTTTATATACGCAAGAATTTTTTTGAAAAAAATAAATAGCCAGCAGCCCCAGCCGCTTGTAGCAGACAGTCGTTTTTTTGATTTTTTTTTATTCTTTTTCACTAAAACCGACTCAAAAAATTTATTTTTCAATGAATTTTGGATTTTCTTGTTGGAAAATCTTCTAGGAATGTTTATTAACAAGTTTTATATACGCAAGAATTTTTTTGAAAAAAATAAATAGCCAGCAGCCCCAGCCGCTTGTAGCAGACAGTCGTTTTTTTTATTTTTTTTCACTAAAACCGACTCAAAAAATTTAATTTTCAATGAATTTTGGATTTTCTTGTTGGAAAATCTTCTCGGAATGTTTATTAACAAGTTTCATATACGCAAGAATTTTTTTGGGAAAAATAAATAGCCAGCAGCCCCAGCCGCTTGTAGCAGACAGTCGTTTTTTTTTCATTTTTTTCACTAAAATTGACTAAAAAAATTTATTTATTAATGTATTTTTATTTTTCTTTTTGGAAAACCTTCTTGGAATGTTTATTAGCAGGTTTTTTATTTGTAAAAATTTTTTTTGGAAAAATTTATAGCCAGCAGCTCCAATTTGCTAGTGGTGGCATTTAGTGTAGCGTCGACGCCTATGGTTTTGTCTGCTGTCTGCCGGCTGGCGGCTCGCTAGTTTCACCGCGCTAATTTTTACCTCAGATCCTCTTGAAGAGATTCTAAGTATTATCCCATTTTTCGTTTGTTAATTAGCAACAGCATAAACAAAGATAACAAGTATTGCAAAAAAGATTGAAAATCAAAGATGACACTCTTTCAGTATTTTGTCTCGTATTTGAAGAAAAATAAGCTAAAAATTCATTTTATTATTTATAATTGTTTGTTATGAATACTAGAACAGAAACTATATTTGATTTTTGCCTTCTGTAAAATTTTATTAATAATATCAGACCGTTCGTATTTACCCAAGAAAATTGGAAAACTGGGGTAAATCCGAACGGTATTTTTAATAATTTTTTTTTACATCAGAGCCACACAAAATTGTTTTTATTTCATTACACTATTATTTTAACATTATAAAAGTACATAGAAAAAAGTTTTTCTTTCTATACGTATCCTCGTTAGTAATTAATAAGCAGAAACTTAATCTCTGTTCTCTCGAAGGAGTGTTTTAATTTTTTTGCCAAATGGTTTGTTGAAAAAACTTTTTCAGGATCTTAATAAAATTTGGTATTCTACGGTTTTTGGGGTCGCTAATTACCAATTTGAAGTCAGTTTTTCAAAATTCAAAATGGCGGACGAGAATTAAAAAATTCATTGGATTTGCTCGAATATTGTTACTCGGGGGGTTTCAGGGTTAGCAAATTTGATCATTTTTAAAAATAAGTTTTAGGAAAGTCCGCCATTTTGAATTTAAAAAATTTGACTTTTATTTTTGTATTTACATTCAATCACTTCAAAATACTTTCTGTACCAAGTTATGCAAAAATCCGTTATGATTTGATAAAGTTATTGAAGGTTTTAATTGTGTAATGCATTTTAATTTTTAACCTGTTTGATTTTTGTATTTATATATGATGCATTATTACATAATAGGTTTATTATCGTATTTTTTTTGAGTTTTTATATAAGTTTAACAATTGCAATACTTTAAATTTATTTTCCCTAAGATTTTTCTGAAATACAGTGGCGTTCGTATTTACCCCCATATTTTAGGAAAGTTGCAAAGTATCGAGGTAAATACGAACGCTAAGTTTCCTGCGATTGTAATTTATCAAAAATTTTTTCTACCCCATAAAATTGTTATATGGAAGTAAAGTAACAACTTCATGCACCAGAATACCGGAAGTATTTTTTTTTTAAAGAAAAAACTTATGTTATTGTTGAAACTTACTAAAAGCGTTCGGATTTACCCCAGTTGACCCTATTATTATTATTATTAAAATTTAAATAAAATAAAGAAATCGATTTTTTCACCTTTTATGGTATTGTTCAATTAAAAAAATATTAAAAGGGACAGATCATTATTTTTCGACCAAGTTCGTTGCAGTCTAATTTTAAAAGAATTTAGAAATGATTGTTTATGATATCTGGGAAACAAAATTAATTTGTTAGAATTTTCATAACACATAATTTCATTACTTATAATTAATGAACCCTAAGTCAAATTTTCATTTCTTTGAATTTTTATTTAACAGAAAAAAGGAATTATTTTTGTATTAATTTATATTAATTATTTCATACATTTATTTTCAATTGGAGTAACAGGATTTTGGAATAGTTCAATACGTCCTTCCATATTTTATGTGTTTAATAAAAATAGAATTTTCGATGCACAACGAGAGCGGAAATTATTGGAAGTATCGATGGTCTGGCAATTGCTAAGAATTTGTGAATGTGGATGGAAAATTTCAATAGTCTTCGATTGAGTCAAATTTTAGATGAGTATTATTCTAATCGAGGAATTTCATTTAATAGAAATATAAAAGCCAGCGAGAAAGAACGAAATTTTATTCATATTACACCTGGAACTATCATAGAAAAAGAGGTAATTTAAATAATTTTAATTATTATTTGCCACACTTATTTTATACACATTAATTCAATTTTACAAAAGTAAATTGAGCCGCTGGATTCTAGAAGGGTACGTAAATTTTTTTTAATAAAAAACTTTCCATCTTTTTCCGATTTCGAAATATAAGAGAAAAACTGGTTTTTTGGAAACGTAAAATTTAATTGTTTTTTTTACTTCAACTCGCGCTAGCTCAGTCAATTTTACGAGTTTTCAATGAAACAAAAACGAAAATACGTGTTATTATACCCTATGAGTGACTAAAAAAGTTGTTTTGATTAAAAATAAATAAAGTTATTAATTTTTTATTGAGGCATTGCAAAAAACGTGAAGTGCAATTTTCTCAATGCGGGGAAGTTCGACAAATTTTCAGCAGCAACAAACATCCAGTGAGAAAGTTGTTCATTAAGGTCCAAAGAAGATTTCTGGAAAGTTACAATCCAATTGAACAATTAATAACAAAATGGCAAATGTTTAAACTTTCAAGTTGTGCGAGCGGCTGAAAGTTTGGCATGTGTTTGCTACGTAATAATACAATCGAGCTTATTATGGTAGCAAACACATGCCAAACTTTCAGCCTCTCGCGCAACTTGAAAGTTTAAACATTTGCCATTTTGTTATTAATTGTTCAATTGCATTGTAACTTTCCAGAAAACTTATTTGGATCTTAATGAACAACTTTCTCACTGGAAGTTTGTTGCTGCTGAAAATTAGTCGAACTTCTCCGCATTGAGAATATTGCACTTCACGAATTTCGCAATGTCTCATAAAAAAATTAATTTTTTTTATTTTTAAGGCTGTTATAGCGGAAATAGAATTAACATTAGTAATTTAATGAAACTTAGTCCACTATTAGATAAATGTTTGAAAATTATGTAGCTAAATTTTCCAGACCTCTAGGTTCTTGTGAAAAAAGTTATAAGCGTTTAAGTTTTTTAACAATTAACATTGTGTCTTATGGGAATTAAGTACTTTTTCATACATATTTATTCACCACAAAATAATTAACATTGGGAAATTGATGAAACTTTTTTTATACAAAACAGATATTTAATGATTAAATATCTGTTTAAAAAAGTGTTATTAGGTTCTTGTGGGAGCTGCAATAAATTAATTTTTAACAATATTTCACGTTTTATACGTTAAATTGAACAGATGTCAGAATGTCTGGCACACTTGATCATGCATATTATACGTTAATTATGCGCGCTAAATTTTAAAATGTTGATTCTGATAGCACGTATAAAATACGTTATATTAAAAAAGAAAATAAATGTTAATAAATAAAATTGATTATATATTTTTTAAAATTAAATTAAAGTTAATTAAATAGAGGGATAATTGTTTTATTAAAGTAAACAAGTCATATAGCAACCATTTGCAACTCGACTGACGTAATGTGGTGTTGCCAGACGTTTCACAGTACCGAGAAAGTCAAATCATAAAATAATGGTTTCTGTTTTGATTAGTTCAGTCAATCCCTATAACCTCCTTAATCAAAACAATATTTTTAGTCACTCGTAGTTTCCAAAAAACCAGTTTTTCTCTTATATTTCGAAATCGGAAAAAGATGGAAAGTTTTTTATTAAGAAAAAAAAGATGCGCAATCGAATTCTGTATAAGAATATGCTCGAAAAAATATTAAAATTCGAAAAATGAATTTTGAGTGTCCAGAGGACTTCGTTTTCCGGCCGAAAAAATTGACGTGCCCTTCTAGAATCCAGCGGCTCAATTTAGCAAATATTAAATTTTTATTTTATTTCTCGTTATAATAAAATAATTAATAATAACAATAATTATTATTCTAAAATTTCTGATTGAATTTTAGATTGTCGCGTGAAATTTATTCAATTATTATTTAATAATTTTTTTAGTTGTAAAATTATAAACAAGTGTTCTGAAAGTGATTTTTTCCTCTCATTTTCCTTGACATTTTAAAAAAAAGTAGACCTCAATCCGATTATTAGAACGGAAAATATTGCAATTTAAAATTTTTTGTTATTATTGCAAATCTCGTAAACTAACAAATATTTTAAGCTGAAATTTACGTTAAAGATTAGTCTTACTATATATAACAAAATTCCAAAGTTTCATTGCAATCGGTTAACCTTCTCCGAAAAAGTCAAAATCTCACCTGGAATCGCACTTTTATTAAAACAGAAAGTAGAAAAATAGGAAACGAATTAGGTAACGTTACTTAAAATTCGACAAATTACGACAATAATTAGAACACGTGGAAATTTGTCTTACTATGAATAATCTGTAAGAAAGTTTTCGTTTACCTGATAATTTCTTTCAAACTTAGTTATTTATAAAACAATTATTTTTTTAAATATTTAGTTAAAAAATTATATCTCAAAGTCTTAATTCTGTAGAGCAATTTTGAAACACGGAAAGAAAATAATTAGGGTCAGTTGGGGTTAATGGGGACAAAATCGTTATTTTTCACAAATTACGCAAGTTTCTTCCTTTAAGGGTATGTGGGCAAAGGACGTTTTTTTGTAGTTTTAAACTTACTCTGAAATAAAAAATGATTTTGGGTTAAAATTTTGGAGAAATGATTTCGTTTGGTACAAGGAATCTCGCTGTTCTATTCATTTACCATAACTTAACGCAAAAATAATAAAAATAAAGCAATGAATAGTAAAATAATGTATTATATCATAGTTCATTCAGCGGCCACTCGCTCGAATTGGCGCTGTTTACTGGAGCACTGACACACTCAAGCAACGTCTGTGTATGCGCCGCCATCTTTGTTTTTATTTTCGTTTAAAAATGTCACTTTTTAAACATAATTTTTTAATAATTTAACTCAAAATTATGTATTTTTCAAAGAACAGCGAGATTCCTTGTACCCTAATCTATCATCCCTCAAAATTTTAGACAAAAATCTTTTCTCATTTTAGGATGAAACGTATACTACCAAAACACATTTTCCCATACTAGGTCACGTGGGAGGTTCCCACATAACCTTAAAAGGTAATATTTGCGGATTTATTTTTTTTAAGTTGTTATTTACGTTCCCAGGATTAATTTTATGCAGCAGAAAAAAATTTAGATAAGCTTTAAACGCATGAAACTGACTGTCCCCATTTACCTCAAAATTTAGAAAATTTCATAAAATTTGGGGTAAATGGGGACAGCATAGTATCTAAGAAAGTTTTAGGAAAAAAGTTTCCTTAACTATATTACTGTACTAAGGGATGAAAAAACTTGAAAAAAATTTGTAGTAGATATATAATAGTTGAACCAATTGAAATTTTTTTTACTTTTTTTTTCATTTCAGTATTTTGTTTCGCATTTGAAAAAAAACAGACTTAAAAATCATACCAAATTTTTTTCTAATTCCTTATGACTCCCATAACAGAAATTCACTCGAATTTTTGATTTTTGTTAATTTGGTTAATAATGACAAGCTGTCTCCATTTACCCCAAAAAATTTGAAAATACAGGGTAAATGGGGACAGCTTGTTATTATTAACCAAATCGACAAAAATCAAAAATTCAAGTGAATTTCTGTTATAGAAGTCATAAGGAATAAGAAAAAAATTTGGTATGATTTTTAAGTCTGTTTTCTTTGAAATGCGAGACAAAATTCTGAAACAGTTTGACTTTGATTTTCAAGTTTTTATGCATTGAGCGATAACTTTTTTTATCTTGCTGCCAATTGTCAAGATAAAAGCTTGGTAAAACTCAAAACCTCTTGCAGGTGATCTGAGATAAAAATATTGACATTGAACTTAATTTTAAAACTGTAAATTAAGCTCCAAAACCTCTTGTCCCCATTTACCCCAACTGACCCCTATTTCAAATTTTGTGAAAGAATTTCAACTTTTATAAAATTACTTTCAAATCCTGGAAAATATGCTAAAAAGCATAATTTTCACATAAAAAATTCTAAAGTTTAGAAAAATGTTTATTAACCTAATATTACAGGATTTAATAAAATATAGTATTATTTACTAATGAATTAAATAAGTTATATCAATTTTAAATAATAATTTATTTTTTAGTATTCCTATTATAAAAAGGTCATACCCATAAGGCGTATCGCATTTTCGTGATAATCGTTAAA
The DNA here is from genome assembly GCF_019393585.1 of Leptopilina boulardi. Classification (NCBI taxonomy): domain Eukaryota; kingdom Metazoa; phylum Arthropoda; class Insecta; order Hymenoptera; family Figitidae; genus Leptopilina; species Leptopilina boulardi. The sequence goes on from NW_026137813.1 coordinate 2,014,479, forward strand.
TTTCAATTAGTCAAATATAATATTAAATTATAATATTATAATATATTAGCATAAAATATCATATTTTTATGTGTGCAAAGAAGCTCTTTTTAAAACGGTGTGTAAAGTGATTCACATTACGCACTGAAATTTACTTCACTCACCGAAATTTATCTCACATAATATAAGGATTGTTTTAGACCATACAAAACCACAAAATTAAAGAAAGAACTTTACTTTTAAATTTATACACTACTGCTTAATGATATTTTTCCTGATCTTCGATTGATTTTTTTTATTCTATACAATCGAAATTATTCTAATAAAGAGTTCAATCAATGTCTGAGCAGCTTTACTAAACGTGTTTTTGCTCGCTGATTATAAATTCGGAGTCTAAATTGACGATTGTGTAGTTCAAAGTCCAGGGTGTCCAGCGGTCAGGGAAGTCATGGAAAAGTCAGGGAAATTTTTTTGTCAGGGAAAAGTCAAGGAATGTCAGAAAATTTAATTAAGTCAGGGAACGTTTTAAAAATTTGTCAAAAATGAACATTTTTATGAATTTTTAAAATTTTTCATTTCAGGAAAAAGTTTATAATGCTAATAAATAAAACGTTTTTTATTATCTTAAAAATACTTTAATATTTGATACTTTTCATTTTTTTAATATTAAATATTTATTTAAAAAAAGTTAAAAAAGGTTAGAAAAAAGTCAGGGAATTTTTTTTGTACTTCTTGCTGTACATCCTGAAGTGGTTAAAATTTGCACAGAAGCGGATTCACAGACAAACCTGCAGAGAGCTACAATGGTGAATTGAATTGAATTAAATTATTAGGTAAATGGAAGGAAAAATAAAATTGTAGATTACATTGAGAGAAAAAATTAGTCGGGGTTACCATTTTTGAGATGACAATTTTTAGTTAGTAAACTATTCTGTTGCTAATTCATTACTTGTGGTTACTATTTTTTTTGGTTGGAATAACTATTTTCTTAGTTCGATTAACTAATTAGTATGTTGGAATAACTATTTAATTAGTTACCTCACTATCTAAATGGTAACAGTAACTAATATAAATTAGCAAAAATACTTTTACTAACGTAATGGTAATCGCAACTAATCGTTTCTCTCAGTGTAAAAGTTTCTCTTTTATCATTTACTTTTTCTATTATCAATTTTTTAAATTATAGAAAAAGTATCAAATACATACAATAATGACCATATATAATAATAATAGAATATATCAATAAATAATTTATGACCAATTATTATATAGAAGAATTGAATAAAATAAAATAAAAAGGTTAATGAAAGGAAAAGAAGTCTTGTTGTAGAATGGAGTTCGTTTTTTACTATTTATTTATTTTTAAATTTTATCATTATTTTAAATAATAAAATTACATTATAACAATGATTTTAAAATTTTTGTATACACGGAAAAAATTTTGGTGGACCGGTTGTACTGGTTAGTTTAAAAATTTTTCTACTTTAAAAATGGACATCAGTTATCCCGGTTTGGTGCAACAAATGTTCTCCACAGTTTTGCGTTACGCTTTTTAGTAAAACTAATTTCATGTCAGAACGGACAACAAAAATTGTCTTTAAGATAATTCTAGTCAAGCAAAACAGAAGAATTTTTTTTAGCAGTTTTCAAGGAAACATCTTTGTTGGTATAATGTACTTTTAGTTTGTACAAACATATTTCTATGATAACTAGAAGAAAATATTCCGGCTTTTTTGTTTTCTTAGATATAACTTATACACAATTTTTGTCTGCCTTTCTGAGGTGAAAACCCGGTAGAAATTCCCTCAGAGAACCAGTAAAAAATGTACTTTTAGTTTGTACAAACATATTTCCTTGATAACTAGAAGAAACTATTCCTGCTTTTTTGTTTTCTTAGATATAACTTGTACACAATTTTTGTCTGCCTATCTGAGGTGAAAACCCGGTAGAAATACCCTCAGAAAACCAGTAAAAAATGTACTTTTAGTTTGTACAAACATATTTCCTTGATAACTAGAAAGAAATATTCCAGCTTTTTTGTTTTCTTAGATATAACTTGTACACAATTTTTGTCTGCCTTTCTGAGGTGAAAACCCGGTAGAAATACCCTCAGAGAACCAGTGAAAAATATACTTTTCGTTTATACAAACATATTTCCTTGATAACTAGAAGAAACTATTCCTGCTTTTTTGTTTTCTTAGATATAACTTGTACACAATTTTTGTCTGGCTTTCTGAGGTGAAAACCCGGTAGAAATTACCTCAGAGATCCAGTGAAAAATATACTTTTAGTTTGTACAAATATATTTCTATGATAACTAGAAGAAAATATTCCGGCTTTTTTTTTCTTAGATATAACTTGTACACAATTTTTGTCTGGCTTTCTGAGGTGAAAACCCGGTAGAAATACCCTCAGAGAACCAGTGAAAAATGTACTTTTAGTTTGTACAAACATATTTCCTTGATAACTAGAAAAAAATATTCCTGCTTTTTTGTTTTCTTAGATATAACTTGTACACAATTTTTGTCTGGCTTTCTGAGGTGAAAACCCGGTAGAAATACCCTCAGAGAACCAGTGAAAAATGTACTTTTAGTTTGTACAAACATATTTGCTTGATAACTAGAAGAAAATATTCCTGCTTTTTTGTTTTCTTAGATATAACTTGTACACAATTTTTGTCTGGCTTTCTGAGGTGAAAACCCGGTAGAAATACCCTCAGAGAACCAGTGAAAAATGTACTTTTAGTTTGTACAAACATATTTCCTTGATAACTGGAAAAAAATATTTCTTCCTTCTCGTTCTCTTAGATTTAGCTTGTACACAATTTTTGTTTGGCTTTCTGAGGTGAAAACCCTGTAGAAATTCCCTCAGAGAACCAGTGAAAAATATACTTTTAGTTTGTACAAATATATTTCTATGATAACTAGAAGAAAATATTCCGGCTTTTTTTTTCTTAGATATAACTTTTACACAATTTTTGTCTGGCTTTCTGAGGTGAAAACCCGGTAGAAATACCCTCAGAGAACCAGTGAAAAATGTACTTTTAGTTTGTACAAACATATTTCCTTGATAACTGGAAAAAAATATTTCTTCCTTCTCGATCTCTTAGATTTAGCTTGTACACAATTTTGGTCTGCCTTGCTGAGGTGAAAACCCGATAGAAATTCCCTCAGAGAACCAGTAAAAAATGTACTTTTAGTTTGTACAAACATATTTCCTAGATAACTAGAAGAAACTATTCCTGCCCTCCCGTTCTCTTAGATATAGCTTGTACTCAATTTTTGTCTGGGTTTCTGAGGAGAAATCCCAGTAGAAATACCCTTAGAGAACGAGTGAAAAATGTACTTTTAGTTTGTACAAACATATTTCCTTGATAACTGGAAGAAAATATTCCGGCTTTTTTGTTTTCTTAGATATAACTTATACACAATTTTTGTCTGCCTTTCTGAGGTGAAAACCCGGTAGAAATACCCTCAGAGAACCAGTGAAAAATGTACTTTTAGTTTGTAGAAACATATTTCCTTGATAACTAGAAGAAAATATTCCGGCTTTTTTTTCTTACATATAACTTTTACACAATTTTTGTCTGGCTTTCTGAGGTGAAAACCCGGTAGAAATACCCTTAGAGAACCAGTGAAAAATATACTTTTAGTTTGTACAAACATATTTCTATGATAACTAGAAAAACTATTCCTGCTTTTTTGTTTTCTTAGATATAACTTGTACACAATTTTTGTATGGCTTTCTGAGGTGAACACCTAGTAGCAATACCCTCAGAGAACCTGTGAAAAATATACTGTTAGTTTGACAACGCTTTTTTTTCAAAACGGGAAAAAGTAATTGATTGGTAATTCAGTTTGTAATATTTCCTAAATTTTTTCAGGTCCTTGAAGAAGAACAAACAAAAATGTATATTAAAGTTATTTTTACAATAATGCAGTGCAAATAATAAAAAATTAGAAAACAGGTGTCTAATACTAAATTTTATCAGCTGGTAATTCAAGTATCGATAATTGACATGTTAAAAATTATGTCAAAATCAAAAGATAAAGGAAGCAGATATATTAAACTGAGCTAGTTAGAAAGTATTAAAACTATTGAAGATTTTTTTTTTTGGTGGACAAAACGTTAATGAGAGGGAATTAAAATTTCGCCGAAGGTAAAACTTCATTATTTCAATTTTGGTATTCTTTTTTTCATTTGTTATTTTTTTTCAATTAAAATTTTACAAATTATTCACCCTTTCTGTGGTGATAACACTGTAGAAATACCCTCAGAGAACCAGGGAAAAATGTACTTTTAGTTTGTACAAACATATTTCTATGATAACTAGAAGAAAATATTCCGGCTTTTTTGTTTTCTTAGATATAACTTATACACAATTTTTGTCTGCCTTTCTGAGGTGAAAACCCGGTAGAAATTCCCTCAGAGAACCAGTAAAAAATGTACTTTTAGTTTGTACAAACATATTTCCTTGATAACTAGAAGAAACTATTCCTGCTTTTTTGTTTTCTTAGATATAACTTGTACACAATTTTTGTCTGCCTATCTGAGGTGAAAACCCGGTAGAAATACCCTCAGAAAACCAGTAAAAAATGTACTTTTAGTTTGTACAAACATATTTCCTTGATAACTAGAAAGAAATATTCCAGCTTTTTTGTTTTCTTAGATATAACTTGTACACAATTTTTGTCTGCCTTTCTGAGGTGAAAACCCGGTAGAAATACCCTCAGAGAACCAGTGAAAAATATACTTTTCGTTTATACAAACATATTTCCTTGATAACTAGAAGAAACTATTCCTGCTTTTTTGTTTTCTTAGATATAACTTGTACACAATTTTTGTCTGGCTTTCTGAGGTGAAAACCCGGTAGAAATTACCTCAGAGATCCAGTGAAAAATATACTTTTAGTTTGTACAAATATATTTCTATGATAACTAGAAGAAAATATTCCGGCTTTTTTTTTCTTAGATATAACTTGTACACAATTTTTGTCTGGCTTTCTGAGGTGAAAACCCGGTAGAAATACCCTCAGAGAACCAGTGAAAAATGTACTTTTAGTTTGTACAAACATATTTCCTTGATAACTAGAAAAAAATATTCCTGCTTTTTTGTTTTCTTAGATATAACTTGTACACAATTTTTGTCTGGCTTTCTGAGGTGAAAACCCGGTAGAAATACCCTCAGAGAACCAGTGAAAAATGTACTTTTAGTTTGTACAAACATATTTGCTTGATAACTAGAAGAAAATATTCCTGCTTTTTTGTTTTCTTAGATATAACTTGTACACAATTTTTGTCTGGCTTTCTGAGGTGAAAACCCGGTAGAAATACCCTCAGAGAACCAGTGAAAAATGTACTTTTAGTTTGTACAAACATATTTCCTTGATAACTGGAAAAAAATATTTCTTCCTTCTCGTTCTCTTAGATTTAGCTTGTACACAATTTTTGTTTGGCTTTCTGAGGTGAAAACCCTGTAGAAATTCCCTCAGAGAACCAGTGAAAAATATACTTTTAGTTTGTACAAATATATTTCTATGATAACTAGAAGAAAATATTCCGGCTTTTTTTTTCTTAGATATAACTTTTACACAATTTTTGTCTGGCTTTCTGAGGTGAAAACCCGGTAGAAATACCCTCAGAGAACCAGTGAAAAATGTACTTTTAGTTTGTACAAACATATTTCCTTGATAACTGGAAAAAAATATTTCTTCCTTCTCGATCTCTTAGATTTAGCTTGTACACAATTTTGGTCTGCCTTGCTGAGGTGAAAACCCGATAGAAATTCCCTCAGAGAACCAGTAAAAAATGTACTTTTAGTTTGTACAAACATATTTCCTAGATAACTAGAAGAAACTATTCCTGCCCTCCCGTTCTCTTAGATATAGCTTGTACTCAATTTTTGTCTGGGTTTCTGAGGAGAAATCCCAGTAGAAATACCCTTAGAGAACGAGTGAAAAATGTACTTTTAGTTTGTACAAACATATTTTCTTGATAACTAGAAAAAAATATTCCTGCTTTTTTGTTTTCTTAGATATAACTTGTACACAATTTTTGTCTGGCTTTCTGAGGTGAAAACCCGGTAGAAATACCCTCAGAGAACCAGTGAAAAATGTACTTTTAGTTTGTACAAACATATTTCCTTGATAACTAGAAAAAAATATTCCTGCTTTTTTGTTTTCTTAGATATAACGTGTACACAATTTTTGTCTGGCTTTCTGAGGTGAAAACCCGGTAGAAATACCCTCAGAGAACCAGTGAAAAATGTACTTTTAGTTTGTACAAACATATTTGCTTGATAACTAGAAGAAACTATTCCTGCTTTTTTGTTTTCTTAGATATAACTTGTACACAATTTTTGTCTGGCTTTCTGAGGTGAAAACCCGGTAGAAATACCCTCAGAGAACCAGTGAAAAATGTACTTTTAGTTTGTACAAACAGATTTCCTTGATAACTAGAAAAAAATATTCCTGCTTTTTTGTTTTCTTAGATATAACTTGTACATTATTTTTGTCTGGCTTTCTGAGGTGAAAACCCGGTAGAAATTCCCTCAGAGAACTAGTGGAAAATATACTTTTAGTTTGTACAAACTTATTTCCTTGATAACTGGAAGAAAATATTCCGGCTTTTTTGTTTTCTTAGATATAACTTATACACAATTTTTGTCTGCCTTTCTGAGGTGAAAACCCGGTAGAAATACCCTCAGAGAACCAGTGAAAAATGTACTTTTAGTTTGTAGAAACATATTTCCTTGATAACTAGAAGAAAATATTCCGGCTTTTTTTTCTTACATATAACTTTTACACAATTTTTGTCTGGCTTTCTGAGGTGAAAACCCGGTAGAAATACCCTTAGAGAACCAGTGAAAAATATACTTTTAGTTTGTACAAACATATTTCTATGATAACTAGAAAAACTATTCCTGCTTTTTTGTTTTCTTAGATATAACTTGTACACAATTTTTGTATGGCTTTCTGAGGTGAACACCTAGTAGCAATACCCTCAGAGAACCTGTGAAAAATATACTGTTAGTTTGACAACGCTTTTTTTTCAAAACGGGAAAAAGTAATTGATTGGTAATTCAGTTTGTAATATTTCCTAAATTTTTTCAGGTCCTTGAAGAAGAACAAACAAAAATGTATATTAAAGTTATTTTTACAATAATGCAGTGCAAATAATAAAAAATTAGAAAACAGGTGTCTAATACTAAATTTTATCAGCTGGTAATTCAAGTATCGATAATTGACATGTTAAAAATTATGTCAAAATCAAAAGATAAAGGAAGCAGATATATTAAACTGAGCTAGTTAGAAAGTATTAAAACTATTGAAGATTTTTTTTTTTGGTGGACAAAACGTTAATGAGAGGGAATTAAAATTTCGCCGAAGGTAAAACTTCATTATTTCAATTTTGGTATTCTTTTTTTCATTTGTTATTTTTTTTCAATTAAAATTTTACAAATTATTCACCCTTTCTGTGGTGATAACACTGTAGAAATACCCTCAGAGAACCAGGGAAAAATGTACTTTTAGTTTGTACAAACATATTTCCTTGGTAACTAGAAGAAAGTATTCCTGCTTTTTTGTTTTCTTAGATATAACTTGTACACAATTTTTGTCTGCCTTTCTGAGGTGAAAACCCGGTAGAAATACCCTCAGAGAACCAGTGAAAAATGTACTTTTAGTTTGTACAAACATATTTCCCTGATAACTAGAAGAAACTATTCCAGCTTTTTTGTTTTCATAGATATAACTTGTACACAATTTTTGTCTGGCTTTCTGAGGTGAAAACCCGGTAGAAATTCCCTCACAGAACTAGTGAAAAATATACTTTTAGTTTGTACAAACATATTTCCCTGATAACTAGAAGAAAATATTCCGGCTTTTTTTTTCTTAGATATAACTTGTACATTATTTTTGTCTGGCTTTCTGAGGTGAAAACCCGGTAGAAATACCCTCAGAGAACAAAATAACCCTCAGTGAAAAATGTACTTTTAGTTTGTACAAACATATTTCCCTGATAACTAGAAGAAACTATTCCTGCTTTTTTGTTTTCTTAGATATAATTTGTACACAATTTTTTGTCTGGCTTTCTGAGGTAAAAACTCGGTAGAAATACCCTCAGAGAACCAGTGAAAAATGTACTTTTAGTTTGTACAAACATATTTTCTTGATAACTAGAAAAAAATATTCCTGCTTTTTTGTTTTCTTAGATATAACTTGTACACAATTTTTGTCTGGCTTTCTGAGGTGAAAACCCGGTAGAAATACCCTCAGAGAACCAGTGAAAAATGTACTTTTAGTTTGTACAAACATATTTCCTTGATAACTAGAAAAAAATATTCCTGCTTTTTTGTTTTCTTAGATATAACGTGTACACAATTTTTGTCTGGCTTTCTGAGGTGAAAACCCGGTAGAAATACCCTCAGAGAACCAGTGAAAAATGTACTTTTAGTTTGTACAAACATATTTGCTTGATAACTAGAAGAAACTATTCCTGCTTTTTTGTTTTCTTAGATATAACTTGTACACAATTTTTGTCTGGCTTTCTGAGGTGAAAACCCGGTAGAAATACCCTCAGAGAACCAGTGAAAAATGTACTTTTAGTTTGTACAAACATATTTCCTTGATAACTGGAAAAAAATATTTCTTCCTTCTCGTTCTCTTAGATTTAGCTTGTACACAATTTTTGTTTGGCTTTCTGAGGTGAAAACCCGGTAGATATTCCCTCAGAGAACCAGTGAAAAATATACTTTTAGTTTGTGCAAATATATTTCTATGATAACTAGAAGAAAATATTCCGGCTTTTTTTTTCTTAGATATAACTTTTACACAATTTTTGTCTGGCTTTCTGAGGTGAAAACCCGGTAGAAATACCCTTAGAGAACCAGTGAAAAATGTACTTTTAGTATGTACAAACAGATTTCCTTGATAACTAGAAAAAAATATTCCTTTTTTTGTTTTCTTAGATATAACTTGTACATTATTTTTGTCTGGCTTTCTGAGGTGAAAACCCCGTAGAAATACCCTCAGAGAACCAGTGAAAAATGTACTTTTAGTTTGTACAAACAGATTTCCTTGATAACTAGAAAAAAATATTCCTGCTTTTTTGTTTTCTTAGATATAACTTGTACATTATTTTTGTCTGGCTTTCTGAGGTGAAAACCCGGTAGAAATTCCCTCAGAGAACTAGTGGAAAATATACTTTTAGTTTGTACAAACTTATTTCCCTGATAACTAGAAAAAAATATTCCTGTTTTTTTGTTTTCTTAGATATAACTTGTACACAATTTTTGTCTGCCTTTCTAAGGTGAAACCCCGGTAGAAATACCCTCAGAGAGCCATTTAAAAATGTACTTTTAGTATGTACAAACATATTTCTTTGATAACTGCAAAAAAATATTTCTGCCTTCTCGTTCTTTTTGATATAGTTTGTACTCAATTTTGTCTGCCTTTCTGAGGTGAAATCCCGGTAGAAATACCTTTAGAGAACCAGTGAAAAATGTACTTTTAGTTTGTACAAACAGATTTCCTTGATAACTAGAAAAACTATTCCTGCTTTTTTGTTTTCTTAGATATAACTTGTACACAATTTTTGTATGGCTTTCTGAGGTGAACACCTAGTAGCAATACCCTCAGAGAACCTGTGAAAAATATACTGTTAGTTTGACAACGCTTTTTTTTCAAAACGGGAAAAAGTAATTGATTGGTAATTCAGTTTGTAATATTTCCTAAATTTTTTCAGGTCCTTGAAGAAGAACAAACAAAAATGTATATTAAAGTTATTTTTACAATAATGCAGTGCAAATAATAAAAAATTAGAAAACAGGTGTCTAATACTAAATTTTATCAGCTGGTAATTCAAGTATCGATAATTGACATGTTAAAAATTATGTCAAAATCAAAAGATAAAGGAAGCAGATATATTAAACTGAGCTAGTTAGAAAGTATTAAAACTATTGAAGATTTTTTTTTTTGGTGGACAAAACGTTAATGAGAGGGAATTAAAATTTCGCCGAAGGTAAAACTTCATTATTTCAATTTTGGTATTCTTTTTTTCATTTGTTATTTTTTTTCAATTAAAATTTTACAAATTATTCACCCTTTCTGTGGTGATAACACTGTAGAAATACCCTCAGAGAACCAGGGAAAAATGTACTTTTAGTTTGTACAAACATATTTCCTTGGTAACTAGAAGAAAGTATTCCTGCTTTTTTGTTTTCTTAGATATAACTTGTACACAATTTTTGTCTGCCTTTCTGAGGTGAAAACCCGGTAGAAATACCCTCAGAGAACCAGTGAAAAATGTACTTTTAGTTTGTACAAACATATTTCCCTGATAACTAGAAGAAACTATTCCAGCTTTTTTGTTTTCTTAGATATAATTTGTACACAATTTTTTGTCTGGCTTTCTGAGGTAAAAACTCGGTAGAAATACCCTCAGAGAACCAGTGAAAAATGTACTTTTAGTTTGTACAAACATATTTTCTTGATAACTAGAAAAAAATATTCCTGCTTTTTTGTTTTCTTAGATATAACTTGTACACAATTTTTGTCTGGCTTTCTGAGGTGAAAACCCGGTAGAAATACCCTCAGAGAACCAGTGAAAAATGTACTTTTAGTTTGTACAAACATATTTCCTTGATAACTAGAAAAAAATATTCCTGCTTTTTTGTTTTCTTAGATATAACGTGTACACAATTTTTGTCTGGCTTTCTGAGGTGAAAACCCGGTAGAAATACCCTCAGAGAACCAGTGAAAAATGTACTTTTAGTTTGTACAAACATATTTGCTTGATAACTAGAAGAAACTATTCCTGCTTTTTTGTTTTCTTAGATATAACTTGTACACAATTTTTGTCTGGCTTTCTGAGGTGAAAACCCGGTAGAAATACCCTCAGAGAACCAGTGAAAAATGTACTTTTAGTTTGTACAAACATATTTCCTTGATAACTGGAAAAAAATATTTCTTCCTTCTCGTTCTCTTAGATTTAGCTTGTACACAATTTTTGTTTGGCTTTCTGAGGTGAAAACCCGGTAGATATTCCCTCAGAGAACCAGTGAAAAATATACTTTTAGTTTGTGCAAATATATTTCTATGATAACTAGAAGAAAATATTCCGGCTTTTTTTTTCTTAGATATAACTTTTACACAATTTTTGTCTGGCTTTCTGAGGTGAAAACCCGGTAGAAATACCCTTAGAGAACCAGTGAAAAATGTACTTTTAGTATGTACAAACAGATTTCCTTGATAACTAGAAAAAAATATTCCTTTTTTTGTTTTCTTAGATATAACTTGTACATTATTTTTGTCTGGCTTTCTGAGGTGAAAACCCCGTAGAAATACCCTCAGAGAACCAGTGAAAAATGTACTTTTAGTTTGTACAAACATATTTCCTTGATAACTGGAAAAAAATATTTCTTCCTTCTCGTTCTCTTAGATTTAGCTTGTACACAATTTTTGTTTGGCTTTCTGAGGTGAAAACCCGGTAGAAATTCCCTCAGAGAACTAGTGAAAAATATACTTTTAGTTTGTACAAACATATTTCCCTGATAACTAGAAGAAAATATTCCGGCTTTTTTGTTTTCTTAGATATAACTTGTACATTATTTTTGTCTGGCTTTCAGAGGTGAAAACCCGGTAGAAATACCCTTAGAGAACCAGTGAAAAATGTACTTTTAGTATGTACAAACAGATTTCCTTGATAACTAGAAAAAAATATTCCTTTTTTTGTTTTCTTAGATATAACTTGTACATTATTTTTGTCTGGCTTTCTGAGGTGAAAACCCCGTAGAAATACCCTCAGAGAACCAGTGAAAAATGTACTTTTAGTTTGTACAAACATATTTCCTTGATAACTAGAAGAAAATATTCCGGCTTTTTTGTTTTCTTAGATATAACTTATACACAATTTTTGTCTGCCTTTCTGAGGTGAAAACCCGGTAGAAATTCCCTCAGAGAACCAGTAAAAAATGTACTTTTAGTTTGTACAAACATATTTCCTTGATAACTAGAAGAAACTATTCCTGCTTTTTTGTTTTCTTAGATATAACTTGTACACAATTTTTGTCTGCCTATCTGAGGTGAAAACCCGGTAGAAATACCCTCAGAAAACCAGTAAAAAATGTACTTTTAGTTTGTACAAACATATTTCCTTGATAACTAGAAAGAAATATTCCAGCTTTTTTGTTTTCTTAGATATAACTTGTACACAATTTTTGTCTGCCTTTCTGAGGTGAAAACCCGGTAGAAATACCCTCAGAGAACCAGTGAAAAATGTACTTTTAGTTTGTACAAACATATTTCCTTGATAACTAGAAGAAACTATTCCTGCTTTTTTGTTTTCTTAGATATAACTTGTACACAATTTTTGTCTGGCTTTCTGAGGTGAAAACCCGGTAGAAATTACCTCAGAGATCCAGTGAAAAATATACTTTTAGTTTGTACAAATATATTTCTATGATAACTAGAAGAAAATATTCCGGCTTTTTTTTTCTTAGATATAACTTGTACACAATTTTTGTCTGGCTTTCTGAGGTGAAAACCCGGTAGAAATACCCTCAGAGAACCAGTGAAAAATGTACTTTTAGTTTGTACAAACATATTTCCTTGATAACTAGAAAAAAATATTCCTGCTTTTTTGTTTTCTTAGATATAACTTGTACACAATTTTTGTCTGGCTTTCTGAGGTGAAAACCCGGTAGAAATACCCTCAGAGAACCAGTGAAAAATGTACTTTTAGTTTGTACAAACATATTTGCTTGATAACTAGAAGAAAATATTCCTGCTTTTTTGTTTTCTTAGATATAACTTGTACACAATTTTTGTCTGGCTTTCTGAGGTGAAAACCCGGTAGAAATACCCTCAGAGAACCAGTGAAAAATGTACTTTTAGTTTGTACAAACATATTTCCTTGATAACTGGAAAAAAATATTTCTTCCTTCTCGTTCTCTTAGATTTAGCTTGTACACAATTTTTGTTTGGCTTTCTGAGGTGAAAACCCTGTAGAAATTCCCTCAGAGAACCAGTGAAAAATATACTTTTAGTTTGTACAAATATATTTCTATGATAACTAGAAGAAAATATTCCGGCTTTTTTTTTCTTAGATATAACTTTTACACAATTTTTGTCTGGCTTTCTGAGGTGAAAACCCGGTAGAAATACCCTCAGAGAACCAGTGAAAAATGTACTTTTAGTTTGTACAAACATATTTCCTTGATAACTGGAAAAAAATATTTCTTCCTTCTCGATCTCTTAGATTTAGCTTGTACACAATTTTGGTCTGCCTTGCTGAGGTGAAAACCCGATAGAAATTCCCTCAGAGAACCAGTAAAACATGTACTTTTAGTTTGTACAAACATATTTCCTTGATAACTAGAAGAAACTATTCCTGCCCTCCCGTTCTCTTAGATATAGCTTGTACTCAATTTTTGTCTGGGTTTCTGAGGAGAAATCCCAGTAGAAATACCCTTAGAGAACGAGTGAAAAATGTACTTTTAGTTTGTACAAACATATTTCCTTGATAACTGGAAGAAAATATTCCGGCTTTTTTGTTTTCTTAGATATAACTTGTACACAATTTTTGTCTGCCTTTCTGAGGTGAAAACCCGGTAGAAATACCCTCAGAGAACCAGTGAAAAATGTACTTTTAGTTTGTACAAACATATTTCCTTGATAACTAGAAGAAAATATTCCGGCTTTTTTTTCTTACATATAACTTTTACACAATTTTTGTCTGGCTTTCTGAGGTGAAAACCCGGTAGAAATACCCTTAGAGAACCAGTGAAAAATGTACTTTTAGTATGTACAAACATATTTGAGGAGCAAATTTTCAAAACTTGATAAATCTATTTTTCAAAAAAATGGAGATAACCATAAATTTAATATTTTAAGGACCTCACAAATCGATCTGTCACTGTTAAATTTAAGGAAAAAAATTTATTAATTACAAATTTTTTATTTAAAAACTTATTGACATAACCAAGATGATTTACAATTTGTATGTTTTATATTAGAAAAAATTACCAGAACCTGTAAATCACTCAATTATGATAAAGTTCAATTAGAAACATAACGTCTTGAATATAAAAACATTGTTATAGAAATAAATTATTATAAATTTTTTATTTTAAAATTAACTCTAGTGGTTATGTGTGGAAAGTCATTTGTTTGAATTTCTCGAAATAAGAAAATATGGATTTATCAGGTTTTGAAAACTTGCTCCTCATTTCTATGATAACTAGAAGAAAATATTCCGGCTTTTTTGTTTTCTTAGATATAACTTGTACACAATTTTTGTTTGGCTTTCTGAGGTGAAAACCCGGTAGAAATTCCCTCAGAGAACCAGTGAAAAATGTACTGTTAGTTTGTACAACGCTTATTTCCTTCATAACTGGAAAAAGTAATTGATTGGTATTTCAGTTTGTATAACTTGTCCTACAATTTTTGTCTGGCTTTCTGAGGTGAAGAACCCGTAGACAATACCCTCAGAGAACCATGTATATTAAAGTTATTTTTACAATAATGCAGTGCAAATAATAAAAAATTAGAAACAGGTGTCTAATACTAAATTTTATCAGCTGGTAATTCAAGTATCGATAATTGACATGTTAAACAATTATTGTCAAAATCATAAGATAAAGGAAGCAGATATATTAAACTGAGCTAGTTAGAACAGTATAAAACTATTGAAGATTTTTGTTTTTGTGGACAAACGTTAATGAGAGGGAATTAAAATTTCCCGAAGGTAAAACTTCATTATTTCAATTTGGTATTCTTTTTTTCATTTGTTATTTTTTTCAATTAACTTTTACAAATTTTGTCTGCCTTTCTGTGGTGATAACCCTGTAGAAATACCCTCAGAGAACCAGTGAAAAATGTACTTTTAGTTTGTACAAACATATTTCCTTGGTAACTAGAAGAAAGTATTCCTGCTTTTTTGTTTTCTTAGATATAACTTGTACACAATTTTTGTCTGCCTTTCTGAGGTGAAAACCCGGTAGAAATACCCTCAGAGAACCAGTGAAAAATGTACTTTTAGTTTGTACAAACATATTTCCCTGATAACTAGAAGAAAATATTCCGCTTTTTTGTTTTCTTAGATATAACTTGTACACAATTTTTGTCTGGCTTTCTGAGGTGAAAACCCGGTAGAAATACCCTCAGAGAACCAGTGAAAAATGTACTTTTAGTTTGTACAAACATATTTCCTTGATAACTAGAAGAAAATATTCCGGCTTTTGTTTTCTTAGATATAACTTGTACACAATTTTTGTCTGGCTTTCTGAGGTGAAAACCCGGTAGAAATACCCTCAGAGAACCAGTGAAAAATGTACTTTTAGTTTGTACAAACATATTTCCCTGATAACTAGAAGAAAATATTCCTGCTTTTTTGTTTTCTTAGATATAACTTGTACACAATTTTTGTCTGGCTTTCTGAGGTGAAAACCCGGTAGAAATACCCTCAGAGAACCAGTGAAAAATGTACTTTTAGTTTGTACAAACATATTTTCTTGATAACTAGAAAAAAATATTCCTGCTTTTTTGTTTTCTTAGATATAACTTGTACACAATTTTTGTCTGGCTTTCTGAGGTGAAAACCCGGTAGAAATACCCTCAGAGAACCAGTGAAAAATGTACTTTTAGTTTGTACAAACATATTTCCTTGATAACTAGAAAAAAATATTCCTGCTTTTTTGTTTTCTTAGATATAACTTGTACACAATTTTTGTCTGGCTTTCTGAGGTGAAAACCCGGTAGAAATACCCTCAGAGAACCAGTGAAAAATGTACTTTTAGTTTGTACAAACATATTTCCTTGATAACTAGAAGAAACTATTCCTGCTTTTTTGTTTTCTTAGATATAACTTGTACACAATTTTTGTCTGGCTTTCTGAGGTGAAAACCCGGTAGAAATACCCTCAGAGAACCAGTGAAAAATGTACTTTTAGTTTGTACAAACATATTTCCTTGATAACTGGAAAAAAATATTTCTTCCTTCTCGTTCTCTTAGATTTAGCTTGTACACAATTTTTGTTTGGCTTTCTGAGGTGAAAACCCGGTAGAAATTCCCTCAGAGAACCAGTGAAAAATATACTTTTAGTTTGTACAAATATATTTCTATGATAACTAGAAGAAAATATTCCGGCTTTTTTTTTCTTAGATATAACTTTTACACAATTTTTGTCTGGCTTTCTGAGGTGAAAACCCGGTAGAAATACCCTCAGAGAACCAGTGAAAAATGTACTTTTAGTTTGTACAAACATATTTCCTTGATAACTAGAAAAAAATATTCCTGCTTTTTTGTTTTCTTAGATATAACTTGTACATTATTTTTGTCTGGCTTTCTGAGGTGAAAACCCGGTAGAAATACCCTTAGAGAACCAGTGAAAAATGTACTTTTAGTTTGTACAAATATATTTCTATGATAACTAGAAGAAAATATTCCGGCTTTTTTTTTCTTAGATATAACTTGTACACAATTTTTGTCTGGCTTTCTGAGGTGAAAACCCGGTAGAAATACCCTCAGAGAACCAGTGAAAAATGTACTTTTAGTTTGTACAAACATATTTCCCTGATAACTAGAAGAAAATATTCCGGCTTTTTTTTTCTTAGATATAACTTGTACATTATTTTTGTCTGGCTTTCTGAGGTGAAAACCCGGTAGAAATTCCCTCAGAGAACTAGTGGAAAATATACTTTTAGTTTGTACAAACTTATTTCCCTGATAACTAGAAAAAAATATTCCTGTTTTTTTGTTTTCTTAGATATAACTTGTACACAATTTTTGTCTGCCTTTCTGAGGTGAAACCCCGGTAGAAATACCCTCAGAGAGCCATTTAAAAATGTACTTTTAGTATGTACAAACATATTTCTTTGATAACTGCAAAAAAATATTTCTGCCTTCTCGTTCTTTTTGATATAGTTTGTACTCAATTTTGTCTGCCTTTCTGAGGTGAAATCCCGGTAGAAATACCTTTAGAGAACCAGTGAAAAATGTACTTTTAGTTTGTACAAACAGATTTCCTTGATAACTAGAAAAAACTATTCCTGCTTTTTTGTTTTCTTAGATATAACTTGTACACAATTTTTGTCTGGCTTTCTGAGGTGAAAACCCGGTAGAAATACCCTCAGAGAACCAGTGAAAAATGTACTTTTAGTTTGTACAAACATATTTCCTTGATAACTAGAAGAAAATATTCCTGCTTTTTTTTCTTAGATATAACTTGTACACAATTTTTGTCTTGCTTTCTGAGGTGAAAACCCGGTAGAAATACCCTCAGAGAACCAGTGAAAAATATACTGTTAGTTTGACAACGCTTTTTTTTCAAAACGGGAAAAAGTAATTGATTGGTAATTCAGTTTGTAATATTTCCTAAATTTTTTCAGGTCCTTGAAGAAGAACAAACAAAAATGTATATTAAAGTTATTTTTACAATAATGCAGTGCAAATAATAAAAAATTAGAAAACAGGTGTCTAATACTAAATTTTATCAGCTGGTAATTCAAGTATCGATAATTGACATGTTAAAAATTATGTCAAAATCAAAAGATAAATGAAGCAGATATATTAAACTGAGCTAGTTAGAAAGTATTAAAACTATTGAAGATTTTTTTTTTGGTGGACAAAACGTTAATGAGAGGGAATTAAAATTTCGCCGAAGGTAAAACTTCATTATTTCAATTTTGGTATTCTTTTTTTCATTTGTTATTTTTTTTCAATTAAAATTTTACAAATTATTCACCCTTTCTGTGGTGATAACACTGTAGAAATACCCTCAGAGAACCAGGGAAAAATGTACTTTTAGTTTGTACAAACATATTTCCTTGGTAACTAGAAGAAAGTATTCCTGCTTTTTTGTTTTCTTAGATATAACTTGTACACAATTTTTGTCTGCCTTTCTGAGGTGAAAACCCGGTAGAAATACCCTCAGAGAACCAGTGAAAAATGTACTTTTAGTTTGTACAAACATATTTCCATGATAACTAGAAGAAAATATTCCGGCTTTTTTGTTTTCTTAGATATAACTTGTACACAATTTTTGTCTGGCTTTCTGAGGTGAAAACCCGGTAGAAATACCCTCAGAGAACCAGTGAAAAATGTACTTTTAGTTTGTACAAACATATTTCCTTGATAACTAGAAAAAAATATTCTCTTCTTTTCGTTTTCTTAGATATAACTTGTACACAATTTTTGTCTGGCTTTCTGAGGTGAAAACCCGGTAGAAATACCCTCAGAGAACCAGTGAAAAATGTACTTTTAGTTTGTACAAACATATTTCCTTGATAACTAGAAGAAAATATTCCGGCTTTTTTTTTCTTAGATATAACTTTTACACAATTTTTGTCTGGCTTTCTGAGGTGAAAACCCGGTAGAAATACCCTCAGAGAACCAGTGAAAAATGTACTTTTAGTTTGTACAAACATATTTCCTTGATAACTGGAAAAAAATATTCCTGCTTCTTTGTTTTCTTAGATATAACTTTTACACAATTTTTGTCTGGCTTTCTGAGGTGAAAACCCGGTAGAAATACCCTCAGAGAACCAGTGAAAAATGTACTTTTAGTTTGTACAAACATATTTCCTTGATAACTAGAAAAAAATATTCCTGCTTTTTTGTTTTCTTAGATATAACTTGTACACAATTTTTGTCTGGCTTTCTGAGGTGAAAACCCGGTAGAAATACCCTCAGAGAACCAGTGAAAAATGTACTTTTAGTTTGTACAAACATATTTCCTTGATAACTAGAAGAAACTATTCCTGCTTTTTTGTTTTCTTAGATATAACTTGTACACAATTTTTGTCTGGCTTTCTGAGGTGAAAACCCGGTAGAAATACCCTCAGAGAACCAGTGAAAAATGTACTTTTAGTTTGTACAAACATATTTCCTTGATAACTGGAAAAAAATATTTCTTCCTTCTCGTTCTCTTAGATTTAGCTTGTACACAATTTTTGTTTGGCTTTCTGAGGTGAAAACCCGGTAGAAATTCCCTCAGAGAACCAGTGAAAAATATACTTTTAGTTTGTACAAATATATTTCTATGATAACTAGAAGAAAATATTCCGGCTTTTTTTTTCTTAGATATAACTTTTACACAATTTTTGTCTGGCTTTCTGAGGTGAAAACCCGGTAGAAATACCCTCAGAGAACCAGTGAAAAATGTACTTTTAGTTTGTACAAACATATTTCCTTGATAACTAGAAGAAAATATTCCTGCTTTTTTGTTTTCTTAGATATAACTTGTACACAATTTTTGTCTGGCTTTCTGAGGTGAAAACCCGGTAGAAATACCCTCAGAGAACCAGTGAAAAATGTACTTTTAGTTTGTACAAACATATTTCCTTGATAACTAGAAGAAAATATTCCGCTTTTTGTTTTCTTAGATATAACTTGTACACAATTTTTGTCTGGCTTTCTGAGGTGAAAACCCGGTAGAAATTCCCTCAGAGAACTAGTGAAAAATATACTTTTAGTTTGTACAAACATATTTCCCTGATAACTAGAAAAAAATATTCCTGCTTTTTTGTTTTCTTAGATATAACTTGTACACAATTTTTGTCTGCCTTTCTGAGGTGAAAACCCGGTAGAAATACCCTCAGAGAACCAGTGAAAAATGTACTTTTAGTTTGTACAAACATATTTCCCTGATAACTAGAAGAAAATATTCCGGCTTTTTTTTTCTTAGATATAACTTGTACATTATTTTTGTCTGGCTTTCTGAGGTGAAAACCCGGTAGAAATTCCCTCAGAGAACCAGTGGAAAATATACTTTTAGTTTGTACAAACTTATTTCCTGATAACTAGAAAAAAATATTCCTGTTTTTTTGTTTTCTTAGATATAACTTGTACACAATTTTTGTCTGCCTTTCTGAGGTGAAACCCGGTAGAAATACCCTCAGAGAGCCATTTAAAAATGTACTTTTAGTATGTACAAACATATTTCTTTGATAACTGCAAAAAAATATTTCTGCCTTCTCGTTCTTTTTGATATAGTTTGTACTCAATTTTGTCTGCCTTTCTGAGGTGAAATCCCGGTAGAAATACCTTTAGAGAACCAGTGAAAAATGTACTTTTAGTTTGTACAAACATATTTCCTTGATAACTAGAAAAAAATATTCCGGCTTTTTTGTTTTCTTAGATATAACTTGTACACAATTTTTGTCTGGCTTTCTGAGGTGAAAACCCGGTAGAAATACCCTCAGAGAACCAGTGAAAAATGTACTTTTAGTTTGTACAAACATATTTCCTTGATAACTAGAAGAAAATATTCCGGCTTTTTTTTCTTAGATATAACTTTTACACAATTTTTGTCTTGCTTTCTGAGGTGAAAACCCGGTAGAAATACCCTTAGAGAACCAGTGAAAAATATACTGTTAGTTTGACAACGCTTTTTTTTCAAAACGGGAAAAAGTAATTGATTGGTAATTCAGTTTGTAATATTTCCTAAATTTTTTCAGGTCCTTGAAGAAGAACAAACAAAAATGTATATTAAAGTTATTTTTACAATAATGCAGTGCAAATAATAAAAAATTGGAAAACCGGTGTCTAATACTAAATTTTATCAGCTGGTAATTCAAGTATCGATAATTGACATGTTAAAAATTATGTCAAAATCAAAAGATAAAGGAAGCAGATATATTAAACTGAGCTAGTTAGAAAGTATTAAAACTATTGAAGTTTTTTTTTTTTGGTGGACAAAACGTTAATGAGAGGGAATTAAAATTTCGCCGAAGGTAAAACTTCATTATTTCAATTTTGGTATTCTTTTTTTCATTTGTTATTTTTTTTCAATTAAAATTTTACAAATTATTCACCCTTTCTGTGGTGATAACTCTGTAGAAATACCCTCAGAGAACCAGGGAAAAATGTACTTTTAGTTTGTACAAACATATTTCCTTGGTAACTAGAAGAAAGTATTCCTGCTTTTTTGTTTTCTTAGATATAACTTGTACACAATTTTTGTCTGCCTTTCTGAGGTGAAAACCCGGTAGAAATACCCTCAGAGAACCAGTGAAAAATGTACTTTTAGTTTGTACAAACATATTTCCTTGATAACTAGAAAAAAATATTCCGGCTTTTTTGTTTTCTTAGATATAACTTGTACACAATTTTTGTCTGGCTTTCTGAGGTGAAAACCCGGTAGAAATACCCTTAGAGAACCAGTGAAAAATGTACTTTTAGTTTGTACAAACATATTTCCTTGATAACTGGAAAAAAATATTTCTTCCTTCTCGTTCTCTTAGATTTAGCTTGTACACAATTTTTGTTTGGCTTTCTGAGGTGAAAACCCGGTAGATATTCCCTCAGAGAACCAGTGAAAAATATACTTTTAGTTTGTACAAATATATTTCTATGATAACTAGAAGAAAATATTCCGGCTTTTTTTTTCTTAGATATAACTTTTACACAATTTTTGTCTGGCTTTCTGAGGTGAAAACCCGGTAGAAATACCCTCAGAGAACCAGTAAAAAAGGTACTTTTAGTTTGTACAAACATATTTCCTTGATAACTGGAAAAAAATATTTCTTCCTTCTCGTTCTCTTAGATTTAGCTTGTACACAATTTTTGTTTGGCTTTCTGAGGTGAAAACCCGGTAGAAATACCCTTAGAGAACCAGTGAAAAATGTACTTTTAGTTTGTACAAACAGATTTCCTTGATAACTAGAAAAAAATATTCCTGCTTTTTTGTTTTCTTAGATATAACTTGTACATTATTTTTGTCTGGCTTTCTGAGGTGAAAACCCGGTAGAAATACCCTCAGAGAACCAGTGAAAAATGTACTTTTAGTTTGTACAAACATATTTCCCTGATAACTAGAAGAAACTATTCCTGCTTTTTTGTTTTCTTAGATATAACTTGTACACAATTTTTGTCTGGCTTTCTGAGGTGAAAACCCGGTAGAAATACCCTCAGAGAACCAGTGAAAAATGTACTTTTAGTTTGTACAAACATATTTCCTTGATAACTGGAAAAAAATATTTCTTTCTTCTCGTTCTCTTAGATTTAGCTTGTACACAATTTTTGTTTGGCTTTCTGAGGTGAAAACCCGGTAGAAATTCCCTCAGAGAACCAGTGAAAAATATACTTTTAGTTTGTACAAATATATTTCTATGATAACTAGAAGAAAATATTCCGGCTTTTTTTTTCTTAGATATAACTTTTACACAATTTTTGTCTGGCTTTCTGAGGTGAAAACCCGGTAGAAATACCCTCAGAGAACCAGTGAAAAATGTACTTTTAGTTTGTACAAACATATTTCCCTGATAACTAGAAGAAACTATTCCTGCTTTTTTGTTTTCTTAGATATAACTTGTACACAATTTTTGTCTGGCTTTCTGAGGTGAAAACCCGGTAGAAATACCCTCAGAGAACCAGTGAAAAATGTACTTTTAGTTTGTACAAACATATTTCCTTGATAACTAGAAGAAAATATTCCGGCTTTTTTTTTCTTAGATATAACTTGTACATTATTTTTGTCTGGCTTTCTGAGGTGAAAACCCGGTAGAAATTCCCTCAGAGAACCAGTGAAAAATGTACTTTTAGTTTGTACAAACATATTTCCCTGATAACTAGAAAAAAATATTCCTGCTTTTTTGTTTTCTTAGATATAACTTGTACACAATTTTTGTCTGGCTTTCTGAGGTGAAAACCCGGTAGAAATACCCTCAGAGAACCAGTGAAAAATGTACTTTTAGTTTGTACAAACATATTTCCTTGATAACTAGAAGAAAATATTCCGGCTTTTTTTTTCTTAGATATAACTTGTACACAATTTTTGTCTGGCTTTCTGAGGTGAAAACCCGGTAGAAATTCCCTCAGAGAACCAGTGAAAAATGTACTTTTAGTTTGTACAAACATATTTCCTTGATAACTAGAAAAAAATATTCCTGCTTTTTTGTTTTCTTAGATATAACTTGTACACAATTTTTGTCTGGCTTTCTGAGGTGAAAACCCGGTAGAAATACCCTCAGAGAACCAGTGAAAAATGTACTTTTAGTTTGTACAAACATATTTCCTTGATAACTAGAAAAAAATATTTCTGCCTACTCGTTCTCTTAGATATGTTTGTATACAATTTTTGTCTGCCTTTCTGAGGTGAAAACCCGGTAGAAATACCCTCAGAGAACCAGTGAAAAATGTACTTTTAGTTTGTACAAACATATTTCCTTGATAACTAGAAAAAAATATTCCGGCTTTTTTGTTTTCTTAGATATAACTTGTACACAATTTTTGTCTGGCTTTCTGAGGTGAAAACCCGGTAGAAATACCCTCAGAGAACCAGTGAAAAATGTACTTTTAGTTTGTACAAACATATTTCTATGATAACTAGAAGAAAATATTCCGGCTTTTTTGTTTTCTTAGATATAACTTGTACACAATTTTTGTCTGGCTTTCTGAGGTGAAAACCCGGTAGAAATACCCTCAGAGAACCAGTGAAAAATATACTGTTAGTTTGACAACGCTTTTTTTTCAAAACGGGAAAAAGTAATTGATTGGTAATTCAGTTTGTAATATTTCCTAAATTTTTTCAGGTCCTTGAAGAAGAACAAACAAAAATGTATATTAAAGTTATTTTTACAATAATGCAGTGCAAATAATAAAAAATTGGAAAACAGGTGTCTAATACTAAATTTTATCAGCTGGTAATTCAAGTATCGATAATTGACATGTTAAAAATTATGTCAAAATCAAAAGATAAAGGAAGCAGATATATTAAACTGAGCTAGTTAGAAAGTATTATAACTATTGAAGTTTTTTTTTTTGGTGGTCAAAACGTTAATGAGAGGGAATTAAAATTTCGCCGAAGGTAAAACTTCATTATTTCAATTTTGGTATTCTTTTTTTCATTCGTTATTTTTTTTCAATTAAAATTTTACAAATTATTCACCCTTTCTGTGGTGATAACTCTGTAGAAATACCCTCAGAGAACCAGGGAAAAATGTACTTTTGTTTGTACAAACATATTTCCTTGATAACTAGAAGAAAATATTCCTGCTTTTTTGTTTTCTTAGATATAACTTGTACACAATTTTTGTCTGCCTTTCTGAGGTGAAAACCCGGTAGAAATACCCTCAGAGAACCAGTGAAAAATGTACTTTTAGTTTGTACAAACATATTTCCTTGATAACTAGAAAAAAATATTCCGGCTTTTTTGTTTTCTTAGATATAACTTGTACACAATTTTTGTCTGGCTTTCTGAGGTGAAAACCCGGTAGAAATACCCTCAGAGAACCAGTGAAAAATGTACTTTTAGTTTGTACAAACATATTTCCTTGATAACTGGAAAAAAATATTTCTT